>NC_090647.1:452230847-453597719 GCF_040937935.1 Hyperolius riggenbachi | reverse complement strand
CGCAATACACACGTAAAAAGATGCGGATAGAATGCATAAAAATATACGCATATCTATAGGATTCAAATGGTGTGCCAGGCCCTCATCCTATAAAGCAGAACCCCTTTTGCCCCACAATGTCTACAAAAAGCAGGGGGACAGGATACACATAAAACTGTACAAAAATGGTCCCCAGAGAGTATCCCACCCCAAAACCCAAGCACAACAATATCCTGTTATATTCACCATACAAAATGTAGGTCATACTCTGTTTAACCCTCCATGGCCAATACTTGGGACTATTGGCCATGGAGGGTTAAACAGAGTACGACCAAAATTTCCCCTGAACAAGGACTATGGTGGTCTGAAACCGTGGCCCGTAGCCACTATACAGCTTTTTATTGTATGTTCTTTGAAGATCCAATAAAGTAAACTTTTGTAAAAGAGCTGTGCTAGATCATATTGGAAAAACATCTTTATATACTTTTTCTTATTTTTAAAGTGAACCTGAAGAGAAAAAACACACTTCAGGTTTAGAGTACCTATGTAGAGGGAAGGCTATAGATACCATTGAGCCGTCTCGCTCCGTCCGTTGTTCCAGTGCTGTCACCAGTTGAAGTTCTGCAACCAGCTGTGTCTTAGGTACTCTGTACAGTCTTCAGAATTTCTTGCATCCCCAAGTGCTTCCGAAGATGGGCACATCCATACTATGCATGCGTGAGCCAAGACTCACATGTGCAGTAGGGATCCGCTCGTCTTTGAAAGTACTCAGGGATGTTAGTACTTCCGAAACCAGGTCGAATAATTTCAACAGGGAACGGTGCTGGAACAACGGGACGGATCAAGGACCGGAAAGGCTCTGTTTCATCCAGAACCTTCCCTCTACATAGGTAAATATCTAATCTGCTGTGAGTTTCTTTAAAACTAAACCTATTATATTTAGGGACAGGTGTATAATTTTGAATAAACTGCCCCTACTCTTTATAGTGTATGAGTTCAAAATGCATTCATTAACAATTTGTATGAAACCTCGCACCTCTCCCTAAGATTATTTAATGCCTCTAGCAGATGAGCCTAGATTTTCCTATGTACCTCTTGGAAGGACTAAAGGTAGCCATACATCAGGTGACTTGTCGGCCGATCGACCATCCGATTCAGATTAATATAAATCGCATGAAAATTGGTGCTGCCAAGTGCAATGTGACCAATATTAGGCCAAAATTGGTCGCAGTCATCCGTCGGACATGCTGCACGATGTTGGGCTGGCCAGTTGTGTATGCGGTGGTAAAAACCAGCGATATGAGGACGAGCCGCAAAACTCCCAGCGCTGTTTATGTATGTATAAATATGTGTATGTGCATTTATACATTCCATGTCCTGTGTCGCAGTGCCAATCTTCTTCCGAATTCACCGCTGTTCCCATACACGCTGCTGGTCTAAGACGCCGGCATGCGCGCCGGTCGGCATATATAAGGAAGAGCGGTGGATTTGGAAAAGGATGGGCACCGCGACACAGGACAGGTGGGTTTTCGGTGTTTTACTTCCCTTCTGTGGAAACGTTTAGGTCCTCTTTAACAGTTCAGCTTCTTTTATCAGGCAGATTAGAAATTCAGACAAAAAAAAAAAAAAATCTGCTCACTATCCAAATCAATGTACTCACTTCACAGCGCACATCACAAAATGACCATTCAAGCAACTTACATGCTACAGTTTCCTTCTCCTCAGAGTGAGTCCCTGAGGCCCAATACAGGCTCTGGCTCTTTCTGAACTTCTTGTAGATTTGTGTGTACAGGACAGCAAAGGTGAGCAGGGAAAAGAGGAAGAGGACTGATGCAGCAGCCCAGGTAGCTTCCTGGGTGCGAGGAGTGGAGATGAAAACATCACTGGACTTCTGCTGCCCGGCACTCAGTCTCTGCTGAGCTTGGCCTGAAGCCTGGGCAGTGGCATCATGCTGGCAAACACACTCCTGTGTCTTTTGTCCCACTCCACCTGTTGCCAGCGTCTCAGGGCCGGGGGGTGAAAGCTCCTGCACAATTTCTTGGTGCTTTGCCTGTAGGTTAGCTGTTGGAGTTGTAACAATGTTCACGGCAACCTTTTCCAGTAAGAGAGCAGTAGTGTTGTATTTTTGTGTTACTCCTGTCTGTGGCAACTGTTCCTTAGTGCCTTCTTCAGTCTCCTTAGTTATGTTCCTTGTAATAAACTGTGTCCCATTAAGATCAGGCATGATGGGAGAAGTGTTCTCCGGAGCAGGTATAATTTTGTGTACTGGGAGCTCTGCCCCATGGACCTTGTTGTTCGCCTCGGTCTCTCTGCTATGGATGCTAGCTTTTACATCGTCAGGGTCTAAAGGTTGTGATGCACTGACAGTAGTTGCTGAAGTGAAGGACATTGGTGGAGAAGGCAGACCATTGGCCTGTGTAGTGACAGGATGGTTCTTAGTGGTGGTATATATTGCATGGCCAGGAAAAGGACTGGAGGAAATGTTGGTGTGGGCACGTGCTGATGCCACAACTTTTGTCGAAGGGCTAACAGGTAATGCTTTTCTTCTTCTCTTTTTCAGCAGGTGCCACAATGACCGACCTCCATGGATTAAAGAATGATCAACCATCTGAAAAGGGTTTAAAAAAAAACAACACAAAACTTCATATTAATAGTGCAAATTGTGTCAGATTTTACTGTTTTCCACAACAGTCCACTGTGCATCCTACTAAAGATTGAGATTTGTATAGGTTTCCTGGAAACTATTTAATGCATATTAAATAGTGTCCAAGAAACCTATACATAGCCTATGTCTACATAGTCCCCGTTTATCATTTAATAGTCAATGGAATAAGTGATTACAAATTTTAATATGCAATACATTATTTATCCACTAGATGGTAGTGGAGGATCAAGAATGGATTCGATTATTGTTCTCTTACCTAGGAGTCCTTAAAGAGACTCCGTAACAAAAATTGCATCCTGTTTTTTATCATCCTACAAGTTCCAAAAGCTATTCTAATGTGTTCTGGCTTACTGCAGCACTTTGTACTATCACAGTCTCTGTAATAAATCAACTTATCTCTCTCTTGTCAGACTTGTCAGCCTGTGTCTGGAAGGCTGCCAAGTTCTTCAGTGTTGTGGTTCTGCTATGAACTCCCCCTTCCAGGCCCCTCTATGCACACTGCCTGTGTGTTATTTAGATTAGAGCAGCTTCTCTCTTATCTTTTACAAGCTGGATAAATCGTCCTCTGAGCTGGCTGGGCTTTCACATAGTGAGGAATTATAGACAAGGGCAAAGCTGTTTGCAGGAAGAAAAGAGCAGCCTGAAACTTAAGTGCATGAGAGATGCAGGGGGAAAGAAACACACAAATGATCTCTTGAGATTTAAAAGGAAGGCTGTATACAGCCTGCTTGTGTGTGGATGTATTTTCTATGTGTGGACATACTGTACATCAACCTACTTCCTGTTTTGGTGGCCATTTTGTTTGTTTATAAACAAACTTTTTAAAACTGTTTTTAACCACTTTTAATGCTTCGGGAGCGGCGAAATTGTGACAGAGGGTAATAGGAGATGTCCCCTAACGCACTGGTATGTTTACTTTTATGTGATTTTAACAATACAGATTCTCTTTAAAGGGAACCATAGATGAACGATTCACACAAAATAAACTTATTGGTCTATAGCTTGTAAAGAATAAATGCTCTACCTGATAATTTCGCCACTCTGGTGTGCCTTTTTGAGTGTTTTTTATCCATTATTGCTCCAGGAAATATCCAATATGGCCGCCAGGTTATAAGCTGTTCTGGATGTGCTGTCTAGCCTCTATGAGACTATAGACAAGCAGGGCTGCAGCAGGCTTTCATCTGTGTGCTTTCAACTTTATTATTCTGGCATGCTGTGTGGCTGCCTGTAGGAAGGGTCTCTCATAGAAATGAAACTGCATACAGTAGATAATGACTGGCTGCACAATGCACACAGATACACTTGTCTGTTTCAGAGATTCTCTCTCAGCAGCAGCAGCCCCTCCTATGTCAACAGCTCTGAGTATGAAATTTGAGCCAGGAGGGGGCAGGCTTGGGCTTGAAAAGACTCCACAGAAGAGTGACTCAGCTATAATGATTCCAGGTCAAACCTAGACTGAATCAGTCCGTGGATTGTTATCACAGCTGATAACAAATTAGACTGAGAAGAATAAAACTAAAAGCATGATAGGCGTTTACTGTCATGTTCCCACTGATAAATGTAATAAAATACATGAGGGTGCTTCGTCTCTGGTTCTCTTTAAAGGGAACATAAAGGGACATTAAAGTGGATCCAAGATGAACTTTTATTAAATTGCAGAATTGTGTTCCTTACATATAGTTTATAGGGCATTCCTCAAGCCAAATACTTTTTTTTTATGTTGTTTTAATACTCCAATTCCCTATAAACTAAACAAGCCTCGCCCACAGCTTCTCCAAAACACCATGGAACTCAGACCCATGTAGCAAGGGCTTATGGGAGCTCAGTCTGGGCAGGAGGAGGGGGAGGTGTTACTAGCCAGAGATTTCAGAGGCAGAGGGGAGGGGGGGGGGGGGGGAGTGAATTTTTCACAGGCTGAGGGGTGGAGATGCAGTTGCAGATTACCTGTGTAATGATGACAAACAGAACATGGCCGCTCTCATTGTATCACAGGAATAAATACTCAAACTGTTGAAGCTGTATGCAGCCAGATTTGCTGTGTAAACTATCTAAAACTTTAGATAAGATATATAGACAAGTTACTTGTTATAGCTAGTTTTTCACCTCCGATCCGCTTTAAGGGCCCATTTCCACTAGACACGTTGCAATGCGGAAACCGCTCCGCATCGCAACGCAAGGAAACTGCAACCAATTCACTTCAATGGAGTAGTATCCATTGACGCGAATTTACCTATGCGATCTGGCACAATGCGACGAAGGGAAAATTATGAATAGAATGCTGCAGTTTTCCGCAGCACGCATCCGAGTCCCCGTAGCCGCCGACGGGAAGCCGCATGAAGCCACATCCAGTTGTACGGAAGACAACCAGGTGTCCTTGCGGCGGGATGCGAGGCGATGCGGCAATCACCTCGCATCCAAAACGCCAGTGGAAAAGGGGCCCTATGATTCTTCTTCCAGTGCCCTATAGTTGTCCTGGTCCCTTGCTGTCTTTCCGCTCTTCTCCTTTCAGCCATTATCCCCACTGAAAGCTGCATGTGCAGCCTTAGGCTTGTGCAGTTCGGAAAGTTGCAAGTGCACATGCGTCTAAGGCGCACACGCTCCAGGGCCATGCATACACAGTAGCCCATGACTGGTTTAGTCGGCCAGATTTCAGAAGGGCACAGCGGCTGAAGGGAGAAGAGCGGAAAGACCGCAAGTGACCAGGATGACTTCAGGAAGCTGGAAGAAGCCCTAGGTAAAATAAACTGGGGAGCTTACTTTCACTTTAGGTTACCATTAATGAGTTAGAATTCATCTTTAGGAGAATTGGAGCTCTAGTGGATTAATAATTTGCATGTTACCGGCAGCGGTGTGCACGGTAATAGCTACGCAATTTAACTGGAGTGGAGACACAGGAGGAGACAGTGTGTCCTACTAACGTGAGTTTGACAGATTGGCTGAACGTAGCAGTAGACGGCTGCAATGTTTGGTATGTGTGGGGGAGTGGCATGAGCCATACTGGTTGCACAATATACCGGGGGACACAGGAGATGGAGTGGAGGACAGAGAAAGACGGGGATGGAAGAGGACACAGGCAATGTAGGAGGATACAGAGGGACACAGGAAGACCAGGGTCCCCCCCATAGAGTTGCCTCTGAGCACAGCGGTTGTAGCACTACAATGTGATTTACTAAAACCTGCTACTGCATTTAAGGCAAGACCAGGGCTGTAGAGTCAGTTCAAAAATACTCAGATGCCAACTCCTCAGTTTAAGAAACCTCAAATTCCGACTCCAGGTACCCAAAATTGCTCCGACGCCTTCGTCTAATTCTTACTAGGACTGTGGAGTTTGTACAAAAATCATCCACTCCAGCTCAGACTCTTCAGTTTATCGAGGCCACTGACTGACTCCAGGTACCCAAAATTGCTCCGACTCCACCGCCCTGGACAAGACGACCAGCTTTTTGTAGGACCGGGCTAACCAAGATCTTAGCTGCACACAATGCATTTAGTACCTTCAGGGGAACATCAGAGTCTGTGGGAAAGGCCAGGGGTGTGCTACTGAACACGCTGCACTACAAGGGGAGGATGGCAAACCGAGGTTGCAGAAATGATGTGGAAAATCACACTGGCGATGGATTGATTGGAGACTGGCAGTAGGATTGACAGAAAGGAATAGTACTCTCAATTTATACTCAAAATTGGTTTTACTCGAGTATATGCGACACATCTAGCATCTGTAGCAGCTCTCATATTCTGCTGACTGCACTGAAAGAAGATCGCAGCACCCATATTTCCAAACACAGGTACACTTTAACACACACAAAAAAGAAAAAAATGGCAAGATTGTTTGCTTACCTGTAAAATTGATTCTTGACATAATCTTAGATCCGGTGACATTGTGGATGGTCTAATAAGCAAATGTTGATAGGTTGGATGATCTTGCCTTTCATAATGGTGTTCAGGGGAAAGGTTTTCTCTAAGCCAATGCCACAGCTCAGTCACATTTATGTGAGACATCTCCAGGGTGGAACACCAGGTGGCCAAGGCAATGGGCTGAAAGAAGAACACAAGGTGTTACCAAGGGGTGGCCACTTGTCTGTACTGTAGACACATGTTCCAGTGGGGTTAGAGCTGCCTGAGACCTACTCCTGTAAAATGTTGGAACTCGGTATAAACAGAATAGCACACTTTTGAATAAAATGTTTAATCAAAGATGTAGTATGCATGCTTCTGCAATGAATTACATATCTGGTTCTTATATAAAATAGTATGAATGCCATTGTGTGGAATACATCAGTATTCATTCCTTGACTCCCCATATAGTTAGCTTATAATGTCCAGGTTTGTCACAGATCTGCTTCATTTGTGGGGTCACAAACTAAAACATCAAGCAGCACTGTAGACTGAAAATAGGAGGCCTCTTACTCTGTCCCTGGAGAGGCTCGGGAGTGGAGTGATGATGTGTCTGGGGAAACAGCTTCTGGCCACATAGGATAAAGCATCCTTCAGCTGTGGGTCTACACATGGATGGTACAGGAAGGCCACACCTGCATGCTGGGAAAGAAACAAGTCACGTGATACAGATTAAAGCTGATCAAAAGTCATGGAGGAAAAATAAATAAATTAAAAAAAAAAAAAAAATCACATTACAAGATATCTATGCAAGGGAAACGATTTTCAGGTCTATTCACAATCAACTGTTCTGTTTACATTTAACTGGAAAGTGTACTGCAGTATATGGATATTCAGGGCAATGGGGTACCAGACATAAATGTGTCTCAGGGGAGCAGATATTGCTTGTTGTTTTCATACTCCCTTCAAGCAGCTGTTTCAAAGTCCCTCCACTGCCACTGGTCTGGGAGAAAACAAGATATCTCAAGTCCAACTTCACCTGCAACTTCTAAACTGCAAATATACATTACATGGGAGGCAGTAAATGGAGCAAACTGACTCTCCTCCTGGATAGGAGGAGCACAGTGAAAATCTCTGGTGGGAGGCTGGATGAAGGCAGAAGACCCTTTTTTGTGCTCCCGTGTGGCAGCAAAACAGAAGGAATGGTTAATAGCAGTGGTTCCCAACCTTTTCAGCACATGTACCCCTTTGTGGCTCAATCCCTGAGCCAATGTAGCTCCTATGATTTTTGTAAGCCTAAATTTCCTCCTAAAAATACACATAATGCAGCAGCGTTTCCCACAAAATACACATATTGTGACAGTGCCCCCCCCCCCCCCCTCCAAAAAAAAACATATTGTGGCAGTGTTACCCACAAAATATGCATAGTGGGATAGTTAATGGCCTCTTTAATCATCCAGCCTCGCTCCCCAGTTGTCATTACAGCAGCTCCAGCAGAAAATCTCCTGCACCGAGGGGCAGTTCAGGGCTACAGGAAAATGGCGGCCGGAGTCCAGCACTGGAGACACAAATAGACTCCAATGCTGGGCTTCGGACACCATTTTCCCATAGCCCTTCTGCTGCTCTGCCACCTAAACTCCTGCAGCTGTGCCAGACACCTCATTAACAAACCCCGGGCAAGATTTGCCATTTTGTAACAACATCTTGTCCGCATACAAGTCCCTCAGTATCCCCCAATACTGTGGTGATCCACAGTTACCATCCTGTTGCTATGGATCACCATACGGCATGTGCATAACCTGTCTGGCACTCGTGTCATCACCCACGATTTTGCATCAATTGACATTTGAGATTCCCATCTGTTCCCTGCGATTGGGGGATACTGAGGGACTTGTATGCGGACAAGCTGTTCCATCTTCATGCTGACATATGAACAACATATCTTTGGGACTCTTTTTCCTGGGGTGGGGGATGAGGACTGCAGCCTCATTACCCTGCATATTTGCTGCCTAGGGAGACCCGAACATTTGATTTTAAGGGGGGGGGGGGGGGGATTCTATTATTTTCATATTGTATCAAGTATTTATGATTAGCATAATTCAATTTAGGTTTTGAGTATTAATAAAGCCATTTTGTATTTTCTCATGCACCAAAGAGCCAATTCTCTCTTTTTTTGCATTTACTTATTCACATGTTGGCATGCTGCATGAAAATATGGTTATTATCATTTTTTGGGGGGGAATATTATAGTCTGGTTTGGTTCCCATTTACCATTTTCCAGAGTTGTTGTATATTTACACTTAAGCAGTTGGTACGCTTTTTTCTTTCTTCTCCATAGCAGTGCATTGTGAAAAAGATTTCAGTTAAAAACGCGTTAAGTGTGAACTGTGCCATTAGGAAACATGGGACTTACTTTCAAAAATCAGTTGTCCTTTCAGTTATAACTAAGAGCAACTGATTAAGGCCGCGTTCAAATTACAAACGCGGACGGGCACGCACAACGTAACCCGTACGAACGCACGCCATCCGCGTTTGTATGCGTTGCGTGGCTGATCCCATCACTGAAAAGTGAATGGGACAGCCACGCGTTTTGGCAAAAAATGCGTGCAGCATGCATTCCCGGACCGCACAGGTCCGGAACGCATGCAGTGTGAACATCAGACAGTGCACTCTATGCACTGTCTGATGTCGTGCGTGTCGGCCACCTGCACGCGTTTCCAAAACGCGTCTGGAAACGCGTTCAGTGTGAACGGGGCCTAAGTGTAAACGGGGCCTAATGCTGGGTACACACGTTGAGATTTCCCGCTCGAGTCGCGGTTCGATTATTTCAACATTGCTTGATTGGATTTCGATCGTTTTTGCCGTCGATTTTGCATACCTATCATGAAAAAAAACGATCGAAATCCAATCGAGCATGTTTGAAATAATCGTATCGAACCGTTCGATCCCACGAATCGAGCAGGAAAGCTCAACGTGTGTACCCAGCATAAGGCAGGCAGCAAACTGGAAGCAATGTAATTCAGTGCTACAGAAACAAAACAACTCTTTATAAATTCTTTAACAGACTGATTTGAAGCACTCACCAGGAGGTTGTGAAGCCATCGCTGGGGTGGACAGTAGACATATTCTCCATATTCAGCAGGTATCGGGCGATGTGCTCCACTACAAGCAAACAATATTGTTACTATTTACTAGTTATGTCACTGTATAAAATAAACCATAAATATGTAAACTGCTTTTCTCCAGTGATACAGTAAAATGAAAAAGAAAGAAAGAAAGAAATGATTTTAAAAACTAGTCAATGCTAACATATACAGTATAAGCTCTCAATTTCTCCCAATGTTGCATCTGTAACTACAAGGACGTTTCTCGTCCTTGGGTGCCCTCATCCCAGCCCTCCTATGAAGAATGTGCACTGGAAGCACCTGGGTCTGTGGAGCATGTTTTGAACAGGATGCTGTTGGTTTATGCCAGCAAGAATTCATACATGTTTAAACTTATTGCAAAACACTTGGGACTGTAAATGTATTCACTTGACAGTGAGTCACATGACTAAAGTCACTGTTCTGAAGCTCCTGAGAAACCCAAAAGGTACATTAAGTGGTGCCAAAATTGCCTGGACTGTTTACTACCGTATTTTTCGGAATATAAGACGCACTTTTTCTCCCCCAAAAATAGGAAGAAAAAGTGCCTGCGTCTTATATTCCAAAGGCAGGGAATCCCCGACTTCAGAACCGCCTGCCGATGCCAACCGCCGATCCGCCGCATTGTCGAGGACTCCCTGCCTTGTCCCCCTGTGTGGTCTGCCGGGTCCGCTCCCCCGGTAACAATAACTGCAGAGCAACTCACCTTTCTATGGATTCCAGTGCTGTGTGGTCTGCGGTATGGTCCTCTGCCTCCAGCATGTCAGCTACACCTGTAAATGAAAAGTTAGCGCAGAGACGCTCACCTACTCAGCGGCAGCAGCGGCGGTGGCAGCACGATCTGCAGACATCTGGTCCCGGGAGGCTTCCCCTAGTGAAGGCTCCTGCTAATGACTCATTGAGTCATGGGGAATGACTCATTGAATCATTAACAGGAGCCGTCACCAGGGGGAGCCGCGCAGCTTCCCCTAGAGACGGCTCCTGTGAATAATTCAATGAGTCATTCTTCATGACTCAATGAGTCATTAGCAGGAGCCGTCACTAGGGGAAGCCTCCCGGGACGAGATGTCTGCAGATCGTGCCGCCGCCGCTGAGTAGGTGAGTGTCTCTGCGCTAACTTTTCATTTACAGGTGTAGCTGACATGCTGGAGGAGGAGGACCACACAACAGACTACACAGCGCTGGAATCCATAGAAAGGCGAGTTGCTCTGCAGTTCTTCACGCCGGGGGAGAGCTCGACATGGGGGGGGGGCAGAGGACAGGGTGGGGACTGGGGGGGGGGCACACACATGGACATGCACAGGAGGGGGCACACACAGTAGGACAGGAGGGGGACACAGGGACTGGATGACCACACAGGGGGGGGGGGGGTGAAGGGGACTGGAAGACCACACAGGGGGGGGGTGAAGGGGACACAGAAACACACACAAGGAAGGCAGGAGGGGACACAGACACACACAGGGGGACAGGAGTGGACACAAGGGGCCTGGAGGACCACAGAGGGGGGCTGGAGGAGACACACAGGACATGAGGGGACACATGGGGCAAGAGGATCACACAAGGTGGCAGGAAGTTATGCCACACACAGGGGGACAGAAAGGGATACATAGTGGACAATGGGGAGAACATGTACTGTACAATACGCTCCTGGAATATGGACGCACCAGGTTTAGTATATACTGTATACATTTTTTTCCCCAGATTTTTGCCCTCTAAACCTAGGTGCGTCTTATATTCCAGAGCGTCTTATATTCCGAAAAATACGGTAATTCCATGGAGATACACTGGAGTATTGGAGTATTTACTGCTGCATTGTGCTATGCCCTAGGCTTACAGTGGGCTCTGACATGTAATTAATAGGCATCATTGCTATCTTAGGCAGGGCACTGTCACAGACAAGATGACAAAATATGGAAATTGTCAAACTTTTCACCAGGCCTGGAGCTTTCTGCACCTGCACAGTGGAGCGCATACGGCCGGACTGCGCCGACTGGTCAAATTACCGAGACCCGCGGTGGAAGATGCAGGTGGCGGAGAAATACGCAAGGGACCCATTAGCCTGAAGGGGGTTGGAGGAAGCCCCAGGTATGTATAATTATTTTCTTTTTTTATCTCAGGTACACTTTAAAAACAGACCCACAGCCCCTATCTCTTTAACCAGGGACTACCGTTACAATAGAGTACATGTATGATGGAATGCACATCTATGATCCCTTTTACTAAAAAAACAAAATTAGATCCATACTGATCAAGTACCGGTAACTACTGAACTGATCTACTAATAAACACAATATTATCCCTGCATGCATCTATAGGTCTTTACACAGGAATTATTCAATCATTGAAATTAGTTAGATTTACCCATAATAATCACCCACCAGGCAGACAGACTGGAGACAGCGATAACAGGAGGAGGTAACTCAAGTAATAGCCCAATAAAATAGCAGTAAAATGCTGGCTACATACTACTATAAGTTTTTTGTTTTTTTTTGTGTAATACAAAAGTGTAAGGTGGCCCATGGAAGTGGCACTGACTGTATTTATACAAAGGGAACCTGAGGCGGTTTGCCACTTGAAAAACAGAAATTTACTAACAAAGAGGAAGCCTCTGAATCCCACAGGCTTCCCACGTCCTTCTCCAGATCACCAACCTTTTGAAATTCGCACCCACGTGCTCCTTTCTTCATTTGCGAGCGAGGCCATGCTACACCTGTGCAAGATGGGCGTGCCCGCACATGAGGCTGAAGCTGCCCATATACAAGCAGCGTTGGCTTTATGCACAAGCACACCAGTACTATCGCAGGTACAGTACGGCCACACTCAGGTATGAAGAGGACCAGGGCCACATAACATTTATTGTTGCGTATGTTTTGGGGGTCCAGCAATTGTAGGGGCCGGTAAGCCTCTACAGGATCCAGAGGCCTCCCCCTTTTCAGGTAACACTTCTGTACTTAAAAGTATCACGCACTTTTTTTTTTTTCTTCTTTTAATACGGTCTCAGATACTCTGTGCTACCTGAGCCTTATAAATCTGTATCATTATTAAATGAAGGTGTCAGATTGTTGCTGGGGTGCTGCAGTGTGTCTGAATTGGTTTACATGGCAGTTAGTGCACCCAGATCTATCAGGCTTTACACATAAATCCACTACACAAATAGAGAAAAGCCTGGAGAGAAGCATGGAAGGTTTTGTGGCATTGCTTGGTGGCGAAAAAGCCTTCAAATCAGTCAAACGGGGATATTGTGAAATGCTTCAGCAAATGGGGATATATAGCGAAACCCTGGGGTAAATCATTTGAGACAAAAGTATTGCATGGATTACCGGTAAATTGCTGCATCACAAACCTAGCAGTAGGATCTATACAAACAAAAGACAGGAACAACATTTTTCAGCTATAGTATTAGCTTTGTCACTGCCTGGGCGCACAATTGCTTTCAAATTCACAAATTACTAGCAATTGAACTGATAATCATAGACCGCTGCGTTTAATGGCAGTGCGTGCAAAAGTCGGGGTAGTTAAATCTGCACTGTGTCAGGCTTGTGCAACCACAAACCCAGCATAGATTGGACTACGGGTGGTCCACAAGTGTTTAAATAGACCCAGAGATGAAGAAAGGGGCCTTTTTATTACTTACCCGGGGCTTCCTCCAGCCCCGTAAGCATGGATACGTCCCTCGCCGTCCTCCCGCAGTCCTCCGTTCAGCCACAATCAACCCCCAGTACTCAGCTCAGTCTGAGTGACGTCAGCTGGGGTCTCCTGCGCTTGCGCAGAAGGTCCACGCATGCATAGAAGGCCCCCTGCTGACGTCACTGAGCCAAATACCGGAGAAGACTGCGGCTTAATGGATACACGCAAGAGGATGACGAGGGACACATCCATGCCTGGAGAAAAAAAAAAAAAAAAAAATGGCCCCTTTCTTATACAATAATACAATACAATAACATTTCTATAGCGCTTTTCTCCTATAGGACTCAAAGCGCTTAGGCTCTCTCAGATTCAGTAATTAGTAGGATGAAGTATTCACACAACAAAAGTTATATTTCTGCAAATGCCAAACTGAACAGGTGGGTTTTCAG
Organism: Hyperolius riggenbachi; assembly: GCF_040937935.1. NCBI lineage: Eukaryota > Metazoa > Chordata > Amphibia > Anura > Hyperoliidae > Hyperolius > Hyperolius riggenbachi. The sequence goes on along the minus strand of NC_090647.1, from coordinate 453,584,022 downwards.
TCTGGATTTAAACACGTCCATCTCTGGGTCTCTTTAACCCTTTCCACTCTGAGTTTTTTCCTAAAGGGAGTCGTTTCTACTCGGAGTTTTTTTTTTTTTTTACAGAAATGCACTCTCCCTCTTACTCTCTTTCCCATTCTTACATGGAACGTAACACAGTAACATGGTATATCTTGTTTTAAAGAACACATTATAACATTTAATTTCATACCTTATTTGGACAGTTTGGGGGTCTTCTATTGGCTGGTAGCAGAGAAGTTGGCCAAAGTATGGTACACTTTAAAACAATTTCCTGGGTGTAATCCTGGCCTGCAAGTTTCGCAAAAATAGGTGGTTTTTCGCCTGCCACCTGGTGTCTTCCTGTCACTGCACACTGTGCAATCTTTGGTGTTTCGATCGGGATTATTAGCAATAAAATGCTGGATGTCATTTAGACGCTCCTCCACGTCCAATGAAGAAGGGCGGCCATATCTCCTCTGAGGCCTAGAGGCTCGTTGTTCACTAACCAACTCAAGAATTAGGTTCTTGCGGTAGCTGACACGATCCTTTTGTTCATGTGGATGCAACTGGTTGTAAATTATGAAGCTATTCACTACTGCCAGCTCCAACAACAACAAAAAAAGTCTTCCTCCACTTCACTGACTTCCTGTTGAAAGAGTAACTACTGGTGTAATGATCAAATCAGTCAACCGCTCCCATGTGTTTAGTATATTCTACAACTGCTGTGGGCTTCTCAACATTTTCAGTCACATGTACCTTTCATTCTTATCTGCTGTGTAGTTGTAGTAGCAGGGTAGAAAGTGCTAAGCATGTGTATAATACACTTATCCTTCCATGCCCATACCATCTCTTCACTTTCAAGACTCCAAGCACACACTTCACAACTCTTCAGTTTCAGTTTTTTTTTATTTCACTTGATAGACCTTTACGATTGGGCATGACCGTTCCAGTTAAGTGAATTTTTTCTTTTAGTAACTCTTGAGCCAATATGTGACTGGTGTAAAATCGATCTGTAAATAAATAGTATCCATGTCCAGGTGTGGCTTGTTTCAGATTTGCACGAAGATGAAGGACAATGCGAGCTGAAAATGGCAAGTCTGGCCTTGGCAAGCTTTCCGTAGTTGCAGATCCATAATACGGTTCAAACGCAAAGTGGTACCCAATCTCACAATCAGCCATAGAAAACACTCCCCACTTGCTTGGTTTCTGAGGATTGTACATCTTGTACTTTGATCTTCCTTTGAAACTAATTGTGCTTTCGTCAATCCCTACATTCCTATGGGGTATAAACAGACTTCTGCTTCTTTTTTCATATGCTCTGTCAAGTTCCTGACCTTCCAAGCCCTAGTTTGAGGGCCTTCAAGACCACTGATGGGTGGAGAAACATGTAGTATCCTATGGATCTGACTAAATCGCTCACAAGAAAAGATATCTCCAAAAAAGGGGTGTAATTGATCAACCGAGTTGAGAAAAAATCCTGGATAGATCCCCTTTCTTGCAGTGCCATCCTAGGAATTACTCCAAAGTATGCCTTTATTTCCTGCATGGTAACATCAGTCCAGCTCCTCCAGATGGATCTGGGTGAAGGAGAGTTATTTTCTAACTTCCTTTTGGCATAATCATTTGTTTCTAATTTCTACTAAAAGGGCTGGTGTAAAAAAAAGCTCAAAAAACCCACTGACAGTTTCTGGAACATTAGCTGCAGGCAGTTGTACCCCTGCATTACACACAGTAAAGGGAAAATTATGCAGCAAGCACTCAGTGGTAGGAGAGAAGCTTGCCCATTTTCTGTGATCACCATCACCCTGTCCACTTTCAGCAGGCTCCCCACTATCATCAGCTTGCCCACCTTCATCAGCCTCGTCAATATCAGTGTCATCACTGAAGCAATAATCCTCATCATCAGTGACAGTATAGTCACTGTCATCACCAGAATCCTACACATCTGATTCTGAGCTGCTGTCATTCATAATCCGCTGTGCCACCTCAAACGCTGTCATTTTTCTTTTATGTGCTTCAGAAGATGCCATTTCTCCGCTCTGAAATTAATTTGCAAGGAATCTTCAAAAAAATAACCGAAAGGGATCTGCAAGAAGGAATATGCAAGGGATCTGCCAGGAATCTGCAATGGATCTGCAAGAAATCTGAATGTAAAAACCTGCAAGGGATCAGCCAGGAATACACTAGAAGTAATTTGCCAGGAATCAGCTAGAAAGGCCATGCAGAAAAGCAGGAACAATCAGCATCAACAAAGCAGAGTTGATGCTGCTACTTCTTGCCAGCCCTATTCGCCCACTTCCTGTGTAGGGGAGGGGGGTACCACCAATGTGGGCATATAATCTTACATGCCCACTACATATGAGGACAAAAGTTCGGGTGCACGGGTGGCCTGATGCACCGCAAACCGCCGCAGTAAAAATGTCCCGCATAGCGGGACATACGACTGGAACGCAGATTTCGCAATGTACCGCTATGCAGGACATACGAGTGGAAAGAGTTTAGCCAGCAAAATTCCTTTGTCTGGGAAGGGATTTTAAACGGTTAATAACTGGACATCAATGATTTTGCTGCACATTGTTAAATACACAGTACTTGAAAAACATAACACTCATGTTCTTCAACTCTCACCCAGCAAATATGTTAAAGAAAAGCCCAACCAACCCTTTGGGAATAGGAATAAAACATTCACAAAGGAAAAGAGGACTTTAAAGTTATTAAAAGGAACACTATTGATCAATACGTTGTTTTGAATTGCGAGAGGAATAGTTTGGGAAGTGCTGTTCAGTACGGGTATACAAAGTTCAATGCTTATCTATTTGTTTACGGTTATCAAATTCCTTTCACACTTTACTGACACCAAAACAGGCTACTGCAGCTGCCTGTCTATGGAGAGCTCTCTGCAGAAAACAGAGGAAATGTATCTTATGTGCAACATAAACATTTGTAATAGTGTGTAAAACCTGACACCAGAGGCATTTCATATAACTCTGAAATGCCTACCTTCTCTCCACTTCCTCTGCGTCACTTCCTGCAATGCCACCCTCTGAAGTACAGAGGGCGACATTGCAGGAAGTCAAGCGGCGAGCGGTGGAACGCAAGGAGAGGGGGGGGGGTTTGGGCGACCCACCTCCCCGCCGACCACTGTCACCCCCGTCCTGGCTGCTTCCCCTCCAGGTCAGCGGTTCCCCCAAATCCCCCCCCCCCACCCCCACCCCCTGGGCATGCGTTTCCACAGACTGAAATGTATGCTCCAAACACATTTAAAAGGTTACAAACAGATGAAAAAAAAAAACAAATACCAAACTGGATCCATTTCAATGGTGGTTTGGAGATTCGGCAAAGACAGGAGAGACCGCAAAGGCGCTCAAAGAGAAGTGAGAAATGGCTAGTTAGTAATCTCATGTGCCCGATTTGCATCCCACGTCGTTCCCATGCTTCCTTCTTCTGGATTGAAGAAGAGAGCATGGGAGTGATGTGGAATGAAACGTGGGACGTGAATGGAGCGCATCGGCACCCGGCTAAATTAACCCCACCTCAGCCCAGTGCAGCACAAACTCATTTAAATTTGATTATGAGTAGCTACAAGGACATCGCTACTCAGAATGAGCATCGCTAATCTTAAACAAGGTGACATTACTCCTCAGTCGGCTGGCCAATTCTCACTTCTCCGAGTGCGCTCTCTTTCCCTCTCCTGTCTTTACAGATAAGGGAGGTTCGTAATAGAGTGTGCCATTGGGGGGCGGGGAATGGAGTCAGGGCAGCCATCAGGGGGGTACAACTGACACTGCAGTGAGGGGCCCAGGGCTTCTCCCAAAGCGCTGGAAGGGCCGCATGTGCTGGCTGCGGGCCTGTGGCTCACTAACCAGCACACCACGTTCCAGCACTGAGAGAAGAGTGACATCAGCGCTTGAACGTGGGGAGCAGATGAGTGAGCCCGCTACAGCGGACTTTTTATACTTGGGCAGCACCTTTATCTGGCTACAGGCTACCTATACTGGCCTACCACTAATACCTGGCTTCCTATACTGGGGCTGGAACCACCTATGCCTTGCTACCTATACTGGGAACCACCCATATCAGGCTACCTATACTGGGGGCAACTATACCAGGCTACCTATACTGGGGCACCAGCTACCTATACTGGGAGGAACCCTTCCTGGATACCTTTACTGGGGGCAGCTATACCTGGCTAGGGCAGGGGGACAAGAGGTAACACAGGAGGATAAAAGAGGCACAGGGGGAACAGAGACGGACAAAAGAGGCACAGGGAGAAAAGAGATGAGACAGGAACATGAGGTCACACAGAGGGACACAAAAGAGGCACAAACTGAGGTGAGACAGAGGGGGACAAAAGAGGCACAGGAAAAGAGGTGGACAAGAGAACGGATAAAGGATGAGAACGGACCTACAAGTCCCTATCTCATTTGTTAACCGGGGACTACCTGTATTTTGCTAGTATTTGGCTCCACCCACAACATGTCATGGTCACGCCCACTTTTTGCCGCATCACGCTGTGCATGCCGCTTTCTTCAGTGTCGGAGCCATGCACATTTTTTTTGCCGCAGCGCACTTCGCTCATGGACACGGAGGTGGGGTGGCTAGTGGGTGGACACAGCAACCAGTGGGTGGGCAGAGCCTGATGTGCGCTTCTCTGCCCCCCCTTTCCATTTAAGATTTGCCATCCGCCCCAGAGATCACAGGCTGCAACAGATTCAGGCTCTTGACAGTCGCACGCACCCAACCACCGCAATGCATGCTGGGAGATTTAGTTGGTCTATGGGAGTACCCAGGCAGGCCAGGGGGAAGCCCTCGTAGGCTAGTAATGCTGATCACACCATCCCCCACCTTCCCAATGCCACACTATTAAAAACCTCCATTATGGGATTTCCATATTTAGGCGTTTGGGTCCCTTCAAAGTCTGGATATAAATCCCATTGAGATGCTGTGAGGTGCAGCAATTTAGAGCAGGCTGTGCAACCAAGAAGTGCCTCAAACACAGCACATCTGAAACTTCCGCAAGGATGTGTGGGAAAAACGTTCTCCCACTCGATGTCAGAGACTGCTACACAATTATAACAAACATCTACCTGAGGCGGTTTCTGATGTTTGATCTAAAGGTGGAACACCTGTTTGTTATTTATTCAATAAGATTGCTGAGTCAGTCTTTCATAAGTTGTTGGATTCAGTTATCTTACCCTTTTACTTATGTAGTCAGATCTACACTACACAGAATGAGCTTACCATTTCACTGTAAATGTGAAAGCCTAATACCTTACTCACCTGTTAGGTATAGGTGCTGTGTAGTTTATCGCTGTGTCCATACAGGCATGATATGTATTCTGCAAGATAACATATTTCCATGACGCAGTGCAACTTCAACACTCTGAATTACATTCCCTCACAGACATCACAGCTTTCCCACACAAGTCTGTGCTGCAGACCAACAAAACCTAGCAGCTGTAGAGATACTAGATCCTAGAGGTGTTTATCTAGATGTGGAACCACAAGCCCATGTGCCGCTGTGGCCCCCATGCAGAGCGTGCACTGGAGCGTGCTGTCTGACGCTGAGTGAGCATTGTAGCATGCGGGAGCTAGTATATCTACCTGTCCTTGCTTCAGTCCCCATCAGCTTCTAAACTGGCCGCTAGTGCTCCAAGCTCATCTGACGGCAGTGGCCCTGGAGCTCTAGTGACCAGTTCAGAAGCTGCCGGGGAGGAGTGTGGCTGCAAGCTGGAGGTAGGAGAGGTAGGAGAGGTAGATATGCATGCTGCAGCATGTTCCAACGCCAGATCTGCATACGGGAGCTGCACACGTCAGGATAGGTGGGCCTGCACACGAGGATAGGTGGGCCTGGCCACACACGTGCGCGCTCACACACACAGAATGTCGGCTTATCCACAGTGATATACGGTACCTTTTGTTCAATGTGCCACATCAGTTCCCAAGGATAAACCATCACAAAGCAGGGCCAGATTTCTACATTTTACCGCAAGGGCTGTAGAGTCATTACAAAAATCTTCCAACACCTAATTATTTTACATACAGCAATATTTTGTGATTGAAACTATGTAAAATAAAAGGCATTTCACCACTGCCAAAGCTAGCCCTTGGTAGGAGTACATGTAGAGGCTGCAGATAGGAACAACATCGACATCAGATTGAGTACACAACTACACAAATTGAGTGAACACTCAAATGCACTTGTTTAAACAAATTACAGCCGATATAAAATAATTTTACTTCTTTGTAATGTTTTAAAATACATATTAAAATTTCAGTTTGCTTTATAGCTCAGCTGGAGGTAACAGTAATGACTAGGTAGAGTCAATAAGATGCAAATAATTCTGAGTCGATGCATAATTATGCAAATTTAGTGTGAAAATGTATGCAACTTTAAAATGGACCACTCAACTCCTGCAAAGGTGAAATTTGATTTGTCCATTTTCAAGCTGCTCAAATTTGTATAAACCTACATCAAAACAGAATTATATACTGTATACCTCACTGACCATCTCTACTACTAGTGACACAACTACTCCCCGGGCTTTAGGCTGGATTCACAGTGGTCCACTACGTAACACACGCATTATAATGTGTGTGAACTGCAATGGAGACTGGACATAGACTTTAAGGCTGCTTACACACAGGGACGTTACAGGCGCACGTTAGTGCAGCCTGTAACGCTCCCCCAACGTACAGCAATGTAACACAAGTGGCCTGTTCACAATGCCCACGTTGCGTTACATGTAACGCTGCACGTTCTTCCGAAAGTCCAGCATGCTACGGCGATACAGCGGCTTAAGCCGCGTTAGACTGTTTGCACATGCTCAGTCATGTTGGGGAGGAGCGGAGAGCGGCCAGGCACATGGCTAATTAATATTCACTGCACGTTGTGACGTGCAGTGTTTACTTCCTGGTGCGGCCGCTCTGTGCGGCGATTGGCCGGCGGGACCACGTGATGCCGCATGCGTCCAAGAGTATGCATCACGGACGCCAGAGTGAGCTGCACAACGTGGCTCACTCTGACGTCCACATCGAAGAGCACCAGGCCTTGCGTTAGGTGCACGTTATGCGACCTTAACGTAGCACCTAATGCAACGTCTTGGTGTGCAAGTAGCCTGATGCAAAGCCTGCATGCAGCGAGTTGGGGCAAGTACTGAGAACAGCCCTATAGAAATACAGTATATGGGCAGTGAGTTGACAGAATTATTCTGCAATGCATCTGAGCACTGTGGACCTAGGCTCATTCTTACAACAGAGATGTTATTTATTATATATAAAAGATTACTGTGTTCACATAAAGTATACCATCACAATAAGATATGGATATCTGACTTTAAAAATACGGTGACTGCTACATTGCACCAGCACAAGTAAAGGTACTCATACATTACTTGACTTGGCGACCGATCAACCATCCAAATAAGTATTATCAAATCAGATGAAAATCTGTGCTGCCAAGAGCATATACAATTCAAGGTAATCAGGTATGTTGTTTCTGCCAAGAGCATGCCCAATCGACGATGTGACCAATTTAGTGCTGAGACAGACACAAAACAACATCGGAGGACAACACAAAGAACCGCCATTGTGGTTCTTGTAGACTGCGATGCCGATGGAAAACAATTTTTGCCCAATTAGAAGTTTTTGTCTAATCGAATGTCTAATTGGGAAAAACCATTGTAAAAGTGAACTGGTGGAGACGGTAGTTTTCGTTTTTTTGTTTTGCAAAGAGCCAAAATGTATTTCCATGTACAATAAGATCACGAGTGTCCTACTTCAATATGCTTATATAATAATAAAAACTAATGAAAGTTTAGTATACAGCCTGACTTACCTCCTGTTCATACTTTGTGGCTACACTAGAAGACACCTATTAAAGAACAAATGGAGATGTTCACACACATAAATGTAGGATTAGCAGTTTTTCATACAATTGCATTATACAAATACAACTGGTAGGATCCAGCGTACACCAAGATAAAGCCTTGACACAGCTGCCCATTCCACATATTTCATAGCACCATGATACCTGCACTGGTAACATCCACATGACCAGCCTCTTAGCTCAGTCATTACTGCATCAACATTTTCAGCTTTGTCCCAATTCTGGAGCTGCTACTCAAATTAGATGGGAGGAGAATGCAGTGCTTAACACACGGACAATAATTAAGTGATATAACAGACGCCCTCTCAAGCAGAGAACCCCATCGTCTTCTCGGTTTTCTTAGAACAGTAGGCTAGGTATTTGTTTTCTTTTGGCAGGAGTTGGGGCCTCTCCTCTAGCCACAGCACTATTGTCTTAGGGCCCATTCACACGAGCGTTTTGCCAGCAATTTCGGCAAAACGCTCAAACGCCAGCGTTTTTCAAAGCGCTAGGGTAATAAAATTCTATGGGCCCGTTCTCATTTGGGCGATTTGCGCTAATTACCACAAATCACCCAAAACCGCTAAACGCAAACGCGTAGCCTGCACCATTTTTAGGCGATTTCCCGCCAATCGCGTTTCAGTGCTATAAAAGCGCAAAATGCGATCGCAAAAAAAAAAAATAGATTAAAATCACCAGGTGTGAATGGTGTTTTTTTGGCGTTAATTGCCAAAAAATGCCAGCGCAAAACGCTAGCAAAAGTGCCTGCGTTTTGCATTTTGTAAGTGTGAATGGGGCCTTAGCGTGCTTGTTAAAAGCAGACCTACAGTCAAACTTCAGGTCCGATTTATCATCTGCCCAATGAGAAGGAGTCATATTACAGGGTAGCCAGCCATACAGGACATGGCATCTTCAGCTGTCTTGGTTACTGAACTGGGTGATTCACTCATAGGCTTCAATTCATCAAGCATTACCGCATTCGGTAATGCTGAAAACAGCTGACTTTACGGAGCACTTAAAAAAATGTTAATTCATCAAAGCAGTTACCGCATGAGAAGCAGACATTCCTGTGCAGAGAGATAAATTACCGACTTGTTAAGTGATTACCTCAACACATGTCAGTAAAATGTCAGCAAATGTTAATTCATCAAGCTCACAGCATTCGATAACATGTGCGGTGTTTATCTCCAGCTCTCCCTTGTCGATAAGGAGCTTGGAATGCCTTCTCCATGTGTGACAGGACCATAGAAACCTCCCCTGTCCCCTGCAAGTGCTGCTGATAGGTTGGCCAGGATTCTCGGGTGGAACAGACCCCCCCAGGCAGCCAGGGGAGAGAAAAGAATTAAAGTTATTTTCCAGGCACCCTTCTTTTCTAGGCACCCTTCGGTAGTGTAACCCCTTGAGTGCCTGTTTAAATATGCAGGGATGCAAGTGGGAGCTCGTGGCAAAATGACCTAAGCAGGGAATGTGTAATGTTTCTCAGCAGTTCATCTAAGCTGTGGCAAGTAAATAGAAACTTAAGACTAATGAGACAGATTCAGCAAGAGCAGAGGCAGCACAACAAATATAAAAGGCACATGTATAGGGATGTCGGTGCTGCCTCTTTCCTATTGTAATGCCCTCACTGCACGGACCTCTTCGGTAACTTACCAAACATCTACCACATGTGTGAAAATATTGATGAATTAGCACAGTGAAGTGTAAAATACCGAATGCGGTATTTTAAGGACTGGGATTTTGTTATCGAACACCCTTTGATGAATTGAAGCCATAGTATGGAATTACAAGGTTTAAAGTGTTGCCAAGACTACAGTGTTTTTTTACACTGCATGAAGCAACAATTGCAGCCTCCACCAGGAAGATGCAGGTAGATAAATGGTGTGAGACTATTTGCTGAAGGGGATCTGTTTAGAAAGGATTATAGCCAAAATATCGTCATTTCAGTATTAGGCTCTGTTCCCACTTGACAGTGAACAGCTATTTTATATATAGGAGCTGTTCACATTTGTCTGCAATGGATCAATTTCGGTAAGTGGGTCGCACTTCTGTGCAGTGCGCAAAAATCTCGGAGAGCAGTTGCGTTCAAAATATAGCCCAGGGGGCCACACGTGATCGGACACAAGAGAAAACCGACTCTCAGGCCTGTTGCACACCAAAACCCGCTAGCAGATCCGCAAAATGCTAGCAGATTTTGAAACGCTTTTTGTTATTTTTCTGTAGCATTTCACCTAGCATTTTGCGGTTTTGTGAAGCGTTTTTGGTGTAGTAGATTTCAGATATTGTTATAGTAAAGCTGTTACTGAACAGCTTCTGTAACAAAAACGCCTGGAAAACCGCTCTGAACTGCCGTTTTTCAGAGCGGATTGCGTTTTTCCTATACTTAACATTGAGGCAGAAACGCATCCACAATCCAAAAAATGCCTCACCCCGGGAGTATGAGTTTCTGCAAAACGCCTCCCGCTCTGGTGTGAACCACCCTATTGAGATACATTGACCAAGCGGATCCGCTGAAAAAGCCGCTCGGTGTGCACCAGCCCTTACAGTTGGGAAACGGGAACTCTGAGGAAACCAGCAATGGCTGAGTTTATAACTCTCTTGTGTGCAGCCATGGCGATTATTGACTCAATGAAATAGAGTGAACCTGTGAAAGCCCATGAAATCACTGACCTGTAGGGAAAAAAAGAAGGGGTGGGAGTAATTTATAGAGGTGTTGGGAAGCAGAAGCTATGTTTTTCTCACTAGTCACCTAAGCAGCTGGAAATTTCATCTGCATGTGAGAAAGTGTAGCGTTATCTATATAATGTTACTAATAAAAGTTTTATGAGATTATTTCTCCCTAGCAGTTGCCTTTACAACACAGATGTTATTGCTCTCCAACAGAATTGTGTGTTCAGCATTACCATAAACTAGTCTCTGATAAATTACACCTTAAAACAAATACTGTACTAGGTTATGATAACAAAACATTTCAAGATACCTGTATGAAGGTGAATGTTCAGCATATGGGATGTACCTTTATAATCACACATCAAGTTACCATGCAGCAGTAAAAGAAAGCTAAAAAGGACAGTACAGAGGAGTAGAACTTGTATACTGACAAGCCAAAATATAACAACCCCTGGAGTTCCCACGTGTGCTGTCTGGACAGTTCTGGCCTATTGAGGCAAGGATTCTACAAGACCTCAGAAAGTGTCCTGTGGTATGTGGCATTGGGATGTTAGGTGCAGATACTTTACGTCTTGTGTGTAAAGCAGCTGCCTACAGTAACCAGTCAGATTCCTTGTTCCACTTTGTAGAGGGACACCTAAAGTGGAAGGGATATGGAGACTGTAATATTTATTTCCTGTTAAAGGGGAACTGAAGAGAGAGGTATATGGAGGCTGCCATGTTTATTTCCTTTTAAGCAATACCAGTTGCCTGACAGCCCTGCTGATCCTCTGCCTCTAATACTATTAGCCATAGACCCTGAACAAGCATGCAGCAGATCAGGTGTTTCAGACTTTAAAGTCAGATCTGACAAGACTAGCTGCATGCTTGTTTCTGTTGTTATTCAGATACTACTGCAGAAAAATAGACCAGCAGGGCTGCCAGGCAACTGGTATTGATTAAAAGGAAATAAATATGGCAGCCTCCGTGTACCTCTTACTTCAGTTCCCCTTTAAGCAATACAAGTTATGTGGCTATCCTGTTGATCTTCTGCCCCTACTACTTTTAGCCATAGACTCTGAACAAGAATGCAGCGTGTCAGGAGGGATTCCGCCCTCCCCCGCATTGACAAAAATACCATGGCGTATTTTTCTAAAGTTTTCCGAAGCTGTGGCCACTCCCACCTATGTTGCCTTAGCCTGCCCCCAGCTCAGTAGCCACAGCTTAATTGGCTGCTGCCAAGCCAAGGGCAGAAGCATGCAGCTAATCTTGTCAGATCTGACAATGTCAGAAACGCCTGATCTGCTGCATGCTTGTTCCGGGTCTATGGCTGAAAAGTATTAAAGGCAGAGGATCAGCAGGACAGCAAGGCAACTGGTATTGCTTAAAGGGAACCTTAACTGAACGGGGGGTAAAGAGTTTCACTTACCTGGGGCTATTACCAGCCCCCTGCAGCAGTGCTGTGCCCTCAGAGCCGCTCTGGAATCCTCCGGTCCCCCGCTGTCACTTAGTTTCGTTTTTGACGACTCACCAGTCGGCCGGCCGCCATGCATATTATTGGACGCATTCCCTACTGCAATTAGCGCTGTTGCAGACCGCAACGCGCACAAAAATATGTGTTGCCGCATTCCGCACGCGTAGATATGCGGCAGTAGGGAATGCGTCCAATAATTCGCATGGCGGCCGGCCAACTGGTGAGTCGTCAAAAACGAAACTAAGTGACAGCGGGGGACCGGAGAATTCCAGAGCGGCTCCAAGGGCACAGGACTGCTGCAGAGGGCTGGTAATAGCCCCAGGTAATTGAAACTCTTTACCCCCCGTTCAGTTAAGGTTCCCTTTAACCACTTCAGCATCACAGGGTTTTTTGCTTAAAAACCAGAGCAATTTTCACATTTCAGCGCTCCTCCCATTCATTCACCAATAACTTTATTGCTATTCATCAGATGTAAATGATCTATATCTTGTTTTTTTTGCCACAAATTATGCTTTGTGAGGGTGATATTTGCTTTTAGTAATTATGCTATTATCTGGAAAAATGAGAAAAAAAAAAGGAAAAATACACTATTTCTCCATTTCCATGCACTATAGTTTTCAAATAAACAATGTTACCATAGGTAAAACCCACACATTGTATTTGCTAATTTGTCCTGGTTATCTCAACATTTAAATAATGTTCCTAGTACAATGTATGGTGATAATATATTAGTTTCTGGTTTGTGTTTTTGGTTTTCTCATTGTACTCTATCAGTAATTAAAAGCCCTTATCTTCATGATTAACAGTAATACACTCTCATGGCATACATATTTTAAAAGCTAAGTCCCTAGGGTAACTATGTATTCTCTTTTCAATGCTGTCACTTTTGTTTTTTGTTTTTACAAGTATTTATTTAGGGGTATAGAGTACATGAAAATAACAGTTTAATTGCTTTTCATTCAGTTTTCCGGTAAAAAAAAGAAAAAAAAAATCACATGACTTAGCCCTCAGTTGTCAAACAACACAAAATCTATTCTCCCACTTGTCACGGTTAAAATGATACCCTATATACATAATCAGATAGCTTATTGGGCATACAGCACACTGTTTACCACAAGTACGCCTATCTACTCCCCTGAGCTTCAAGTAAAGTTTTGTGGGGAGTAGATAAGCGTAGCAAGGGAGGTAAAGTGGTTAAATGAAAATAAATATGGCAGCCTCCATATCACTCTCACCTAAAATTCACTTTAAGGGCCTAAGCCCACTGTTGCATTGCTGAGTGGATTCCTGTCTTATGAGCACACTCATGTTTTGTGCATTTGTGTGCACACCCCACAACTGTCCCATTCACTCTTGTTAAATGATCTTAGCTCTGCATTGGAGAGCAGCATAGATGGCATGCACCTGTGCTGCAGAGTGTGAGAGTGCGCCATTGCCCTAAATCAGGTTATTTGTTGTGGACCCCTGCTTCATGCTCTCTTGGTACCTGACTTGAAGTCCACAATTTCCAGCCAAAATACTTCCAGATATATGAAAACTATGGAAAGCTATTCTGAAGAAGTTTGGAAGCCAGGATGAACCAATCAGTTTCTTACCTGCGTCGGAGGTGGAATGTATTTCCCAGGACATAAATAGGCACTTTCATCTGGCAGATCCAGGCCAATATTAAACTGAAAGAAAAAGACTAACTCAGGCGATGAGTGGTAAAACTGCTGTACTGGTCTCAATACATTTCTCCCCATGTTATGTCATCTTTTTCATGCTAAACAGCAAATCAGGAATTATATAACATCTCCAAGCAATATTTCAATGTGAAATACAGAACATATTGGAGCACATCTGCGTACAGTGCGTAGTGGTGTTTTTACCTTCACTATGGCTTCCATTCACTAAGACCTGTTCAGTAAAAAATAGTAAGTGAATAAAAGACTGCATTTCAGTTTCAGAATTTTTTCCCCCAAATTTACTAAGATTTTAAACACATGCAGTAATAGTTCAGAAATTTACACAAATACTGCATGACAATTCACTGAGGGCTCGTTTCCACTATCGCGAATCCGCATGCGTCCAACGCATGCGGATTCGCACATGTAATGCAAGTGGATGGGCCTGTTTCCACTGTAGCGTTGTTGAGGTGCATTTTTTCAGCGGTGAAAAAAAACACACAAAAGAGCCGCAGAATTCGCCTGCGAGTGGAATGCATGCGAATCGCCGCTAATGTATTTAAAGAGACTCTGAAGCGAGAATAAATCTCGCTTCAGAGCTCATAGTTAGCAGGGGCATGTGTTCCCCCTGCTAAAACGCCGCTATCCCGCGGCTACACGGGGGTCCCTTCACCCCTGAACCCACCTTCGCAAACCTTGGTCACAAACTTGGTCGTGAAATTTTCGTTTCCTGGAGGCAGGGCTAACGGCTGCAGCCCTGCCTCTAGTCGCGTCTATCAGACGCGCATCGCCGCCTCCCCCCCGCCCCTCTCAGTGAAGGAAGACAGAGAGGGACGGGGGAGAGGTGGAGATATGCATCTGACAGACGCGCGTGAGGCAGGGCTGCGGCGGTTAGCCCTGCCCCAATGCGGAAGCGCTCCCCCGCTGTACGGAGGGGATTTGGGGGTGAAGGGACCCCCGTTAAGCCGCGGGATAGCAGCGTTTTAGCAGGGGCACACATGCCACTGCTATCTATGAGGTTTGAATCGAGAATAAACTCTCTTTAATAGGAAATTCGCATGCTGTTTTGGTATGCGAATTTTCATGCGAAATCAATGGAAAAAGCACACCGGCATTGCCATGGTTAAATTTGCATACATCGTCATCCATGCGAATTTTCATGCGAATTCGCATCCACATGCGAATTTTGCCGCAGCGATTTCGCAACGCAATAGTGGAAACGAGCCCTAAGACCTGCTTGGTAAAATGTAGAAGTCTAACCAGCTGCGTAGTAGGTCTGGCAGCAAGCTGTGTTCTGCCACCATGAATAGGTTAAAGACGATATTTAGGGGTGACATACAGCGATAGGACAATACAGGAATACAAGAAAAATCAGATCATGCAGCACAGTATGAGTACAAGGTAATGCTTAGTCAGTCACTGGATTTAGCATAGAGATTAGGCAAGTCGAGTTCACTCAAGAGTTCACTCAGATCCATAGGATGGGTGTACAGGAAAGGAAGTGCTTGAACAGGTAGGAGACATAAGGAGGAGGACTCTGCCCGAAGGCTTACAATCTAGAGGGAGAGGTGGGGACACAAAAGGTCCAGACCAGAGTTCAGCTGCGGGTTTAGAGCACTAGTGAGGGGGGTAGGCCAAAGTAAAAAGGTGAGTTTTGAGGGCCTTTTAGAAGAAGATGTTGAAGGAGGGGGAAACCCTAATGGGAGGAGGTAGGGATTTCCATAGTGTTGGAGCAGCTCTTGAGAAGTCCTGGAGGTGTGCGTGGGATTAGGTGATGCGAGGTGCAGTCAGGCAACGTTCATTGGAAAAGCGGAGTGAGCGGCTAGGTGTGTACCTCTGGGTAACATTGGAAATGTAGGTTGGGCAGGTTTTGTTGACAGATTTGTAAACCAGACACAGTATCTTGAATCTGATTCTGGACTGGATAGGAAGCCAGTGGAGAGATTCACAAAGGGGAGCCGCCATGGTGGAGCAAAGGGAGGAGTAGATAATTCTGGCTGCCAGATTCATGACGGACTGCAGCGTGGCTGTTCGGGTCAAAGGGAGATCAGCCAGAAAGGCGTTGCAGTAGTCAAGGTGGGAAATTATGAGGGCATGGATGAGGAGTTTGGTGGTGGCAGAGATCAGGAAAGGGCGGATCTTGCAGATGTTACGGAGGTGGAAGTTGCAGGAAACGTCATGTTTTAAATCACTTAACGACCATGGTCAGCCGATCGGCGGACCTAGGTGTTAAGTGGTTTTACATGGAAACGGCCGCTCGTACGAGCAGCCTTTCCATGTCAGTTCACGGAGGGTGTCTCCGTGAACTGCCTGCGAGCCTCCGATCGCGGCTCGCAGGCGAAATGTAAACACGCGGGGAAGAAATCCCCGCTGTTTACATCATACACGTAAAGGAGATCGGGGATCCCCGGCCTCTGATTGGCCGGGGATCGCTGCAGTCTGATAGGCTGAAGCCTATTAGAGGCGGTGCAGGACGGATCTCCGTCCTGCGCCGCCCAGGGGAAAGAGGGGAGGGAGGGAAGGACAGGGAGGCCGAAAATCGCTGCGGAGGGGGGCTTTGAGGAGCCCCCCGCAAGGCGAAAATAGCCGGCGGTGAACAAACCCCCCAGCAGGACATCCCCCTAGTGGGGAAAAAAAGTGGGGAAGTCTGGTCGCCCTGGCTCTATCCTGATCTGTGCTGTGGGCTGGAGAGCCCACGCAGCACAGATCAGGTAAAAATGGCCTGGTCCTTAAGTGGTTAAAGAGAGCCCGAGGTGGGCTCATAAAATGAAATTAAAAAATAAATAGGCTACCTAATCCGGGGGCTGAGCGGATCAGATAGCCTCCAACACCGATGCTCCCAGCCGCTCCTGTGGACCGCAATGGCCCACTTTCACTTTTGTGACCTCTGGGTCACGACACTGGAATGAGAGATTCATTCTCTCATTCACAGCATGCAGGGACGTGGTCAGGGAGAGAAGCAGGGGGCGTGGTCAGGGAGAGAAAGCTGTCCAATGGCTGCTCTGGAAAATTTGCAGGAACACCCCTGACGGGCGTTTTGAACAGAGAATCCCTTTCCCACATGTTTACTGCCAAGATAGCAACAAATATTGTTGCTAATCTCGGGGGCTATAGCATGGCAGTGGGGGGGGGGGGGGGCAGAGAGTGGCGGTGTGGGGACACAGAGGCATGCCATAAGGCGAAGAACCTGCCTCTGTGCCCCATCTGCCACCCAAAAAACACCTTGGGCTCTCTGCAACTGCAGCAATTTATCACAGAGCACAATTGTATGAAAACAACAAGGAACGTTTCAAAGCTATTTCAGTGGAAACATGCAACGTATGAAAGTTTCCATCCCCGTCACACTGCCATGTGGCCACAGAGGACTCAAGACCGGGTTTCTAACAAAAACAAACAGGTTATAAGAACAAGACTGCAGAAGAGAAATTCTAACTTATCCACCCATCATCTACTAGAATCCTCTACTATGATCAATGACTTAAAGAGAATCTGTACTGAGTAAAAATATTTAAAATAAACACGAGGTAACTTCAAATGAACATTACATAGTTACCTTGCCATCAGTTCCTCTCAGAAGCTCACCATTTTCTTCTGACAATGATCCCTTCCAGTTCTGACAATATTTTGTCAGATCTGAAATATATCAGTTGCTGTCAGTAAAATATTAGTTGCTGTCAGTTATAGCTGAGAGGACAACTGATGTACCAGGTAATGTCCATGTTTCCCTATGGCTCAAGTGGGTGATGTTACAGTTTAACTGTGTGCTGACCAGAAAGCTGTTATGGGTAATTGCCATTTTCAAGATGGAGGACGGAAAATTCCCTTGATCACAGTGAACAAACAAGACATGGGACAGGAGAAAGACACTGAGGAGTAGACTACATGGAAGGTAAGTATGACTTGTGTATGCTTATTTTGACTTTTAATTTTCAGTTCAGGTTTTCTTTAAGGTGGCCACTAATGATCCAATTTCTAGTGAAAAATCGTTTGAGCGATCAGATAATTCTGATCAGAAGAAAAATCTTTCACTACACCATCAACGAACCAATCTTTGCTTCCTATCTATCACAACCAACTAGAAAATCCAAATTTTGGTTTGACCAAAATCAAATCGGACGTAATCGATTGTGCCCATCAATGGAGATTATTTACAACCAACCCGATCAGAATTTCTGATCGCTCAAACGATTTTTCGCTAGAAAGCACCGTTAGTGGCCACCTTAGTAGAACTTTATGAAAAAAAAAAAAAAAAACAACATTGAAAGATTCCCAGGACCATAAACACGAGGTGAAAATAAACTGATGAGATAACCAATTGCATTAAAACTCCTACTTCTAAATATGACTTTTTTTTTTTTTTTTTTTTTAGATATTTCATGGTTTTATTTTATATTTAAACATTTACAAAGTAGATTGTATGTTTTGTTGTCTCTGCTCAGCCTAGCAAGTGTCCCTAAATGAATATACATGAACTATTGCCCTTTTCCTATCTCCTGCTCTCAGAAGTTGTATTCTGCCAAGGAAACTTTTATGGCTGTACTTTGCTCATCAGTGATGGTTACTAAATTGCCCACAAGGTACCAACAATACAGAAGCTGTGACTTCCATGCCTAAAAATCAACAGAAAAGTAAAACAAGTAAAACAACCTGGTTATTAACGCCCTTCTGACTGCCTATCGCCCATTGGCGGTGGGAGGGTAGCAGCTACAGGACCGCCTAACACCGATTGGAGTCAGGTTCTGTAGGCGGAGATTAGCAGGGATCGCACATCCCCGCTGAGTTACAGATCCCCGTCCGTTAATAGCTTGCCAGCCACGATTGGAGCTGGCAGGCCGTTAGGAGAAAAAAAAAAAAAGAACACGATCATCTTCTTTTGTACAGCGCTGCAATCGAATGAGCGGGCGGGTGAGGGAGGGTGCCGTCCACCCAATCACATAAGCTGAGTTTCCCTATGATGTTTTCTGGCAAGTCCCCTAAAGTAGACTGGCGCCAAGCAGAGATGGGCTTTCGGGTAGCTTCATACTCAAAACTACTCGAATTCGGAGAGTTAATTCAAGCACCTGTGGGGGACAGGTGAGGGAGGGTTAACTTACTCATGCTGCCTTCCGATCGGATGCGTCCCACTTCGCATTCATGCCCCTACCCCACTTTCTCCTTCAAACCGGAAGAGTGGTAGTGACGTGAAGGCAAAGTGGCCCCTACCCCACTTCCTCCTTCAAACCGGAAGAGTGGTAGTGACGTGAAGGCAAAGTGGCCCCTACCCCACTTCCTCCTTCAAACCGGAAGAGTGGTAGTGACGTGAAGGTAAAGTGGCCCCTACCCCACTTCCTCCTTCAAACCGGAAAAATGGTAGTGACGTGAAGGCAAAGTGGCCCCTACCCCACTTCCTCCTTCAAACCGGAAGAGTGGTAGTGACGTGAAGGCAAAGTGGGACGCATCAGATCGGAAGGCAGCATGCGCAAGTTAACCCTCCCTAACAGGTGCTTTAATTAACTCTCCGAATTTGAATAGTTTCGAGTATGAAGCTACTCAAAAGCCCATCCCTGGCGCCGAGGCCTCCCGTGTAGGCATAAGCTCCGCAGAGCTCCAGCGTTCAAATTCTGATGAAAACTGGTGGGCCGCAGCAGCGAGGCAGTTAACTTACACTTGTCATGGCTTATAGCCGATGCGCTCCATGGCTTGTTCCATCTCTCCAATGGTTCCTCCTTCACACCTGGAGGGTGGAAATATTGGAGGGACGTGGAATGCATCGCCTATTTGCAGCAACAAGGGTAAGTTAACTGCCCCCCAGTGCGGACCGCAAGTTTTAATCGGAATTAAGAATCGGA
Source organism: Hyperolius riggenbachi (assembly GCF_040937935.1). Classification (NCBI taxonomy): domain Eukaryota; kingdom Metazoa; phylum Chordata; class Amphibia; order Anura; family Hyperoliidae; genus Hyperolius; species Hyperolius riggenbachi. Next base: position 453,564,543 of record NC_090647.1, on the reverse strand, counting down.
ACAGCGGACCTCTGCTAAGCTCATCCCTATTCCCATCTCATCCTTGAGACCAACTCCGCTCCCTAGGACCCTCTAAGGCTGCTTTCACAAAGGCCGTTGTGTTGCATTCTCTATGGCAGCTATAACGCAACAGATTGGGAAAACGGTGCTACACGTTATGCTTGCCTTGCGTCAAGTACAGTGAAGCAGAGCAAGTTAAAAGTATGCTTCAATGCTACTGTTAACGTTAGTGTTTTAGAGGTAATGCACATCATGCAATACGTTGCAATTTGTTATATCGCAACATTCCCGCCACACTGTGAATGTCGCATAGGTGATGCATTGCAGTGCGGTAAGCCACGATATACAAAGCGGACATTACACCGCACAACTGTTAATGTGGCCTAAAAGTTCACAGACCCACTCCTGTCCATAGCGATGCAACAGAAGTGTAAAGGACCATAAGAGTATACTGGCAGGGAATAAATATGGTGGTAGTAAGTGGCACCCTACTGCAAGAAGTTGCGCAGGAGAGTGATCCATCCCACCATATTAGCTAGAGGGGAGGTCAACAATATCAGGGTCAACTCTAAACACTTTAAATTTTTAACCAAGAAAATAAGGAACAAATCTTTTCAGCAGAGGAAAATCTAAAAATGTCTATTTTACTGTTGCAGAGAGCATTTGATTTTAAGCCTTGCAGAAGGACAGTTCATAACATGCATCGTGTGATGTGATATAATCTGTAAAACCATGAAGAAAATATCAGCTCTACATAAATGATTTATAAAATAAACTTTAAGTAACAACATTTTTTTAACATTATAAAACAAGACAGAAGTGCCCATCTCCCGTGCAGACAGCACAGATCTCTGGGGAGCACTGGCTGTGCATGTAATCGGAGATTCCAGCAGCAGTAGAAGCGTTACCTGGCCATTGTCACAGCCCCGTGCAGGGGACACGAGAAGAGCACACAGCGCACACAGCCGCCACATCCCGGGACTCGGCCTGCCGCAGCGTCACTCCGCTCCGTGTCCGCCTACCCGGCCCGGACCGCGCCGTCTCCAATCAGCGCTGGGACAAAATTCCTTACGACACCCTATTGGCTATTATAGGCACCACCCAGCGCTTCCAGCGCGTCACATCCAGTCGTGTAATGTTTTCATGAGACACGTTTCGTTCAAAGCCAGTTTCCCAAGCATCCAACTCTTGTCTTGGTTTTATTATATGCATTTTTTTTTCTCCTAGGAGATAATTTCACTTTGCAACTGAAAAAAATGTCAAAAAGTAGAGGAAAGGGGGTTATCAAAATTAAGTATTTTCTTGCTTACTGCTGGCTTAAAGAGGAACTCCAGTGAGAATAATGTAATAAAAAAAAGTGTTTCATTTTTACAATAATTATGTATAAATTATTTAATCAGTTTACATTCTGACATTTATTACATGGTGACATTTTTACTGTTGGCAGGTGATGTAGCTGCTGCATGCTTTTTTGAAAGTTGGAAACAGCTGTAAACAGCTATTTCCCACAATGCAACAAGGTTCACAGACAGAAAACTGCCAGGAGTACCACGGTCCTCAGCGTTTCTTATGGGAGGGGTTTCACCACAATATCAGCCATACAGCGCCCCCTTATGGTCTGTTTGAGAAAAGGAAAAGATTTCTCATGGAAAGGGGGTATCAGATACTGATTGGGATAAAGTTAATTTCTTGGTCGGAGTTTCTCTTTAAGGGCTCGTTCACACTAAGGGCGTTTTTGCCCTTTTTTCGAGCACAAGCGATTTTCAAAATCGCCCCCAAAATGCTTGTGAAATGAATGTCTATAAGAAGGTTCATACCAACGTTGTTTGTGCGATATGGGTTCAGCAAAGCGGTGCCTGGACTATTTTGGGGGCGATTTTGCTATAATGGAAGGTATAGGAAGAGCGCTAAATGCTCACAAAATTGCTTTGTTGGGCGATTGCGTTCGTGTTTTAAAGAATAAATACAATAAGAATAAATACAATAAAGAGTTCACTTCCTGACTTGCATCAGGGAGTGAATGTAAAAAACGCTCTGCAAAAGCGCTTAGAAAAGTGCTTTTCACAAAAACGGACCACCCACCCAATTGCCGGGAATAGAAAAAAAATTGTGACCAAAAAACCCCAACGCTAACGCGAGTGAAATGCAATGTGAACGAGCCCTAATGGCTGGTTCACAACAAGAGCGCATTTAAAAGCACCAGCGTTTCGAAAAATGCTTGGCTAATATGTTTGTATGAGCTAGTTCACACCTGAGCAATATGATTTTTTTTTTTTTTGCTAATGCAGCAGGTCCTGCAGTATTTTGGAGGCTATTATGACTGAATGTAAAGTATATGAAAATTGTAAAGTCACAGAGCAATTTTCAGTGTTTTTTTTCTCCAAAACTCCACACTTGATTGTCAGCGTGCCACAAGAACTACGCAATTGCTAAACACTCTAAACTAGCTAGGCAATAGGCATAAATAAAAAATCACTAGGCACATGCCAGTAATCGCTACTGCAAATCTCATAGGCAAACACAGGGGGGGTGGGGATTACAGCTGCCCAGAATCCCCCCTCAGACCAGGGCCGGTGCAGTGTCTGGGGACAGGCACAAGTTGAGACGCCAGAATATCTGCAGGCATGCTGCAGCTGACACCACAACTGAAAAAAATGATTGCTGCAGTGTGTGGGGGGTTAAAAGTACAAACCAGCCGCTCCTCCTGCCCCCCTCCGTCTGCCGCCGTTAGTGTAATATTCATGCCGGGACCGGCGACTTGCTTGACCCCCACCCGGACATACCGCGCCCGGACATACTGCGCCCTGTGTGCGCAGTATGTCCTCCCCTCTTCACTTCTGGCCGGCGCATAGCGAGCGGCTCAGAAGCACGCTGATCCCTCTGTTTACTCTGGGCTGCGTGTGCGCTCCACTACATGTGATTAGCATGTGACGCTTGGTGTAGTGGTACCCACATGACAACCAGAACTCACGTGGCCCCCAGGATCTGCATTCAGCACCCACATGACAACCAATACCCCCTAGCCAAAAACGAGGAGGGGGGAACATGTTGCCACCGGTGACAGGTCAGACTGACTCCACACCATTTATTGCAGTCAGCACTTTTGTGACTGAATGTCTCTGCTACTTTCCCCCATGTCTCCTACCCCCCAGCGTGTGTATTGGCAGCTGCCTTACCTAATCTGCCATCCCCGCGAGAACTGCAGACCTCCTTCTCCTCTGCGCAGCTCGCTCTAGATTGTGCTGATGACGCAGTCAGCACAGGCTAATCACTAAGGGGAGCCGCGCGGAAGTGAAAGAGGTCTGCAGTCCCCGTGGGCATGGCGGATTAGGTGAGACAGCTGCCAATACACACACCAGGGAGGGAGACAAGGGGGAGGGAACAGAGGCATGCCTGGGGGAGCAGGCACACTGCACACACACGCTGGGACAGTAGGGGACACAGGAGAACACATGAGGATACAGGGGGACACAGGAGACACATTGGGGATACAGAAGGAGACATGGGGACACAGGAGGACACATGGAGACACAGGAGGGATACAGGCAGACACATGGGGACACATTGGGGCACCATTTGGGGGAGAACATGTACAAGACGCTCCTGGAACATGGACTCACCAGGTTAAGTATATATATATATATATATATATATATATATATATATATATATATATATATATATATATATATATATTTTCCCCTGATTTTTGCCCTCTAAACCTAGGTGAGTGTTATATTCAAGAGCATCTTTTATGGCAGAAAATATTTATTTATGCAAGTATTTATATAGTGCCGACATATTACGCAGCGCTGTACAGAGTATATTGTCTTGTCACTAAGAGGGGCTCACAATCTAGTCCCTACCATAGTCATATGTCTATATCCTGTAATGCATGTATTATAGTCTAGGGACAATTTAGGAGGAAGCCAATTATTAACTTATCTGTATGTTTTTGGGATGTAGGAGGAAACCGGAGTGCCCGGAGGAAACCCATGCAGACACAGGGAGAACATACAAACTCCTTGCAGATGATGACCTGGCTGGGATTCAAACCGGTGACCCAGCGCTGCAATGCGAGAGTGCTAACCACTACGCCACCGTGCTGCCCAATACAGTTGAAAAATACAGTATATATTATATTTAATTTGTCCTAATTACTTACCTTGTTCTCCTAGTATATTGGGCCTCAGACCTTTTGGTAATATTGACCTTCACTCAGAGCATTTATTTCCCTGTTCCCTTTTTTCCTTATAATAATGCCATAAGAAACCACTTATTGTTTTGGTTGGACTATTTAGCATGGAGCACAGGCGCCAGGTCTTCCAGACAGATATCCTCTCTCTTCTTCCCAGCCATCCATAATTCTAAAGCATCACATGTATCGATCAAACAAGATGTAGGGCCGACATGCTCGATTGGGTGCATGGCAGTAACATCGCGCGACATCGGGACCAGCAACAAACACACCGGAATGCCCGGCGCTGTCCCCCTATTCTAAAATGTGTCTGGTGCAGTATACTTTACCTGTCGGTATCTACCGCTGGCTGCGAACTCTGTCCTTCGTGCACATACATGCCTCCCATGTGGTTGCCAGCATATACGTGGGCATGTATGTGCACGGAAGACAGCGTTCGTAGCTAGCGGCAGACACCAACAGGTAAAGTATATTGCACGGGTGGGGGGGGGAGGTGGGAGGACACATTTTACATTGGGGCGGACAGTGCAGAGGACGGCGAGGCAGCAAATGCGGTGTCACAAAGCCGATTCCTGAGAGATTTCATGCTGAAATCGATCGGGAATAGGCCTGCGATGTATTGGCAGGCAATAGATCTCTCTGATCAGATTTGATCAGAGAGATCTGTTTCTTGGTCAATCTGCCCATACATCGTCTAATGTATGGGCACCTTAAAGGGAAGGTCCAAGCTAAATAAAAAAAATCAAAATCCACTTACCTGGGGCTTCCTCATGTAATGATTTCTGACCACCCAGCACAACAAGAGTAAGAGCTGGATAATGGAAGAGGCTACACAGGCTGCCCAGAGCAACTGCAGCTCTGGGCTTCTGATAAGACGCAATGGCAGCACAGTGCGATGTTGCGCTGCTCTTGCGATAGCAAACATTCAGACAGATACAAGACAGAGTGAAGTGAGTTAGCCAATAGCAACCACAGCAATGGCTACCTGCAAGGACAGGACTAGGAGGACAGAGACTGACAGAATGAATGCTTGCTAATCTAGTCACTGCCTCAGTGACAGCAAGCATTCACAAAGACAAGAGTAAGGTAACCAATAGCAACCGCAGCAATGGCTACCTCGCAAGGACAGGACTATGCTAGCTAAGCACGGGTAATCACGCTAAGCGCAACCCACCGAAACGTGGCAAAAACTGACTAGCTGAGCACAGGATATCAACAGTTCGAGTACGTATATATCAGCGGCACTGATATATCACCGTAACACGATCACAAGGAAAATAACAAACGCTGACTCGATTATGTGTATATTGGCGATGAACCAATATATAACATAAGCAGGGACACTAGCTAGATCTGGACTGGAGCAATACAGCGAACTAACTAGGCAATACAAACAATACAAAATCTCTGCACTAGAAGGAGTACGTATATATGTCCCCGTGGGAAATATCTAATCGTAGCTCTACAAGATAACTGAACTAGAAGGTAGCAAGACTAGGCATATATTTCACAGTATAAAGGGACCCAGTAACAGCTTAGACAGAGCTGAAACTATGACGTGCTCGGTCTAAAAGGCATCAGCCAATGGATGCAAGCATGCAAATCTCCACACAGCTGAATGGTAATCATTCAATCCTGAGCTGGCTTGGTTACCATTTGCTAGCTAAAAGACTATCTGTATCAATGCATGCAGTCCTATGCAACAACATGCATGCAGGAAATCCAGGGCTATCTGGCTGCAGCTCAGCTGTAGTAAGCCATTTGTGGAATGATGACAGCATTTTGAGCTGCCCAGAACTGCAGAGCAATTGCAAATGACAATGTGACTCATTGCGAATGCACAACCGAATGCAGGCTGACAAGCCAGAACTGTCCTTTTGTGGCTCCACCACAATGGACAGAACACGCCACAGGAGGAATCCTTACAGTACCCCCCTCCTTTAAAGGCGGCTTCCAGACGCCTATAGAAACCAGCACAATTCTCCCGAACCACCCAAACCAAAAAAACAGATGCGAAAAATCCAGCAAACTGATCTGACTGATAACTCATGAAGGTTGAGACAGCCCGACAAGACCAAATTCCAGAATCAGTCTCACCAAGTGAGGACCAATCGGAACCAGGAGCTACAGAACCATGCCCATCAGTACTACAAGCCCCAGTGTGATATTCATCAGAACCGTGATTTCCAGGAAAAAGCCCCCCGAAACACCTCACCTTCCAGGGACTGTCCAAAAATGCCAAACCTTTTGCAATGCCCACCGGAACTGTCTTTACCAACTCAATACCCACTGTTGAACCAGTCCAAGGCACCAGGACAAGTTTCCTCAGAAATCTCCCAGAAAACTTTGAAGCTCCATAGAGATCCCAAGAGGTTAGAACGCCCTATAGGCTCACATGGAGAACTATCAAGAACCCCTATGGAACCTAGGGCAATTCCAGAGTCAGGTTTACAAGGACAGACATCAAGATCAGGGCTTTCAGGGACCAGAACCATCTCTGGGCATGCAGGCAGACTGGCAATATCAGAACATGTCTCCACTAAGGAGGCATCTGAGTATGCTGACACATTAGACACACTTGGGCATTCTGGCACACAGAGCACATCTGGGCACACTGGTACAAAAGAAACTTCTGGGCATGTCAAGGAACTGCGGACCTCAGAGTCAGTCATGATAGGACCGAAACCAGGACTGGGCAGAAGATCATCATGACTGGACTTCACAGTTACTGGGCTCTCACTAAGAATGCAGAATCAGACTTAGATGTCACTGATTCTAGCAAGGCTATTAACAAATCATGTTCAGGGGCATTAACAGGACAGGACAAATCTTCTGATGTATGCACCGAACTAGATAGGGGTTCCACAACTTCCTCTGGACTGGACAGCGACTTATTTAGTACACTGGATTGAAGCTCCAAAAGAGCTGCAAAACAAGTCAGTATTGGAGCAACCCCCACTGACTGGGCAAAACTGAGGAACTCACTGGACAGGAAGGGGACACTGGAACCTCTGCCACACCTGCCAGAGAACAATAATTTTTCAAGATACAAGGCAGGGTTTCAGGAACACTCACCAAACCGGACTGAAATTCTGAGACTTCTATTATTTTTTTACCACAGAGTCAGAATTATCCATGTTACAGGGCAAGACTTCTGAAACATTCAGAGGACAGGGCTGTAGTTCCCCGGCTGCTACAACATCAGACAGGGACTCCACAACCTTAGTAATATCAGACTGTGTACAAGGCAATGTATCCAAAATACTCTCTGACGAGGACAATGCTTCACTGGACCAAGATTCATCAAGTTTATTTAGAGTGGACTGTAATTCTAAGACAGCTGCTAAACAGGTGAATATTACTGCAACACCCACTGAGGTAAGCAGTGCCTCGGAGTCCTCTGCTAGAGATATTGAATCATCCAAAGTACTGGATGAAGCATAAGACTCAGCTATCTCAGCTTCACTGGACAGGATCACTGAACAGTCCATGTTGCAGGGCAGAACCATGGAAGCACCTGCTGGACAGCATAATGATTCTGTGACCTGAGCTTCATTGGACAAAACTACTGCATAATTCATGGTACAGGGTGAATTTACTGGAACATTTTCTGGACAAGGCAATGATTCTGTGATTTCAGGTTCACATAACAGATGCTCTGAACTATTCACGGAACCAAAGCGAGGTGTTGAAACAGGAAGATCAGGACACAATGTTTGCGCATCTGAACCACCGTTCAACTGTAAAATTGGAAAATTCAGATGCTGGGGATCTAAGGTTACTAAACATGATTGCTGAGACTCAGGAACTGATGTAGTGCATCTATTGGTGTCTGCTGGATCATATGGTTTGCAGGATGCAGAAAACAAATCAGTATCAGTTTGTATTGTTTCACAAAAGGTTTTGCGATTAATTTAACAAATTCCAGGGGGTCTTCAAAAACCTCCTCATTTTCATCAGCAACTTCCTCAGCCCAAGTTCTCATCTTGCTATCAAGCAGGTATAAGATAATAAACCTGGACATCTGAAATGTTGTAGGTGATCTGAAGAAAGAACATGAATTCAAAATTTTGCAATTCTGCAAGACATTCAAAAAAGACTTATTGCCACCATTATAACGGCCTAGAGAAGCGAGGTGTGCATCTGGAGTAAGGCTAGCAGGTGATGTCGTTGCTAGGGGCAACAGAGAGACCGAATTGGCATTGGTTACTGAGTGTTGCTCACACTGACTTCCAGAGCGATCATTAAAGATCTCATTCCATGCATCAATTAATGGAATCACAAAGTCTTGCACACACAGATTCATTTCAATTTAAGAAAAAGCAGACTCAATGCATGCATGTAAAATTATGTTACTCTTAGCAGTGTAAAATTCATAGAAATCAATCATTCTCCAATTCATAAATCAAAGCTTCAATTTCCCAATTTTCAAACGGAGGATCCCATTCATTCTTGTCAGGAACTAAACAATTATTTTGTGCATAATTTACAGTTGGACCAGTCTGCAGGAAGCTAGCTGGAGTGGACTTAGCTTGGCTTACTCCTGACAGAGAATCAACTTGACTAACTGGATCATTACTAGGAACCTGATGCATGGTTGCTAAGGGCAATAACAAAACAGAATGAGCATTTTTCTTTACAGAAGGTAATTGCTTAGGGATTCTCAGCATCACAGGATCAAAAATGGAACGTCTTAAATTAGTGCGACTACATAAATGACTGGTTGCTATGAGCAATGACACTGCAGGTTGAGAAAGCTGATTGGAATCACCTGCATCCTGATTGTTTTTGGATACAGCTGACTGACTAGCTGCTAGTACTTCATTGAGAGGATAAGGTAATAGAGATATTTTTAGCCAGGCTAGACCACGTGACCTGTGCGGTGGAACGCACAAAAACCCATCCTGGAAGCCGACCTGGCGAGGTCAACTTCTGCAGCGGAGGACACCGGGAGCCACCGGAGCTGCAGTGAGGGCACAGGATGGCTGCCAGGGGCTGGAGGAATCCCCAGGTAATGTGATTTTGATTTTTTTATGTAGCTTGGATGTATCCTTTAAGACTATTGGCTACTTGGACCAGTGGCGTAGCAATAGGGGTTGCAGAGGTCTCGACTGCACCAGGGCCCTTGGCCAGAGAGGCCCCGTAATGTGCAGTATCAATTGTTATGTATAGAGTGTTTGGGGGACCACATGTAAAACTTGCACCGGGGCCCATAGCTCCTTAGCTACACCACTCACTAGTACAGGTGGCTAAACCATACGCACATTCATTGTGAAATGAAGGGGGAAATACTGGACCACTATAGCGCTGGGTCATATGACATTCACATGGTCTGCTGTAAGATTTCCCATTGTCTAGCTGGAAAGCAGAATGAATATCCAAGTAGTAACTTTATATCCAGTTACACATATTTGGAACCTGCTCAGCAAAAACCAAAGTACTGATCTTTAAGGACACTTTTACTGCGCTTTCCCTAGGATTATTCTTTTACATGCGTACTTTTATGACGCAAAGGAAAAGTTAACTGAAAGACAGATATCTATTGCAACAAATGATTTAATAATTTCATTAAAAGGACACATTGCTGTTCCTTAATAGATCATAACTCAGCAGACCACAAGCACCGAGGGTATAAGCAGCAGGCTTCATTTACACACAAACATGAATCACTGTTTAAACAATTTGGCACAGGAACAGTTCAACCTCTTCTAAACCCCAAAGCCAACTGTGAGCAGAGTGCTTAAATAAATAAAGCACTTGTTAGGTAAAGCAGAAAGAGACATGTTTGGTTCAAGGACAGCAGATCAGGATCAGAAGTCAGCCCTGAAACAAGTGACCAAATATGATTTCACTGTCAGCTTTGCGGAGCTCGGTCTGCTTTGGCATGCAGTTTCTGCTTGGCTTTATTTTCAGGGTTCTGCTAAAATCTAAAGAGAAAAAAGACAATTACATGGAGGACCAAGAAGAGGATGACTGTTTTGGAGATATCCTCAAAGGCTCCTGGGAGTCCCTTCCTGGAGGCTATCAGCTCATATGTAAACCATCAGCCCTTGCCAATTGGTTGCTCAAGGCCATCCAGCACTTGCCACAACTTGAGCCGTCTCACTGGTGGTGGAGGAGCTGTCCAAATCTTCAGACTCTTATGCAGCACTTGCTACCAGCTGACGATCCACTGGAGGTAGCCAGAGATCACCTGCAACTCACAGATGGTGGCATTATTGCCTTAGATTGGGTAGTGGGTCCAAGACAAACTTCCAAGCTCAGAAGAGGCACAAATGCCACAAGCAGCCCACCACTGCTCCTGGTCATTCCTAACCCTTTTGGCAAATTAACCAGAAACATTCACCACCTCTGCTTACAGGCTTTAGGAAAAGGTTATTACCCAGTCATATTTAATAGGCGAGGACAAAACGATTGCCCACTAACTACCATGAAGTTGCAAGATTTTGGGGAACCTGGAGACCTGAGGGAAGCAGTTGCTTATATTCGTTCCAGGCATCCAGGTTCAATGGTATTTGCCGTCAGCGAAGGGCTGGGGTCTGGACTGTTGCTGTCTTATCTCGGTGAATGTGGTTCATCCAGCTACCTTACAGCTGCCTCCTGCATCTCCCCTGTGTTCCGCTGCCAGGAGTGGTTTGAGAAAAAGCTGCCCTGGCCATATGAATGGGCTTTGCTGCTATATCAGAAATATGCTCTCAGCAGGTAAGGTGAAACTTCATTCTTAAATGCCTACCAAAAAAAAAATATTTTGTAAAAACTGTGTTATTCAATTAATACAATGTGTAAGGCTACACTTCTAAAGACTTAAAACCATCTCTAGGCAAACTTTTATAAATGATCCATGGGGAGGAAAGACTTTACTTACCTTCCCAGGCCTTCTCTTCTTTCTTTGGGAATCCTTTTCTTCCACACTGCTGTGAGTCTTGGACAAGCATCATAGCATCTTCAGTGCTGTCCACCCCAGCGATTCTGGACACCTTGCTGGTATTTGGGTGCCTGCTCTGTCAGTCAAAGCGGATCTACTTACCACCCCAAAGTTTTGATCCCTGTTTGCGGTGGCCATCTTGGAGATAGAAGCTGACAGATCTTTACCACTAAAACACGGTGTAGGGAATGAACAAGAACGTGAGGAAACCTTTCTAAGGGGGTGAATTATGTTGTCTCTGCACAGGGCTAGTTTTAAAGTTATCTACTGTAAGGGAACCTAAATCTATCTTCCATATTTATTTCCTTTTAAGCAAAACCAGTTGCTTGGCTATCCTGCTGATCTCTTTGGCTGCAATAGTGTCTGAATCACAGACCTGGAACAAGCATGCAGCTATTCCATTCAGACTTCAGTCAGAGCACCTGATCTGCATGCTTGTTGAGGGTCTATGGCGAAAAGTATTAAAGGCAGAGGATAAGCGGGACAGCCAGGCAATATGCATTGTTTAAAAGTAAATTAATATGGTGGCCTCTATAGCCATGTTGCTTTAGGCTCCCTTTAAATGGAACGTGAAGTGAGAGGTATATGGTGGCTGCTATATTTATTTCCTTTGAAACAATAACAGTTTTCTGGTAGTCCTTCTGATCATTCTGGCATCAGTAGTGTCTGAATCATCACACCTGAGGCTGCTTCTGTATTTTGGCGTCAGCGATGCGGTGCGTCACGCCCGTCACACCACATTGCACCACCAAAAACAAGCCTTCAGGGAACACCGCGTTAGTACATGGTGCTCCCTGTCTGGCAATCGGCCAAGCAGCAAGTGACACGTGCTTGCGGTCACTTCCTGCTTCAGATATGCAGAAGTGCAGGGCAGCGCATTGTAAAAATATGATTCCACGCATGTGCGCCTCGGCGTCTTGACGCCAACATTTAAAAAAACCTGCATTGCCATATGTCAGGAACCGGCCCGCGGCACGCCTGCGTATACGGTTCCCGACTGCGGGTTTGACCAGATCAAGCGGGGAGCAGCCTTATTCGAGCTAAAACAAGGCTGGGACCCCTCAGAACACCTCTCACTGCCACCACTAGCGGTTCGCTAGACACTTCCACTCTGCTGTCGAGTCCTCATCCGCGTTTTCGTATTTGGGTCAGCTTTGCGCTTAGGCCGAATACGGGAACGCCACGCACCCACACACACACACACAGTTGCAATTTTACAATGTGTGAAGCAAAACCACTAACAGTCGTTCCGAACGATACTGTTAGCTACTCGCACTGGCGTTTTCGTACGTTGGGTCAGCTGCGCGCTTTAGGCCAACGTATGACAAACGCCCCCACACACAATGCAATTCCAATTTCATATGGTAGTGTTGCTCAAGCATACAATTAGGCATGGATTTATACACAGTTGCACTTCAATCTCTTCTAGGCTATGAGTGTTAGTTTAGTACAGCAGAAGTCAAGCTTATTAAATAATAATTTAATATTCCAGGGAAAAAAGTGGAACAATGCAGAACAGAATATATACAAAAGATTACAAAAAACAAAATAAAAAAGTTACAAAGATAAAAGTTACAAAAATACACACAAGACAGGTTGCCGAAAATAAAAATGGAATAAACTAAAGTGAACTTACCATCGCAAATGTCCAACCGTGGAGATACGCGGATTTACCGATTTCCTCGGGATCATCTCTAGCAATGTGCTACTCTCGAGAGAAGATACCTGTGACTGTTCTGGACCAGCTTAAATAGTCTGAAGTGTCCCCTGGGGCATTTAATGTCCAGCCCCCAGGAACTAATGCAATTTCCCCGTTTGTGACATCACCGAACGCTTGTCATAATCTTCCTGTGATATGCGAACTTCAAAGGGTTCCTGTTTCAGCTTTTTGAAGGTTGCAGATTTCACAGGTAAGATTGTATCCTGAGAACAACAAGTATCCTGTTTACACTTACAGATTTCAAAGCAATTCCATTTTCAGCCCACTATTCAGACATAATTCAATTTCCACAGGTAAAAAATGGTATCAAAAGGACTTCACCCCTTCACCCATTTCCAGTAGGCTTTCATGTACATTTCAAACATCCCTGTGTTAGTCTCCAGACTCTGGTAGTCTTGCTTTGTGTATTGAGACAATGGGCCGTCTCCTGAGTTCACAAAGCCAGGCAGATAATCCCATTAGCAGGGAACCACTCTCAGAGGAACTGCATACAGAAACTCAAAGTACTTCATATGGTCAAGATAATCACCCATTTCCTTGCCCCAAGCAACTCAAGGCAACAGCTCCCTTCTAGCAGACCTACACGGAACACAGGCAGAAAAATGAAAGAATATTTTCCGTTATTATCCTTAACATCATCAGCACCCCAATATATCACCACACCATACACTAACAAGCTTTCCGGGCCAACGTAGATCGCCGCAGATGCCGCACGGTCACGTAGTTTTGCGCTAGCGTTAAATTGGGCACATCTGGAGCAGCATACCGCACCGTGGGAAACATGAACTTCCCCGTATGGTTTCATTGGGCTGCGGTAGCAGTGCGGCAATATGCCGCACCACACCGCACCAGTGTGAAAGGGCCCTCAAACAATGCAGTCAATTTTTGTCAAAAACATGGGGATCAGCAGGACAGTCAGGTAATGTGCATTGTTTAAATAAATATATCAGTCTTCATATCCCTCTCACTTTTGGCCGCAAAGTCTAAAGTTTAAAAACTTAGCAAGGTTTCCCTGTGTTAATCATAAGTACTAGGAATGTATAGGGGGATAAAAGGGACCAAAAAGCCCTCCTACTAAAAAAAACAAAGCTTGGTGTATTTGCCTTCTTAAGACAGAAGGAAATCTGCAATAATTCAGCTAGAAGTGAACATTTGTGGTTACCCACAATGCACTACTACTGAATATGCAAATTATTCCTTTGCATATTGAGTAGTAGTGCATTTTGGGTAACCACAAATGTTCACTTATAGCTGAATTATTGCAGATTTCCTTCTGTTTTAAGAAGGCAAATACACCAAGCTTTGCTTTTTTTAGTAGGAGGGCTTTTTGGTTCCTTTTATCCCCCTATACATTCCTAGTAGTTTGGGTCACCCTGAGCTGCTTGGTTACTCTGTTGTACTGGTCCAAGCCCTATCTCATACAGCCTTATCAATCCCTGCCATGTACTAATGAGGACCAAAAGTCCGAAATAGGCTGTCTACATGTATGTTTGATATGGCTGTGTAAAATTTAAAGCTATAAGCTTGCTGTACACCAGCAGTTTTGGATGCTTGCTTGGCTTATCAAGGGTGAAAAGGGATAATGTGCATATTCAGTAGTAGTGCATTGTGGGTAACCACAAATGTTCACTTATAGCTGAATTATTGTAGATTTCCTTCTGTTTTAAGAAGGCAATTACACCAAGCCTTAATCATAAGTTAGATGCATTTTTCTCACTGTATAAAAAGGAAAAAAAATCCTGAAACATTCCTATCAAAACACTTGTCTCAATCTTTTCAATGCTTTAAAAAAAACAAAAACAAAACGCAGGTGCTATTTTCAAGATACATTCAATGTATTTTGTATGGAAGTATTATAATATATAGACCCAAAGCCACAAGAATGCAACATTAAAATCAACTTGTAACAAATCAGAGTGAAGCTGGACCACTTGTAAACCTTACTTGCAATGTAAACCTGTGCCCTACATGTCAAACTCCCACCCATGGGCCATATCTGGCCCTTGGAGCCATCAGATTTGGCCCTCGGGAGATTTCCCCAGTTTGCATTATGTTCGGTTGCGCAGCAGAAAAATTCTACATGTCAACTTACTGCCCATAAAATTCTATGGGCCTGTTCACAGTAACTGATCGCATTATTGTAACTTGCTGTATGCAGGCTTTGCATTAAAGTCTATATCCAGTCTCCATTGCAGGTCACACACATTTTAACACATGCATTATGCAACTGACCACTGTGAATCTAGCCTTAGGCTTGGTCAACTTTGTCCACGTTGCATAACAGAGGCGTTATAATGTGTGCGCCAGGGGGGTGCAAGGGGGTGCTCGAGCACCCCCTAGAATTGTCCAAGCACCCCCAAAGCACCCCCTGGAGTGAACTGACTTCAGGCGTCTAAAAGACGCCAAGTCAGTTCACACAGCGGCAGCACGGAGCAGCAGGCAGGGCTACGGTAAGATGGCCGCCCGGAGCCCTGCTCTGCAGACTTCGGGCGGCCATTTTCCCGTAGCCCTGCTCTCTGCATGCAGGCAGGAAGTCTCGTCGTGACGTCGGGAAGGAAGAGGATCGTGGGCGCGCGGGCGCTGCGCGCCACAAGGAGGTCGGGACAGGAGGTCGGGAAAGAAGGTCTTCGGCTGTAGGTGAGTAAATGGGTTTTTCTTTTCTTTTTCAGGTGGTGCTTATTGGGGTCATATCTGCTACGGATTGTGCATATTGGGGTCATATCTGCTACGGATTGTGCATATTGGGGTCATTTCTGCTACGGATTGTGCATATTGGGGTCATATCTGCTACGGATTGTGCATATTGGGGTCATATCTGCTATGGATTGTGCATATTGGGGTCATATCTGCTACCGATTGTGCATATTGGGGTCATATCTGCTACCGATTGTGCATATTGGGGTCATATCTGCTACCGATTGTGCATATTGGGGTCATTTCTGCTACCGATTGTGCATATTGGGGTCATTTCTGCTACCGATTGTGCATATTGGGGTCATTTCTGCTACCGATTGTGCATATTGGGGTCATTTCTGCTACGGATTGTGCATATTGGGGTCATTTCTGCTACGGATTGTGCATATTGGGGTCATTTCTGCTACGGATTGTGTATATTGGGGTCATTTCTGCTACGGATTGTGTATATTGGGGTCATTTCTGCTACCGATTGTGCATATTGGGGCCATATCTGCTACCGATTGTGCATATTGGGGCCATATCTGCTACCGATTGTGCATATTGGGGCCATATCTGCTACCGATTGTGCATATTGGGGCCATATCTGCTACCGATTGTGCATATTGGGGCCATATCTGCTACCGATTGTGCATATTGGGGCCATATCTGCTACCGATTGTGCATATTGGGGCCATATCTGCTACCGATTGTGCATATTGGGGCCATATCTGCTACCGATTGTGCATATTGGGGCCATATCTGCTACCGATTGTGCATATTGGGGCCATATCTGCTACCGATTGTGCATATTGGGGTCATTGGATGTGTTTTTTGTTAAAATCTGCTCACATTACGTGAATTTTCTTGAGAAAACCTGCACAATTATGTGAATTTTCTGGGGAAAGGGTCACCAAAACTTGGGCCCTCTGTCTTTGCGTTGCACTTTTAAAGGGAACCCG
Source organism: Hyperolius riggenbachi (assembly GCF_040937935.1). Classification (NCBI taxonomy): domain Eukaryota; kingdom Metazoa; phylum Chordata; class Amphibia; order Anura; family Hyperoliidae; genus Hyperolius; species Hyperolius riggenbachi. The sequence goes on along the minus strand of NC_090647.1, from coordinate 453,548,065 downwards.
AGGTGAGAATAATATTGAGGCTGCCATATTTATCTCCTTTTAAGTAATACCAGCTGCCTGGCTGCCGTGTTGGTCCTCTGCCTCCAATTCTTTCAACCATAGACCCTGAACAAGCATGCAGCAGGTCAGGGGTTTCTGACAATATTGTCAGAACTGACAAGATTAGCTGCATGCTTGTTTCTGGTGTAATTCAGTTCACTACTACAGCCAAATAGATCAGCAGGGCTGCCAGGCAACTAGAATTGTTTAAAAGGAAATAAATATGGCAACCACCATATCACTCTCACCCTGGGTTCACTTTAAATTACAGTTAGCCCCGCCCTCACCCGGTCATGACCACGCCCATTTTTTCGCCGCGTCGCGCTTCGCGCGCCGCAGGTTGTAGCCACACCCATTTTCTGCTGCGGCAGGTCGGCAGCTCCCCCAGAAATTGGTCCAGCACCTGCATAGCACCCCCTAAAAAAATTTCCTGGAGCCGCCACTGGTTCTGTGCCTACACAAAGATTGCAAATGAATTGAGCCGCCCATGAGGACAGCGAGGGAGGCAAATGGAGTACATAGGTCTGGAGGAAGTGCCAGGTAAGTAAAAATGCTGCTGTGTGTTTAGATTCAGGTTTCCTTTAACCTATACTTTCACACTGTACAAAGACTTTTTTGTATCACTGATACATTCAAATACATTTCCATTTGCTGGAAAACACATTCAGCTTACAATCTCCCAGAAGGAAACTTGTTTGTAAGTAGGGGACCGCCTGTATAGTCTGTTCCACTAAGAAAACTCTGTCTGACCCATTTGCTCACTAACAAGGACCTTAACCCAAACGGTCCAAAGTTTGGACATTACTGCCTACCATAATGGCCACCAACAAACATGGTTGCTGCAACTATAAGTTAGTCATGTGATCCAGCCTGATAGAGCAGTCGGTGCAACCCTTTACTGCTCACAATTTGCTGCAGTCTTTAGTGGAAATGGTTTATATATAATATGGTGACCAGACGTCCCGCTTTAGCCTGGACGCGTCCTGGATTTAGGGTCCCCTGTCCCAGGCTGCGCTATGTCCTGGGAAACGTCACGCTTTAAGCCATGGGCCCGCTCCATCCTGCATAGTCTTCTGGCAGGCAGAGCAGGGCTACGAGAAGATGGCGTCAGAAGCCCTGTACTGGAGACTATTTGTTTCTCCAGTACAGGGCTTCGGGTGCCATCTTCCCATAGCCCTGCTATTCCATTCTGCGCGGGAGATTGCAGGAGCAATATCTCCGGGGGGAGCTGCGCGCCAGAGGCCGGCCGGGAGAGGAGACTTCTGTCAGGTGAGTAAATTCTTTTTTTTTGCAGGTGAAATGTTGCCCAAATTGTGTGTATTTTCTGCTGAAATGTTGCCCAAATTGCATGTATTTTCTTCTGAAATGTTGCCCAAATTGCGTGTATTTTCTGCTGAAATGTTGCCTAAATTGCGTGTATTTTCTGCTGAAATGTTGCCCAAATTGCGTGTATTTTCTGCAGAAATGTTGCCCAAATTGCATGTATTTTCTGCTGAAATGTTGCCCAAATTGCGTGTATTTTTTGCTGAAATGTTGCCCAAATTGCATTTGTTTTCTACTGAAATGTTGCCCAAATTGCGTTTGTGCAATGATCCGCTCAGCTGGATGCACTGGCAGACAGCTGTTTGACCATTCCTCTAGTCTGTGGGCTGCAGGTCTCTGCAAGAGAGACCTGTCTTTTCATTACAAGTTTCTGGTCTGTTCTGCTGCTGAGGAATTTGCATACACTCGTTATGCAAATCCCCTACCTGCCTCCTTTGATGACTGGCAGTATAAAGAGCTATGTTTCCCAGAGTCCTTTGCTGGTCATAAGGGTTAGTCCTGTGGAACACTCTTGGAGTGTCAGCCTTGCTCATTGTTTGAAGATTAGTTTAGAGTAATTCCTGGAACTGCACTAGGCAGATTCCCTAGTGCAGTTAGGATTGCATATCTGTTTTGTTTGTCTGTTGCGATTGTTCTGTCCCAGCAGTGGTCGACAGGAAGTCATTCTGATCTTTGTCCTTGGAGTATAGCTGGAGCAGAGGTTGCTACCAGCTATCTCCTCTAATCTGTCTTGCCTGGATCACACTCGCCTTGCGCTAGTGCTGTGGATCCGTCTCTCTCACTTATTCCTGTTTTCGTGTATCTGTCTTGTCTGCTACGAACGCTTGCTGGAGGCTCGGTGAGGTAACCGTTAAGCAAGCGCTCGCGTCCTCTGTTTCATGTTTGTCTGTCGGTAGTTAGTTAGGCGTGCTTGTCCCTGTTGTGCTTATCACGCAGAGACCGCGCATAAACACGTGCACTGTTGCGAATGAGTGCGGTGTTCGCGTTTAGCTAGCATTTGTTATTTTCCTTATCTTCTCATTGTATGATTTGCTGTGCCTTTGCTACTCTCGTGCTCTGCCTTGCTGTAGCCTTGTGTCACCTCTGGCAATCGCCTCTCTCGCGATTGCGATCCTACTTCATATCTGCTGTTGTGTATGCACCGTCGCAGGTTGGCGACTAGTTTGGTGCACACACATACAATCTGTCCCTGTGCTCATTCTCTTTCGCAATCGCTTCTCTTGCGATTGCGTTCTCACTTGGTTTCCTTTGTTGTGTGTCCACCGTCGCAGGTTGGCGGCTAGATTGGTGGACATACATACATTCCTCGTCTGTGCTTATTCAGTCTTGTGTCGCTGTTAGCAATCGCCATCCCTGGCGATTGCCTTCTCTCCTGTTCTTCATGGTTGTGTATGCACTGGCGCGGGTTGGCGACTAGATTGGTGCACACACATACCCTCTGTCGCTTTGCTCTCTCTCCTTCAGGGCTATCTTGCCCTGCGTTTCTTCCCTTCGTACAATTCCTGTCTTGCGTCTGTGGCAGGGCAGAGGAGCTGTTCCTCTGCATTCCACAGCTCCTCCTGCCGACAGGAATTTCCCTCTACAGGTGCATTGCACCTTTTGCTGGGTTCCCTCAAATTACACGCTTGTGGAGGATTTCCGCAGTGTCAGCGCACGTCTTGTGCGCTGATCACGGAGAGAATTCCACAATTGTTACAGTTTGTTTTTTGCTGAAATGTTGCCCAAATTGCGTTTGTTTTCTGCTGAAATGTTGCCCAAATTGCGTTTATTTTCTGGTGAAATGCTGCCCACATTGCGTTTATTTTCTGGTGTCTAGGGTAACTGTTGCTACTGTTGCTGCATTTATTATTTAGTGGTCATAGATGGCTATATTTGCTGCTTTGCCCATACAATGTCACGGCCATGCACATTTTTTGGCACCCCCCCCAGTCGTACGCCCCCCCCCCCCCCGCGTCCCAGGTTGGACCCAGAAAAATCTGGTCACTATATATATATCCACTGAACAATATGGACAATCTGCTTCATGCAGCATTTGTTAACTGCCTCATTTAAAGGAAACCTGATCAGATAATAGTGAGGCCGCCATATTTTATTTTTAATATAAGGATTGCTGTAATGTTAACTGTTAGCTTCAATAATGTCCCACTTCTGCAATAGGAATGTTGTCAGTGGAGCTGCAGTAGTGTTGCAACGCCTGATCTGTATATTTGTTGTAGGTCAGTGATTCAGAGGACATTCAAGGAAAAAGATCACACAATAAAGCTGGACAAATAGCATTTTCAAGGCAGTTAGTAAAGGCGGCTTCTATAACACTCTTGGTTCAGTTTCCTTTGAAGTGCAGCATAATTTTTCCCCTAGGAAAAAACAACATTTTCCAAAACATTTAAATAAATACTGATCAAATGCATAAATAGCCACAGGGATTACAAGTGGCGATTATGTATTGCTGTATAGCATCGAGCAGTACAGTGCTAATGGACGGAAACAGTGATTCAGCTGATTCTCAGTCAGATATAATCTGATCTAGATAGAATAGGGCAAGGTGGTAAGGGGTAACTGTGGAGACAGAGAATGGTTTACGTGAGGGATGACTGTGGAGACTGTGGATTCCATCAAACCTCTGTGGAATGTGCTGGTACCCTATACCACATGAAACTATCAGAGATCTGATGGAGTCCATTTATTGGTGGTGTCACAGCTGTTCTAGCAGCACAAGGAGGACCTACACCCTATTAAGTGGTTGTATTTAACCACTTCTACCTCAGCTATAGTATACCGTATTTTTGGACCATAAGACGCACTTTTTCTCCTCCAAAAGTGGAGAGAAAAAGTCAGTGCGTCTTATGGTCCAACTACTATATTTGGACCAGTGCAAACGAACTAGCGCAAAGGTGTCCCCCGGTAGTATTAACCACCACCATACCGATGTCCCCATGTCCTCTGTGGCCTCCGTTCTTAGACGCTCTTAATTGTGCCCCATTCATGTAATGCATTCATGCGCCTCAATGACGGAGCCATAGTCCTGCCTCCATCGGGTCCTGTTAACGAGCAGAGTGGTGGAGATTGGTGGGGCTGGCTGCAGCACCCTGCTTGATTGGCTGCTCAGTCTGGTAGTGAAGGGGATGCCGCAGCGTGCACCAGTGTATGCTGCTCTTAGTGGCAGCCGCCGCGCATGAATGGAATGGGGCACAATTAAGAGTGGATAATGACGGAGGCCACAGAGGATATGGGGACATTGGTATGGTGGTGGTTGATACTAGTGGGAATTGGTTTGTGGCAAAGGCGAAGTCGCAGCGTGCACCAGTGTACACTGCTCTGAGTGGCAGCCACAGTGCATGAATGTAATGAGGCACAATTAAGATCAGCTAAGGACGGAGGTCACAAGAGAGATAGAAAAGGGCAGGGTGCTGGAAGCTGCACAACAGGATGGTTCATGGACATGATGTCGAGCAGCAGGCATAGTTCCCTCTCTATGGAATGGATGGTGGGAGCGCTCCCTGCACAGGGATGTCTGTGTATGTCTGTGTGGTCTGTCAGTGTCCGCTATGCAGCCAGGACAGCCAGCTCTCCCATTTACCAGAAATGTTGATGTGCTGCAGTGCTTGACGGTACTGTTAGTCAGTATGTGAATTTTTAAAGGGGCAGAAAAGGACATGGATACAGAAGAGGACAAAGGAACAGAGAACACATGGGGACTGAGGGGAACATTGGAGGGCACAAAAGGTACTAGGGGGACACAAGAGGAACATAATTGGGGGGAGAACATCCACAAGATGCCCCTGGACCATGGAGACACAAGGTTTAGTATATATGTTTTTGTCCTATAAACCTAGATGCATCTTAAAGGGGAACTCCAGCCTAAACAAACATACTGTCATTACGCTACATTAGTTATGTTAATTAAAATAGATAGGTAATATATTCTGTTACCCACCCTGTTTCAAAAGAACAGGCAAATGTTTGTGTTTTCATGAGGGCAGCCATCTTTTTGGTTGGAAAGGAGGTGACCGGGAGAATAAGACACAGTTCCAACTGTCCTGTGACCTGATCACCCCTACCAGTTGCTAAGCAATAAGAACAACAACATCAGAAATCCCATCATGCTTTGCACAGCATCAGGGGAAAAATGCCTGGGCAGTTTTCTTTGATGGGACGGAGCTTAGCTTCTGTGCAGCTAAAAATTAGGCTTTCGTAAGAAAAACAAAGTTCTGATGCTGTGAAGCTGTTAAAGAAACACAAAGCCTTTTCAGTGCTGCTGAGTAGATTTTTAGTCTAGAGGTTCACTTTAAGGTCCTTATGATCCGAAAAATACGGTATCTACATTCTTACACCAGGACCTAGATACAACTGCATTTAATGAGCACAGTGAATTTTCTTGATGTCATCAAGCCAGGACCCAGTATTTGCTGCAGTACAATGCTTGCAGCTGTGCTAAGTGGAGAAAAGCTGCACTAAGGCTGTAAAAGGGAGAGGTGAGTTAATACTGACCCATCATGCTTCTTTTTAGACTACCAGTGAAGTCTATAAGGATACCAGACCACCACCTTTCACACTATTATGGCGTGTCACAACGCGGTACTCTCCTTCATCGCTCCCTTGCGGCTTTTCCTTTGCAGTGGCCATTAGTCTCTATGAAACTGCCCACACTACCCAACGGTGCGACATGATGCGGTGGAAGTGCAGACTCTGCAGTGCATTGCCGAGTGGTATGAGAAGTACCACTCAACACGCATTTACATTGCAGACAATGGCACTGCAACAATCTAAATAGCACATGTGCTTATCGGCCGTACCTCCTGTCCAGCAGGTAGCACATCAGTGTTTGGGGTGTGGAGCTATGCATATTACCCTGTAGTCGCACTCTGGCACAGGGTAATGTGCAAGGAGAAATGGTGCAGTGCAATTGTCCTGCAGCAGCCTTACCTGCTGTAGGACAATCGGACTGCCCCATGTGTGAAACCAGCCTAAAGGGGAGGGGTGACCACCCGGAAGATCTATATAAGGGAGGGGACCACTAGACTACCAGAGAAATAGATTTATGGAGAAATACCACGGGACTACCAGGGAGATCTATATAAGGGAGGGAGGACCATTGGCCTACCAGAGAAGTCTATATGGAAAGGGATGCACTAGACAGGGACATCTATATAAGGGAGTGGGAGTACTAGACTATGAGGAAAGGAGGATAACCATTATACCATTATGGAAATCTATTAATGGGGGGGGGACCACAAGACCTCCAGGATAAATGTATTTAAGAGGAAGGAAGGACTACTAGACCAGGTAGAGCTATATAAGGGTGTGGCCGGACCGCACAATGCCTTCCAATCGGTTTCAGCATACAGACCAGCCAATCTCGTGGATGCAATAGATAAGCTGAGACCGTTGGAATTTTGGCAGCAGACAGACCAGAAGGAGGCGTGCAACCTATAAAACCAGAATACTAGGCTGCCACCATATCTGTTTAAATGGGACAGAGAAGCCCACTCTGGCTGACTCTAAGACCTGCAGATAAACGGTTAAAAACACACTCTATTTTGGCTAATAGCAACACTTCTCGGTTGCAAATCTTCCGAAAGCTAGGATTCTTTCTGTGTGGCTGAATAGTAGGTGTAGCTGAGAAATCAATAAATGACTTTAGAGTATTTTATTATAATGCAATATAAATAATATATACAGAAAATCATTAAAATCAACAATTATAGAGACAATAGTAGCACAGTATAAAAATAAAAAGGGAAGAGGTAAACAAATATTTAAGCTCAGGTAAAAATGTCCTTTTGTGAAGTCTGAGCACATGGAACAGCCCTTTGTTTCAGTTCAGGAAAATGGCCGCTGGTTCAGTCCTCAAACCAGCAGCATGCTTTCGTAACGATGGAATATGGAGGACTTCTTTTGAATGACCCACATTTTAGGGTGGGGTCTCAGGTTCAGCCCAGGGGCGGTTAACCTTCTGGGTGGAAGATTGAAGTCAGCGAGAATATTACATTTTCATATTTCCTCGCACGCTTGTCGCACACAAATAACAGTCACAGATCCAGAATCCTCAGAATATGACAGTTCATATGACACCAAACCTGGTTGGTGTTGTATGTTCTGGCATGAAGTAGCTGAATACCTCGGGTTTTGGGGATGGCCTTGCCATCAATTTAATGTTAAAATATTCACTAGACCTGGACCAGCAGGATGATATAATTTTAATTTTCATACCTCTCATATAAACGGTATTCCTTAAACAAGCAAAAATCATATACTCCATGTATTCCTAAAGCTGATTACACGGCCCCGCCGTGTCTATCAGTGACCACATTCTCAATAGGCCTCCTGCTGTGGCCTTCCTGCATTCTAAAGTAGCTTAGGCCAAATTGTACTGAATCAAACTTAGCTGAGGGATAAGTTTCTTTGAACCAGGTAATTGAATGCAAACCCTGGCTTATCAGAGCAAAGGTATCTCATGAAAAGAAGCTCTGCCAGCAGCTATGAAAGGGCAGTGACCCCAGGCTCGGCAGCCTGCTATCCCTAAACATAAAATTTTGATCTGGGTTGGTAACGACAATCGGTGCAGGAAACCGATTGCGATTGCATTTTCTTGTCTCACGGCTCTTCCGTGACAGGTGTACCACCATAAAGGGACATAGTATATAAAGGTGCTCTATAGGGGAGGCTACAGGGGGTCTTTAAATTAGTGGATGCTTTAATGAAAGCAATTAAAAGGGAGATGTGTACAATAGAATCAGAATAATGTATTGTAAGGCTTGGTGGTGTATTCTCCACAGTCAGCATGCAACGCATGAGCTGGCGTGGAGGAGGTACACACACTAGCACCAGGAAACAGGCTATCCCTAGTATAGTGGAGGGAAGGACAGACTCCAATAGGAGATTGTGGCGCACAGAGCCGGTGCAGATCTGACAGCCACAAACAATGCTTTCGTTATAACGTCTCAGCGCAAAGTAGCGCTGAGCGCATAAACCAGAACTGAGGAGATCAGGACAGGAAGACAGAATGAACGCTTGCTAGCTAGCGGCTACTTAGCGACAGCAAGCGTCCAAAACCAGACAGACTGGAATGAGGCAGCCAATGTGCTGCGGCGATGGCGTGCCTCACAAAGACAGGACAGGACAGTCAGAAAACAGCAGGATCAAGATAGATGAACGTAACACAGATAAATATACAATAAGTATGTTTTCCTAGCGTATTACAATTACAGCTATCAATGAAACTATTTGTAACGTCTGACTAACATATGTATATATCGGTAATGAACCGATATATGACATAAGCAGGAACGCTGACTAGGACTAGAGTAATACAGGGAACAGGACTCAGAAGGATTCGCTATCTCTTCGCAGAGATGAACGCAATCCACAAACGGTAACAGAACAGGATTCAGAAGGATTCGTTATCTCTTCGCAGAGATGAACGCAATCCACAAACAGTAACAGAACAGGATTCAGAAGGATTCGTTATCTCTTCGCAGAGATGAACGCAATCCACAAACAGAACCAGGAGCAGGGTAACTACCTCAGCACGGGTGGTCACGGTACGCGCAACCTACCAAAACGTGCTGGAAAGCTGACTAACTGCACACAGGATATAAACAGTTCGTGTACGTATACATCAGCGACACTGATGTATCAACGTAACACAAATACAAGGAAAATAATAAACGTGCTGGTATGCATATATATTGGCAATGAACCAATATATGATGCAAAGACCAGCAAAGTATCTTTATAACAAGAAACACGATCGGGGGCTAAAGCGACAGCAAGACAGGCTTAAGCTGAAGCTATGAAAACCCAAGGAAACCCTGCAGGAAGCAGATCTTTATACTGAGGTCATCCAATGGGAGCAGACATGCAGATTCCCACACAGGTGAATGATAATCAGTCACAAGCTGACAGCAGGGAAAGACAGACAAAGCTATGCAGCTTGCATGGAAATAGATCAGAACTGCCTGAGCTGCAGCACTACTACTTCCAGCAACAGCTGCTGCAGCAGCGATCATCACAGTACCCCCGCCCTTAAAAGCGGATTCCAGACGCTTTTCAAAACTGAAATTCCCAACAAAACAGTCCGACTGATAATTCATGATGACCGGGACAGCCCGGCAAGACCGAATTCCAGAATCAGTCCCCACAAGACTGGACCCATCAGAACCAGAACCTACAGAACCATGCCCATCAGTACTACAAGCCCCAATGTGACACCCATCAGAACCATGATTTCCAGAAGAAAGCCCTCCGAAATTCCCTGAGCGATACCCACCGCCTTCCAGGAACCGTTCAGAAACGCCAAAGCCTTTGCAATGCCCACCGGTACTGTCTTTACCAACACAAAACCCACTGTTGAACCAGTCCAAGGCACCAGGACAAGTTTTCTCAGAGACCTCCCAGAACACCTTGAAGCTCCAAAGAGATCCCCATAGGTCAGAATGCCCCTTAGGCTCACATGGAGAACTATCAAGAACCCCTATGGAACCTAGGGCAATTCCCGAGTCAGGGCCACAAGGACAAACATCAATATCAGGGCCTTCAGGGACCAGAACCATCTCTGGGCATGCAGGCAGACCGGCAACATCAGAACGTGTTCCCACTAAGGAAGCATCAGAGCACGCTAACACCTTAGACACACTTGGGCATTCTGGCACACAAAGAACATCTGGGCACACCGGCACAAGAGAAACCTCTGGGCATGTCAAGGAACTGTGAGCCTCAGGGTCAGCCAAGACAGGACCAAAACCAGGACTGGCCAAAAAAAAATCATGACTAAACTTCGCAACTACTGGACTTTTACACAAGAATGCTGGATCAGACTTAGATGTCGCTGATTCCAGCAAAGTCAGTAACAAATCAGATTCAGGGGCACTAACAAGACAGGACAAATCTTCTGATGTGTGCACTGAACCAGATAGGGACTCCACAACTACCTCTGGACTGGACAGAGACTCATTTAATACACTGGATTGGAGCTCATGAGGCGCTGCAGAACAAGTCAGTATTGCAGCAGCCCCCACTGGACTAGGCAAAACTGAGGAATTCCCTGGACAGGAAGGGGACTCTGGAACCTCTGCCACAGCGGCCAGAGAACCAGAATCTTTCAGGATACAGGGCTGGGTTTCAGGAACACTCATCAGACCGGACTGAAATTCTGAGATTTCTATTATTTTGACCAGAGAATCAGAATTATCCATGTTACAGGGCAAGACTTCTGAAACATTCAGAGGACAGGGCTGGAGTTCCTCGGCTGTTACAACACTGGAGAGGGACTCAACATTGGTTAAATCAGACTGTGTACAGGGCAAGGTATCTAACACAATTGCTGACGAGGACAATATTTCAATGGCTTCTGCTTTGCTGGGCAGAAATTCACCAAGTTTTATTAGAGCAGACTGTAATTCCAAAACAGCTGCTAGACAAGTGAATATTACTGCAACACCAACTGAGGTAAGCAGTGCCTCAGACCCTTCTGCTAGAGGGTTTGAAATATCCAAAGTACTGGGTGAAGCATAAGACTCTGCGACCACAGCTTCACTGGACAGGATCACTGAACAGTCCATATTGCAGGGCAAAACCATGGAAGCACCTGCTGGACAGCATAATGATTCTGTGACCTGAGTTTCATTGGAGAGACCTACTGCACAATTCATGGTACAGGGCAAATTTATTGGAACATTTTCTGAACAAGGTAATAATTCTGCGATTTCAGGTTCACAGAGCAGATGCTCTGAGCTATTCACGAAACTAGAGCGAGGTGTAGAAACAGGAAGATCAAGACACAATGTTTGCGCATCTGAATCACCATTCAATTGTAAAATTGGAAAATTCAGATGCTGGGGTTCTGAGATTTCTGGACAGGATTGCTGGGACTCGGAAATTGATGTAGTGCATCTATTGGCATCTGCTGGATCAGACAGGAGTTGAACTTTATTAACACAGGTAATTTCTGCAGAAGTGTTTGCAGAGACAGGCAAGATTTTTCTGGTGTCTGTTTCACTGAACAAAGACTCATGAGTACTGGCTAGGCTGGACTCAGAAGTCAGCAGGACCTCTGGATTCTCTGCTGAGAAATTTGTGCAGGGCAAAGTTAAGAAAGTATCAGTGGCTTCTGTTTTACTGGGAAGTAACACTGAGTTATCCATGGTACAGGGTGGAGTTACAGGAACATTCACAAGACATGGCAGGGACTCAGTAACTGGAGAAGTGGGACAGTCTCCAATTGACAGTGTGTCTTCCCTGGTATCAACTGATTGAATCGCATAAAAATCATCCAAAATCATTTTCCACACATCGATCAATGGAGCCACAAAGTCATACCCACACACACCAGTTTTTATTAGGTTATAGGCAGACTTAATGCATGCATTCAATACTAATTCACTTTTTGCACTGTAAAATTGACAAAATGAACTTGAATCATTCTTCCATTCATTGACCAGAGCTTCCATCTCTCCTTTCTCAAATGGAGGATTCCAAGCATACTTAACAGGCAGATCACAGTTTGCAGATATGATTGTGGCAGGGACATATATTGGGTTAATTAGCAGGTGATTGGCAGATTCCTTATTCTTAAGAATCTCTAATACCTGTAGCAAGTGTTTAACTGTAGTGTATGCAAACTTTCCTTGCTTCACAAATAAGTTGATTTGTTCAATACTCTGTAATATCTCCTCATAATCATACTCAGATAATTCTTTTAAACAAAAATCTTTATTTTCCCTAGCCAGTGATGAAAGTTCATTAGTAGTTTCATAAGTCCATTTAACTCCCCTGAAAGACAATTGCATTTCATTATCTGTTAATGGCAGAATCTCATTATAGGTCTCAGTCGCTAAGGATAACGACTCTGCAGATTGGACACGTTTCTTAGAACGTTTGCGTTTTGCCTTTGACCTTGCTGTTTTTGATTTATTCAAAGCTGCAGGAAAATTATCAGTAACACTTTCTGCTTGCTGCTCATTCTTGCAAGCAATTGAAGGAGCAGCTGATTGGCCTGCTGCCAGGAGTTCATTAAGAGGAAAAGGCAATGGATCTATGCGCAACCAATTGTGAATTACAAAAGCTATAAATTGCAAAGGACTTTGTCTAAACTGAGTGTGATCTAAGACATCGATTGCCCAATCAAAAAGTTTGCCCTTAAAAAGAGCACAAACGATCCAATCAGACCAGGTAGAAATTGCAGAAGCCCGAAAGTCGGGATTGGCCAGAACTTTAACCAATTCTGATATAAATTTGTCTGTAACTTCAGGACCAAGCTTTTCAAATTTTTTAAAGGAGCAGGACCCCTGACAAACAGTGTCATAATTTCTGGAAATTCCCCCCACAATAGGGATTGGTAATGGGGTTTTCATAATGTAAGGCTTGGTGGTGTATTCTCCACAGTCAGCATGCAACGCATGAGCTGGCGTGGAGGAGGTACACACACTAGCACCAGGAAACAGGCTATCCCTAGTATAGTGGAGGGAAGGACAGACTCCAATAGGAGATTGTGGCGCACAGAGCCGGTGCAGATCTGACAGCCACAAACAATGCTTTCGTTATAACGTCTCAGCGCAAAGTAGCGCTGAGCGCATAAACCAGAACTGAGGAGATCAGGACAGGTAGACAGAATGAACGCTTGCTAGCTAGCGGCTACTTAGCGACAGCAAGCGTCCAAAACCAGACAGACTGGAATGAGGCAGCCAATGCGCTGCGGCGATGGCGTGCCTCACAAAGACAGGACAGGACAGTCAGAAAACAGCAGGATCAAGATAGATGAACGTAACACAGATAAATATACAATAAGTATGTTTTCCTAGCGTATTACAATTACAGCTATCAATGAAACTATTTGTAACGTCTGACTAACATATGTATATATCGGTAATGAACCGATATATGACATAAGCAGGAACGCTGACTAGGACTAGAGTAATACAGGGAACAGGACTCAGAAGGATTCGCTATCTCTTCGCAGAGATGAACGCAATCCACAAACGGTAACAGAACAGGATTCAGAAGGATTCGTTATCTCTTCGCAGAGATGAACGCAATCCACAAACAGTAACAGAACAGGATTCAGAAGGATTCGTTATCTCTTCGCAGAGATGAACGCAATCCACAAACAGAACCAGGAGCAGGGTAACTACCTCAGCACGGGTGGTCACGGTACGCGCAACCTACCAAAACGTGCTGGAAAGCTGACTAACTGCACACAGGATATAAACAGTTCGTGTACGTATACATCAGCGACACTGATGTATCAACGTAACACAAATACAAGGAAAATAATAAACGTGCTGGTATGCATATATATTGGCAATGAACCAATATATGATGCAAAGACCAGCAAAGTATCTTTATAACAAGAAACACGATCGGGGGCTAAAGCGACAGCAAGACAGGCTTAAGCTAAAGCTATGAAAACCCAAGGAAACCCTGCAGGAAGCAGATCTTTATACTGAGGTCATCCAATGGGAGCAGACATGCAGATTCCCACACAGGTGAATGATAATCAGTCACAAGCTGACAGCAGGGAAAGACAGACAAAGCTATGCAGCTTGCATGGAAATAGATCAGAACTGCCTGAGCTGCAGCACTACTACTTCCAGCAACAGCTGCTGCAGCAGCGATCATCACATGTATTTAGCCAAATACAAAGGGGTTGTACCCGGAATTAGTTTTGACTCATACAGGTTCTGGAAGGAGGGGGGAGGGTTGGATGGTGAGAGTAAGGGGGGGAAATGTCCGAAAGCCAAGCGCTGAGGCTGCCATACTACGGTTCTTGGCTTTCGGACGTTTTCCCCGTTACTCTCACCATCCAACCCTCCCCCTCTTTCCAGAACCTGTATGAGCCAAAATCAATTTCGGGTACAACTTCTTTGCACTTGGCGAAATAAATTATTCTGTAGTGACATATAATAGGGGCACCATTATAGTGGGGTTGCAGTGGGAGTTATTATAATAAAAATATTGATTAGCAATGCTACTTTTCAGACTACAGCCCCTATATATACTTTTCTGACTACACCCACTCTGTGACCGCCTAACGCAGGATGGCGGCCACAGAGTGCTTCTCTCGTTCTTCAGCCACACCAGGTGGCGTGACCTCGCGAGAGCCGAGATTAGATTGGAGCTTGCACAAGCGCAAACTCTCAACAGTAAACAAAGCTGGCCGCATTGATCAGCCTGCCAGCCCGCGATCGCGGCTGGGAGGCTGTTTTTTGGATATACAGGGAGAAATATGTGTATGTAGCGCTACGATCTCCCACAACGCTGTACAAGGGACAGTCTTGTCACTTAACTGTCCCACGGAAGGGCTCACAATCGAATCCCTGCCATATACATATGTTTATGTATGTATCATGTGCTGTATGTAACATAGTCCAGAGACAATTTAGGGGGGAGGGAAATAATAAACAATGTTTTTTTTTTTTTTTAAATGTGTTTTTTATTAATAAAAAAATAAAAAACGCAGCAGCAATCAGAGACCACCTAATTAAATCCCTATTTGTGAGAAGAAAAGGGGTAAATTCATTTGGGTGCTAAGTTGTATGACCAAGCAATAAACTGTTAAAGTTGTGAAGTGCTGAATTGTAAAACATCGCCTGTTCACTAGGGGGGTATAAACCTAGGCTGACAACAGAGATGACCCGGAGGACACTGATGGGCCTCAAAGACTACAGTGGGCTGGGAGAAGCCCTAGGTAAGCAAAAATTAACTTTATATCCCCCAGTTCAGGTGTGTTTCAAAGTTCAGGCGTGTGGCTCAAACTTCTGAAGCCAGGCGTTCACCATGACAGCTAGGCAACTGGAATTTTTAAAATGGAATTAAAAAAATTGTATTTCCTGCACTTCAGACTTCTATTTTATGTCTTCTCTCTTCTGGGAAAAAAAAGCACAAGTGACATAAGCAAACATGACAACACTGGGAGTAAACATAATGAGAGGACACACCCTGAAGTGTTCCATTTGTTAATATAAAAAGCAGTAGCTTTTTTTTTTTTATAATTCATAGCTTTTTAAATTATATTTTGTACCTCAGTTAATTTGTTATCATTACAGATATTCCACAGCTTTGGGAGACATTCTACCAACAGATAAGCTATTTGGCAGCAAGACTCTTCAAGAGCTATATGAAATTCTGTTTTGTCAGCGCAAGGGTGAGAAGGTGAGTTGGGATTCTTTCTGGGAGCGGAACGATCCGCTGCGTGATGTGGATGAAGTGGCAATCCCTGTCCTGTGCATCTGCAGCATGGACGATTCTGTCCGGGGACCGCCCCAGCACACCGTCCCCATTGAACTTTTTAGGACCAACCCATACTTTCTACTGCTGTTAACACATTTTGGAGGTCACTGCGGCTTCCTTACAGACTTCTCTGTAGCATGGAGTCACGAAGTTACATTAGAGTATTTTAAGTCGGTGACTGAATTTTTTCAAACAGAAGAGAAAACGAGGTTTACCAAACGGAGGAACTCCAACATGATGACCAGACGGAGAAGACCAACCTTGCAAAAGCGAGAGCTATCTGCTTACAGGGACCTGCAAGAGGAGATATTCAGCTGGAAGAGATCCTACACCAGATAACTCCTTCCACTGGGTCTGGACAAGCATAGGATATAGTGCCAGAGGTGGACAAAGCCAACATTTGGTGGGACCCTGTGCAGAATACATGAAGGGGCCCCATGTGAGTGGCCATAATCATAACATATTACAGTTGGATCCAAATAATGTCAATAACATAAAAGTACATGAATCTAGGTTACATTCTGTACGCACTGTGTTAATGTAGCACACATTTCATACTTGATGCAGTGGATTGGGTGTAAATTATGACACAATGGCCCATAAGCAATTAATGTAAACCAGAGCTGTGGAAAAAAGAAGAATTGATACTCACCCGTGGCTTCCTCCATCAGCATAAACACGTCTGAATCCCACGCCGTCCTCCGGCGCTGCAGTCTGCCATGCATTCAACCGCGATCAGCCCCAGTAACTGGCTCAGTCGGGTCCAGTCTGGGTCTACTGCACATGCGCGGGAGGTCTGTGCATGCACAGAAGACTCAGACTGACCCCAAATGAGCCGCGGGTGAGTATCAATTCCTTTTTTTTTTCCACAGCTCTGGTACACGTTAACTTTTTTTTTATCTCCGTGGACATAATTTTCATATACTCTTTAAAATAACTTTTAGGCATTTTTCAATTGAAAAAGTACCTAAATGTTGGTGAAAAAGTACTATCAAAATTATTTAGAGTATTTTATTGCTCGCTGGTGGTCAGGGGTGGTTGGCCCATGACGCCAGGTGACGCAAGTTCATCAGGCGACATGGACCCTGGAGCGACAACTGGTATTGCTTCAAAGGAAATATGGCAGCCTCTATATAACTCTCACCTCGGGTTCACTTTAACAAAATCACAATGCAGGAAAGTGTTGTAGAAAAAGAAAAGAAAGGCCACATTGGCCTTGTATTATGCGGAAGTATGATGCACTCTCAAGCAGTGTCCACAATTATCTGTGCGCATTCCGCATGCATTTTTCTACTTTTTGTGCGATTTTTCTAATTGCAATTTTTTTGTGCATGCCAATGAAGTTATTTACCATGAGAATGTTTCTAATTAATTTCAAAATCAGAGGCAATTTTTTTGCACAAAAATTGTGCTTTTTTTGCTTTTCCATTGACCTACATTAAACGCGATTTGCACATTGTACATGGAAAAAGCAACACTGCCCTGCGATTTAAAAATGCAGAGAAACTGCAAAAGGCACAAAAACAGAAAGTGGCAGGTCAAATGCAGTGCCATTTAAATACATTAGATTTGCGATAAACACAAAATCACAAAAATGCATGAGGCATGTCAATTCAGATAAGTGTGAACAATTCTATGAGCCTGTTCACAATGCTGCATTGTAACTGATCGCATTATTCTAACTCGCTACATGCAAGCTTAGCATTAAAGTCCAGTATCCATTGCAATTCACACTCATTATACCGCCTATGTTATGCAACGGGACCACTGTGAACCTA
Source organism: Hyperolius riggenbachi (assembly GCF_040937935.1). Classification (NCBI taxonomy): domain Eukaryota; kingdom Metazoa; phylum Chordata; class Amphibia; order Anura; family Hyperoliidae; genus Hyperolius; species Hyperolius riggenbachi. Next base: position 453,530,699 of record NC_090647.1, on the reverse strand, counting down.
GCCTTAAGATCAGGTTCATTTTTAAAGCAAAACCGAGGTGGCCAAAAAAGAAAGTTAGAAACTTATCTAAGAAGAGAGAAGTCTCTAGATCCTCCAGAGGCCTCCCACATCCTCCTCTGCCCCACCACTGTTGGACGAGACCCTCTTTTAGTTCATTGCTGTGCTCCCCTTCGTGCACACAAATGGCTGTACTACCCCAGCTGTTCCTGCGCAGTGGCTTGGCCTACTGCGCAGGGGGGTATTTCATGACGGGGAGCATGCCCACAAGAACATATCCTACAAGCTCTTGTTAAATATGTACAGCGGGTTCATGTGCAGCAACGGTGGGGTCGGGGAGGACACGGTAAACATGTGGCTACCCAAGTTTTGTGAAAGAGAATATCACCATCAGCAGTCACTGTGCTGTGCAGAACCTTCAGCTAAAGATGAAGGCTACCAAAGAACAGTGCTGGACAGGCGTAACATTTTACCTCATACTCCAAAGAGTTCTGGAAAGACAGCACTGAGCTAACTACTGGAACAAGCACAGACAAATTCAGCATGACATACATTTACAAAGAAATATGTTATTATTCTGAGTTTTAGAACATCATAACTGGCTGCACACTGAAAACTATGCAAAACATTGTAAAATGTACAATACACTGCTCAAAAAAGTAAAGGGAACACTTAAACAACACAATTTAACTCCAAGTCAATCACACTTCTGTGAAATCAAACTGTCCACCTAGGTAGCAACACTAATTGACAATCAATTTCTGTTGCTGTTGTGGCAAGACGTTTTGAATCAGGATGATACCATTTATTGGCTAACTTAGAAGAAAAGCAGTAATCTTTCGGCTATGAAGCCTTTGTCCGACTGATTCCTGTATACTCTACTGCTCATGCTGTTGTGCAAATGGAATAGACAACAGGGGGAAATTATAGACAATTAGCAAGACATCCCCAATAAAGGAGTGGTTCTGGCTGATGTTTTGGTCACATTTGAATGCCGGTGGTACTTTCAGTCTAGTGGTAGCATGAGATGAAGTCTACAACCCACACAAGTGGCTCAGGTAGTGCAGCTCATTCAGGATGGCACATCAATACAAGAATAGCCAAACAAAATGTGTGTTTTTTATCTACAGTAGCACTTTTTATTTTTAAACTGGAATTGGTAAAATTAAGAAATAATGTGTTTTTTTCTGTTTTTTTTCTTGTTTTCCCATAAAAATTCATAGAAAACAAAACTGTTTAAAGAAAAAAATGGCATACAATGAAACCCTAGTTTGTCTTGAAAAAAAAACAATATATATTTCATTTCTGTGTCATAAGTAGGGATAAAGTTATTTCTGATTAAATAAGGACATAGCTAAACTGTCAAAACTGCTCTGGTACATACCGTAAGTGGGAAACAAGGTCTGGATGTGAAGTGGTTAAGGGTTAGGTGTCATCGGAGAGGTTAAGGGTTAGACATAGGTAGAGGGAGGGTTAAGGGTTAGGCATTGGTAGAGGGAGGGTTGGACATAGGTAGAGGGAGGGTTAAGGGTTAGACATTGGTAGAAGGAGGTTTGGACATAGGTAGAGGGAGGGGTTAGGCATCGGTAGAGGGAGGATTCTGTAAGAGATTAGAGTTAGGTTAAGTCATTGTAAAATATTGTTAAAGGTTACCGATAAGTAGTTTAAGTAGCAAAATACCAGTATTTTACAGATATTCTGGAGGCGTAAAATATTAAAATATTCCATGTTATATGAATCATGAAATCCTTTATGTGTACTCAAATTAACCAAGGACAACACAACAGAAATCTAGTTGAAAGTAATAACTAAAGTAATGGTACTTTGTTGTGAAAGTTCAGGATTGACGCTTGAGCGTCACAGAGGAGCGTTGAGGGACACACTTGGGGGGGGGATGGTTGCAGCAATTATCCTTGAACCAGTAGGGCAATATAAATGTAACAATCAGGGAAGTAAATACTAGTTATGAGAATTACATAGATGTATACAGGTACATTAAATATCCCAGAAGGCACTATTTCAAAGCATTGCAGATTTATTCAGCCAGGATAATACAAATGGAAGGGAGAAAGTTGTTAACCATGTAGGTATGGAAAAGTACTTTGGTAAAGCTTATATGGGTAAGTCAAAGACTTTGCTGTAGAATTTACTTGTCACCAGGCCTATTATATGGCTCTTGAAAAATATTCTACTGGTACAATATAAAGCCTATGTTGTAATAACAAGTACCAATAAAAAGTTAAATTTGGAAAATAATATCAATCTCTTGGAGGCTCTAGTAAAGCAGAGCTGGCATCTTGAAGTGTTAGAGTGCCCTCTAGTGGTTTCTTTAGAGAATTGCAACAAGCCCTCAGCATGTTCTAATGGGGGCTACATAATACTGTTATTTATTTATTTATTGTATTTATAAAGCGCCAACATATTACGCAGCGCTGGACAATAAATAGGGATACAGACAATATTTAGGGGTGACATACAGCAAAATGACAATACCTGAATACAAGAAAGACCAGATCATGCAGCACAGTATGAGTACAAGGTAATGCTTAGTCACTGGAGGGGAGCATGGAGATTAGGCAAGTTAGGTTCACTCAGATGCATAGCATGGGTTCACAGTAATGGAGGTGCATGTTCTATATAATGCTGTGGCAAATCAATCATCATAGGCTAAAGTACAAAAGGGAAAAATTGTTAATTAAAAAAATAGAAAACCCAACTGTAAAATAATGAAGCAAAACAGTCAATCAACTGCATAGACTATAGTTTTGGATGTGGAATAATAGGCCTTACATGAACTAATTAGTCTTAGAGGTCCTAGGCCCTGGTCCAATTCACTTTTTCTCCTAAGATTTCTTCTTGGTGATATTTTCACCCCTTATCAATAAAATGCCTTTTAGGCCACCAGCAAGCAATAAAATAATTTTGACAATACTTTTTCACCTGCAAGTGCTGAAAAGTTATTTTAAACAGAAGATGATAAATATCTCCTAAGAGAAAACCTAGGAGAAAAGTTGAATTGCATGTGGCCCCTAAGGCCCCATTCACACCTAAAAGCGCAAAATTGCGGGAGTGATTTTTCCGTGATTGACGCAAAAAATCACTGGACACTGCAGCGATTTTTCCGCAATCGTGATTAGTGCTTCTATAGCACTAAACACGATCGCTGGGAAATCGCCTGAAAATGGTGCAGGCTACACATTTGCGTTTGGCGAATCGCCCAAGTTAGAATGTAAATAGGGTATTATTGCACTAGCGCTTTAAAAAGCGGTAGCGCTTAAGCATTTTGCCAAAATCGCCAGCAAAACACTCTAGTGTGAATGGGTACTAATACTTAGTTGGCTTGCCTTGCTTGCCGTGAGGATGGAGAAGACGCATACATTGAAAAAGGGTGCTGCGGTAATATGGATGCCAGGGAAAGCCGCTGGTAGACTATTGGTAAAATTACAGAAATTCTGCTATTGCGCAGTGGCTGATTTGGATAGTAGAAAAACTGTAACTTTTACCAATATTTTACTGTTATTATTATTATTTATTGTATTTATAAAGCGCCAACATATTATTTACGCAGCGCTGCACAATAGATAAATGGGTTAACATACATGTGGAACATACGGAAACTCACAACAAAACAAGATCATGCAAATGATTTGATAACAATACGGTGTCATAGGTCAAAATAGAGACTGTTCTAGTCCACAAGAGGGGTGGTTGTAAGATTGCATAATCAAGCTGGATACATTAGGGAGGAGGGCCCTGCCCAGGGGCAAATCCAGGATTTCCAAGGGGGGGGGGTTCCTGAAAGTGGCGTGTGGCCAAAATATGGTGTGGGTGGAGCCAAATACTAGCAGTTTCTAGGCTAAATTGCACCCAGGGTGAGGGCGTAAAATGCGCCCCCAACGTGGAGACAGGTATAGGTGCCCGCAGTATAGGTAGCAGTATAGGTAGCCAGCTATAGGTACCCCCCAGTATAGGTAGCCCATATAGTTGCCCTCAGTATAGGTTAGATAGGTATATGCCCCCCAGTATAGGTTAGATCGGTATATGCCCCCCAGTATAGGTTAGATAGGTATATGCCCCCCAGTATAGGTTAGATAGGTATATGCCCCCCAGGATAGGTTAGATAGGTATATGCCCCCCAGGATAGATTAGATAGGTATATGTCCCCCAGTATAGGTTAGATAGGTATATGCCCCCCAGTATAGGTTAGATAGGTATATGCCCCCCAGTATAGGTTAGATAGGTATATGCCCCCCAGGATAGATTAGATAGGTATATGTCCCCCAGTATAAGTTAGATAGGTGAAGGAAGGTGCCCCTGTGTGGGGAGAAGATTGCTCGGGGGAGAAAAGACAGAAGAAAATGATTGATACGCCAGCCGCGCTAATAAGGGATGCGGGAGCCGGCTTTATTCCTCGCTCCCTCCCTCCCTCTGAATGCCCCCACCTGCGGTGAATGTGTGCCCGGCTCCCCCATGAGTGTGTGCGCAGCGGAGCGGTAGGTCCTCTTACCGCAGATCAGGCGCACCAGCAAGTCTCTCTGCTTCCTGTGACGTCATGGTAAACAGGAAGCATGAGACTCCAGTTGCTGGTACGCCTGATCTGCGGTAAGAGGACCTACCGCTCCACTGCGCACACACTCATGGGGGAGCCGGGCACACATTCAACGCAGGTGGGGGCACTCAGAGGGAGGGAGGGAGCGAGGAATAAAGCCGGCTCCCACATCCCTTATTAGCGCGGCTGGCGTATCAATCATTTTCTTCTGTCCTCTCTCCCCAGCCGGCCGGGCCATGCGGCAGCCCCACTTCCGGTCTCGGTGCAGGGGGGTGTTCTAGACACCCAGAACAACCCCTTCCGTGCGCCACTGCTGCCAGAGGCTTACAATCTAAAGGGTGGGGTGGAGACAATAGGTGCGTCTTTTGAGAGGGGGTCTAACAGAACATATTATGGTGCTGGTGTAGGGGGGTATGCGAGCGTGAAGAGGTGAGTCTTGAGAGCTTGTTTGAAGGTATTAAAGGTGCAGGTCATTGGAGGATCGGAGGGGGCGGGCTGGTATGTGCCTGTGGACCAGATCAGAGATGTAGGTCGGGCAGGTCTTGTGCACCGATTTGTAGGCCAAGCACAGTATTTTGAAATTGATCCTAAAGCTGATGGGGAGCCAGTGTAGTGCTTTACAGAGCGGAGTTGTAGAGGCGCTGCGGTGAGAGGAATGTATCAGTCTGGCTGCCGCATTCATTACCAATTTAAGTGGGTCAGTACGGTTAGAGGGGATGCCAGATAAAAGAGAATTGCAGTAGTCTAGGCGGAAGATGACAAGGGCGTGGATAAGGAGTTTAATGGTGTCAGGGGACAGGTAGGAGCGGATCTTGGAGATGTTGCGGAGGTGGAAGTTGCAGGATCTGCCAATACCTTGGATGTGGGCTGTAAAGGAAAGTTCAGAGTCCAGAGTAACGCCTAGACAGCGGGCTTGGGAGGTAGGGTGGATAGTAGTATTTTCAATAGTGACGTGCAGATCTGGGAGGGGTGCAGCTGTGCGGTGTGGGCATGGCCGTTTCTAGGGCCGTGCGGCCCGTGCCGCTGCCCTGGGTGCAGAGGAAGGGGGGGCGCTGTGATAGCGGGGGGAGCCGGAGCCGCGGTGAGGGCAGCCCGACCTCTCCCTCCCTCTCCCCGGGCCGCCCTCCGTGCTCCCCCCGTCGGACTGCAGGCAGCAGAGTCAGCGCGCAGGGAAGCGCTGCTGTACACAGTTGTTACTCACCTCCCTGGATCCGATCGCCGCTCCCGCCCTGCTGGTCTCCTCTCTCTGCAATGTAGCTGCTGATACACACGCTGCTTCCTGTTTACATAGGAAGCAGCCGCGTGTGTATCAGAGGCTATTGCAGAGAGGAGACCAGCAGGGCGGGAGCGGCGATCGGATCCTGGGAGGTGAGTAACTGTGTACAGCAGCGCTTCCCTGCGCGCTAACTCTGCTGCCTGCAGTCCGACGGGGGGAGCATGGAGGGCGGCCCGGGGAGAGGGAGGGAGAGGTCGGGCTGCCCTCACCGCGGCTCCGGCTCCCCCCGCCATTATGAGTGGGCACCTACCTACTTAACCTATACTGGGGGCCACTACCTATCTATCCTATACTGGGGGGCCCCTACCTAATCTAATCTGTACTGGGGGCCACTACCTATCTATCCTATACTGGGGGGCACCTACCTAATCTAACCTGTACTGGGGGGCAGCTACCTATATAACCTATACTGGGGGGCACCTACCTAATCTAACCTATACTGGGGGCCACTACCTATCTATCCTATACTGGGGGGCACCTACCTAATCTAACCTATACTGGGGGGCACCTACCTAATCTAACCTATACTGGGGGCCACTACCTATCTATCCTATACTGGGGGGCACCTACCTAATCTAACCTGTACTGGGGGGCAGCTACCTATATAACCTATACTGGGGGACAGCTACCTATCTAACCTATACTGGGGGCAGCTACCTATCTATCCTATACTGGGGGGCACCTACCTAATCTAACCTGTACTGGGGGCACCTACCTAATCTAACCTGTACTGGGGGCCGCTACCTATCTAACCTATACTGGGGGGCAGCTACCTTTCTAACCTATACTGGGGGGCAGCTACCTATCTAACCTATACTGGGGGACAGCTACCTATCTAACCTATACTGGGGGGCAGCTACCTATCTATCCTATACTGGGGGGCAGCTACCCATCTATCCTATACTGGGGGGCACCTACCTAATCTAACCTGTACTGGGGGGCAGCTACCTATCTAACCTATACTGGGGGGCAGCTACCTATCTATCCTATACTGGGGGCAGCTACCTATCTATCCTATACTGGGGGCAGCTACCTGTCTATCCTATACTGGGGGGCACCTACCTAATCTAACCTGTACTGGGGGCCGCTACCTATCTATCCTATACTGGGGGGCACCTACCTAATCTAACCTGTACTGGGGGGCAGCTACCTATCTAACCTATACTGGGGGGCAGCTACCTATCTAACTTATGCTGGGGGGCAGCTACCTATCTAACCTATGCTGGGGGGCAGCTACCTATCTAATCTATACTGGAGGCACCTACCTAATCTAACCTATACTGGGGGCACCTACCTAATCTAACCTATACTGGGGGGCAGCTACCTATCTATCCTATACTGGGGGGCAGCTACCCATCTATCCTATACTGGGGGGCACCTACCTAATCTAACCTGTACTGGGGGGCAGCTACCTATCTAACCTATACTGGGGGGCAGCTACCTATCTATCCTATACTGGGGGCAGCTACCTATCTATCCTATACTGGGGGCAGCTACCTATCTATCCTATACTGGGGGGCACCTACCTAATCTAACCTGTACTGGGGGCCGCTACCTATCTATCCTATACTGGGGGGCACCTACCTAATCTAACCTGTACTGGGGGGCAGCTACCTATCTAACCTATACTGGGGGGCAGCTACCTATCTAACTTATGCTGGGGGGCAGCTACCTATCTAACCTATGCTGGGGGGCAGCTACCTATCTAATCTATACTGGAGGCACCTACCTAATCTAACCTATACTGGGGGCACCTACCTAATCTAACCTATACTGGGGGCACCTACCTAATCTAACCTTTACTGAGGGGCAGCTACCTAATCTAACCTATACTGGGGGGCAGCTACCTATCTAACCTATACGGGGGCACTTATCTAACCTGTATTGGGGGCACCTACCTACCTAGCTAGCCTATACAGGTGGCAACTATACTGGCTACCTATACTGGGGGCACCTACCTAACTAACCTATACTGGGGGGACCTACCTATCTAACCTATGCTGGGGGCAACTATACTGGCTACCTATATTGGAGGCACCTACCTAGCTAACCTGTACTGAGGGCACCTACTTATCTAACTTATACCGGGGGGGGGGGGTGCCTGCCTATCTAACATAAACTGGGGGCAACTATACTGGCTACCTATACTGGAGGCAACTACCTGGCTAACCTATACTGGGGGCAACTTTACTGGCTCACCTATGCCTGGCCACCTATACTCGGGGGAGACCTATAGCTGGTTAACTATACCGGGGGGGGGGGGGCGCAATTTTTACACCCTCGCCCTGGGTGCATTTTAGCCTAGAAACTGCACTGGGTGTGGGAATATTAGAAGCTCAGTCTTGTCCAAATTAAGCTTCAGGTACCTGGCAGCCATCCAGAAGGAAATGGATGTGAGGCAGGCAGAGACTTTGTCCATGGTAGAGGAGGAGAGATCTGGGGTGTGGAGATATATCTGGGTGTCGTCGACATACAGGTGATAATTGAAACCCATGGAGGAGATGATTTTGCCAATTGAGGCAGTATAGAGTGAGAACAGTAGTGGTCCTAGGACGGAACCTTGAGGAACACCAACTGAGAGGGGTGTAGGAGTGAATGAGGAGCCATTGAAAAATGTTGTGAAGGAGCGGTTGGAGAGGTATGAGGAGATCCAGGCTAAGGCTAGGTCCTGAATGCCCATTACCTGCAGGGAGTGGTCGACAGTGTCAAATGCCGAGGAGAGGTTCAGGAGGAGCAGGATGGAGTATTTACCTTCGGCTTTGGCAGGGGCAAGGTCGTTTACCACTTTGGTGAGGGCTGTTTCTGTAGAATGGGCTGTGTGAAAACCAGACTGCAGGGGATCGAGAAGGGAGTTGGAGTTAAGGAAGTTGGTCAGGCATTGGTGGGCCAGGCGTTCAAGAATTTTTGAGGCAAAAGGGAGGAGAGAGATTGGGCGGTAGTTGGATGGCAGAGCAGGGTCGAGTGAAGATTTCTTTAGCAGGGGAAGCACAGTGGCCTGTTTGAATATGGAGGGGAAGATGCCGGTGGAGAAGGAGAGGTTGAACAGATGGGTGAGGACAGGGGCCAGATCAAAAAAATGTGGGCTCAGAGAATCAGATGGGACCGGATTTAGGGGGCAGGAAGTGGCAGGTGAAGTTGCCAGCAGCTGGTTGGCTTCCTCCACTGTGACAGGATTGAAGGAGGTAAGGGATGAGAAAGAGGCAGGAGTCGGATGTGGTGGGGAGGCGGGGGCGATAGAGTGGAGGAGAGAAATATCCCTCCGGATGGTTGTAATTTTGTTGATAAAGTAATTTGATAGGTCAGTGGCTGAGAGGGTGGAGGTTGGGGGGGGAGGTGTGGGGTTAAGTAGGGCATTGAAGGTGGGAAAAAGACGACGTGGGTTGGAGGCTTGGGTAGCGATCAAGTGAGTGAAGTATATCTGTTTACTATCAGCGAGGGCAGTATGGTGCGTCTGCAACTTGGTCTTGTATCCCAGGAAATCATTGTTGTGGCGGGATTTCCTCCATTTGCGTTCTGCAGCTCGTGTCTCATTTTGTAGTTTTTTTGTGAGGGCAGTGTGCCAAGGTTGGGGGTTGGGGCGACTGTTGGTACGAAAGGTCAGGGGAGCAGCATGGTCTAAGGCTGCGGAGACAGGTTACTGTTGTATTGAGCTGCCGCTTCGTTGGGGCAGGTTAGGCTGGGGAGGGAGGAGGAGAGAGAGTGGAGGGGTGTGGCTAGTACATTAGGGTCAAGGTTGCGCAGATCTCTCTGCCAACGTCCAGTTTGGGGAGGGGGACAGGGGGTGCTGGATGGAGTGAGGGTGAAGGTGATGAGGTGGTGGTCGGAGATGGGGAATGGTGTAATGTCCAGGTTGGTAAGTGCGATGGCTTTGGAGAAAATTAGATCCAAAGTATTACTATCGCCTAACCCCGCTTCTCACACTAACCCTCCCTTCACCGATGCCTAATCTACTCCCTACACCACAGTCGCTGCTAGTATCTGCACCGACAAACATTCCCTGTGCCAATATCTGCACCGCCATTTGTCACTATCTAATCGGGTGCCACCAGCGCCCAAATTACCCCCTGGACACCTCTATAGCAACAATTAACATTGTGGTTTATGTTGCCTCAATTTTACTGCTTTTCCGCTGGCACCCAAGTTACCTGCTTACCCACAGAAGATCTCTGTGAACACAATCTCTACCTCCTTTCCAGGCTTTGGGGTCTTGGTGGAAGCGTATATTGGGAAATGTAGCTGAATATTGGCAGCTTCCACGATATCCACTGGTCATCTACTGTTCTCACTGTATGTGAGCGGCCATTCAGCTTAAAAGATGACAGAGCAATCCCCACTTGTATTTGATGTTTTCACCCTGTAAGGCCAAGGTTATTGGACGAAGAATCCTTCATCTCTAAAGAATGGTTGGGGAGATTCAGCATATACAGTAATTGCACCAGTGCAGGCATTCCAGGGAGCGATGTTGGAGACCTAGCTACAGAAAGTGGACTAATAGGGATCACTGGCGGCACATTGTTTTTACAGGGTTTGCAATAGTATAGTGACTACCGGAGGGGAGCAGCGGGTGTGCAGAGGTGTGGTGTGGATCTTCAGTCAAGGTTCAGAGGTTAAAGAGGAACTCCAGTGAACATTTTACTGTTGGCAGGTGATGTAGCTGCTGCATGGTTTTTGGCAGTTGGAAACAGCTGCAACAAGGTTCACAGACAGGAAACTGCCAAAAGTTCGAACTTTTCTTGTGGGAGAGGTTACTTGTGGGAGGGGTTTCACCACAATATCAGTCATACAGCGCCCCCTGATGGTCTGTTTGTGAAAAGGAATAGATTTCTCATGTAAAAGGGAGTATCAGCTACTGATTGGGATAAAGTTCAATTTTTGGTCTGAGTTTCTCTTTAAAGGCGTTGGACCTTTTGCAAGGATATTGGCGTGAGATCTTTAATTACAGGTATTTATTGTTTAAGGATACCTTAGTCCTAAATGAATTCTGTTATTGACACCCTGTGTGTGTGTGGAGAGTTGCGCATAGGCTTACTGAACCTCCCGTGGCCTGACATCTGTCTCTGTTAAGATGTAAAGCTGCCTGTTACAAAGTCCTGGGCGGAGCTTACATACACATGTGGTTGGTGTCCCATGATGTACAGAGTACAACAGGACCAAAGGCTGTGAGGAAGAGAGCAGCTTACCCAGGACATGTGTAACGATCGGTGTCAGCACGCAGAGAGAATCTGATTATTGGTGATCTGCAATATCACCAAGAATACAGATATACCTGTATACCTGATTATTGATGATCTGCAGAATCACCGACAATACAGATATATTACTAACCTCTGGACACCTATATATATTGGTGAGTGTTTGGTGCAGGGCCGGGCCGAGGCAGGAGAGGCTCCAGCCTCAGGGCGCTGTGTAGGAGGGGGCGCAAAACTCACTCAGCTATCATTCCCCTATTGTGTTTGTAGCAGAGAGAAATAAGAAAATGGGATACATGGCAGTGACTGCAAGCCAGATAACTAGAGATTAGGGTGTTGGGGGCCCTGGGACGCCTCTTACTCTAATAGTAATCAGTGTGTGATGAATGGGGGGGGGGGGGGGGCACTTTGGTGTCTCAGCCTTGGGTGCTGGAGGACCTTGTCCCGGCTCTGGTTTGGTGTAACAGTAACTTTGAGTAACACACCTGAAGAACAGGTGATTTTAGGCAGTATGGGCAATTCTGCTCTAGAGAGTACAGAAACCTTCCAGCAGCCTGAGACTCACCAAGGGGTGGAGTCAGGCTGAAAGTAGGAAGGATCAGAGAGTGAGTGACACCTGAAGGTGGATGTCACTGACTGATCTGGAGACTTTCTCTTGAGGAGAGAGATAGCTCTCGAGGTCGGGCAAGCCAGGTCGGCAACACACGGACAGACAAAGTACAAAGACAGAAGACTTATTTGGTATCCAAGACAGGCAGGGTTTGGCAACGTATCAGATCTTGCATGTATCAGATATGCAAATTACCGAATCAGAGATCAGAGGAGTAGTCAGGAAAGCAATAAGTCATAACAGATATCAAACAATGCCTAGTCTGGGTGTGAGGTCCGTGGTCTCTACACCCTGGAACTAGTCTGATGTATAACAGAATGATAACACAAGTTCCCTAGTCTGGGTGTGAGGTCCGTGGTCTCTACACCCTGGAACTAGTCTGATGTATAACAGAATGATAACACAAGTTCCCTAGTCTGGGTGTGAGATCCGTGGTCTCTACACCCTGGAACTAGTCTAATAAATAACAGAATGATAATACAGGTAAACTGGCTCAGTGTGAATTCCCAGGTCCTCCTGGTTCAAACACACTGTTGGATCTGACTAAGGTCTGAGTGCTTCCACGTAGTGTTCGCAACGGCAGACAACTTGTGACTGGCCAGCAGTAACCATATATGGAGTAGCGCTCTCTGGCGCCACCCCTAAGTGATCAACCAATAGTTACTCACTCTGGGGTCAGCTGATCGGCTTGGTCAGCTGATCCCCCCTTGCCCATCATAAAAGTTCTGCCTCTCAGTGCGCGCGTGCGTATTCCTAAGCCTGTGTGAACTAACAGACTCAGCCACACCAGACACACGCTGCTGCGTGCAAACCGCCACGCTGGACGCGGAACCAGCCGCCTTGCTGTCCATACATACAGCTGCCGTTCCGCGTTCTGCCATGTTACCAGACGCACGCTTCCCGTGCAAACCGCCGCATTGGACGCGGAATAAGCCGCCTTGCTGTCAGCACACGCGCCGGCTTTTCCGCGTTCTCTCACAACATGCCAAGGGTATGTTACTTACGCTTGGCATGTCCTTGCATACTTGTTACTGTCCTGGTGAATGCAAGTGCAATAATTTTAATGCATTTAAAGAGAATATGTACTCTAAAATTCTTACAATAAAAAGCATACCATTCTATTCATTATGTTCTCCTGGGCCCCTCTTTGCTGTTTCTGCCACTCCCTGCTGCAATCCTGGCTTGTAATTGCCAGTTTTAGGCAGTGTTTACAAACAAAAAACATGGCCGCTAACCAGCATGTGATAGGCTGAGAGAAGCTCAGTCTGTGACTCATACAGAGCCTGGAGGGGGCGTGGAGAGGATGTGTATAACTTCTACCTATCACAGCAGAGCAGCACATTCCTGCCTGAGCCGACAAAAGAAAGAAGATTAGATTATATAACAGAGATAATACAGCCACTGTGCAGGAAAGGCTGCAGTAAGACAGACCACATTAGAACAGGTATAGGAACTTATAGGATAAAAGAAATTAGGCTTAAAATGTTGTTACAGAGTCTCTTTAATATTTTATTACACGGTACTTTACTATTTTGGCAATCTTGAAGTTGTAGTTCCACTATGCAACCTGCTTGGTACCTGTCGCCGTAATCCTCTGCACCTGTCCATTTGGTTCCCTGCACACTAGAAATGCCAGTATACCAATCTTAGAACCCCATCTAAAGCATTAGGCTCCCACTGGTTTGCAAAAGACCAATAGTAAAGCTCTCTGAGCATCAGGGAGAATTTTCATTGGTCCACTACTTAGTGAACCAATGAGAATCCTCCCTGAAATCACAACTTTGGGCATCAATTCACACAGATACCCAAACATGTCCATCCTACCTAATAAAACCCGTGTCTCTGCGTCCCATGTCAATGTGTGTGTGTCCCTGCGTCTGCGCTACTGCGCATGTGCCGCAGGGAGAGCCTTTATTGGGATGGGAACAAGACAGCCAGGGGGCCAGACAGGCGTGTGCACGCGCGGCGAGTAGTGGCGACGGTGACAGACCTAGAGCCTGTTATTAAACGGTCTAAGGTCCGTAGTGAATTAATAAAGGTCAATTTACCTTAGAATATTTTTTTTAAACTTGCATCACACAAACCTTGGCTGCTGCCTCCTGGTTACAAATATTTGCTACTGTGGGCGGGGAATTCACACAGCACAGAACTCATTCAGCATATTGAAAGGGTGGGGCAGAAACCCAGCTCACTGTGCTTAAAGGGAACCAAAGATGAACGTTTCACACAAAATAAACATATCAGTCGATAGCTTGTAAAGAATAAATGCTCTGCCTGATAATTTTGCCGCTCTGGTGTGCCTTTTTTTAGTGTTTTTTATCCATTATTGCTCCAGGAAAAATCAAATATGGCCGCCGGCTCATATCCTTTCTCCTTCCGGGTTATTATGAGTTGTTCTGGATGTGCTGTCTAGGCTATATGAGACTAGGCTGCTATCTAGGCTAAATGCAGCCTTTCATCTGTGTGCTTTCATTTTGGTATGATGTACAGCTGCCTGTAGGAAGTGTCTCTCATAGGAATGAAACTGCAGTCATCATCAGTATCTATGCTGAGCACACAGGGATCATATTGCAGCCACAGAGCTTCTCTCTCAGCAGCAGCAGCCCCTCCCATGTCATCACAGCTGAGCTCTCAGTATGCAAAGCAGGAAATCTAAGCCAGGAGGTGGCAGGCTTGGGCTTGAAAAGACTCCACAGAAGAGTGACTCAGCTATAATGATTCCAGGTCAAACCTAGACTGAGCCAGTCGGGGATTCTTATCACAGCTGCTAATAGACTAATTAAGCAGATAACAATGAAACTAAAAGCAGGGTAGGTGTTTACTGTCATGTTCCCACTGATAAATGTAATAAAATACACAAAGGTGCTTCGTCTCTGGTTCTCTTTAAGCTGCCCATCTCTCATTGGGGTTTCCCACAGGAAGTAAAGGGCTCATAGGTACATCACCAGATACAGTACTGAAGGATCTATTGTACTCAGATGATGAGGTGCAAATGGAACAGTTAATTAAAACTCAGAGTAAAATAAAAAAAATTTAGATACTTACCTAAAAAGAGTGAAGCCTATGGATCCCGCAGAGGCTTCCCACGTCATCCTGGCCCCAGAGCCGGATTAAGGCTAAATGGGGCCCTAAGCAAAGTAACTGATTTGGGACCCCCCATCATGTCGTAATAGAATCAGAAGATGCAGCTGCACAGCAAGATGCCGCATACACCGGGTAGCCGAGCTACTGGTTGCTATGGGCAACAGCCGGCTTTCCTCTGTGGGTGCACAATGCAGGGAATAGCAGCGGCAAAATGCAGAGTGAAAGATGAATGGCTGGAACATTTGCACTCAGGGGCTGGGGCACCCCTGTGAAGAGGGCGCCAGATATCACAGCAGCAGCACTTTCCCCCTGCATCTCCAGCCTGGCAATAGCAGAAAGCTCTGGACACCGCCAAACCGGAAGCTGCTTCCCAGACAGAATTACATAACCACTCCCACCACCGAACAACCAATTTCCTCCCAAACTAGACAGCCACCATGCAGCCTCCATCCCAGTGAATATGATAGTCCAGCAGAGAAGGCAGCCACAGCGGGGGAGAATGACAGCACCAGAAGACTCACATTCACCTATTGCGATCCAAGCAATAGAGGTCCCGTCATCCGGAGCCCATCTGTCTCCTCTAGAGTGCTGCCGCTCTGTTACTACTACTATTACTACTTCCTACTTCCTGTCTGATCTGAGAATCAGGAAGTTCAGAGCGAGCAGCTGCACTGTAGAAGAGACAGATGGGTTTCAGATGACGGGATCTCTATCGTTTGGATCATGGATAAGTGAGTGAATGTTTGCTATCTGCTGCTATCATTTTTGCTGCAGCTGTGGTTCTCTGTGGGAAGGGAGGGAGGAGTGGGCAGCAGCAGAGCGCACAGTAGCAGGAGTGGGACCTAGGAGGAGAGCCTGGCTCTGAAGACAATCAGCAGCGCACGACATCATTTGACAAGACAAATAACATTTATATCGCGCTTTTCTCCTGGCGGACTCAAAGCGCCAGAGCTGCAGCCACTAGGACTCGCCCTATAGGCAGTAGCAGTGTTAGAGAGACTTGGCTAAGGTCTCCTACTGAATAGGTGCTGGCTTACTGAACAGGCAGAGACGAGATTCGAACCCTGGTCTCCTGTGTCAGAGGCAGAGCCCTTAAAGGACCTGATGATGCGCCACTGCATTTAATTGGCGCAAAACGGTGGTGGACCTCCCTGCCTGCCTGTACCTCTCTTGACTTTTTACTGGATATGTAAAGTATGCCTTTTAACTTGATATGAATTAAAAGTGAAGTTTTACAAGGGATGTGCAAGGCCCCTTTCTTCTGCTCATTGGAATCAGACCTACCAGCAAGATGTTTGTAATTATATCCCCCTGGGTTCCTTATATTTCATTGCATTGTGCTGAATCAAGCTGCCAACTTTGGAGAAAAGTCGTCCTGTGTAATACAATGTAACTATGGAAAGATGCATATCATTTTGAAGCTCTCTTTCTCCTCTTTCCAATGATAGATAAACTGCCACCCTACGCCTTTTAGTTTTCACAATTTTCGTGATCGAAATTGCCGCGGGCGCGATTTCGATCATTGGAAAGAGGAGAAAGAGAGCTTTAAAATGATATGCATCTTTCCATAGTTACTGCACTGCTCAGAGTCCCTTTAACCATTATACCATTCATCCACCTCTGACAGGATGGCGAGGGCTGGTTTATGTGCTGATGGGGCCCCTTTGACTCTGAATGAGGCCCCAAGCAACTGCTTTTGTTGCCTGGTCGGTAATCCGGCCCTCACCATTGCCGCAGACAGACCCCCTTCCCCCAAGAACATATCAGACTGACACGAGATTTTAGGAAATGTTATTGTGTCCGCACTTCTCGTCATGCATGAGGGACTGTACTGCAGCTAGTTATCCTGGGAATTACGGGTGGTAAAACTTGTGTGTGGCTTTGCACGCACTGATGATAGGTAAGTAGGCATGAGTGGGAATGGTTTAGCAAAATGCAAAACTGTTGCGGTGTGCAGTCCATGGCAGACGGGGTTAACTTACCTATATCGCCTCCTCTCTTCGTTACGCTGCGTGCTGCTCTCCATCTTCCTGACACTTCTGCCTTCACAACCACAAGTTCACCTGTGAATATGGGAAGATGGAGAGCAGCGTGCAGCGCATCAGTGAGAGGTGGTGATTTACTGTATGTATTAAGGGCTGTGATTGTGGAAGTGTCGGAAAGATGTAAAGCAGGGGTGGTGGCTGCCAGGCCACTGACATTGGGCTTAACTGACAGACCAGTAGGGGTGTGTGCACACATTCAATTGAACACTTAATTTTAATACGGTAAAAACTGCCACCACCCATTCAAAAAGGAATAGGGATTAGTTCCTTCTGACTAGTCTAAGCTTAGGGCAAAGAAAGGGTTAACATAGCTTAGTCTTTCTAAAAAAAAAATACCGTTTTCTGGGTAACAAGTCTCTTCAAAAGCAGGACTTTTGCTGTGATACACATAACAGATTTTAGCCAAAATGACTTTTGTAATTTATTAAGAAAGTGCAAATTGATCATTATAGAAAAAAGTTATAAGTAACAAAATGAACAATATAGCAAACAGACGAAAGGGTTACTTAGGTTGGTTCTGGGAAGCTTCTAAGTCCAGCTTCTTTTTTGAAATCCAAGCAAAAATGTTCTTCGTTTAGGACTCCCTACTTAACAGCTACAGTATCTTCGCAGGACCCTTGATGTTCTTGTAAGTGGATTTTGGAAGATTAAAGGAATATTGTAGGGGGGTCGCGGGAAACTGAGTTGAACTTACCCGGGGCTTTTAATGGTGCCTGCGCAGCCACTCACCAATGCTCTGGCCCCGTCTCCAGTTCACTTCTGGAATTTCAGACTTTAAAGTCTGAAAATCCCTGCGCCTGCATTGCCGTGTCCTCGCTCCCGCTGACGTCACCAGGAGCGTACTGCGCAGTCACAGACCACACTAGGCCTGTGCAGTACGCTCCTGGTGACGTTAGCGGGTGCAAGGGCATGGCAATGCAGGTGCAGTGGTTTTCAGACTTTAAAGTCTGAAATTCAAGAAGTGAACTGGAGGCGGGGCCAGAGCATCGGTGAGTGACTACACGGGCACAGGGTGTCTGCGGGGGACCATTAGAAGCCCCAGGTAAGTTCAACTCATTTTCCCCCCAACCCCCTTCAGTACTCCTTTAAAATTGGTGCTGGCTAAGCTTCTTTTTGAGGAATCTTGAAGTTGTAGAATGTGTAGAATGTGGGGTTACCAGCCCTGCCCCTTGCTTAGGGCTGACCCCCCCCCCCCCCCTTGCGTTTTGAAGGGAGAAATTTCACAGTTACGACTTTAAGAGCAATTTCTCCATGATCATCCATGGTACATGTAATATGACAATTAAATCATAATTCACACATTTTTCTGTTCAATTTAAGATAAACCTGCATATTCCTAGCATGAATTAATACCATAATATTTAATGACTAGGGTTCGCCTGGAGATACCCAGACAAGAGAGCTATGCACGGATCCGGCTTGATGCCAGCAATTCATTGATATAAGTTTCTAAGATTAACAGTGATCATAACTGGCTCATACGCGTCAGTCCGGGTCCTCTGTGCATGCGTGGGAGGTTCGCACATGCACAGAGGACCCAGACTGGATCCAACTGAGCCTGTTTCCGGGGCTGATCGCGGCTGAACGGCAGACCGCGGCAGGAGGGCGAGGGACTCAGAGGTGTTTATGGGGCGGGAGGAAGTCCCAGGTAAGTTTCAACTCTTTAATGTATGAGGTCTCTGGTACACTTTAAGAATGGAGAAATATGAAAAAAAACAAATTCCTCTAAAAAGGGTACAGAATGTAATTTATGCAGAAATAAGGACTCAAATATTTTTTAAATAAGTAATTTTATTGAAACATGCCATTTAAATTCTTAACATCCAATAACACATATCCTGCTGACACAGAACTATGGTTTTCATAATAAACTGATATATTTCAGTGGTGGTCAAACTGTAGTTCTGACAGTGCTTTTATTAAGAACGTGTCACACTGATTTTATTTCCGTGTTCATGTTTTGCACATATTGGTCTTTGCCTGAATTTGTACAGTATTATTTTTCATTGTATTGATAGCAGTTCTGTACGGTAACCATGGATACCAAAGAATATTTCAAGCTTAGATCCAGAGCTTAGACCAAAAAGTGACTACATTCAGCCTTATTTATTAACATCATAGAATACAGGACAGTGTTAGATAGTCTGTATTACTCAAATGAAGCAATAATATATTTTATCTCACCCTAAAGGTGGCCATACACTGGTCGATTTGCCATCAGATTCGACCAACAGATAGAACCCTCTCTGATCGAATCTGATCAGAGAGGGATCGTATGGCCACCTTTACTGCAAACAGATTGTGAATCGATTTCAGCCTGAAACCGATCCCAATCTGTGAAGCTGCCGCCCCCCCCCCCCCCCCGCCCTGCATACATTACCAGTTGCGGCTGGCGCAAGTCCCCGCTGTCTTCTTCTCCGCTCCGGCTACTGAACTTCCTGTCCAGGGGAAGTTTAAACAGTAGAGGGCGCTCTACTGTTTAAACTTCCTGCCGAGACAAGAAGTTTTGTGTAGCTCTGGAGCCCGAAGCGGAGAAGAAACGGTCTGGAGCCCGAAGCGGAGAAGAAGACCAGGGGACTCGCGCCGGCTGGAGCAGGTAATGTATTACCGCTGTATTGCGTCGGTCGTCGGGCATTCGAACGCCGCTAACGACGCACTCCCGACCCGCCGGCGACCGAGAAAAATCTTCCACACGGATGGGTCGATGGGAATCGACAGGTACGATCGATTTCGGACGGAAATCAATTGTTCTGTCAGCGGTGTGCGCGGCGATTTCACAGCCGTTTCGATCACGGTGATTGAAACGCCTGTATGTCGGCTGGAAAATCGGTAGGTGTATGGGCCCCTTAAGAGAAAAAACATAAGTTCAAATAAGTATGAGCAGTATAGACTGAGACATTACTTAACTTACAAAGTCAATACAGAATCTATGATTTTTATAGTAGTGCAACACCACATTTATGAAACAAAATAAGCAGTGTCCTCCAACAAAACCAAAAATGAAATATTCTTAGTTCCTTGTCTCCGTATCCTTTGTTCTTTCTATAACTTGAAGGAAGCTCTGAATGTGACCGCACATAAGCTGTGAGCAGTCATTTAGTATGCTGATTATGCTACAGCATACATGGCAAACTCCGGCCCGTGGGCCAAATCTGGCCCTCAGAGCCATTAAATTTGGCCCTCGAATGATTTCCCCACTTTGCATTATGTTTGGCTCACTCTAGACCACCAGGGAAGTTATATTGGAGGTGAAGCCCTAGATCACCAGGGATATGGGGAGGTTGGGAAAAGCACTAAACACTAGGGAACTGTATAGGGGAGGGTTGGGGCTTTTAGACACCAGGAGATGTATAGGGGATGGAGGACCACTAGACACTAGGGAACTGTATAGGGGAGGGTGGGGGCTTCTAGACACTAGGGAACTGTATAGGGGAGGGTGGGGGCTTCTAGACACCAGGGAACTGTATAGGGGATGGAGGACCACTAGACACCAGGGAACTGTATAGGAGTGGGAGGGGGGCCAGAACTTTATAAGGGAGGAAGGTGGCCAGTAGACATTGAGATTGGCCCATGAGTAGGTCCCAGTGTACAATTTCGGCCCACTTTCTATTTGAGTTTGACATCCCTGTGCTACAGCTAAGATCATCCCAGCTTGCATGAATGAAATTCTCACTGCAGAGGAAATGCCAAAAAGAAACAATGGAGAGGATACAACACTCTATTGCTTGTACAGACTGAAGTGGAAACCTAACTTGATTGCACCTCTCCTGTGACACCAAAAAGGTAGTTTTCAAAAGTCTGGCTACAAAATCCTTACTAGACTGTACTAATCACTGAATCTTTACAGCAACATTTTCCTTTTATCAGAACATAAATGGTGACATTTTACACACATTTCAGGCATGCCCTATTATCAAAAGATTGTGCCAAATGGTTAAGGCACTCATCCCCAGATTCACAAAAAGCTCTTACCAAATGACTCACCAGCCCATATACAAATAAACTTTTCTCCTGAGTTTTCTCCTAGGAGATAATTTTTAATCTTTAATTGAGAATAACTTTTTAGCACTTTGCAATGGAAAAAGTACCAAAATGTAGGTGAAAAAGTACTATGAAAATTATTTTGAGTATTTTTTTGCTCGCTGGTAATTTAAGGCCTCTTTCACAGTGCGACGTTAAAGTCACACATTAGGAAATGTTTCAACGCAGACTAACGCACAGCAATACTGTGAATGTCTGTGCGACATTCACAGTGCACAGGTTGCGTTTGTGTATAACGTGTAGCGTTATTAGACAGTGCTGCATGCTGTGCGTTATACACGTTATTAGCTGCATTAGACTGTTTGCACATGCTCAGTAATGACTTAGAAGCATACTTTTCATTGCCTGTATGCTCTACTGTATGCAATGATAATGGGGCATTAGGTTGCGTAGCGACTTTGTGCGGGCATTGCGTTGTAATTTGCGTTGCGACCTTAACGTCGCATCAAAACGCAACGTCCTACTGTGAAAGAGGCCTAAAAGGCATTTTATTGACAAGGTGTGATAATATCACCTAGGAGAAAACTCAGGTGAAAACGTGAAATGCATATTACTATATTTAAATGACTGAAGAACCGATACTTACCTGGTTACTATGGTAACTCCTTCAGTCAAGCTTTAAAATTATCAGTTTTTGGTTTATTTAGTTGTTTGTAGAGGCTGAAAACTATCCAGTCCCGGTGTCATCCTAAGCAAAGTAAGATCTCTTCTGTCTTATATCATTTTATAAAAGGGGTGACACTGATTTATGTTGTACATCACTGTTACTATGCCATTTATAAGGTTTGCTAAATGTGTGTCTTTTTAATATGTGAAAACTAAATAAAGAGTACATAAAAGAGTACATAAAACGAACAACACAGCTGCAAGATTTTTCATTTCAGGCCCAGAATATTGCTGTATTTTATACAAGACCATTTCTTTTGGCCACAGACAGCAGTCAGTGATTTTAATAGGCAATCTGAGAATTTTGTGTTACAAATGCATTATATGTACAAATATTTAAAATAAACACAAAAACAGTACAAAAAAGTCCAATACATTTAAAAACCGCATGAAATCAGAAGCTAGTTTTCAACTATAATTTACACTTAAAGAGTATGTAACTAGATAAATACATGCTCTACTTACATAACAGATGTATTGTAGTGTCCAAGTTTTGATTTCTGTGATTCATATATGTATATATCAGAAGGCTCCTGTTGCTGGCAGGGGCCATCTCGTGTCCGGCTAGATCCTTCTTCACCCCCCCTCCCCCCGCATCCCCTCCTCCCCGCACTGACTCTGTGCACAGCGGGGAGGAATAAATGCAGCAGCCACAGACTCGCCTAATAATGGATCTAAGCGCTGCCATTCCCATCTATTTTCTGCACGAACGCCAGCGGTAGTGCAGAGTATAGAAGGATACTTCAGCTCGTGGAACCATTATTCTGTGAGTCTGTGTGCGCCGCCTTTATCCTTCCCCATTGATCAGTCCAGGGGAGGGGGCTTGGGGGGGGGGGGGAGGGGGGCGCCGAGAGGGGGGCAGAGGACAGTGACAAGAGACAGCCTCTGGCCCCCCTCCGTGCGCTCTAACAGCAGCTACGATCAGCGCAGACAAGGGGAGACCAGGCGGCTAATAGCAGCGCAGAGAGATGAGTGACAGAGGCTTCAGCCAATCAGACTGATTCAGCATGCCTGTCACGTCTCTTTTGTGGCCGTGCGTACCCTCTTAGAGCTTGCGGCCATGGGGAGAGAAATCTACATGACATGAAGTAAGAATGATTTTAAGCTTTTAAATTGCCTGGTTAGCATCCTTTCTACTGCTCTATCAGCCTGCAGTAGAGAACTTATTGTGTATTTTATGCCTAACAGTTACTCTTTAATGATTAACCGGGTTTATAAAATCAGAATGTACAGATGATCCAGCCGCCAATTTTTCTGAATGTTTCCAATGACAGCACACGTTAAAAAAGACATCAAAAAGTTCGGAGAGTCTTATCTGAAATGTAGCTCTACCTTCCCTAACAAAAAAATAATTCTTCTCAGATAATCTGTATAAATTTCACACAATGCAAAAACTTCCCTGTTACTGCTCTGAAGTCGATCATGAAATGGCTTATACACACCATGCAAATTTCCCATCACATCGATGGATTGATCAATAATTTCCAGCATGTCCAATCTGCATCCTATTGCCAAAGTGATTGCTTTTTTTTACAGAGAGGATCTCAAAATCGATCCCTTTTTTGATTGGAAGCAGATCAGACAAGCTGGAAATTATCGATTGCTCAGTCGATCTTACAGAAAAATTGCATGGTGTGTGTAAGGCACTGCAGTTGTCTTTCTGGTCTTCCCAGCAGGAAGTGGTAAGAGAAAGTAATTCATCCCACAAAAATATGTCACCCCCTAACAACAACACTGATGTGCATGCTCCATCCCACGTAAAGATTGGATCATTGCAGAAAACCTAGAGATGATGGAGAGAATGCATGAAATGGTGATTTTTACTTTAAAGGACCACTATCGTGAAAAATTTTAAAATTTAAAATATGTGTAAACATATACAAATAAGAAGTATTTTTCTTCCAGAGTAAAATGAGCCATTGTGAGAAAACGCGGAAAAGTCGCTGCGTGTGTTCAGAACAAGGCGGCTGATTCCGCGTCCAACGCGGCGGTTTGCACGCGTAGGCCTACATCTACCATTATGGCTGAACGCGGATAAACCACCGCATGCCCTGATAGCGGTGCGGCTGGTTCCACGTCCAGCGCGCCGGGTGGTACACAACACATGGCTGGTGTGGCTGGGACTGATAGTTCACACAGATTCAGAAGGACGCGCGCGTGTGCTGAGAGGCAGAACTTTTATGACAGCCAGAAGGGAGTCAGCTGACCAAGCTGGTCAGCTGACGATACAACCAGTTCCCATTGGTCCAGCACTTAGGGGAGGCGCTGGAGAGCGCTGTGCTATATATACTGGGTGCTGGTCATTCACTGGTTGTCTGCCGTTGCGATCACTACGTGGAAGCACTCAAACCTTTTGTTAGATTCTGTGTTACCAGTTGTTATATCCAGATTAGTTCCAGGGTGTTGATGATCAAGGACCTCACACCCAGATTAGGGACTTGTATTACCATTCTGTTATACTTCAGACTAGTTCCAGGGTGTTGATGATCAAGGACCTCACACCCAGATTAGGGACTTGTGTTACCAATCTGTTATATTTCAGACTAGTTCCAGGGTGTTGATGATCAAGGACCTCACACCCAGATTAGGGACTTGTGTTACCAATCTGTTATACTTCAGACTAGTTCCAGGGTGTTGATGATCACGGACCTCACACCCAGACTAGAGAATTGTATTATCATTCTGTTATACTTCAGACTAGTTCCAGGGTGTTGATGATCACGGAGCTCACACCAAGACTAGGCATTGTTTATTATCTGTTATGACCTTCTGCTTTCCTGACCACTCTTCTGATTACTGATTTGGTACTTCGCTATATCTGATATTCTGTTGCCAAACTCTGCATGTCTTAGGCTTACTGAATCTGTCTCCTGTCTTTGTACTTATCTGTCCGGGTGTTGCCGACCTGGCTTGCCCGACCTCGAGAGCTATCTCCCCACCTTAGAGATAGTTCACAGATCATTAGTGACACTCTCCTATTGGTGTCACTAACGTTCTGGTCCTTCCATCTCCTGGCCTGGCTCCTCCCTTCGGGAGGTTCTCAGGTTACTGGAAGGCACTTGTTCTCTTTTGCAGTATAGTCTACTGCTCTGATACCTGTTCTCCAGGTATTGCTCTCAAAGTATTTACTGTTGCACCAAAACACTCATATCTCTCCGGTGTCCAGAGGTTAGTGATATATCTGATTATCGGTGATACTGCAGATCATCAATAATCGGGTATATATCTGTAACGAATGTGGAATTGTCTCCGTGGTCAGCGCACCAGACGTGCGCTGACGCGGCGGATTTCCTCCACAAGCGTATAATTGAGGACAGCCAGGCTAGGTGCTATGCACCCACAGAGGGCAATTCCCACCGGCAGATGGCGCTGTGGAGTGCAGGCGAACACAGCCGCTGCACAGCCACAGATGCCAAATGGGAATTGTACAGATCCAGGACAAGGTACAATTAGGCAGGGCTGGATAGCCCACAGGGAAAAGAGCAAAGGGACAGAACCAATGTGTGCCCACCAAACTAGTCGCCACCCAGCAACGGCGAACACACAACGGCGGAAACGAAGTAGGAAATGCAATCGCAAGAATGGCGATTGCCAATAGCGACACAAGACTGAGCAGGACAGAGCACCAGGGTAGCAAAGGCACAGCAAATCATACAAAGAGAAAGATAAGGAAAATAACAAACGCTAGCTGAACGCGAACACCGCACTCATTCGCAACAGTGCATGCGTTCGTGCGCGGTCTCCGCGTGTTACGCACAACAGAGACAAGCACGCCTAACTAACCAAAGACAGACAAACACGAAACAGAGAACGCGAGTGCTTGCTTAACGGTTACCTCACAGAGCCTACAGCAAGCGTTCGTATCAGACAAGACAGACAAACGTGAAACAGGAACTAGGCAGAAAGTATCCACTGCTCTTACGTCAGAGCAAGTGTGATCCAAGCAGAAACACAGATCAGAAGGATCCACAGCACTAGCTCAAGGCGAGTGCGATCCAGGTAGACAGAACAGAAGGATCCACAGCACTAGCGCAAGGCGAGTGCGATCCAGGAAGGCAGAACAGAATAGCAGACCAGAAGGATCCACAGCACTAGCGCAAGGCGAGTGCGATCCAGGAAGGCAGAACAGAAGGATCCACAGCACTAGCGCAAAAGAGGCTAGCACGATCCAGGGAAACAGATCAGAAGGGGCTGCCAGCAACAACCGCTGTTGCGGTTAGCACCCAGACACACAGAACGACTTCCTATCGACCACCGCTGGGACAGGACAGTCGCAACAGACAAACAAACAGATAAGCAATCCTGACGGCACTAAAGAAACTGCCTAGTGCAGTCCCCAGAATTACTCTAAGATAACTTCAACAAGAAGTAGCATGGCTGACACTCTCTAGGAGTGTTTACTACAAACCCTGAAGGAATGACCAGCCAAGGACTGTGGGTAATCCCAACCTTTATACTGCCAGTCATCACAGGAGGCAGGTAGGGGATTTGCATAACGAATGTAGGCAAATTCCTCAGCAGCAAGCTGCAATACTGACAAAAAGTCTCTCTTAAAGAGACCTGAAGAATGCAGACCTGAACAGTGGTCAAAAAGCTGCCTGTCTGCACAGGCAGCTGAGCAGATTCTCACAATATCTGTATTCTTGGTAATACTGCAGATCACTAATAATCAGACCCTCTCTGTGTTACACCGATCGTCACAGCCATAAATTACTTTTTTCCTATATTGCTGCCACTTACAGTGGTAAGTAATAGAAATCTGATAGAACCGACAGGTTTTGGACTAGTCCATCTTTCCATTGGGGGATTTCCAGCAAGGCTCTTATTCTTTATAAAGACATTCCCTGAAAACGATTTATACAATGATACTGGCCAGCTTCCCTGCTCGCTGCACACTTTTTTAACAATTGGACAGAGCAACTGCCATTCACTAAATTCTTTTGAAAATAAAACCCTGAGAATCTCCTATGAGAAGATTGGCTACTCAAGAATCTGTTGGTTCTGTCAGAATTCTACAACCTACTGTAAGTGACAGCAACATAGGAAAAAAGTAATTCATGGCTCATTTTACTCTGGAAGAAACATTCTTTTGATTTGTATGTGTTTACATGGATTTTAAATTTTACAATTTTTGCGATAGTGGTTCTTTAAACAGAAAACTGGGTAAGCAGTAAGCTAATAACTCAAAAAACAATAATTCTGGGAAATTCTGTATACCAACTGATTAGTGTTGTCATAACGTTACAGTAGCTAAAGACAGAAGCTGAAAAGTAAAATGTACCAAAGAATTCATAGTGATTATTTGCTTGTATGTCAGTATATAACTGTTATATGGGAACAATTAAGTGATCTGTAAATAATGCATAAATAGATGCCTGGGAGAGGGCAGAGTGAGTGTGTTGGTAAGACTGCACACCATTCACATGGTATGAACAACTCTTTGTACAGCTGGCAATGCAAGAGGTAGCGGATTGGTTCCCCTTTCTTGCCAACACACATCCAACACTGGGAACAACTTTCCATGGAACTCTGCCTGGAATGTATACAGGGGAACGAGTTCTTCTGGGCTGTCTGCATTATAGAAGGTCAGTTCTCCTTTTTCATAATTCAGGAAGATGCCAATGCGCTGTGGTCGGGAGCTGATGGGCAGAACGACGCTGGGAGACGTGAAGGCTTCATACAGCCGTCCTTCCTTAAGCCCGATGAGCCAAGCTCCTGCTTCAGGTGCCCGGACCATTTTACCCTTGCGGCTTACCGTTCCTTTGACCACACCAATTCTCCACTTTGGTTTGGTGCCAACAATCACTTCCCAGTAATGCTTGCCAGTGGAAAAGCCACGTGTTGCCAGGACACAGCTGCTGTTTTCAAAGCCTTCAGGATTGCTGCTACGGCGGCTTGATAATGATCGACACTGAACAACAGTATCCCCTTTTCTCAACTCCAGAAGGGTGTGTGCAGTGAGAGGGTCCAACTTCAAAACCTCAGGAGCTAAAAGAGAAAAATAGTTATAACAACATGACCATAACACTTGCAGAAAGATTTTACACTTTTTTCAAACCTGAAGTTTTCTGAACTATGAATGAAGGGTTGTAGCCTTAGGCTGGGTTCACACGTGAATGGGCTGTTTGCAGTTTCCACGTGCAATTCCTATTGCCAACACACAGGCCCATATGCAATTACATTTTTCACCTAAGTTATCTCCTAGGAGATCATTTTCTCTTTTAACTAATTTTCCAGCATTTTACAACTGAAAAGGTATCCAAAAGTTGGTGAAAGGTTACTATCAAATTCATTTTGAGTGTTTTCTTTTTTTGCTGGTGGCTTTAAAAGGCATTTTATGACAAGTTATGAAAATATTACCTCGTAGAAAACTCAGGTGAAAAATGTAATTGCATATGGGCCACAGTATCCAAGAAAGGTTCACACACCACACTTTGCAGGAACTACTTTATTGCTCCATTACCAAAAACACATAAGATCGTATCGCCAACGATCATTTCGGGGCCACTAGGGATCCCCTTTGTCATGCACAGTATTGATCATGCCACCACAGTGACCATGCAACAATATAAAAGTTTCAGGACAATAAGGATACACCCCAGGTAAACAATCAATCATTGTAATTCAATAAGAAAGCAGTTGCCTTTGTCTCCATCATGCTCGTTACACTTGTCTCTCACATTCAAACCCACTGGTCTAAATGGGTTTGAGACCACAGCTCCATCATTGGGGAAATAAGTGCACAATGACGGAGCCATGGTCCCGCCCACGTGACCATCGGCGCCTATCACCAGCAGCCTCCTGCATTGCCGCTCATTCAATTGGACAGGTGACGTCGGCGTCTGCTCCTAAGCATGGTGTCTGCGGCTCATCGGCTTCTCAATGGCCACATTTGTACGCCTGGTCCGGTTGGGCGCGTTGTACTCTTGATGACATGGCCACTTGATGACAGGCTTTACATGCAAGCTACCGTGCAGCAGCAAGTGTGAGTTATCATCCATGCCATCAGCTTTGTCGGAGCTCCTCTTTCACTCCAACTCGCTGTGGTATGTATTTGTGGGGGACACCTGCCGCAATATTCTGAAATGTCAGCCAAATTAACCTATGCAAGCTCTACTTACCCGGGGCTTCCTCCTGCCCCTTGCAGCTGACATGTCCCGCGCCGCAGCTCCACTCCCAGCCGTCGTCCCGGGGTCCCCGCCGATGCAGAGGCCGACCTCGCGAGGTCGTCCTCTACTGCGCCTGCGTGAGCGCTGCTGTTAATCATTCACACATGGGCTGGAGTGTTCTGCACAGGCGCAGTAGTTCTACGTCTGCGCAGAACACTCCAGCCCACATGCGAGTGAATGACAACGGTGCTCGCGCAAGCGCAGTAGAGGATGACCTCGTGGGGTCGGCCTATGCACCAGCGGGGACCCCAGGCCGGCGGCTGGGAGTGGAGCTGCGGCGCGGGACATGTCAGCTGCAAGGGGCTGGAGGAAGCCCCGGGTAAGTAGAGCTTGCATAGGTTAATTTGGCTGACATTTCCTTTGAAAGCCTACAAAAAGGGGAAGGAAGAGGACACTGGGACAGGAGAAGGGACAGGAGACCAGAGGAGGACACAGGGGGACACACAGGCACACAAGGGGGATATAAGGTACAAGGGGGACACACAGGCACACAAGGAGGGCATAAGGTACAAGGGGGATATAAGGTACAAGGGACACACACAGGCACACAAGGGGGACATAAGGTACAAGGGAGGCATAAGGTACAAGGGGCACACACAGGCACACAATGGGGACATATGGTACAAGGGGGACACATAGGCATAAAAGGGGGCACAAGGTACAAGGGGGGCACACAGGCATAAAAGGGGGGCACAAGGTATAAGGGGGGCACATAGGCATAAAAGGGGGGCATAAGGTACAAGGGGGACACATAGGCACAAGTGGTACAAGGAAGACACAAGAGTTACAAGGCACAAAAGTTACAAGGGAGCATAGTAATTGGAGGGAGAAGATCCATGTGCCCCTGCACCATGAACACACTGGGTTTAGTATATTTTTGTCCTTTTTGTTCCCTCTAAACTTAGATGCGTCTTATGGTCTGGAAAATATGGTAATATACGCCATACTATACTATAAGAATCCAGGGCTCTATATGATGATTTCTCTGTAGCCTGGACAGCAGTCGATCAGTCGTGTATCTCTCACTGATAACAACTCCCGTGTGGCTAAGGGCCGGTTTCCACTAGGAGCTGCAGCTGTTGCTGACTTGACTGCGGCTTCTGTTCTGCTGTGCAGCTGTAGCCCGAAACTAAGCCATGCCATGCATGGCTATAGGGATTTGGCTGCCCGCTGCATAAACCTGCAACATGCCGCCCAGATTAGCACCAAAGTGCGATCTGGATGGCAAGCCACTAGATAGATAAGCAGCATGTTCCTCCACTCCCCTCTTGTATGCAGGGAAAAACTGCAGATACGGCCCAGATTCGGGCTTAGTGGAAATAGGGCCCAAGAAACACTGTAGATTGCAGAATAGGGTTAAAAAAAAAGTTCAATATTTCAGGATAAGTCTGCATAGGAGCTGAAAAAGCAAAAAAATAATAATTCTGTAGTTATTCACATGAGACAGTCAAAAAATGTAATGGTGGATACAAAATAAGACAATGGCCTCAATTCACTAAGCTTATCTCCTGTCTTCTAGAGTTGTTACCATGGTGATAAGGCATGTAGTATTCAGGAAACATTTTACCTCAGGCAAGCCTAAAGTTAACTCTTCTGTCTTTAAATTAACTCTCCAATTCTTAAAATAACTCCAGAGTTAAAGACAGGCTGTTAATTAACTGCATGTGAAAATAACTACAGAGGAGGTAAATTAACTACAGAGGAGGTAAAATAACTACAGAGGAGGTAAATTAACTACAAGAGAGGTAACTTAAGGAATGAAGAGGTAAGATAACTCTCTCATGTGTGGAGGTAAGTTTTCTCTTGCTTTATTATCTCTAGCATGATCTTAGTGAATTCAGGCCAATGAAATTCTAGGAAGGTCCTATTCTATTTAGCAAAGCAGCCACTTTCAGCGCACGGCGCTGGCCGCAAAGCTACTGACTTGGGTACCACTATAGCATTAGTGCTGTAGTGTGCACACTGCGCAAGGGTAATTCGGGGTGCCGGTGATCGCCAGACCCAGAATTACTTCTCCCTCTGAGCTGCTACAACTGGGTCCTCCAGAGGTTCCCCAGTTCTCCTCCACTAGGCCATTCCAATGGTGCCTGAAGTTCATAAATTAAACATATCACTAGATAGTGCTGGTGAATGTAAAGTCATGAGTTGTCCCAGCCAATCTTTTAACCTTGTTCATATAGTGGAGTAATTCTGCCAGAAACCTCTAAGCAAACTTGACTGTCAGAGTAGTCAGTTGGCACTTAAAGAGAAACTACCAAAGGAACTGTCATTCTGTATAAACCCTACATACCTATAAAGCTTTTAGCCAGTAACAATAGAACGTTTTTCAGAAGTCTCTTATCACAGCCTGTGTGAAAGGAATGCCTTGTGTACCAGCTCTCTACTACAAAAATTGGTGTCAAGGCCAGCTATGCCATGTACATAGGCGACACTTCCCTGTCAATATTCTCAGTGGAATGATTTACTGTTTGTTTCTGCTCTGCCCCCACACACACTGCTTTCTCACAGATCATATGAGAACAGCTGAGAGATTTTTCAGCGCAGAGAAAGGATCTGAAGAGAAGGACCTAGACTTTATTCCTGCACTTAGTTCCTTCCACTCACCATTCAGAATGAGCTCTTCCTGGCTGTAAACTCTGTTTACTTTAGAACTGTGTGAGGCAGACAGAAACACAGGAGCAGCTGCTGAGTTATGTATGCACTATTTTATGCTATATTTCTGCTTTCTAACATTCTGAAGACATTTCAGTCACAGGATTACAGCCAGTGAGGACTGCTTCTGTATGCTGAATGTGCTGGACTCCACAGTAATGCCCACAGTAAAAACTGCTCTTTGTAAATGTCATATTTTCTTCACATAAAAAGTGAAAAGATGAAAAAAAAACTTTGTACTGCTATTTGCTAGTAGTTACTGGAAATATATGTGGCATTTAGAATTTTAGTTAACTTTGATAGTTGTACTTTAACCACTTAAGGACCACGGGCTTAAACTCCCCTAAAGACCAGGCCATTTTTTACCAAATAAGCCACGGCAGCTTTAAGGCCTCCCTGCAAGACCCTACAACTCAGCACACAAGAGAGTGGGCTATGATCACTCCCAGGATGTTTATTTTTTTAATTAATATATATATATCTTTATTATTTAAATAAAAAGACATATCTTTTCTTTTGTATACCCCCCTCCCTCCCCCCGCCAGCCAATCACTGTGATCAGCAGTCAAAGGCTTCAGCGGATCATCCCTGAGCCTGCTAGGGGGACAGCCGACACGGCTGTCCCCCAGTACAGCACTGCCTTAGATCACAGCACTGTACGGAGTAAATAGACGGCGGTTTTGCCGTCTAACAGTCTCCTAGTGGCGTTTACATGGCCGGATTTCCGCACAGGCCGAATAGGCCCGTTCCTAGGGCGGAAGAAAAGTAGCAAGAGAGCTGGGGCGGCTGTCACATACTGGCAGCAGATCAGCCGTTCGGCAATCAGCTGTCTGCTCCAGCCGCGCTGTTCTCTAGTCTCTCCTGCATACACGCAGCATGAGAGCGCCCCTCCCTTCCTCTCCACTCTGATGACACTGAAGGGAGGAGGGGCTGAGCTCTCTGCTAACCAGCCGGGAGATTCAAGGGAGGAAGAGAAATGGTAACTATGCGGGCAGCGGGGCACTGTAAGCATGGAGGGGGCTGCGGGGAGGGGAAACAACGTGCAGCCAGCCATAGCGAGTGTCTCATAGTGAAGTGTGTCTTCAGTAAATATATTGCTGCAGCTAAGTCTATTACTGCACTGCACACAGTCACTCAGCCCCTACGGACTACGGAGTGAGTGCCCAGCTGGGAGCTCTCTGTCCCCCTCCTTCCTCCCCCCTCCCTCCAAGCCGGTGACTTCTAGAAAGTGAGGCTGCTGCTGCAAGCCCAGCAATCACTGCAGCCTTATCTATCAATAAGATAAGGAAACAGAGTTGCCTGGCTTTGTGTGTGAAGAGGAGAGAGAGCACACAGGAAGTAATGTGAGAGCAAATCAGGCTGTGATGCAATAACTGAAGCCTGTGTGATTATGACAGCAGAAATGATCTTACATCTCTCTGCTCATTGACAGAATCCTGCTAGCCTGGCCATAATCTGCAGTGCTTCCTACCTTACTCCCAGAATGCTGTACTTCATGCCACCTCAACACTCATCCTGATGCCCTCTCCCATCTCCTGTCACTCTCACTGCTTCTCCCCTTTACCCCCCCCCCCCCCCTCTCCTTCCAGTCCTTACACTTCATACTCTCTCATCCTATCTGTCCTTCCCTCTTTATATCTCCAAAAGCATCCCACCACTGTGTCATGTAATGCTTTTAACCCCTGCTATGGGATCACAGAGGTGCAGCGCTTAGTGATCCTGATCGCCTAAGTGCCGGGCAGATGACGGGAAAAATCTGGTTCCAAACGTGGGGTTTGTATAAACAATGGCACTGCCGCTGCCCGTGTGAGTGAACCAGCTCTAAGTATAATGTAGTACTCATGTCCTCCATACCACATTGCAGAGTAAATGGTCATGTCAATGATTATCCTCAGAGGAGCTCACAATCCCACAATAGTCACAGTATAATGACCTACTTATTTATTTACCTACTAAATTATTATGTATTCATATAGCACTGACCTCTTCTGCAGCACTGTACAGAGTACATATTCATGTCACTAACTGTCCTCAGAGGAGCTCACAATCTAATCCTACCATAGTCATAGTCTAATGTCCTACCATATTATTATTACGTATTTATATAGCACTGACATCTTCTGCAGCACTGTACAGAGTACATAGTCATGTCACTGACTGTCCTCAGAGGAGCTCACACTCTAATCCTACCATAGTCATAGTCTAATGTCCTACCATATTATTATTATGTATTTATATGGCACTGACATCTTCTGCAGCACATTACAGAGTAGATAGTCATGTCACTAACTGTCCTCAGAGGAGCTCACAGTCTAATCCCTACCACAGTTATAGACTAATGTCCTACCATATTATTATTATGTATTTGTATATCACTGACATCTTCTGCAGCGCTTTACAGAGTACATAGTCATGTCACTGACTGTCCTCAGAGGAGCTCACAATCTAATCCTGCCCTAGTCATAGTCTAATGTCCTACCATATTATTATTATGTATTTATATAGCACTGACATCTTCTGCAGCGCTTTACAGAGTACATAGTCATGTCACTGACTGTCCTCAGAGGAGCTCACAATCTAATCCTACCATAGTCATAGTCTAATGTCCTACCAAATTATCATTATTATGTATTCGTATACAATACATTAACATTTCTATAGCGCTTTTCTCCCATAGGACTCCAAGCGCTTAGGCTCTCTCAGATTCAGTATAGCACTGACATCTGCTGCAGCACTATATGCCTAGCCTAACCCTAAATTGACAAATGACCTAACCACTTTTTTTTTTTTTTTTGTAAATTCCTACCCCTGACCTGATATCCTGATCTATCAGTATCCCTAAACCCCCCATCCAATAACACTATCCTAACCCTGCCGATGTCATGGGGCGGCTGGTGATAGTGGGCCTAGGGCGGTAAAAGGTACAAATCCGGCCCTGGGCGTTTACCGATGGCAGGCTGATGACGGAGCGGAGCTTCATCATTCAAGCAGGGATGCTCGCCCATCCCTTGTTGTCTACATTGTGATATCAATCCAGTCCACCCTCACCTTGCTACTACTTGGAAAGGGGTGGTGGAGGGGTTTGACATCACACCATGGGTGGAGTTTGATGCTGCATATTGAGCTCTTGGTGACTGCTCTAACAGTCAGCTTTGCACGGAACTCAACTAACTGGCAGGCTTACCCCACTCCATAGAACAAGGAACAAGGAAGAGATGGTAAACTTGTGAGATCATGCTATCCAGTACATAGTGATATATTTGATTTAGAAAGTCTGTGTCCACTTCAAGTTTGCTTTAATTTTCTCTAGTTTTCAATGTGCCTGACTTGATGAATCAGCTTCAGTATATTCAAGACAAATGATGGAAGTTCCCTGGAAGAATTTTGATACAGATATACAGATATGTAACGTGCAGCACATGAAACACTTACTGGGCAGAATCCGGCGCTGCAAACGCTTCCATACTGTGAGCTTGATGTCATCCTGACGGAATCCAGGCTTGAAGGACACAGCGCTGTAAGTGGCGTCCACACTCCTTGGGCTGGGTGGCTGACAGCTGGAGATAAAAAAGAACTATTTTCCTAGAATTCCTACATACAAAGGTTAGACAAAATAATGGAAACACCTTGAAAATCAACAAAATCTATATATATAATAGAGTAAGTGCCTTAACCTTCAAGCAAGAAGAAGAAGTAGCGCCCTGCCCCCAGGGCCGGTCCAAGCAAGAAGAAGGGGCTGGTCCAAGCAAGGAGAAGAAGTAGTGTCATATCAAACCAAGGGCAAAGAGGGATAATTTGCATATTCAATAGTAGTGCATTGTGGGTAACCACAAATGTTCACTTATAGCTGAATTATTGCAGATTTGCTTCTGTTTTAAGAAGGAAAATTACACCAAGCTTTGCTTTTCTTAGTAGGAGGGCTTTTTGGTCTCTTTTATCCTCCTATACATGCTTAGTAGTTTGGGTCACCCTGAGCTGCTTGGTTACTCTGTTGTACTGGTCCAAGCCCTATCTCATACAGCCATACCAATCCCTGCTATGTACTGATGAGGACCAAAAGTCTTAAATAGACTGTTACATGAGGGTTTGATATGATTGTGTAAAACTTAAAGCTATAGGCTTGCTTGACTTACCAAGCGTGAAAAGGAATAATTTGCATATTTAGTAGTGGTGCATTGTGGGTAATCACAAATGTTCACTTATAGCTGAATTATTGCATATTTCCTTCTGTTTTAGGAAGGCAAATTACACCAAGCTTTGCTTTTTTTAGTAGGAGGTCTTTTTGGTCCCTTTTATCCCCCTATACACTCCGAGTGGTTTGGGTCACCCTGAGCTGCTTGGTTACTCTGTTGTACTGGTCCAAGCCCTATCTCATACAGCCATATCAATCCTTGCCAAGTACAGATGAGGACCAAAAGTCTGAAACAGGCTGTCACATGTGGGTTTGATATGACTGTGTAAAGTTTAAAGCAATATGCTTGCTATACACCAGCAGCTCTGGATGCTTGCTTGGCTTACCAAGGGGGAAAAGGGGTAATTTGCATATTTAGTAGCAGTGCATTGTGGGTAACCACAAATGTTCACTTATAGCTGAATTATTGCAGATTTCCTTCTGTTTTAGGAAGGCAAATTACACCAAGCTTTGCTTTTTTTAGTAGTAGGGCTTTTTGGTCCCTTTTATCGCCCTATACATTACGAGTGGTTTGGGTCACCCTGAGCTGCCTGGTTACTCTGTTGTACTGGTCCAAGCCCTATCTTATACAGCCGTATCAATCCTTGCCATGTACTGATGAGGACCAAAAGTCTGAAACAGGCTGTCTACATGTGGGTTTGATATGACTGTGTAAAATTTAAAGCTATATGCTTGCTATACACCAGCGGCTCTGGATGCTTGCTTGGCTTACCAAGGGGGAAAATGGGTAATTTGCATATTTAGTAGCAGTGCATTGTGGGTAACCACAAATGTTCACTTATAGCTGAATTATTGCAGATTTCCTTCTGTTTTAAAAAGGCAAATTACACCAATACAGTGTGCGGCATTGCAGGAAGTGACGACAGTGGAACGCACGATGGAACACGGAAGAGGTGAGTCATCCCCGCCCACTGCCTCTTACTAATAGTGGCGGCTGCTACTGTGATTAAGCAGGAGGGAGCGCACATGGGGGACCCAGGTGAGGGGGTGATTCCTGCTGAGCTTAAGCTGGAGGTGGAGTGCACATGGGGGACCCAGGTGAGGAGGGGGGTCCTCCTGAGCTTAAGCTGGAGGGAGAGCGCACATGGGGGACCCAGGTGAGGGGGGGTTCCTGCTGAGCTTAAGCTGGAGGTAGAGCACACATGGGGGATCCAGTTGAGGGGGGGTCCAACCCCCCTCCCCGCCGTTGTGCCCAATACCCCCTTCCTGCCCTCTATCCTCTTATGCGGCGTATGCTACGCCGAGGGTCGGCTAGTATATTTTAATATGGTGTAGGTCCACCTTTTGCGGCAATTACAGCCTCAATTCTCCGAGGTTTTGATTCATACAAATTGTGAATTGTTTCCAAATAAATTTTAGCCCATTCTTCAGTTAAAACACCCTCCAGTTCTTTTAGAGACAATGGCGGCAGAAATTGACTTCATGAAGGGAAATCAATGGCCCGGCAGATTTCCAAGAAATAGCACCCCAGATCATCACAGAACCCCCGCCATGTTTTACGGTTGGGAGAAGGCAGTCTGGATGAAATGCTTCTTTCGGCTGTTTCCAAACGTACACTCGGCCGAAGGTTGGAAATAAGGTAAATGATGATTCGTCAGAGAAAATCACATTTTTCCACTGCTCAAGGGACCGATTCTGGGGGTTTCTACACCACTCTAAACGCTTTGAAACATTTGTCTTTGAGAGCAGAGGTTTTCTAATTGCAGTTCTTCTCTGGAATCCAGATTTGTGCAGTTCCCGGCGAAGTTTTTGTGGAAACTGGGGTCTGTAGGTGTTCATTCAGCTCTGCAGTGATTTTAGGAGCCGTGGTCTTGCGAGCTTTTCTAACAATTCGATTTAGAGTCCGATGGTCTCTTTCAGACTTCGACTTTCGGCCACAACTGTGCTTTGCTGAGGATGTTTTTCCTTCTCTTTCAAAGGCAGTCATTACTTTTGAGACAGTACCTCTCGAAATGCCAAGGATTCAGGCAGTTTCTGTTACAGTAGCGCCTGCCATACGAGCACCAACAATTTGGCCTCTTTGAAAGTCTCAGAGATCTGCCATTTTTATAAATTATAACCAACTTTTGTTTAAATATCTATAAAAAACAATTATTTTAATTAAACATATCAAATAACATAATAAAAAAAATTAACATATGTCACGTTTTGATTGCTTAAAACATGTTCAAAGATTATGATGCCAAAATGTTAGGCGTTTCCATTATTTTGTCCAACCCCTGTAATTGTCCCATAATTGCCAATCAGTGATTGTTTATGTGATCCTTACCTGGATGTCACAGCAGAATAGTTCTAGAAAAGGAAAAAAATGAAACTATGGTTAAATTCTATTTACCTATACTCAATTGTTAATCTTTTCATAGGAGCACATAACGTTTAAAGCAATTGTGCCATAAACATGACAATAGAAGTAGAACATGTACTAAAAAATACATAAGCATTAGTTACCTGTAATTAAAACTGTAAGTGAAGATGACCAGCATTTCTAGACTTACAGATTGCTAAAGCCATGGTAAAAATAAAATTCAGTCTATAAAGATACCAGTGCGCACTCCACAGTGATCAATATCTGAAAAGAAAGCACAAAGCTCCCATAGCGTAATACTGCAACTAATAAAAAGGTCAGCAGCACATAGTGACCATAAAATCAGAATCCTCAATCAATCAGACAGGGGTTCACCAGATAGTTGCCACCTCATACACCAGGTGGATCTAGCGCTTAGGCTGTCATCCAGCCAGTAAGGATAACCCAGGAAGGATTCCACAGATATAAGTTTATTCCAGCAAGCATCCACAAGGATCCATAAAAGATAAGGTGCACAGCACGTTACTTCTCCGGGGCACCGTAAGTTTAAACATCGCGGCGTCCCGCCAGTGAACTTTCCCATGAGCATACAAATTACACAAGTGCTCTATTCCTTAAGTGTAATGACGTCAATGCGCACTGGCTCTGCCCAATACAGCTCACGCTCATCGGAGCAAACTTATGGCTCCTTAGTCATAGCCAGTGATGCTTGTAATCAGCTAATTACGATTATGCAAATGTTTGCGCAAATTTTTGCAATTACGCCTGTACGTAATTACGATTTGTATATTTAATAGATTTTGCATTGTCATTCATAATGCGCGTGAGCTGTATTGCTGTTTGTCCACAATTGCCTCAATAAAAATTGGACTTTTATCCTGAGATCGGTGCAGCGGAATTCTTATCTACTACATTTTCCTTGCTCTTTAGTGTTCTGCTCCCGATCACAGTA
This sequence comes from Hyperolius riggenbachi, assembly GCF_040937935.1. Classification (NCBI taxonomy): domain Eukaryota; kingdom Metazoa; phylum Chordata; class Amphibia; order Anura; family Hyperoliidae; genus Hyperolius; species Hyperolius riggenbachi. Next base: position 453,491,972 of record NC_090647.1, on the reverse strand, counting down.
GGTGCAGTGGTTGCAGCGACCTGTTTCCTGGATTATAAAGGAGAAAACTGGCTATATAGCGTCTGGTATGAAGAAGAACGTCTCACCTGGATGAAGTGCAGATGAGTCTCATTTCCCAGGATCTCCAGCTGGTTTTCTCTCTCTCGCACAGTAGTTAGAATTTCATTTTTCTCCAGTAGTTGAATATCAATATTGCTGATGAGTTCTCGAGCTTTCTTGGAGACTGTCGTTAGAAAATGAGACTCCTCTTCTGCAATGTAACGCTGAAGCTCCAGGAATTCCTTGGCGATTAATCTCTGAAAGACATCTGATTCGTTCTGTAGGGATGCAAAGACAGCAATGAATATACTTACATGGGCGTGGAAACACTAGAACTATGTAATCTTTACGAACTATGCAACTACACATAAACATCAACCATTGGGCAGATGTGAAGGTCTTGGTAGAATATGAGTAGACTGTAGAGAAGAGCATGCACCTCCTTCTTTAATCAACAAAACTACGGTATATATGACAGGGATAAACAGCAAATATTTAGATGCCACTGAGGGCCTCTTTATTAAAACATGTTCTAGGCAATTAATCTGGATTCTTGTAGCTCAACTCCTATATCTATAAAGGCTATCAAAATGGGTGAATCCACCTTTCCCGCACTTGCTGCTCTATTAGAGTAGGAGTAGAGGTATACCTTGATGGACATCAGCAACAACTGCACAGGAATATCTAACCTGATTAGGAAATATCTTCACCTGAGATGACTGGAGAAACTGAAGAATGCTCAAAGATATATGACCAGTTTGGATCACAATCTATTATCTACTTGTATGGAGACTTTTAAATACCAATTCCATTAAAATAAATTGTTTTGAATAATGTGCTAAGGGGTTCAAAACTTTTTGGCCTTTTACTACTGTTTATGTTGTTTTAAAGCCAACTTTTACTTTCTGTCCCTGGGAGAGTTAAACCTCTCTGACTTTATATGTCTGCAGGTGGTCTCTGGCACAGTAAAGCTACATACACACGGGCTACAACTGTCGCCGCAACCACGTGGCACGCGCGTGATGCCGTGACAGGTCGCCTGTGTGTATGGCGCCTGCGCCCCGAACTGTCGCTACTCAGAGCTGTCGCCGGGCGACAGTTGCCGCCGCAACTTCGCCGCAACTGTCGCTAGTCCCCGTGTGTATGCGGACTAGCGACAGCAACCCATAGGCAATACACGGAGCTTCCGGCAGGGGGGTGGAACGTCGGCGTCAGCTTCCGTCGCATCACTAATCCCTCTTCCGCCGTGTGTATGCGGAGGGACCTGGCGACGAGCTGTCGCCGATGCGTCGCGCAAACGCGCCGTGTGCTAGCAACCAGCTACATTTGTAGCTCGTGTGTACCCACCATAAAAGACAGATGGCAATAAAAACCTGATGAAGAATAACAATAAAACCTGATGAAGAATAACAATCTTAGAGCTACCTAAAAAAGAATACAAAACATTGTTCTGGAAACTAAATGGATATTTGCTTAACCACACAGTTCTACAAATAAAGTCAAACAAAAACTTTTGAAACATTGTGAGCTCAAATCAAGTGAATAGACTGGGAACCTAAAAATACAGAAGGCTTGCAAATTGTCATTAGGGGCAAACTAATTTATTTAAGATCCAAAGTGAAAAGAAAGAAAGAATTTCATACATAAATCTACTCTTGCAGAAACTCATTAGAAAGCACTAAAATAGGCGACATGACCACCTGCTAAGGTTTTTAAATTTCACCCCTCAAAAAAAAGAATAAAAAAAAGTTAAAAAAATATTTTTGCATTTAAAGTCCTACGTCTGGTCCCTCTGTCTGGCTCCAGGGAACAATTAGGGAGAAATATTGTAAGAGACAAACCTTACTAAATATACCTGCATCTCTTCTCATTGCTTTTTTGTGTTTGTTGCTGTGTTTATTGGTTTGTTTATCTGTGTTTATTGGTTAGAGGTCTGCTAATAACTCGTACACACCTCCAACAAATCGCACAACCAATCCGATGACATGAACAACCACACGACAACCAGTTGACAAGACCTGTATTTCCACACATTTTTGTTTTCACTTTTTTCTAAATAGGGCCCTGTCTCTTTACATTTTCAACTTTCACTTTCTGAATCTGAAGAAATAACTACAGGACAATGAATCATGGCAATGCTAATGATCTGACAAAAAAAGCATTTCAGTCATCTTAAAAATGTTGAACAATAACATTGTTCTTTTCAGTATGACCTTACAAAATGTGCAAATAGTGAGTTGGAAATATCTTGCCTGAAATGTCAAGTGTGTCTAAGAAAATGTGTAGCACAAGCTTCATAGTAGGGAAAACTATAAAAGTTAATTCAACTGCTAAAGATATTGGGGCTGATTTTAACAACAAGCACAAAAAAATAACAAAAACCTAGAACTAAAGTGGGGGGAGCTGTCCAGGGCATCACATCAGGATAATTAAAAAAAAAAAAAAAAGCTGAGTGGTTATTATAGTGCTACAACTTTGCAGTCTGGTTTAAAATTATTTAAAAAAATATATATATATATATATGTGTGTATATGCTTACAAAGTTTGATAATTGTTAAAAATAATATTTATTTTAAATACAATAAACTTTGAAGTATAGGTCAGAAATCCATGGGCAATTATCAAAACATTGATATGTCCCTGAAAAATCAGGGAAAGCTGGCCATTCTCCATGATATAATGCCTGGTACAAAACATGCAATTTCCAGTCAAATAGACAGGTCAAATTCAATATTTCCAAGAGGTCTGATCTGATTTCCAATCATTTTTCTGATAAATTTTGTATAGAAGTGATCTTAAAATTGATCGGAAATAATCAATTCAACCTGTCTGAATTTGCATGGTGTGTACCAGGCATTAAAGTCAATGAAGGTGTCTATTATTTCAGAATGAGTTCATGTAAGGTTGATAAGGGTTTCAAGATACCCAAGTTGAAAACATTTTGCCACATCAGATTTTATTCTAGGAGCTGTAGAAACATTAGTCTGCACAGGACATGAGTCACGGATCTGATTGTTCTTTCATTGTATATTAGTGGGAGTCAGACACCTTATGCAAGACCACATGTATTGTGCCAGGAAAGCCTTATCTCCATTCCTCTGAAGGACGAGTTACAAGGACAACTGGCTCTCATTTTCAGCGTGACTATAGCCTAATCGCTGTGTGTGGGAGTGTCCCAGCATTACAATGTACACAATGATCTCACCCTGTGCCTACGACAGGATATTTTCATAACACCAAGCACTTGTGAAATGGAATGTTCGGACATAAAGGATGGGTCACATACTTCTGTGAACTAATGTTAGCAATTGTTATCTTGAACAGAAAATTATCGATTGCGCCAAACAGATGATTTCACTCAAAAGGTGGTGGGGAGTGGTGGTAGTAAATTGCTTAGGGCCCCATAGCTAGTTGGCGAGGATGTAGAAATAGGGGTACCCTCTTACATATTTTTAAGGGGAAGCAGGAGAGAAGGGCGCCAGCGGCTAGTGGACGAAAAGGGCGCGGCCATTGACTCTAATGCTATTATCGTTAAAAAGCAGAAAAAAGGGCTCCCGATAAATATCGTTAACAACATTAGAGCATTAAAGTTTTTTTAAATATGTTATTGTTTTAGAATCTTGCAATGTTATAGTTTCTGTCATATTGTTTTGTTTGTATGTACAGATTTTACGTTATCAAAGATATTATCGTTTCTATGTGTAAAAGGGTGTTTCTGCACGGGGAGTGTTTAGAGTTAGGCACCACCAGGGGAGGTGGTTAGGGTTAGACACCTTCGGGGGACGGTTAGGTTTAGGCACCACCGGGGGGTGGTGGTTAGGATTAGGACTAGGCACCATCAGGGGAGTGGTTCGTTTTACTCACCACCAGGGGAGGGTTCTGTGTGAGAGTAGGATTGGGTTAAGCTGTATTGTTGAATTATGTTATGATTTTTAACGTTAATATATTTTCGTTATCAACACCCGTCTGTTTAAAAAACATATTTATAATTAACCAATTTCGGTAATGACGTTTATCGTTATTAAGATTTCGTTATCCACCTTTTTAAAAGAGGAGTTGTCAGCAATACTATCTCAGAAAACAAACAAACACATTTATAAGTAGAGAAATACTTGCTCTACTTACATAACATATGTATTGCACTGTACACGTTTTGATGTGATGTGATGTTTTAGTGATTTTTCTACAGTAAAAAAAGAGAAAATACTTCTTAGCATTTCCCATTTTAACTGTGGCTATTTTGAAGCCAATTCTGATGTCATTTCCTCCCTTACTCTCCTCTGCCTGATTTCCCCGCTCTACACTACAGAAAGTGCATTGTCTCAGCATGAGAAATATTGGCCAAAAAGAGGAACAGAGGTGTGGGAGGGGAAAGCAGGAGGGAAAGAGGCTTCAGCCAATCAGGCTGTATTAGTTAAGTCTGAGGAGAAGTAGAGAAGCAAAAAAGGACAACCCAGCATGCCCTGCAACTTCCTTTTTGTGTACCAAATTTTGTGTGTACCAAATAAGAGTCAGGTAAACTGGGGAATGATCATTTATCAACAAGAAAAGTAATAGTGATTTTAACTTTTGGATTGCCTGGTTAGCATCCTTATTACTTGTTTACCAGATAAAAAAAAATAATTGATTCTTGATTTTATGGCCGACAGTTACACTTTAAGCAACAGCATAATAATCTTTACAGAAAAATGTTTCGATGTTACAGCTTACAGAACTCCTCAGAGATGTTACAGTGCAGCTACTTCCTGGTTTAACCACCCTGGCGTTCTATTAAGATCTCCAGGGCGGCTGCGGGAGGGTTTTTTTTAAATAAAAAAAAAACTATTTCATGCAGCCAACTGAAAGTTGGCTGCATGAAAGCCCACTAGAGGGCGCTCCGGAGGCGTTCTTCCGATCGCCTCCGGCGCCCAGAATAAACAAGGAAGGCCGCAATGAGCGGCCTTCCTTGTTTTGCTTAGATCGTCGCCATAGCGACGAGCGGAGTGACGTCATGGACGTCAGCCGACGTCCTGACGTCAGCCGCCTCCGATCCAGCCCTTAGCGCTGGCCGGAACTTTTTGTTCCGGCTACGCTGGGCTCAGGCGGCTGGGGGGACCCTCTTTCGCCGCTGCTCGCGGCGGATCGCCGCAGAGCGGCGGCGATCGGGCAGCACACGCGGCTGGCAAAGTGCCGGCTGCGTGTGCTGCTCTTTATTTGAACAAAATCGGCCCAGCAGGGCCTGAGCGGCAGCCATCGGCGGTGATGGACGAGCTGAGCTCGTCCATACCGCTAAGATGGTTAATGGAAACACATACAGGGTTAACCTCATGTGTTTACATATAGCCTGTCTGAATGGCACACCTGTGGCACAGATCAGACAGAGCTAACAGCTCAAATTACAGTGGCTCATTACTAGCAGATAAGAGAGAATTAGACAGGCTGTTATGTCACTCACACAGTGTGGGTTTTGCTAAAAAGGTTTAGGTCCTCTTTATAATGAACGGCTAGTTTTCTACCGCTCTATGTAATACAACAGACTGTGGCTGACAGAGATCAGTTTCTATCGATAAATTGCTTAACCACTTGCCGACTGCCCACAGCCGATGGGCGGCGGCAAGGGCTGGGCCCAAACACCCGCAATACGCCCATCGGCGGTGGCGGGCGTGGTTATGCGGCGATCCCGTCATTCGTGCCGCGATCAGCCGCCGGCGACAGGATCCGCACCTCTCGCGCTGTAACCCGCCGGCCGTTCGGAAGCGCCGATGTAATGTATACAAAGCATATTATACAGGCTGCCTCCTGCCCTGGTGGTCCCAGTGATCGAGGGACCACCAGGGCAGGCTGCAGCCACGCAGGTAAGCACCCAAGCACACTGATCTGCCCCCCCCTTCCCTCTGATCGCCCACAACACCCCTCAGACCCCCCATGCCCACCCCTCAGACCCCTGTTTGCACCCAATCACCCCCTAATCACCCATCAATCACTCCCTGTCACTATCTGTCAGCACTGTTTTCTTTAGTTAGTCCCTAAACTGCCCCCCCTGGGGGCTCCTGATCACCCCCCACACTCTCAGATCCTCCCCAGCCCCCCCCCCCCGTGTACTGTATATATCTATCCTCCCCTGTAATCACCTGTTAATCACCTGTCATTCACCCGTCAATCACCCGTCAATCATCACCTGTCACTGCCACCTATCAGATCAGACCCTAACCTGTCTCTTACGGGCATCTGATCACCCTCCCACACCATCGCCCGCAGACCTACCCTCAGATTACCTCCAAAGTGCATTGTTTACATCTGTTCTGCCATCTAACCACCCACTGATCACCCATCAATCACCCCCTGTCACCACCTGTCACTGCTACCAATCAGATTAGACCCCTATCTGCCCCCAGAGCACCCAATCACCCGCCCACACCCTCACAACGACCTCATACCCCCCACCCCAGACCTCCCCCTCCTGTGTACTGTATACATCTATTCTCCCCTGCAATCACCTGTCAATCACCTGTCAATCACCCCGCAATCACCCCGTCACCACCTGTCACTGCCTCCCATCAGATCAAACCCTAACCTGCCTCTTAAGGGCATCTGTTTACCCTCCCACACCATCATATTGCCCGCAGACCTACCCTCAGATCACCTTCAAAGTGCATTGTTTACATCTGTTCAGCCATCTAATCACCCACTGATCACCCATCAATCACTCATCAATCACCCCCTGTCACTGCTACCCATCAGATTAGACCCCTATCTGCCCCTAGGGCACCCAATCACCCGCCCACACAATCAGAACGCCCTCAGACTCCAGCCCTGATCACCTCGCCAGTGCATTGCTTGCATCTATTCCCCCCTCTAATCACACCTTGAGACACCCATCAATCACCTCCTGTCTCCACCTGTCACCCCCTAGCACACCTACCCATCAGATTAGGCCCTAATTTGCCCCGTGTGGGCTCCTGATCACTCGGCCAAACCCTCAGATCCCCTTCCGATCACCTCCCCTGTCCATTGATTGCATCTATTTTCCCCTCTAACCACCCCCTGAGACGCCAATCAATCACCTTCTGTCACCCCCCTAGCACTCCTATCCATCAGATCAGGCCCAATACAACCTGTCATCTAAGAGGCTACCCTGCTTATGACCGGTTCCATAAAATTCGCCCCCTCATAGACCACCTGTCATCAAAATTTGCAGATGCTTATACCCCTGAACAGTCATTTTGAGACATTTGGTTTCCAGACTACTCACGGTTTTGGGCCCCTAAAATGCCAGGGCAGTATAGGAACCCCACAAGTGACCCCTTTTTAGAAAAAAGACACCCCAAGGTATTCTGTTAGGTGTATGACGAGTTCATAGAAGATTTTATTTTTTGTTTTTTTCACAAAGTGTCATTTTCCACTAACTTGTGACAAAAAATAAAATCTTCTATGAACTCACCATACACCTAACGGAATACCTTGGGGTGTCTTCTTAGTGGCCCCAAACCGTGAGGAGTAGTCTCGAAAACAAATGCCTCAAAATGACCTGTGAATAGGACGTTGGGCCCCTTAGTGCACCTAGGCTGCAAAAAAGTATCACACATATGGTATCGCCGTACTCAGGAGAAGTAGTATAATGTGTTTTGGGGTGTATTTTTACACATACCCATGCTGGGTGGGAGAAAGCTCTCTGTAAATGGACAATTGTGTGTAAAAAAAAATCAAAAATGTGTCATGTACAGAGATATTTCTCCCACCCAGCATGGGTATATGTAAAAATACACCACAAAACACATTATACTACTTCTTCTGAGTACGGCAGTACCACATGTGTGGCACTTTTTTGAAGCCTAACTGCGCTAAGGGGCCCAAAGTCCAATGAGTACCTTTAGGATTTCACAGGTCATTTTGAGACATTTGGGTTCAAGACTACTCCTCACGGTTTAGGGCCCCTAAAATGACACTATGTGAAAAAAAAAACAATAAAAATCAATTTCCGCTAACTTGTGACAAAAATAAAATCTTCTATGAACTCACCATACTCCTAACGGAATACCTTGGGGTGTCTTCTTTCTAAAATGGGGTCATTTGTGGGATTCCTATACTGTCCTGGCATTTTAGGGGCCCTAAACTGTGAGGAGTAGCCTTGAAACCAAATGTCTCAAAATGACCTGTGAAATCCTAAAGGTACTCATTGGACTTTGGGCCCCTTAGCGCAGTTAGGGTGCAAAAAATTGACACACATGTGGTATTGCTGTACTCAGGAGAAGTAGTATAATGTGTTTTGGGGTGTATTTTTACACATACCCATGCTGGGTGGGAGAAATCTCTCTGTAAATGGACAATTGTGTGTAAAAAAAATCAAAAATTGTCATTTACAGAGATATTTCTTCTAGCCAGCATGGGTATGTGTAAAAATACACCACAAAACACATTATACTACTTCTCCTGAGTACGGCAATACCACATGTATGTCACTTTTTTGCAGCCTAACTGCACTAATGGGCCCAAAGTCCAATGAGCACCTTTAGGCTTTACAGGGGTGCTTACAATTAGGCACCCCCCAAAATGCCAGGACAGTAAACACACAGCCCAGAAATGACCCCATTTTGGAAAGTAGACACTTCAAGGTATTCAGAGAGAAGCATAGTGAGTCCGAGGCAGATTTCATTTTTTTTTGTCGCAAGTTAGCAAAGTGTCATTTTCCGCTAACTTGTGACAAAAAAATAATATCTTCTATGAACTCACCATGCCTCTCAGTGAATACTTTGGGATGTCTTCTTTCCAAAATGGGGTCATTTGGAGAGTATTTATACTATCCTGGAATTTTAGCACCTCATGAAACATGACAGGTGCTCAGAAAAGTCAGAGATGCTTCAAAATGGGAAAAATCACTTTTTGCACCGTAGTTTGTAAACGCTATAACTTTTACCCAAACCAATAAATATACACTGAATGTTTTTTTTTTTTTATCAAAGACATGTAGCACAATAAATTTGGACAAAAATGTATACCGAAATTTTACTTTATTTGAAAAATGTCAGCACAGAAAGTAAAAAAAAATCTTTTTTTGACAAAATTCATGTCTTTTTGATGAATATAATAAAAACTAAAACTCGCAGCAGCAATCAAATAGCACCAAAAGAAAGCTGTATTAGTGACAAGTAAAGGGGGTAAAATTCATTTAGATAGTAGGTTGTATGATCGAGCAATAAACCGTGAAAGCTGCAGTGGTCTGAATGGAGAAAAAGGCTCTGGTCCTTAAAGGAATACTATCGATTCACATATTTTTTTCAATTGACACAGGAATTGTTTGGGAAGTGCTGCTAAGTACTGGTGTATACATTTTAGTAGCAACTTCTTTGTTTACTGTTAGCAAAATACATTCAAAGTTTACTGACGCCAAAACTGATGGCTAACTGAGCCATTAGGAGAGGGGAAATTCCCCTCACACTTGATCAGTTAACTCTATGTGTAGCTCTGTGTGTGATAGAGAGAGACAGGACACAGGAGCTGCAGCTGTTGGGAGCTCTGTTTCTGACTGAAGTGTCTGAAGAGAGCAGATGAAATGTAACGAATTGTCACAGCTTTTCATATTGTTTTTGCTTTCAGAGTTTGATATGTTTGATATTTGCTTTCTGTAGTCTGATATGCTACTCTGGCTGTGCATTGAAGCAGACACCCCTTCTGCAATTAATTTGTCCCAATATAGCTAAATCCTACCCTCAATAAATTACAGCTTTTGCCTCTGATATTTAACAGTAGGAAAAGGTTTACACAGCTACTTAGACATTATTTGTACATTGTCATTTTAGAACACTTGGGTATCGATAGTATTCCTTTAAGGGGCGAAAAGACTGTGGTTAAAGGATACCCGAAGTGACGTGTGACATGATGAGATAGACATGGGTATGTACAGTGCCTAGCACACAAATAACTATGCTGTGTTCCTTTTTTTTCTTTCTCGGCCTGAAAGAGTTAAATATACCTGTAAGTGGCTGACTCAGTCCTAACTCAGACAGGAAGTGACTACAGTGTGACCCTCACTGCTAAGAAATTGCCCTTTTTATTTCTTTCCTGCTCTCAGAAGCCATTTTCTACTACAAAAGTGTTTTATAGTTGGAATTTCTTATCAGTGAGGGTCACACTGTAGTCACTTCCTGTCTGAGTCAGGACTGAGTCAGCCCCTTACATACCTGATATTTAACTCTTTCAGGCAGAGAAAGAAAAAAAGGATCACAGCATAGTTATTTGTGTGCTAGGCACTCTACATACACATGTCTATCTCATCATGTCACATGCCACTTCAGATATCCTTTAAAATCAATAGACAGTTGATTAATCGGGCATGAGTGGAGCAATAGATGCCTGGCAAATTCAAACAAAAGTGACCAAATCAGCTCTAAAAATCTAATTGTGTATGGCCATTCAGTCTACTGAGCAATGGAATGTGTGACACTCACTGTACAATGGAATTTGTGACACTCACTGTACAATGGAATGTGTGACACTCACTGTACAATGGAATGTGTGACACTCACTGTGATACGGGTTTTGTTGTTGGTGAGTTTGCTTATCTGCTCTTCCAGAGCTCTTCTCTCTTTCTGCAGCTCCGTCATCAGCGCTGACACGTCTTCCTATAGACAAGTAATGACATGGTTCCAATACATCAGATATTTGATTAGGTGGGTCAGATAAGTGAATCTGTATACAAATAAAAGTACTGCAGCTTTAAGGCCCGTACGCATGCACGTCACATGGCGCGGGGGGGGGAGTGGTGAGAACAAAGCTAACAACTGTGGCAAGATCAAATTGATCCACTTGCTGCCAGTTGGGTCTGCTGTACACTTGCTGGATTGCCGGCAGAGGCAGTCATACCGACCACCTGAGCCAACTTTAATCTACCATGTGCACGGGCCTTCGGGCTTGGTAAATAGAGATGGCAATGCTTAGAAGAACTCATGGAGAAACGTGATCAGTTTGATCAGTTGAGTTATGATTTGTTATGATTTGCTGTGATGACTTCCTGGTTTAACACATGATCATGACCAGCACATCAGAGCCTTACAAATCTATCAGCTGGTCAGACTGATCACATGCTTCTCCATGAGTTCTCCTAAGCATTGCCATCCCTATTGGTACATAGATAAAGGAACTAAAAAACACTTAGCGTTCACCAAAAACATGTTATAGCAAAAAACTTTAAGGGCTAGTTCACAGTGCTCAGTTGCCTTGCTGAATAATTCTGTATGTCAACTCTGCCCATACACATCTATGGGCATGTTCACAGTACTGCGATGTAACGGATCACGTTATTCTAACTCGCTGTATGCATGCTCTGTATTAAAGTCTATGGCCAGTCTTTAATGCAGTTCACATTCATTATAATGCGTGTTTTATGCAGCTGACCACTGTAAACCTAACTTAACACTACATAAATCTCCTTTCCTCTGAACCTTACATCTAGTATTTGCTAACAGTTTTCATAATAAACAGCCCTTACACATAGTCCTTGCTAAAACTACAGGGGTTGGACAAAATAATGGAAACACCTAACATTTTGGCATCATAATCTCTGAACATGTTTTAAGCAATCAAAACTTGACATATGTTATTTTTTTTTTGTTTATTATTTTTGTTATTTGATATGTTTAATTAAAATAATTGTTTTTTTTTTAATGGATATTTAAACCAAAGTTGGTTATAATTTATAAAAATGGCAGATCTCTCAGACTTTCAAAGAGGACAAATTGTTGGTGCTCGTATGGCAGGCGCTACTGTAACAGAAACTGCCCGAATGCTTGGCATTTCAAGAGGTAGTCTCAAAAGTAAGGACTGCTTTTGAAAGAGAAGTAAAAACGTCCTCAGCAAAGCACAATTGTAGCCAAAAGTCGAAGTTGTCTGAGAGAGATCGTCGGACTCTAAATCGAATTAGAAAAGCTTGCAAGACCACGGCTCCTAAAATCACTGCAGAGCTGAATGTACACCTACAGAACTCAGTTTCTACAAAAACTGTTGCACAAATCGGCTGGCATAGCAGAACGCGGAAAAACCGCCGCGTCGGACGCGGCGGTTTGTACGCATAGGCCTGCTTTTCTCAGTGGGGCGGGATGTGGAGGAAACGCCGCACGCTCGGACAGCGTGGGGGCGGATTCCGCATCCCATACAGCAACAACATTACAACACATGACTGGTGTGGCTGGGACGGATAGTCCACACTGGTTTAGGAGGACGCGTGCGCGCGCAGAGAGGCAGGGCCTTTATGGCAGTCAGAGGAGGGTCAGCTGACCGGGCCGGTCAGCTGACAATTGCAGCAACTTTTATTGGTCCAGCACTTAAGGGAGGTGCTGGAGAGCACTGGTGTAAATATACTGGGTGCTGGTCATTCTCTGGTTGTCTGTCGTTGCGATCACTATGTGGTAGCACTCAGGCCTTGTCTGTATTTGTGTTCTAGCATAGTTTCCAAAGGTGTTGACGATCACGGACCTCACACCTTAGCGTTAGGAATATTGAACTGTATTATTTGTTATGACCTTCTGCCTGCCTGACTATTCTCCTGTACTCTGATTCTGTACCTTGCTATCTCTGATATCCTGTTGCCAAACTCTGCTCGTTCCTGGACTCTGTATTTGCCTCCTGATTCTGTACCCCGCTATTCTGATACTCCGTTGCCAAACCCTGCCTGTTTATTGGATTTCGTATCTGTCTCCTGAATCTGTACCGTATCTGTCTGTGTGTTAATGACCTGGATTGCCCGACCTCGAGAACTGGCCTTACTGTAAGAGGCAGTCCCCAGACCTGTTAGTGACACCTTCTTCCTGGTATCACTCACACGCTGTCCTTCCTACTCTCAGCCTAGCTCTTCCCCCGGGAGAGTCTAGGCCTTCGGAAGGAACTACTACTGTGCTATACTCAAAATATTACTGTTGCACTTAAACACTCATTTGCTATCTCAGGTGTCCAGAGGTTAGTAGATATATCTGATTATCGGTGATACTGCAGATCATCAATAATCGGGTATATTCTGTATTCTCGGTGATACTGCAGTTCACCGGTAATCAGACCCTCTCTGTGTTACACCAATCGTTACACAAATGTTTTAAAGCATTTAGAGTGGTGTAGAAACCACCAGAATTGGTCCCTCGAGCAGTGGCAAAATTAGATTTTCTCTGACGAATCATCTTTCACCTTATTTCCGACCTCCGGCCGAGTGTACGTTTGGAGACAGCCGAAAGAAGCATTTCATCCAGACTGCCTTCTCCCAACCATAAAACATGGCGGGGGTTCTGTGATGATCTGGGGTGCTATTTCTTGGAAGTCCACCAGGCCAATGATTTCCCTTCATGGAAGAATTAACAGCCGAGACTATTTAGGAATTTTGGGCGACCAAGTTCATCCTATGGTTCAAGAGCTGTTTCTGAAGGGGAATGCCATCTTTCAAGATGATAATGCCCCAATCCATACAACTAGAATTGTTAAAGAATGGCACTAGGAACATTCTAATGAAGTTGAGCATCTCATCTGGCCAGTGGCCACCACAATCTCCAGACCTCAACATTATTGAGCATTTATGGTCGTTATTAGAGACTGAAATAAGAAGTCGATTTCCTCGGCCATCGTCTCTAAAAGAACTGGAGGGTGTTTTAACTGAAGAATGGGCTAAAATTCCTTTGGAAACAATTCACAATTTGTATGAATCAATACCTCGGAGAATTGAGGCTGTAATTGCCACAAAAGGTGGACCTACAGCATATTAAAATATATTTTTTTGATTTTCAAGGTCTTTCCATTATTTTGTCCAACCCCTGTACATACATACTTTAGACTTTTCTGGGCTGAACCAATCATTCTAAAACAGGTTTGTCCCCTCAGTAGAGATTATGAAATATATCTGTAATATAATCAATAGCACTAGCAAAAAGGAAGGTTCCCATAAAGATGATACTTTTTTCTAATGACACAGCTGACATTTCCACTGACCATCTGCTGAATGATAGATTACATATACTGCTACACTGTTCTCAGTCAAAAACCTTTTCTATGGGAATGGATAATATCTTTCCTCGGATCAGAAGATACCATAGCAGCCTGACAGCAGTGAATGAAACTCCATTCACCATTGCACCAGTTCATCGCCAGTCGAAACCTATCGGCTGAAACTCTCAGCAAACTTTTGTTTAGGCAGCGTCAGTCAGAGTATATGAATATATAAAGTCAGCGCAGGTCTATAGTAATACAGCTTTCATCATTTTTTGGTATACAGGATCTTCGAACAAAAGGGTAAAGAAGCAAGGCTTACCAGATTCCAACAACCCACATTATAAGGTTGTAAACGAGTTTGATAGGTGGTCCGCAGAACTTTCAAATGGTGTCGTTTCACCAGCGATGTTGCACACTACAGATTCCTCCGGAATATAGTAGATATCCTGAGATCGCAGAGACTCACCAAAGGGGAGTCCAGTAGGATAGTGACATGAAAGAGATGTACGGCACATCTAAGTGTAAACCGTCTTTATTACATAACAAGTAAAACAATTAAAAACAAGGATAAAGGAAAACTCACATACGGGGCCCGTGCACTGGGAAGCCCGAAAAAGTAGCGCGCATAAAATGGTCAATAGAAGACCTCAAATAAAATGGTGCCGACCGGTTTCGCAATCTTGCGTCATCAGGGGAGATTGCGAAACCGGTCGGGAAGGCGACAGGCGGCACCATTTTATTTGAGGTCTTCTATTGACCATTTTATGCGCGCTACTTTTTCGGGGTTCCCAGTGCACGGGCCCCGTATGTGAGTTTTCCTTTATCCTTGTTTTTAATTGTTTTACTTGTTATGTAATAAAGACGGTTTACACTTAGATGTGCCGTACATCTCTTTCATGTCACTATCCTACTGGACTCCCCTTTGGTGAGTCTCTGCGATCTCAGGATATCTACTATATTCCGGAGGAATCTGTAGTGTGCAACATCGCTGGTGAAACGACACCATTTGAAAGTTCTGCGGACCACCTATCAAACTCGTTTACAACCTTATAATGTGGGTTGTTGGAATCTGGTAAGCCTTGCTTCTTTACCCTTTTGCTTTGTGATGAGATAGAGGCGCCCCACAAGGATATACACACGGAAATCCTCTTCCTTTCTCCTCCTATACCAACAACCTTTGCAGCTGTGTTGAGGGTATCCCCTGATGACGGCGAGAGGCCGAAACTAGTCGGGACGAGAGCGGGCTATGCATCTTGTTCGTGTGTGTTGCTGAGTACCACAGGGTGGGAAGCGAACTAACCGCAGAGGGTCCTAATTGGCATAGGACCCTCATAATGTGAGTGTTTTTACTGTATATCATCTATCCAATAAATTTTTGCCTTAGACTTATCCACTGAGAGTACCTCTTCTCCTTTTTGTTCACTGGGTTGCTGAGATCACGTCATATAGCACCCAAAACACAGGAGGGGCCTCTGGAGGTGGATTGGAGTTCGTGTTTATACAACGTAATCCCTGGCGCTGTGATCGAATATACCAGTATTTCTGTGGAGGAAAAAGAGGTATCCCCTGATGACGGCGAGAGGCCGAAACTAGTCGGGACGAGAGCGGGCTATGCATCTTGTTCGTGTGTGTTGCTGAGTACCACAGGGTGGGAAGCGAACTAACCGCAGAGGGTCCTAATTGGCATAGGACCCTCATAATGTGAGTGTTTTTACTGTATATCATCTATCCAATAAATTTTTGCCTTAGACTTATCCACTGAGAGTACCTCTTCTCCTTTTTGTTCACTGGGTTGCTGAGATCACGTCATATAGCACCCAAAACACAGGAGGGGCCTCTGGAGGTGGATTGGAGTTCGTGTTTATACAACGTAATCCCTGGCGCTGTGATCGAATATACCAGTATTTCTTTACCCTTTTGTTCGAAGATCCTGTATACCAAAAAATGATGAAAGCTGTATTACTATAGACCTGCGCTGACTTTATATATTCATTGCTTGTGTGGACTTTTGGACATTGTCCTTCTCGGCTGCGGTCGCCTTCTGCCTTGGCGCTGACACTTGTTTTTTATTTTAGTCAGAGTATATGGATGTAACGATTGCGGGTTTCTATTTCCGTGGTCAGCGCATAAGATGGGCTTTTGGGCATTATTGCCGGTGACAGGAGCCACCCAGGGACACATCGAGGGATTGAGTGGTCTCAAGTGGGCTAAAAGAGGAACTGTCGCAAAAGTCTTCAAATTTAAAACACATACAAATAAGAAGTACATTTCTTCCTGAGTAAAATGAGCCATAAATTACCGTACTTCTCTCCTATGTTGCTGTCACTTACAGTAGGTGGTAGAAATCTGACAGAACCGACAGGTTTTGGGCTAGCCCATCTCCTCATGGGGGATTCTCAGCATGGCCTTTATTCTTTTTAAAGACACTCACTGAAAAAGACTTTTACAAAGATGCTGACCAGCCTCCCTGCTCACCGTACACTTTATTGGCAGTTGGACGGGGCAACTGCCATTTACTAAGTGCATTTTGAAAATAAAGAAATCCATGTGAACCCCCCATGAGGAGATGGGCTAGTCCAAAACCTGTTGGTTCTGTCAGATTTCTACTACCTATTGTAAGTGACAGCAACATAGGAGAAAACCTGCCATGAGCTGTCAGGAGCATCATTCTCTGCAAATACTATATAAAAATTCTATGAAATCCAAACGTGGACAGTAAAATGCATATGTAATGTAAGTACAGCCAATATTTAGCTACTGATATATGTGTTTTTTTTCTCTGAGACCTTATACCTAACAGCTCCTCTTTAACCACCCTGGCGTTCTATTAAGATCGCCAGGGCGGCTGCGGGAGGGTTTTTTTTTTAATAAAAAAAAAACTATTCCATCCAGCCAACTTTCGCTGCATGAAAGCCCACTAGAGGGCACTCCGGACGCGTCATTCTGATCGCCTCCGGCGATCAGAATTAACAAGGAAGGCCGCAATGAGCGGCCTTCCCTGTTTTGCTTACCTCGTCGCCATGGCGACGAGCAGAGTGACGTCATGGACGTCCTGACGTCAGCCGCCTCCGATCCAGCCCTTAGCGCTGGCCGGAACTGTTTGTTCTGGCTACGCTGGGCTCGGGTGGCTGGGGGGACCCTTTTTCGCCGCTGCACGCGGCGGATCGCCGCGCTGCAGCGGCGATCAGGTAGCACATGCAGCTGGCAAAGTGCCGGCTGCGTGTGCTCCTTTTTATTTCATGAAAATCGGCCCAGCAGGGCCTGAGCGGCAGCCTCCGGCGGTGATGGACGAGCTGAGCTCGTCCATACCGCCCAGCAGGTTAAAGAGGAACTCCAGTGAAAATAATGTAATAAAAAAGTGCTTCATTTTTACAATAATTATGTATAAATGATTTAGTCAGTGTTTGCCCATTGTAAAAATGTTTAAATCCCTGATTTACTTTCTGACATTTATTACATGGTGACATTTTTACTGTTGGCAGGTGATGTAGCTGCTGCTTGCTGTTTTGGCAGTTGGAAACAGCTGTAAACAGCTATTTCCCACAATGCAGCAAGGTTCACAGACAGGAAACTGCCAAGAGTTCGTACTCAGAATTTTTTTGTGGGAGGGGTTTCACCACAATATCAGCCATACGGTGCCCCCTGATGGTCTGTTTGTGAAAAGGAATAGATTTCTTATATAAAAGGGGGTATCAGCTACTGATTGGGATAAAGTTCAATTCTTGGTCGGAGTTTCTCTTTAAGGAAGCCCCAGGTAAATATGGAACCTGAGATAACTTTTATTTCAGGTTCTCTTTAAAGAGAATCTGTATTGTTAAAATCGCACAAAAGTAAACATACCACTGCGTTAGGGGACATCTCCTATTACCCTCTGTCACAATTTCGCCGCTCCCCGCCGCATTAAAAGTGGTTAAAAACAGTTTTAAAAAGTTTGTTTATAAACAAACAAAATGGCCACCAAAACAGGAAGTAGGTTGATGTACAGTATGTCCACACATAGAAAATACATCCATACACAAGCAGGCTGTATACAGCCTTCCTTTTGAATCTCAAGAGATCATTTGTGTGTTTCTTTCCCCCTGCATCTCTCATGCACTGAAGTTTCAGGCTGCTCTTTTCTTCCTGCAAACAGCTTTGCCCTTGTCTGTAATTCTTCAGTATGTGAAAGCCCAGCCAGCTCAGAGGACGGTTTATCCAGCTTGTAAAAGATAAGAGAGAAGATGCTCTAATCTAAATAACACACAGGCAGTGTGCAGAGAGGGGCCTGAAAGGGGGAGTTCATAGCAGAACCACAACACTGAAGAACTTAGCAGCCTTCCAGACACAGGCTGACAAGTCTGACAAGAGAGAGATAAGTTGATTTATTACAGAGACTGTGATAGTACAAAGTGCTGCAGTTAGCCAGAACACATTAGAATAGCTTTTGGAACTTGTAGGATGATAAAAAACAGGATGCAATTTTTGTTACGGAGTCTCTTTAAATATTAAAATTGCTCACATTTTACAATATGCACGTATAAGTAATTTAGTTGGTGTCTGCCCATTGCAAAAAACTTTCCTCTCCTTGATTTACATTCTTAAATTATTCACATGTGGCAACATCTTTACTGCTGGCAAACAGCATCTCTGCAGAATGTTCATTTGTTGTGTGTTCCAAACTGAGCAGAAATAACAGCTTGGCCTATATGCAATTAGCTTTTTCTCATATGAGATAATTTTTCATCTTCTATTTAAAATAACTTTTCAGCACTCTGCAATTGAAAAAGTATCAAAAAGTTGGTGAAAAAGTTCTATCAAAGTTATTTTGAGTATTTTCTTGCTTGCTGGTGGTTTCAAAGGCATTTTACTGACCAGTTTGAAAATATCACCTAGGAGATTAATGAATGATTATAAAAATAGTTGTTCAATTGGATTTTTGTCAAACCAAAATTTGGATTTTCTTGTTGGTTATCTGATCGCTCAAACGATTTTTTGCTAGAAATTGGGTCATCAGCGGCCATTTTAAAGGGGTTCTGTTTACCTTTTAAAAAAAACAAAACTGCAACTTACCTGGGGCTTTATCGATCCCTTGCAGCTGGAATGTCCCGCGCTGTCCTCTTCCGATGTGCCGTTCCCTGCCGCAGGTAGACTAATAGAAGTGCGGCTGCGCAGCCATGGCCACACACATGCTCACTCCCGCGCGCGTCAGCGGGAGCTTACTGCGCTGTACAAAGTTTTCCTGTACTGCGCCTGCGCAGTAAGCTCCTGCTGACGCGTGCGGGAGCAAGCACGCCACACTTCTATCTGTCTAGTTAGACGAATAATTACACTGGTGCCGGTGATGGGGGACAGCGCATTGAAAGAGGACGGTGCTGGACATTCCAGCTGCAGGGGGCCGATAGAAGCCCCAGGTAAGTGGCAGCTTTTGTTTTTTAAAAGCTCAACAGAACTCCTTTAAGGCACACCTGTGCAATATTTATGCTGTCTAATCAGCACCTTGATAGGCCACACCAGTAAGGTGGGATGTATTATCTTGGCAAAGGAGACATGCTCACTAATTTAGACAGATTTGTGAACAATATTTGAGAGTAATGGATATTTTGTGTATGTAGAAAATGTTTCAGATCTTGCAAAATGGGAGCAAAACCGAAAATGTTGCGTTTATATTTTTGATCAATGTATGACATGATATGTGCTACCTCATATGTAATGTTGGTATTCCAATTTGGCATAACAAGTTCGTAACTCCTGAACACTGCCAAACACCACACCATTTCAGTACTGAACAAGCGGACAGGGTCAGGGGGAGTTCACTTCTTGTGCTTCACCGCATGCTTCATTAGACTCCTCCTTCCAAAGCTGTGGAGTTTGGGGTTAGGGTGTTCCTAATTTGTTATGTCAAATTCGAACACCAACAGTACTAAAATTACCCAGATAAGGGCTGCAAACGCATCTCATCTTATATTAAGACGATTCCAGACCAGGCCAAGTCTGTAGGATCAGTTTTGATTGTGAATGATTTCCATTTTATTATGGTGGTGGTGGGTGGAAGGGGGGTGCGTCTCTAGTTACCTGAACCATGAGCGAGTTTCATGTATTTCTAAAACACTTCGAAAAACAGCAAAAAATATCTCCAGCAGAATTCCTGGGTTTGATTCTTGTAGTGGAAAGCTGACCCTACATGGGCAAGCACAACCCAATCAGATTCATAGTCATGACTTTCTAGAAAACTTTCTTATGGATTTCTAAATCAAGGTCACTATAACCATTTCCAGCCAGAAAATCACTGGAATGTTTTTTTGTTTTATTTTACAAAACACATTTTACTTTTGATAACTGTAACCAGTCCAAGCTCACTGACTGGTCTCAGATCATTCTCCAGGCACCAAGGCCAGGAGCTGCAGTGCAGCCCAGAGATAACTGCACGTCCAGGTAAAGATAACAATGTTGGTAAATTACGGTAACCGGTTTGCAGCACAGGGTACATGCAGCAACAATATTAATTTACAGGTGATGTGAAGAGGCTTAAAGCACAACTGAAGTAAAAAGGGATAGGAAGGCTGCCATATTTATTTCCTTTCAAACAATGCAAATTGTCTGGCTAGCCTGCTGATCCTCCGCCTTAAGGCTGCATTTCCACTTGTGCGGTGCCAATCGCCGCAGTAAAAATTCGCATGCGGATGCGAAATTCGCATGCGGATCCATGCGAATTTTCATGCGAATTCGCAAGGATGACGATGCATGCGAATTTACCCATGGCAGTGCTGGTGTGCTTATCCATTGTTTCTATGCGAATTCGCATGAAAATTCGCATACCTAAACCTCATGCGAATTTCCTATTAAATATATTGTATGCGATTCGCATAGCAGTATGCGGTATGCGAATTCTGATGGCTCTGCAATGCGAATTTTTTCTGCACAGAAAAACGCAAAGGAATCCTGACAAGTGGAAACAGTCCCATTCACTTGTATTGCTATGCCCGTTTCCACTATCACGAATCTGCATGCATATCCTGCATTGCATGCAGATTCGCACAGCCAATACAAGTGGATGGGCCTGTTTCCACTTGTCAGTTTTCCTGAGCGTTTTTCTGTGCAGGATTTTTCTGCATGGCAGAGCCCTCAGAATTCGCCTGCGTGTGGAATGCATGCGAATCGCCGCTAATGTATTTAATAGGGAAATCGCCTGCGGCTTTGGTATGCGAATTTTCATGCGCATGTAAATCAATGGAAAAGCACACCGGCACTGCCATGGTTAAATTCGCATACAGCGTCATCCATGTGAATTTTCATGCGAATTCGCACAAAAATTCGCATACCAAAGCCACAACCGCACGTGAAATTCGCATCCGTATGCGAATTTTTACCGCGGCGATTCGCACCGCACAAGTGGAAACGGGCCCTATAGGTCAGTACAACCGACTGATAACAGGCAGTTTTCCTGATCCAGTTGTCAGATCTACTCACACGAATGTTGGTCTGATATAGTGCAGTTGATGCGTGTGTAGAAGTCATTTGAACGTGTAGTCCGTCATTCCGCTTGCGTGGACAGTATGTAAATGAGTTGGTCGTTTATCCATCTGAATGTGTGGACATACAGGTTGTGCGGTTCGTCGGGTCGTGCGGGTGGTCGTGTGCATGTTGTGTACTAGGTGGACGTGTGTACGTAGCTTTATACATTTTGTCATGGACAATGAACAAGCATGCAGATCGGATGTTTGACTATAGTGTGACTGGATTTGCTGCATGCTTGTTTCAGGTGTGGATACTACGTATGCATGAAAGATCAGCAGGATAGCTAGGCAACTGGTATTATTTAAAAGGAAATAAATATATCCAGCGTCCATATCCCTCTCACTTCGATTTCAATCGTTTTTTATTGGAATTTTTAAATTTTTTACAAACCATATGTTTCAGACATATTTATACAGTAACATTGTTATAGTGTTAACATAATACAATATTGAAAGGAAAATACTCTTAACAATCAGAAGAGATGTACAAAAAAAAAGATAAAATTATTACAAAGCATATAAATAATCCACACTAAATGTAGAAGGAGCATATTTAACACTGTGGACTTAAACTTTCAGAGCTAGAAGATCATTTAAAAAAGCCAGTTTAGAATCTCAGATATTTACCTAAATGGCTTGACCATTAATTATAGTATTCAACAACTTTATTTGCTCTCAAGCTAGTGCTTATTGGCATATACTAATTTATATTAATATTATGCTTAAAATACGCATGAAATACGCATAATTTTACGCATATGGATCCCTACGTGTAAGTTACATGCGTCTAAACACCTATTTATCGCGTATAAGCTAATTAAATGCGTCAAAGACGCGCAAACGCGTCACAAACGCGCAAACGCGTCAAAAGCGCGCAGAAACGCGGTAAAAACGCGGTAAAAAACTCTAAAGTGCTAAAAATGCTATAAAAACACCAAAATTGCTGGAAAAAAAACCAATTTTACATAGATTACAGGAAATATGCTCAAATTATCTGGATGATTATATAACACTCAAAATTAATTTAACTTATAAAATTTACATATAAAAGGGAGAGAAAGGGAAATTTTTAATAAAAATTTTAAGGATATCTATATACCACCTCTAAATGACTCTGTAATGGTTATACAGATCCTATTTTAGATCCATCCCTAGTGTATTATTATATATATATATACATCACCACAAACAAAGGAGCATCCTCTGGAGAATGGGGGATACTATCGTCCCTACTGAGACCCCAAAGGACGCTTCCCCATTAAGTCAACTAGGGAGGCTTTGAATCAAAACTTCTATGGATCAAAGATTGTAAGTCAAAGGTGGACTAATTTACATCTCTATTATGCTAATATATGTCTCTCTTAGCGCCTGTTCCAAATCTTGTTAATTGTTGTTTAACTATCTTATTGAACTAAAATTATATTGTCTATCCTAAACTACCTAACTATTCTACACTACTCAACTAATACACTAATTGCTTATTATAGGTTCCTATCTGTGTGCTCAGTACTTACATGAATTGCTTGGGTAAAGCAGTGGTCCATATAGCGATAAGTAGAGTCGCCATCCGGAGTCTAGGTCGGGTTTTATAACATAACTTACAGTTCTATCTATGGTTGATCACTAATAAAACATAACGAGATTATGCTGCATAATATTAGTCCATGTGAGGGTTATAATGTTACACTTATTATTCAGTTATACTAAAAATTCTTGTAGTTTCGATTCTTTGTATATAGTAGGCCACAAATATGCCTTTTTCCAAAAGGCCTTGACAGTACAATTTTTAATTGCCCATGTTCTTTCAGCTTTCATATTAAGATCAGTTTTCCTCAAGATGTCCTCTAAGGTGGGTATATATTGGGATTTCCAATTCTCGGCTATGGCTATTTTAGTTACTACACAGAGATGATTAAAAATAAATCTCTCGCCTAATGGAAGGTCCATAGTATTGATATGCAGTAATGCCATTTCCGGTGGTATGGAAGTCAAGAAAACAGGAAGTTGTTTTAGAAATACCTCAATTTCCTTCCAGAGTCTAGTGATTTTAGGGCATGACCAAAACATATGTAACAGTGAC
Organism: Hyperolius riggenbachi; assembly: GCF_040937935.1. NCBI lineage: Eukaryota > Metazoa > Chordata > Amphibia > Anura > Hyperoliidae > Hyperolius > Hyperolius riggenbachi. The sequence goes on along the minus strand of NC_090647.1, from coordinate 453,468,419 downwards.
CCAGTGCCATTACAGTTTCTCCAACACAAGGGAGAGGTATTGTCATCAAACTTAGAGATCTTCTCAGGAGTCAGATACCAATGCCATAAAATTTTTAGAAAGTTTTCATAATGGAGTACGCATTTTGTTGACCCTCTCAGAGACCCATAGGCCCGCCCCCATTGTTCTTGTTCAATGTCTAAATGGAATAATTCCTGCCATCTCTCCAACTGCCATTTTGGAGCATCATCTTTGAGTTGTAAAAATGTTTTATAGAATATTGCTATACCTTTTTGTTTATGGTTTTGTGGGTCTAATAATCTCTTTATTTGAGGTAGATAGGTTATGTTGATAGGTGAATGTTTATTAATGAATTTCCTAATTCTAAAATATTTTGGTTTGTCTGACTTGGGGATATCAAATATTGATACTAATTCTTCGAAGGGTTTTAATTGATCTTCTGTCATTATATCTGCTACTTTAGTTATTCCTTTTTGTATCCAATTATCGAGGTCCAAATTTTTTAAGGCTTTGGCTAAATTAAGTAAGGGTACTTCTATATGTATGGCCAGGGGGTGTACGTTACTTAGGTTGATCATTTCCTTCCATATTCTTCATATCCCTCTCACTTCAATTGTCCTACTACAAAAAGGACTGTAATGGAAATAAATTACCCTATCTTAAATGAGACTCCTCAGCCCCACTTTTATGCTGGGCATGCACGGCTCAATTTTTCCGCTCGATTCACCCGCTCGATTGTTTCGCCACTTGATTCCGCAGTCAATTCTCTTATCTTCCGCTCGTTTTTCTTATCGTTTTCCATTCACTTCAATTCCATTCGGAAACCATCGGGCGGGAATGAGGACATGACGGAACTTATCTATCGAGCCCTCTTGCTCAAAATTGAGCCGTGTATTCCCAGCATTACTCTCTTACTTAATATACCCCTTGGTATCTCCTTTCCCCTGTCCAAACCTACAGGTATATTATAAGGGCCTTGCTGCTCCATCCGCTCACTACATGGTGTAGCTATTATATCGTGTGACAATTCATTCAAATAGAGAAGTCACCGATTGTCTTCAATGATCACAGAGCCACGGAAGAGAGCCGTGGTGTGCTACATACTGTATAAATACTATTCTGGCTATTGCGAGTAAAACCCTGGTACAACTAGGTGGCGGTTACAAGAAAGCAGATACTAATAAGGAATAACTCTCAATTGTCCCCATTTCTGCAGGAAAGTCTACAAGCAAATCCCACTGTACCCCTGTCTACTCTTAAGCTGGCCATACACTAGGCCGATTACCCGCCGATCGACAGCAGATTCAATCACTGGGATCGAATCTGCTGTCAAATCGTTCACGCAACACGCTAATTTTCGATCTATTTCGGCCCGAAATAGATCGGTCCCGTCGATCGCGCCGTGCGGGAAATTACCGTCGATCGTCGCGGGTAAGGAGCGCATCACTAGCGGCGTACGACCGACGCAGGTATACATTACCTGAAGCTGGCTCCTGGCATCTCCGCATCACCTCCCGGCGGGCATCTTCTCCGCATCAGCTTCCGCATCCCGGCATCCGGCATAACTTCCTGTGTCACTGCAGTGACAGCGGAAGTACAAATAGAGGGCACTCTATTTGAACTTCCGCTGTCACTGGAGTGACAGAAAGTTATGCCGGGATGCGGAAGCTGATGCGGAGAAGATGCCCGCTGGGAGCCGATGCGGAGAAGATGCCCGGGACCAGGCTTCAGGTAATGTATGCGGGGGCCCGAAGGGCGACAGCGGCAGCTCAGCAGATTGTGATCGGTTTCAGGCTGAAATCGATTCACAATCTGTTTGCAGTAAAGGCAGCCATACGATCCCTCTCTGATCAGATTCGATCAGAGAGGGATCTATCTGTTGGTCGAATCTGATGGCAAATCGACCAGTGTATGGCTACCTTAAATGTCCTTTTTATTCTTATATACAGATCCATATTAACAAAGTGTTTGTCCTTGCTAAAATAAAAAGTAGTTATGTTGAGCTAAATTTGTATCCCTTATCTCTAAGTTATTATTTTGCTTATCTAAAAACCCTAATATAAAGTAAGATTAGCGGTGAAGGAAAGGACCAGCGTGAGGTGTGATGAAGGTGTGACTGGAGGTGTGATGAAGGTGTGAGAGGAGGTGTGATTGGAGGTATAATAAAAGTGTGACTGGAGGAATTATAAAGGTGTGACTGGAGGTGTGATAAAGGTGTGATTGGAGGTGCAACTGGAGGTGTGATGAAGGTGTGACTGGAAGTTTGATGATGGTGTGACTTAAAGTGAACCTCCAGACTAAAAATCGACTCAGCAGCACTGAAAAGGCCTGGTGTTTCTTTAACAGTTTCACAGCATCAGAACTTTGTTTCTCTTATACAAGCCTCATTTTTAGCTGCACAGAAGAAAACTGCCCGGGCATTTTTTCCCCCGATGCTGTGCAAAGCATGATGGGATTTCTGATGTTGTTGTTCTCATTCTGCTGTTTTGGTGCAATTTTCTTTTTTTTTACATTTTGAATTTGACATTTGAAGCCTAGCGCATGCAGCTGGGAGGGGTTATCAAGGCAAGACAGTTGGAACGGTGTCTTATGCTCCCTGTCACTTCATTTCAACCAAAAAGATGGCTGCCCCCATGACAAAGATGGCAGCCCCCATGAATCACAAACATTAGCCTGTTCTTTTAAAACAGGGTGGGTAAAAAAATTATATTACCTATCTATTCTAATTAACATAACTAATGTAACTTAATGACATAATGTTTGTTTAGGCTGAAGTTCCCCTTTAAGTGTGATGATGGTGTGACTGGAGGTGTGATGAAGATGCTGTTGGAGGTGTGATGAAAGTGTGGTGAGTGAGTGTCTTTTGCCCTAATGTGTCTGTGCTACCAGGGGTCGCTCTTTCTGGTGTAAGAGAAGTTAAACGATATGCTAAGGGAGTAATAGTACAAGCTGATGGGGAACAGTTTGAATAGTGTAATTTATAAGCACATTTCCCTTAATCTAAAAACCCTAATATAAGGTAAGATTAGTGGTGAAATAAAGGACCAGCGTGAGTCCCCGTTTCACTTGCATACAACATTTGCATAATTCTGCATCAACTCAAAATTATTTGCATCTCATTGACCATCACTAGTAACCACATACAATACAACCTGTCGATTCAAGCATGATTGTAACTCATAACTCAGGATTATGTATGCCTACCTTCATTCTGCTATATACGCTTGTAAGTGGTGTGATGTGGTGATGCTTGTGATCCCCGATTGTGCCACATAGGCCACAGATAACTTCTTGGTCCTGCTCACAGTAGAGGCTGAGGGGGTTACTGTGTCTAGGGCATATCTCAGTCGCAGCTTGCTCCTCACTCAGTATCTTCAGGGTATCAATGAGTCGCTTTAGTGAAACATTGGGAGGAGAAGAGCTGTAATCCACTTCCTGGCGACACACAGGACACAACAGAACGAAGTGGGATTCCTTCATCAGGCCCCATAAGCAGTCCCTGCAGTAGGAATGCCCACACTGCAGCATGGCCGGGTCCTTAAATACCTCCAGGCAGATTGGGCATGTCAGCTGGTTCTCCAGCAGAGGGAGTCTTATATTACAAGCCATCCCTCTTTGTATGGATCTGTAATACACCACCAAGCAGACTTCAGGTTAATTTATGTATCATAATGTGTTGAGAGCAATCTACTGTATATTATGATATTAATTAATACTGTGACTGTATCTAAAATGTAAATTACTGCAGTAAAACAGCATGTAAATAAAGACCATAACGGCAAAGAATATCACTGTATGTTCTAGAGTAAAAGAAGAAATGATAAGCAAAGATCAACAAAGTGTACTTTCTTCACTTCCAGACCTGACTGGTAGTGTGGCAACTTTATTATACTGTATGCCAAAAGTACTTGTGTGTCTGAAAGTATCAGTGATCTAGTCTTGGCTTCCAAACTGTTTCTAAACTGACAATCCATCCAAAACCAATATCTGAGTTTTGGAAAGACAGCCGGGTGTTGGAACATAAAATAAACATTCTGCCAGGATTCCAGTGTAAATGTTCTGTTCATTACAACCTCCTTGGCTTGATAGGTACACAAACTGGTGGATTGCACGTACATCCCCTGGGAACCTGCTGGCCCACTTCTCTGGCCACTCTGGTTTTCCGGGTTCTTCTTATCTTGGGAAAGCATTACAGAGAAACAAACCAACTACTGACAGAGTATTGCATGGAGGGATGCTCTTGACGCAGCTAGGATGTCTCTGTAGTGTCCAGATAAACTGTCTTGATTGCAACGTTTTGTTCTGGCTTCATACTCCAGCTCAGTCCAGCTTGTCTATTTGCAGTCTTGCCTGAGCTTCTGATGACCAACTGTATCTGTCTGATTCCTGCCTCACCTTTCACCTGCTTGATTACCAACTACACATGTCTGGAGCCTGCCTGAAAACATGTTCATTATACTCAGTAAAAGAACTTCACCATAAAACAAATACAACTGGCCCACTGTTTATTGTATGCCTTTCTCTTCTTTCCATTTATGCTATCAAATGCTGGACCATCACCATCCAATAACACCAACAAGGGCCTGTTCACACCGGCAGTGGTGTTAAAGCAGACCTGAACTCAGAACTTCCTCTCTGCTCTAAAAGATAAGCAACAGCATAATAACCTTTACAGAAAAACATTCCCTTGTTACAGCTTATAGAGCTCCTTCAGAGATGCTGCAGTGTAGTTACTTCCTGGTTAGCTGGGAGCACAGAATGGGTTAAACACCTGTTTACATATTAGCTCTCAACTCGGAAGACAGCTGGGAGCTCAAATTACACCAGCTGCTAGAACTGCTGTTCTTTATAAACACATGCAGGGTGAACAAAGGGTGGATTTCTCTGTGTTCTCCTCCTCTCCGGAGCAAGAGTTCAGGTCCGCTTTATACTGTGCACACAGCTCAGCACAGCTGCTGTATATGGTAAAGCGCTGCACAATATAATCGCATGGCAACGTAATGGTACCTAAGTTCACATCGATGCATTAGCAGTACGCTGTGGAGGAACCCTTTGGAATAATGTGAGGCATACAGTGTGGTGCCCGACAACATGCGCATTTACAGTTGCAGTGAAGAATACTTTTTATGTATTGTATGCTTCGCTGCTTAACCTCCTTGGTAAGACTGGCTTACCAGTCTTATCAGTTCTTTGAACAATAGCAAGCAACTTTTTTTTGGTTGTTCAACTTATTTCACAACAAAAGTTGTTGAATAATTGTGCTGCATAAAATACCGCTGTTGAGTGTGTGTATGGGGCTTTACTCTGGATAACTGCACATTATTGTGTCTGCACATAATTATGAATTAAGCTAGGTACAAAAAAAGAAAAAACCCTGTCACCTAAAGCCTCATACACACATTCAACAAAAGTCATTTAAATGGGCAATTATCAAAAACTTTTGTTGAAACAAGCAAAAAAAGTTGTTTGCTATTGTTAAATGGAATCTGTATTCTAAAATTCTTACAATAAAAAGCATACCATTCTATTTATTATGTTCTCCTGGGCCCCTCTGTGCTGCTTCTGCCACTCCCTGCTGCAGTCCTGGCTTGTAATTGCCAGTTTTAGGCAGTGTTTACAAACAAAAGACATAGCTGCTAACCAGAGTGTGATAGGCTGAGAGGAGCTCAGTCTGTGACTCATACAGAGCCTGCAGGGGGTGTGGAGAGGGTGTGTATAGCTTCTATCCTATCACAAGCAGATGAGCACATTCCTGCCTGTGTGCCTGAGCCCGACAAAGCCCTCAGAGGAAAGAAGATTAGATGATATAACAGAGATAATACAGCCACTGTGCAACTAGGAAAGGCTGCAGTAAGACAGACCACATTAGAACAGGTATAGGAACTTATAGGATAGAAGAAATAAGGTTGAAAATGTTGTTACAGAGTCTCTTTAAAACTGATAAGACGCAGCTTAAGTCAATCCAACAGTTGAGCAAACAACTTATTGGTTTGTTTCAACAACAAAAGTTGTTTGATAATTGTGCATTTAAAAGACTTTTGTTGAGCGTGTGTATGAGGCTTAACTTTCACAATCAACCCTGCTGAGGTGCTTATCCAGGGCTGGATATTCCTGCTTCTCTCTCACCTTACAAGAGAATATGTATGCTTGACTGTGCTGAGCATGGATGTAAAGAACTTAGGTGACCATACTTTGTACTGTACATCTACTATAAATGCAGTCCAAAATGTGTATCAAGATTTTTCAGAAACACCTTGATTAAGCTACTGTGGAAGGACTTTAAAAAGTACTAAAAAATCTAATAAACCCCTAAAATAGCTGAAACCTATTCTTATACGTTTGAAACTGAAAAATCAAAGATGCCTTCCTATTAAATGACATTTATTTATGTCTGCAAAAAATGCCTCTCCTTGGAATGTCCAGTGTATATAAGCTGTGTGTTCTAACATCTTGTTAAAATACAGGAACAAGGTCTGAAGAAGGCTTATTAGCTGAAAGGTTACCATATGTTTTGTTTACCTCTAAGTTAACCAAAAACAGTATCATTCTAATTCAAAACTTAAGAAAGTGATGATGATGACATATTGGGCCTTATTCAATTCACTTTTTCTCTAAGCTTTTCTCCTAGGAGATTTTTTCATCCTCTGTTTAAAATACCTTTCCAGCTCTCTGCAATTGAATAAGTACCAAAAAGAAGGTGAAAAAGTACTGTCAAATTTATTCGGAGTATTTTCTTGCTTGTTGTTGGTGGCATAGAAGGCATTTTATTAATAAGATGTCAAAATATCACCTAGAAGAAAACTTAAGAGAAAAAGTGAATCGAATAAGGGCCATAGACCTCTAAAATGTGAATGTAACTTCTTAAATGCTCTGGAAAGTGGCGTATTGAAGGAACATACCTGTTTTGTCAGTGAACAGTCAGGACGACCTGTAGGACTGTACGAAGTATAGAAGTGTGTATTGACTCTACCTCCTCCTTATCTGCTAGTCATGTGAGGCGTGCTTCATGTACTTTATTCTGGCAGAGGTAAGGAGGTACCAAGAGGAACAATCACAATGGATAACACCAACCACATATTAACCCTGAAACTGGAAACACCGCTTTCTGTAAACAACAGAATATTCCATTTTAATAGAATTTGGAGTGTGCCCGTGACACAGGAGTTTGAAACTACAAAAAAATATGTGTTATTCATGTTGCCAAGACTGGATTGCAGTGAAACACCAGTGATAAAATATGTAAACAATGAGCGTGTAGTGTCCAGTCAATTTACTTTCTACTCCAAAAATGTATAAATCACCTCCTGAATCAAGCTAAAGCTTGCCTTGAAAAGCAGAAACCGAAATGTATCAAATAACTAAACAAGTAAAGGCAAAATGTAACAAGACAGAAAATACGACGCTTGACTCTTATGTGGTCTTTACAAAGGACATTTTTCAGCAAAATGCCAAAATGTCTTCCTTTTATTAGTGCAAAAATGCAGAAAACATCAGTGACATACAGGCTTATAGGTTTCAGGTCTAAGTCTGGCCCTTACTAAGTAAAAACAAGTGCAGGGAGTATGCCAACTTCCTCCTTCAACAACTAAGGAGAGTAATCATGTGACCTTAATTAATGTAGCCTGTATTCAAATACAGATATCCTCCAATGGGGATATTAGAGGAACTAATTATCTGTGGCTGCACAATATCTGCTCAATCAGCATTATAACTTTTTATACTTCATATGCTTTAAAATATTTATTGACCAAACTACTAATTGGTTTATTATGGTTTTGTAGCACCTCCCATAGCGCATTGCAGTGCTTTTCCCCAGTGGCAGCAGTGGACCTGTGCAGTGTGCAGTGACGGATGCACAACGGTGCTGGTGTGACCAAAACACAGACACTGGGACAGACACAGCCTATTTGCACAGGTTGTGCATCCGTCATAGTGTGAATTAGCCTAGCAGGTAGGACTGCATCAGTTGAGTGCAACAGCTTAAAGTAAAAAGATACTGGATGCTGAACATCTTGAATATAAGAATGGTAGTCACTCAGTCTTATAACCATCACATAAGGAGCCTGCAAGGCTGGGCAAATACACAGAGAATAATTTAAAGAGATCTGTACTCAAAACTTACAGGCAGATTTTGCTCTGTGTATTTGCCCAGCCTTGTGAGCTCCTCATGTGATGATTATTAACCTGATTAAGCAACTACCATTCTTCTGCTGTGTATTGTTTGGTTTGTGCAGAGGCACACGGGGAATCTGCTGTTGGTCTCCCCTGATGTCAGACTGCACACTATGAGTTTACGGGTTCATCATGCAGGGCCGGCCTTAGGTTTCATAGCGCCCTGAGCGTAACCAGGTTTTGGTGCCCCCCCCCCCCTTCATCCTCTTCCCGCGTGTGCACACACACACATACACAGGCCCATATGCAATTCACCTTTTCTTCTGAGTTATCTCCTAGATAGGTGGAGAGGTGGACAGGGAGTGAGGGAGACAGTGTGCGTAGAGAGGTGGGCAGAGGTAAACAGAGAGGGAGGGGGAGAGTGGACAGAGATAGACAATGGGTGGGCAGAGAAAGAGAGACTTACTGCCATTCAGCAAATTCTGCACACTGAAATTAAGCTACCAGCCTTACAAGCTGACAAACTACTAAAGAACAGGCAGAACCTTCGCTGTACACACTACTCACTAGGAGTGTCCTCTCAGGAAGCCTCAGTTACCGTGCAGTCTGCACTCAGCAGGGTGATGGAAAGACTCACTCTAGCAGGCTGCTTATCAGTTAATACTGTGAGATCCAGACCTTCCAGACAAGCATACACATTTTTAACAAAATAAGGAGAGGGACCCTGACTCTTCTGTATACAGCCACTGAGTGAGATAAGAAGAATAAACACAAGATCTGCTGCCCAAACCACGTGGAAGCTTAACTTAACAGGGCACATTCCTCCAGCCTTCTAGCCTGCTGTCCCCGCTGTGCATTTCAAATACAGCTGAACAGCACTGCTCATTATTCCTTTGCCATCACAGGGATCCTATTGGTGAAGAGGGCTGAAGCAGGCTGGCTAGTTTACTCACCCCTGAGCTAGCTGGACGGTGGACCAGGAAGGAATCAGCTGGGCATATAAGATTGTCCCCTGGCTGCTGCTCACCCCTGCTCCAGCCTTCAGTCACTAGTGTTGTCCGGATCATGAACGATTCGGATCTTTGATCCGAATCTATTTTATGAGTCGATCATCCGAATCATCAAAATGAGTGATTCGGATCGCAAAAGGGGCGGGGCCAGAAGCGACACGCCCCCTCTCAGCGGGCAGCGGGGTCCTGGAAGCAGAGCTGAGATGGATCGCTCTGTTGGATGGGAGGCAGCCTTGCAGGGACAGCAGGTAGATGAGAGAGAGGGGACATGGGTGCCACTGCCAGATATGTGTAGAGCACACATACTGGCTGAAACGTGCTGCTCATTACAGGCTGTCTGTTCGTAGTTGTGCACAGTGAACACATTGGAAGCTTTTGGCTCAGCTCAGCACAGCTCAGTAACTTTGCAGGCACTGTGATTGCAGGGCAATATGATCCTCCTCCACTCGGCACTAAACAGCTGCACTCCACTTATCTTCTGGGAATGCTTTCCTTCACTGTGCGACGTTTGCATGGAAAGTACACAGATGAGCATATAGGTGAAATACATGTAAAGCATGATTGCAGCATGTGGGTATTGTGTGCAAGCAAACATTTCTGCTCTCTGCTCGTCCCTCCTCCCTTCTCTGTCCACTCCCTGCCCTCTGTCCATCTTCTCCCCTTCTCTCTGTGTGTCCAACCCCCTCCCCTTCTCCTGTCCACAGCAGGGAAAGACCTGTCCTGCTAGTCATCTCACCCCGAATGCTTCGGTAGTAAAATGATCCGAGATTCGGATCAAAGATCCGGATCTTTTCAATGATCCGATTCGAATCATCCGGATCATTGAAAAGATCCGAACTTCCCATCTCTATCAGTCACTGCTCCAGTGTCCTCCAGAGTCCGTGGGGCTGCAGCTGCACCACCTTCCGATGTCTCCTTGCTGTCACTAGAGGGCGTGTGCACGCACAGTGATGACAGCATGCGAGACAGCAGGTTGCTGGAGTCTTCGCCCCCATCAACCCCAGCGGCACCAGGGGGCGGAGCTACCACGCAAGACAGACCCAGCCAGAGCCCTGCAGCCAGCCAGATAGATATGTGGCCAGGGCGGCAGGAGCGCCCCCCTAGAAGCCGGCGCCCTGAGCGACCGCTCCGGTCGCACAGGTCAAAGGCCGGCCATGGGTTCATGGCTTTGTGGATGACCTCAGGTAAATCTATTATCAGGCTTTTTATCCTATATCAGACATGTGTCCAATCATGGATATGCTCATTGTATGTTTAAGCACTGAAGCTGCCTCCTCTATGTAGTGCCAGTGGATTTGCACATTGTGTACCTGCTAGGCTCAGGTGCCTTTCTCCGTGTTTTGCTCTCTTGGCTCCTTATGCTGGCTGAATTGTAAATTCGCTTTTTTGGCCTGACGAAGGGCATATTCAGTCCGAAACGGACTAGTGTTGTTGCCAATTCAATCATTATGCCAATTCTACTAATATGGTCCTTTTTTTTGCCAGCCAAACAATTTGAATAAGACTTTATTGAGCCTCTGTATTCAAGTTACACGGATCTTTCATGTCAAGTTGTGTGTTTTGTATCAATAACGTTTTTGTACTATTTTTGAGACACTGGATTTTTGCGCAATTTTTTTTGATATATTACATAAAGTCCAGTGATTCTGATTCCCCACACTGCACATGGCTACATTATACTGATATCTGGGCAAAAGGAAGGAGGGGGGTTGCAACGTGTCCTTGGGCTCCATCTGGTGTTAGTACACAGATCCTAGTTTGTTGACAATATTCATTCTACTGTAAAGCCTCATCTACACACGTAGATGAGGCTCCGATGTGTGTTATCCATTGATAAGCTCCGACAGGTCAGATCTTGCTACCGCCGATTCCCTGCTCGTTCCCCGCGAGGGGACAATGGCAGGGAATCGAGCGGAAGATAATCGGTGCGGCGCGGGGACGAGCGGGTATCGAATCTGGGGCGAGCGGTGACGCAGAAGAGGCGGATCGGAGCCTCATCTACGCGTGTAGATGAGGCTTTACAGTTGCAAGTTTCATAGACACTATTGGTTTCCACCTACAATCAGTGACAGGCTCTTGCAATTCATCCACATGGACGATGGAGAAGGGGGAGGTGATCCATCCTTGTACTGACAGCGTCGTAGTGAAGGGGGATGGAAGGGTCGCGATCAGAGGGGCCCTCCTTCAACAACTTTATTAATGTGGAAGGGAAAACCTTGCTAAAAAACACACAGAGACACCTGGAGCCTGGATAGTGCCGTATGCACAAGTAGGATGTAAATAGATGTAATATAAAGGCTGTGGCACTCACAGAGGTGGGCAGCAGCAGTGGGCAACAATTCAATCAAAGGCCAAACTTTCTCCCAACGGGGACAGAAGATCCACACATTGGTCGCTCTCTAAAAAAAAGGCCTTAGAGCCCAAGGGCTCAGGGGATTGACCCCTCACAGAGTGGGATGCCAGGAACACATGATGGAGAGGCGCCCAAGAAAATAAAACAATTAAAAATGATTGAGGTGGCTTACCTCATAGACGACAAGACTTATAATACTGGTCGAAAAGTTTATTAGCACGCGTTCATAAGGCAACGCGTTTCGTGAGCCCAAAACATCTCACTTCTTCGGGCCAGTAATCTGTGCTGGATGTGCTGTAATCATAAACAGAGGCACCCGATGATTATATTACAGCACACCCGGCACAAATTACTGGCCTTATGAAGCGAGATGTTTTGGGCTAACGAAAAACACGTTGCCTTGTGCTAATAAACTTTTTGACCAGTTTTGTACGTCTTGTCGTCAACGAAGCAAGCCACCTCAATTTAGTTTTTTTAAATTGTTTTATTCTGTTGGGCGCCTCTACACTGTGTGTCTTTCATGGTGCTAGCTGGTAAAGATCAGTTTTATATATGCTTTGAATAATCTTAGCCAATAACAAACTGTTCCACTCCCCTCTTACACTGCTCTGGCACTGTGGTTGATTTAGGCAAGTTTATGTATAGCGTGTTTGAGGGGATCCAATATATAACACATACTGGGGCCCAGAGCTCTTTAGCTATACCACTGTGTACCACTGAAGCTCAAATACTGAGACTAGATTTTACATAAATTTTACACAAAATATTCTCCCTAATCTGGAGAAGCAGAGGAAGAGGCCCTATGAGAGGAAAGAAAATGAAATTGGACCCACGTCCACACTAGCAATAACATGTTGAAAGGGGGGATATGGCCATACAATTTAAGGAGGGAAGAGGAGAAGGGCAAAGGTTACCTACGTAATTCTCCTTTTATTTGGGGGGGGGGAGTGAAGACATATAAAGGCTGCCTATTAATGCTGGCTGGGGTCAGGCCAGGGTGAGAAAGGCTACATTAGATACCTACTGAGGGGGTAGTTCTCAGTCACCAATGCTACCAAATACTGCTATTTGGGGGCCAATGGCTACCATATATTTCTATGGGAGACTCGAAACCCCCACATCTAGAAAACCAGCCTTTTTCCCTGCACACAGATAGCAGGAACTGATAGCCTCTGTCTGCCCCCTTCCACCAAATATCCATTTTGGTAACCTTTATACCCACCGCATTGCAGTATTATATAGCCTTTGAGCCTCCCATCCTATCTATAGGCGTATAAAGTAGTGTTTATCCTCCCAGATTGCAGCATTAGGTACCCTTCCTGCCTCCCCTTCAGAAGTACAGTACAGTATCATACCTCCCAACTTTTTGAGATGAGAAAGAGGGACACTTAAGCCATGCCCTTGCCACACCCCTAATCACCACCCCTAGTCACACATACCATAAAGATTTCATAAGAAAAATATGTTGTTTTATAATTCAAACCACACTGGTCCTTTCTATCCTGGTTCACTTTCCTGCATATTACCATTTTAAAATTGGTAATAAATCAATTTAAAGGATGGAAATAAAGTGTAGAGTCAATCAAACACATTTTTCAGCAGAAAGATATATATATTTTCATAAAAAGCGGGACAAAGTCCTGAAAGAGGGACAAATGAGGAGGAAACAAGGACAGGGCTCCCAAAGAGGGACTGTGCCTCCAAAAGAGGGACAGTTGGGAGTAGGGTTGCCAGGTCGGCTGATGGAGAAAACCGGACAGGGGGTGGAGTTAGGGGCGGAGTCAGGGGCGGAGTCAGAAGCGCACTTTTATGTAGAGTGGGGCTAAGCAATGGGCTTTTTAAAAAATGTTTTTTACAGTATTTATATCGCACTGACATCTTCTGCAGCACATTACAGAGTACATAGCCATGTCACTAACTGTCCTCACCAGTACATGCACATAAGAGACCACTTTTCACCAGTAAATGCACATAATAAGAGACCGCTTTTCACCAGTAAATGCACATAATAAGAGACAGCTTTTCACCAGTAAATGCACATAAGAGACAGCTTTTCACCACTAAATGCACATAAGAGACATCTTTTCACCACTAAATGCACATAAGAGACATCTTTTCACCACTAAATGCACATAAGAGACAGCTTTTCACCAGTAAATGCACATAAGAGACAGCTTTTCACCAGTAAATGCACATAAGAGACAGCTTTTCACCAGTAAATGCACATAAGAGACAGCTTTTCACCAGTAAACGCACATAAGAGACAGCTTTTCACCAGTAAATGCACATAATAAGAGACAGCTTTTCACCACTAAATGCACATAAGAGAAAGCTTTTCACCACTAAATGCACATAATAAGAGACAGCTTTTCACCAGTAACTGCACATAATGACAAACAGCCAGTTGTCCCCAGTATATGTAGCCAGGGATATATGTGCCCAGTATATGTAGCCAGAGGTATATGTCCCCAGTATATGTAGGCAGGGGAATATGTCCCCAGTATATATAGCCAGCGGTATATGGGCCCAGTATATGTAGCCAGGGTGTATATGGGCCCAGTATATGTAGCCAGGGTGTATATGGGCCCAGTATATGTAGCCAGGGTGTATATGGGCCCAGTATATGTAGTCAGGGGGTATATATGCCCAGTATATGTAGGCAGGGGAATATGTCCCCAGTATATATAGCCAGGGTGTATATGGGCCCAGTATATGTAGCCAGGGTGTATATGGGCCCAGTATATGTAGTCAGGGGGTATATATGCCCAGTATATGTAGGCAGGGGAATATGTCCCCAGTATATATAGCCAGGGTGTATATGGGCCCAGTATATGTAGCCAGGGTGTATATGGGCCCAGTATATGTAGCCAGGGTGTATATGGGCCCAGTATATTTAGCCAGGGTGTATATGGGCCCAGTATATGTAGCCAGGGTGTATATGGGCCCAGTATATGTAGCCAGGGTGTATATGGGCCCAGTATATGTAGCCAGGGTGTATATGGGCCCAGTATATGTAGCCAGGGTGTATATGGGCCCAGTATATGTAGCCAGGGTGTATATGTCCCCAGTATATGTAGGCAGGGGAATATGTCCCCAGTATATATAGCCAGCAGTATATGGGCTCAGTATATGTAGCCAGGGTGTATATGGGCCCAGTATATGTAGCCAGGGTGTATATGGGCCCAGTATATGTAGCCAGGGTGTATATGGGCCCAGTATATGTAGCCAGGGTGTATATGGGCCCAGTATATGTAGCCAGGGTGTATATGGGCCCAGTATATGTAGCCAGGGTGTATATGGGCCCAGTATATGTAGCCAGGGTGTATATGGGCCCAGTATATTTAGCCAGGGTGTATATGGGCCCAGTATATGTAGCCAGGGTGTATATGGGCCCAGTATATTTAGCCAGGGTGTATATGGGCCCAGTATATGTAGGCAGGTGTCCCCCCCCCCGCCCCCCCAGGAGGGAAGCAGTCAGCGCAGAGAAGAGGGAGAGCGGTGAAGAAGGGGGCCATCTCCCCCCCTTCGCTCACCTTAGGGTCCTCTCCCTCCCTCGCTGTCTGCTCCGATCGGTGTGTGCGGCGGTGGCTGGCAGGGCGGAACTTACCTTCCGTGTCTCCTCCGTCTGGTCTCGTCGCAGGCGCCGCGCGGGATGAGTTGCCACTACTCTGGTCTGATGCAGACCAGAGCAGCGGCTGCGGCACCAGAACTTCCGGCCGGCGCTTGGAGCGACACGGAAGGTAAGTCCCGCCCGCTGCCAAGCGCCACCGCCAGTCAGAGACAGCCACACACAGATCGGAGGAGACAGCGAGGGACGGAAAGCATCTAAGGTGAGAGAAGGGGGGGAGATGGCCCCCTTCTCCGCCGCTGCCCACCGCTTTCCCTCCACTGCGCTGCTCTCCTCCTGCTACAGGCGGCTGTCAACACTGACAGCCGCCGGAAAAGGCATAAAACCGGACATCTTAATTGTCCGGTTTAACATGCCTTTTTGCACCGGACACAGCGGCCAAAAACCGGACTGTCCGGTCTAAAACCGGACACCTGGCAACCCTAGTTGGGAGCTATGCAGTCAGGGGTGTTTCTAGCCACTTTGTCACTCCAGGCAAGAAAACCTGTGGCGCCCCCCCCCCCCCCCCCCCCCAGCGCCGACCCTTATTCCACCCCCACCCCCGTGCCCCCACCACAAGCACACACACACACACAAAAAAAGCTATATACTGTAATTATAAAGTTCCACAATGTATGTGTTTCCACGTTTTATATCTCCAGTAAGAGAAAAATAAATCACATTCTTGGAACAATACCTTAAGTGCAATTAAATATAATGCACAAAATTGGAATGCTTTCAAGTTTTATAACTTAAGAGATAAATAAAAATAAAGTGCTTGCAATAATAACTTAAGATCAATTAAATCTAGTGCACAAATGAACAATCTAAACATTACAAAATTTCTTGATTAACATCAAAAAAGTAGAATATTTAAAACTGAACATGCCTGGACTTAAAAGGACATCCGAGGTGAAAATAAACTTATGAGAAAAACAATTGTATCTATCCTCCTCCTCCTAAAAAAGACTTGTTTAGATATGCCACAGTTTTCATATATAGTTAAATCTAGAGGTACAGAGTACCTAGCAAGCTTATGGTGAACCAGAAGGAGTGTGTAAAGGGCTACAATAGACTTAAAATCTAGTTTTTAAGTTTTTACTGTTTCAATGTCTCTGCTCAATAACACCTTCATTGAAGTATGTCAGAGCTCAAATCTATGAATTATTGACCCTTTTTATCTCTTTCCTGCTCTCAGAAGCCATTTACTGAAAGAAAAGTATGTTATGGCTGTAATTACTAATCAGTAAGATTTATGCTATAGTCTGACCCAGTCCGACCCGGACAGAAACTGTCACTTACAAATCTGATCTTTAACTCTTTTAGGCAGAGAAAGAAAAAAAAAGGAACACAGCATAGTTATTTGTATGCTTGGCACTGTACATACACATATCTATCTCCTCATGTCACGTCACCTCGGGTATCCTTTAAGACATAAAAAAAATTAAATACAATGCAGAACATAGGAACTTCAACTGCTTTCAAGTTTTAGAACTTCAGTAGGAGATATACACATGATGTGCTCAGAACAATAACTTAAGAATAAATATAATGCACAAATAAACAATAATGTAAACATTCAAAAAGTGCTTGCTCAATATGTAAAAGTCAGAATATTTAAAACTTAACACGCCTGGACTTTCTAGCAGCAAAATCATTAATGACATCATCAAAAGATATACTCCTAGACACATCTCTATTAATGCTCATCATAGCAAGGCCATTGAGACGTTCCTGTGACATGGTTGATCTCAAATAGTTTTTTATTAACTTCAGTTTTGAGAAACTTCTCTCTGCTGAAGCTACAGTTATGGGAGTAGTTGCTGCAATTCTAAGGGCTAGCCACATGTTAGGATATATCTCCATTCAACGTTTTTCCTGTAAAAATGCCAACAGTTCCAAGGCAGTCATGCTGGATTTAGGTAAATCTGGGAAGACTTGTAGTTCTTGTGCTAGTCCTTTCCCATCAAGGTCACAATGTCCATTGTAGGTCAGGCTGTCACTGAGCTTTGTACATTTTTCAATCTTCTCCTCAGTGGAAAGATTAGGAAAGTTTGTAAGGACTCCAAATTTTTTTTCAATTTCACCTACTGTCAGAAATCTCTCTTGCAATGATGCAATTGAAGTATCCACAACCATGTTAAAGAAAGAGACTTCCAATTGTTTTAGTGCATCTTGAATAGGCTCATCAGGAGTCTCATAGGAGAAATGGAGCTTGGTTTTTCTCAGCCTCTTTTGCTTTAGCACAGGTTCCACGTTCATCTCCTCACAAATATCCTTTGCTGAGATCTGTGCAGAAACAAATCCAGTACCTCTGTAATCAAGTAAGGAGGCTTCTGTTTTTTTCAGAAGGTCTACAGCAACATCCAACTGCATGGATTCTGACTGCATTAGCTTGCTTACAATTTGGATTTTCTGAAGAATGTCATACCATACAACAGTACAAATCAAAAACCGAAATGATCCCACTTCTTCGGCTAATGATTGCGCCTCTGCTTGCACTCCAGGATCAGAAGACGTTTCCCTCACTTGAAGAAGAGCCTCCCTAATATTTGAAGCCTGGTATCTTACAGCTTCTACACTTTCCACCCGACTCTCCCATCTTGTTTCAGACCATGATTTCAGTGTGATGGTGACCTTGCTTTTTAAAATAGTCCATCTCTGAGTAGAAGCTGAGAAAAGTTTGAAAAGATTTTGTAGGTAACCAAAATAGGCATTGGCTTCAGGAGAGTTTTTAGCTGCATCAGCAACCACTAGGTTTAATGTGTGTGCTCCACAAGGCACAAAAAATGCCCTTGGGTTGATTTCCAAGAGTCTGGCTTGCACGCCTTTCCTTTTCCCTCTCATATTTGCGCCATTGTCATAGGACTGTCCTCTACAGTCTTCAAAAGAGATATTGAGATCTCCAAGTCTCTTCAGAATGAGAGATGCCAGGCCTTCACCAGTAGTTTCTTCTGCTTCAAGGAAACCCATAAAGTGCTCTTTGATTTGAAGACTTTCAAGGGCCACGATTCTAATAATCACTGACATCTGCTCCTTGTGGCTCACATCAGGTGTACAATCCAAAATGATTGCATAGTATTTAGAATCTTTTACTTCTTTCACAATAGCATCTGTAATTTTGCTTCCGATACAGTCAATCAGCTCATTCTGAATATTAGGTCCCAAATATGTAGTGTGACTGGCTCCCCTTTGCACTTCACTAAGATGCTGTTTGAGTACCGGGTCAAATTTAGCCAAAAGTTCCACTTCCTTTAGAAAGTTTCCATTGTTTGGTTGGAAAAGGATGCTTGTCTTGCCTCTCAGAGCAATATTTCGTTCTGCTAATGACTGTATAATAGCAACCAACCTTGTTAAGACTGCTCGCCATCGTTTCTTTTCAGCATCATACAGTTCCATTTGTACTTTATCTATAGTTTTCCCTTTTTGAAGACGGATCTCTAATTCCTTCCACATTGTCATATACTTGTGATGATCTGCACTGTTCTCATGGTTCTTTAATTGCTCTGCACAGTTCTTCCAATCTTGAAATCCGGCCTTGATCAGACTGAATTCTTTGTTGGAAAACAGCTTACAACAAAAGCAAAATAGTCTGTTACCCTTTTTAGAATAAATGAGCCAACTTCTTCTTATTTTTTCTCCATTTACTAGACTTCTGTGAAAGAAGTGGTGGTGGCAGGATCTGCCATCTTCTTTTCTCGGAAAAATAAATCCAGAATGAACTTGATATGGCCCACTTTTCACCAACTCATCCCTTACACTATTTGTAATGACTGGCCAATCAGCAGGGTCTAGAGGTGCTGCTCTGCTAGGGTCACACACCCGTGTCTCACCATGTGCCTCTGTAGCTTTTTGAAATTCAACAAGTAACTCGTGAGAAGTGTGTTCCGTAGATATTGTATCTGCAGCCTGAAGACTTGCTGGGATTCGTGCTGTACTTGGCTGTGCTAAATGAACCTCTGCAACCACCTGCACTTCAGATCGTTTCTCAGCACTTGTCTCTGCAGTACAATGTGTGGCCTCTTGTGTTTCAGGTCTTGAGCACGATGCAGTTTCACCTGCATGAAAAAGCCAAACACTTATGTAGCATGAAATCCTTAGCATCTCTAGATATTTTACTCTAATAAAGAATATAGGGTAGAAAGTGAAGTACATGTGACCGTTACTCCAGATGATCCTTCCTCACTGGGTCCACTAGTGGGATCTGGAGCTGGTTTTGAGCGTTCCAGATACTTCTTCATGGCCTCTGTAAAGTTTTTAAAAATTTGCATTAATCTACACTTTGAAAGCACTTCAGCACAAACTTTGACACCATAATCAGTGAAGTTCATAGTAATGCACATTGGAAAACCTGAACTCTGAACATCAAGAACAATCAAAATGATTAAACACGTGCTGAATGGCCAAATTATTAGAGACACCACAGCAATGATGCCATGAAGTTTTTTAGACCAGTAGTTATCCTCTGGACACCTGAGATATTGCTTTGTTGGTTTCATAAATATTGAATCCATCTTTTTGTTACACCCATAATCATGAATCAATCCAGTTTGTTTAAATCTTCTATTATACCCATGTAGAGGCTAAACAGGTCTCTTGATACAATACGATATCTCTTGTGTCTTCATCATGTGTCACTAATGGAGCCATCAAATTTAGAGTTGGGGGTGTCTCTTGTAATCCGGGCGCACAATGTATAAAAACTTTAATTTAGAAATGCTCTATATCACATAGCACCAGGCAGCATGGTTGCAGATTTAGTCCTCAATTTCTGCAATGTACAGTCAAGCACCTCATCTTGGTCATTGGAATACTGTCCAAACCCAATGTTTGAAAAATCAAAGTTGTACTCTTTCACCAGAAGGAAATACCGTTGTATTACAATGAGACTCACAGGCATCTTCTTTTCAGTCAGACAGAAAGTGTCAGGCTGGCAAGAGAGTAACCAAGCAGCTCGGGGTGACCAAATACCACAAGGAGAGTATAGGGGACTAAAAGGGACCAAAAGCCCTCCTACTAAAAAACAATGCTTGGTGTGCTTTGCCTTCTTAAAACAGAAGGGATTTACATTAATTTAACGCAGAATTTAAGTGCACATCTGTGGTTACCCAAATTGCAGGGCTCCTGAATACCCAAATGATCTCTTTATGCCCCTGAAGCAAGGCTAGCATCCAGAACCACTGGTGTATAGGAAGCCTATAGCTTATAGGTTTTACACAGCCATATCAACCCCACATGCAGACAGCCTGTTTCGTACTTTTGGTCCTCCTCAGTGCATGGCAGGGATTGATATGGCTGTATGGGATAGGGCTTGTAAGACTGGCAAGAGGGGATGCTTAAAATTCGACATTTAAAGTGAGAGCAACCTTAAGTTTAGTAAAGTCTCCTCCCTTAGGACACCACTCACGAGCTGCGTCAGATACAAAGTCTATTCATTCCTTTATACAGAGCCATGTTTTCCTAAAGTTTGGCAAACCTTGGTTGTTTGGGAGCTCCTAGCCCCCGATATAATGTGCACTACACTGGAGCCCTGTTGCTTGACCACAGCGGCTGAGGGGTCATTACTAA
Source organism: Hyperolius riggenbachi (assembly GCF_040937935.1). Taxonomy (NCBI): domain Eukaryota; kingdom Metazoa; phylum Chordata; class Amphibia; order Anura; family Hyperoliidae; genus Hyperolius; species Hyperolius riggenbachi. Next base: position 453,447,769 of record NC_090647.1, on the reverse strand, counting down.
ACTTAAGGTGTGGTCAAATGACGGTCACCTTTAGTAACTTACAATTCTCCTAGACGCCTACTATATTTCTATATGAAATACCTCTGTATTGAAGTGCTTTTTGCTCCGCATCTTTCCTCCTTTTTTTAAATTCTGCCCCTGAAGGCTTTGATCGTTTCATGATGAAGCCTACAAAGGATGAGTGTACGAGTAATGAGTAAAAAGCTTTTGTAACAAACTGCTTCACAATATGATGTACAACGAAAGCAAAAATCTATTCCAACTCCTCATAAATTATATTATACAATTCAAGAGTTTAATGGAGTTATCAGGCAATAATACGTAAAATAGGGGCTACTTACCCGGGGCTTCATCCAGCCCCAAGCTCCCAGCATGTCAAGACAAGACAAATAACATTTATATCGCGCTTTTCTCTTGGTGGACTCAAAGCGCCAATGTCCCTCACCACAGCTCTGCCCGCAGCCATTCGCCGCCTCTGCCTCCCGGTCCGTGGTGATGACGTCAGGCCGAGGTACTGTACTACGCCTGCGCGAGCGGCGCTGTTAATCACCGCCCCTTGTAACGGAGCGTACTGAGCAGGCGCAGAACCTACCTCCAGGTCGGCCTGACATCATCACCGCAGACCGGGAGGCAGAGGCGGAGCCGGCGAACGGCTGCATGCAGAACTGCGGTGAGGGACATGCTGGGAGCTTGGGGCTGGACGAAGCCCCGGGTAAGTAGTCCTTATTTTACGTATTACTGCCTGATAATTTAATAACACGCTCCAAAACTTAGCAAAGCACAACTGATCCAGGCTATTTGCAGTGAAGTTCCCATGGGATGTGCCCGGAGGGAAGACAGTAAGAAAGTCAGCAGAATACAAAGAATATAAAGCCCCTTGTGCAACTTAGGAATTTGAAAGTAACCAAACCTGAAAGCCCAAATGGCAGTCAGATATAGAATAGCACAAATACCAATGTCAGGTATCATGTCTCCTGCAAATCAAATGCAGATAACATGTTCCCCACAGATCAAATGCACATAACACGTCCCCCACAGAACAAGGCAAGACATCATTACCAACATAAAACTATAAATCATGCATCATGTCCACCACAGATCAAATGCAGATAATGTTACACATGCTTTTCCACATAACAAGCCTAGAGTGAAAACATCACAATGTGACAATGATCGTCATTAGACTGTGAGCTTCTCTGAGAACAGTCAGTTATGGCCCATACTCACGAGGGAGTAAAGTGGCCTGTCGCCAGCACACGTGAGCGTGTGGGCGACAGGCCGGCGACAGCTCCTCGCCAGGTCCCTCCGCGTACACACGCGGAAGAGGGACCAGCGGCGAGGCGGAAGCTGTCGCCGACGTTCCTCCTCCCCCCGCCGGAAGCTCCGTGTTTCTCAATTGAGGTTGCTGTCGCTAGTCCGCGTACTCACGCGGACTAGCGACAGTTGCGGGGGAGGTGCAGCGGCGACTGTCGCCATGCGATTGAAAGTTTCAATCGCCTGGCGACATAAGCGACGGGCGACAGTTCGGGGTGCGCGCGCGTGGAACGGCCCATACTCACGGGCGAACTGTCGCCGCAACACGCGCGCGCTGCGTGTTGAGGCGACAAAAGTCCCTCGTGAGTATGGGCCATTAGAGACATCTCTATTCACTTTGTAGGAAGTAGATTGTGAGCTCCTCTGGGGAAGTCAGTGACATGACTATGTACTCTGTAATGTGCTGCAGAAGATGTCAGTGCTATATAAATACATAATAATAATATGGTAGGACATTAGACTAGGACTATGGTAGGATTAGATTGTGAGCTTCTCTGAGGACAGTCAGTGACATGACTATGTACTCTGTAATGTGCTGCAGAAGCTGTCCATGCTATATAAATACATAATAATAATATGGTAGGACATTACACTATGAGTATGGTAGGATTAGATTGTGAGTTCCTCTGGGGAAGTCAGTGACATGACTATGTACTCTGTAATGTGCTGCAGAAGAGGTCAGTGCTATATAAATACATAATAATAATATGGCAGCACATTATGGATGGTAGGATTAGATTGTGAGCTCCTTGGAGGACAGTCAGTGACATGAAAAGGACTCTGCAAAGTGCTGCAGAAGATGTCAGCGCTCTATAAATACATAATAATAACATGGTAGGACAATAGACTATGACTATGGTAGGGATTAGATTGTGAGCTCCTTTGAGGACAGTCAGTGACATGACTATGTACTCTGTAAAGTGCTGCAGAAGATGTCACTGCTACTATTACTTAATATGTATAAAGCACCAACATCTTCTGCAGCACTGTACAGAGTATATTGTCTTGACACTTAACTGCCTCTCAGAGGTGCTCACAATTCCTACCATAGTCATATGTCTATGTATGTATATATCGTGTAATGTTTTTATTAAGTCTAGGGCCAATTTAGGGGGAAGCCAATAAACTTATCTGTGTTTTTGGGATGTGAGAGGAAACCAGAGTGCCTGGAGGAAACCCACACAGAGGGAGAACAAGCAAACTTTGCGCAGATGGTGCCCTGGCTGGAATACAGTGAAGGGAAGCCTCAGGATTCCATTAAGGCTTCCTTCGGGTCTCTGATGACCCTCATTACTGAGTGTGGCCCTCCAGAAGATTAGTGACAAGGCACTGTCGCTAATCATATCGGGGCCGCGCACCTCCTCTTCCTTCAGCGTGGCTGCACAGTAGCTGCACAAGCACACCTGCGCAGTAAGCTAAGCTGCTACTGCACGGCCGCACTGATAACTGAGGAAGAGTGCGATCCCGATGTGGCAGGGGGGCAGCATTCAACGACAGGGGACATTGGACCACTGAGGGAAGCCTGAACCCTCAATGGGATCCTGAGGCTTTCCTCTGTTCAGGTTAAAGTGGACCCACATTAAAAATACAAGATTTCAGAAATAAAATCTATTTTCTAAATTATAATAATAAATAGCAGTCTTTTTTCAGCTGCATGATGACAAATATAAAATATTTTACATTTATTGGAGGAACTCCTCCATTCCTTTCAAATTGCCGGGGCAGAATCCGGCAAACTGGTGAAGTAGGTGGTGTCCGGCAATGGAGGAATTGCTAATGGCTGCCACATGTATAACCCTAGTAATGAAAAGAGAAGGGTGAAAAGCATGCACTGAAATGCTCATAGGCTTGAAGGAGTGTTTATTTATCTTTGTATGTGTCAGAGTGGTGCAACTAAATATTTTTAATTTAAAATAATGTTTGGTTTGGGTCCACTTTAATATCTTATTTTGAACTCGAGCTTCGGATCACTTTAAAGGATACCTTAGTCCTTAAAGGGAACCTAAATTGAAACAAAACCAAAAAAAAAAGTTTCCCTTTCTTAGGGCTTCTACTAGCCTCCTGCAGCGGCCCTGTGCCAGCGCCATCACAGATCTATTTTCTGGTTCCCCGCTGCCCCACAGTTTCGTTCTTGCTAACTGGCCAGTCAATGGTCACTGCCCACATCCTCGGTCACACTCCAGCTGCCAGAAGTGTCCTGCGCATGCACAGAACGAGAAAATCTCGTACTGCGCTTGCGCAGGACGCTCCCGGACCACGGTGATGGGAGAATATTAGAGGACGCACACAGTCAGGGCTGTGCAGTGTCCATCGACTGGCCAGTTGACAAGAACAAAACTAAGTGGCAGTGGGGGACCGGAGACTCGATGTATGATGGCACGGACACAGGGTGGCTGCAGGGGACTGGTAGAAGCCCCAGGAAAGTGAAACTTTTTTTTGTTGTTTCGGTTTAGGTTCCCTTTAATGAACTCTGTAATTGATGCTGTGTGTGTGTGTGTGTGTTGGTGCACATAGGCTTATCGCACCTCCTGTGGCCCAGAGTTGGTTTATGTTCATTTGTAACAGGTCCTGTTCCTAAGTAGTGGTCGACGTAGGCGCAATATGTCCTTTCATGCATTCCTGTGGGAAGACGTAGCAGTTGCGTTTACCCTCTGACTTAGACATACTGCACTCATGTGCAGTATGCCCACTTGAGCACCTGGTGACCATGCTCCCTGCCAACCTCTAGTCCAGTGCACGCACGCCGACTAGGTCTTCCCGCAAAAATGCACGCGTCTGCGTGTCTTTGACTGAGGCTAAGATTCAGCAGCAGCAATGCTGCAGCATCACCTCAGACAGCATGATTGCTCTCTGCTGATATCATCATCAGTGGTGCTGCAGCAGCTGCGTCACTCAAACTTAGGGCCCTTTTCCACTAGCAAGTGCGATCGCAAGCGCAAATCACCTGCGCTTGTGATCACGCAAGCTACTTTTTTCCACTGTCCGCGTTCCGCCATCGGGAATGTAACACGATCATGACAAGAATCGCGCTGGCCGGCGATCGTATTTCTGCAAAAATCAAACCACGATCGAAGCGGCATAGTGGAAAATGAGCACCACAATTTACATGCGGTGCTCTAGCGCCTAGAAAAAAACGGCTGCAATCCTCTTTTTGAATTGGATCACAGCCAGTGGAAAAGGGCCCTAACAACTCTGCTCACAGTGCCCAGCACAGCTTGCCCAATGCCCACCTACACCTAGTGACAGTCTGTCGGACTCTGTCCAACTCACAACTAGAGATGGCCTGAAACCGTTCGCCGGGCGAATCTGGGCCCTGTACTACTTCCGGGTCACTAGGACCTGGAGTAGTACGCCTGCGTGGCCCGGCGGTGCGTGTCCTAGTATCGCTCTCCTGTTGCTGGGCACTCTCTGCGCATGAGCGTGATGTCACTCATGACGTCACGCACATGCGCAGAAAGTGCCCAGCAACAGGAGAGCGATACTAGGACGCGCACCGCCAGCGTACTACTCCGGGTCATAGTGACCCGCAAGTAGTACAGGGCCCAGATGTTCGCCAGCATCTCTGCTCAGCCCCCCCACCCCCCCCCCCCTCAGATCTCAGGGCCAGCCAGGGGAGAGTGGGGCATATAATATCAAGAGAGGGGGAACACCACTCACTATGAGGGTCTCCCCTCTGCTGCTCTGCAGACACTGTGCAGCATGTGTGTCTCCCTCCCTCCGAGTCCTGCCCAGGCCCACACAGCAGCAGGCATGCTATATGCCTGTATTATTTAACATCCATGATCCACCATCCCATTCCCAGGACAGGAGCCACTGCCTGCGGTGATATGGGCGACCGGGGGGGGGGGGGGGGGGGGGGGGGGGTCGGGTCGGCGGAATTAGGCTGCCAGGATCAGGATGCTGCAGTATTACGTAGTGTCTTCACCAGCCCCGTGCCCTTTAAGTCGTGCGGACAATTCCATTTCCTTCACCTCTGCATCCCATTCCCCCCACCATCTCGTGTGTTCCGCCAGACTAGGCAGAGTAGCGCGGCGGAGGCGGAGCCTCTTCCCATCCCTGCACTGTGGCCTCCCATCACTCCTCCGCTCTCTGCCTCTCTCCGTCTCCCGCGCGCCGCATGTCACGTGACTGCAGGAGAAGCAGGAAGGAACCAGCGGACGGGAGTCCACGATGGCGAAGAGGATGGTAAGAGCCTCCGCTCCTCTGCCTTTCAGGGCTGGTTCAGTGGCGGGGGGCCCTTCCTGGTGGATCTCGCCCCCGTATTAACCCTGTGACGTCATCTCAGCAGTACTCACAGGTGTACGGAATGGATATGGATGTTTGCAGTATCTATCTGTAATATCTATCAGATGGATGATTGCTTTCTTGTGTAGCTAATGCACCATTAATTGAAATATTAGTAAAATACAGAGTATTTACTTGATCATATGTACTAAAGCGTACCTGAAGCAAAATTAAAGTGGAAAACCAGATCTTTAGGCCTCTTTTCCACTGACTGTTGAGCTGTGTGCTCAGGAAGCATTTACCAGGCAGCAGTGAGCAGTTGTTTGAGTTTGAGAGGCATTTCATTGCCTATCAACAGTGCGTAGAAAATTCACACTAGAGCGTTTTTGACGCAACTTCGGCAAAACGCTCAAACGCTAGCGCTTTTGAAAGCGCTAGTATAATAAAGCCCTATGGGCCCGTTCTTACTTTGGCGATTTGCGCTAATCGCCCAAAATCATGAAACACAAATGCGTAGCCTGCACAATTTTCAGGCGATTTCCTGGCGATCGCGTTTCAGTGCTATAAAAGCACTAAACGTGATCACGGAGAAATCGCTGTACTGTCCAGTGATTTTTCCACGGGAAATCGCAGAAAAATCACTCCAGCAAAAATCGCCAGCGTTTTGCGCTTCCAAGTGTGAATCGGGCCTAATAGCCGCTGGATAGTCCAGAGGCTGCCTGGATCCTCCTGCAGCTCACTGGTCCCACCTAAACCATCATCTTCCCAAAAGGAAGTGCTCAGGCCTCTTCCACATTACAACACGTGCAGGAGCCGTTCTCCTGCACGCGTTGAATAGGCTGCGGCATGTCGTCGGGAATCTGCGGTGCGATGCTGAGTAGCGGCGGTAGTAATTAACCCGACGAGACGATAAAATGCTCCCAGGTGCGTCGTACCGCAACGCATCGAAACGCAGCGTCAGGTGTGAAAGGTAAAATGAGTCTATGGATTTTCATTTTACCTTGGTCAACGCAAAGTTTTGACTTTGCGTTGAAACGCTGAAAAAGGGCTGTAGTGTGAAAGAGCCCTCAGAGGGGAAAAAGGCCATGCAAAAGCGGCTCTGCTCTGTTATACTGGGTAAGCATGGACCGTATTCGTTTATGCCCATATTAATAAAAAACACTGCGCCACAGTTCCAAAAGAGACAAAAGTCAAATGTTCACCAGACCCTGGGATCGCTGCAGAGAGTCCAGATTAGGATATGAAATAATATAAAAACTGCTGCGCTCTCCAGACCTGCAAAAAAAAAAAATCAGACTCCACATAGGGTGATACCATTCAGACAATATAGAAAGTTCCCCTGCTAATGACTACTTTAATTTCAGCAGAAACCGGTGTACAAGAAAGAACCTCTGTGCCAATGATCTCACTTCGTGTTCACACAATGTCAATCCCCAGAGAAATTTATGCCTAAAGGCTCACCAGATGCTGCCCACCTCCGCTTGCAGGTGCATACAACGCTTTAACTGCCAGTCAAAAACCAAGAGCTGCTGTTAAAAACGAATCTTCTTTTAATTCAATAGAGTGATCTCAATAAAAAAACATAAAAGGTACATAGCGTAATCCTGTACAATCAGCCTCTGGGCGCATATAAAATTGCACTTACGCGTCCCGGAGTATAATCCGCATATACAAAGATCCTTGCCACTGCCCATCCACTGGGTCTATGCACTCGAGGGAGGACTTCCGCGGTATTCCGCTCCTGGTCCCGCTCTCAGCCACAGGGTCTAATCCTCGTCCGCGCTTACTGCTCGCGACCGGCCGGTCCGTTCGCTTCCTGGTGCACGCAACGACGTCAGACGGAGCTAACGTCTGACGTGGTTGCGTGCACCAGAAAGCGAACGGACCGGCCGGTCGGGAGCAGTAAGCGCGGACGAGGATTAGACCCTGTGGCTGAGAGCGGGACCAGGAGCGGAATGCCGCGGAAGTCCTCCCTCGAGTGCATAGACCCAGTGGATGGGCAGTGGCAAGGATCTTTGTATATGCTGATTATACTCCGGGACGCGTAAGTTCAATTTTATATGCGCCCAGAGGCTGATTGTACAGGATTACGCTATGTACCTTTTATGTTTTTTTTATTGAGATCACTCTATTGAATTAAAAGATTAGTTTTTAACAGCAGCTCTTGGTTTTTGACTGGCAGTTAAAGCGTTGTATCCACCTGCAAGCGGAGGTGGGCAGCATCTGGTGAGCCTTTAGGCATAAATTTCTCTGGGGATTGACACTGTGTGAACACGGAGTGAGATCATTGGCACAGAGATTCTTTCTTGTACACCGGTTTCTGCTGAAATTAAAGTAGTCATTAGCAGTGGAACTTTCTATATTGTCTGAATGGTATCACCCTATGTGGAGTCTGATTTTTTTTTTTTTTTGCAGGTCTGGAGAGCGCAGCAGTTTTTATATTCGTTTATGCCCATAGGCAGCATCAAAGGGCTGAAAGAGTATTTGGGAACAAATCTGGGAAAAGGGCACAGGAGCCCTTACGGAACAAATGGTCCTTCTATGGCACCTATTTTAAAAGCAGCTAGTTGTGGCAAAGAACAGAGATTTGGGTGCACAACCCAAAATTTACCTTCTTAGGCCCGGTTCACATTAGCGGTGGCTATCCGGAATCGCCGTGCCGGAGCCGCACCGCATGCGGAACGGACGAAACGGACGCACGGCATAGCAATGTAAGTCTATGCCATCGTTCACATGCGTCCGTTTCGTCCGGAGCCGGCGTCCGTTCCAACATGCGCTATTTTTTGGTCCGGCTCCTCCGGCAGCCGTATCCGGGGCGGAGCCGGACTGCACCATCCGGCCAATACAAATCAATGAGAACCGGATAGCGCACAACACACTGGCTAAAAATCCGGATGTTCTACCCCACTTCCTATGAGGATTGTTGCGGCGATATTGGATCGGGGACACATGGGCAAGCATTTTGGAGTGGAGCAGCACGAGCTGGAGATGTTGGCAGCATGTTGGAGGTGGAGGTGAGTGCTAAACAGCGGAGGGCCTGATTCCACAGGTCCCCCTTCTGCTGACCTCCCAGACCCCAACATTTTTTTTGTTTTTTACGTAACTTTTGCCAAACGGATCCGGATCGCATCCTGATGAACACCTGATGCAACCTGACCGGATCGGATCCGGATCAGAACCGTACGGTTCCGATCCGGTCCGGATCCGGTCAGGTCATCCGGTCCGTTTGGCAGACAACCGCAAGTGTGAACGGGGCCTTAGGCTCAAATCGTAGCTTTTATAATGTTATGCTGCAGAGCAGGTAAATTTCAGCGCTTGATTAAAAGCAGCAGACATGATAAATTGCGGCGTCCGTTTAGCAGCAGACAAGGTACATTTCCGTGCTCTGGGTGCCGAAATTGACGTTGTCTGCCACTACATTAACCTTCTTTGCCACAAAATGTTGTAGAGAGGGCGTTAAGGTTTAGGAGGGGGTAGTGTTACGTGCCACCAGGGGAAGTAAGGTACCACCGGAGGAAGGTCTTAGGATTAGGCCCCACCTTGGGGGGTGGGGTCTTAGGGTTTGGCACCACTGGGGCTGAGAGGCATTTAACTGCCCTGTCAACTGCCCATGGAAAATAGGCCTTACACGAGCAGCTGCAGTAAGGGCTGATTTTTTCGCGGGCAGTTGAACTGTGTGCTCAGCAAACAGGCAGCAACAAGCAGTTGTGATAGAGAGGCTTTTCGCTGCTTATTAACTGCTCACACAAAAGAGGCCTCAGGGCCCATTTACCCTTAAAATTGCAAACCGTTTTGCGCAAGTGATTTTACAGCGATTAGCGTGATTAAAATCACTGTACACTTCCGGGATTCAGAGCGATCGCAATCAGCGTTTTATTAAGCACTGTCTTGGAATCGCTCCAGAAAATGCTGCAGGTAACATGTTTTGCGATTGGTGGTATTCGCCCACGATCAGTGCCAATCGCGTCAGTGAGATCACTGCCATGGGGTTAGAATATCACTAGTGCTTTAAAAAGTGGTAGCTCTTTGGCAATTAGCGCTAATCGCTGTGGTGTGAACGGGCCCTCAGGCTTGGTTCACACATACATCTGCACATTTCTGGTCCAGTTGTGTCCTGTCATTTTTGCATCGGTTTTTACTGACTAGATTGGAACTGTACACCTTTTTATGTGTGAACACAGCCATGCAAAAATGACAGGACCGAAAATGTACAGATTTATTTATGAACTAAGCCATACAAAACTTGTATGCACAACTCATACAAAACTTATGCCAACTGTCAAAAACTGACAGGACACGACTGGATACCTTTTATGTGTGAACCAAGCCTAGGCTGGGTCACACATAGGTTCTTGACAATTGGCCTGACTTTTGTATGAGTTTTATATGGCTTTGTTCAGGCTTGGTTCACACATAAATCTGTACATTTACAGTCCAGTCTTGTCCTGTCAGTTTTGCATAAGTTTTTTTTTTTTTTTTCATCAGTTTTAGCTGACTGGAAATTTACACATTTTATATGTGAACACACCCATAGAGACACATACAAAACTGCCTGGACTGGAAATGTACACCTTTTATGTGTGAACACAGCCTATATATAAAGACATAGAAAAATGATATAAAGCTGACAGGACTGGAAATGTACCGTACATAGTTATGCGTGAACACAGCCATAGGACCATGCACAACTGATGCCAACTGTCAAAAGCTGACAGGATTGCACACCTTTTTATGTGTGAACCAAGCTTCACACATAAGGCCTCTTGCACACTGCAAGCGATTCAGATTCCTCTTTTTAATCTGTTTTTACATCCGATTTGCAGTTTGCTCCCTGCACACTGCAAATCGGAATCTGAATCGGATGTAAAAACAGATTAAAAAGCGGAATCGGAATCGCTTGCAGTGTGCAAGAGGCCTAAATGCCTACATTTCCAGTGCAGTCCTTTCAGTTTTGTATGGCTTGGTTCACACATAAAAGCTGTACATTTCCAGTCCTGTCCGTTTTATATCAGTTTTGTATGTGTTTCTATGGTGTTCACACATAAAAGGTGTACATTTCCGGTGAATCGAAACATTCATTTGCATACATAATTTGCATAATCCTGCATTGATTTGGAATTATTTGCATCTCATTGTCCATCCCTACAATACAGCACATTTAGGCCTCTTTTCCATGGACTGTTAGGCAGTTAAATGCCTCAAACTCTCACAACTGCTCACTGCTGCCTGGTAACTGCTCATTGCTCCCTGGTAACTGCTCATTGCTGCCTGGTAACTGCTTGCTGAGCACACAGCTCAACAGTTCATGGTAAAGAGGGCCACTTTTCCACGAACTGTTTACAGGCAGTGAAATGCCTCTCAAACTCTCACAACTGCTTGCTGCTGCCTGGTAACTGCTCACTGCTGCCTGGCAACTGCTTGCTGAGCACACAACTCAACAGTTCGTGGAAAAGAGGCCTTAGGGCCCATTCACACTTAGAAACGCAAAACGCCGTCGATTTTTGCCGGCAGTTTGTGGTAGTGATTTTTCAGCGGAAAAAAATATCACTGAACACTGCGGCGATTTTTCCGCGATCGCATTTAGCGCTTTTATAGCCTGAAAATGGTGAAGGTGACGCGTTTGAGTTTCGCAATTTTGGGCGATTTGCAGCGATTAACGCAAATCGCCCAAGTAAGAACGGGCCCATAGACTTTTATTACACTAGCGCTTTCGCTAGCGTTTGGGCGTTTTACCAAAATCTCCGTCACAACGCTCAAGTGTGAATGGGCCCTAAGGCCCCTTTTCCACTAGCAATCGCAATCACAAACGCCAGCCATTGCAATTTTTCATTAATTCTGTTATGCGATTTTCATTTGCATTGCATTATCATGGGAAAAATCGCTCCAGAAAGCAATTGCCAAATCGAATCACTGTAGTGGAAAATACTTCTCGTGATTTCTATGATAAAGTAACAACCCTAGTGATTTAAAAATCACTAGCGATTTGCAATTCTGCGATTCAGCAATCGCAATCGCTCTAGTGGAAAAGGGCCCTAAAGGGAACCTAATCTGAGATGGATATGTATTTTTTCTTTTAAAGGATACCCGAGGTGACATGTGCCATGATGAGATAGACATGGCTATGTACAGTGCCTAGTACACAAATAACTATGCTGTGTTCCTTTTTTTCTTTCTCTGCCTAAAAGAGTTAAATATCAAGTATGTAAGTGGCTGACTCAGTCCTGACTCAGACAGGAAGTGACTACAGTGTGACCCTCACTGATAAGAAATGCCAACTATAAAACACTTTGCTAGCAGAAAATGGCTTTGTGAGCAGGAAAGAGATAAGAAGGGTCAATAGTTCATATATTTTAGCTCTGGCATACTTCAATGAATGTGTTATTGAGCAAAAACAATAAAACAGCTAAAACTTAAAAAGTAGATTTAAAAAAAAAAATTTAAACTGTGGAATATCTTAAAAAGGCATTTTTAGGGGAAGGAAGATACACAATTGCTTATTTCATTAGTTTATTTTCGCCTCGGATGTCCTTTAAAATACCAGTTGCCTGACTCTCCTGCAGATCCTAAACAAGCATGCAGATCAGGTGCTCTGACCGAAGTCAGACTGGATTAGCTGCATGCTTGTTTCAGGTGTGTGATGCCAATACAGTCAAAGAGATTATTGTTTAAAAGGAAACATTCATATGCCTCTCAGTTTAGGTTCCCTTTAAGTTGTCTGTGAGAAACAGGATTGAGGCCTCTTGCACACTGCAAATCCGATTCCGATTTTGCTGATTCCCATTTTCCCTGGATGCTATCAACAAACGCAGCAAGCAGGACCAATTCGGAATCGCATGTAGTGTGCAAGAGGCCTAAGGGCTGACTCACACTACGGACTACAGGGTTGCCACCTCATCCCTTTAAATCAGGGCTGTGGAGTCGGTACAAAAATCATCCAACTCCGACTCCTCAGTTTATGAAACCACCGACTCCTACGCCAGGTACCCAAAATTGCTCCAACTCCTTAGGCCCCATTCACACTAGAGCGTTTTGCCGTGATTTCGGCAAAATGCTCAAACGCTAGCGCTTTTTAAAAACGCCAGCGTAAAGAAACGCTGTGAGCCCGTTCTTACTTGGGCGATTTGCGCTAATCGCCGCAAATTGCCCAGAAACGCAAACACGTCACCTGCACCATTTTCAGGTGATTTCCCGGCGATCGCGTTTAAGTGCTATAGAAGTGCTAAATGCAATTGCGGCAAAATCGACCCAGTGTTCAGTGATTTTTCTGCGTGAAGTCGCGGAAAAATCACTCCTGCAAAACGCCGGCAAAAACCGCTGTCGTTTTGTGTTTTTTAAGTGTGAATGGGGCCTCAGTCTAATACCAGGGCGATGGAATTGGTACAAAAATCATCCGACTCCTCAGTTTATAAAAAACCTCCGACTCCAGGTACCCAAAATTGCTCTGACTCCACAGCCCTGCTTTAAATACGGACACATCTAAATTATACAGGTTCTGAGGCTACTCACACATAATCTGTGCCTAAACTGCATGTAACTAGCCACAAGACATGTGTAATTCACATGTGCAGGTATTTAAAGGGATGAGGTGGCAACCCTGACTGGCTAGTGCACACCAAGAGCGCTTTTGAGCGATTTTCAGATCGCCAACACTTTGAAAAGCGCTTGGCTACCGAAAACCTATGAGGGTGTTCCCACAGCAGCGTTGTGATTTTTCTAACATCGAAAACGCGCTACATGTAGCATTTTTTGGAGTGATTCAGCTTAAAAGGATTAGCAAAAGCACTTATTCATTCAATCGCTCTGAAAATCAATTCACAAAATCGCATTCACAATTAGCATTAACACACAATTAGCAATAACGATTTTGGTGTGCACTAGCCCTGCAAGAGCTTTTAAATGATATCCGAGGTAAAAAATAAACTAATGAGATAAACAATTGTATTGTGTGTTTTGTAAATATCCTGCAGTTTTATTTTATATTCAATCTACTTTATACGTTTTTACTGTTCCATTGTCCCTGCTCAATGACACATTCATTGAAGTATGCCAGAGCTAAAATGTATTAACTAGGGACCATTTTTATCTCTTCCCTACCCTCAGAAGCAATTTTCTGCCATAAAAGTGTTTTATGGTTGTAATTCCTTATCAGTGAAGGTTACGCTATAGTCTGACTCAGTCCCGACCCATCCAGAAACTGTCACTTGCATACCTGATGTTTAACTTTTTCAGGCAGCGAAAGAAAAAAAGGAACACAGCCAAGTTATTTGTGTGCTAGGCACTGTACATACACATGTCTATCTCATCATGTCACATGTCACCTCGGGTGTCCTTCAAGTGATAGTGATTTTTAAAAGCTCTTGTTAATGCAATGCGATGGGGGATTTTTATAAAATCACATCCCTGAAATGGGATCACACCTATAGCATTACATTAGCAAGAGTTTTTCAAAATCACAAGCACTTAGAAAACGCTTAGTAACGTAATGCTAGTGGGTTCTGTGCCTAAGAGCCTGAGCACACTTGCATGCTTCTATCCACTTCTGTGCCAATTTCAGCAACCTGTGTAAGGGCCTTGACACACCAGAGAATGTTTTGCGGGTCGTTTTTGTTTTTTAAAAACAACCTCCATTGACTTACATTAAAATCACAGCAAAATAGCCACAATTGCGATTTTTTTTTTTTTTAAGAATCGTGATTGCAGCGATTTTGTCACTATTGTCAGTTGAGGCGTTTTTTAAAAAACGAAACCAACCCACAAAATGCTCTCTGGTGAGTCAGGGCCCTCAGTCTGTAAGATTGGTGTGTTCCTGAAATTGGCACAGAAGTGGATAGAAATTCAGGCCCTTAGGCAATTACAGCCTGCAAGTGACTTAACCAGCTGCTGGCAATGATTGGCTACATTTCTTTTACCTCAGTAGACATTTGCCTATACCTTCCATTGAAGCGCAAACGCTCTGAAAATGGGGCAGGACCTGCATTTGCAAATAGAAAGTAAGCTCATTACTTATTTGAGAACACTTACGTTAAAATTCATTGCACAATCCCTTTTAAAGCGCTTTTAAAAAACGCTAGCACTTAAAATAATCTCAAAGCACTCATAGGGCCTGATTCACAAAGCGGTGCAAACTTTTTTGCGGACTTTTGCGCGCGCAAAGTGCCGCGATTCGCGCGGTCGCGGACTTTTGCGTGCGCAATTTGCCGCGATTTGCACGAATTGCGGCAAATTGCGCTCGCGCGAATCGCGGCACTTTGCGCGCGCAAAAGTCCGCGAAAAAGTTTGCACCGCTTTGTGAATCAGGCCCATAGTGTGAACAAGCCCTGACAGTTTGCTTGTTAGAAGTTTTTGCTCCTCACTAATGTTTATTGTAAGGAAAGGTAGAAGTAGACTTTTGAATGTAGTTACGTGCTATACTGTCTATGGAATTTATCTATGGAATGACTGCTCCCTGTTTAAAAGATACTTATTCCCCTTTAGAAATCTACATATCGTTGGAAAGTCAAGAGTCTTGGCTCTCACTTGCACTGCTCCCTGCTTCAGCGCGAAGTCACATTCCTGAGCTGGGGGGTGACGAATGAGGGATGTCCACTCCTTTTCAAGTGACAGTCCCCGCTTTACTGGAATCATTGTCCCCTTGCCCCCTCTCTGGGCTGTGGGCTCGGTCCTTGCTTCACTTAGACATCTTTTATTCTAACTGTAGCTAACTTGGATAGTGGACATTGCACACCAGGATCCTCAGCCGCTTGCTGGACTTCAAGCTGGAAACTCAGGTTTCCAAGCTAGTGCTGCTCACAGCCAGGCCCTCGTTCAACACCCCCCTAACTCAGGAATGGTGCATCGCACTGACGCAGGGTGTAGTGCGAATAAACACCAAGATTTTTGGCTTTCCAAAAATATGTAGATTTTCAAATGGATGTAATATCTTTCCAAAAGGGGCAGTCAAATTCAGTAATAAGTACAGTAAGTACCCCGAGTTCTGTCCTGCACCAAATGCTCTGCCTCTTAGGTGCCCGCTGTACTGAGAATACTTACTAAAGTATTGTGATTTGTTGCACATTAATGTCTTGCTGCTGGTTGGCACCATGTTAAAATATAGTTCATTTCTTTTGTTTTTTTGATTTTCTTTTTAGTCTAGTTTTGAAGAATTTGCCCTAAATATGCGAGATGTGTCTGGAGACAGAGGAGTGCTAAAAGAAGTTATCAGAGCTGGAAGTGGACCAACTGTTCCACGAGACTCAACCTTAATAGGTAAATATGACAAATGTAACAGGAATGAATAGAGTGCAGATTGGCTATTGTCCTGCAGTGACAAGGTGCGCTTGAGTGCAGTGATCTCCCCAGGCTCTTTTAGCCGGGTGCTCCACCCGGCTAGTTTTGGTGACCACCCGGCTGTTATCAACTCACCTCCTCCTATGCTGTAAGCAGACTTGTGCAGAGAAGCACCGGCCCTGCATTTTCTCATCTTGCCCCACCCGGCTACTTTTTCATGCCACCCGGCTGGAAATAATTTCTGGGGAGAACACTGGAGTGACTAAACCTGGTGACATGTATAAAATCCTGGTCACGTTCATTTATTTATTTAAAGAACAAATCTGCAGGCATCCACAGCCTTGCCATGTCACATTGCAGATTTTTATTCACCATTCATAGGCATGAGCTCATCTTCCCCAGGCAATGGCTGCAGTGATCTCCTGTAAATAGCGTAACAGAAGTTGTGAATCAAACGCTGTATGGGCAGATCGATCAACAGACAGATCTCTTTCTGATCAAATATGATTGGAGAGAGATCTGTTGGGCGCCATAAACCACAGGCCGATTCCCAATCAATTTCAGCATGACATCTTTCGTGAATTGGCCTAGTGATGCCGCCTCGTCACCCCCGGCCTTGTCCCCCCTAGTGTAAAATATGGCCCCAACAGTGCCCAAATTGGTTGCATAGTCGGTCGGGCATTCTCTTGGTGGCACCGATTTTCATCCAATCCAGTTATTATAATTGAATTGGATGGTCGATCGGCTACCAAGTCTCTTGATGTATGCCTACGTTAAAGCGGTATCGTCACCATAAAAAATCAAATTTCAACAGCAAGTGGTCTGAGTGTATTAAGTGATAAAGATGCTAATCCTGCATTCAAAACTTTCAAAACTTTTTCTGCTGTTATGATTTGGCGTTATCACATACTTAAGGAACACTGGCCCTTTAGTAGTCGTGCCAAAGAATTGCATGCTGGGGGTTCTTTATCTATAATCTATTTCTTCTCTTCCCTTTATTTCCCTGCCAGCTGCTCATCTGAAACCTAATCCCTAATTTACAAGCAAGGCTGAGGCGACTCAGCGATTGGAGGAGACAAGAAAAAAAGTAAAGGGCAGAAATGACATCACGAGTTAGCCTTAACTGTGGGCAAAAGACATGGCCCCCACCAAGAACAGAATTCTCATAATGTTTTACTATACAACATTCACTGAAATCAAAACGTGGACAGTGTAATACATGTGTTATGCAAGTAGATCAAGTATTTATCTACTTATATATGTTTTTTTTCCCTGGCATAGTATGGCTGATACTACTGCTTTAACTGTACAAGATTTCCTTGCAAGCATTCAAATCTTTAAAGTTATTTCTTCAGGCATGATACGGAACTGGATCAGATCTGTATGATACTGTTATGACCCAGATCTGAATCATGCCTGAAGAAGAAAATTAAAGCGACCTGGACCTGAAAAAACCTCCATAACGGACGTTCATAATACAGTGTGCCGTTGGGTTGAACGTTGAGCGTTATTATGCTCCTCTAGCCCCCCTTTTGTGAGGAGTTCACCATGCATGCCAGATTTAGTCCATCAATGTAAGTATGTCTCCTGGCCAGTCAGCATGCAAGCAGGCACTTACCTGAATTTAGCTAAACCTGATTGGGCGCAAGTTGTGCTCTACTTGCTGACTGGTGGTACTTAAGCGTAGGGGCGATTTCTAAGAAGGGAACCGTGTTGAGAAGAACTAGTTTAATTCAAAAACGCAACAGATTTTTTTTGGGGAGGGAAACTGATATCACTATCAATGTCTGTATTACAGATTGCTGTGTGCAAGTATTTCAAAGTGCAATGAATTACGGTAATATTGATTAAATTATTTTAAACATACATGTCAATATTTGTGTCTTTATATAAGCACACTAAATTGTACATTGAGGTATCACATGTAACCAAGCATGGCTGCAGGAAAATGGTGTTGTGTGTGAAATCCTGTAATAGGGGGACCACTACGGTGTGGCTTTGAAACATCACAGTGCACCAACAGGAACACAATTACTAGTTCTTTAATGATTAAAGGACTTGTATCTTTCTGTTCATTGTATTATATTTAATATTATGTTGTAGCTGGTCTCATTCTCCTCATGTCTCTGCAGTGAAGTACTCAGGATTTTTGGAGAATTCTGATAAACCTTTTGACACAAACTGGTATCGCCAAAAGCCTCGAATGATGAAACTTGGAGAAGGTAATCCCATGTTATTGTTTTAGGTTCCAAGCAATATCTCTCCACAAGCTGGAATAACACTGGATGCATTTTTGATAACCCTATTTTTCTTGCAGATATCACACTTTTAGGAATGGAGATTAGCTTGCTCACTATGCAACGAGGAGAGTTATCGAGGTTTCTTTACACACCGTTTTATGCCTTTGGAGCATTGGGCTGTCCTCCGCTTATACCCCCCTCTTCTACCGTCATGTTTGAAATAGAGGTGCTGGACTTCCTAGACACCGCAGAAGCGGATCATTTTTGCAACCTGGCCCCAGTAAGTTTTTTTTTTTTTTAGGGGGATCGTCCTGTGCAAACGTGAGGTGTTATCAATAGTAAAATAATAATAATGTTGGGAGAGTGACGGGGCATCTAGCACTGTAGTGGCAGATGTTGGGAGAGTGACGGGGCATCTAGCACTGTAGCGGCAGATGTTGGGAGAGTGACAGGGCATTCCGCACTGTAATTGGCAGGTGTTGGGAGAGTAAGAGAGCATTCAGCACTGTAGTAGCAGATGTTAGGAGAGTGACGGGCACCCAGCATTGTAATGGCAGATGTTGGGAGAGTGACGGGGCACCCGGCATTGTAATGGCAGATGTTGGGAGAGTGACGGGCACCCAGCATTGTAATGGCAGATGTTGGGAGAGTGACAGGCACTCAGCATTGTAATGGCAGATGTTGGGAGAGTGACGGGCACCCAGCATTGTAATGGCAGATGTTGGGAGAGTGACGGGCACCTGGCATTGTACTGGCAGATGTTGGGAGAGTGAGGGGGCACCCGGCATTGTAATGGCAGATGTTGGGAGAGTGACGGGGCACCCGGCATTGTAATGGCAGATGTTGGGAGAGTGACGAGCACCCGGCATTGTAATGGCAGATGTTGGGAGAGTGACGAGCACCCAGCATTGTAATGGCAGATGTTGGGAGAGTGACGAGCAACCAGCATTGTAATGGCAGATGTTGGGAGAGTGACGGGGCACCCAGCATTGTAATGGCAGATGTTGGGAGAGTGACGAGCACCCAGCATTGTAATGGCAGATGTTGGGAGAGTGACGAGCACCCAGCATTGTAATGGCAGATGTTGGGAGAGTGACGGGCACCCAGCATTGTAATGGCAGATGTTGGGAGAGTGACGAGCACCCAGCATTGTAATGGCAGATGTTGGGAGAGTGACGAGCACCCAGCATTGTAATGGCAGATGTTGGGAGAGTGACGGGGCACCCAGCATTGTAATGGCAGATGTTGGGAGAGTGACGAGCACCCAGCATTGTAATGGCAGATGTTGGGAGAGTGACGAGCACCCAGCATTGTAATGGCAGATGTTGGGAGAGTGACGGGCACCCGGAATTGTAATGGCAGATGTTGGGAGAGTGAGGGGGCAACTGGCATTGTAATGGCAGATGTTGGGAGAGTGACGGGGCACCCGGCATTGTAATGGCAGATGTTGGGAGAGTGACGGGCACCCGGCATTGTAATGGCAGATGTTGGGAGAGTGACGGGCACCCGGAATTGTAATGGCAGATGTTGGAAGAGTGACGGGCACCCAGCATTGTAATGGCAGATGTTGGGAGAGTGACGAGGACCCGGCATTGTAATGGCAGATGTTGGGAGAGTGACGAGCACCCGGCATTGTAATGGCAGATGTTGCGAGAGTGACGGGCACCCGGTATTGTAATGACAGATGTTGGGAGAGTGACGGTCACCCAGCATTGTAATGGCAGATGTTGGGAGAGTGACGAGCACCCGGCATTGTATTGGCAGATGTTGGGAGAAGGACGGGCATCCGGCATTGTAATTGCAGATGTTGGGAGAGTGACGAGCACCCGGCATTGTAATGGCAGATGTTGGGAGAGTGACGAGAACCCGGCATTGTAATGGCAGATTTTGGGAGAGTGACGGGGCACCCGGCATTGTAATGGCAGATGTTGGGAGAGTGACGGGGCACACGGCATTGTAATGGCAGATGTTGGGAGAGTGACGGGCACCCGGCATTGTAATGGCAGATGTTGGGAGAGTGACGGGCACCCGGCATTGGAATGGCAGATGTTGGAAGAGTGACGGGCACCCGACATTGTAATGGCAGATGTTGGGAGAGTGACGAGAACCCGGCATTGTAATGGCAGATTTTGGGAGAGTGACGGGGCACCCGGCATTGTAATGGCAGATGTTGGGAGAGTGACGGGCACCTGGCATTGTAATGGCAGATGTTGGGAGAGTGACGGGACACCCAGCATTGTAATGGCAGATGTTGCGAGAGTCCGGGGGCATCCTGCATTGTAATGGCAGATGTTGGGAGAGTGACGGGCATCCGGCATTGTAATGGCAGATGTTGGGAGAGTGTTGAGCACCCGGCATTGTAATGGCAGATGTTGGGAGAGTGACGGGGCACCCGGCATTGTAATGGCAGATGGGGGGAGAGTGACGGGCATCCGGCATTGTAATGGCAGATGTTGGCAGTGTGTCGAGCACCCGGCATTGTAATGGCAGATGTTGGGAGAGTGACGGGGCACCCGGCATTGTAAGGTCAGATGTTGGGAGAGTGTCGAGCACCCGGCATTGTAATGGCAGATGTTGGGAGAAGGACGGGCATCCGGCATTGTAATGGCAGATGTTGGGAGAGTGACGAGAACCCGGCATTGTAATGGCAGATTTTGGGAGAGTGACGGGGCACCCGGCATTGTAATGGCAGATGTTGGGAGAGTGACGGGGCACACAGCATTGTAATGGCAGATGTTGGGAGAGTGACGGGCACCCGGCATTGTAATGGCAGATGTTGGGAGAGTGATGGGCACCCGGCATTGTAATGGCAGATGTGGCACCCGGCATTGTAATGGCAGATGTTGGGAGAGTGACGGGCATCCGGCTTTGTAATGGCAGATGTTGGGAGAGTGTCGAGCACCCGGCATTGTAATGGCAGATGTTGGGAGAGTGACGGGGCACCCGGCATTGTAAGGTCAGATGTTGGGAGAGTGTCGAGCACCCGTCATTGTAATGGCAGATGTTGGGAGAAGGACGGGCATCCGGCATTGTAATGGCAGATGTTGGGAGAGTGTCGAGCACCCGGCATTGTAATGGCAGATGTTGGGAAAGTGCCGAGAACCCGGCATTGTAATGGCAGATTTTGGGAGAGTGACGGGGCACCTGGCATTGTAATGGCAGATGTTGGGAGAGTGACGGGACACCCGGCATTGTAATGGCAGATGTTGCGAGAGTCAGGGGGCATCCGGCATTGTAATGGCAGATGTTGGGAGAATAACGGGGCACCCGGCATTGTAATGGCAGATGTTGGGAGAGTGACGGGCATCCGGCTTTGTAATGGCAGATGTTGGGAGAGTGTCGAGCACCCGGCATTGTAATGGCAGATGTTGGGAGAGTGACCGACACCCGGCATTGTAATGGCAGATGTTGGGAGAGTGACGAGCACCCGGCATTGTAATGGCAGATGTTGGGAGAGTGACGGGCACCCGGCATTGTAATGGCAGATGTTGGGAGAGTGACGGGGCACCCAGCTTTGTAATGGCAGATGTTGGGAAAGTGACGGGCACCCGGCATTGTAATGGCAGATGTTGGGAGAGTGATGGGCACCCGGCATTGTAATGGCAGATGTTGGGAGAGTGATGGGCACCCGGCATTGTAATGGCAGATGTTGGGAGAGTGACCGACACCCGGCATTGTAATGGCAGATGTTGGGAGAGTGACGGGCACCCAGCATTGTAATGGCAGATGTTGGGAGAGTGACGAGCACCCAGCTTTGTAATGGCAGATGTTGGGAGAGTGACGGGCACCCAGCATTGTAATGGCAGATGTTGGGAGAGTGATGGGCACCCGGCATTGTAATGGCAGATGTTAGGAGAGTGACGGGCACCCAGCATTGTAATGGCAGATGTTGGGAGAGTGATGGGCACCCGGCATTGTAATGGCAGATGTTGGGAGAGTGACGGGCCACCCGGCATTGTAATGGCAGATGTTGGGAGAGTGACGGGCACCTGGCATTGTAATGGCAGATGTTGGGAGAGTGACGAGCACCCAGCTTTGTAATGGCAGATGTTGGGAGAGTGACGGGCACCCAGCATTGTAATGGCAGATGTTGGGAGAGTGATGGGCACCCGGCATTGTAATGGCAGATGTTGGGAGAGTGACCGACACCCGGCATTGTAATGGCAGATGTTGGGAGAGTGAAGAGCACCCGGCATTGTAATGGCAGATGTTGGGAGAGTGACGGGCACCCGGCATTGTAATGGCAGATGTTGGGAGAGTGACGGGGCACCCAGCTTTGTAATGGCAGATGTTGGGAGAGTGACGGGCACCCGGCATTGTAATGGCAGATGTTGGGAGAGTGATGGGCACCCGGCATTGTAATGGCAGATGTTGGGAGAGTGACCGACACCCGGCATTGTAATGGCAGATGTTGGGAGAGTGACGGGCACCCAGCATTGTAATGGCAGATGTTGGGAGAGTGACCGACACCCGGCATTGTAATGGCAGATGTTGGGAGAGTGACGGGCACCCAGCATTGTAATGGCAGATGTTGGGAGAGTGACGAGCACCCGGCATTGTAATGGCAGATGTTGGGAGAGTGACGGGCACCCGGCATTGTAATGGCAGATGTTGGGAGAGTGACGAGCACCCAGCATTGTAATGGCAGATGTTGGGAGAGTGACGAGCACCCAGCATTGTAATGGCAGATGTTGGGAGAGTGACGAGCACCCAGCTTTGTAATGGCAGATGTTGGGAGAGTGACGAGCACCCAGCATTGTAATGGCAGATGTTGGGAGAGTGATGGGCACCCGGCATTGTAATGGCAGATGTTGGGAGAGTGACCGACACCCGGCATTGTAATGGCAGATGTTGGGAGAGTGACGGGCACCCAGCATTGTAATGGCAGATGTTGGGAGAGTGACCGACACCCGGCATTGTAATGGCAGATGTTGGGAGAGTGACGGGCACCCAGCATTGTAATGGCAGATGTTGGGAGAGTGACGAGCACCCGGCATTGTAATGGCAGATGTTGGGAGAGTGACGGGCACCCGGCATTGTAATGGCAGATGTTGGGAGAGTGACGAGCACCCAGCATTGTAATGGCAGATGTTGGGAGAGTGACGAGCACCCAGCATTGTAATGGCAGATGTTGGGAGAGTGACGAGCACCCAGCTTTGTAATGGCAG
Source organism: Hyperolius riggenbachi (assembly GCF_040937935.1). Classification (NCBI taxonomy): domain Eukaryota; kingdom Metazoa; phylum Chordata; class Amphibia; order Anura; family Hyperoliidae; genus Hyperolius; species Hyperolius riggenbachi. Next base: position 453,424,557 of record NC_090647.1, on the reverse strand, counting down.
ATGTTGGGAGAGTGACGAGCACCCAGCATTGTAATGGCAGATGTTAGGAGAGTGACGGGCACCCGGCATTGTAATGGCAGATGTTGGGAGAGTGACGAGCACCCAGCTTTGTAATGGCAGATGTTGGGAGAGTGACGAGCAACCAGCATTGTAATGGCAGATGTTGGGAGAGTGACGGGGCACCCGGCATTGTAATGGCAGATGTTGGGAGAGTGACGGGCACCCGGCATTGTAATGGCAGATGTTGGGAGAGTGACGGGCACCCAGCATTGTAATGGCAGATGTTAGGAGAGTGACGGGCACCCGGCATTGTAATGGCAGATGTTGGGAGAGTGAGGGGGCACCCAGCATTGTAATGGCAGATGTTGGGAGAGTGACGGGGCACCCAGCATTGTGATGGCAGATGTTGGGAGAGTGACGGGCACCCGGCATTGTAATGGCAGATGTTGGGAGAGTGAGGGGGCACCCAGCATTGTAATGGCAGATGTTGGGAGAGTGACGGGGCACCCAGCATTGTAATGGCAGATGTTAGGAGAGTGACGGGCACCCGGCATTGTAATGGCAGATGTTGGGAGAGTGACGAGCACCCAGCTTTGTAATGGCAGATGTTGGGAGAGTGACGAGCAACCAGCATTGTAATGGCAGATGTTGGGAGAGTGACAGGCACCCGGCATTGTAATGGCAGATGTTGGGAGAGTGATGGGCACCCGGCATTGTAATGGCAGATGTTGGGAGAGTGACGAGCAACCAGCATTGTAATGGCAGATGTTGGGAGAGTGACGAGCAACCAGCATTGTAATGGCAGATGTTGGGAGAGTGACGAGCAACCAGCATTGTAATGGCAGATGTGGGGCTGCTTTTCCTTTACCCCATCCTGCTTGGCAGCCAGCAAGGCATAGAGAACATTTCACTCAGTTCCTTCTGGAATGCTTAGCTTGCATATGTTGTTCCCAATTGGTTTGCAAGGCTCCCTGTTATTTTATTTATGGCCACCAAGCAGTCTGCACACTCTGGCACTGCTTTCAGTTTAACACTGGTGCCATTTGTGTGTGTGTGTGTGTGTGTGTGTGTGTGTGTGTGTGTGTGTGTGTGTGTGTGTGTGTGTGTGTGTGTGTACAGGATCTTCTAAAAAAAAATTAGCATATTGTGATCAGTCCTTTTATTGTTTTTCTTATTAATGATTTTGGCATACAGCTCATGAAAACCCCAAATTCCTATCTCAAAAAATTTGCATATTTCATCCGACCAATAAAAGAAAAGTGATTTTAAAACAAAAAAGTCAACCTTCGAATAATTATGTTCAGTTATGCACTCAATACTTGGTCGGGAATCCTTTTGCATAAATGACTGCTTCAATGCGGCGTGGCATGGAGGCAATCAGCCTGTGGCACTGCTCAGGTGTTATGGAGGCCCAGGATGCTTCGATAGCGGCCTTAAGCTCATCCAGAGTGTTGGGTTTTGCGTCTCTCAACTATCTCTTCACAATATCCCTCAGATTCTCTATGGGGTTCAGGTCAGGAGAGTTGGCAGGCCAATTAACACAGTAATACCATGGTCAGTAAACCATTTACCAGTGGTTTTGGCACTGTGAGCAGGTGCCAGGTCGTGCTGAAAAATGAAATCTTCATCTCCATAAAGCTTTTCAGCAGATGGAAGCATGAAGTGCTCCAAAATCTCCTGATAGCTAGCTGCATTGACCATGCCCTTGATAAAACACAGTGGACCAACACCAGCAGCTGACATAGCACCTCAGACCATCACTGACTGTGGGTACTTGACATTGGACTTCAGGCATTTGGCATTTCCCTCTCCCCAGTCTTCCTCCAGACTCTAGCACCTTGATTTCCGAATGACATGTAAAAGTTGCTTTCATCCGAAAAAAGTACTTTGGACCACTGAGCAACAGTCCAGTGCTGCTTCTCTAAAGCCCAGGTCAGGCGCTTCTGCGGCTGTTTCTGGTTCAAAAGTGGGTTCATGCTTCCATCTGCTGAAAAGCTTTATGGAGATGAAGATTTCATTTTTCAGCACGACCTGGCACTTGCTCACAGTGCCAAAACCACTGGTAAATTGTTTACTGACCATGGTATTACTGTGCTCAATTGGCCTGCCAACTCTCCTGACCTGAACCCCATAGAGAATCTGAGGGATATTGTGAAGAGATAGTTGAGAGACGCAAGACCCAACAGTCTGGATGAGCTTAAGGCCGCTATCGAAACATCCTGGGCCTCCATAACATCTGAGCAGTGCCACAGGCTGATTGCCCCCATGCCATGCTGCATTGAAGCAGTCATTTATGCAAAAGGATTCCTGACCAAGTATTGAGTGCATAACTGAACAGAATTATTTGAAGGTTGACTTTTTTTGTTTTAAAAACACTTTTCTTTTATTGGTTGGATGAAATATGCAAATTTTTTGAGATAGGAATTTTGGGTTTTCATGAGCTGTATGCCAAAATCATCAATATTAAAACAATAATAGGCTTGAACTACTTCAGTTGTGTGTATTTGAATCTAAAATATATGAAGGTCTAGTGTTTATCAGTACATTAGAGAAAATAATGAACTTTATCACAATATGCTAATTTTTTAGAAGACCCTGTATGTGCATGTGTGTGTTTTAACTTTTTTCAGAGTCAACTCCTGTATAGATGCATCACTAGCCTAATGGGTAGCAACATGTCTGTTACAATGGAGTAGGGACACCGAGCGGTCTACGAAGGAGTGACTTCCAGCAGGCAGGATGATCAGGAGAACAGTGTATTTGGGGGTTGGTTGTCAGATGCCGCTAAAGATCTGGTAAGCCTGATGGGGGGGGGGGGGGGGGAGGGGGGGAGGGATCTGTACACATGCTAAATTCTAACCTGAGGTGGTCTTTATCGGCAGCTTTGGCTACGTTTAATCTAGCGTCTGATGACAGTTTAAAGGACAGAATTTTGTGGCCTCTGCATGGCTGGACAATACAGTAATAGTGAATACTGACTTCAGTCCCTACGTTGTTGATAAAGCAGGCATTTGGGATGTGTGTTAATACTAACCCTTTTATTCTGCAGTACCAACGGGCAATATTTCCTCTAGAAAAGGTGCTGCAAATTGCTGCTACAGAGAGACAGTTCGGCAATCACCTCTTCAAGCGAAATCGCTTTGAAGATGCCAAGGATAGGTATAAACGGGTAAGTTGTAGGTCCGATTAATGACAGTTATGATGAGGTGCTTGTATGAAATTATTAGGAAAGGCTTGCACACCCATATAAACACGGCTAAATGCAAATATAGCAAGGGGTGCACGGTCTAGTAAGATGAGCTGGAAGCCCTATATCAATATGGAAAAAGAAATGGACCTGCACACCAATTGTAAGCTGCAATAAAGATACATTGAATAAAGCACTACACACAAAGACAAAACAATCACACAAATCAGCAGTATGGAATCAAGGTACAAAGAAACTTTGGTATACAAATCGGTAAAACAGTGGTCACCCAGCAAAAATATACATAAGCTGTATCAAAGCATTGATTCAAGCAACAGGAGCATCACAGATACACATGCAGCACATGCAGCACAATGTACAGTATACAGCATTAGCAGCATAATCTGATAGGGAATCATAGTGGGATGACCACAAGAGTAAAGTCCATTTTACCCTGACAGCGCCGTTGCCAGAGGCTATGTAGCAGGTGGCTCCTTAAGCCCAATCTACACGATACGATTCTTCGTACAAAGAGAAAATGGAGAAGTTCAAAACGCTCTACCCCCTATGAATCAAACCAGTGGGTGCAGGATCTGGTAAGCCAGGCCAGTCCATAAGTGTACACAGAAGGATCCGCAAACCGACCATTGGTTGAAAAAAGCTGGTATTCTTTATTCAGGAATTCCACATGACAAGTGCATAAAACCACAAGGTTCAACTGACGCGTGTCGGGCTTACAATCTGCCCTTAGTCATACTATGACTAAGGGCAGATTGTAAGCCCCCGACACGCGTCAGTTGAACCTTGTGGCTTTATGCACTTGTCATGTGGAATTCCTGAATAAAGAATACCAGCTTTTTTCAACCAATGGTCGGTTTGCGGATCCTTCTGTGTACTCTTCGTACAAAGAATCGTATCGTGTAGATTGGGCTTTAGGGCAGCTGTATGAAATTGCAAGCTAGATCTTGGGAAGGAAAGATAGCTTATATTTACCACTGTGCTTTTGTGCAATATCTGTCTAGTTAGTCTGATTTATACACTAGAGCAGGGGTAGGGAACCTTGGCTCTCCAGTTGTTAAGGAACTACAAGTCCCAGAATGCATTGCAGGAGTCTGGCAGCCACAGTCATGATTAATAAAGTCAAATGCATGCTGGGATTTGTAGTTTTATCACAGCTGGAGAGCCAAGGTTCCCTACCCCTGCACTAGAGTGTAGTCACGTGCAAGATCCTGTAAAGATAAGCAAGCTTTTGTCATCCTTTTTGGTGTTTTGGGTAAGTCCGGTTTCACGCTGCAAACCGGCGTTAGCGGTGCGGCCCAAGCTGCACCGTCAAAAACACCCCTTCGGGGATACCCATGTTAGTATGTGGTAATCTCCTGGCTAGCAGCCAAACAGGAAGTGACGCTCGCTTGTGCTCACTTTCTGTTTTGGAAATACGGAAGTACACAGAAATGTATTGTAAAAATGTGCTTCCACACATGTGCACTGCATCGCCGCGTTGCCGTAGACTTATATTACTTCTGGTCCGCCGCAGAGGTGATGCGGCAACGTAGGTATGCGTTCACAGTAGATTGGTGATTTCCAGCACACTGCACTGCATTTTGTATGACAGTACCCATAGGCTTTCATTGGCATAGCGGTGAGGTGCGGTAAAATGACCCACCATACTGGTGTGAAAGGCCCCTGACAGTTTGCAAACAGTCATTGTATAGACATGCAATTATGCTCTGGGGAGCTGTGGTCAGAGCCATAGCATGTGACAGATGATGAAGAAAGAGGAGGGCACACACCACTGCACTATGGGAAATACTTGTAGGATATACCGAGCAGTGCCATACTAGTAAGCACTAAACCTACTGTCTGCTTTTAATCTTAGCCTCTAATTAGGCTTTACCATACTGTACTACAAAGACATAACTAAACTGATGAAATGTATCGCTGTATGAGGCAGAGTTTTGCAATACATTGAAATTTAGCTTCACAATATCTGCGCTCCTTCCATGACTGAAGTACTATATTACTAAACAAAGAAAGGAAATTGTATGATATTTAGGGCTTGTTCAAACGGGCTTCTGTGGGTGGCACATTCAGCAGATGCAACAGAGCAGTAAAGCGTTTGGAATCGGTTCTCGTCGTTTGGTCGTCACATTTTGAGCCTTTTAAGGGCTTCCATTAAGGCAACCTGGGCAATCGCCAAGGGCCCCAGAGCCACCTGACAGGGGACACACAGAAACACACTAAATACCTTGCTTAGTAGGCTTTTAAAAGACATAGGAAAAGTTTACCCAGCACTGCAGCAGCACTTGGAGGAGGTGGGGCCTGCTAGGACTTCAGTGAATATTAATGAGCATGAGAGTTACACGCTAGCAGCTCTGCCTCCTAGAGGATGCCATCTGAATTCATGAATCAGGTTTGCAGCATTGTCGGGACGACTCTGATAGGAGGGGAGTGAGGAGGGAGCGAGGAAGGGAGCTGATGACAGCCAAGCGCTAAACAAAATTAACTGGGCAGAGCGCCTGGGATATGGCACGTTCACACTATACGCGCTGCTGTGCGCATTTCAGCAGCGTGAATGGTATGCGATCAGCAAGAACTTTAGAAGTGCTTAGAGTACTTCTGACGTTCATACTATGTGCGCTACGCAGTACAGACCTGATGACGTCGGCGGGACCACATGACTCACACCATGGAGTGCACAAGAAGCCTACCCGGAACCCGACCTGGCTGCGGTGAGGGCACAGGACGGCTGCCAGGGGCTGGAGGAAGCCCCAGGTAAGTGGATTTTGATTTTATTTTTTGCTTGGATGTTTTCTTTAAAGGACCACTATCATAAAAATTGTATGCATGTTGGATTATTTTGGCTCTGTACAATTAACAAGCTGACCCATCATTGCATTCCAGTGGAGGTGTGGCTAGCTTCCAGGGACAACATTTATTTTGCATATTTCAGCAGTGATGCACTGGGAGACATCTCAAGCTCACTCCAACCTGAATTATAGCAAATACTTTCTGTTTTAACCATTTACCGCCATCCTAACGTATTAAAACGTCATGCTTACCGCTATTAACAGCAACATGACGTTTTAATACGTCGCGCATTCCCGCCGCTGCTACCGCCGTGTGTCCGCCGCTACCGCCGCCATTACCGTCGGGATCCCGTGCTGGGCGATTGGGGAAGAGGACTGAACAGTCCTCTACCCAATCGCAGTGCCTGGAGTGAATGGACGTGACCGCGAACAGCGGCTACGTCCATTCACATAAACAGGAAATGTAACAGTTTAATAAAGTGTGTAAAAAAAAAAAAAAAAAGTGAACACGTCCTATGAGTGTTCACCAGCGCCATCTTGTGGCCAAAAAGTATATTACACCTACAAAACACACACATTTTCAAGTATATACACATCATTAATAAAATTACACTTCCAACCCTCCCCCCCAAAAAAAACACTTGTAAAAAAAAAAAAATCAGCTTAAAAAAATAAATAAATAGTTGCCTTAGGGACTCAGCTTTTTTTATTCTATATTTTATGGGGGAAAATTAATTTTAATTTATTACATAGGGGCTTGTAATTATGGCCAGAACAAACAGAAAAATAACCACTTATATTTCAAAATAATATACTGTCGCCATACATTGTGGTAGGGACATAATCTAAACGGTTTAATTATCGGGACCACTGGGCAAATAAAACGTGTTTGTTTTATCCACAGGAGAATGTTTAATTTTAAAACTATAAAGGCTGAACACTGAGAAATAATGATTTTTTTTCTTTTTTTTTCTGTTTTTCTCATTAAAATGCATTTAGAATAAAAAAATTCTTAGCAAAATGTACTATCCACAGAAAGCCTAATTGGTGGCGAAAAAAACGAGGTATAGATCATTTTCTTGTGATAAGTAGTAATAAAGTTATTAGGGAATAAAAGGGAGGAGCGCTGACAACTGAAAATTGCTCTGGTCCGTTAGGATAAAAACCCTTGGGGGTGAACTGGTTAAGAAAGCAAATTTTTGTTTTCCATATTATTTTAGCAAGAGGGCTTTTAGGTCCATTGTAGCCCCCTTACACACTCCCAGGCTTTCTGGTTTACCATGAGCATGCTCGGTACTCTATACCTCTGTGTGTTTCAAGTCCTACCCAATAGAGCCACATTGATCCATGCCAGGCACTGATGAGGATCAATCAATGCAAAATATTCGGTATGCATGTTGGATTATTTTGGCTCTGTAATATTAACAAGTGACACATCATTCCATTCCAGTGGATCTGGAGGTGTGGCTAGCTTCCAATGACAATGGATAATTTGCATATTTCAGCTCACTCCAACCTGAATTATCACAAATACTTTCTTTTTTTAAGTAAGCAAACTTTTGATTCCATGAAAAATTGTAAAATTTAAAATATATAAATACACATAAATAGAAAGTACATTTCTTCCAGAATAAAATGTGCTGTAAATTACTTTTCTCCTATGTTGCTGTCACTTACAGTAGGTAGTAGAAAGGTTTTGGATTAGCCCATCCCCTCCTAGGGGATTCTCTGGGTTCTCTTTATTTTCAAAAGCATTTAGTGAATGGTTCAGTCTAACTGCCAGAATAAGAGTACAAACAGGTGGGGGGAGCGGCCTGCATCTTTCTATTGTACTGGAAAGCGCCCATGTAGAGATGGACTAGTCAAAAACCTGTCAGTGCTATTAGATTTCTACTAACTACTGTGACAGCAATATAGGAAAAAAAGTAATGTATAGCTCACTTGACTCTGGAGGAAACCTACATGTGTTTACATGAATTTTAAATGTTTTTGCTTTAGTGGTCCTTTAAAAAAAAAGATACTACCCACTGTAGAGGAAAGCATCAGGATGCTGCAGAGGCTTCCCTGATAGATGCTGCAGAGGCTTCCTGTAGAGGAAAGCATCAGGATGATGCAGAGGCTTCCCTGATCCGCCACGACCCCTCCGCCTCTCATTGGCACCCTCTTAAAAGCTATGCTCCTCTGTGTATGAGCGTGGCCACGCTGCGCAGGCAGCAGTAGGGCTCGCGCCTATGTCGCTCCTGCATGAGCGTCTCAGTGCATGAGCAGCTCCATGCTACTGGGCAGCCCATACTTTACAGAGGGAAGCATGGCTGTGAGCACCATATGTTATTATTCAGCTTTCATTATTGTACAATATCTTCTAAGGTTCCAAACGCAGGATCGGAGGGGCGTAAGATCAGGGAAGCCTCCGGACTCCAATCACCACCACCACCACTTTGAGATAAATATCTAATTTTTTCCCCGCTTCACTTACTCTTTATGCCCCCACCCCAATTAATGCGTTAGTCTGCAGGTTTTCTCCCTATAAACCACGTTTGAGAATTGAGAAATTCAGTTTCTACATTGGAATAGCATTATTAATGTTTATTCCAGGCTTTCTTTTCTGGGTACAGCAATGAGGTCCATTTAAGCTGTAGCTCCCTTTTAGTGTAAAATTAAAGGAATCTAAAAAGCGTTTGCCAACGCTGGATTCCCCTGAGATTCAGAGGATGGGGAAACCTCATTGGGACCCTGACGCCTTCCCCTCCTGAGATAAGTATCCCCCAGAGTTTTTTTTTTTGTTACAGTCTATTTACCGGTAATAATGTGCGAGATCCATCTCCCGGAGTTCAAAGGGAATTGTGGTGAATTGACATTGACGTTTTTATGTGATTTTAAGAAGATTTAATAAAGCGTCTTAAACTGGATGGTGCAGAGCCTTTCTGTGAAGATCACTTACCTTGGTGGACATCTAGATACGAGACAGCTAATTTCGGCGCAGAGCTGCGCCGATGATTTGGGCGCTGCCATAGGTCGTAATGTGAATTACGGCTATAGTGGCCATCGGGGACTAATTGGGGCACAGGCTATTGCCGGAGCCCATATTAGAAAAAAAGAGGTAGTGCGGGTACAACTTGGAGGGGGAATAGCATTAACGCCACCCTGGACTTTCATCAGGCACTGGGTAAGCAGTCTTTTGGCTCCACCCTGCGCTGAAATTTGGCCTCACCTTTTTTAATGCATACTGTAGAGCAGAGTTCCCCAACCCTGTCCTCAAGGCCCACCAACAGTACCTGTTTTGCAGAAAAGCACAAACATTCACAGGTGAGGTAATTAGTGTCTCAGCAGAGCTATTTAACTACTTCTGTGGATTTCCACAAAACATGCACTGTTGGTGGGCCTTGAGGACAGGGTTGGGGAATCCTGCGTAGAGTACATAAGATAATGGAGGTGCTTGAGGAACTATTTGGGCACTAGATGTGGACAATGAAAGTAAAACTGAAAAGCCTTTATTATAGTATCCTGGTTACTAAAGTAACTTCTGATTTTCCCTTGAGTAACCGTTATAAATGCAGACGATGAATTCATATGTGTGCTTTCTCTATTATGCTCCATGCAGGCCTATTACTGTTTAGAATGTGAAACCAAGTCAGAGGAGGAGAGAGAACAGCTTAATAAGGCTCGTCTGCCTGTGTATTTGAATTTAGCACTCACATATATGAAGCTTGAGCGTCCTGAGCGCAGTCTGAAGTGGGCTGAAAAGGCTCTGGCCATAAACAACAAGAACGTGAAAGCTCTGTTTCGCTGTGGACAGGTAAACAAGTGGTGATTGGTTAAAGAGACGCTAATAAAAAAAAAATGAACCCCGGGGGGTACTCACCTCGGGAGGGGGAAGCCTCTGGATCCTATCGAGGCGTCCTCCTGTGTCCCATGTTGGTCTTGATAATTAACGTTTGCTTTAATTAATGTTACAAATCCAAGTGATTTCGAGATGGAAGCTACTCAAGATCAATTCAGATTCAATTCCAAGCTCATCCCTGCTTGGCTACACAATGGCCATTCCTAAAATAAGTGCCCCATAGCCTCAACTTTGCACTTTGCTGCTATGATAGCGAAGAGGACAGGCCAGACAACATGCTAAAATAAAGAATCCCAGTAAAATACTGCTCTTTTCTGATAGTAAATAGCCCTTACATCTAGTGATGTATGGGCAGATCAACCAAGAGACAGATTTCTCTGTGATCGCAGAGAGATCTGCTGATTGCCCATACACCACAGGCGGATTCTACAAATTTTAGCATGAAAGGTTTCTAGAATCGTTCTTGTGATGCCTCCCCAAATGTTATATGTGGCTCCCCTCCCATTCCCTATGCATTAAAATACTTTACCTGTCAGGCTGCCCGCTAGTGTCTAGCCCTCCAGCTTCTGCATTAGTGCTTCAAGTGGCTGCCGGCGCATAGCACTGTACGCCAGTAGTGAGGGGGTGTGAATACGGAAGCAGCTTGACACTAGTGGCGTGCGGCCATAGAGGTAAAGTATTTTAATGCATGGGCAACAGGGGTCACGTATAACATTCGGGGGTACAGTGGCCAGGGGTTTTGTCTCTCATCCAGATATTGCACGTCATTACCATAGAGTACCCAGTTGTCCCGAGGTTTTTTCAGCGTGTGCAGTCAGTATTCAAAATCGGTTGAATCATCAATCAAGAATGCTTGTTGACAATTATCGAATGTTCATCCGATTCGATAATAATTATCAAATTTACAGGTATGACTTTTTGGAATTTAAATTGGAGATATGTCTCTGACTCTACTACTCTAAGAGAAGTTAGTATTGTGGTAGGGAAAATCCTTATGTAGATAAAATATCACCCCTTATCAACATAAAAATATATTGCACTCCAGGAATTTCTGTTCTCCCCGAGACAGGTGGCACAATCCGTCCCATTCCCGGAAGCACATGGCTATGCTGAACTGACAAGCACAAGATATTTGCATTACAAGCTGTAAACACATTTGCTGGTGTCCTGTGTTGCGTTGCTTTGGGGCAAACAGTAGGTTTTCTCCCAGTAGAGAAGACTCTTACATCTAAATTGTAGTTATATATTTTATTTAATGCAAGTTATCCTGTTTAAGTGATTTGTATTTACAAGTTCTCTCCTCTCTTGTACTAGGCTTGCCTTGAGATGAGCGAGTATGAGAAGTCACGTGGTTTCCTTTTGAGAGCTCAAAAACTGGAGCCATACAACTTAGAAATTAACAGTGAACTGAAGAGGCTGTCAAGGTATTTGTCTTCTCACTTTCAAAATAAACCTGAAGGGTGAGGAGTATGGAAGGAGCCAATGCTGACTTCCTTAGAAAAACTGTGTTACTGACTGGAATCAAGTAATCTGACTTAACTCCTTGCAGGCCTGTAATGTAAACAAAAGGGAAGCCAGAAGATCTGCACAGTAGCCAAGCAAATGGCATTTATAAGCAATTCACTTCTATCCTAAGATTTTGAAACTATTCAATCTCCATATGCTCTGACCATTTATTAGGTTAATCGAGATGTGCTGTATTAACAGGTAAATTGTACCTTGGTTTTGTAGTCAGTCTGCTGGGCAGACTACGGACTGCGGATAGATGTCCGGATTCCTTCTCCTCCCTCCCTGCACAGTTGTGAGCAGTGCGTAATGACGCATGCCAGCTAAGTTGAAACCGCCCCCTCACCCATTCAAAGCTTCCATGGCCACAGCGGTGTCATGTGACCCACCGTCAGTACGTGCCAGTGTGTCACATGATGCTGCTGTGGCCATGGAGATATGTGAGAGGCCTGCTTCCACTTAGCCAGCATGCGTTGTTACACACTGCTCACAGCTGTGCAGAGAAGGAGAGGAATGCGGCCCGCAGTTGAATATGTTTGCCCACTCCTAGTCTAGCCAACCTATACATTGTTTTATTACAGGGCAGAGGAGGTAATTTCAATGCTATTTATGCATAATCTAATTTTTCCCTTCAAGAATAAGGAGAAAAAAATACCCAAAATTATTAAAAAATTAAATTTTCTTGATTTTGATTGCATTTGAACATGTTAAAATCTATGGTTATTTTTTTTTCAAAAAAATGTCTGTGTCTAGTGTGCGTTTTATTGTGGAAAAAGAACTGTAGTGCTTACAGATTTGAAATGGATATAACATTAGTATACATGATGGCCGCTTCCACACTAGCTGAAAATGGTGGGGAAAATAGTGATTGCCACACAGAGGACATTATTTTTAGGTTAGAAGCAGGTAGGATAACCGTATATACAATGTATTGGTGAAACATTTTTAATTGTATATTACACCAGAATGTAGTTCAGTTGGTAGACAACATTTATTTATGAAGTTAAAAAAATCTTATGTGTTTTTGTTCTTACTTTTAGTCGTTACAATGACTACATGGCTCAGCAGAGGCAGCTGTGTTTTCGCATGTTTGCACAACAGCCAAAAGCAACTTCATAGTGCCTGCGCAGTGAGACATCAAGAGGTTTAGCCACAAGTGCCAATGTGCTTCTCTTCTGTGGGATTCGTTTGTGCGAGGATGACAAGCATTAGCAACTCTGTTATTATCAATGGGCCAAAAGACGTTTACTTTCTTCTCTTAGCGTAATTTAGCTTTTTTTTGTTACTGCCTAGCATTTTTCTACATTATGAGCGTAATGATGTAATGTCAAGCTTAATGAAAATAATAGAGCTAAGAGTGTTCCTAGGCATTACAGGACCACTATCGCGAAAAAAGTAGGCAGACAGAACCGACAGGTTTTGGGCCAGTCCATCTCTTCGTGGGGGATTCTCAGGGATTTCTTTGTTTTCAACAGCATTTCCTGAACAGCAGTTTAACTGCCAAAATAGTAAGATAACAGCCAGCCTCTCTACTTGCACACTAATTTGTAAGTTAGACTTTGCAACTGCTTTTCAGGAAATGCTTTTCAGGAAAACCCTAAGAATCCCCCATGAGGAGATGGACTGGCCCAAAACGTGTTGGTTCTGTCAAATTTTAACTGCCTACTTTTTTCACGATAGTGATCCTTTAAAGAGTACCAGAGTTAAAAAGTAAAAAGATTTTATACATACCTGGGGCTTCCTCCAATCCCATCCACCTGGATCGCTCCCACATTGCCATCCTATGATGTCTGCAGCCCCGGGAACCGGGTCCCCGCACTTCCATCAGTCGGAGCCAGTCTAGTATATGAGAAGTGCGCTGTTTGCGTATCTCTCCAGCAGCCGCTGGAGAGATACTTAGAGGGCGCATTTCTTCTGCGTAGCTGGCTGCAATGACCTCAATACGGGGACCCGGTTCCCGGAGCTGCAGACATCAGAGAACAGCGGCGTGGGAGCGATCCAGGCGGATGGGGCTGGAGGAAGCCCCAGGTATGTATAAAATCTTTTTACTTTAGTCAGCTCTGAGTCCTTTTAAGTTTGTTTCATACAAGTTGTTTTACTTTGCTTACAAATAGCCAGCCAGGTTCAGCATTGTTAGACAGTAGAATTTTTTTTGTTTACTTCATGTCCAAACAACTAAAATAAACATTTTTTTTATGTTAAACAGATCTTATGTTTCAAAGTACACCTATTGTTATGTAAAAGTGCCCGTGTAGTGACATTATAGTGTTTGCTTATAAAAGCATACAGACTGCATATAATTCTATGCTCCTGTTGTGGAGATTGAGCTTCCTGGTCTGTACAGCAGAGCCTGATTGTTGGCCTGACCTCTCAGTCTTGCAGCCCAAGTTGACATTACCAACCTCCTAGCTACACTCTGGTGAGGTGCGACCATCTACAGCCCATTCTGATTCCCACTGTGTCCTCTGTGCAGTCCATGTGCAGCATGCTCTGAGGTGCCCCGACACTACCAGTCCACCCACTGCACCAATCTAAGGAACAGACCAGGCTTCACACTTCACCCCACAGTTGTGGATGCCAGCCCCAGAGCATGACACACACTAACTGTTTGGGGCACACGGCTATGGAGGGTCTCTGCACAGCAGAAAATGACAGGCAGTGGTGCAGTTTTATTGTCTGGACATTTTTTTGCTCCCTATATAGATACCCTATGAAAGATCAAGGACACGTAAAAGATGCCAGAGCCGAAGGACTCTGGTTAATAATTCAGCGTATCTTGTGAATGGGGTGGTATAAGTAGATACGTACTGCACCTTCTGTTCCCCTCCGTCACTCACTTTTCTCCTACAGCAAGCCCCGTTCTGACAGGCCGACCAGGGCAACACACATAACGACTGACCCGGCCACGCATGCGCGGTACGTCCATTCAGCACACTTGTAGCCGCGGTCAGTGACGTAGGCATACAGGTGTGTGCTCACTCTGCCTCTACATGCGCAGTACATGATGTGGAGATGCACCGGGTAGCGAGCGAGCACCTGTCTGCTGACGTCATTGAGCACAGCTGCAAGGGTGCTGAATGGACATACTGCGCATGCGCAGCGTACTATGTCAGGGTCAATAGGATACATGAGTCGGCCTGTCAGAATGGGGCTTGCTGCATGAGAATGGCGAGTGATGGAGGGGAACAGAAAGTGCGGTAAGTATCTTCTTACCACCCCAAACACAATATATGCTGAATTAACCAGAGTCCTTCAGCTCTGGTATCCTTTAAAGTACACCTGATGTGAGAGGGATAGGGAGGCTGCCATATTTGTTTCCTTTTAAACAATACCAGTTGCCTGGCTGCCTTGCTGATCCTCTGCTTATAATACTTTAGGCCATTGACCCTGAACAAGCATGCAGCAGATCAAATGTTTCTGACATTATTGTCAGATCTGACTAGATTAGCTGCATGCTTGTTTCTGGTGTCATTCAGACACTACTGCAGCCAAATAGATCAGCAGGGCTGCCAGGTGGTATTTAAAACAAAATAAATATGGCAGCCTTCATATTCTCATTTAAGTTGTCCTTTAAAGAGGATCTGTAACATGAAAAGATCCCCTGGGGGGTACTCGCCTCGGGTCGGGGAAGCCTCCGGATCCTAATGAGGCTTCCCACGCCGTCCTCCATCCATCAGGGGTCTCGCTGCAGCCCTCCGTGGAGTCCGTGCAGCGGTGACGTCAATATTTACCTTTGCTGGCTCCAGCGGGGGCGCTCTGACGGCTGTCGGCTCCGAACTACACGGAAATACCCGATCGCCGTCGGATCTGCTCTACTGCGCAGGCGCAAGTTTCCTGCGCCTACGCAGTAGAGCGGACCCGAATGAGATCGAGTATTTCCGTGTAGTTCGGAACGGAAAGCCGCCACAGCGCCCCCGCTGGAGCCAGCAAAGGTAAATATTGAACTGACAGTCGGCACAGTCGCTGGCTGTTCGGAGGGCTGCGGCGAGACCCCCGTGGGACAGAGGACGGCGTGGGAAGCCTCATTAGGATCCGGAGGCTTCCCCCACCCGAGGTGAGTACCCCCCAGGGGATGTTTTTAATGTTACAGAGTCTCTTTAAGGGCCCGGCTAGTAAATCACTTTGAAATGGTTACTTCAGTAAAAAAAAAAAAAAACACAGCCAAATTGACAAGCGTTTATTTATAGGTGTTTAAAGTACCTATAAATAACCTGGTTGTTTATTTATTTATAGGTGTACCCTGGTTATGAGCCGAAAAGGCAAGTAAGCTGAATGAGCATCAGTAGACTTTTAGTGGCTACACAAATTTGTTTTATATACTGCCTGTCTGCTTTATATACTGCCTGTCTGCTTTATATACTGCCTGTCTGCTTTTCCTGTCACTAAACGCATCATTCCTTTTGGGCACTATCATTTAACGACCGGTGTATTTTAAACTTTAGATGTAGTCTCAAGCCTATTATAAATCTTCTCAGATAAAGGTTTAAAGTGCACCAGAGCTCTCATAACTAAAAAGATTTATACATACCTGGGGCTTCCTCCAGCCCCATTTGCTCAGATCGCTCCCACGCTGCTGTTCTCTGATGTCCGTAGCTCCGGTACCCGGTCCCCACACTTCCATCAGACGCCTCCAGTCTGGCATAAGAGAAGTGCGCCCTCTACGTATCTCTCCTGTAGCTGCTGGAGGATGTCTGTAGCTCCGGTACCGGGTCCCCACACTTCCATCAGTCGCCTCCAGTCTACGTAGAAGAATTGCTCTCTTTGCGTATCTCTCCAGCAGCTGCTGGAGAGATACGTAGAGGGCGCACTTCTCTTATGCCAGACTGGAGGCGACTGATGGAAGTGTGGGGACCCGGTACCGGAGCTACGGACATCCTCCAGCAGCTGCTGGAGAGATACGTAGAGGGCGCACTTCTCTTATGCCAGACTGGAGGCGACTGATGGAAGTGTGGGGAGTCGGTACCGGAGCTACGGACATCCTCCAGCAGCTGCTGGAGAGATAGGTAGAGGGCGCACTTCTCCCTTGCCAGACTGGAGGCGACTGATGGAAGTGTGGGGACCCGGTACCGGAGCTACGGACATCGGAGAACAGCAGCGTGGGAGCGATCTGAGCAAATGGGGCTGGGAGAAGCCCCAGGTATGTATAAATCTTTTTAGTTATGAGAGCTCTGGTGCACTTTAAAGTGAATGTAAACCAAGATAAAAAAAAAATAATACTTGCCTATGGAGAGAAAAGGCTGTGGCTCCTATAGAGCCTTCCTGTTCCTCTCCTGGGCCCCTCATTCCAGCGCTGTTACCCACGCTAGCAGTATTCAACCAATCGGTCGAATACTGCTCTGTGCCGTCTCGGGAGCCCAAGTGCTCCTGAAGACGGGCAGCCACGTATTGCTACTGTGCAAGCACGCACTCTCATGCGCAATACAGAGCCGCCCATCTACGGGAGCACTCTGGCTCTCGAAGGCTTCCGAAGCCTCCTGTGGCGGGGTATTTTAAGTGGGGTAGACAGCAGTGGAACAAGGGGACCAGGAGAGGAGCAGCAATGCTCTATAGGACCCAGAGCCAAGCCTTTACTTAGGTAAGTATCTGTTTGTTTTTCAATTTACATTGGCTTTAAAGAGCAAAAAAAGCCCATGTATGATGGTTTAAAGTAAAATTCACTCTGAAAGTGTAATGGCACTTTTCAGTATACTCCGTTTGAGGCCTTCTAGCGCTATCTGAAAAAGTTACCTTTCGTGCTGCAGTGACTCCAAAGGTCAGGGCTGTGTCATCTGCATCTCTAATCTGACCGCAAGATCTTTACTGTGCATACCGTGTGGTGGCAAAACGCTGCTCCCCTTGGGGCTAAAACCAAGCACAGACACATGTTTCTATGGATCTGGAAATGCAGTTGGATGGAGTCAGGGCACAGAACTTTGGGAGCATAATGGCTGGGTGGGAGTTCTTTTCTAGATAGTTTATGTAGACCTTATTTACCAAATTACATTTTCATCCAAGTGTAAGTTTGCTGAAAAATTAACATCTGAAGATGTCTGTGTGAATTAAGTTTGGTATTTTCTACAATATTAATAAAAGTTGAAAGTGCAACATGTTGCCCAGTCTGTTTCCTTTGTTTTAAATCTCTGTCTTGTACAATTAGAGCAGTTTTCTTTACATCCACCCCTGGTGACTACACTTATGCTGGGTGCACACGGTACGTTCCCGCACTCAATGCCCCGCTTGATTCCCGGCCGCTCGATTATTTCCGAGCGCATTTCGATGATTGTTATGTCGTTTCCCATGCAAAGTATGCCAAATCGACCTAACGTTCTATCGAAACGGGAATCGGACATGTCAGAAATTATAGAGCGGCTGGGAATCAAGCGGGAAATCGAGTGCGGGATCGCACCGTGTGTATCCAGCATTAGAAGTGATTGGCCATCTCACTATCGCTTTACTACAAAGGCTTATCTGTGATGAAGTAATCATTCCCCATCTCTTCTTTATCTTTTTTATGTCCAAATGTTTCTTTTTGGTGAACTGAGCTACAGTAGCTTGTATTGCATTACATTGGCCACCAGGGGGCAGTGTCTGACTTGACATGAGCAGTAGTAGACTTCATTGTGTAAGATGACCATTGGAATACTGCAGACCAGTGTGCTACTGTTAAGGTGCCCACGCATTACTTGATCCCACCGAGCGATTAAACACTGGCTTTATTGGGCGTTCAACAACGATTCTGTGTTGATCTAAATCATGTGAACAGTGTCCAATTTCCTTCACGACCAATATTTTTCATCTTGCCCGATCGAGTAAATTGGTCTATTCGACCAGATACCAGCCAATTTCCAATGGTCGAGCATATTGGAACAATCGATTCTCCACCAATCTGATAAAATAATCTAATGGTCGATCGAGCAGGGAAATAGAGTAATGTAATCGGCACCTTTAGCATTTGAACAGATTTTCACAGTTTTGCTACATCTGCTGTTTAGTTCCAAGTAGAAAGTAAGTATAGCATATTTGTGATGATACAAAAATTGATGCCTTATTGGCTTGTGCTTTTTGCCTTGCAGCACTGGAGTTTAAGGTTTGATTCACTACACTATCTGCATGGAGGTTGTATGTTCTCCCTATGTTTGCATAGGTTTCCTCCACATCTCAAAACTATGCTGGTGTGGGACTGTTCTAAGGACAAAAAAGTATGGTTCTGGTAGGGATGCAAGATCGTGTGCCCCTTTGAGGCACAATTGGTTATATTTAGTAAACTCTGTAAAACTCTGGAAAATGTCAGTGCTATACAGTAGAATCTCTTTATAGTAAACACCAAGGGACCGAGAAAAGTAGTTTACTATATCAGAAATTGTACTCAAGCACATAAAGTATACTATAGTACTTAATTCAATTAATAATTTAGTCATTTTTTCTTTTTAATTCTTCAGCAAGTGAGCACAGACAGTGTCTAAGCTAGAAAAAAAAATGTGCAGCGCTCGATATGCAGGGATTTGCATGCAATAATCACGCAACAGCCTGCACAGAAAGCTTAGGTCTCACCACTTAAAGAGACTGAAGCGAACCAAAATTGCTACCGTATATACTGGCGTATAAGACGACTTTTTAACCCTTAAAAATATTCTGAAAAGTCGGGGGTCGTCTTATACGCCGAGTGTCAGTCAGTCCAGTCTTTATACAGCGAGCGTTCAGGTCCAGAGAGTTCAGTAGGGTGCCAGGCAGAGTTATATTTACCTATGGTTCAGTCATCCGGTCAATAGATCCCACTCTCCATTTAACAGCCTGTTACCAGCAGCCGCTAGCGCTGGTAGCAATGCCGTTTCCGGGGTCACCTGACTGGTCTGTAGTGTGGAGCGCACACGTCACCAGTCAGTTGACCCCGGAAACAGCACTGCTACCAGCGCTAGCGGCTGCTGGTAACAGGCTGTTAAATGGAGAGTGGGATCTATTAACAGGATGACTGAAGCATAGGTAAATACAACTCTGCCTGGCACCCGGCACCCTACTGAACTCTCTGGACCTGAACGCTCGCTGTATAAGGACTGGACTATTAAATGGAGAGTGCAATCTATTTATCTATTAACCAGATGGCTGCAGTATAGGTAATTACAACTGCCTGGCACACGGCACGCTCACACTTACTACAGGGGTAGTCTTATACGGCGAGTATACCCCAAACTCTATATTTTAAGTGGAAAAGTTAGGGGGTCGTCTTATACGCCCAGTCGCCTTATACGCCAGTATATACGGTACTTTTACCTGCTAGTGCGCTTCAGTAGTCTCATTAGATGTAAACCGCCCCATCACCGCAGCAAAACAAGGGCTTTAGAACCCCCAACCCCAGGGCAAACATCCACGACCATCTTAGTCATGGATTATGCTGCCATGAGAGGCAGAGCTTTCTGCTGTAGCTCTGCCTCTCCTGACGTCAATCGCCGTGCGGATCTCCACCTCTCCCCGCCCTTCTCTGTGAAGGAAAAGTGAGAGGGGCGGGGAGAGGCGGCGATCTGCAGCGATTGAAATCAGGAGAGACAGAGCTGCAGCTGAAAGCTCTGCATCTTTCAGGAAGCGCCGGCCGGATTGCACCGCGGGGATTTGGGGGTTCGTTTTGCGGGGGGATGCAGCGGTTTACATCTAAAGAGAGTACTGAAGTGAACTAGCAGGTAAAAGTAGCAATTTTTGTTTGCTTCAGTCTTTTTTTTAATGCAGATACAGTACTGATAGACTGCTCCTCTATCCAAACTTTTTGTACAGCCTGAATGATACTGTACAGTTGCAGCCATGCACAAGCAAGTCATAGATGACAGGCAATTCAGTAATCAGCAGCTTACATAGGAAGCATAGGTCTCACCGGCTGGTGCTTTTTTGAGGTAATCCACACAGGCCCAGATTAGTGTGTAGATAGCGAGTTGGCTACAAGTGGCTGCCAGTCTCGTCCACTGACCAGAGAACAAAGTACAACACCAGCCTGCTCCCTCACATATCCCTGTTGATCCAGAGGAAGGAAAAAAACCCTTAGGGGGCCCATACACTCACACGATTTCCCGCCGATATACAGCAGATTCGAACACTGATCGAATCTGCTGTGAAATCGTTGCGCAATCAATCGTTCCCGTCGATCTGTCCGCGCGGAAAATTTCGCTCGATCGCCGGCGGGTCGGGAGTGCGTCGATAGCGGAGTTCGAATGTCCGACGGCCGATGCTAACGGCAATACATTACCTGTTTCGCCGGCGCGTGTCACCGCTGTCCCTGATCTGCACTGGGCTCCGGCTGGCTTCACTTACTTCCTGTCCCGACAGGAAGTTTAAACAGAGTGCCCTCTACTGTTTACACTTCCCCTGACAAGAAGTAAAGTGAAGCTGGAGCCCAGAGCGGAGAAGAGACAGTGGAGACCCGGGGAACTCACGCCAGCCGGATCAGGTAATGTATGGGGGGGGGGGACGGCAGCAGTGGCAGCTCCACAGATTGTGAATCGGTTGCATAGTGAAATCGATTCAAAATCTGTTTTTAGTGTAGGCAGCCAATAGATCAGATTCGATTACAGAGGGATCTATCTGCTGGTCGATATGGTGGCAATCGACCTGTGTATGGTAGCTTTTACAAGGCATGGTCCAATTAGCCCCAAAAGGGAAAAAATTCCTTCCCGACTCCAGATGGCAATCAGATAAAATCCCTGGATCAACATCACTGGGCATTACCTAGTAATTGTAGCCATGGATGTCTTTCAACGCAAGGAAAGCATCTAAGCCCCCTTTAAATACAGGTATAGAATTTGCCATAACTACTTCCTGTGAAATGAATTCCACATCTTAATCACTCTTACTGTAAAGAACGCTTTCCTAAATGGCTAAAACGTTTTTCCTCCATATGCAGAACATGTCCTCTAGTCCAGTGGGACGTTGCATTTTAATGCGACGTTAAACGGTAACGCACTGCAAGCAGCGAGTTATCACAATGCAACATTTTTTTTTACGCGACTTTAACGTCGCACTGTGAACGGCAGATAGGATTAGCATTTATAAGACTTTATAACGTGCGACCATAACGTCCTACTGTGAATGCGACCTAAAGGGCAGGAGGAGATGTAATATAGGACACCTGTTTGGATGCACTATGGGTGGGTGAGCTGAGTGTCTACTGATGTTACATCAATGGATGCAAAAACCTGTAAATTTGATCTGTTCTATTTCTGTGACTTGCGTAGACTTCAATGGAAAACTGCACTATGTACTAGGCACATAACCCATTATATGCTTTGGCAGTTTCTCTGCCTGGGCCAACATGCTGAGTATGTATGTTTTACGCAGGTGTAGGAAAGGAAATTCCATCTTATGGCTAAAAATATTTTTTTGATGTCTTTGGTGGATAAATACTGGCCATACATGCAGTCTGACTGTAGACGGAAAAGTACAAACGCTACAGTTACACTCAGTCACGATGTACAAAAATGATTGTCAGACGTGTTGTGTAGCTAACAAATATACATAGATTCCCTTAAAGGGATCCTGAGGTGAGAGGGACATGGAGGCTGCCATATTAATTTCCTTGTAAATGATGCCAGTTCCCTGGCAGCCCTGTTGATCTTCTGGCATAAGTAGTGCCCGAGTTAAAACCCATGGAACAAGCATATGGCTAATGCAATAAAACCTGAGTCGGAGTACCTGATCTGCTGCATGCTTGTTCAGGGTCTATGGCTAAACGTATTAGAGACACAGGATCAGGTGGACTGCCAGGCAACTGCTATTGCTTAAAAGGAAATAACAATGGCAGCCTACATATCCCTCTCACCTTGGGTTCCCTTTAACATTGCAATAACAATTTAGCCATCATTTCTTCATCACTGAGTACATATAGCACAGCCCACAGAGCCAGATCGTCTACAAGGCAATAGAGGCAGTTTGACTTTTGATGAGGGGCCGTTCACAATGAGTGAGAGAAGTATTTGATATTATACATGTAATTAAGGTACTGGGAAATTTGGGCACTGGGTAATGATGAAAACCGTCTCACCCTGCTCCTGCAAAAGTCCCAGCAGCATTAAAGGGACTCCGAGCTCAAAATAAACAAACAGTACGGCGCGATTAAACCGCGCATGAGCAGTACCGCCACGCTGGCCGGCGTGATGACGCAAGGCGGCCGGCGTGTGACGACAGCAGTGACGGATGAGGAAGCAGGAGCCTGACAATCAGGCCCAGTGTCGCAGGGAGCCGCTGGGCAGCCATTTCTGAGGGAAGGCCTAGGAGAAGAGCCAGGACGCTGTCGTGGGACCTCCCGACCTACGGTGGGCTGCAGAAAGCCCAAGGTGAGTACCAATTTCATTTTTATTTTGAGCTCGGAGTCCCTTTAATTACTATTCCCCCTCCAGGTCATCCATTAAGTCGGGGGTAAGATGCAATTTGGCTTCCACCTATTGCTGACGGCCCAATTACGCAGTTTTTATCGTAATTTGGACTCCGTGGCTGGATAGTGTATTGGTGAAGTGAACTCTCGGCTGCTTTAATAACTTTAATCTAAAAACTGGCTGACAGGGCTGGCAAATGTCATATCCATGTAATGGACTCAAAAGAACCTCTGATAATAGGGTTAGAGATGCTCAATGAGATGCAAATAAGTTTGAGTTGGTGCAGGATTATGCACATTTTTGTAAGCAAATTTATGCAGCTTGAAAATGGACCACATTTTACCTCAGCAGGTACATTTTTACCAACGGATTCATTTTCAAGCTGCATAAATTTGCACAATTCTGCAACAATTTAAAATTATTTGCAACTCATTGACAATCCTTAAATAGGCATATAGGAGCCAACAAACTCCCACCCAACGTCCCAATCAAAAATTTGGAAACATTTTTAAATGTGTCAGTTTCACTGAGTGACATTCTCATCTAGTGGCTTTGCTGACAGTAACTAACTACGTCAGATCAACTGTATATTCTTATAGTCTGACTTGAGTACTTGTTCCAGGGTACTGATGTGCAGCTCCAGAATATAATTCCCTAATGTACATTTCAGGGGATTAGGCTAAATAAAAAATATTAAAAGTATACATATTTGAACAAAAAATATGGAATGCTGTATGGCCTATCAGAAAAGACCATCTGTGTATAAGTTGTTCCTCAAACTGCCCCATCCAAATCTGTTCATCCCATTAATAAGTCATCGTCATCCCACATGGTCTCGGGTCCTCCATACACAGCTCGCCTGGCAAACATATGCTGTACACATGAACCATGAAAAGTAGAAAACAAAGCATCCGGGCACCAACAGCAGCGATAATGCTTAGTAGACCTTTAATACATCCCCATACCGAATGACATACAGTACAGAGTGAAATGCCTAACGTCGTTTCACAGGATAAAGCTGCTTCTTCAGAGGCAACCAATAAGTGATATTGGTTGCCTCTGAAGAAGCAGCTTTATCCTGTGAAACGACGTTAGACTATGTATGTCATTCGGTATGGGGATGTATTAAAGGTCTACTAAGGTATGATGTATTAAAGGTCTTAACGTCCTGCGATCCTGCAGTTCTGCTCGTTTTCTAGCCTGTTTCAAAACTCCTCCACTGTAACCCCTCCTCTTGAATCTATCTGTAAGATCATTGGCTTGTTTTTGGAAACCTTCCTCTAGGATATTATTACGTTTCAATCTTAGGTATTGGCCATATGGTATGGCTTCTGTGACATTTTTGGAATGAAAGCTGTCGGCATGCAATAATGAATTGGTTGCCGTACCTTTTCTATATCCCTTTGTACATAATTTGTTATATTTAACCATTAGGCATAAATCAAGAAACTGAATTGAGGTATCACTGATCTCCGAAGTAAATTGCATATTAATTGTATTATTATTCAGGTACATCATAAATTCCTTAAATTCTAATTCAGTTCCTGACCACACCACCAGGACGTCGTCCACATACCTCGACCACTGTCTGACGAGCCCCCGGAAAGGGATAACATCCGAGAGCACTGCAGACTGTTCCCACGCCCCCAAAAAGAGATTCGCATAGGAGCACGCCACCGGGGTCCCCATAGCCGTCCCCGATACCTAATGGTACCATCTGCATGCCCCAGTGCAGTGTCTAGATCCCTGCCCACAGGTCCCTCCATTTTTGACTGCAAAATAATGTCGCCACGTCTTGTCGTAACAGAAACTGAGTTCCCAGTGTTGGTTTTAAAATCTTTTTCATTTTTATATGAAGTTCACTTTTAAGAATCACTGTCACTTTAATACAATGAGTTTAGATATCACATCCCGATCATTATTAGTATGACTGATACAGCGGTGCCTTTACATCTTTTTAATACGCCATGATAGCAACCACTAACTTTGGACCTGAGGATGTGTTAAATGTACCTCGGTCCCCCCTTTTTTCCGACTCCTGCTCTTGTTCCTTTTTTAGAGCAATACGGATTATTTTTACCCTCGCCGTTGCCGAGGCAACGTATATACATATACGTCATTGTTGGCTGTGCTTATGGTAATGTAGTTCTCCCTGATGCGTCCACCAAGACGCACAGAATAGGCGTATGACGTCAGGCGCCGCTCTATTTGGCCATACCTAATGCTCCAATCACGGAGTGTGCGGCCAATCCGGAAGGGCCGGAGCTTGTCTCCGTCTAAACCCGGAATTGGCCCCCCTCCCGAGCAAAGCGGAACGCAGCGTGACCAAGTGTCTGTGTAACACGAAACGGCCGTCGCTCCCCGCCGTTCTGATCCGCCACCTACCTCCTCCACCACCACTGCCTCATCAGCTGGTTTGTCACTACTAAGACCACTGTAAGGATCCTATGTGATGGATTCATCACTGCTGAAGTAAACACGACTACAGAGGACGGAAGGTGCACGTGTTTTCTTTTCTCCATAACATACAAAAGGGGGACCTTGTGTTGGAAACTGGAAAGTGCCTTTAACCACCCAGTTGCCACCCCCCTTCCTTTCCCCAGAGTGCAGGGGTGATTTAATGCCCTTTTCTGATTCTGACAAAAAAAAGTATGTGGGCTGATATTGCCCAGGAAACTGAGGCGTATGCTTGTTGGCTTTGCCATCCTGACTGACCCTGCCAACATCTGGCATAAGAGGTTAGTAAGGTTTGGGGAAGAAACATTGCTTTTTTTGCATAATCTTTTATTTAAGTATTTATATAGTGCCGACATATTACGCAGCGCTGTACAGAGTATACTGTCACTAACTGTCCCTCAGAGGGGCTCATAATCTAGTCCTTGCCATAGTCATATGTCCATGAATGTATCGTGTAGTGCATGTATCATAGTCTAGGGCCAATTTAGGGGGAAGCCAATTAACTTATCTGTATGTTTTTGGGATGTGGGAGGAAACCAGAGTGTCCGGAGAAAACCCACACAGACACGGCGAGAGTATACAAAATCCTTGCAGATGTTGACCTTTATTTTTTGATATGAGGAAGCGGACTGCGATCCGCGAAACAAGTTATCACAAAAAATAAAGGGTTTTTTTGTGACGTGTTAACCCCTACCAGACTAATTAACTCCACCTATACTTGGCCTGAAGATTAGTGGCTGCCACTCATGGCAATCAGATGAGATCACTAGGGCAACAGCTCGGGGACCCAATGCTGTATAGATGCATTACTATGTTGCTGCCTGCCTAGCAGTGCATCTGTACAGCACTAGGGTCCCCAAAGTGCACCCTAACAATTGTATGCATTCACTACAGACACCCAGGCTGGCAATAATGGTACGCTACATGCCCAACTAGTGATGAAATATGACATATATGGTATCATTTTAACTGGGAAAAAACAAATAATGTAATGTGTTTTAAAACTGTTGCACTTGTCATGTAAAAATTAGAAATGGTGAAATGTAGAATTTTTACATTTATACCTAATTTTCCTTCGATAAAATGCCTGTGAAATACAATAAACAATAGTTGGAAAATATTACCCAAAGAAAGCCTTTAAGTTACTGTTGTTAGTATTAGTGAAACAGCTGATATGCCAAAATTGTCAAAAACCCAGTAATGCGAAGTGGTTAAACATAAAATAAAACCGTGGGATATATTTAGGAGTAGGAAGAGAGATACAATTGATTATCTCATCTGTTTATTTTCACATTGGGTTCATTTTAAATGGGCACGCACAACTGGTGTAACAATAGTGGCCTTAGAAAAGTATTATGGAGTGCTCTATTATTTTGCTAATCAAACTCATTATTGGTTTAAAGAGTACCTGAGGCACAGTGGAGGCCCCAGCTTCAAATTTTGGGTGGGCATGATGGCTGGCTGGTGGGGTCCATTTGGGTGATCAAAATCGATGTTTGTATACAAGATCTAGTTTATTGGCTAATTTAAAAGAAAAGCAGAAAACTTTCAGCTTGTAAGCCTTCTTAAGACTCTATTCCTGTTGACTGGCAATGTTAGAACATACTATCAGAAGGAGGTAGAGAGATTTTTATTTTTTCTTGCAAATATACGTGTCATCCAGATACATTACTTGCAAGGGATCTTGCAAGGATTGTGAGATATTAATGGCAAATAGATAAGACCCTTGGTTTACTTATTGCCTACATAGACTCAGGCTGACATGGAGAGTTTTTTGCAGGCCCTATCCTGTTCAATGTATGCTGCTGGAGCCTGGAAACAGTTAACTGTATGTTATTGAGCAGGAGGGGGGCACTCAGTGCCCCAGTGTAGCGCCACCCATACTGCGGCGTCACAAAGTTAATAAAGTAAATACGTACATAAAGAGAGGGAAGCCTCTCTGGATCCTATATACCGTAGGCTTCCCTCGCTGTCCTCCGGTCCAGCCCCGCTCACTTCCTTAGCATCAGGGCCGCACTTCTGTTTTGGCATAAGTGTGGCCATGCTGCACCCATGTGAGCAAGGGACAGCCATGCTTGTGCTCGGCAGTGGGGGGACGGAGGACAGTGTGGGGAACCTCTATAGGATCCAGAGGATTCCCTTTTAACTTTGTAATGCTTGGGTACACTTTGAGTTTGATATTTGTCAACTGTTGCCAAGATCTGTAAACATGCACAAGGGACAGTACAATACATCACACTGCAAAATGTTTAGCTAAAGTTAGTCTGCTAAGATTAATATACTGTACCAATGGCTCTGCTCTGTAGATGGTAGGTAACCTGTTGGTGCATGATGACCTACTATCTGCAAATCAATGCATTATGTCTGTGTAAAGGTGGCTACACACAATACATTTTTTATATTTCTTTAAGAATAAGAATTACAAGAATTACAAATTTACGTATTACAATCAATTTATCTGATTGATTGTAACATTTAAAAAATCTGACCAATGTACCACACGTGTGGTCAATTATTCCACAATTATAAAAATACGATTGAAAACTCTGAAAGAATTGCTTAGATCTATAATAATACAGTAATACATTAATAAATGGACAATCTACCCTACACCATTCAATTTTCATAAAAATTGATCAGAAAAATCCACCACTCCCAATCCACTTATATAGAGAAAAATCCGATCAGATTTCTCGCTCGAATGAGAAAAGAAAAAGTTGTGATTTTTTTGGGACCACTCATTGTTTTTATCGAATTGCCGTAAAATCAGATCATTTTATTGCATTATAAGTGGCCAACTTAAAGCAGTGGCTCTTTATGCTACACCACAATTTGATGTGAAAGAGCCTCACTATCTTCTCTGGGCACAGACAACATTTTAACTTTTACAGGCCGTTTTACAATAGCATGGGTTACGCATGACAGAGGTACACTATGCTTTTAATAGCTGGTCCTGTTTGATGTGTAGGCCAAGAACAGGCTTCACATATGCTGTTTTCTCTGCCAGCGGCTACATTTCTATCCAGCCTGGTACTTGAAGCTTAGTTTGCAGATTCCCTGCTCTTGTCTCCGCTATCCCCATGTCTGCCAGTTACAGCTTTCAAGCCCAGGTTGTAACTTCAACACCCCCTCCTTTATCTTCCCAGGCAGAGATTGTTGGTGCTGCTGATTCCTGGCGCCTGTGGGAAGAGAGAGCTGTGAAATCCTAGCACCTCCACCCCCCCCTCACTTCCTTCCATCACCCCCCCTGGTTTGTGTTGGCAGGTAACCCCAGGCCTATGATTTTACTGGCTGCCGGATTGTGGCCAGTGCGATGAAAAGCTGTTCTGTCCCAGCCCTTGCAAAAAAGCCACAGGCTGCCTTGTGAACACAGACTGCTCTTCTTGTGCATCCTGAATGAAGCGGTTCAGAGAGAGGGGGATTTACACCCCCTGATAATGCATTGCCTAATAGAAAGGGCACAGGGGCACCACTGTAAAATAAACACACAAGACTCACTGAATGGGGATACTTATTTGTTTCTGCCGCACAGAATTCATTAAAAATCTGCAATTCCAGGCAGACCTGGTACAAGGATAAAGGATGTGATGGCTTATTGTTTAGCCTTCCAAAATTGGAGTCCCAAAAGGGACCTATTTACAATAAAGTACTTGTGGGCCACAAAACAGAACAAGTTTAAAGCTCAGCTTGAGCCAAAACTTAGTTCTGGGTTGTGAGAAATGGTTACTACATCCTCTGTAAACATGTTGCCTGGGTCCTTGTTGAAGAGAATCCCACTCTTATCCTATAGCAGTTATGGTAAGGCATACCTACTCATTTTGAGGGATAGAGATGGCCCGAAGAGTTCGCCGGCGGACAGTTCCCGGCGAATTTCTGCTGTTCGCGTTCTCGTTGAACTGCAAACATATGGCATGTTCGACCCGCCCCCTATACATCATCATGGAGCCAAACTTTGACCCCTTACCTCACAGTCAGCAGACACATGGCAGCCAATCAGCTAGCACCTCCTCCTGGACCCCCCCCCCCCAGCCCCCTATTAAAAAGAAGTTGTGGTGGCCATATTGGATTCATTTTTTGCTGGCAGCTGACTGTTAGTGAGATAGGTAGGGAAAGCATTAGCTAGGCCTGTGCTCTTGTTCCTCACTTGCTGTTAAAGCACCCCAAACAGCCCTATTGAGGGGTAATACATCAGTCTCCTGTGGTTTGTTTTGTGTGTGTTTCACTCCACAGCCCACTGACACCCAGAGCTGTGTGCACACTACTGCTGTTGCTACATTCAGTTGCAGGCACAGTAGCACTCCAGTGCATAAGTTTAGACAGTATTCTGATAGTACTATTGCATTTCTCTGTGTGTGACACTTCACAGCCCACTGACACCCAGAGCTGTGCACACTACTGCTATTGTTGCTACATTAAGTTGCACGCACAGTACCAGTCCAATGTATTCTTTTTAGGAATGTAATGTTATTTCTGCCCTTTAGGGATTAAATCCTGACTTTGTGTCAACTCAGTAATTGGTGGCACTTTTGGCATGGATTCCATTAACATTTACGGAAGTTCCCTTTTGCTATGTTCGCGACATCTCTTTTTGTGTGAAAATGTTTGGCAAAAGACCTACATCCTACAGATCCCGACATGCTTCCTTCGCATCTCTAGCCATGCCCTGTTATGCCTCCAATAAGACCCACAAACTTCCTGCCACACCCTGTCATGCCCCTAGTCAGACCCTCAAACTGCCGGCTATACCCTGTCATGACTCCAATTAGTCCCACAAACTTCTTGCCACACCCTGTCATGCCTCCAGTCAGACCCATTTACTGCTAGCCACACCCTATAATCCCTCCAGTTAGTCCAGGGGTGTCAAACTCGAATACAAAAAAGGCTGAAGCTGTACACTGGGACCTAGTCGTGGGCCAAACTTAATGCCTAATGGCCACCTGCCTCCCTTTATAAAGTTCCCAGGCGTTCAATGACCCCCCCCCCCCTTCCAACTCCTATACAGTTCCCTGGCATCTAGTGGTCCTCCCTCCCCCATACAGTTACCTGGTGTCTAGTGCTTACCCCAACCGCCCCATATGGCTTCCCTTATGTTCTAGGGCTTCACCTCCAATATAGCTTTGCTGGTGTTCTAGAGTGCGCCAAACGTAATGCAAAGTGGAGAACCCACTTGAGGGCCAAATTTAATGGCTCTGAGGGCCAGATTTGGCCCGCGGGCCGGAGTTTGACATGTACGAGTTAGACCCACAAGACTCAAGCCACAACCTGTCATGCTTCCAATCACACCAATATGTCCCAAGCCACAATCTGTCATGCCTCCAGCCAGGTTGTGTTGAAGGGCTATGAATTTTAAAATGCTGCATCATGTACAAAAAATAATTGTCTTTGTTGATGGAAAACAACACAAATAAGAATATATAAAAAACCATGGAAGAGGGGAGGCTGACCGGACTGCTGAGAGTAGAAACTTATAAATCTATGATGAGTATAGTAACACAGAATCCTCAAAACAACTACAAGAACTAAACATCAGTAAGATAAATGGTAGGAAACATCATGAATGTACTTTTATCAATAGTAATACTATACATACTCACATATAAGCTGACTCATGTACTGTATAAGCGTATAAGCTGAGGTACCCACTTTTCCCTGAGAAACCAGGAAAAAGTGATTGATTCATGTATAAGCCCCTCCCCAGTATAGCCCCTTCCACAGTACCCAGATGTGCCCCCAGTACAAATCAGTCCCCATAGCCAGACATGCCCAAAGGATGATACAACAGAGTCTCAAGATGCCACTAGCTGGCATCATAGATATGAGACACAGAGATTGCCACACAGGAAGAATTCCCAAACATTGCACTGCTGACATGTTGCTTGTACGCTGCGCTCCACAAACCAGGGGACACAGGTAGTCTTGAGCAGCGCACTCGGCACACCATGTCGCAAGGGAGGGGGCCACTGACACAGCAGGGAGCCAGACGGCAAGAGCAGGATCACTAACTAGTGCACAATCCTTACACTCCTTTGCCAGTAACAAACTTGATCCACCATCTGTTCTGCTCCACTGACTCGCATATTAACTAAGGGGTTAACATTTTTGTGCTGAAAAATTAGGCTTATATGCGAGTATAATAAGGTAAGTACACAAATGTATAAAATGCTAATGTGTTAGTCTGCATACCTTTAAGTATCTAGGACAAGTGCATGAAAAAGAGGTGCCAGGAAAAATGGCTGCCTGATAAAGGTGATAAAAATCTAAACGATAAATACCATTGTGAATTGGACACCAAATGAAATTAAAAAAATATTTATAGTGGTAATGACGATGATATAATGACGATGGTAAATGTTACTGATATTTTACTACAACTAAACCTAACCCTACGCTCACATAGAACCCTTCCCTATCTGATAATAATAATAATAATAATCCGAACATTTGTATAGCGCTTTTCTCCTGTCGGACTCAAAGCGCTCAAGAGCTGCAGCCACTGGGAACGCGCTCAGGAGGCCACCCTGCAGTGTTAGGGAGTCTTGCCTTGAACTCCCTACTGAATAGGTACTTGACCTAGCCAGGATTTGAACCCTGGTCTCCCATGTCAAAGGCAGATGCCTAATCATTTAAGGATGCCTAACCTTAAAACCCCTCTTCCTGATGCCCCACCCTAAAACACCCCTTCCTGACACCCAACCCTTAAACCCCCATTCCTAACCTTACAATTTTTAAAACAATCAATTTCAAAACCATAATTTTCACAAACTAAAAATTTGTAAACACACAAAAAAGTAAGAATCTACAACTTTCCAATTTTCAAACAACATTTTTGGGGTAAGACGGGCCTGGTGTCTGCTATTTTTTGGGCGCCCAATAGCCGATATTTGCATTAGCGCCTATGGGGTGCTCAAATCATCTATTTGACACAGGCGCCTACATTTCCTGCTTCCTCTAGGACTACTGCCAGCTGCTGTAAAAGCATAAAAAGAGGCAGAAATGCCTATGAATCTAACAATATGGGCTGTTTCATGTCAAGAGTGCTTATAAAGAAGCTTTTCTGATTGCCAGCCTGACCACCATGGCCCAGACAACCCATAACTTACACAAAGTCCTGCCGTGTGTGGGGTTGGGGGGGTGACATACCACATAATGAGACCACGACAGAGGGAGGGCGAGTGGAGATCTTCCATGTGTGGCATTAAACTGACAGCAACAGACTCTGGGAGTGGTCCTTATATAGGCCAAAAGCCTGCCTAAAATAGAGCAAGCCCCTACTTCTGCCTTCCAACAACTAAGAATGAACTCCGCATGGCACAGCACATACCGCTTATACTACTGGCCAAGCAATGTGTGTGTGGCTGCCACCATTCCGTGCACAGCCTACACTATACGTTTCAGCCACATTTTATTTCACTTGTGAGAAGTTTGGTTTTGACTGATGTATATATTTATGCATTTCCTTGAATTCTCTGTATGCAATATTTAAAGGAAACCTGAACTTAAAAAATAAATTATGTACCTGCAAATAAATATGACATACTTACCTTGCCATCAATTCCTCTCAGAAGCTCACCATTTGCTTCTAACAATTATTTCTTCCAGTACTGACAAGATTTAGTATGAACTGAAGTATATCAGTTGCTGTCAGTTATAACTGAAAGGACAACTGATGTGCAAGGTAATGTCCATGTTTCTCTATGGCTCATGTGGGCAATGTTACAGTTTTTTCAGTGTGCTGACCCAGAAGCTGTTACTGAGTCATTGCCATTTTTAAAATGGAGGGTGGTGAAATGGATTGTTCACAGAGAACAAACAGGAGAAAGGAGTAGAGGAGAAAGAGATTGATGAGTAAACTCTGCGAGAGGCAAGTATGACATGTGCACATTTATGTTGAATTTTAATTTTCAGTTCAGGTTTACTTTAAAGTCATAGTAAGTAATGGACATCAGAGTGCTCATGAAACAAGGCAAACAGCGGCACATTTTGATAAATGCAGTTTTAGCACAGATATGCTGTTGGTTTGGTGCATGACATGTGAAGTTATTACAAATATTCCTGTGTGCACTGTAATCCTGGCAGCGCAGGTTCTTTCTGGAATGAGATGAGATGAAATGTAGCTATTAATAGGCTGCAAGGTGCTCAGTGTTCCCATAAAGGGGAGTTCACATTTTTTTTTTTATGCATTTTCCATTTAACTTTCTGAGCAGAGAAATATGGAAAACAGCAATCTTGGAACATAAGTGTTGCATTGCTGTGCACAACATCCTGTATTCTCTCCTGTTCAATGAATTATCTGATGACCACATGATCTGTTCATCAGGAGCAAATTATTCTGCTGAACAATGGGATAGGGAACCTGAAGTGAGAGGACTACGGAGGCTGCCATCTACATTCTCTTTTAAACAATGCCAGTTGCCTGGCTGTCATGCTGAGCTTTTCGCTTTTCGTCAGACTACTGTCACTGTGTGTGTCTGTGCATGTCTGTATGTAGGAGTGCGTGTTGTTTCATCGCCCGGTTAGTTGGGTGCAGGCTGAGCCAAATGTTGGTTCACCCTGCTGCCGCTGAAATAACAGGCAGTGTTAAATACTATTCCCCTTATTTTGGTGCCCAGGTCAGTTGCATGCTGAAGTGATCTGCTTCATGTATGTGGCTGTGTGTGTATGTACATAAGCTTGATGTCTCTCTCTTCCTCCCTCCCTGTGTGCCTGGTCTGCTGTGTATTTCTCTCTGTACACAACCCCCTTCTGTATAAAATACTAAAAAATGAAGCAGACAACTCAGAATCCTGCACTTTACATTGCAGTCTCTAGTAACACTCCACTTAATGGCAGCTCAGGCCAGGTGATAATTCCTCACACACTTTACAGTTGTTATCACTAGAGATGGCCCGAACCGTTTGCTTGTGAACACTACATGGGGAATGACAAGCTTCCTCAATACTGCGGAGACGCTTTCACAGGGGCCACGCATCCTTGATCACGTGCACACAGCTGAGAGCATGACGTCATGCCGAGAGCACTCCCAGCTGCAGATGCGCGGTCAAGCACGCGTGGCCCCCAGGAAAGCGTCTGCGCAGTATTGAGGAAGCTTGCAAACACAGAAGTGACCCTAAGGTCATTCCCCATGTAGTGTTCGCAAGCAAACAGTTCGGGCCATCTCTAGTTATCACTTACATTTATCTCTGTGAATTAATATCCTGTCTTTAAGTTTAGGATTCAGTCGTAAAGTTAAGGATTCAGCTGATAACTTTAGGAATTACTCCTTAGCTTAAAGGGAACCTGAAGTGAGTGAAATTATTTAAAATAAACACATGACGTAGCTGCAAAATGAATATCACATACTAACCTCGCCGTCATTTCCTTTCAGAAGCTCACCATTCTTCTCAGGGCCCTTTTCCATTAGAGCGAATCCACATGTGTTGTCTGCATGCGGATTCGCATAACCAATACAAGTGGATGGCCCTGTTTCCACTTGTCAGTTTTTTCCTGCGTTTTTCTGTGCAGGATTTTTCTGCACGGTAGAGCCTGCAGAATTCGCCTGCGTGTGGAATGCAGGCGATTCGCAGGCTATGTATTTGATAGGGAAAACGTACATGCGTCTTTTGGCGCGATTTCGTGTGCGAATTCGCATGAAAACTAATGTAACTTGAACCAGGCAGTGACATAGTTAAATTATATATATATACCCTGCCTATGCGAAATTGCGGCAAAAAACGCACGCGGAATCGCATCTGCATGCGATTTCATCAGCGGTGGAATCCCGGTGATTCGCACCGCACTAGTGGAAACGAGCCCTTCCAGTTCTGACAATATTTTGTCAGAACTGAAATATACCAGTTGCTGTCAGTTATATATCAGCAGCTGTCAGTTACAACTGAATGTGCAAGGTAATGTCCATGTTTCCCTATGGCTCAAGTGGGTGATTACAGTTTAACAGTTTGCTGACCAGGAAGCTGTTATGGGGTAATGGCCATATTTAAAATGGAGGATGGCGAATTCCATTGATCACAGTGGACAAATGGGATGCAGGAAAAGAGAAATAGATTGAGTAGTAGACTACACAGGAGGTAAGTATGACCTGTGTATGGTTATTTTCACTTTTTATTTTCAGTTTAGGTTCGCTTTAACCCTCTGGGCGATACAATTGCATCGCCCAGGAGGGGGCGCAGCACTTTTTTTTCTTAATTTTTAATTTTTTAAAACATGTAGCGAGCCCTGGGCTCGCTACATGATAGCCGCTGCGCAGCGGCATCCCTCCACCCACTCCGATCGCCTTCGGCGATCAGAGTAAGCAGGATATCCCGTTCAGAATGGGATTTCCTGCTGGGCTTCCCCGGTCGCCATGGCGACGGGGCGGGATGATGTCACCGACGTCATGGATGTCGTGACGTCAGAGGGAGTCCCGATCCACCCCTCAGCGCTGCCTGCCACTGATTGGCCAGGCTGCGCAAGGGGTCTGGGGGGGGCTGCGCGGCACGGCGGGTAGCGGCGGCAAAAGGAAGCTACACGCAGCTAGCAAGTGCTAGCTGCGTGTAACAAAAAAAAATTATGCAAATTGGCCCACTAGGGCCTGAGAAATCCTCCTGCGCGATATACCCCGAGCTCAGCTCGGGATTATCGCCCAGGAGGTTAAGGAGAGAATCCTTATTTTAAGGTTTGCCTGAGCCAAATTGATTCGTAAATACTACATGATTTTTCACCATGGTGATAACAGTAAAACAGCTCAGAATTGTTATTAAGCACTTCAGCCTTCAGTGTTTTTTCACCTTATGCATCCAAGCAATTTTCACCTCCCATTAATTTGTCAATAACTTTATCACTGCTTATTACAATGAAATGATCTATATCTTGTTTTTTCCACCACCAATTAGGCTTTCTTTGGGTGGTACATTTTGCTAAGAATAATTTTTTTCTAAATGCATTTTGATGGGAATATTAAGAAAAAAGGGGAAAAAAAACATTATTTCTCAGTTTTAGCCCATTATTGCTTTAACATAATACATGCTACCATAATTAAAACCCACATATTTTATTTTCCCATTTGTCCTAGTTATTACACCATTTAAATTATGTCCTTATCACAATGTATGGCGCCAATATTTTATTTGGAAATAAAGGTGTATTTTTTCAGTTTTGCGTCCATCACTATTTACAAGCTTATAATTTAAAAAAGAATAGTAATATACCCTCTTGACATGCATATTAAAAAAGTTTAGACCCTTAACCACATAACGACCGCCTACAGCTGATGGGCGGCGGCAAAGGCTGGGCCTAAACGACCGCAATACGCCCATCGGCGGCGGCTTGTTATGTGGCTGCTGGCCAGGGATCGCGCGCATCCTCCGGCAATAGGCTCCGCCCACCCGTGACGTCAACCCGCCGGCCAATCGGAAGTGTCGGCGGGTTTTTAACTCGACGATCGCCGCATAGGAAGCGTATAATACGCTTTGTAATGTATACAAAGCGTATTATACAGGCTGCCTCCTGCCCTGGTGGTCCCAATGATCGAGGGACCACCAGGGCAGGCTGCAGCCCTCACTGTCTGCACACACACACACTTATCTGCCCCCCCCTGCCCTCTGATCACCCACAGCACTCCTCAGACCCCCCCCCCCTGCCCACCCCCCAGGCCCATGTTTGCACCCAATCACCCATCAATCACTCCCTGTCACTATCTGTCAGCGCTATTTTTTAGGTTAGGTCCAAAACTGCCCCCTGGGGGCTCCTGATCACCCCCCCCCCCCCACACCCTCAGATCCTCCCCAGACCCCCCCCCCCCCTCATGTACTGTATACTTCTATTCTCCCCACTAATCACCTGACAATAACCCATCAATCTCCTCCTGCC
Organism: Hyperolius riggenbachi; assembly: GCF_040937935.1. Lineage (NCBI taxonomy): Eukaryota > Metazoa > Chordata > Amphibia > Anura > Hyperoliidae > Hyperolius > Hyperolius riggenbachi. The sequence goes on along the minus strand of NC_090647.1, from coordinate 453,387,585 downwards.
ACTAACACTGCCCCCTGAGGGTTCCTGATCACCCCCCCCCCACACCCTCAGATCCTCCCCAGAACCCCCCTGTGTACTGAATACATCTATTCTCCCCACTAATCACCTGTCAGTCACCTGTCAATCACCCATCAATCACCCCCTGTCACCAACACTGCCCCCTTGGGGTTCCTGATCACCCCCCCCCCCACACACACCCTCAGATCCTCCCCAGACCCCCCCCCCTGTATACTGTATACATCTATTCTCCCCACTAATCACCTGTCAATTACCCATCAATCACCTGTCAATCACCCCGTCACTAACACCTATCAGATCAGACCCTAACCTGCCCCTTGTGGGCGCCTGATCACCCACCCGCACCCTCAGATCGCCCGCAGACCGCCCTCAGATCGCCTCTGAAGTGCATTGTTTACATCTGTTCTCCCCTCTAATCACCCACTAATCACCCCGTCACCACCTGTCACTGCTACCCATCAGATCAGACCCTAATCTGCCCTTTGCAGGCACCCAATCACCCGCCCACACCCTCAGATTGCCCTCAGACCCCCCCCCCCTTATCAATTTGCCAGTGCATTGCTTGCATATATTCTCCGCTGTAATCACCTACTGATCACCTATCAATCACCCCGTCACCACCTGTCACTGCTACCCATCAGATCAGGCCCTAAACTGCCCCCTGCGGGCACCCAAACACCTGCCCACACCCTCAGACCCTGCCTGAACACCTCTCCAGTGCATTATTTACATCTGTTCTCCCCTCTAATCACCCATTAATCACCCCCTGTCACTGCTACCCATCATATCAGACCCTCATCTGCCCCTTTGCGGGCACCTAATCACCCGCCCACACCCTCGGATCGCCCTCATACCCCCCCCCCCTCCGATCACCTCCCTAGTGCATTGCTTGCATCTATTCCCCCCTCTAATCACACCCTGAGACACCCATCAATCACCTCCTGTCACCCCCTAGCACTCCTATCCATCAGATCAAGTCCTAATCTGCCCCCTGCGGGTTACTGATCCCCTGGCCAAACCCTCTCACCCGCCCCACCGCAGTGACAGAATTTTTTTCTTTCTGATCACTGCTGGTCTCTACGACTCAATTGTCGCTGAGACCAACCATTATGCCACACAATACACAACCGCCAATCCACGAAGCTACCATGCTCAGCCTTTTCGGTGGAAACCACTCCAAGTTTCCGAACGTAACATTTTTTGGGGCCTTCTCCTTAACATGGGTCTAGTCAAAAAGAATGTATTGCGGTCTTATTGGTCTACGCACCCAATACATCACTTGCCCATGTTCTCTGCTGCCATGTCCAGGTCACGATTTGAGAACATCCTGCGCTTCCTGCACTTCAGTGCCAATACAACCTGTCAATCTAAGAGGCCACCCTGCTTATCACCGGTTCCACAAAATTCGGCCCCTCATAGACCACCTGTCATCAAAATTTGCAGATGCTTATACCCTTGAACAGGCATTTTGAGGCATTTGGTTTCCAGTAGTGTTGGGCGAACATCTAGATGTTCGGGTTCGGGCCGAACATGGCCGCGATGTTCGGGTGTTCGACCCGAACTCCGAACATAATGGAAGTCAATGGGGACCCGAACTTTCGTGCTTTGTAAAGCTTCCTTACATGCTACATACCCCAAATTAGCAGGGTATGTGCACCTTGGGAGTGGGTACAAGAGGAAAAAAAATATTTGAAAAAGAGCTTATAGTTTTTGAGAAAATTGATTGTAAAGTTTCAAAGGAAAAACTGTCTTTTAAATGTGGAAAATGTCATGTTTCTTTGCACAGGTAACATGCTTTTTGTCGCCATGCAGTCATAAATGTAATACAGAGAAGAGGTTCCAGGAAAAGGGACCGGTAACGGTAACCCAGCAGCAGCAGCACACGTGATGGAACAGGAGGAGGCGCAGGAGGAGAAGGCCACGCTTTCAGGTGCAACTCAGGCCTTGCATGAGGACAAAAAAATGTGTGCGCAAAGCAATGCAATGAGTAGTTTTCAGGACACAATGGGCTATTCGGAGGAGCTATTCCCACCCCCACAATCTTCTACCTGTGAAAGGTCAATGGAACAGCCACAAATGTTGTGCCCGGATTCACAACCTTTTTCTGTGGAAAATGCACCTCGCACTGAAATGCAAGGCGAGGCCGAGGATGAACATGACGTCAACAACTCAACATGACGCAAAATGGGGGCGGAACAGAAAGCTGCTTTCAATGTTTTGAAGGCCTTAATTGCCTCCGGTGGCCAGTTAGATGCATCATTCATCACACCCAAATCCCAGAGCAATGTGTGCAGGAATTTGAATCTCAGGAGGTGTACCGAGATCATCTGGACAAGTGACAAAGTGACCAGTGACAAAGTGACAAAGTGACAAAATGACAAAGTGACAAAGTGACAAGTGACAAAGTGACAAGTGACAAAATGACAAAGTGACAAGTGACAAAGTGACAAGTGACAAGTGACAAAGTGACAACTGACAAAGTGACAAAATGACAAAGTGACAAAGTGACAAAGTGACCAGTGACAAAGTGACAACTGAGAGGTTGTTCTGGGGAGCTCCACTGCACTCAGTCGCATATGAGGAGAGGTCTCGTCGGGACTGCTGATCCTCCTCAGCTTGCTCAAAGCCTTGAGGGTTCCTGAAGATCCTCTGCTTGGAGTTCGCCGGGGTTCAGCTTGGTGTCGGGGTCGGCGGCGTCCTCCTCACTCCAACGTGGCAGATCTTCTGTTGAAGGGAAAAAAAAAAAACATTGTTAAAAGTCCAGTACCGCTTCTGAAGGACTCACCAAGAGATGCAGGAGCGCTTCAATCTAGCGCACCATCGCTCGCTGGGTGATGTCCCTGCCTACGCGCTGGAATTCTACGCTGCACATGCTAGCACGCTTTTGCGCAGTGCCGAGGCGCATTCCAGCAGCTAGTAGCTACCAAGCTTCTGTGGATCTGATTGGGCCACCATGTTGGATCTCTGCCAAGTCCTCCAAAATTTTGAGCAATCCACGTTGCGTGACTGAGCAGTGACAACTCTACAGTCAGCATTACAATACCACTGCTGTGTTTACTGAAGAAATCAATGTTGAAGATGGAAACCGCTGGCATGATGCAAGTGGGGGATTCTGAACATGAAAACGATCAGCGTGATGATACCAACATCAGGCAACCTGCCTCAGGAAACGCTGGTCCCAGCTATGACAAAGAACAGGACGAGGAACAGCTGGAGTTGGAGCAGGAATTGGATGGCCCCACTGCCGAGGGACAGAGCGGTGCACGTTGGACTTCCACAATTTAGCGGGAAAGGACAGCAGAAGAGGAAGAAAGTGATGCTGGTGACGAATATGGTGCATCACAACAATCACAACGCTTACAAGAACATGAAGATAGAGGAGTCTGGCAGGACTCTCTGGCACACATGGCTCAATTCATGCTAGACTGCATTGAACGCGGCCCGCGCATTATTCACTATTCATTATTATTCATTATTCTGGAATCTGGACAACACCAATTACTGGGTTTATACCCAGTTTATACAAACACAATGTTAAAAAACTGATTGAAGAAAGTGTCAGACAGGTCAAAAATGGAACAATTCCAGCAGGCCCTTGAGGATGGAGACTTTAGAGAGGAGATTGACATCCTCCTCCTTCTCTAGCCAGTTGTACGCCGACAGACTGACTTCAGCAAACCCAGGAGGACCAGGAGGGCAGCAAAGAACACAAGCTGCTGCTAGTGCCCAAAAGGGAATGGTATTGGCAGTGTCCTTGGAGTGGGAACATTTTCTGACACCCATGCAGCAGCCCACAGAATAGCAATCGGGCAGTTCCACGTCCTCCAACACCAATCGCCTAGAGAAGATGGTCAAGGTCCAGGACTACATGTCAGATGGCGTAGCTGTGTTGAACAATCCATCTGCAGACAGACGGTGAGTGTGACAGGCAGCACAGAAGGACCATGGCAACTCACTCATAGTACCACAGTTTGATAGTGCTGCCCAAAAAATTATATGGATCCGTGGACCCGGGCACTGCAGGCAGTACTGGGAAGTGGGAACGCAGATTTTAGTACCTAAACACACGATACAACATGTTTTCCGGGGTCGGACTCTGAGGCACATACAGATGGTCCCGATCATCATCCTCATCATACAACTCTTCTCCTGAGTCTGACCCACCCACCACCTCTGCCACCCCAACATCCCCAGACACAGACCCCTCATCGTCCTCAACATTAACTTGGGATGCTGGCCTGAGCCCGACCTCCTCCTCCACATAAGGCCCCATCATCTCCTCAATGGCAGCCCTCATTAATCGTTCTGGCGACGGACCGATGGACACAACATTCTCCTCCGGAGAGGGCTGCTGCTGACCACTGGCTGCTGTAGTGGATGTCATAGCTTGCGTGGGGCGTTGGCTGTTGCTGTTGTTGGGAGTGCTGCTCACAGCGGAGGTCTCTGAGGAACTCATGGTGAGCTCATATAGTGGTTGGCGGTGAGTGGAGTATTACTGATCCCAGCAATATACACACTGACTGGCAGAGTACGCAATGCTATATAGTCTGGCTGAGCGGTGTACACAGAGTGGCAGTACACACAATGCTATATAGTCTGGCTGAGCCGTGTACACAGAGTGGCAGTACACACAATGCTATATAGTCTGGCTGAGCGGTGTACACAGAGTGGCAGTACACACAATGCTATATAGTCTGGCTGAGCCGTGTACACAGAGTGGCAGTAAACACAATGCTATATATAGCGTGGCTGAGCGAGGTACACAGTGGCAGTACACACAATGCTATATAGTCAGGCTAAGCCGTGTACACAGAGTGTCAGAAAACACAATGCTATATATAGCGTGGCTGAGCGAGGTGCACAGTGGCAGTACACACAATGCTATATAGCCAGGCTAAGCCGTGTACACAGAGTGTCAGAAAACACAATGCTATATATAGCGTGGCTGAGCGAGGTGCACAGTGGCAGTACACACAATGCTATATTAGTCAGGCTAAGCCGTGTACACAGAGTGTCAGAAAACACAATGCTATATATAGCGTGGCTGAGCGAGGTGCACAGTGGCAGTACACACAATGCTATATTAGTCAGGCTAAGCCGTGTACACAGAGTGTCAGAAAACACAATGCTATATATAGCGTGGCTGAGCGAGGTACACAGTGGCAGTAAACAATGCTATATATAGTGTGGCTGAGCGAGCGGTGTACTACTGTTCCCAGCAGCGACACACAATGACTGGGGGGGACCCTGGCTAGCGTGGCTGGAGAGCGAACTACCCTGCCTGCCTACCCAAAGCTAAACCCACAGACAAATGGAGGAGATATGACGTGGTATTTATTTACCCGAACCACGTGACCGTTCGGCCAATCAGAGCGCGTTCGAGCCCGAACCACGTGACCCGTTCGGCCAATCACAGCGCTAGCCGAACGTTCGGGGAACGTTCGGCCATGCGCTCTTAGTTCGGCCATGTGGCCGAACGGTTTGGCCGAGCACCGTCAGGTGTTCGGCCGAACTCGAACATCACCCGAACAGGGTGATGTTCTGCAGAACCCGAACAGTGGCGAACACTGTTCGCCCAACACTAGTTTCCAGACTACTCCTCACGGTTTTGGGCCCCTAAAATGCCAGAGCAGTATAGGAACCCCACCAAGTGACCCCATTTTAGAAAGAAGACACCCCAAGGTATTCCGTTAGGTGTATGATGAGTTCATAGAAGATTTTATTTTTTTGTCACAAGTTAGTGGAAAATGACACTTTGTGAAAAAAACAATAAAAATCAATTTCCGCTTACTTGTGACAAAAAATAAAATCTTCTATGAACTCACCATACTCCTAATGGAATACCTTGGGGTGTCTTCTTTCTAAAATGGGGTCACTTGTGGGGTTCCTATACTTCCCTGGCATTTTAGGGGCCCTAAACCATGAGGAGTAGTCTAGAAACCAAATGCCTCAAAATGACCTGTGAATAGGACGTTGGGCCCCTTAGCACACATAGGCTGCAAAAAAGTGTCGCATGTGGTATCGCTGTACTCAGGAGAAGTAGTATAATGTGTTTTGGGGGGTATTTTTACACATACCCATGCTGGGTGAGAGAAATATCTCTGTAAATGACAATTTTTTGATTTTTTTTACACACAATTGTCCATTTACAGAGATATTTCTCCCACCCAACATGGGTATGTGTAAAAATACACCCCAAAACACATTATACAATTTCTCCTGAGTACGGCGATACCACATTTGTGACACTTTTTTGCAGCCTATGTGCGCTAAGGGGCCCAACGTCCTATTCACAGGTCATTTTGAGGCATTTGGTTTCTAGACTACTCCTCACGGTTTAGGGCCCCTAAAATGCCAGAGCAGTATAGGAACCCCACAAGTGACCCCATTTTAGAAATAAGACACCACAAGGTATTCATTAGTAGTATGGTGAGTTTATAGAACATTTTATTTTTTGTCACAAGTGGAAAATGACACTTTGTGAAAAAAAACAATAAAAATCAATTTCCGCTAACTTGTGACAAAAAATAAAATCTTCTATGAACTCATCATACTACTAACGGAATACCTTGGGGTGTCTTCTTTCTAAAATGGGGTAACTTGCGGGGTTCCTATACTGCCCTGGCATTTTAGTGGCCCTAAAGCGTAAGGAGTAGTCTAGAAACCAAATGCCTCAAAATGATCTGTGAAATCCTAAAGGTACTCATAGGACGTTGGGCCCCTTAGCGCACCTAGGCTGCAAAAAAGTGTCACACATGTGGTATCGCCGTACTCAGGAGAAGTAGTATAATGTGTTTTGGGTTGTATTTTTACACATACCCATGCTGGGTGGGAGAAATCTCTCCGTAAATGGACAATTGTGTGTGAAAAAAATCAAAGAAATCTCATTTACAGAGATGTTTTTCCCACCCAGCATGGGTATGTGTAAAAATACACCCCAAAACACATTATACTACTTCTCCTGAGTACGGCGATACCACATGTGTGACCCCTTTTTGCAGCCTAGGTGTGCTAAGGGGCCCAAAGTCCTATGAGCACCTTTCGGCTTTATAGGGGTGCTTACCCCCCAAAATGCCAGGACAGTAAACACATCCCACAAATTACCCCATTTTGGAAAGTAGACACCCCAAAGTATTCAGAGAGGGGCATGGTGGGTCCGTGGCAGATTTCTTTTTTTTTTTTGTCACAAATTAGCAGAAATGGAAACTTTTTTTTTGTCACAAAGTGTCATTTTCCGCTAACTTGTGACAAAAAATAAAATCTTCTATGAACTCACCATGCATCTTAGTGAAAACTTTGGGATGTCTTCTTTCCAAAATGGGGTCATTTGGGGGGTATTTATACTATCCTGGAATTTTAGCACCTCGTGAAACATAACAGGTGTTTAGAAAAGTCAGAGATGCTCCAAAATGGGAACATTCACTTTTTGTACCATAGTTTGTAAACGCTATAACTTTTACCCAAACCAATAAATATACAATGAATGTTTTTTTTTTTTATCAAAGACATGTAGCACAATGAATTTGGACAAAAATGTATATAGAAATGTTACTTTATTTGAAAAATGTAAGCACAAAAAGTAAAAAAAATCATTTTTTTGACAAAATTCAAATCTTTTTTGATGAACATAATAAAAACTAAAAATCGCAGCAGCAATCAAATAGCACCAAAAGAAAGGTGTATAAGGGACAAGAAAAGGAGGTAAAATTCATCTAGATAGTAGGTTGTATATCCGAGCAATAAACCGTTAAAGCTGCAGTGGTCTGAATCGAAAGAAAAGCTCTGGTCCTTAAGGGGCGAAAAGACTGCGGTCCTTAAGTGGTTAAAGAACTTACGAGCCCAAATCACAAATACAGGCTATCTCCTGTAGCATGGATCGGGGGGTGGCCCTAGAGCTGAGCAGCCGCACTCGCGTCTGTGCAGACTGCACAGCCGCGGCCTCCTCCGGCGGCCATATTTGAGGAGGCAGGAGAGCCGACCCGTGCTGTGGGGTCGGGATCCGGCCGGGGGGAGAATAAGCAGCGGGGACCCGGCGGAACTGCATGGAGGGCGTGGATGACGTCCTGTATGCCTTCAAAATTCATCCTGGTACAGAAATTTTTTTTGTGGTTTGGGCTCATAAGTCCTTTAAGTAACTATTTATGTTTTTTTTTCATCCTATAAGCATGCGATCATGCTTACAGGAAGTGAAGGGACGACGTGAAACTTTTCTTTTCTTCAGAAAGATTTGCAGGGCGTGGATGACGTCCCGTATGCCTTCAAAATTCATCCTGGTACAGAATTTTTTTTTGTGGTTGTATGACCGAGCAATAAACCGTTAAAGCTGCAGTGGTCTGAATCGAAAGAAAAGCTCTGGTCCTTAAGGGGCGACCATATTTGAGGAGGCAGGAGAGCCGACCCGTGCTGTGGGGTCGGGATCCGGCCCGGGGGAGAATAAGCAGCGGGGACCCGGCGGAACTGCATGGAGGGCGTGGATGACGTCCTGTATGCCTTCAAAATTCATCCTGGTACAGAAATTTTTTTTGTGGTTTGGGCTCGTAAGTCCTTTAAGTAACTATTTATGTTTTTTTTTCATCCTATAAGCATGCGATCATGCTTACAGGAAGTGAAGGGACGACGTGAAACTTTTCTTTTCTTCAGAAAGATTTGCAGCTTTTCATAGAAGCCATCGGACTTAGACTGCATTCTCACTCATGGATCTCCGGTCTAACGGGGAGGCACAGGAGCACGGGCGATCGGCCGCGGGAGTGGGAAGGAGCATGGCAGCAGCCTTTTGGACATAACAGCTATGTCCAAAAGGCTTCATTGTTTAACCAGTTCCCTACCCTGGGGTTTTCCCCCTAAAAAACCCAAGCAATTTTCTACATTTCACAGGTCTCCTATTCATTAGCCAATAACTTTAGCAGTACTTATCACAAATAAATGATCTATACCTTGTTTTTTTTTGCCACCAATTAGGCTTTCTTTGGGTGGTACTTTTTGCTAAGTATTATTTTACTTTGAAAGTATTTTAAAGGAAATAAGGAGAAAATTTTTTAAAAAGTCATTATTTCTCAGTTTTCAGGCATTACCGTTTAAAAATAAAAAGTATTACTGTAGATCAAGCCCACATATTTTATTAGTCCATATGTCCTGTTTATTTCAACATTTAAATTATCTTCCTAGTACAATGTATGGCGACAATATAATATTAGTCAATAAAGGTGTATTTTTCCCATTTTTTTGCTTTGTACTTTACAAGCAATTACAAGCCGTGTTCGCCAAAATAAACGTAATATACCCTCACGGCATACATATCTAAACTGCTACGTCAAATTATTAGCTCCTACCCCCGTAGTTAGCAAGATGTGCCCCTTTATTACCCTCCGCCCCCCATAGATAGCCAGGTGTGCCCCCTTATTCCCCCCATCCCCCATAGATAGCCAGGTGTGCCCCTTTACCTCCCCCCCCCCATTATAGATAGCCAGATGTGCCCCTTATTAGCCCCTCCCCATAAAAATCCCAGATGTAACCCTTTATTAGCCAGACTCGCCCCTTTGTCCCCCTACCCCCATTGATAGTCAGGTTTGCCCTTTTGTTTTTCCCCTCCAATGGGTATTCAGATGTACCCTCTATTCCACCTCCCCCCCCATGGATAGCCAGGTGTCCCCCTTTATCCCCCCAGTATAGCCAGATGTGCCCCTTATCAGCCCCTCCCCAGTATAAAAGATATATGTGCCCCCTTGACCCCCCCATAGATTCTCCCCCCCCCCCTCGATAATCAGATGTGTCCCTTTGTCAGTGCCCCCCCATATATAGCCAGGTGAGCCCCTTTGCCCCCATAGATATTAGTGTGTGCCCCTTTGCCCCCCTCCCCATAGATGGCCAGGTGTGCAATTATCCTGCCCCCTCTCCCCCTTAAATAGCCCCCAGATAGCCATTATGCCCCCCCTCCCCTCACCTCCATGCTGCGATCGGGCAAGCAGCATGGAGGATTAGCATGTAAACAACATACCTCACCTCGTTCCAGCGCGATCAGCCTCCCCTCCGTGCATCACCGCTGCCTGTGTCATTATGCCGAACGGATCGGGTCCCGGCTTGATGACGTCATCAAGCCGGGACCCGATCCGTTCGGCATAATGACACAGGCAGCGGTGATGCACGGAGAGGAGGCTGATCGCGCTGGAACGAGGTGGGGTATGTTGTTTACATGCTAATCCTCCATGCTGCCCGATCGCAGCATGGGGGAAGGAGGAGGGGGGGGGGATACTAAATTACAAGGGATCGGGCTGCGGGTTGGAGGATCGAACCTCCGGGAGGGCATCCCTAATTAATGTAGTTAGCGGGAGGGGGGGTTAATGAGCCCAGACGCGTGCTAGCACGCGCACTGTGCTCATTAAAGGGAACTGACTTATATTCACGTCATGTGGCTTTCAAGAGCCACTTACAATGACGTGAATATACTGTAGGTAGGATACGAACTGGTTAAAGACAGGAGATAAGTTTAGTGAATTGTGGCCAATGTTTATTAGAGAATGAATACAGCTGCCCCCATATTCCTCTCACTTCAGTTTTCCCTTAAGGCTAGGTTCACACTAGGGTATTGCATTGACTTCCTATGTATAGAAGAAGGCACACAACTGGGTAGCACTTCCGTTCAATTTTAATGCATGTTTTATACACGAACCCCCCTGTGTACTGTATACATCTATTCTCCCCACTAATCACCTGTCAATCACAATCAATTGCATCCAAGCAATTTTCACCTCCCATTAATTTGTCAATAACTTTATCACTGCTTATTACAATGAAATGATCTATATCTTGTTTTTTCCACCACCAATTAGGCTTTCTTTGGGTGGTACATTTTGCTAAGAATAATTTTATTCTAAATGCATTTTAATGGGAATATTAAGAAAAAAGGGGAAAAAAATCATTATTTCTCAGTTTTAGCCCATTATTGCTTTAACATAATACATGCTACCATAATTAAAACCCACATATTTTATTTTCCCATTTGTCCCAGTTATTACACCATTTAAATTATGTCCCTATCACAATGTATGGCGCCAATATTTTATTTGGAAATAAAGGTGTATTTTTTCAGTTTTGCGTCCATCACTATTTACAAGCTTATAATTTAAAAAAGAATAGTAATATACCCTCTTGACATGCATATTAAAAAAGTTCAGACCTTTAACCACATAACGACCGCCTACAGCTGATGGGCGGCGGCAAAGGCTGGGCCTAAACGACCGCAATACGCCCATCGGCGGCGGCTTGTTATGTGGCTGCTGGCCGGGGATCACGCGCATCCTCCGGCAATAGGCTCCGCCCACCCGTGACGTCAACCCGCCGGCCAATCGGAAGTGCCGGCGGGTTGTTAACTCGACGATCGCCGCATAGGAAGCGTATAATACGCTTTGTAATGTATACAAAGCGTATTATACAGGCTGCCTCCTGCCCTGGTGGTCCCAGTGATCGAGGGACCACCAGGGCAGGCTGCAGCCCTCACTGTCTGCACACACACACACTTATCTGCCCCCCCCTGCCCTCTGATCACCCATAGCACTCCTCAGACCCCCTCCCCTGCCCACCCCCCAGGCCCATGTTTGCACCCAATCACCCATCAATCACTCCCTGTCACTATCTGTCAGCGCTATTTTTTAGGTTAGGTCCAAAACTGCCCCCTGGGGGCTCCTGATCACCCCCCCCACACCCTCAGATCCTCCCCAGACCCCCCCCCCCCCCTCATGTACTGTATACTTCTATTCTCCCCACTAATCACCTGTCAATCACCTGACAATAACCCATCAATCTCCTCCTGCCACTAACACTGCCCCCTGAGGGTTCCTGATCACCCCCCCACACCCTCAGATCCTCCCCAGAACCCCCCTGTGTACTGTATACATCTATTCTCCCCACTAATCACCTGTCAGTCACCTGTCAATCACCCATCAATCACCCCCTGTCACTAACACTGCCCCCTTGGGGTTCCTGATCACCCCCCCCACACCCTCAGATCCTCCCCAGACCCCCCCCCCCCCTGTATACTGTATACATCTATTCTCCCCACTAATCACCTGTCAATTACCCATCAATCACCTGTCAATCACCCCGTCACTAACACCTATCAGATCAGACCCTAACCTGCCCCTTGTGGGCACCTGATCACCCACCCGCACCCTCAGACCGCCCGCAGACCGCCCTCAGATCGCCTCTGAAGTGCATTGTTTACATCTGTTCTCCCCTCTAATCACCCACTAATCACCCCGTCACCACCTGTCACTGCTACCCATCAGATCAGACCCTAATCTGCCCCTTGCAGGCACCCAATCACCCGCCTACACCCTCAGATTGCCCTCAGACACCCCCTTATCAATTTGCCAGTGCATTGCTTGCATATATTCTCCGCTGTAATCATCTACTGATCACCTATCAATCACCCCGTCACCACCTGTCACTGCTACCCATCAGATCAGGCCCTAAACTGCCCCCTGCGGGCACCTAAACACCTGCCCACACCCTCAGACCCTGCCTGAACACCTCTCCAGTGCATTATTTACATCTGTTCTCCCCTCTAATCACCCATTAATCACCCCCTGCCACTGCTACCCATCATATCAGACCCTCATCTGCCCCTTTGCGGGCACCTAATCACCCGCCCACACCCTCGGATCGCCCTCATACCCCCCCCTCCCCGATCACCTCACTAGTGCATTGCTTGCATCTATTCCCCCCTCTAATCACACCCTGAGACACCCATCAATCACCTCCTGTCACCCCCTAGCACTCCTATCCATCAGATCAAGCCCTAATCTGCCCCCTGCGGGTTACTGATCCCCTGGCCAAACCCTCTCACCCGCCCCACCGCAGTGACAGAATTTTTTTCTTTCTGATCACTGCTGGTCTCTACGACTCAATTGTAGCTGAGACCAACCATTATGCCACACAATACACAACCGCCAATCCAAGAAGCTACCATGCTCAGCCTTTTCGGTGGAAACCACTCCAAGTTTCCGAACGTAACATTTTTTGGGGCCTTCTCCTTAACATGGGTCTAGTCAAAAAGAATGTATTGCGGTCTTATTGGTCTACGCACCCAATACATCACTTGCCCATGTTCTCTGCTGCCATGTCCAGGTCACGATTTGAGAACATCCTGCGCTTCCTGCACTTCAGTGCCAATACAATCTGTCAATCTAAGAGGCCACCCTGCTTATCACCGGTTCCACAAAATTCGGCCCCTCATAGACCACCTGTCATCAAAATTTGCAGATGCTTATACCCTTGAACAGGCATTTTGAGGCATTTGGTTTCCAGACTACTCCTCACGGTTTTGGGCCCCTAAAATGCCAGAGCAGTATAGGAACCCCACCAAGTGACCCCATTTTAAAAAGAAGACACCCCAAGGTATTCCGTTAGGTGTATGATGAGTTCATAGAAGATTTTATTTTTTTGTCACAAGTTAGTGGAAAATGACACTTTGTGAAAAAAACAATAAAAATCAATTTCCGCTTACTTGTGACAAAAAATAAAATCTTCTATGAACTCACCATACTCCTAATGGAATACCTTGGGGTGTCTTCTTTCTAAAATGGGGTCACTTGTGGGGTTCCTATACTGCCCTGGCATTTTAGGGGCCCTAAACCATGAGGAGTAGTCTAGAAACCAAATGCCTCAAAATGACCTGTGAATAGGACGTTGGGCCCCTTAGCGCACATAGGCTGCAAAAAAGTGTCGCATGTGGTATCGCTGTACTCAGGAGAAGTAGTATAATGTGTTTTGGGGTGTATTTTTACACATACCCATGCTGGGTGAGAGAAATATCTCTGTAAATGACAATTTTTTGATTTTTTTTACACACAATTGTCCATTTACAGAGATATTTCTCCCACCCAACATGGGTATGTGTAAAAATACACCCCAAAACACATTATACAATTTCTCCTGAGTACGGCGATACCACATTTGTGACACTTTTTTGCAGCCTATGTGCGCTAAGGGGCCCAACGTCCTATTCACAGGTCATTTTGAGGCATTTGGTTTCTAGACTACTCCTCACGGTTTAGGGCCCCTAAAATGCCAGAGCAGTATAGGAACCCCACAAGTGACCCCATTTTAGAAATAAGACACCACAAGGTATTCATTAGTAGTATGGTGAGTTTATAAAACATTTTATTTTTTGTCACAAGTAAGTGGAAAATGACACTTTGTGAAAAAAAACAATAAAAATCAATTTCCGCTAACTTGTGACAAAAAATAAAATCTTCTATGAACTCATCATACTACTAACGGAATACCTTGGGGTGTCTTCTTTCTAAAATGGGGTAACTTGCGGGGTTCCTATACTGCCCTGGCATTTTAGTGGCCCTAAAGCGTAAGGAGTAGTCTAGAAACCAAATGCCTCAAAATGATCTGTGAAATCCTAAAGGTACTCATAGGACGTTGGGCCCCTTAGCGCGCCTAGGCTGCAAAAAAGTGTCACACATGTGGTATCGCCGTACTCAGGAGAAGTAGTATAATGTGTTTTGGGTTGTATTTTTACACATACCCATGCTGGGTGGGAGAAATCTCTCCGTAAATGGACAATTGTGTGTGAAAAAAATCAAAGAAATCTCATTTACAGAGATATTTTTCCCACCCAGCATGGGTATGTGTAAAAATACACCCCAAAACACATTATACTACTTCTCCTGAGTACGGCGATACCACATGTGTGACCCCTTTTTGCAGCCTAGGTGTGCTAAGGGGCCCAAAGTCCTATGAGCACCTTTCGGCTTTATAGGGGTGCTTACCCCCCAAAATGCCAGGACAGTAAACACATCCCACAAATTACCCCATTTTGGAAAGTAGACACCCCAAAGTATTCAGAGAGGGGCATGGTGGGTCCGTGGCAGATTTCTTTTTTTTTTTGTCACAAATTAGCAGAAATGGAAACTTTTTTTTTGTCACAAAGTGTCATTTTCCGCTAACTTGTGACAAAAAATAAAATCTTCTATGAACTCACCATGCATCTTAGTGAAAACTTTGGGATGTCTTCTTTCCAAAATGGGGTCATTTGGGGGGTATTTATACTATCCTGGAATTTTAGCACCTCGTGAAACATAACAGGTGCTCAGAAAAGTCAGAGATGCTCCAAAATGGGAACATTCACTTTTTGTACCATAGTTTGTAAACGCTATAACTTTTACCCAAACCAATAAATATACAATGAATGTTTTTTTTTTTATCAAAGACATGTAGCAAAATGAATTTGGACAAAAATGTATATAGAAATGTTACTTTATTTGAAAAATGTAAGCACAAAAAGTAAAAAAAATCATTTTTTTGACAAAATTCAAATCTTTTTTGATGAATATAATAAAAACTAAAAATCGCAGCAGCAATCAAATAGCACCAAAAGAAAGGTGTATAAGGGACAAGAAAAGGAGGTAAAATTCATCTAGATAGTAGGTTGTATGACCGAGCAATAAACCGTTATAGCTGCAGTGGTCTGAATCGAAAGAAAAGCTCTGGTCCTTAAGGGGCGAAAAGACTGCGGTCCTTAAGTGGTTAAAGAACTTACGAGCCCAAATCACAAATACAGGCTATCTCCTGTAGCATGGATCGGGGGGTGGCCCTAGAGCTGAGCAGCCGCACTCGCGTCTGTGCAGACTGCACAGCCGCGGCCTCCTCCGGCGGCCATATTTGAGGAGGCAGGAGAGCCGACCCGTGCTGTGGGGTCGGGATCCGGCCGGGGGGAGAATAAGCAGCGGGGACCCGGCGGAACTGCATGGAGGGCGTGGATGACGTCCTGTATGCCTTCAAAATTCATCCTGGTACAGAAATTTTTTTTGTGGTTTGGGCTCATAAGTCCTTTAAGTAACTATTTATGTTTTTTTTTCATCCTATAAGCATGCGATCATGCTTACAGGAAGTGAAGGGACGACGTGAAACTTTTCTTTTCTTCAGAAAGATTTGCAGGGCGTGGATGACGTCCCGTATGCCTTCAAAATTCATCCTGGTACAGAATTTTTTTTTGTGGTTGTATGACCGAGCAATAAACCGTTAAAGCTGCAGTGGTCTGAATCGAAAGAAAAGCTCTGGTCCTTAAGGGGCGACCATATTTGAGGAGGCAGGAGAGCCGACCCGTGCTGTGGGGTCGGGATCCGGCCCGGGGGAGAATAAGCAGCGGGGACCCGGCGGAACTGCATGGAGGGCGTGGATGACGTCCTGTATGCCTTCAAAATTCATCCTGGTACAGAAATTTTTTTTGTGGTTTGGGCTCGTAAGTCCTTTAAGTAACTATTTATGTTTTTTTTTCATCCTATAAGCATGCGATCATGCTTACAGGAAGTGAAGGGACGACGTGAAACTTTTCTTTTCTTCAGAAAGATTTGCAGCTTTTCATAGAAGCCGTCGGACTTAGACTGCATTCTCACTCATGGATCTCCGGTCTAACGGGGAGGCACAGGAGCACGGGCGATCGGCCGCGGGAGTGGGAAGGAGCATGGCAGCAGCCTTTTGGACATAACAGCTATGTCCAAAAGGCTTCATTGTTTAACCAGTTCCCTACCCTGGGGTTTTCCCCCTAAAAAACCCAAGCAATTTTCTACATTTCACAGGTCTCCTATTCATTAGCCAATAACTTTAGCAGTACTTATCACAAATAAATGATCTATACCTTGTTTTTTTTTGCCACCAATTAGGCTTTCTTTGGGTGGTACTTTTTGCTAAGTATTATTTTACTTTGAAAGTATTTTAAAGGAAATAAGGAGAGCATTTTTTAAAAAGTCATTATTTCTCAGTTTTCAGGCATTACCGTTTAAAAATAAAAAGTATTACTGTAGATCAAGCCCACATATTTTATTAGTCCATATGTCCTGTTTATTTCAACATTTAAATTATCTTCCTAGTACAATGTATGGCGACAATATATTATTAGTCAATAAAGGTGTATTTTTCCCATTTTTTTGCTTTGTACTTTACAAGCAATTACAAGCCGTGTTCGCCAAAATAAACGTAATATACCCTCACGGCATACATATCTAAACTGCTACGTCAAATTATTAGCTCCCACCCCCGTAGTTAGCAAGATGTGCCCCTTTATTACCCTCCGCCCCCCCATAGATAGCCAGGTGTGCCCCCTTATTCCCCCCATCCCCCATAGATAGCCAGGTGTGCCCCTTTACCTCCCCCCCATTATAGATAGCCAGCTGTGCCCCTTATTAGCCCCTCCCCATAAAAATCCCAGATGTAACCCTTTATTAGCCAGACTCGCCCCTTTGTCCCCCTACCCCCATTGATAGTCAGGTTTGCCCTTTTGTTTTTCCCCTCCAATGGGTATTCAGATGTACCCTCTATTCCACCTCCCCCCCCATGGATAGCCAGGTGTCCCCCTTTATCCCCCCAGTATAGCCAGATGTGCCCCTTATCAGCCCCTCCCCAGTATAAAAGATATATGTGCCCCCTTGACCCCCCCATAGATTCTCCCCCCCCCCCCCCCTCGATAATCAGATGTGTCCCTTTGTCAGTGCCCCCCCATATATAGCCAGGTGAGCCCCTTTGCCCCCATAGATATTAGTGTGTGCCCCTTTGCCCCCCTCCCCATAGATGGCCAGGTGTGCAATTATCCTGCCCCCTCTCCCCCTTAAATAGCCCCCAGATAGCCATTATGCCCCCCCTCCCCTCACCTCCATGCTGCGATCGGGCAAGCAGCATGGAGGATTAGCATGTAAACAACATACCTCACCTCGTTCCAGCGCGATCAGCCTCCCCTCCGTGCATCACCGCTGCCTGTGTCATTATGCCGAACGGATCGGGTCCCGGCTTGATGACGTCATCAAGCCGGGACCCGATCCGTTCGGCATAATGACACAGGCAGCGGTGATGCACGGAGAGGAGGCTGATCGCGCTGGAACGAGGTGGGGTATGTTGTTTACATGCTAATCCTCCATGCTGCCCGATCGCAGCATGGGGGAAGGAGGAGGGGGGGGGGAATACTAAATTACAAGGGATCGGGCTGCGGGTTGGAGGATCGAACCTCCGGGAGGGCATCCCTAATTAATGTAGTTAGCGGGAGGGGGGTTAATGAGCCCAGACGCGTGCTAGCACGCGCACTGTGCTCATTAAAGGGAACTGACTTATATTCACGTCATGTGGCTTTCAAGAGCCACTTACAATGACGTGAATATACTGTAGGTAGGATACGAACTGGTTAAAGACAGGAGATAAGTTTAGTGAATTGTGGCCAATGTTTATTAGAGAATGAATACAGCTGCCCCCATATTCCTCTCACTTCAGTTTTCCCTTAAGGCTAGGTTCACACTAGGGTATTGCATTGACTTCCTATGTATAGAAGAAGGCACACAACTGGGTAGCACTTCCGTTCAATTTTAATGCATGTTTTATACACGAACCCCCCTGTGTACTGTATACATCTATTCTCCCCACTAATCACCTGTCAATCACAATCAATTGCATCCAAGCAATTTTCACCTCCCATTAATTTGTCAATAACTTTATCACTGCTTATTACAATGAAATGATCTATATCTTGTTTTTTCCACCACCAATTAGGCTTTCTTTGGGTGGTACATTTTGCTAAGAATAATTTTATTCTAAATGCATTTTAATGGGAATATTAAGAAAAAAGGGGAAAAAAATCATTATTTCTCAGTTTTAGCCCATTATTGCTTTAACATAATACATGCTACCATAATTAAAACCCACATATTTTATTTTCCCATTTGTCCCAGTTATTACACCATTTAAATTATGTCCCTATCACAATGTATGGCGCCAATATTTTATTTGGAAATAAAGGTGTATTTTTTCAGTTTTGCGTCCATCACTATTTACAAGCTTATAATTTAAAAAAGAATAGTAATATACCCTCTTGACATGCATATTAAAAAAGTTCAGACCCTTAACCACATAACGACCGCCTACAGCTGATGGGCGGCGGCAAAGGCTGGGCCTAAACGACCGCAATACGCCCATCGGCGGCGGCTTGTTATGTGGCTGCTGGCCGGGGATCGCGCGCATCCTCCGGCAATAGGCTCCGCCCACCCGTGACATCAACCCGCCGGCCAATCGGAAGTGCCGGCGGGTTGTTAACTCGACGATCGCCGCATAGGAAGCGTATAATACGCTTTGTAATGTATACAAAGCGTATTATACAGGCTGCCTCCTGCCCTGGTGGTCCCAGTGATCGAGGGACCACCAGGGCAGGCTGCAGCCCTCACTGTCTGCACACACACACACT
The DNA here is from genome assembly GCF_040937935.1 of Hyperolius riggenbachi. Lineage (NCBI taxonomy): Eukaryota > Metazoa > Chordata > Amphibia > Anura > Hyperoliidae > Hyperolius > Hyperolius riggenbachi. The sequence continues at coordinate 453,368,339 of NC_090647.1, read as the reverse complement.
TATCTGCCCCCCCCTGCCCTCTGATCACCCACAGCACTCCTCAGACCCCCTCCCCTGCCCACCCCCCAGGCCCATGTTTGCACCCAATCACCCATCAATCACTCCCTGTCACTATCTGTCAGCGCTATCTTTTAGGTTAGGTCCAAAACTGCCCCCTGGGGGCTCCTGATCACCCCCCCCCACACCCTCAGATCCTCCCCAGACCCCCCCCCCTCATGTACTGTATACTTCTATTCTCCCCACTAATCACCTGTCAATCACCTGACAATAACCCATCAATCTCCTCCTGCCACTAACACTGCCCCCTGAGGGTTCCTGATCACCCCCCCACACCCTCAGATCCTCCCCAGAACCCCCCTGTGTACTGTATACATCTATTCTCCCCACTAATCACCTGTCAGTCACCTGTCAATCACCCATCAATCACCCCCTGTCACTAACACTGCCCCCTTGGGGTTCCTGATCACCCCTCCACACCCTCAGATCCTCCCCAGACCCCCCCCCCCCTGTATACTGTATACATCTATTCTCCCCACTAATCACCTGTCAATTACCCATCAATCACCTGTCAATCACCCCGTCACTAACACCTATCAGATCAGACCCTAACCTGCCCCTTGTGGGCACCTGATCACCCACCCGCACCCTCAGACCGCCCGCAGACCGCCCTCAGATCGCCTCTGAAGTGCATTGTTTACATCTGTTCTCCCCTCTAATCACCCACTAATCACCCCGTCACCACCTGTCACTGCTACCCATCAGATCAGACCCTAATCTGCCCCTTGCAGGCACCCAATCACCCGCCCACACCCTCAGATTGCCCTCAGACCCCCCCTTATCAATTTGCCAGTGCATTGCTTGCATATATTCTCCGCTGTAATCATCTACTGATCACCTATCAATCACCCCGTCACCACCTGTCACTGCTACCCATCAGATCAGGCCCTAAACTGCCCCCTGCGGGCACCTAGACACCTGCCCACACCCTCAGACCCTGCCTGAACACCTCTCCAGTGCATTATTTACATCTGTTCTCCCCTCTAATCACCCATTAATCACCCCCTGTCACTGCTACCCATCATATCAGACCCTCATCTGCCCCTTTGCGGGCACCTAATCACCCGCCCACACCCTCGGATCGCCCTCATACCCCCCCCCCCCCCCTCCCCGATCACCTCACTAGTGCATTGCTTGCATCTATTCCCCCCTCTAATCACACCCTGAGACACCCATCAATCACCTCCTGTCACCCCCTAGCACTCCTATCCATCAGATCAAGCCCTAATCTGCCCCCTGCGGGTTACTGATCCCCTGGCCAAACCCTCTCACCCACCCCACCGCAGTGACAGAATTTTTTTCTTTCTGATCACTGCTGGTCTCTACGACTCAATTGTAGCTGAGACCAACCATTATGCAACACAATACACAACCGCCAATCCAAGAAGCTACCATGCTCAGCCTTTTCGGTGGAAACCACTCCAAGTTTCCGAACGTAACATTTTTTGGGGCCTTCTCCTTAACATGGGTCTAGTCAAAAAGAATGTATTGCGGTCTTATTGGTCTACGCACCCAATACATCACTTGCCCATGTTCTCTGCTGCCATGTCCAGGTCACGATTTGAGAACATCCTGCGCTTCCTGCACTTCAGTGCCAATACAATCTGTCAATCTAAGAGGCCACCCTGCTTATCACCGGTTCCACAAAATTCGGCCCCTCATAGACCACCTGTCATCAAAATTTGCAGATGCTTATACCCTTGAACAGGCATTTTGAGGCATTTGGTTTCCAGACTACTCCTCACGGTTTTGGGCCCCTAAAATGCCAGAGCAGTATAGGAACCCCACCAAGTGACCCCATTTTAAAAAGAAGACACCCCAAGGTATTCCGTTAGGTGTATGATGAGTTCATAGAAGATTTTATTTTTTTGTCACAAGTTAGTGGAAAATGACACTTTGTGAAAAAAACAATAAAAATCAATTTCCGCTTACTTGTGACAAAAAATAAAATCTTCTATGAACTCACCATACTCCTAATGGAATACCTTGGGGTGTCTTCTTTCTAAAATGGGGTCACTTGTGGGGTTCTTATACTTCCCTGGCATTTTAGGGGCCCTAAACCATGAGGAGTAGTCTAGAAACCAAATGCCTCAAAATGACCTGTGAATAGGACGTTGGGCCCCTTAGCGCACCTAGGCTGAAAAAAGTGTGGCATGTGGTATCGCTGTGCTCAGGAGAAGTAGTATAATGTGTTTTTGGGTGTATTTTTACACATACCCATGCTGGGTGGGAGAAATATCTCTGTAAATGACAATTTTTTTATTTTTTTACACACAATTGTCCATTTACAGAGATATTTCTCCCACCCAACATGGGTATGTGTAAAAATACACCCCAAAACACATTATACTATTTCTCCTGAGTACGGCGATACCACATTTGTGACACTTTTTTGCAGCCTATGTGCGCTAAGGGGCCCAACGTCCTATTCACAGGTCATTTTAAGGCATTTGGTTTTTAGACTACTCCTCACGGTTTAGGGCCCCTAAAATGCCAGGGAAGTATAAGAACCCCACAAGTGACCCCATTTTAGAAATAAAACACCACAAGGTATTCGTTAGTAGTATGGTGAGTTTATAGAACATTTTATTTTTTGTCACAAGTAAGTGGAAAATGACACTTTGTGAAAAAAAAAACAATAAAAATCAATTTCCGCTAACTTGTGACAAAAAATAAAATCTTCTATGAACTCACCATACTACTAACGGAATACCTTGGGGTGTCTTCTTTCTAAAATGGGGTAACTTGCAGGGTTCCTATACTGCCCTGGCATTTTAGTGGCCTTAAAGCGTAAGGAGTAGTCTAGAAACCAAATGCCTCAAAATGATCTGTGAAATCCTAAAGGTACTTATAGGACGTTGGGCCCCTTCGCGCACCTAGGCTGCAAAAAAGTGTCACACATGTGGTATCGCAAAAAGGGGTCACACATGTGGTATCGCCGTACTCAAGAGAAGTAGTATAATGTGTTTTGGGTTGTATTTTTACACATACCCATGCTGTGTGGGAGAAATCTCTCCGTAAATGGACAATTGTGTGTGAAAAAAATCAAAGAAATCTCATTTACAGAGATATTTTTCCCACCCAGCATGGGTATGTGTAAAAATACACCCCAAAACACATTATACTACTTCTCTTGAGTACGGCGATACCACATGTGTGACCCCTTTTTGCAGCCTAGGTGTGCTAAGGGGCCCAAAGTCCTATGAGCACCTTTCGGCTTACCCCCCCCCCCCCAAAATGCCAGGACAGTAAACACATCCCACAAATTACCCCATTTTGGAAAGTAGACACCCCAAAGTATTCAGAGAGGGGCATGGTGGGTCCGTGGCAGATTTCTTTTTTTTTTGTCACAAATTAGCAGAAATGGAAACTTTTTTTTTTGTCACAAAGTGTCATTTTCCGCTAACTTGTGACAAAAAATAAAATCTTCTATGAACTCACCATGCATCTTAGTGAAAACTTTGGGATGTCTTCTTTCCAAAATGGGGTCATTTGGGGGGTATTTATACTATCCTGGAATTTTAGCACCTCGTGAAACATAACAGGTGCTCAGAAAAGTCAGAGATGCTCCAAAATGGGAACATTCACTTTTTGTACCATAGTTTGTAAACGCTATAACTTTTACCCAAACCAATAAATATACAATGAATGTTTTTTTTTTATCAAAGACATGTAGCACAATGAATTTGGACAAAAATGTATATAGAAATGTTACTTTATTTGAAAAATGTAAGCACAAAAAGTAAAAAAAAATCATTTTTTTGACAAAATTCAAATCTTTTTTGATGAATATAATAAAAACTAAAAATCGCAGCAGCAATCAAATAGCACCAAAAGAAAGGTGTATAAGGGACAAGAAAAGGAGGTAAAATTCATCTAGATAGTAGGTTGTATGACCGAGCAATAAACCGTTAAAGCTGCAGTGGTCTGAATCGAAAGAAAAGCTCTGGTCCTTAAGGGGCGAAAAGACTGCGGTCCTTAAGTGGTTAAAGAACTTACGAGCCCAAATCACAAATACAGGCTATCTCCTGTAGCATGGATCGGGGGGTAGCCCTAGAGCTGAGCAGCCGCACTCGCGTCTGTGCAGACTGCACAGCCGCGGCCTCCTCCGGCGGCCATATTTGAGGAGGCAGGAGAGCCGACCCGTGCTGTGGGGTCGGGATCCGGCCGGGGGGAGAATAAGCAGCGGGGACCCGGCGGAACTGCATGGAGGGTGTGGATGACGTCCCGTATGCCTTCAAAATTCATCCTGGTACAGAAATTTTTTTTGTGGTTTGGGCTCGTAAGTCCTTTAACCACCCTGGCGTTCTGATTAAATCGCCAGGGTGGCTGCGGGAGGGTTTTTTTTAAATAAAAAAAAAACTATTTCATGCAGCCAACTGAAAGTTGGCTGCATGAAAGCCCACTAGAGGGCGCTCCGGAGGCGTTCTTCCGATCGCCTCCGGCGCCCAGAATAAACAAGGAAGGCCGCAATGAGCGGCCTTCCTTGTTTTGCTTACATCGTCGCCATAGCGACGAGCGGAGTGACGTCATGGACATCAGCCGACGTACTGACGTCTGCCGCCTCCGATCCAGCCCTTAGCGCTGGCCGGAACTTTTTGTTCCGGCTACGCTGGGCTCAGGCGGCTGGGGGGACCCTCTTTCGCCGCTGCTCGCGGCGGATCGCCGCAGAGTGGCGGCGATCGGGCAGCACACGCGGCTGGCAAAGTGCCAGCTGCGTGTGCTGCTCTTTATTTCATGAAAATCGGCCCAGCAGGGCCTGAGCGGCAGCCTCCGGCGGTGATGGACGAGCTGAGCTCGTCCATACCACCCAGCTGGTTAAGTAACTATTTATGTTTTTTTTTTCATCCTATAAGCATGCGATCATGCTTACAGGAAGTGAAGGGACGACGTGAAACTTTTCTTTTCTTCAGAAAGATTTGCAGCTTTTCATAGAAGCCGTCGGACTTAGACTGCGTTCTCACTCATGGATCTCCGGTCTAACGGGGAGGCACAGGAGCACGGGCGATCGGCCGCGGGAGTGGGAAGCAGCATGGCAGCAGCCTTTTGGACATAACAGCTATGTCCAAAAGGCTTCATTGTTTAAAGACAGGAGATAAGTTTAGTGAATTGTGGCCAATGTTTATTAGAGAATGAATACAGCTGCCCCCATATTCCTCTCACTTCAGTTTTCCCTTAAGGCTAGGTTCACACTAGGGTATCGCATTGACTTCCTATGTATAGAAGAAGGCACACAACTGGGTAGCACTTCCGTTCAATTTCAATGCATGTTTTATACACGATGCTACATGTTGCAGGACAAGCCCTTTGTCACGTCACATGATGAAGGGCTTGTCCACCAACATGAAGTGTAGCGTGGAATACATGCAATAAAATTGAACAATGCTACCAGATTGGATGCCAATTGAGTGGTTTTCCAAAAATAGAGCGGATGTCTTACCACATCTGATTACCCTCTTTAACAATATTCATTCCAGTGGTACATTGCCTAATTCTATGTGTGAGGCAATATTTACATTTTAAGACTCAGTAAAGATCTATCCTACTTCCTCTGATTCATATAGACCTATTTCCTTAATCAATACTGATATCAAGCTGCTTGCCAAGTTTTTGGCGAAACGTATGGATGCAGTTATTCATACTCTGATATATCCAGACTAGTCTGGCTTCATTAGTGGTAGATCAACCATAAGGAAAAATCTGTTGGCTTCTCTCCAGTGTGCTGTTCCCTCGTGCAGCACCAGAGTCATACGATCATTGGATGCTAATAAAGCATTTGACTCTATTGAATGTTCTATTGCTCTTAGAAATCTGACAGATTTTGGATTAGTCCATCTCGTCAATGCTCAGTAATACCTTTATTCTTTACACACCCTGGAAAGGATATATGCAAATACACACACTGACCTTCCTGTCTACTTGCCTACACACTATTTTGGCAAATGAACTGAGCAACTGCCATTCAGTATGCACTTTTGTAGCTAAAGAAATACCCGAGAACCCTCATGAGGAGATGGACTAGTCATGGACCTGTCAGACCTCTCCAATTTTCAGTACCTTCTGTAAGCAACAGAACCATAGTAAAAAAAAAGTACCTGTAATGCTGGGGGGTCATACTTTCTGACCACCCAGCACAACAAGGCTAAGAGCTGGATAATGGAAGAGGCTCCACAGATGGACACAGGAGTATTGAACACGGGAGCAAGATTGCCCAGAGCAAATGCAGCTCCGGGCCGTCTATCAGGCTAGATGCTATGTGATACAATACAGAACAGACGTAGTCGGTAACAGATTTGGGACATACACGTTAATTCAGATGTGTCGTATTGGAAGAATTAGGCAGATTCGAGAGGCAGGCAAAGGTCGGTACATATTATTATATTATAATAGATGTTACTTCAATAATATTACTAGAACATTACGAATAAATTACAAGATATATACTGTAACTACAAAGTATAAGACTGACTGACTAGAGTACATATATATCGTGCTGATGCGCAATATATGAAATGTAGCTCTCAAATAACTCACTAGCTAAAGCACATGTAATGGTAATTAACAAGACAGACAGACAGACGGAATGCTCAGCCAATCTAGTCGCTGTTTCAGCGATGGCGACATTCACTTTGAGATAGACAAGACTAACAGGTAGGAGCGAACTAATGGCAGCCACTGCTATAGTTCGTCCTGAAGAACAAGGCTAGAAGGAATACTACTTGGTGCTGGCAGAATCTAACTATCAGGATCAGAAGGATTTCACTGAGCCCCCACAGGTCAGCAAACATCCAGCAGACATGACAATACCGAGCAAGGCATTATACATTTACAATAACAACTTTCACAGCATAGAACCATAGACTCAACGACAACTCGGAGAGCTGAACGCTATGACGGGCGGGGTAGGAAATAGGAGGCAGACTTTTATGCTGGCATCAGCCAATGGATGCAGGTATGCAAATTCCCACACAGCTGAATGGTAATCATTCAATCCTGAGCTGGCTTAATTACCATTTGCTAGCTGGCTGTGAATGCAAAGGACTCCCATAAGAAATACATGCAGTATTATGTAACAACATGCATGCAGGAAATCCAGGGTTATCTGGCCACAGCTCTGCTGCAACAAGCAATTGGTGGAATGATGACAGTATCCTGAGCTGCCCAGAACTGCAGAGCGATTGCAAATGACAATGGGACTTATTGCAAATGCACAACCGAATGCAAGCAGATAAGCCAGAACTGTCCGTTTGCAGCTCCACTGCAACAGACAGAACACGCTACAGGAGGGATCCTTACAGTACCGTAGTTTATAGTGTGGTTTACTAGGAGAAATCTAATTTTCTATGTATGTATTTTAAATGTAACAATTTTTTATGCTAGTTGTCCTTTAAACACATTTCCATTAGAAAAATACATATATTTACATAGATGTGTACATCAGTCCTGAAAGAGGGACAAACAATGAAACATTTGATTGCCACAGTTGCGTGCTATGCAGGGCTGTTTCTAGCCATTTTAGCACCCCAGGCAAGGTACATTTTCTCTCCCTTTTTTTGAGTGGTAGGTATCCGCTTTTTGAACATTATACTGTTTGCGCATAACCTGGGTCTATACAGACTAGAATATTGTCTTGGAAATCCAATCAGAGTTGCAACAATTGACACAGCAGTACCACTTTGGGTGTTAAAATGGCTATCCATACATTTCTAAATTGAACTAGCAATTGGCTATAAGAATTCCATAAATTACAGTGTGCTAATACTAGCCCTGTGGTGCTCCCTCCTTTATTTGTCACCCCAGGCATCTGCCTGGTGTGCCTATAGCTAAAAATGGCCCTGGCGCTAGGCATACCCTATGTGTTTTATATTTTCTCTCTTTTTGTTTTTTTTTAGATAGATTACACTTTAAATTAAAAATAAATTTTAATCTAACGAAAAAAAGTTACAGTATTTAAACGATAAGGACATGCAACTCAGTGTTTGGTTGTGTATATTTCTTTTGCTGAAATGTTGAAGCATGCAGGTTTCACTGTAGGTAGCCTCTCATAAGTGCCCTTCTCCACTGGCTACGATCCACTTCAAAAAAGCAGATCGCAGCCATTTTTCCAATCGCTAGAGCACCGTGATCTTCATCCTCAGTACTCATTAGCGCGCGTTGCCTTTTTTCCCTTTCAAATGTCAGGCTGCGCGGTTCTCGAAAGGTAAATGCCGCAATGACAGCCAGTGGAAATTGCTGCTTGCACATATGCACTGCAGCATGATTGTGGGAGGAAGAGCAGGCAGCAGTGGAAAAGTGCCCTTATGCTGCTTTCCTTTACACACTCTGTTTCTGTTATGTGGCTTGTTTCACATTTGTCTCAAATGGAGGAACAACTGTTGAATAAAAACTGAGCATAGTTATCCATATTGTAGTCACAGGTTGCTAGCTTACCATCACCAAATACTATCATGCCAGTATAAGGATCTTACCACAGGAAATGGCACCCGGGAAGGCTGGATGCCACAGAGCCCTGCCATGAATTTGGTATGAAATAGAATAAGCTGTGTGAGGAAAATGCGTCTTCTCCTTTCAGTCTCTGGGTTGTATTACGAATCTCAATTATTACAGTTTTCTGCAGAAGGTGATTCATTGCCCCGGTGCTATTTGGTTTCACAGTCCTAATGATCATTGGAAGCTAGAGGTCATGAAAGTTGTTTTGCTGTGTGTTCATTGGCTGACATACAAGCTTCCCTTTTCTCTCTTCAGATTTACAGTCATATTTGAAGGCATTCCTTTCATAGAAGTAATTGGAAGATGATGTTTTGGGATTTCTGTACAGACTGGGAAGCCGGTAATTGACCAGACCATTGACTATCCATTACAGATTAATAATTGAGGCTCAGCCAGAATACATACATATGTATTTGTATTTAATTTTCCATAGGCTAGACTTGGAAGAACTGGCAAGGGCATATTGTCTAATGGTTTCTTCTCCCAAAAAAAAACTTGAGGCAGGGAACACACTTGTCTTTGAGTTTTCTGCGCGCGTTTTTCTGCATACTTTTTCTGCACACCAAGTGTGTTTCTATGCAGGAAAACACACGCGGTTTTTCACAGCAGCTAATGTAATTGATACAGAAAACTGACAAAATGTGCAGAATCATGATGCAGAATGTCAGTTTTTTTTCTGCGTGCGAAAAAACACATTGAGTGTGAACTAGCCCATTGATTAACATGAGTACTCAGTTTTTCTGTGCAGAAAACGCGTTCGAAAACTGTCAAGTGTGTTCCCTGCCTCAGGGTAGACGTTTAAAGAGTATTTGCAGTATTCTGAATAATGTGCACAGGTTCCTGGCTCTTCTACTTACCACATATGCTATTGCTCCATTGTTATTGCCTGATAAAGCGGAATCAAACCTGCGAAACGCGTTGCATATTTGGAGTTCATAAATAAAATATATTGACTGTCTTTACTACAGCCGTTGTGTGTCTACTTGGAGGAGGTAAGTCCACCACTACCTCCTCTATTTACCAAAAATTTGTTTTTTTAAACTCATTTAGATTTCTTTTGTCCTTTTGGCGCCTCTGTTCTCCTGAATAATATTGAGTCCACCCTGGGTGGAGGGTTGAACCCCCTTTTTCTCTTCTACAGAGAGCGACTTCTTATTCCTGAGTGGGGTCAGGAAAATCTTCCCACCTGCTTTTACAGTGGTTGCCTAATGGTGACCCTGGTTTGTGAGTATTAATATTTACTCTATCTAGTAACATTTAATAGTACATATTACACTGTTGGGGCTCTTGGTGTTCCTTTTTTTTATAGTTACATAGTTATTTGGGTTGAAAAAATACATACGTCCATCGAGTTCAACCAGAAAATAAAGTACAACACCAGCCTGCTCCCTCACATATCCGTTTATCCGGAGGAAGGTGAAAAACCCTTACAAGGCATGGTCCAATTAGCCCGAAAAGGGAAAAAATTCCTTCCCGACTCCAGATCGCAATCAGATAAAATCCCTGGATCAACACCACTGGGCATTACCTAGTAATTATAGCCTTTTGCACCAGGCTTTTGTGAGGAACAGTGTCGAAGGCCTTTGCAAAGTCCAAGTATATCACATCTACAGCATTCCCAATATTCACATTAGCGTTCAATACCTCATAAAAACTGAGCATGTTAGTCTTACAGGACCTGTCTTTAGTAAACCCATGATGATGCTGAGATATAAGATTATTTTCTACTCTGAAGTCTTGTATAGTATCTCTTAGTACCCCTTCATATAGTATCTCTTAGTACCCCTTCATATAGTATCTCTTAGTACCCCTTCATATAGTTTGCACATAACTGACATTAAGCTTACAGGTCTATGATTTCCCGGATCTGATTTTTTTCCCTTCTTAAATAATGGGAAAACGTGTGCTGTATGCCAATCTACTGGAACTCTGCCAGTTGAAAGAGAGTCACAAAAGATAAGATAAAGGGATTTATCAATAACTGAACTTAATTCTTTTAGGACCCGAGGATGTATGCCATCTGGGCCAGGTGCCTTGTCTATTGTTAATTTATCTAGTCTTGCCTTTACTTCTTCCTGCGTCAATGTAAGGAAACGCGGAAAGGCCGCCGTCTCTCGAGGTGAGGCGGCTGTTTCCGCGTCCAGCATGGCGTCACAACGCGGAAAAAACGCTGCATGCCGCATAGGCAGTGCGGCGGAATCCGCTTTGGTAACGGCGGAATCCGCATCAGAGGCGGCCCCCGCACTAGATACATTGCATGACAGTACTGGTGTGGCTGGGACTGATAGTCCACCAAGATTCAGACTTACACGCGCGAGCACAGAGGCAGAGTTTAAATAACAGTTAGAAGGGAGTCGGCTGACCAGCTGGGTCAGCTGACAAATTCCACTGCTCTCATTGGACCAGCAATTAGGGAGGTCCTGGAAAGGTCCTAGAGTATATATACTGCTGGTTGTTCACTTGCTCTTTGTCTGGCGTGCGATCACATATGTGGGAGCACCCAGATCCGTAGTCAGATCCGCAAGTGTGCCGGGACCAGCTGGAGCTGTAATCCTACACTTAGCTAGATTCTGTTGATAGCTAAAGTACTAGTTTGATTTTGATTATCTGTTATGACTTTTGCCTGCCTTGACTACCCTTCTGAACTCTGATCTTGTACCTCGATATTTCTGATACTCTGTTGCCGAACCCCGGCTCGTTCCTTGACTCTGCTTCTGCCTCCTGATTTTGTACCCCGATATATCTGATACCCCGTTGCTGAACCCTGCCTGTACTTTGACTCCGCCTTTGCCTCCTGATCTTGTACTTTATCTGTCCGTGTGTGTACGACCTGGCTTGTCCGACCTCGAGAACCGACCTTACTGTTAGAGGCGGTTCCTCGCTCTGTTAGTAATCCTTCCTCCTGAAGGTTACTTCCAGTCTGTCCTTCCTACTGTCAGTCTGACTCCTCCCGTCTTGGAGAGCTCAGGTCTGCGGAAGGAATCTGTGCAGTACTCCTTGCTGCACTGAGGCCTAGTCCTCTAAGTGTTACTGTTACACCTAACACTACACTCTACTCAGGTGAACAGAGGTTAGCTAGTATATCGGATTATCAGTGATACTGCAGATCACGTATAATCTGGTATACATCTGTATTCCCAGTGATTCTGCAGATCACTGGTAATCAGATCCTCTCTGTGCTTCACCGATCGTTACAGAACGCCAGACCTAAAAAATGCAAATGGACGCACACACTGACCGTCTGGGCGCACTTGCCACTTCGGTGGAAAACATCAACCAAGTGCTGGGTAGCCACAAGACTATGATTGATGTCCTATCAGGCTCTGTGCGAACCCTCCAGACGTTAGTTGATTCAGTGCGATCCCCTCCTAGTGCTGACATACGTATGCCCGTACCAGAGAAATTTTCCGGCCACAAGTCTGACTTCCGGAATTTTAAGAGTAGAGTGTTGTCATACTTCGAGTTGAGACCCCGATCCTCGGGGACTGAGACCCAACGGGTCGTCTTCATTAAAACTCTATTAACTGGTGACTCCCAGTCCTGGGCATACAACCTGCCGCCCACAGATACAGCTCTGACCTCGGTAGAGGAATTTTTCAAGGCTATGGCCGTGATATACGACGACCCTGACCTTGCGGCAACCTCTGAGCGGAAGCTCAAACTTTTGCGGCAAGGCAGAGGGTCGGTCGAGGATTACGCGGCAGAGTTTCGTAGGTGGTCTGTTACCGCCAGATTTGACAATTTTGCTTTGATGGATTATTTCCTGTCTGGGTTGTCGGAGGATGTCTCTGACTTAATGTTAACCTTACCCGAGCCCAAGACAGTCGATGAGGCCATAACATCGGCCATCCGAGTCGATCGTCGACTACGCCATCAGAAGCAGACTAGGGGCAGTCACCGTGCCAGGGTGACTTCGTATGCGGCACCTTCTGCTGCATCCTCAGTAACGGCATCTCCGCCTGTCTCACCTCCTCCGGCATTGCCTCCACCCGAGCCAAGGCAAATTGGTCGTTCAAAATTGACCCAGGTGGAGCGAAGGCGGAGAATGACGGGACATTTGTGCCTGTACTGTGCAGAGGCAGGGCATAGGGTACAAAACTGCCCTAACAAGTCGGGAAACGAGTTTGCCTAGGAGTAGTGGGGGGTGACACCCTAGGCACACAATCTTCACCCCTTAAAGAGAAAAAGCTGCTTCTCCCCTGTACGATTACATGGGAGAATAAGTCAGTAGTCACTGAAGCATTTATTGATTCTGGCTCAGCGGCTAATTTTATGAACCTTGAATTTGCTCAGGAGTTGGGTATTCCCCTCACTCCAGTGAGTCCCCCCGTTCAGGTCACGGCAGTGGACGATTCCCCTCTGCAACGGGAGCGCCCACTGTCCCAGACCCCGGAGGTAAAAGTCACCATAGGAGTACTACATGGGGAACAGTTACGTTTTTTTGTGTTACATATGTCCACCTCCACTATTATCCTAGGCATGCCGTGGTTGCAAACCCATTCACCTCAAATAGACTGGGCCACGGGTCAGTTAACTACCTGGTCACCTCATTGTTTTCAACGGTGTTTGGGGAAGTTAACATTGGGGCAAACCAGAGTTCAGGTGGGAGGTGTGCCAGATCAGTACTCTGAATATTCCGATGTATTCTGTCCCAAGGCAGCGGACAAACTGCCTCCACATCGGCCTTTCGACTGTCCCATCGATCTCCGTTCAGGTTGTGTACCCCCCCCCCCCCCCCGGGGCCATTTGTACAATCTGTCGGGGCCCGAAAAATTGGCCATGCAGGATTACATACGTGAGAATTTGGCCAAGGGCTTCATTCGGTCGTCCCGGTCACCCGCTGGGGCAGGGTTCTTTTTTGTTAAGAAAAAAGATGGGGGCTTACGGCCATGTATCGATTACCGGGGGCTTAATAAGATCACAGTGAAGAATCGCTACCCGTTGCCATTAATAGATGACCTATTCACACAGGTCACGGAGGCTAGGATATTCTCGAAACTAGATTTACGGGGGGCATACAATCTGGTGCGTATAAGAAAGGGCGACGAATGGAAAACGGCCTTCAATACACCAGACGGGCATTACGAGTACCTGGTAATGCCCTTTGGGTTATGTAATGCCCCGGCCGTTTTCCAGGAACTGATTAATGAGGTCTTCAGGGAGGTGTTGGGGAAATTCGTTTTGGTTTACCTTGACGACATTCTTATTTTTTCTAACAACCTCTCTGATCACAGAACCCATGTCAGATGGGTATTGAACAAACTGAGACAGAATTTGTTATATGCTAAACTGGAAAAGTGCATTTTTGAGGTTACGTCAGTGGCCTTTCTGGGATATATAATCTCCACCTCGGGCCTGTCTATGGACCCTGCCAAGGTCTCCGCGGTCCTGGGGTGGCCGCAGCCGGTGGGGTTAAAGTCCTTACAACGGTTCTTGGGTTTTGCAAACTACTATAGAAGGTTTATTAAGGGGTATTCTACAGTAGTCGCACCCCTCACCAGTCTTACGAAAAAAGGGGCAGACACCACTCATTGGCCTCCTGAGGCTTTACAGGCATTCGATACTTTAAAGAGGTTGTTCTGCTCGGCGCCTATATTGAGGCACGTGGACACTTCTTTCCCGTTTATTGTTGAGGTAGACGCCTCAGAGGTTGGGGTGGGGGCTGTGCTGTCTCAACGTTCAGGTCTTCAGGGGAGATTACACCCGTGTGCCTATTTTTCCCGGAGGTTCTCTCCGGCAGAGAGAAACTACGATATAGGCAATAGGGAGCTCCTAGCCATCAAACTAGCCTTCGAAGAGTGGCGTCATTGGCTGGAAGGAGCAGAACACACGATCACGGTTTATACCGACCACAAGAATCTCGAGTACATCGAGGGGGCTAAAAGGTTAAGCCTGCGACAGGCTCGATGGTCGTTATTTTTTTCAAGGTTCACATTCTTGATTACGTACACTCCAGGTAGTAAGAATACCAAGGCGGACGCACTCTCGAGGTGTTTCGAGCTAGAGACAGCACAGCCCTCTGTTCCCGAGACCATTGTCCCACAAAATTTGGTGTTAGCCGCTACCGAGACTTGGAAGAACTGGAAGGAAACTTTGGGTCTTTTCCAGCAGGATGTCCTGGAAGGGAAACCTGAGGGGGTTTTGTTTATCCCGTTGCCCTTCCGTCTCCAGATCCTGGAGATGGTCCACTCACACAAAAATGCGGGACATCCTGGGGCGTCTAGAACGCAAGATCTCGTGGCCAGGTGTGCGTGGTGGCCCTCACTAGCAGCTGATTGCAAGGAGTTTGTCAGGGAATGTGCGGTGTGCGCAAAAAGCAAGCCCTCCCGGCTGGCATCTGTAGGTACTCTGCAGCCTTTGCCCACCCCGAGTGAACCATGGACCCACTTGTCCATGGATTTTGTGGGGGAGCTTCCTAGGTCGGAAGGCATGTCAGTCATCTGGGTAGTGGTCGACCGCTTTAGTAAGATGGCCCATTTCGTGCCCTTAAAAGGACTCCCCTCGGCCCAGGAATTGGCCGACTTATTTATCACTCATATCTTCCGGCTACATGGCATTCCGGAAGACATAGTATCCGATCGGGGAGTCCAGTTTGTCTCAAAATTTTGGAGGGCATTCTGTCACCAAATGGGCATGGGACTGTCATTTTCGTCGGGCTACCACCCACAGACAAATGGCCAAACAGAGAGGGTCAACCAATCATTAGAGCAATTTTTAAGATGTTACGTTGCTGAAGCGCAAAGTGATTGGGTTAAATTCTTACCTTACAGAATTTGCGCACAATAACTTAAAGAGTTCTTCCTCGGGTTTCTGTCCTTTTCAGATAGTGACCGGGAGGTTACCCAAATTCTCCCCATTGCCGATTGCGTCCAATCCATTCCCAGCCTTGGAGGCCTGGCAGAGGTCATTTAGGGACATGTGGTGGACCATAAAAGATAATCTAGTGAAAGCGTTTCAGAGTCAGAAAGGCCAAGCGGACAAGAGACGCTCTTTAGAGTGGAGGTTTCAACCAGGAGACTTGGTCTGGGTGTCCACCCGCCACTTAACTTTGAGACAGCCCTCAGCCAAGTTGGGGCCTAGGTTCGTGGGTCCATTCCGGGTAGTAAAAAAGATCAACAATGTCACATATACCATTGATCTCCCTACAAACATGCGTGGCGTCAGGTCCTTCCATGTGTCCCTACTGAAACCTGCAGTTCATGTGGGTCTCACTCCTCCTCCTCCAGTAATAGTTGATGACCAACCGGAATATGAAGTCGAGAAGATTTTAGATTCTCGGGTAGTGCGGAATTCTACACAGTATCTGGTACACTGGAAGGGGTATGGCATGGAAGAGAGGCAATGGGTACCTGGGAACCGCATGCATGCGGACGAGTTAGTGAGGGAGTTTCATGCCTTACACCCCGAGAAACCTGGTGGGAGTTGTCCGGAGTCCACTCCTTGGGGGGGGGGTACTGTAAGGAAACGCGGAAAGGCCGCCGTCTCTCGAGGTGAGGCGGCCGTTTCCGCGTCCAGCATGGCGTCACAACGCGGAAAAAACGCCGCATGCCGCATAGGCAGTGCGGCGGAATCCGCATTGGTAACGGCGGAATCCGCATCAGAGGCGGCCCCCGCACTAGATACATTGCATGACAGTACTGGTGTGGCTGGGACTGATAGTCCACCAAGATTCAGACTTACACGCGCGAGCACAGAGGCAGAGTTTAAATAGCAGTTAGAAGGGAGTCGGCTGACCAGCTGGGTCAGCTGACAAATTCCACTGCTCTCATTGGACCAGCAATTAGGGAGGTCCTGGAAAGGTCCTAGAGTATATATACTGCTGGTTGTTCACTTGCTCTTTGTCTGGCGTGCGATCACATATGTGGGAGCACCCAGATCCGTAGTCAGATCCGCAAGTGTGCCGGGACCAGCTGGAGCTGTAATCCTACACTTAGCTAGATTCTGTTGATAGCTAAAGTACTAGTTTGATTGTGATTATCTGTTATGACTTTTGCCTGCCTTGACTACCCTTCTGAACTCTGATCTTGTACCTCGATATTTCTGATACTCTGTTGCCGAACCCCGGCTCGTTCCTTGACTCTGCTTCTGCCTCCTGATTTTGTACCCCGATATATCTGATACCCCGTTGCTGAACCCTGCCTGTACTTTGACTCCGCCTTTGCCTCCTGATCTTGTACTTTATCTGTCCGTGTGTGTACGACCTGGCTTGTCCGACCTTGAGAACCGACCTTACTGTTAGAGGCGGTTCCTCGCTCTGTTAGTAATCCTTCCTCCTGAAGGTTACTTCCAGTCTGTCCTTCCTACTGTCAGTCTGACTCCTCCCGTCTTGGAGAGCTCAGGTCTGCGGAAGGAATCTGTGCAGTACTCCTTGCTGCACTGAGGCCTAGTCCTCTAAGTGTTACTGTTACACCTAACACTACACTCTACTCAGGTGAACAGAGGTTAGCTAGTATATCGGATTATCAGTGATACTGCAGATCACGTATAATCTGGTATACATCTGTATTCCCAGTGATTCTGCAGATCACTGGTAATCAGATCCTCTCTGTGCTTCACCGATCGTTACAGTCAAGTATTTAATATTACAATTGGAAGACTATTCTGCATCTGTAATTTGCAACAGCGATGTTTCCCTTGTGAAGAGTGGACAGAAGCAAAGAAAGCATTTAATAACTCTGCCTTACCTTGGTCATCCACCAATGAGTTCCCACCCACGTCCTTTAGGAGTCCAATACAGTTAACCTTTCTTTTTTTATGCCTAATATACATGGTATTTTCAGTTTTTCCGTGTGATAGATGGATCACATAGATAAAATCCGTCATGTCCGATATTGCTCCCGATCGTTTTCACGCTCGATTTCTCATAGCGGTGAATGGAAAAAGAAAAACGAATGAAGATGAGAGAATCGAACGCAGAAACGTGCCGGAAAAATGACTGGGTCGGAGAATCGCATGAAAAAACGTAACGTGTGTACCCAGCATTAGAGTTGATGTACTTGTAAAACTTCTTTAGGTTATATTTGATATCCCTAGCGATTTGATTTTCAGCTTCAATCTTTGCCAGCCTAATTTCTTCTTTTTTAAACTTTTATTGCACTCTGAGACTTATTGCACTCTGAGACGTTTATTGCACATAGAGACTCTGAAGCCACTATAAAAATCAGTTTTTACCTTTTATTTATTTTAAGGATCATTGCCAGACATAAACCACCGCATCCCCACGGCAAAACGAGGGGTTTAAACCCCTAAATCCCCTGTGCAAAATCCACTACTTTCCTGGTTGGGGATTTTGCTGCCCAGGGAGGCAGAGCTCAAAGTTGAAGCAATGCCTCCACTTGCGTCAATCCAGTGAAGATCGTTGCCTCTCCCCGTGAAAGAAGACTGAGAGGGGCGGGGAGAGGCGGCGATCAGCGTTGATTGATGAGACAAGAGGCAGAGCTACAGCAGAAAGCTCTGCCGCAATCAGGAAGCGCTCCCCCAACATTGCCCCGGGGATTTAGGGGTGATAGAACACCCATTTTGCCGTGGGGATGCAGCGGTTTATGTCTGGCAATGATCCTTAAAGAGAACCCGAGGTGGCTTTGTATAACGTTAGTGGGGCACAGAGGCTGGTTGGGCACACTAACACCAGCCTCTGTTGCCCCATCGTGTGTGTCAAAGACCCCCCTGCTCGCCGCTATACCCCCGCAATGCTGGCGACACGCAGCGTGTCGCCAGCACAATGTTTACCCTAGCGCTGTCTGTCAGCGCCGCTCCGCCGCCTCCTCCGCATCGCCGCTACCCGCCCTCGTCCCTTCCCTCACGCTGATTGGAGGGAAGGGACGAGGGCGGGTAGCGGCGATGCGGAGGAGGCGGGGGAGCGGCGCTGACAGACAGCGCTAGGGTAAACATTGTGCTGGCGACGCGCTGCGTGTCGCCAGCACTGCGGGGAGGATAGCGGCGAGCAGGGGGGTCTTTGACACACACAATGGGGCAACAGAGGCTGGTGTTAGTGTGCCCAACCAGCCTCTGTGCCCCACTAACGTTATACAAAGCCACCTCGGGTTCTCTTTAAAGGAAATAAAAGGTAAAAACTGATTTTTATAGTGGCCTCAGTCTCTCTTTAATGCAGCCTCAGTCCCCCCCCCCCTGTTTTAGGACCTTATAGGCATTCTTTTTCCACTTCATTTTATCTCTAACCTTTCTATTCATCCATAGAGGCCTTTTTTTATTCCTAGACGCTTTGTTTCCATATGGGATATATTTACTACAATATTGATTCATAATGTTAAAAGCTTGCCATTTCCCTTCAGTGTCCTCCCCTTATAGTACATTATCCCAGTTCACCAAACTTAGTGCCTGCCTGAGTTGATTGAGTTTTGCTTTTCTAAAATTCATAGTTTTAGTTGTCCCGATGCCCCGCGACTTATCAGTCACCAGATCAAACCAGATCAAACCAGATCAGTCACCAGATCAAATCAGATCAGTACTAACCAGAGAGTACTTCTGGCTACCTAATGCTAAGGGACACCTGTAGCTCCCTATGATGGGAAAGAGAAGTAAGGCCGGCCAGCACACTTGCGGTGTGGTTCGGCGGGGGTTTGAAGGTTCATGGAGGGCATGGTCTAGGGTGCCAGGACATCTATAGGCTCCAGGTGATGTAAATCCAGGTCTGATTGTTTATTACTGGTAAATCAAATGTGAGGCTCATACCTTAATCTAATCACTAACAGAACTTTCTTCTCATTGGCCTCAATTCACTAAGCTTAACTCCTGTCTTTAATAACTCTTCTGAGCGGTTTTACAGTTATCACCATGGTGATATAATTGTGATAGCTGTAAAACAGCTCAGAAGAGTTATTAAAGACAGGAGTTAAGCTTAGTGAATTGAGGCCAGTCTGTATTTTTGTAATTTTGTTACCACACTCATTTTAGGTTATATCTATAGATTTGGATACATTAAAAAACTATGGTTATTTTATGCCTGTTATGTTTGTGATTGTGGATTGACTTGTACTCAGTCTATATATTTCCAATATATGTTATACTGTGCATGGGTCACAACTCTTTGCATTGGTTTAGAGTGTCGAGCTTACCTAGTTACAACAACTGGAATTATTATAATCTCTGTTATCATCTCATTGACCATCTGTAATTATCTGTAGGAATACTCCTAAATAAAACTTTCCTTAAAATCTACATTCTTATTTGGATTCATGGGTTGAACATATCAATCTGAAGTTTGATCCATGGTTAAAATCATACTAACATTACTGAAGTTCATTCAGCTTCCACACAGATAAATTATGACCTATTGAACTTTTATGCAAAGTGTTATAGCTTCCAATTTGGGGGGGAGGGGGGGGGCTTAGAAACCAGATGCTGTACTCTAGCCTCTCTAATTTTAAGACCAATTCATCTTAAAAGGGAGACAAAATGACTCCAGATGCCAATTAGTTAGAATCCTTGGGTCAACACCACTGGGAATGTTGCCTAGTAATTATAGCAGTGGATGCCTTTCAATGCAAGGAAAGCATCCAGGACCCCTTAAAGCACTGGTTTATCAACCCTTATAATGGAAAAATAAATTGAAACGTTAACACGGCAAGTTCTAAGTAGGCTCGGTTCTATATGTTAACAGGTTTATCTCATTACACCACATGTCCCTTCAGGTACACATCAGGTCATAGCTGGGCTGGAGATTATCAGAGATCAAAAATAGCAACTGATGTTGGGTGTTGATCTGAGCTATTTGAGACCATAGTGACCGTTGGTGATTGATTACTTAATTAGCAGTGGAACAATTGCTTACATCCATTTGTTGCAGTGTAAACTTTTCTCTATGTACCAATTTGAGCAGTTCTGGATTTATATTTTTGTTAAAGGTCTTAGCTGTGGGTGTGTGCATGTGACTGCCAATTCACTAACTTTCACCAGCCGTCTCCATAATCCACTATGACTCAGAGAAGACTGTTGCTGCCTAATACCCGATTACTTCGTTTTATTTATAGATCCAGGTCAGTTTTGGAAGAAAAATAATGATATTTTATCCCACTAATGCCCAATTAAATTAGGCACATTGTTTATCTATATGTCTAAAGACACTTTCAAAGAAACTCACAAAAAATGTTTAGTAGTTTATTAAATGAATACGGGGTACACGTAGCATTTGTTGGAGTGTCACAGTAGATTCATACTTGAAATGTAGAATGTTGGGAATGGGCACCGTAATGCCACTGCTGTGAGTTTCAGTGCAACGTTAGTGTGGTGGTTGTGTGGTGGCAATTTTGAATGGGAAAAATTGTAATCTGTGTGGCCACCTTTACATATCTCAGTTGGTCCAGATGGAATCACAAAACCCTTAAAAGGTTTGGACCACTTAGTCTTAAAGAGAATCTGTATTGTTAAAATCGCACAAAAGTAAACATACCAGTGCATTAGGGGACATCTCCTATTACCCTCTGTCACAATTTTGCCGCTCCCCGCCGCATTAAAAGTGGTTAAAAACAGTTTTAAAAAGTTTGTTTATAAACAAACAAAATGGCCACCAAAACAGGAAGTAGGTTGATGTACAGTATGTCCACACATAGAAAATACATCCATACACAAGCAGGCTGTATACAGACTTCCTTTTGAATCTCAAGAGATCATTTGTGTGTTTCTTTCCCCCCTGAGGGGGGAGTGCATAGCAGAACCACAACACTGAAGAACTTGGCAGCCTTCCAGACACAGGCTGACAAGTCTGACAAGGGAAAGATACATTGATTTATTACAGAGACTGTGATAGTACAAAGTGCTGCAGTAAGCCAGAACACATTAGAATAGCTTTTGGAACTTGTAGGATGATAAAAAACAGGATGCAATTTTTGTTACGGAGTCTCTTTAAAATGGAAAAAATGACTCCAGAATCCCTTGGTCAACAACACTGGGAATTGCCTAGTAATTATAGCCGTGGATGCCCTTCAATGCAAGGAAAGGATCCAAGACCGCTTTAAATGCAGATATAGTAGCCGTAACTACTTCCTGTGGTAATATATTTCACATTTAACCCCCCTTACTATAAAGAACCCTTTCAAAATAGAGGCAAAAAGTCTGATTCCATGCCCAGATAATGTCCCTAAAGCTGGCCACTAATGGTCCAATTTCTAGTGAAAAATCGTTCGAGCGATCGGAAATTCTGATCGGATTGGTTGTAAATAATCTCCATTGGTGGACACAATCGATTATGAACGAGTGAAAAAAATGTCGCCCGAATGAATTTTCGTCGAACGAAAATTTGGATTTTCTTGGTGGTCGTGATAGATAGGAAGCAATGATTGGATAGTTGATGGTGTAGTGAACGATTTTTCGTCCAATCAGAATTTCTGATCGCTCGAACGATTTTTCACTAGAAATTGGACTGTTAGTGGCCAGCTTTAGTCCTTTGCACACTTTAAGTATTTAATAATTAAATTAGAAGACTGGGACCCTTCCACATCTGTAATATGCAACAAAGATGTTTCCCTTGTGAAGATAGAAACATAGTAATCATGTAAATACAAAAAGCGATCATTAGCAAATCAGGTAAACCTCAATATTAAACTAAAAATTAGGGATGGGACGAATCCACAATTTCTTCGAATCCGAATACGAATCCGAATCTAAAAAGGTTCTCGAATATCTCGAACCTTTCGAATCCCGAATCTAACGAATCCTGTGTTCCGTGGAATGGTTGCCCACAGTATAGGTAGGCAGGTTAGGTGCTCACACTATAGGTAGCTAGGTAAAGGTGCCTTCAGTATAGCTAGCTAGGCATAGGTGCCTTCAGTATAGCTAGCTAGGCATAGGTGCCTTCAGTATAGCTAGCTAGGTATAGGTGCCTTCAGTATAGCTAGCTAGGTATAGGTGCCTTCAGTATAGCTAGCTAGGTATAGGTGCCTTCAGTATAGCTAGCTAGGCATAGGTGCCTTCAGTATAGATAGCTAGGTATAGGGGCCTTCAGTATAGCTAGGTATAGGGGCATTCAGTATAGTTAGTTAGGTATAGGGGCCCTCAGTATAGCTAGTTAGGTATAGGGGCATTCAGTATAGCTAGGTATAAGGGCATTCAGTATAGCTAGTTAGGTATAGGGGCCCTCAGTATAGCTAGTTAGGTATAGGGGCATTCAGTATAGCTAGTTAGGTATAGGGGCATTCAGTATAGCTAGTTAGGTATAGGGGCCCTCAGTATAGCTAGTTAGGTAAAAGGGCATTCAGTATAGCTAGTTAGGTATAGGGGCCCTCAGTATAGCTAGTTAGGTAAAAGGGCATTCAGTATAGCTAGGTATAAGGGGATTCAGTATAGATAGTTTGGTATAGGGGACCTCAGTATAGCTAGCTAGGTATAGGGGCCTTCAGTATAGCTAGGTATAGGGTCATTCAGTATAGCTAGTTAGGTATAGGGACCCTCAGTATAGCTAGTTAGGTATAGGGGCATTCAGTGTAGCTAGTTAGGTATAGGGACCCTCAGTATAGCTAGTTAGGAATAGGGACCCTCAGTATAGCTAGTTAGGTATAGGGGCATTTAGTGTAGCTAGTTAGGTATAGGGACCCTCAGTATAGCTAGTTCGGTATAGGGGCATTCAGTGTAGCTAGTTAGGTATAGGGACCCTCGGTATAGCTAGTTAGGTATAGGGGCATTCAGTATAGCTAGTTTGGTATAGGGGCCCTCAGTATAGCTAGGTATAGGGGCATTCAGTATAGCTAGTTAGGTATAGGGACCCTCAGTATAGCTAGTTAGGTATAGGGGCATTTAGTGTAGCTAGTTAGGTATAGCGGCATTCAGTGTAGCTAGTTAGGTATAGGGACCCTCAGTATAGCTAGGTATAGGGGCATTCAGTATAGCTAGTTAGGTATAGGGACCCTCAGTATAGCTAGTTAGGTATAGGGGCATTCAGTATAGCTAGTTAGGTATAGGGGCATTCAGTATAGCTAGTTAGGTATGGGGCATTCAGTATAGCTAGGTAGGTATAGGGGCATTCAGTATAGCTAGGTAGGTATAGGGACCCTCAGTATAGCTAGTTAGGTATAGGGGCATTCAGTATAGCTAGTTAGGTATAGCTGCCCTCAGTATAGCTAGTTAGGTATAGGGGCATTCAGTATAGCTAGTTAGATATAGGGGCATTCAGTATAGCTAGTTAGGTATAGGGACCCTCAGTATAGCTAGTTAGGTATAGGGGCATTCAGTATAGCTAGTTAGGTATAGGGGCATTCAATATAGCTAGTTAGGTATAGGGACCCTCAGTATAGCTAGTTAGGTATAGGGACCCTCAGTATACCTAGTTAGGTATAGGGACCCTCAGTGTAGCTAGTTAGGTATAGGGGCATTCAGTGTAGCTAGTTAGGTATAGGGGCATTCAGTATAGCTAGTTAGGTATAGAGGCCCTCAGTATAGCTAGTTAGGTATAGGGGCCCTCAGTATACCTAGTTAGGTATAGGGACCCTCAGTGTAGCTAGTTAGGTATAGGCGCATTCAGTGTAGCTAGTTAGGTATAGGCGCCTTGAGTATAGCTACCCAGGGTACCCCTCCCTCTGTGCACCTCCTCTGCTCACCCCCTACAAAGAAAAAAAAAGCATCGGCTCACCTAACAAGGGGATCCAGCGACGAATCCCACTGCATCCCCCGCTCGTCCTCTTCCGACCCCCCCGCGCCTCCTCTGCTCGCCCCTTGCATAGATGTGAGCATTGGCTCACCTAACACCTGCCCTGGATTCCCTACCTGCCGCCAGCGCAGAGCCGCAGACCTCTTGTTTCCTCCTCTGTTCCCTCTAGTAACCGCCCGGCGCTTCAGTGATGACGCGATGCAAAAGCGGATCACTAGGGGGAACAGAGGAGGAAGCAAGAGGTCTGTGGCTCTGCGCTGGCGGCAGGTAGGGAATCCAGGGCAGGTGTTAGGTGAGCCAATGCTCACATCTATACAAGCGGCGAGCGGAGGAGGCGCAGGGGGGTCGGAATAGGACGAGCGGGGGATCGGCGGTGGTGCGGGGATGCAGCGGGATTCGGCGGATTCGTTTAGGGGGAAATTGCGTCGGGATTCGAATCCACGAATCTCGAATATTTCTCAATATTCGAGGGATTCGTGGATTCGCCGGATTCGCCGTCCCACCCCTACTAAAAATAGTAGAACACAACATATCAAATGTCCAGCCTAAAAAATATACACTTAGCAGCATGTTTCAAAATATTGAAATGGCCATTTAAAGACTGGTAAAGATGTGTAATGCTAAAAAAAAAAGTAATTTGCAAAGACTGTGGGGATTTCATTTTTTATAGTACATGATATTGTTTCACTAAAGAATCAGACTCAGAGAATTTGAAGGAATCACTGTATACAATAAACAGTTATGAAAGGCAGTATTGAATGGCAATAAATCACGGTATGGGTTTAGAAATACTTCCAAAAACAATTGTCTGTGAACAATTGTCATTGCTTCAGCCACAATTGCATGCTTAAACTCTGCAGTGAAATGAAGAAGCCATATAAAGGTATTATCCAGACACACTACCACCTTCTCTGGGCCCAAGCTCATTTTACATAGAGAGAGGCAAAGGGGAAACTAATTAAAGTTTAAAATTATTTTGGTAATCAGGGATTCTTTGTCCATCAGGCTAAAAAGAAAGACCAGCTGACTTTCTATCAGGTTAAGAGCCAGCATCTGTGATGGTATAGGGAGAAAATACAGTGGGATGCAAAAGTTTGGGCAACCTTGTTAGTCGTCATGATTTTCCTGTATAAATTGTTGGTTGTTTACGATAAAAATGTCAGTTAAATATATCATATAGGAGACACACACAGTGATATTTGAGAAGTGAAATGAAGTTTTTTGCATTTACAGAAAGTGTGCAATAATTGTTTAAACAAATTTAGACAGATGCATACATTTGGGCACCACAAAAATAAATGAAATCAATATTTAGTAGATCCTCCTTTTGCAGAAATTACAGCCTCTAACCGCCTCCTCTAGGTTCCAATGAGATCTAGCTCCGGCGCAGTTTCAGCTTTGTCACCAATCCTGAAATTTGCAGATACTGAGTGGAATCCATGTGTCCCTCAACTTTGACAAGATTCCCAGTCCCTGCACTGGCCCCACAGCCCCACATCATGATGGAACCACCACCATATTTTACGGTAGGTAGCAGGTGTTTTTCTTAGAATGCTGTGTTCTTTTTCCTCTATGCCTAATGCCCCTTGTTATGCCCAAATAACTCAATTTTAATTTAATCAGTGCACAGCACTTTATTCCAAAATGAAGCGGGCTTGTCCAAATGTGCTTTAGCATACCTCAAGCGGCTTGGTTTGTGCTGTGGCGGAGAAAAGGTTTCCTCTGCATCACTCTCGCTTACAGCATCTCCTTGTGTAAAGTGCGCCGAATGGTTGAACGATGCACAGTGACTCCATCTGCAGCAAGATGATGTTGTAGGTCTTTGGTGCTGGTCTGTGGGTTGACTCTAACTGTTCTCACCATTCGTCTCTTCTGTCTATTCGACATTTTTCTTGGTCTGCCACTTTGAGCCTTAACTTGAACTGAGCTTGTGGTCTTCCATTTCCTCAATATGTTCCTAACTGTGGAAACAGACAGCTGAAATCTTTGAGACAGCTTTCTGTATTCTTCCCCCCAAACCATGATGGTGAACAATCTTTGTCTTCAGGTAATTTGAGAGTTGTTTTGAGACCCCCATGTTGCTACTCTTTAGAGAAAATTCAAAGAGGAGAGAAAGTTATAATTGACCCCCTTAAATACTCTTTCTCATAATTGGATTCACCTGTGTATGTATGTCAGGGGTCACTGAGCTAACCAAGCCAATTTGAGTTCCAATAATCAGTTCTAAAAGTTTTGGAATCAATAAAATGACAACAGTGCCCAAATGTATGCACCTGCCTAATTTTATTTAAACAAATATTGCATACTTTCTGTAAATACAATAAACTTCATTTCACTTCTCAAATATCACTGTGTGTGTCTCCTATATGATATATTTAACTGACATTTTTTATCGTAACAACCAACGATTTATACAGGAAAATCATGACGATTAACAAGGTTGTCCAAACTTTCGCATCCCACTGTAAGTGCACAAAGCATGCATAGCTTGCACAATCTCTTAATTCAGCAAGACCATGCCAAACTGCAATTGCACATATAAAAAATAAAAAAAGAGTTTGGAGTAAACTGGCCTGCTGAAGTCTAGACTTGTCACTTAATGGAGGAGCACTGACCAGACAGGTTAGTTAATTTAATTTAGGTTAATTGCTGCAAATACTCTGCAGGGGTCCCTGGGATCGCTAATCACTTGGGGGAAGGGGGACTGTCAGCCGGCTCTGGGGCCCTGGCCCTGCCCAGTTTGCCTCAAACATCAGGGTAACCACATTCATTTCTATGCAATGCAGCCTGGTCATTTCACAGTTCTTCTCAGCTCTGATTACTTTTTTCACAACTAAATGATCCATACATTGTTTTTTTTCAGGACAGATTAGGCTTTTTGTGGCTGATATTAGTTTTTTAGTAATTACTTATTTTCTATGCATTTTAAAAGGAAAATAAGGAAAACAAGTGAAAAAAATACACAATTTATCAATTTTCATACATTATAGCTTTAATGTAAACAGTTCTATTGTACATTAACCACTTAAGCCCACAGGGTTGTTTATTTTTTGCATCTGAGCAACTTTAACCTCCCATTCATTTGCCAATAACTTTATCACTACTCATCACGCTGAATTGATCTATATCTTGTTTTTTTCCACCACCAATTAGGCTTTCTTTGGGTGATACATTTTGCTAAGAATTCATTTATTATAAATCCATTTTAACAGAAATATTAAGAAAGAAATGGAAACAAATCATTATTTCTCAGTTTTTGGCCATTATAGTTTGAAATTAATACATGCTACCGTAATTAAGACCCATGTATTTTATTTGCCCATTTCTCTCGCTTATTACACCATTTAAATTATGTCTCTATCACAATGTATGGCGCCGATATTTTATTTGGAAATAAAGGTGCAGTTTTTCAATTTGGGTCCATCACTATTTACAAGCCCGTAATTAAAAAAAATTATATTAATATACTCCTTTGACATGCATATTTAAAAAGTTCAGACCCTTAGGTAACTATTTGTTTTGTTTTTTTTTTAATTGTAATTTTTTTTTATTAAACATTTTATTTGGGTAATTTTTGGTGTGGGAGGTAAACAGCTAATTTTTAATGTAAAAAAATGTATTTATTTAATAAAAAATGGATGTTGGTGTAGTTTTACAAGATGGCCACAGTCAAAAAGTCCTGGAAGCGTACGATCATGCTTCCAGGAAGCATTAGGAGCATGGGAAACTTTTTTTAACTCAGAAAGACCGCAGATCTATAATCCCATTCATTGATCGCTGGGCTAACGGCCGGCGGGAGTGCGCGCAGCCTATCTGGGCGAGAATGTTCGCCCAGATAGGCTTAAGTGGTTAAACCCACACATTGGGCCTGATTCACAAAGTGGTGATAACTCAGTTATCACGCCTAAAAGACTTTAGGCATCATTACTTTACAACTCTGTAGTGATATTATTAGGTCAGAGATAAATAAACAGTGTTATGTAACATTTTGTATGGATAAGAGTGCAGAGACTTTTTTTCATGTCATCTGGACAGGAAGTGATTAAAAGACTTTACACATATAAAGATGATTTAATAACAGTTGTTTGTATGCATACAATGGTTTACAAAAAGTACAGGAACATTGGGTTGCAAGGTCGCCTGGCAACTAATACTAAGGGTACAGTTTGTAGTAGTGCTTTGACATGTATGACTGTTATTGTATGTAAATATAGGTGGTGTTTCCCAAATCTGTATTGAAGTCCAACCAACAGTGCCCATTGGGGAGCCGCTGCGGCTGCTGCATCTACAAATACACAAAAATGTATGTGGTGTATACTGTATATACGGATGATAGACGTTCCATGAGTGATACAATCTCTCCTGTGCTGAAATGGCTAATCAAATGGGCAAGATTTTGCTGGTGTCATACTGAAGGATGTTTCTCTTTGGGTAAGTGGAAAAAGAGTGTTAGTTTGTTGTTAAGTTCTGTACTGTGGCAACCAGTTTGGCTAGAGAAGGGCATGGTGTGTATTTTACGGAACATGCTTTACTTTCTGGTTGAGCGGCTTCACAAAGGCTTTAGAAGAGTAAATGCACTATTAAAAGGCCACAGTAGTCTTTTTGTCAGACAAGTAGAGCTGAACAAAGTCTCCAGTTTGTTAGGACAAATGTTTTTTCTTCAACTTTTCCTAAGATCATTCTTAGAAATTACTGAACCGTGCAGTTGGCAAAGTGCGGCTTTCATGAAGCCTTACAGAATTCAGAATGATCTAATTTATAACGCAGAAAATTGAAGACAAACTGTGATTAGCAAAACATTGCTTGTTACCAGTCTGCAAAGGTCATTCCCAAACCTGAAACAGCGTGTGCTGCTGTTGGTAAAATAAACACATTTCCCTACCAGAATTTATAAATCAGTTGTTTTTACTGAAATGCTAATGGCAATGCACATTTAGGATGGAGCCAGATTGCAATCAATCTCTGTAAGGATGTCTGTTGTCTAGAGGCGGGGTTCTCAACACATGGTACACGAAGCTCAGGGGGTTCTTTAGTTGGGCTCAGGAGGTACTTGAACTTAGTAGTCAGCCCTTTATAATCAGTTTCAACATTAAAAGCATTAAGGAATGTAATTTACAGAGAAATACTTGAGATAATAATTCCAATATTTGTATAGCTCTTTTCTCCTTTCAGACTCAAAGCCCTTGAGAGCTGTAGCCACTAAGGTTGCGCTCAGTAGGCCACCATGCAGTGTTAGAGAGTCTTGCCCAAGGACTCCTTACTAAATAGGTGCTGGCTTACTGAATAGGAACAGATGAGATTTAAAACCCTATATCCTTTGTCTTGCTCTTAGAATAAAATCCTCTAAACTAATGTTAATGTTGCATCCTTTCCCTAGCTTTGATCCAAGTATGATGAGTCTGTTTTATAGAAGCATTTAAAAAGACCATACTGGCAGTGTCCAGCATGGTCATTACAGAGCAGTTTACAGTACAGCACGTGGACCATGACTCGGTGGTAAGTACAGAATAAGTGGGAGGGCCTTAGGAAATGTGGAGCCCACAAAAAATCCAGTTAGACTCGTGAAAATGAAAGTGGTTGACCCACATTGTCTACAACACTATTACAGACAAAAGCATATTGTATGGAACCTCAGACACTCCAAAATTGCAAGATCCAACACAGGCTAACTGGAGATCACCAGGGTGCTCTCCATGGTAGTCTCTGTTCTAGAAACCACACCTACACTTTTTGCCCTTGATGCAGCTCCCCAGGAGCAGAACTCTTTCCAACTTAAGGTATTCTTACGTGGTTGGATTAGAAAGTTGATGCATGTTTCCTGCATTGTGACTTACTGTATATTACCTAGATGAGGTAAGTAGCATGTCATCACCAAGGCTGGATTTACACTTTTTGTACCTCTTTCTTGTTCAGCAGGGCCCCTTCCATTCTACATGCAGCTCCCTCTTCTACGTTTATCAACCATATGCAGCAGCCCTTTTATTTCATAAAGCTCCCTTGAGCATCAGTTTCCCTCTCTTATGGGTTGCTCTCCATTTTCAGCCTCCTCTTTCATATGTAGCATCCCCTCTTCATCTTCTGGTGCCTTTTTGTGTTGCAGCCACCCAATGAGCAGGCCTTTTTAGCCTTTCCAGAAATCCATCCCTGGCCATCACCTAGGCTGCATTTTACTGAGTGGCTGGAGCCAAATGGAAAATGGAGGGTTTTCAGAACAACACTGTCACTTTTCAAGGTGGACTTTTAGAGAGTTGCATGAGATGAACTGAAAATACGATGAAGAAATATAGAGAAAATGTACCGTATATCTGCAGCAGTTTCAAATTTTGGAGTAAATAGAACTGAAAGTAAGGTGAGCTGAGCTCTTGAACCTCCCTATTGCGCAGTTAAGCCATCCCTCACAGGACTCACAGAGGGCTTAAAAGATGAAAAGGGAGTTACTCCTCCTGACACTGAGGGGGCTCCTCTTGAGCAAAAAAAGAAAAAAATCTTGTAATTTTGCCTAAGTTTACTTAGTCTTTGAAAATCCTTTATAAAATGATGCATATTTGATTATGATTTTGCAAATCTACTTAAAAGGATAGGTGAAATTATAACACCATTTTCACTCATCACCAGAGGCGGGACAAGGTCCGCCAGCACCCAAGGCTGAGACACCAAAGTGCGCCCCTCCATCCCTGCCACCCCAGCCGTCACACACTGATTGCTATGAGACTAAGAGGCGCCAAAGGGCCCACAACCTCCCCAACATCTTAATATCTAGTTATATGGCTTGCAGTCACTACCATGTATCCCCTTTTCTTATTTCTTTCTGCTTCAAACACAATTAGGAATGACAGTTGAATGAATTGTGCGCCCCCTCCTACACTGCGCCCTGAGGCTGGAGCCTCTCCAGCCTGAGCCTCGGCCCGGCCCTGCTCATCACCATGGCCTAGGTTGTCCCTTCTGCAATATGCCATTTGTCTACTTTAACCTATATGACTTGAACAAAGCCAGAACTATAGGAGCAGCATAAGCAAGAACTCATGCCCAAGTACCCTGGAAGGAATGGTGATCCAGCAGTTGAGGCATGTGACAAAGTGTTGGCCATCCCCTCACATGCCCCACATCTCATTTCACTGTTCTAAAACTGGGTATCCCACCATTGTGGGTATGGGCAGGCCACATGGGGTAAACAAAACTAATACTTGCTTAGACATAGAGATTCCATATACTTCTGTAGGGCAAGAAGGCACAAAGTTATACAAGTGACTGTTGTATTTTAACTCCAGGGCCCATATGCTATTATCTTTTTTCCCTGAGCTATCTCCTTGGAGATAATTTTCATCTTCTCTTATTAACTTTTCAGTATTTTACAATTGAAAAAGTACCCAAAAGTTGGTAAAAAAAAAAAAGTACTATCAAAATTATTTTGAGTATTTTCTTGCTTGTTGGTGGCTTAAAAGGCATTTTATGACATAGTGTGAAAATATTACCTAGGAGAAAACTCAGTAGAAAAAGTGAATTGCTTTTGGGCCCATATCTCTTACTACAACATTACAATAAGAGGACTACAGTCGAACTTGATGTATTCATGTTTGGTGGTTTATTGGGGAAGGGAAGAGCAGTTTGGACATAAACTCTGTCCCACTGGTGTGCAGTTACCCAGCTGGTTAAAGCTATTGCCTGTTCACCGTATACAAAGGTGTTTTTCTGCTAGGACCAGGAGAGATAACTAAATACTGCAACACTCTACTGAGCATTTGAGGGCCGACAGGCATTCATCAGGAGTAAAGTCTTTACAGGTTCCCTGGGAAACTGGGCCTGGTCACAGCTGCAACCCCTGTTGTAAAAGAACTGAGTACAGGAGGGAGGTCCATCCTCATGCCATGTACAGCCCATCTGTTGTATGTAGTTGGTACCTCATCTTCAGCCTTACTGTGCACCTTCCAAGGCCTTTATTATCAACTGGTTTTGCATACATCAAAAAATGTCAAGATTTTCTATTGAAATGATTGAATATGTCTAAAGGTGGTCATTTAATTTAAAAAGTGCATGGCCTGGCCAACTTGGTTCAGGAAGGAACCAAAAAATTAATATGGCAAGCAAACGAGCATCATTTTATCAAATGGAGTTGGCAATGGCAGCCTCCATATGCACATTAGATTTCCTTTGAGAGACAGTTGGTCATACCTCCCAACTTTTTGAGAGAAAAAGAGACACTTTAAGACACACCCCTGACACACCCCTAACCACACCCCCATCATACCCCTAGTCACTGATACCAGAAACAATTCAGAAGCGAAAGACAAAGCTTTACATTTCAGACCGCACTGGTCCTCTCTAGCATCATTAGTTCTCCTTCATTTTAACATTTATAAATAAGAAATATATCCATTTAAATGATCAAAATAACATTTAGAGTATATTAAACACATTTTTTTTCAGTAGAAGAATACATATATTTACACAGATCTGTACATCAGTCCTGAAAGAGGGACAAATGAGGAAGAAAGAGGGACAGAGGGGTTTAGTTCCCAATGAGGGACTGTCCCTCTGAAAATGGGATATTTGGGTTCAATGAGTTAGTGACATAACTATATATAATCTGTAAAGCACTGTACAGTATGTCATGCTATATTAATGCATAATAATGCAATAGATCCAGCTTTGCCTTGATAATTATTGTTAAGCATACAAAGAAAGAAATGTTGTCTTAGTTAGTCAGACATCCTGTGCAGATGGAATGTTTAGGGCTCCAGACTGGCTCCACTCCAATTAATTATGACTGCTGCAGTTCAGACTTAACACTTCTGCTCTTGTGTCAAAGCCTCTTCCTCTATTTTGGTACTTGCACTAATTGGCTGTCATACATTGAATAGGATTCAGAACTCGGGCTTTCAGAAAGCCATGTTCCTTAAGCCACATTTTACATACTGTTAGTTATCAGTGTACAAAGCTCTGATTGACCTCTTAAATCTGTCTCATCACCTTTTCTATCATTGTTCTTGTGCTGTCATCCCATCTACAATGTCATGTACTGGCTACATTCAATTCAGACATTTTATGAGGTTTATGATAGATTTTAGCCTATGTTTCTAAGTGAATTTGAAGTTTAGTCATGATTTCCATATTTAAATTGCTTAGTGCGCTAAATTTGTATGATTATATTACAAATATTTTTTTTTTTAAATATAGTAAACGTTTGTTGAATCACCCATGACACGAAATACGAAAATAGGGCACAGGCACCCTTGCAGAAAAAAAGACCACCGCCATAGGCAACCATTATAACAGCCGCAAATAGCGGCAAAGCAGGGAAATTTGGGCACATGGAGGCCCCTGCTAACATTGTAGTTATCGAGGCATGCCGATTTGCAAATTGCAGCATTGCCTAGGAGCACCTGCTATGCAATGCTATGCAATGCATATCAGCATTCCTTGGTGCAAGCGATTTTATTGGGTGCACAAATTTACTGTACTTTTTAAGACCCCCTTTTTCTCCACCAAAAGTGGGGGGGGGAAAGTCACTGCATCTTATAGTCGAAATGCAGGGCATTCCTGACTTGTGAATGCCTAACAATATAAACCTCCAACCCGCCGCAATGTCAGAAACTCCCTGTACTGTGCCCATGCAGAGGAGGACACAGGGGGACAAACAGAGGACACAGGGGGACACAAAGGGGCATAGAGAACACAAGGCAAGGCCCCCCCTTCCCACCCCCCACAGCTCTTGGCCTCCCTCATAGTTATGCCACTGACCTTAAAGGAAACATCCAAGGTACAAATAAAAATGAGATATACTTACCGGGGCTTCCTCCAGCCCCTGGCAGCCGTCATGTCCCTCGCCACAGCTCTGGTGTCCCAGGATCCCCTCCGTTTCAGATGCCAACCAGGTCGGCATCTACTGCGCCTGTGTGAGCGCCGCTGTCAATCACTCTCACACGGTCTGGAGTGTTCTGCACAGGCGCAGTAGATGCCGGCGCATCTGAGACGGAGGGGATCCTGGGACTCTGGAGCTGTGGCGAGGGACATATCAGCTGCCATTTTTTTTTTTTTAGCTCGGATGCTTCCTTTAAGCTATTCATGTGGGTGTCCAGGTTTTGTAAGTGCCTTAACAACTATCTATGCAGGTAGTTGAGCCAAATCACATCCTGTCAGATGCAGCATGAATACTGTATTACCATTGAACAAAATAACCTATGTGGATACTCTTATTGGATGGCATGTAGTAAATTGTGAATGGAGGTTGGTAGCAAGTTGCTCAGTTAATGCACATTTTACCCATTCTTGTGAATGTGAACAGATGAGAGGTGGAAGGAGGGAGGATAGGGGGAGGGTAGATTTAAAACTTGATGGGGGTAGATTTAACAGCTAGGTTGGAGGTAGGAATAGTAGAGTATTATTGAACTTCAGGAAGTGGTTAATGCTATGAAAAGAAGTTAGAGCATCTGGAGGGGCTAAATATGGTCAGTCAGGGGAGGGGGCTGGGGATAGGTATTGGTTTTTGGTAACAATTAGCTGAGTGATGGGTGAGAAACGGAAGAAATATTATTAAAAATAAAACTTCATAGCCAAATGTGTCCTCAGGCCCGGTCCGCCCATGATGCCAAGTGAGTCGACTTCCTCAGGCGGCAGAAGTCTGGGGACAGCACCAGGCAGAAGCAGGAAGTGAAGAGAGTGTCTGGCCAACCTATACTGGGAGCAACTGTACCTAGCTACCAATACTGGGGGCGCCTATATCTGGCCACCTACCTATACTGAGGGGTTTTCTTGGGGGAGCGGCTCACCACAGCTATAACGTGGGGTGCAAATTGGCGGGTGCTGTGCGCTCATTCCAATTTGGTGTGTGTGTGTGTGTGTGGGGGGGGGGGGGGGCATCCTCACAAGTGTGCCTCAGGCAGCAAAAAGCTTAGAACCGGACTTGTGTGTTCTGAGCACCCAAATGCCCCAGGCAAAAATCAAACCAATGCTTGTACACTAACGGTCAGAATAAACAAAGCCAGTTGTGTAGCAATAGAGGATGCAGAGGTTGTAGCAGCACTGGGTCCTTGCAGCAGAGGGGCCCACTAGGGGCCCTCCTTCATCCATTTTGTTAGCTTTTCATTGGTGCAATGCTGATAATAAATACCTCCATATGTGCATTGCATAGTAGTAATCACCCTTACTCTGATTACACCTCTCTGACACTGCAGCTGTAGGTAGGTGTTGGGCCTCCGTATCAATATAGTGCTTTGGGCCCCATGTAAAACTCGCACTAGGACCCCAAGCTCCTTAGGCCACCTAACAAAGCTATGGTTAAGTGAGATCAGCGCAGTGCTCTGCTAGGTCACTATGCACGGTTATGTCTGGTTTGCACTGTATGCAAAATTCATGTTAAGGCTCATTAGTAATTTGTAAACAGATTGTTATGGGTGCAGTAGGATCACTCTCTTATTTATGTATTTTCCTCACAAGGTACAGGCTGTAACATTTTGGCTGGCATTTAGTGAAAGCGAGTTATTTTGGCTCCTGCAGAGCTGTATGGTGTGCCTCAGTAGTACATTCCACTGTGCAGTGTCAGAGACTTCTAGTTATACGGATTTTGTGCCAAGGTTTTGTGTGCCATGTTTTTCTCTCTCGTCAGCAATGCTACAGCGGTCAACTCTCGTCACCCGTGATCGGGGCAGTCGTTTCTCTGCTTTTAAATTAAAGGCTCCGTCCAGGAAAATAAATGCATTAATCCACTGGCTCCCTCCACCTGCCAGTAGGTGGGTAACAAGTATGTAAGTGTTTCTAAGTGCATTTATTTTACAATAAACACACCAGTCTTATCTCTGTAAGTGTAAAGTTCCTGTTCAGTTGTGCTGTGATGCCTTGTAGGAAAGGAGGCATGGCCCTGTTGCTGTTCACCATCAGAATGCAAAAAGGGAGCGCACCAGGCAGAAACATAAAATTTGGGTGCCCACTAGCGGCGGAAGCTGTGAACCCATAAAAATACTGGCTAGGGAGAGACTTTTGCACCTGCTATTTTAAGCTGCATTTAGCACTGCGGTAGGCCCCAGCATCCGCTACTTTTGGTGCATTTAGTACTGCGGTAGGCCCCAGCATCCGCTACTTTTGGGGTGCCATAGGCACCCAACCGACCCCATGGCAGGTATGTGTATGGGCACCTATGGCGGCGCCTAAAAATTAGTATTTCACATTTTTGGGGTGCAGATTGGGGGGTTACGGTTAGGTGTGGAGAGGGGGATGGGTAAGGATAGGCATCCAGGGGGCACAGTTAGGCATGGGGTGAGGGTGGTTAAAGTTAGGCGTCTGGGGGGGGGCTGGTTAAGGTTAGGCATCGGTAAAGGGATGGTTCAGTGTACAGAGTATATTATCTTGTCACTAACTGTCCTTCAGAGGGGCTCACAGTCTAGTCCCTACCATAGTCATATGTCTATGTATGTATCGTGTACTGTGTGTATGGTAGTCTAGGGCCAATTTAGGGGGAAGTCAATTAACTCATCTGTATGTTTTGGGGATGTGGGAGGAAACCAGAGTGCCAGGAGGAAACCCACACAGACACGGGGAGAAAATACAAACTCCTTGCAGATGTTGACCTGGCTGGGATTCGAACAGGGGATCCAGCACTGCAAGGCAAGAGTGCTAACCACTACGGCACCGTGCTAGGGTTAGGTTTAGCTGCTGTAAAATATCAGTATATATTACCAATATTTTACTATCATCATTTGCACTGCAACTGTAGAATATGAATACATTTACAGATTTACCAATATTCTACCGATATTCTACTATCAGCTATTTACGGGCACCCTTTTATCATGTATGCATGCTGCCACCCTGGCAGTCCTCACCCTCCTTTCTGTAGCAGTGAATGGAAGAGCGTGTAGTGGTCAGCAAGAGTAACCAGACTTTGGACAACAGGCTCTCCGTAGTTTGCCAAGGATAACTGACATGTCATTGGAGGACTACAAGTTACAGCAGCACCCATGGAACAGTTCTTGTTTCCCTCAAAACAAAGTATTGTGACCAGGGGCATTGCAAGGTTCCTAAGAAATCCGGGGAACTTTTGGGAGTAGAAAAATGGGTGCCGCCATACACCGGAATGTGGGTGTGGTCATGGGTGGAGCCAAAATTACATGAACTTAACAGTGGTCTAAATAGGCCTGCTCAGCAAAATGTTGGATGAAGCCCACCCTCCATTAATAAAAAAAATGCAGCATATCGCATAAATAGACAGTGTCACTTAAACATAACTATGCAGAGTTACCCGCCTTGCTGCTGGGTGAGCTGGCCTGCCACCAGGTAATCCGGCAATTTCCCCAAAGCATTCCCTGACTTTCTAGTGGACCCCCTCCTATGCTCCCATGCAGGGGCGTCTCTAGCCATTTTGTGACTCTTGGCGAGAAATCCTGTGGCGCCCCCCCCCCCCCGTGTGGTGCCCCCTGATAAAAATAATCGTAACGCAGCACTGTTTCACCATAACGTAAAAGTAATGTGGCAATCTTTCACCAGAAAATATTCATAATGCAGCAATGATTCACTTAAAATAATCGTAATGCGGCAATCTTTCACCAGAAAATAACCATAACGCAGAAATGATTCACCATAAAATAATCGTAATGTGGCCAGCGTTCACCAGAAAATAATCGTAATGTGGCAATCTATCACCATAAAATAATCGTAATGTGGCCAGTGTTCACCAGAAAATAATCGTAATGTGGCCAGCGTTCCCCAGGAAATAATCATAATGTGGCCAGCGTTCACCAGGAAATAATCGTAATGTGGCCAGCGTTCACCAGAAAATAATCGTAATGTGGCCAGCGTTCACCAGAAAATAATCTTAATGTGGCCAGCGTTCACCAGAAAATGATCCTAATGCAGGCAGTGTTTCACTAAAAAATGTATAATTACCTGTAAAAAGAAAAGCATTTACTCACCTGCAAAAGACTCCTCTCCCTGGGTGCAGCTTCCCCAACGATCTTCCTGCAGCAGCGCAGCCAGCCTCCGAAAGTCCCACGCTGACAGGCAGAGCAGGGCTACAGGAAGATGGCGTCCGAAGCCCTGTACTGGAGACACAAATCGTCTCTAGTGCAGGGCTTCGGGCGCCATCTTACCATAGCCCTGCTCTGCCTGCCAGAAGACTATGCAGGCTGGAGCAGTGAGCTGCGGGGATGAACTGGCGCGGGGTTTATTAGACGCCGCGGCCAGTTCACCACAGGGGTCAAATGGTCTGGCGGGGGAAGGTGGGCACTCCCCCCCCCCCCCCGTGGCGGCGCTTCTCCCACACCCAGCACTCCAGGCCACCGTTTGTCCTTGCCTGGTGGCTGGGACGCCTCTGCTCCCATGGACCTCCCACTGAGGCACCACAACTCCCAGAATGCCCTCATAGAACAGCCACAGCTCTCGACATGCCCCCATAAAGGCATCACAGCACCTAGCATGGCATCACAGCGCCCAATCAGGGCCGGAGCTACCACAGGAAAAAATGGGCAATTGCCCCAGGGCCCCAGAGCCTGTAGGGGCCCCCAAGGTGTCCCTCCCCATCTTAACTGTTGCTTCCCAGGGACTCTGCAGAGTCTGTTAAGTTGGGAGGTGATTGAGGGAGGGTCAGTAGCCAGCTCAGGGGCCCAGGAGGGAAATTTGGCTGCAACAAAGGGCCTCTAATGATGCTTTTTGGTCGGGGGGTGTCTGTTGGGGGGCCCCCAGGTTAATTTTGCCCTAGGGCCCAATTGTTACTTGAACTGGCCCTGCGCCCAGTATGCCCACATAGAGGCACCACAGCCCCCAGCATACCCCCCCCCCCCATTGCTATGTGCGTTTCAGACATGCTGGGTGCTATGGTGTCATGTTGGGTACTATGGTGCCTCTTTGGGGCACGCTGGGTGCTGTAATTCCATGCTGGGTGCTGTTGTACCATGCTGAGTGCTGTGTAGTGCCATGCTGAGTGCTGTGGTGCCTTTGTGGGGCATGCTGGGTACTGTGTGGTGCCATGCTGGGTGCTGTGGTGCCTTTGTGGGGCATGCTGGGTACTGTGTGGTGCCATGCTGGGTGCTGTTGTGCCATGCTGGGTACTGTGTGGTGCCATGCTGGGTGCTGTGGCACCTCGACTCTGCCTTTGGGACATCCGAGGCACCCCAGAATAGATAAGGGGCATGTGCCACTGACCTTTAGGGCTAGCAACGCCCCTGATTGTGATATACTATAAGGCAGGTTCACACTTATTGCAAAACACTGAACTTTTTTTGCATTGATATTTTTGCACCTGTTTTTTACCACAGCTAATGAAAGTAAACAGTAGTTCACATGCAATGTGCAAATTTATGCTGCAAGATATACATATTTTCACGCATGCGAAAACGCAAACACACCTTCAAGAATGTTAGCAGAAATCCTATTCTTCATTGACTTTCATTATATCTGCGGTGAATGCGTTTTCGCACATTCGCAATTTGCATATGAACTTTAATAAGTATGAAAAGCCTGCCTCTTTTTTCACTGCGTCTGATGCTTTCAGTTAGGGCTCATTCACACTTGTATGTGGTGCTGTCTGTCATGACACACCCCACATAGAGTTCAGGTAACAGGTATAACGCAGACGGGAACATCCTTGCACATGATGCTTGCATTTTCATGTATTTTTTCATGGAATGGAAGCCGCTGACATGCAGTTTAGTGTGTTGCGACGGGTGCTTCTATGCATTGCAATGCATGCATGAAATTGCGTTCATGCGTGCGTTGCCC
This sequence comes from Hyperolius riggenbachi, assembly GCF_040937935.1. Lineage (NCBI taxonomy): Eukaryota > Metazoa > Chordata > Amphibia > Anura > Hyperoliidae > Hyperolius > Hyperolius riggenbachi. The sequence goes on along the minus strand of NC_090647.1, from coordinate 453,328,489 downwards.
AGTGTGAATGGGCTCTTGCAAATGATTGGACAACTGATGTGCAGCCCAGGTGAAGGTAATGTCCATGCTTCCCAATGGCCTCTTTTACACTGTATGCTGTAATGCACTGCTATGGAACAACTGATCAGTTAAAACGCATCAGTTTTAACTGGTCAGTTGACCCAACTAGTGGCCTAATGGGGACAACTAATGATCCTATCTTTTTATCCAATCTTACCAAATCTGTGTAGTAGAAGGGTAAACTGTGTGAATATACTTTGAATGGATATTTCAGCTATTATCTCATATTACAAAGAAATGGTAAGATTGGATAAAAAAGATTGTATCATTAGTGAGCACCTTTAGGGTGGTTTCACACCAGAAGCCAGCGTCAGAGATGCAGTGCGTTGCGCCCCCGATGGACCGCATCACCAAAAAAGGCCTTCAGGGAACACCACGCTATTGCGTGGTGTTCCCTGTCTGGCCGCTGGCCAAGTAGGAAGTGACGCGCGCTTGCTGTCACTTCCTGCTTCGGCTATGCGGAAGTGCAGAGAAGCGTATTGTGGCATTGGTGATTTAAAAAAAAAAAATGTAAACGTCGCCATTGACTAACATGACCTCCGGGACAACGCAGATCACCGCAACGCATCGCCGCAGCATTAACGTAGTTTTGGACCTGCGTCAGAGATGCAGCAAAAACGTCACTTCCGACGCATCGCGCCATAACATCGCAGTATGAAAGTCTCCATAGACTTTTATTGCACAGCGGTGGGATGCGATAAAAATACCTCACCGCACCGCCTCGGTGTGAAAGGACCCTGAGGCTCAGTTCATACTGTTGTACAATATTGTACAAATGAGCTGTACCACTCCAGGGATGTACTCTGGAGTGCATGCATTTCTTTGAGGCCTCTTGCTTTGCATTGTGTTGCCCTTTCTGCACTCAGGGTAACGCAACAGCAATGAAAGTCTATGGGGTGTACTACATGTACCCCGTCACATCACACTGCGCCGATAGTTCCTGACCCGCTGCAAAGTCAACAGCACGTTACCATGCGACTTTTGAGGTGACGCAGCGGCGGCATAATGCATGAAAGTGAATGGGGATGCAGAAATTGTAAATCTGTCGGTGGTGGTGGTGAGGCATGTGCGCATGGAACGGGGCAAATACAACGGGGTACCTGGGGGGGGCAAATACAACGGGGTCTACTTTAGGGGACCCACCGCAAATCCCCATAGACACTTTCAGCTGGGCTGCAGAAACGGAACAAATGTCCGCTTTCACCTTGTTTAAACCCCCACAAGCCTTATACCCATGGATAGGTAAGCATATCCTCTAACGAATTGTGAGGTTTTCGGTCAAAAAAAAGTTGAAATTGGCTGTGTAGGAGCCGCCGAACGGCCTTAATCTCGGTTCCGTCGGCCATCTTCATTCTGCTGTGCAGGTCCTTTCTTCCTCCTCATTGGAGGGTTTGTTAGCTGCTGACAGAAGCTGGCACGCCCCCACCGAACAATCCCTCCAATGAGGAGGAAGAAACGACCTGCAGAGCAGAACCAAGATGGCTGATGGACCCGAAACTGCGGCCGTTTGGCGGCTCCAGTACAGTCAGTTACCACTTTTTTTGGACCGAAACCCGCCAAATTCGTTAGAGGACATGCTTAGCTACCAGAGGATATAAGGCTTGTGGAGGTTTAAACAAGCAAACGGAAGCCATTTGTTCCGTTTTGCAGCCCAGCTGAAATTGTCTATGGGGATTTGCGGTGGGTCCCCTAAAGTAGACTAGCTCCGGCATTTGCCCCCCGGCCGCCGCCTCCTCACACATTCAGGGCCGGTGGGGCAGAACTAATTGTCTACACAAGTGTCGCTGCCGAGCATAACTGCAGTGCTGCGACCGCTCGATATTAGTGTTGTCCGGATCATGAACGATTCGGATCTTTGATCCGAATCTATTTTGTGAATCGACTCATCCGAATCATCAAAATAAGTGATTCAGATCGCAAAGGGGGCGGGGCCAGGAGCAACACTCCCCCTCTCAGCGGGCAGCGGGGTCCTGGAAGCAGAGCAGAGATGGATCGCTCTGTTGAAGGGGAGGCAGCCTTGCACAGCCACAGGTAGATCAGAGAGGGGACATCGGTGCCACTGCCAGATATGTGTAGAGCACACATACTGGCTCTAATGTGCTGCTCATTATAGGCTGTCTGTTCCGTAGTTGTGCACAGTGAACACATTGGAAGCTTTTGGCACAGCTCAGTAAGGTTACAGGCAGCATGCTGGGCTAGGACAGGGGCACTATGATTGCTGTGCAATATGATCCTCCTGCACTGCTCTATAAAGCTGCACTTCACTTCTGCGAATAGTTTGGGGAATGGGAGTTGGGAGTATACAGATGAACATATAGGTGAAATATATGTAAAGCATATGATTGCAGCATGTGGGTATTGTGTGCAAACAAACATTTCTGCTCTCTGCTCGTCCCTCCTCCCTTCTATGTCCACTCCCTGCTCTCTGTCCATCTTCTCCCCTTCTCTGTGTGTCCACCCCCCTCCCCTTCTCCTGTCCTGCTAGTCATTTCACCCCCGAATGCTTCCCTTGTAAAATGATCCGAGATCCGGATCTTTTCAATGATCCGATTCGAATCATCCGGATCATTGAAAAGATCCGAACTTCGCATCTCTACTCGATATACAGACTAAGCCCCGCCCCCAGCAGTAGCTGTTCCTCGGTGTCCAGGCTTTGGGTGAGACCTCCAGCTCCTCCCTGATGCAGAATGGTCCAGGATGGCTGCTATGGAGTCTTAACTCCGCCCCTGGCCTGGAGCTGTCAGGGGAGAGGCCGCAGCAGTGCTAATACACGCCATGTGCTGAGGGAATTGGAAGAGAACTTTGGCAGCAGGGAACCTGTGAACATCCGCCAAAATCGCGGTGAAGCTCCGCCCCCAAAATTACCGCGAAGCCCCGCCCCCAAACCGGGTCAAAGCTTCTTTCCAAACCTTGGAGGTGAGTTACATCACCCTTCTTTCACTTAATCCCACATAAATTGGGAGTTTCACAGGCTACCTATACTTGGGGGGCTCCCCGATACCTATCCTGGGGGGTTTCCCTGGCTTCCTCTATGTGGGGCTCTGTGGCTACCTGTACTTGGGGGGCTCTCTGGCACCTATCCTGGGGGGTTTCCCTGGCTGTCTTTATGTGGGGCTCTGTGGCTACCTATACTTGGGGGGGTCTATAGTACCTATCTTGGGGGGTTTCCCAGGCTTCCTCTATGTGGGGCTCTGTGGCTACCTATACTGGGGGGGGCTCTCTGGTACCTAGCCTGTACCTAACGCTAACCTCACCACCGCTGCAACTAACGTTAACCTCACTGCTGCCTCACCACCGCTGTACCTTACGCTAATCTCACTGCCGCTGCACCTAACACTAGCCTCACCGCTGCACCAAACTCTATCGTCACTGCCTCACCTAACGCTAACCTCCCTGCCGCTGCACCCAACGCTAACCTCACTGCCGCTGCACCTAACGCTAATCTCACCGCCACCGCACCTAACTCTGCTAGCTTCACTGCCGCTGCACCTAAAGTTATGGTCACTGCTGCACCTAACGCTAACCTCACTGCCGCTGCACCTAACGCTAATCTCACTGCCACTGCACCTAATGCTGCTAGCCTCACTGCCGCTGCACCTAAAGCTATGGTCACTGCTGCACCTAACGCTAACCTCACTGCCGCTGCACCTAACGCTAATCTCACTGCCACTGCACCTAACGCTGCTAGCCTCACTGCCACTGCACCTAAAGCTATGGTCACTGCTGAATCTAACGCTAACCTCACTGCCGCTGCACCTAACGCTAATCTCACTGCCACTGCACCTAACGCTGCTAGCCTCACTGCCGCTGCACCTAAAGCTATGGTCACTGCTGAATCTAACGCTAACCTCACTGCCACTGCACCTAACGCTGCTAGCCTCACTGCCACTGCACCTAAAGCTATGGTCACTGCTGAATCTAACGCTAACGTCACTGCCACTGCACCTAACGCTAATCTCACTGCCACTGCACCTAACGCTGCTAGCCTCACTGCCGCTGCACCTAAAGCTATGGTCACTGCTGCACCTAACGCTAACCTCACTGCCGCTGCACCTAACGCTAATCTCGCTGCCACTGCACCTAACGCTGCTAGCCTCACTGCTACTGCATCTAAAGCTATGGTCACTGCCGCACCTTACGCTAACTTCACTGCTGCTTCACCTAACACTAACCTCACTGTGCCCAACGCTAACCTCACCGCCGCTGCACCTTACACTAACCATGCAGTGCCTCACGCTAGCCTACTTTGGGCGGTGCCTGGAGGTGTGGCAGTGGCATGTATTAAAGCCTCTCTTTTTTCTGTCTTTAAAAGCTAGGATGTTTGTTATTGCTGTTGTGCGATACAGTGAGTGCACTGTTCTTTCATATGTAGAGTAATGACTGCTGTTTCACATGTGGGGTAATGACTACTGCTTTCATATGTAGGGTAATGACTGCTGCTTTCATATGTGGGGTAATGACTGCTGCTTTCATATGTGGGGTAATGACTGCTGCTTTCATATATGGCACAATGACTACTGCTTTCTCATGTGGGGTAATGACTGTTGCTTCCACGTGTTGGCATACATTTGCATTTCTTATATGGGGTAATGCTTGCTGCATTTCTGCATTTCATATATATAAGGGGAAGTGACTGCTGCATTTGATATTTTTGAGTTATTGTTTCAGCATTTGTCATTGAGGGGCCCATAATCACAGTTACTGAAGAGCAGTCTAATACATGATCCAAAAGAAACACAATGATAGGAGAAATTGATATATCTCACAACCATACATTTTGCTAGTACAGAGTTGGAACCCTTTTTGCATCCAGACTACCCTAATACCTCATGGCATTCCTCAAAGATTTTGGTCCACATTGACAAATTAACATCACACAGTTGCTGCAGATTTACCATCTGCACATCCATGATACATATCTTCCATCCCCCCACATCCCAAAAGTACTCTATTAGATTGAGATCTGATGACTATGGAGGCCATAGAATTACACTAAACTCAATATGTTCAAGAAACCAGTTTTAGATGATCTGAGGTTTGTGACATACATTATGCATTATCCTGCTGGAAGTAGCCTTCAGAAGCCATCAGGTGCACTGTGGTCATGAAGCAATGGGTATGGTCAGCAACAACATTCAGGTAGGCTGTAGTATTTAAACAAAGCCTAGGTGGTACTTAAAGGGAACCAGAGAGGATCAAAAAAAAAGGTTTTATACATACCTGGGGCTTCCTCCAGCCCCATACGCACGGATCACTCTCACGCCGCCGTCCTCTGCTGCCTGGATCCGCCGGTACCGGGTCCCGTCATTGCCGCGAGTCGGCCAGTCGGCCGGCAGACGCGGCCGATTCTCCGCATCACACGGTGCTCCCTCTTCTTAAGTACGCATGAGGCTGCCTACTGCGCAGCCGCATGCGTACGGGTATGGAGGGAGCCCCTGTGATGAAGACAATTGGCCGCGTCCGCCGGAAGTGACGGGCCCGGTACCGGCGGTTCCAGGAAGCGGAGGATGGCGGCGTGGGAGCGATCCAGGCTTATGGGGCTGGAAGAAGCCCCAGGTATGTATAAAAGCTTTTTCTATTTTAACAACCCATTCCTCTCTGGTTCCCTTTAAAGGGAAGGTTCAAGCAAAATAAAAAAAATGCGTTTCACTTACCTGGGGTTTCTACCAGCCCCATGCAGCCATCCTGTGCCCTCGTAGTCACTCACTGATGCTCCAGTCCCCCGCTGGCAGCTTGCCGACCTCAGAGGTCGGCGGGCCGCATTGCGTACATTTTTACGCATTCCCGCTAGTGCAGGAACATTAACACATACAATTTTACGCATTACTGGTTCAATGCGTAAATTTTTACGCATTGAACCAGTAATGCGTAAAATGTATGTGTTAATGTTCCTGCACTAGCGGGAATGCGTAAAAATGTACGCAATGCGGCCCGCCGCCCTCCCAGGTCGGCAAGCTGCCAGAGGGGGACTGGAGCAGCAGTGAGTGACTACGAGGGCACAGGATGGCTGCATGGGGCTGGTAGAAGCCCCAGGTAAGTGAAACGCATTTTTTTATTTTGCTTGGACATTCCCTTTAAGGGCCCAAAGTGTGCTAAGAATATATCCCCCACACCATTACACCACTACCAGCAGCCAGGATCAATCTTATTGCTTTGTTAACCCAACCGCCCATTAGAAAGCAACCAAATGAACCCCCCACCCCAAGCAGCACCTAAAAGTGTATTCCAACCCTCATTTTAAAATGTTTGTTTTGCAATGAAAAGTGCAAAAACAGGACATTTTCAATTGTCGGTTTTGCAAGAACTAGTTAATGTAACAGTAAAATGTATTGCTTCTTTATGCTTCATATTTTTATACTACATATATTTGTACACAAGTTAGATATCCGGTACATTTGGGCTGGGGCTGCCGTAAAAGGGCCTCTAGGTTTTGTTTTCCCCCCAGGCTAAAAGGTCCCAGTTCTCCCCTGTATACTACTTACTGTTACAGCAACATAGGAGAAAAGTAATGTATGGCTCATTTAACTCCGAAAGAAACATACTTCTTATTTGTATGTTTTAACATGTATTTTAAATTTTAAGATTTTCTCAACAGAGGTCCTTTAAGCCTTTAAGGGCTTGTTCACTCTTGGAACGTTTTTGATTTTTTTTTTAAGCGCTGGCGATTTTAGAAAGCGCTGTGAAAGCGATTGTGCCAGTGTTCACATGTGAGCATTTTGATTTTATTAAAATCCCAAACGTACTATATGTACCATTTTCTGAGCGTTTTGGCTCCATGGAAGGTATAGGGAAATCGCAAAGCACTTGAAAAAGCGCTTTGTATAGCGATTTCCCGAGCGCTTTATGAATAAATACATTGTATTCATTCATTTCTGGGTTAAAGGGTTCACTTCCCAAAAAAATAATCGCTAGGCAAAAACGCTTAGAAAAGCGCTTTTCTAAGTGAAAAGTGCTGGGAAAAGTGATGTAAAAATCACAGTATAAATCGCTCATAGCTTGTGATAGCGCTGGTGATTTATAATGTGAACAAGGCCACAGAGAGTATATCTGCAGTGGTCTCAGAGAAGTACGTATGTCATGCATACTTGCACTCACCTCCACCCACTCTACCAAATAGCAATGGCTGGACAACTTTATAAGAATGAAAAAGTGACAGTTTTGCTCTTCTCAACTAGATTCCAAATGACATTTCAGCAGAACAGGTCAGAAAATGAAAGGTAGTAGTATTTCCCTAATATGTCAGGCCAGGCTTGTACCTGGGTTTATGTAGTGATAATTGGATGCTAGGCGAGCAACTTTTCCCACTTTTCACAGCTTGATGAATAGCTGCTAGTGTGTGTTCAGCTCGCTTGGTGGAGAGGCCGAGTGACTGTGGAGGGATGAGAGACAGAGGAGAGCTGCGTTTCTACGTCTCCCCTGCTCGTCTGTAACTAGAGCCGTCTCAGGAAATGAGTGTGGCTTTCCGTGAAACACTGGGCACAGACGCTGAATAAATTGGTGAACAAGGAGCGATATTGTGTGCCCGGCGGCTCCCCCTAGCAGGTTGTGCTTTGTTTGGCGGGGGAGGGGGCTCCAAGAATGCTGGAAGTGTGCTAAGTGCAGAGGAATCCAGAGGGGTCTTAACCGTGTGACTGCTGACTATAGACATAGCAACTTAACAGGCAGGTCACTGCGGGGACTGCAGTCACTCTAGGTCTGCACTGGCTGATGGCAGTCATGCATGGGGCTTATTGTTTACAAACACAACTGCAAATAATGTTGAGCTGTGGGCACTAGTCTAGTTGAGGGGACCCACATCCGCTTCCTGTTGGGGGCAATATGGTTGCAACCACTAATTTGTAAGAAATAGGGGACCTAGAAGGAAACACTATCCAGGCCACCAACCAAATAAGTTTAGGAAAGTTGTGCGAGCAGCAGTGGTAGCCAAAGCAAGTGCCATGCCCAAAGGCCGCGGACGAGGGTCCTGGTGTTCAATTTTAGCATTAGTGTTTCCCTCTGGGTCACTTACTTCTTTCAAAATAGTGGATGCAGCCATGTTGCCGCAAGCAGGAAGCGGGCATCAGCCTATGAGGTCTCCCCTTGGGATCCCTCAACTAGACTAGCGTCGAGCTGTGTCCTATTGCAATGAGACAGATTTCAGCTGTTGTTTTGGACTCTAATGTACTTTTACTCCTCTCAGGGCCAGTTCTAGCCACATTGGGGAAAACTTACATGTGCCCTCCTGCCCTGTAACGAAGGAAAATGAACTAGGATAGAAAGGACCAGTGTAGTTTGAATTATAAAACAACATATTTTTCCTATGAAATCTTTATGGTATGCATGGCTAGGGGTGTGATAATGGGTGTGGCAGGGGTGTGGCTTAAGTGTCCCTCTTTCTCATCTCAAAAGTTGGGAGGAATGCATCACTGCGAGAGCAACCTAGGCCATCTGACTCCCGGTGCTTGGTATTAAATGTCACCACCCTGAGTGAGTGCTTCGTCACACACCACGCCACGTGACTGCTCTGGTTAGATGTTGGTAATGGTGTGTTTGTGTGGGGAAAGGGTGCTATTCTTAGGCATAGGTGAGGGAGGGTAGAGTTAGGTGTAGGTAAGGGAGGGGAGGATAGTGTTAGGCCTATGTTTAAGGGAGGTTAGTGTTAGATGTATGTGGTGGGGACTAGTGTTGGGCATAGGTGGTGGGGGTCAGTGCTAGGTGTAGGTATATGGGGAGGTGTTAGGTGCAGGTATGGGGTTAGGTTAGTGTTAGGCCAGCGTATGTGGGGGCCCCAGTTAGTGTAAGGTGAAGGGGAGCCTAATCTAAGGCATAAGACATCAATGCAGACTCTGCATTGATGATTGAAGTACCCCAACCCCACCTATGCCTTCTCTGCCCACAGCCCACCTTCACTTAACACTAACTGGGGCCCACACATACGCTGGCCTAACACTAACCTAACCCCACACTTGTTCCACCACTGGAGTCCATGATGCGTCCTCTTGTCACCATTCAGCTCTCCCACTAGCCTCCAGAATGTCTTCCTGCATCATATGATTACACGTACGCAGTAAGAGATGCCAGCACTAGGGGGAGAGCTGAGCACTGAGAGGAGGTCGGACATGGCTGGACTCCCCGGTAGTGTAGCAGGTGAGTTAATGGCACGCAGCGGCTTCCTTCCACTAGCAAAACTCTGAATTCAGGCGGCTCTCCGATCTCACCCCCCTGCCATGGTGACACCCAGAGCAGATTGCTTCTGCCGCCAGCCTGTTCATACGCCACTGGGTCACATACTAATATACAGCAATATCCTACCTAATAAAACCCCTGTGTCTCTGCATCCCATGTCCATGTGTGTTGCTGCTTTGCGCTACTGCGCATGTGCTGCAGGAACAGCCGTTGTTTGGACGGGAGCAGGACAGCAAGGGGGCCGGGCGGGCGCATGCGCGCTGACAGGTGGAGGCGGTGACAGACCTAGAGCCCGTTATTAAATGGGCTAAATAACGGGCTAAGGTCCCTAGTATATCTATAAGAAGTGTTTCTGACACTGATGTCAGGATAATTGATGTAAAGATGGATATTCTAATTTTTTATGATCTGCTGTGTGTTGTTATTGGCATATGATTACACTAATTACACAAAAAGACTGGGTGTTGTGTACTCGCAGCACTCAGTGAGTGCTAAAGTGCTGATAAAATCTTAAAAGAGAAGATAAGCAAACCCCAAGGCTTTGTTCACATTATACTGTAAATCGCCAGCGCTATCGCAAGCACTGAGCGATTTATACTGTGATGTTTGAAGAGCTTTTACCAGAGATTTGCACTTAGAAAAGCACTTTTACAAGCGACTTTTCTAAGCGCTTTTGCTCAGCGATGATTTTTTTCACTTCCTGACGTCAGTCAGGAAGTGAGCTCTTTAACCCGAAAATGAATAAATACAATAGATAACAAAAGTTTTTATTCAACATTAGGTATTATAATAATAGTCCCAATATTGATGATTCAATGAAAATAAAACCATTTAAACAACAAATAAATGTTCCAAAATGATCCCTGCTGCATATGAAACAAACACTCTAAATGCAATATATTGTATAATGACACAATGCTGCTGTCAGACAAAGCACACCACAGTGGGCTCAATATTGAGTATACACAACCTAGTGTGATGCAAGACCAATAAAACAACACCTGTGCAATAAAATCTTAAAGAAAAAACACATGAATAATTATCACATATATGAATATAAAGTGCACAATTGCTATCCAGAGATACAGTATAAAGAGATTCTGTAACGAAAAAAAACGTTTTTCATTACAGATTTTCTTTAATAGTGATGAGAGGATGCCTGGTAGAAAATTGAGGCAACGGAGCAGCCCATAGGAGAAAGAGCATAAAGTGGAGTAGTGCAAAAAATATGGGAGGTACTTAAGCCCAGAAAGGATAAAGGTCAATCTCAGCAGCACAGCAGGGAATAAGGAATCCCCTCAGAGGACACGATCCCACTAGTTCCGTGGGCGTTACCCCACTTTATCAAGGAGAGAGGAGTTCCTCTTTCAAGCGCTTTGTGATCTCCCGATAACTTCCATTGAGCCAAAGCGCTCAGAAAATGGTACATGTAGTGCGTTTGTGATTTCAAGAGAATCGAAACGCTTACATGTGAACACTGTCATAGGAAATCATTACACAAGCACTTTTAGGGCGATTTGCAAAAACGCCAGCGCTTAAAAAAATCAGCAAACGCTCATTGGGCTTGATTTACTAAACCGTGATAACTCATATCATGTCTGTTTTTGCGCTATCACGAATTTGCGCGCAATTGCAAATTTTTGCACACATTTGCAAACTTTTGTGTGGAAACGGTCACGTTTTCACACGCAAATTAATAAGTTATATGTGTAGTGGCAGTGGTATGTATAGTAGCCTAGTAGGGTCTCTGTTATCCAGAAGTTAACTACCCAGCAGTCTCAGCCAACCAGCAATTTCGCCGGCAGTACTCACAGTGGTTAAAGCCAAAATTCTTAGGCTGTTTGTGGACTCTGCTGCGCTTAAAGGACACCCGAGGTGAAAATAAACTTATGAAATAAACAATTGTATCTATCTTTCTTCTCCTAAAAATGACTTTTTAAGATATCCCACGGTTTTATTTTATGTTTACATCTACTTTTTACGTTTTAACTGTTTTATTGTTTTTGCTCAATGACACATTCATTGAGTGAAGTATGCCAGAGCTAAAAATCTATGAACTATTGATCCTTTTATCTCTTTTCTGCTCTCAGAAGCCATTTTCTGCTAGGAAAGTGTTCTATAGTTTGAATTTCTTATCAGTGAGGGTCACACTGTAGTCACTTCCTTGTCCGAGTCAGGACTGAGTCATCCACTTACATACCTGATATTTAACTCTGTCAGGCAGAGAAAGAAAAAAGGAACACAGCTTAGTTATTTGTGTGCTAGGCACTCTACATACCCATGTCTATCTAATCATGCCACATGTCACCTCGGATATCCTTTAACAACTGAGCTCCACAGTTCCCTCAAGGTTAATACACTTTCAATTACTGTGTTTTAACATTTAATACAGGATTTATGATATGTCTATAGAGTGGTGAATAGTACTGAATCAGTACTACTGATGTAACTAGGCCTATTTTTCACATTGAGTCTCAAGCAACCAGAAAGCACACTTATATCCGTCAGTGCCGGATAACCAAGACTGTAGAATCTTCCTGGTGTCTCACATGTTCATTTTTAGGGGTGAAATTTGATCCCTCAAGGTTGAACAAGCATGTCAGTGTGACATAAGATCTGTCCAGTCAGCTCCCAATAAAATCCATAATCAGCTTTGCTGTTTTCAGCACACTGGTGTTATCACAGATCGCTTGCTTATGTAGGTAAAAGAGTTTTGACTTCTATTTACTTTTCAGGAAAGTCATGGCTGTGTTTAACTGCAGTTTGACTACCTGGTTTACATACATAAAACACTGGTGTATTCATTCTTGCAGTGCAAAAATATAAAAAGTGAACACTGGCAGGTTCTAATTAGGCTTTGTACTGTACTATATTTACCCATGTTAATATTATCTTGTCACATGTCAGTTCAGGTACACTGTAAGCTTATGCACCATCTTGGCGCTCTTTTGAAGATGCAGACAGTCCCTATTTTTAAACGAAGTCTCTTTGTTACTCTTTGTTCTTTACTTTTCCCTACTTTCATTTTTTTGTTTTTGTATGAATAAATTAACTTTTGAGGTGTCACCATAGACTAGTGTTTTTGGAATAACTGATGTCCCTCTTTCTTATTTTCAAAAAAGTTGGGAGGTATGGAGTAAGAGCTGATTGACTGTTGAAAACAAGTGTCTTGTGCTCAATGGCAATGTTGTGAAAAGAAACTTAGTAAGTTAGGTAGAAGTAGTGTTCATTAGGCCACACACATTTTCCAATTAGTAAAAAAAAACAACACAAGAAGTCTTTGCAGAGTGCTGAACATCTTCTAAAGGCCATTTCTTTTTAAATTTCCACAGACCAAACGCCATGTGGCAAGCAATGCTGGCTGAACTGCTAATACCTGTCATTGTATTTGTGTAAATGGGCCCTAACAACTTATATGGTACATACACTTGGGAGCTATGGCTAAGTACCTGTGTGTCTGAAACGTGTCAGCTGCCGCCTGTCTTTTGGATGTACCTATAAAGGAATCTAGATTTTATCTTTATATGGTGTGTTGCGGCATTTTTCTTGTTCTCATGTTGCTGCCTTAGAGAGGGGTTGCCTGGCACTGACGATATGTGAAAGGGTTATGTAGTGGTCTACTTGTCCTCTCTATTAACATTTAAATTATGTCCCTAGTGCAATATATGGTCACAATATTTTATTTGGAAATAACGTGTATTTTGTCTATTTTTTCTTTTCTTTATACTACATCAATAATTACAAGCACTTATTTGCAAAAATAACAATAAAATGCCCTCATGACATATGTATTAAAAAAAAGGTAACTATTTATGTAATTTTTTAAAATGCTGTCACTTTTTTAACCACTTAAGGACCACAGTAGTAAACCCCTCTAAAGACCAGGCCAATTTTAGCTAAAATGGCCACTGCAGCTTTAAGGCCAAGCTGCAGGGCCGCACAACACAGCAGACGAGTGATTTCCCCCCACCAACAGAGCTCTCTGTTGGTGGGGTCTGATCGCCCCCCCAGTTGTTTATTTTTTGTAAACAAATATTTATGTTGCTATTTTATATTAAAAAAAAAACCTTTCCTCTGCCTCCCCCAGCCAGCCTCCCTCAATTCCTCCCTCTCTCAGCCAGCCTATCACAGCGATCGGCTGTGATAGGCTTCAGCCTATCACTGCCGATCGCTCTTTTTTGCCCCAGGGAGACAGCCGTGTCACACCCAGTACAGCGCTGCTGCTGATCGCAGCGCTGTACTATGTAAATAGACGACGATCACGCCGTCTAACAGTCTCCCGAGCGGCAGTCGCCCCCCGAGCAGGAGATGCGCATGCAGCCTGCGCACGATCTCCTGCAAATCAGAGCCCCAGGACTTGTCGCCAATTGGCGTTAGGCGGTCCTTGGGCTGCCGCCGCTTCCACGCCCATTGGCGTGGGGTGGTCTTTAGGTAGTTAAACAGGTGGTTTTTTATATATTGGTATCTATGGAGGTGTGTGTGTGTGGGGGGGAGTTAACAATTAATGGGGGATTTATTTTTTACTTGTATTTTATTGTATTGTAAATGTATGTTTACGCACACTTAAGTATAAGCTTATTAACACTTAAGGAAAACCCACAAGAGATATTTAATTGTATGTGTAGCACTAATGGAAAATAGACATTTCCTGGTGTCTTATATTCTTATTTTCAATTTAAGTGCTGAATTAATTTTAAACACTGTGTCAGTGTGACATAAAATTTGCTTCATTCAGCTACAAAACAAAAATAATAACGTTGTGGACTTTTCAGCACTAAAATGTTATCAGCATGTGACAATTTAATGCCACAACTCAGATGTCTGATCATTGGTGATCTGCGGAATCACCAATGATGCAGACGCTATACCCGATTATGTGTGATCAGCAGAATCACCAATAATACCAGTATAGCAAGGTCAAGAGTAGAGTAAGTAGTGTTTGGTGCAACCGTAACTTTAATAGTTTTTACAGGACCTCATCATAGGAGTTGGTAAGGTACAATCTGGACACAAACAAGACAGATTAGACATAAGGCTCCCCAGTGGGGCTGGGAAGAACGCGAACAGAAAATACGGAGATAGTATAGCTAGTCTCTGCCAGGGATGCCGGCGAGAGACAAGAACCAATCAGACAGATAATCACAGATATTCACCACATAGCAAAGTAATACTATCAGAGGAGCTAGCTTAACTGGCAGCAAGAAGCTACGCCAGGCCTATCCAGTGGAACAGGAAAGGTGACACAAAGGACTTAGACCGCTTTGGTCAAACCTTTCAGTTTGGGAAGACCTCACCAGAGGGGCTGGTGAGGTACTATCAGTACACGAAGCGTGCACTAGCGTACAAGCTCCAGCAAGCTGGAGAACAATACTGGTGAGATTAAATCTCCGAGGAGTGGGTGATTCAGAGTCTAATGCAGGCAAGAGACAACAATACTACTATAATAGATACCCCACATAGCAGGTAATTACGGCTGCATACAGCCTAGCAGAATTATAAGACCAGAGGAGCTGGCGTAGCTATACCTCACCAGTGGCAAGGGACAACAGGTGAGCAGAATGGTCAGGCAGGCAAATAGGCGAAAGTACAGGATCAGAAGGCAGGATCAGGGTCAGAGGAAATAGCTGAGAGTCATACACAGGAGATCAATACAGTAAACAATATCCTAATCTGGGTGTGAACTCCTTGGCATCAACACCCCGGAATCGGTCTAAAGCAATGACACAGAATCCTAACCACTTAAGGACCAGGGGTGATTTCGCTGATCTGTGCAGCGTGGGCTCTACAGCCCACAGCACAGATCAGCAAGGAGGCATGGCGATCAGACTTACCCCCTTTTTTCCCCATTAGGGGGATGTCCTGCTGGGGGGGTCTGATCGCCGCCGGCTCTGTTCGTTCGGCGGGGGAGGGGCTCCTCAAAGCCCCCCTCCGCAGCGAATTTCCTCCTCCGTCCCCTTCCGTCCCTCCCCTTCCTCCTATGGGCAGCGCAGGACGGAGATCCGTCCTGCGCCGCCTAGAGTCAATGCCGGCGAATCAGAATGCGGCGATCCCCGGCCAATCAGAGGCCGGGGATCGCCGATCTACGTCACGGCGCTGCTGCGCAGTAGCGCCGTGTGATGTAAACAGCGGGGAATTCTTCCCCGCATGTTTACATTATGCGTGCGAGCCGCGATCGGCGGCTCGCACACTGTTCACGGAGGCAGTCTCCGTGAACTAGCATGGAAAGGCCGCTCGATCGAGCGGCCGTTTCCATGCTATACCACTAACGACCCGCCGACGCCTATCGGCGTTTGGCAATCGTTAAGTGGCTAATCTTGGGTGTGAGGTCCCTGATCTCGACACCCTGGAACTGGTCTAAAGTATAACACAGTAATGATACAGAATCCTAATCTTGGGGGTGAGGTCCTTGGTCTCAACCCCCCGGAACTGGTCTAAAGTATAACACAGCAATGACACAGAATCTTAATCTTGGGTGTGAGGTCCCTGGTCTCGACACCCTGGAACTGGTCTAAAGTATAACACAGTAATGATACAGAATCCTAATCTTGGGGGTGAGGTCCTTGGTCTCAACCCCCCGGAACTGGTCTAAAGTATAACACAGCAATGACACAGAATCTTAATCTTGGGTGTGAGGTCCCTGGTCTCGACACCCTGGAACTGGTCTAAAGTATAACACAGTAATGACACAGAATCCTAATCTAGGTGTGAAATTCTTGGCATCACACCTGGGATCTAATCTAACCAATAACAGAGCAAGACAAGCTTAACCTAATCTAGGTGTGAAATCCTTGGCATCACACCTGGTATCTAATCTAAAGGTCTGAGCGCTGACACACAAGCGTTCACGACAACAGACAGCGCCAGACTGAAGCCCGAAGGCTTAAGAAGCAGAGGAGACCTGACTGGCACGCCCCCTGCAGCCAGCCAATCCGGGGCGCCGTGAGTCTCCTCTGCCGCCAGCTGACCAGCAGGTCAGCTGACGATCCTTCTCCCCGTATAAAGGTCCTGTCGACGCCCACGCAAGACAGCGACCCGACAGGGAACAGACAGTTCCGTCCCCGGCGTCCTAGACACCGGAGAGATGGGCAGGGAGCCAGAGGCAGCCGCGGTGGCGATGCAGTCCGCCGCGGCTGCGCTCATTACACAGCATTGTTTCCTCATACAGACAGAAGTATTTTGGCGTCTGTTTACTTTTCAGGAGAGCTTCAGCTGCATTTCACTGCCTCATTTGCATAGATGTGACACTATTTTTTGTTACAGGGCCTGAGACAGTTTCTTAGCAGGACTAGTACTATGTGTACCCGTGTGTATTTCATTATGTTACATGTCAGTCATGTGTTTTAAGTCTCCAGTTAAACCATAAAAGTAAATATCTAGCTGTAATACAACTTTGGTTGGGGTGTGGTGACAAACACCACCTTGGGCCCCAGAATGAAATGGCATTTAGATATGTATTGATTTATAAAGCATCAGATTACACAGTGGGTGCTTATGGACAGTCCAGAAGTGCTAAAGGAAAAAGTTAAAGAAAGGTCATCATATTAGCATAGAATTTCAACAAGTATATTTCATATATTTAGTAATTTTGTTGTGTTACTGATTACTTAGGTAAAAAATATTGTAGCTAGAAATTAGTAAAACTGAATATAATGTACACTTAGACAGGTCACACATGGTGGTATGGCAACCGTTGTAAAGTAAAATAAAGTGCAAAGGAATACAATTCATATAATATGAGAAACTGTGACTGATTTACAAAGACATGTGCAAAGAAAAATGGAACTCATAAAGAGCTGTTTCTGGAGGAACCAATCAAGTTTCATCTGTTGAAAATGTTAAGATTCCGATTGGCTATAATAGGCAACTGCTCTTCTTTTACTCCAGTTTGCTTTTCACCTGTCTTTGTTAGTCAGCCCAGCTGTTGTAAACTAAGAATGAACTTGTTCGCCATAGTAAATACATTCCTTGTTTTATTTTAAACCACATAGGCTGCAAGTACTCGGATTCGGATGGCACAGTGCTGCTTTTTTTGGTAACAAGCTGCTAAAGGAGTACTGCGGTCTTCTTTAGAGAGATAAACTTAGCATAATATAGAAATTGATCTTCACGGAAATTGCCTCCTTAAAGCAAACCTGAAGCGAAAATAAACTTATGATATAATGAATGGTATGTGTAGTACAGCTAAGAAATAGAACATTAGTAGCAAATAAAAGTGTCTCAAATTGTTGTCCAGTATAGGAATAGTTGAAAAAAACCTCAGTTGTTATTTATGCAAAAGAGCATCTGTGAGCCCTTCGACCCACTGGGTTGAATACAGTCCTGTTTTCTGAAGCACTTAAAGGACTTCTGAGGCGAAATATCTTAGGTATTTTTTACTCACCTGGGGCTTCTTCCAGCTCCTCGCATCATTCTCAGTCCCTTGCCGCAGTCCCGGCCCTCCTCGGTGTCGTCGCTGGCCGGTCGTAATGACCATGACCCGCCGGCGGGTTGGCTCTTCTGCGACTGTGTAGGCACTTGTGCCTGTGCACCCACGTTCTCTGGCGCATACTGCACTATTGCGCAAGCAATAGTAAGATGTAACAGCTTTTTGTAGGGTAAGTGGGCGTTACTGTAAACTGTAAACTTGTAGGTCTGCAAACTTTATATACTGCAAACCATAATATTTCCCAACTTCAGGAAAGCACTGATGAAACCAATCTAGTCAGAAGAGCTCCTGTCACGATCTCCTTCATCAGTGCTTTCCTGAAGTTGGGAAATATTATGGTTTGCAGTATATAAAGTTTGCAGACCTACAAGTTTACAGTGACGCCCACTTACCCTCCAAAAAGCTGTTGCATCTTACCTCCGGATATATAGGAGGATTGCTGGGTGAGTGCGGGTGCACAAGGGGGGGTGTGACCCTGCACTGCGGAGAGTGAGGTGGAAGCGGTTGGTTTGCACTGGTATGGTGGAGGTGACAGTATCAGTTAACTGGTTACGCTATGAATCCCTTTTTCTCTCCTTTATGTGCAATATCGTGATGGTCTGAGATGAAGGTGGTTGTTGTGGTTTGATCCGGACAGTATCAACCCGGTTTGTGCTTCTCATCTGGACCTCCTTGTTGGATGGTGACATTAATGTTTATACCTCTCTCATCATCATAGACTGTGAGCGCGGTCAAAATTATAAATAATTTTTGTTGCATTTTATACAGGTGCTACCACGATTTATCTGAGACTTTTTTTCCATTAGCGCAATGTTTGTCTGCGTTTAAGTCAAGAGAGTGGTCCAGGAAGACAAGAGAAGAGGTGATTTCTCTTCATAGGAAGGGCAATGGCTTTAAGAAGATTACAAAGATGTTAAACATACCAAGAGACACCATAGGAAGCATCATTCGCAAATTCAAGGCAAAAGGCACTGTTGAAACGCTACCTGGTCGTGCCAGAAAGAAGATGCTGTCTTCGACTGCTGTGCGCTACCTGAAGTGTAAAGTGGAGAAAAGTCCCTGTGTGACTGCTGAAAAAAGGAAAAAGATTTGTCAGATGCGGGTACTGAAGTTTCAGCTTAGACAATAAGGTGCACACTGCGTAATGAAGGCCTCCATGCCAGAACTCCCAGGCGCACCCCCTTGCTGTCTCCAAAGAATAAGAAGAGTCGACTGCAGTATGCCAAAAGTCATGTGGACAAACCACAAAAGTGGACTGATAAAACAAAATTAGAACTGTTTGGGCCCATGGATCAACGCTATGTTTGGAGGAGGAGGAACAAGGCCTATGAAGAAAAGAACACCTTGCCTACTGTGAAGCATGGCGGGGGGGTCAATCATGCTTTGGGGCTGTTTTGCTTCTGCAGGTACAGGGAAGCTTCAGCGTGTGCAAGGTACCATGAATTCTCTTCAGTACCAGGAGATATTGGATGAAAATGTGATGCAGTCCATCACAAACCTGAGGCTTGGGAGACGTTGGACCTTTCAACAGGACAATGATCCCAAGTATACCTCCAAGTCCACTAGAGCATGGTTGCAGATTAAAGGCTGAAACATTTTGGAGTGGCCATCGCAGTCACCAGACTTAAATCTGATTGAGAACCTCTGGCGGGACTTAAAGAAAGCAATTGCAGCGTGCAAGCCTAAGAATGTGACTGAACTGGAGGCTTTTGCCCATGAAGAATGGGCTAAGATACCCGTAGATCGCTGCAAGACACTTGTGTCAAACTATGCTTCACGTTTAAAAGCTGTTATAACTGGAAAAGGATGTTGTACTAAGTACTAAGAATGAATGTCACTTGGGGGTTGAATAAAACTGATAATGATGTGAGCACAGAAAAGACATTTGTGGTTATTTCATTATCAATGTTATGTTATATTTGTCTGACTTACAAGTGCCTCTTTGATTTGATTGTAAACAAGATGACTGAAATGATCAAAATCAATGTCAAACTGGCTAAAACACTCCATTTCAGTGGGGGTTGAATAATTTTGAACACAACTGTAGATTAGATATTTTGCCTCGGAAGTCCTTGAAACAGCAAAGAAACAGTGAGAGTCAGCTTCAGATAAGGTTTTACTGCAGGGGGGTAAGTTCAAGGGGTCATTTTTCCTGCTTTGTTTTATAGTTAAAGACAAAGGGCCATATGCAATTCTCCTGTTCTCCCAAGTTTTGTCCTAGGAAATAATGTTTTCTCTTCTGTTTAACAGTATTCTGTGTATTTCCTTGTTTGCTGGTGGCTTAAAAGGCATTTTATTGATAAGGTGTTAAAACATCACTAAAAGGAAACTTAGGAGAAAAAATGAATTGCATATGGCCCAGCGTGTGCTTTTAAAACTGCAACTGTGACAGAATGATGCAATGGTTTTTTTTGTTTGTTTGTTTTTTTAACCAAAGTTATATACTTGTAGCGTTTTGATCACATTTTTGAATCATTTCCGATTTGCTGATGGCAAGGGCAGCTTCATTAGCATAGTAATTGTGCTGCCCTCTTCCACTTGTGCCATTCGATCTTTACCTTTATGCCAATGCAGTGCATGCTGCATTTTTTCTGTGTTTAGGTCATGTCAATGAAAGCAAAAGAAAATTGCATAGTAGCTGCCGCCCTAATGGATGAAAACACATCGATAAGTGGCCAGTTGCGTAAAACCCCAGTTATTCAATCTACTATAACGTAGTTAAAAATCAATGAATCCTTTTTTTTGGTATTTTAAAACTAATTCTGTACATTTATTTGTATGATGTGCATGCAGGCTTCGTTCAGAACTCCTTCTGGCCATCTAAACTGCTGAGAACTCAGCCACTGCTGCTGGGTGACATTCGCTGCCAATTCAGTACATCCATGCCAGGGCTAGCGACAGAGGATTAGTTGCACAGTGGGTGGGCACTAGCGACCTCTGGTGTTCACTTGAAAATGCCGCTAGCTGTACTCAATATACTGATCGAGTACCCATTGTACTCTTTTCCAATGTGGCCTTGTAACAAAACAAACTCTATTAATATTAACAGAATGATCATGGTATGTCTTTTAGAATGATGTACCAGCTTCAGTACCATTTTAATAATGTACAGGTGTTAAACATTTGTATCAGTCCTATTATATATTCCTTCACCCTCCCCCCGACCCACTGCCAATCACTAAGGGTGCAAGCTAGTATTCTCATTGTTAAATAGTTGGTGAGTAGGTGAAACACAGTGGCCCAGAGTGGGCATTCCCTCGCCCCTAAAGATTAGCACTCATGTAGACTGAAGAATACCTTGTCAGGGTGGCACTTTGGAAACCAAACGAAATGGATCTTAAAGTGAAAACTGTCCGGATGAGAAAAATTTAAATACTTACCTAAGTAGAGCAAAGCCTCTGGATAGTCCAGAGGCTTTTAAAGTCCTCCTCGACTCGTTTATGTGCTTGGACCCTCTGAACATATTCAACAACAGCATGTCGGATATATTCTCATGGCCACGCATCCCGCTGTGTGCCAGGATGATCATACTGGTGTTGGAGTTGAGGAGGACACGGAAACCTCTGGTCCATCCAGAGACTTCCCTCTACCTAGGTAAAGGCCACAAACAATATCATTTTTTTTAATTTTAATTTGAGAATTACAATCAATTTTTAAATGTTCAAATTTATTGTGACATTTGAAAAATCTGAGCAGTGTATCACACGCGCACACACACACCCACGCACACACACACACTCACACACAGACACACACACACACACACACACACACACACACACACACACACACACACACACACACACACACACACACACACACACACACACACACACACACACACACACACACACACACACACACACACACACAAATCTATCCTACACCATTCAATTTACAAAAAAAACCCACCCCTTGATCAGCTTATATGGCTAGTCAGCTTTTTCAATCAAATAATAGACATGTCCCTCCTCATTGCCAAGAGAAGAATGAAAGGTGAAAGTCTGCTTACCCCACCCCTCGTTCTTGAGGCCAGGCAACTGTGATGATGGGATTTGACCAAATCCAGAAGATCTCAGGATCAGCCAGAAGTACCTGCATGATGGCATCATTGGACTTTTGTTTGAGATAACAGTGAGTATGAGGAAGTTTTGCTTACAGTGAAGGGAGGAAAGGGGGGATGATTTGTCTGGGAGGGGAACCTGAAAGGTTTGTAGATTGAAAAAGAGTTTGAAGCAATTTCATTGATGTTTTATTGCTGTTTCTTAAGCCACGTACATATGGCCGATAACAACCGCCTCAGCCGACAATCAGGTGTGTGCAGGGCTGGATTTACCATAAGGCACTGTAGGCACATGCCTACAGGTGCCTGATGATGGAAATGCGGCTCCCTCCCCTTCTTGAGCTCTTCCATCCCTCCTTCCCTATGCAGAGTCCTAATGAGAGTGTAAATGAGAGCTTACTCAACCTGCTCTCTGCATTCCACTGATGAGATCTCCCTTCAGTCAGGGGAACCTCTGGCTACCTAATACTTGGGGGGACCTCTAGTTACTTAATACTGAGGGTACTTCTGGCACCTTACACTAAGGGACACCTGTAGCTACCTATGACAAGCAAGGGAAGTAAGGGAGAAGTGACAGCTGGGACAGCCAGCACACTTGCGGTGCGGTTCGGCGGGGTTTGTAGGTTAGTGGAGGGCGAAGTCTAAAGCGCCAGGACATCTGTGCCCATAGGCTCCTGTGATGTAAATCCGGGCCTGGTTTTGTGTAAGGCACCCGACGCCCAACCAGTGTGTGATCCGCCGGACAAATCTACTCAACCCCAGCGATGCCTATCCCCCCACCAATCCCATTGTTTATGCCCCTCCCCCATCCGACACGTGACGCAGTAGTCCCGGATCAAAAGCAAACCCCACTGATAGCGGATTATCTATAGCTATGTTCAAATATAACATAAGACTTGTAATTACCTGAAT
Source organism: Hyperolius riggenbachi (assembly GCF_040937935.1). Taxonomy (NCBI): domain Eukaryota; kingdom Metazoa; phylum Chordata; class Amphibia; order Anura; family Hyperoliidae; genus Hyperolius; species Hyperolius riggenbachi. The sequence goes on along the minus strand of NC_090647.1, from coordinate 453,305,864 downwards.
TTCAATGTGAAAATAGTGGTCACATGATCTATGCTCCCTGTTCATCAGCCATCTCATTTCTGGTTCAAACCAACCTTTATGCGCTGAAGGATAATGGAAATAATAAGTAGGATCAGGTAAGGTTTACAGTGAATTTGGCCATATCCTAAAACTGTGTGCAGCATCCTCTCACTGTGGGGTGATCTTCTGTGCTGCATTTTGTCGCAAAGAAAAGTGAAGAGGTCTTTTTGATAGTTGTTTTTTGCTTTTATTGGTAACAGTTTTTAACTGAGCCATAATTCAGATCTGTATGAAAAAAATCACAGTGCTTACAAGGGATTTGTTACTTCCTCAAGTTCCTCATCCAGCTGTACTATGGTCTTTATTTGTAAATGTCATGTCATAGTTTTACTAATGAATAATACTCCATACGATCCGCACCGTCAAAAATAGTATCTTTATTTATAGCTCTTAAAGAGGAACTGTAACGACAAAACGGCCCCTGGGGGGTACTCACCTCGGGTGGGGGAAGCCTCAGGATCCTAATGAGGCTTCCCACGCCGTCCTGCGTCCCTCGGGGGTCTCGCTGTAGCCCTCGGTACAGCCGTGACGCAATATTTACCTTCCTGGCTCCTGCGCAGGCGCTCTGATGCCTCTCGGCGCCGAAGTAGGCGGAAATACCCGATCGCCGTCGGGTGTGCTCTACTGCGCAGGCGCAAGTTTCCGGCGCCTGCGCAGTAGAGCGGACCTGACGGAGATCGGGTATTTCCGTCTATTTCCGTGCCGAAAGTCGCCACAGCGCCCCCGCTGGAGCCAGCAAAGGTAAATATTGAACTGACAGTCGGCACAGTCGCCGGCTGTTCGGAGGGCTGCGGCGAGACCCCCGTGGGACAGAGGACGGCGTGGGAAGCCTCATTAGGATCCGGAGGCTTCCCCCACCCGAGGTGAATACCCCCCAGGGGAGGTTTTTGTTGTTACAGAGTCTCTTTAAAAATAATTAAAATCCATCTATGGGTTTGTGCAAAATAGATGACGCACAGGCGTTTCGGGCCATTATAGGTCCTTTATCAAATCATGACCAACCCATAATGTTCTCTGATCCATGCAATGATTCATTTAAGGCCTCAAAGAGGACCACATGGAAGACTGCATAATTTACATATATACATATTCATGTTCCCAAACATCCAATAGAAAGCCACAGAATAGTACATTCCAAACAAAGATCACAAATTATTACTTATATAATCTATACAATCACCTAATGTTCACACACATCTTGTCCACAATATGGATACTCTCCAACTGCCTCACATGTATAAAATACGTGTGGAAAAAGCAGGATATACATCAGGATCACAGTATCCAATAGAAATACCGCCTACAGCGTCCGCCATAGGACTATGTCCAATCACTGGGAGGGAGACCGCCAGAACCCTCTCTCCACATTGGCCTGTCATTAGCGCTGCGGCGGAAAAGACTCGTCGCTATATATAAAAGCTTTCCGTATCTAAGGCCGGAAAATACTAAAGAGAGCGCCACCCAATCACCGGGGACCTACCTAGGCTCCCGACCAATCAAAAATGCAGCGACAACGTCCGCCTGAAAAAGCGCAGCAGAGCGCCGTCCAATCCGGAAGAAAAGGAACTGGAACATGTGGCCAATAGGAGCAGCGCCTACGCCGTCCACCCGAAAGGACTGCGCATTCATCCAATAGCTAAGCCGCCGATGACGTCCGCTGGCTGCAGTCTTGTAGAGACACGTGATAATATCACGTGTCTCAGGCCACCTATCCCGCGTCTCTAAGCGCAAAGTAAACACGCCATATGGCAATCCAAATGTCCCTATTCAAATTAGCCATGTGGAGAGAAGGAAATCTACAAACTACCCCACAGAGTCTGGTTGTATTTAGCATAGAATATAAGCTGGATATGCAACAACCGGATTAGTGAGGCAGGGGCATAGGTAAATATAACCAACAAATAAGAGGCTAATAAGCAAACTAATCAAAATAAAAGCCCCTTACCCTACTCAACCGGTATCCGATGGCCATTCATGGAACAGAACACACCTTAAATCACAGCAGTCAAATCATAGTCTCTATTGAGACCCTTGGGTTCATAAGTCTCCAACTTATTGATCCAATAAAATTCTCTCAATGCTAACAATTTTTGTCTATCTCCCCCCCTACGCAAGTGGGGTATCCCTTCAATTACCTGAACCCTCAATTGTGCTAGAGAGTGATTTTTATTACAAAAGTGTTCAGATACGGTTAAATCCCTATTTTTATTCCTGATATTGGATTTGTGGGAAGCAATACGGTCTTTAAGGGGTTGGGTTGTCTTTCCCCCATATCCCAAGCCGCCGGGACATTTTAACAAGTAAATCACATATCTGGATTCACAATTGTAGAATCCTTTGATCTTATATCTGGTCCCTCGGCTTGGGTGGGTGAAGACATCCCCCCTGACCATATAGCTACACAGATGACAATTTAAGCATGGGTAATTCCCATTCCTCTTATTAGTCATAGCTTCTGCCGGGACCAGATCATTTTTAACCAGCTTGTCTCTTAGTGATGGGGCTTTTTTAAAGGAAAGAAGGGGGTAATCATGAAACTCCTTTACTGTAGGAAGACCCTGTCTCAAAATCGGCCAGTGTCTATTGATAATATGTGCTATTTTGTCAGCAAGTACATTGTAGGTCAACACACAGGGTATTCTTTCCAGGTTCCCCAATCTAATGGCACCTCGCCTCGAACCCACATTCCCCCTCGGTCTGAATCTGAAATCTTCCCTCAAACATGTTGGAGGATATTTTCTAGCCAAAAATTTATTTTTCATCTCCTCCAATCATTTCTCTCTCATGGCAGGGTCACTCACTATTCTTTCTATGCGTTTAAATTGACCTTTAGGTATATTATAACTGGTATGTGGTGGGTGGAAGGATTCAAAATGTAGGATAGAATTTCTATCTGTTTCCTTGACGTATAAATCCGTCGTTAGACGTCCCTCATGTTTTATAACCCACGTATCCAAGAAACTCACTCTCTGCTGGTCAGCATGGACAGTGAGTTGTATCTGGGGACACTTGTCATGCAGCTCTGAAACAAAAGCATCAAGGCTCGAACGTGGTCCCCCCCCCCCCCCCCCCCCCCAAATCAAAAAAATGTCGTCAATGTATCTCTTCCATGTTACAGCAAACCTGCAGAAGAGTTGACTCGAAAAAACAAATGCCTCCTCATACAATCCCATGAAGAGGTTAGCATAGTAGCGGCCACGTTCGAGCCCATCGCCGTACCACGGCATTGCATATAAAATGTAGATTCAAAAAGAAATAATTGTTTCTCAAAATCAGTTCCAGCAGCCGCATGACAAAATCCTTCTGTCCCACATCAAAGTCAGAACAAAGCATCAAATAGAATTCCACTGCTTCCAAACAACCTTCATGTGGTATGGCCGTGTATAAGCTACTCACGTCCATGGTCACCAGCAGAGAGTGCTCTTCCACCTCACCAATCCCCGCAACGACATCCAGGAACTGCTGAGTGTCTTTGAGATAGGACTCCAAATTGATCACCATCGGTCTGAGTATCCTGTCGAGAAAAATTGCAATATTAGAAAACACAGAATCAATGCCCGAAACAATCGGGCGTCCGGGGGGATGTTCTAAGCATTTATGAATTTTGGGGAGAACATATAGAATAGGGACTCTGGGATGTTCTTTTATCAAAAACCTACTGAGATCCCTATCTATCGTCCCTTTCCTAACTGCCTCATCTACAAATCTTTCCAATTCTAGATTGGATCTCTGCGATAGGATTTGAGCTAAGTTTTTCATATACCTGATCATCACTCAACTGTCTAAGTATTTCCTGTCTATACTGCTCAATATCCATAATCACCACTGCACCACCTTTATCTGCTGCACTAATTTTAATTGTTTTATTAGAGGACAAGGACATGATCGCTTTACGTTCTTGTAAGGACAAATTGTTCTCAATATGCTTGATCTTCTTGGATTCAAAATCAGATCTTAGAGTCCCGATATCTGTATTGACCTTCTCCATGTAGGTATTAATAACACTATGAGAGACAGGGGTAAATCGTCTCTTATTCCTTAAGTTCCAATCCCTCAGATGTAAACAGTCCCTCTTTGTATCATCTCGGATGTCACTATTCCATAATGGACCACTACTGAAGAATTGTTTAAGTTTCAACGATCTGTAGAATTTTGTTAGTTCCACATCAATATCAAAGAAATTGGGAAAGTTCGTAGGGCAAAAGGACAATCCTCTGTTAAGAAGTTGATGTTCAGATTCTTCCAGGGTATACGAGGAGATATTCACTACCAGATTCACCGGTTCTATCTTCCCCTCCTCAACTGCATCCTGGAGTCTTCTCTCCCTTTTCCTTTGTTTTTCTTTTTGATATCTTTTTCCTCCCCTCCGCTTGGACTTTCGGATTGGCCCGATGGATCGTCCGAGCCCAGTGGCGGCTCCAGGAAATTTTTTTAGGGGGTGCTATGCAGGTGCTGGACCAATTTCCGGGGGAGCTGACGACCTGCGGCGCGCGAATCGCGCCGTGGCAAAAAATGGGTGTGGCTACAACCGCGGCGGGAAAAATGGGCGTGGTCATGACCGGATGAGGGCGGGGCTAACTGTAATTTAAAGTGAACCCAGGGTGAGAGTGATATGGTGGCTGCCATATTTATTTCCTTTTAAACAATACTAGTTGCCTGGCAGCCCTGCTGATCTATTTGGCTGTAGTAGTGAACTGAATTACACCAGAAACAAGCCATGCAGCTAATCTTGTCAGTTCTGACAATATTGTCAGAAACCCCTGACCTGCTGCATGCTTGTTCAGGGTCTATGGTTGAAAGAATAAGAGGCAGAGGACCAGCACGGCAGCCAGGCAACTGGTATTGCTTAAAAGGAGATAAATATAGCAGCCTCAATATTATTCTCACCTCGGGTTCCCTTTAAAAGTGCAACGCAAAGACAGAGGGCCCAAGTTTTGGTGACCCTTTTCCCAGAAAATTCACATAATTGTGCAGGTTTTCTCAAGAAAATACACGTAATGTGAGCAGATTTTAACAAAAAACACGTCCAATGACCCCAATATGCACAATCGTTATCAGATATGGCCCCAATATGCACAATCGTTATCAGATATGGCCCCAATATGCACAATCGTTATCAGATATGGCCCCAATATGCACAATCGTTATCAGATATGGCCCCAATATGCACAATCGTTATCAGATATGGCCCCAATATGCACAATCGTTATCAGATATGGCCCCAATATGCACAATCGTTATCAGATATGGCCCCAATATGCACAATCGGTAGCAGATATGACCCCAATATGCACAATCGTTATCAGATATGGCCCCAATATGCACAATCGGTAGCAGATATGACCCCAATATGCACAATCGTTATCAGATATGGCCCCAATATGCACAATCGGTGGCAGATATGGTCCCAATATGCACAATCGGTGGCAGATATGGTCCCAATATGCACAATCGGTGGCAGATATGGTCCCAATATGCACAATCGGTGGCAGATATGGTCCCAATATGCACAATCGGTGGCAGATATGGTCCCAATATGCACAATCGGTGGCAGATATGGTCCCAATATGCACAATCGGTGGCAGATATGGCCCCAATATGCACAATCGGTAGCAGATATGACCCCAATATGCACAATCTGTAGCAGAAATGACCCCAATATGCACAATCGGTAGCAGATATGACCCCAATATGCACAATCGGTAGCAGATATGACCCCAATATGCACAATCGGTAGCAGATATGACCCCAATATGCACAATCGGTAGCAGATATGACCCCAATATGCACAATCGGTAGCAGATATGACCCCAATATGCACAATCGGTAGCAGATATGACCCCAATATGCACAATCGGTAGCAGATATGACTCCAATATGCACAATCCGTAGCAGATATGACCCCAATATGCACAATCGGAAGCAGAAATGACCCCAATATGCACAATCGGTAGCAGAAATGACCCCAATATGCACAATCGGTAGCAGAAATGACCCCAATATGCACAAACGGTAGCAGAAATGACCCCAATATGCACAATCGGTAGCAGAAATGACCCCAATATGCACAAACGGTAGCAGAAATGACCCCAATATGCACAATCGGTAGCAGAAATGACCCCAATATGCACAATCCGTAGCAGATATGACCCCAATATGCACAATCCGTAGCAGATATGACCCCAATATGCACAATCCGTAGCAGATATGACCCCAATATGCACAATCCGTAGCAGATATGACCCCAATATGCACAATCAGCATCACCTGAAAAAGAAAAGAAAAACCCATTTAATCACCTACAGCCAGAAGACCTTCTTTCCCGACCTCCTGTCCCGAGTCCCGACCTCATTGTGGCGCACAGCGCCCGCGCGCCCACGATCCTCTTCCTTCCCGATGTCACGACGAGACTTCCTGCCTGCATGCAGAGAGCAGGGCTACGGGAAAATGGCCGCCCGAAGCCATGCACTGCAGACTCGAAGTCTGCAGAACAGGGCTCCGGGCGGCCATCTTACCGTAGCCCTGCCTGCTGCTCCGTGCTGCCGCTGTGTGAACTGACTTGGCGTCTTTTAGACGCCTGAAGTCAGTTCACTCCAGGGGGTGCTTTGGGGGTGCTTGGACAATTCTAGGGGGTGCTCGAGCACCCCCAAGCACCCCCCTGGCGCCGCCCCTGTCCGAGCCTAAAAAATCAGAAGATGATTGATCATCCTCTTTGGGTGGGCGAGGTTTGGGATTTCTCCTTGGGTTTCTAGGCTTATTAGGTCTGGGATACCTTGGCTGTGCTTCTCCCTGACCCCTCTGCCATCTATACACATACCCAACAGAATAATCTTGTGAATCCCTGTGATATTTCCCTCGCTTTACTTCCTCCAAAGAGGCTTCATGTTCTTTCATCATCAACGTAAGATGTTCCCGATATTTCTCGAAATCCTCCTTCTCCATCATCTCTGCCAATGATATTGTCAAGGCTGAGATCTGTTTGTCCAGCAGCGGGAGCTCTTTCATAATCTCCTCCACTGTACACAACATGGCGTCAAAAGAGGCCCGATTCCAGATGTATTCCCACTTTCCACAGTATTCTGTGTGTTTAGGGAACAGAATCGGTGCCACCTGGGCTCGAATGTTTCTCGGGATTTTGCCATCTTTATAATATTCTATTAACGTCTTGGCATGAAGTTCCAATTCAATATACTTTTTCTTAACACTTTCCAATTCTCTTTTGGTAACTTGAAGGTCCGTTTTTTTCAGAAAACCTCTACCCTTAGGGACTAGGGCCACAATGTTAGCTGCTTCTTCCAAGGAGTAGGCAAAGGATTTGCTGGAAGCTTGTTTTCCCAAACCTTCCATTGTGCAGTATGGCGACACTCCTGTCAACTGTAGAAAAGTAAGAGCCACTGCACCAATGGCGAAAAAATGATGTGCTGAGATCACCTCTGGAGCCACAAGTAACATGCAAAATACTCCATACGATCCGCACCATCAAAAATAGTATCTTTATTTATAGCTCTTAAAAACAATTAAAATCCATCTATGGGTTTGTGCAAAATAGATGACGCACAGGCGTTTTGGGCCATTATAGGTCCTTTATCAAATCATGACCAGCCCATAATGTTCTCTGATCCATGCAATGATTCATTTAAGGCCTCAAAGAGGACCACATGGAAGACTGCATAATTTACATATATACATATTCATGTTCCCAAACATCCAATAGAAAGCCACAGAATAGTACATTCCAAACAAAGATCACAAATTATTACTTATATAATCTATACAATCACCTAATGTTCACACACATCTTGTCCACAATATGGATACTCTCCAACTGCCTCACATGTAATGTGGGTTCGAGGCGAGGTGCCATTAGATTGGGGAACCTGGAAAGAATACCCTGTGTGTTGACCTACAATGTACTTGCTGACAAAATAGCACATATTATCAATAGACACTGGCCGATTTTGAGACAGGGTCTTCCTACAGTAAAGGAGTTTCATGATTACCCCCTTCTTTCCTTTAAAAAAGCCCCATCACTAAGAGACAAGCTGGTTAAAAATGATCTGGGCCCGGCAGAAGCTATGACTAATAAGAGGAATGGGAATTACCCATGCTTAAATTGTCATCTGTGTAGCTATATGGTCAGGGGGGATGTCTTCACCCACCCAAGCCGAGGGACCAGATATAAGATTAAAGGATTCTACAATTGTGAATCCAGATATGTGATTTACTTGTTAAAATGTCCCGGCGGCTTGGGATATGGGGGAAAGACAACCCAACCCCTTAAAGACCGTATTGCTTCCCACAAATCCAATATCAGGAATAAAAATAGGGATTTAACTGTATCTGAACACTTTTGTAATAAAAATCACTCTCTAGCACAATTGAGGGTTCAGGTAATTGAAGGGATACCCCACTTGCGTAGGGGGGGAGATAGACAAAAATTGTTAGCAGTGAGAGAATTTTATTGGATCAATAAGTTGGAGACTTGTGAACCCAAGGGTCTCAATAGAGACTATGATTTGACTGCTGTGATTTAAGGTGTGTTCTGTTCCATGAATGGCCATCGGATACCGGTTGAGTAGGGTAAGGGGCTTTTATTTTGCTTAGTTTGCTTATAAGCCTCTTATTTGTTGGTTATATTTACCTATGCCCCTGCCTCACTAATCCGGTTGTTGCATATCCAGCTTATATTCTATGCTAAATACAACCAGACACTGTGGGGTAGTTTGTAGATTTCCTTCTCTCCACATGGCTAATTTGAATAGGGACATTTGGATTGCCATATGGCGTGTTTACTTTGCGCTTAGAGACGCGGGATAGGTGGCCTGAGACACGTGATATTATCACGTGTCTCTACAAGACTGCAGCCAGCGGACGTCATCGGCGGCTTAGCTATTGGATGAATGCGCAGTCCTTTCGGGCGGACGGCATAGGCGCTGCTCCTATTGGCCACATGTTCCAGTTCCTTTTCTTCCGGATTGGACGGCGCTCTGCTGCGCTTTTTCAGGCGGACGTTGTCGCTGCATTTTTGATTGGTCGGGAGCCTAGGTAGGTCCCCCGTGATTGGGTGGCGCTCTCTTTAGTATTTTCCGGACTTAGATACGGAAAGCTTTTATATATAGCGACGAGTCTGATGACAGGCCAATGTGGAGAGAGGGTTCTGGCGGTCTCCCTCCCAGTGATTGGACATAGTCCTATGGCGGACGCTGTAGGCGGTATTTCTATTGGATACTGTGATCCTGATGTATATCCTGCTTTTTCCACACGTATTTTATACATGTGAGGCAGTTGGAGAGTATCCATATTGTGGACAAGATGTGTGTGAACATTAGGTGATTGTATAGATTATATAAGTAATAATTTGTGATCTTTGTTTGGAATGTACTATTCTGTGGCTTTCTATTGGATGTTTGGGAACATGAATATGTATATATGTAAATTATGCAGTCTTCCATGTGGTCCTCTTTGAGGCCTTAAATGAATCATTGCATGGATCAGAGAACATTATGGGCTGGTCATGATTTGATAAAGGACCTATAATGGCCCGAAACGCCTGTGCGTCATCTATTTTGCACAAACCCATAGATGGATTTTAATTGTTTTTAAGAGCTATAAATAAAGATACTATTTTTGACGGTGCGGATCGTATGGAGTATTTTGCATGTTACTTGTGGCTCCAGAGGTGATCTCAGCACATCATTTCTTCGCCATTGGTGCAGTGGCTCTTACTTTTCTATAGTTCTACTAATGCACATAGCCACTTAACCAAAGCTGCAGAATGTGTTTTGCTTGTTTCATGGGGGCTGCCATCTTGCTTTATGAAAATTTTAAAAACAACTTTGCCTGCATCTTAAGGTTGCCATACCCTGGTCAATTTTTTACTTCGATCGATATTAACCGATGTTATAACCGATAAATGAATTGAATGGATCAAGAATCGAATTGTCATTTTGATGTAGAATCGATTCTTAGCAGATGATATACGATCGAATTCTTAAAGTGAATTGATTGAGTGTTTCAATCGATGGAACAAGAATTAAGAACTTTTCATTATGCACTTAATCGACCTTTTACTCGATCTGATTCATCAAGGTGCTTATTTTGTGATCGAAAATAGCCTCTGATCAATTAAAGGTGGAAAAATGGAACAAAAATCGGCCCTAGTGTATGGGCAAAAATGTATTCATGTTCGATCGATTCATTTATTTTAAAACAATTCTAAGGATCGATAGGTCAATCGATCATCCTATAATCGACCAGTCCAGTGTATGGCCAACAACGTAGTAAGCCAACAATAGACTCTTTTTCAGACTCTAAACAGTTCTTGAGAAAAACAGTACTTCGTACTACCCTGTTATGTGATTTTTCTCACTGGCTCCTCTCCCAAGATCTGCATATTTTTGGGAGGTGGTGCTGTAAAAAACATCCAATCTCAAGCACTCTGATGACCCTGCCTCCTTACCCTATGTGGCTGCCCTCTCTGCCTTCCACCCTGCGCCCTAACACACTGCCTCCACCCCTCTGATTTGGGGATTGTGTACTGCTGTTTACTTCAGTTAATTGACAAGGCGCAAGTTGGAATGTCTGAGGAATGGGACTTCACAGAGACAAAGTACATACATATACAGTGGTGTGAAAAACTATTTGCCCCCTTCCTGATTTCTTATTCTTTTGCATGTTTGTCACACTTAAATGTTTCTGCTCATCAAAAACCGTTAACTATTAGTCAAACATAACCTAATTGAACACAAAATGCAGTTTTAAATGATGTTTTTTATTATTTAGTGAGAAAAAAAACTCAAAACCTACATGGCCCTGTGTGAAAAAGAAATTGCCCCCTGAACCTAATAACTGGTTGGGCCACCCTTAGCAGCAATAACTGCAATCAAGCATTTGCGATAACTTGCAACAAGTCTTTTACAGCGCTCTGGAGGAATTTTGGCCCACTCATCTTTGCAGAATTGTTGTAATTCAGCTTTATTTGAGGGTTTTCTAGCATGTACCGCCTTTTTAAGGTCATGCCACAACATCTCAATAGGATTCAGGTCAGGACTTTGACTAGGCCACTCCAAAGTCTTAATTTTGTTTTTCTTCAGCCATTCAGAGGTGGATTTGCTGGTGTGTTTTGGGTCATTGTCCTGCTGCAGCACCCAAGATCGCTTCAGCTTGAGTTGACGAACAGATGTCCGGACATTCTCCTTCAGGATTTATTGGTAGACAGTAGAATTCATGGTTCCATCTATCACAGCAAGCCTTCCAGGTCCTGAAGCAGCAAAACAACCCCAGACCATCACACTACCACCACCATATTTTACTGTTGGTATGATGTTCTTCTGCTGAAATGCTTTGTTACTTCTTCGCCAGATGTAATGGGACACGCACCTTCCAAAAAGTTCAACTTTTGTCTCGTCGGTCCACAAGGTATTTTCCCAAAAGTCTTGGCAATCATTGAGATGTTTTTTTAGCAAAATTGAGAAGAGCCTTAATGTTCTTTTTGCTTAAAAGTAGTTTGGGCCTTAGATATCTTCCATGCAGGCCGTTTTTGCCCAGTCTCTTTCTTATGGTGGAGTCGTGAACACTGACCTTAATTGAGGCAAGTGAGGCCTGCAGTTCTTTAGATGTTGTCCTGGGGTCTTTTGTGGCCTCTCGGATGAGTTTTCTCTGCGCTCTTGGGGTAATTTTGGTCGGCCGGCCACTCCTGGGAAGGTTCATCACTGTTCCATGTGTTTGCCATTTGTGGATAATGGCTCTCACTGTGGTTTGCTGGAGTCCCAAAGCTTTTGAAATGGCTTTATAACCTTTACCAGACTGATAGATTTCAATTACAGTACTTTTGTTCTCATTTGTTCCTGAATTTCTTTGGATCTTGGCATGATGTCTGGCTTTTGAGGTGCTTTTGGTCTACTTCTCTGTGTCAGATAGCTCCTATTTAAGTGATTTCTTGATTGAAACAGGTGTGGCAGTAATCAGGCCTGGGGGTGACTACAGAAATTGAACTCAGGTGTAATAAACCACCTTTAAGTTATTTTTTAACAAGGGGGGGCAATCACTTTTTCACACAGGACCATGTAGATTTGGAGTTTTTTTTTTCTCACTAAATAATAAAAACCATCGTTCAATTAGGTTATCTTTGACTACTAGTTAACGGTTTTTGATGAGCAGAAACATTTAAGTGTGACAAACATGCAAAGAATAAGAAATCAGGAAGGGGGCAAATAGTTTTTCACACCACTGTAGCTAAGCATTGGTCAAGGAAAGAAACAAACAAATACCTTTTATTTAAAAAAAAGATGCCCGGCTTCAGAGTTCAGGCACATACAGTGGCTTGCAAAAGTATTCGGCCCCCTTAAAGTTTTCCACATTTTGTCACATTACTGACACAAACATGAATCAATTTTATTGGAATTCCATGTGAAAGACCAATACAAAGTGGTGTACACGGGAGAAGTGAAACGAAAATCATACATGATCCCAAACATTTTTTTTTAAATAAATAACTGCAAAGTGGGGTGTGCATAATTATTCAGCCCCCTTTGGTCTGAGTGCAGTCAGTTGCCCATAGACATTGCCTGATGAGTGTTAATGACTGAATAGAGTGCACCTGTGTGTAATCTAATGTCAGTACAAATACAGCTGCTCTGTGATGGCCTCAGAGGTTGTCTAAGAGAATATTGGGAGCAAAAACACCATGAAGTCCAAAGAACACACCAGACAGGTCAGGGATAAAGTTATTGAGAAATTTAAAGCAGGCTTAGGCTACAAAAAAGATTTCCAAAGCCTTGAACATCCCACAGAGCCCTGTTCAAACGATCATTCAGAAATGGAAGGAGTATGGCACAACTGTAAACCTACGAAGACAATGCCATCCACCTAAACTCACAGGCCGAACAAGGAGAGCACTGATCAGAAATGCAGTCAAGAGGCCCATGGTGACTCTGGACGAGCTGCAGAGATCTACAGCTCAGGTGGGGGAATCTGACTGAGCTGGAGCTGTTTTGCAAAGAAGAATGGGCAAAGATTTCAGTCTCTAGAAGTGCAAAGCTAGTAGAGACATACCCTAAAAGACTGGCAGCTGTAATTGCAGCAAAAAGTGGTTCTACAAAGTATTGACTCAGGGGGCTGAATAATTATGCACACCCCACTTTGCAGTTATTTATTTGTAAAAAATGTTTGGAATCATGTATGATTTTCGTTCCACTTCTCACGTGTACACCACTTTGTATTGGTCTTTCACATGCAATTCCAATAAAATTGATTCATGTTTGTGGCAGTAATGTGACAAAATGTGGAAAACTTCAAGGGGGCCGAATACTTTTGCAACTCACTGTACAACCAAGATGCTATTACAGGTTTAAATTGCCATGGTGTTAACTTGCTTCCAGTGGTTTTGCAGTGATTTCATCACTACACATAGTCTGGTACATAGAAGGTTCTTTCCTGACTGATTGAGCAGTTACTGGCATCTTAATTTTCTTATGATTCACTTTTGCAGTCAGGACTAGAGGCGGCAAATACTGTCAGTGTAATGCCAGCAAGAACCATATTGAATGCTGTCCAATGGGAAAATGAATTAGGAGATGACAACGAGAGAAGCCTTTGGGGCATTGACAGACTTCAGCCTTGATGAGGTTTTCAGAGCTGAAATGGCTGCAAGGGACAGCCATGTGTCTGGCGAATAGTTTTAGCCTAGATGTAAATGAAAAGAACATAATTTGAGTCCTCAGTGTTAATAGGGGAATGATGTCACTGAAGTCTGCATCGGGGTACATGTCTAAACACTGCACACAGGACTTATGTTCAGCATGGAAAAAACTTTTCAGACCTGTGTCCTACAGTGAGGAGTGATGTCACTGTCTTGCCTTGATTGAGGAGCGTACCAATGTTTAAAAACACCTATTTCAGGAAAGGTTAAAGTTAATTGATGTTTGTACAGGCCAGGAATGTCCTAAATCCTGCAGTATTTGGATGTGTAGGTTATTCCTAAGAGCCACTCTCGCTGTAATATTAGGGGTGAGAGCAGCAGCTGCAGCTGTGAGATAATGCCAGCCCAGAGATGTTTACCATAGAGTGTTAAAGAGCACCTGTAATAAAAACAACGTAATGAATAAAATAAAGGAAAAAAAAGTCCTGCTAAAATTAGGTCAGCGCTTAGTGACAACCAGTGTCCCAGTTTGTAACCACAAAGTCTTCAATATTCAATACACAATATTTGTGGTATATCATTGTCTGCATCATTATGTATCCCTTGTTTGTTTTCCTACTTTGTACAGCGCCACGGAATATGTTGGCGCTTTATAAATAAATAATAATACAAGTTAACGTCACTGGCTGAGTCCTGCAGCGGCGGTAAGAATCTTTTCAGTGCTGTTGCCCTCCACCACACCCCAAGCAGTGGCGACTCACCCTTAGTAGATGACCTTCCATTAGGTAGGTCTACAGCGCTTATGGGGTCATCTGGCCGCCCCCTGCCTTTCTGGATCCTCACTCAGTGTCCAACCATATCTGGGTTATTCCTGTCACATCACCTCAAATCTAAAACATGAACCAGACCCTCCATAGCGTAAAACTTTTTGCGCAATTATTAATAAAAGAAAAGAGTGAATTGTACACAGTATATAGCCTTGTCACTAGAGTATATAGCCTTGTCACTAGAGGGGCTCACAATTTAATCCCTATTATAGTCATATGTCTGTTGTAGTCTAGGATCAATTTAGGTGGAAGCCAATTAATGTATCTGTATATTTTTGGGATGTGGGAGGAAACTGAATTGCACAGAGGAAACCCACGCAGACACGGAGAATATACAAACTCCATGCAGATAGTGCCACCCATTCTGCATAGCTAAACAGCCTAGGCTAAACATCACTGGAAGGGTGGGGTTACACACCAATATGCAGCAATATATAGATATAGCAAGTATTTCGGATGCTGAAACCAGGAGAATTACCATAAAAGTGAGTATCCTGAATCATTTACTGCATTCTACTATGTGTCACTATGGTGCCTCTTTAAACGCTGGGAAAGCTTGTTGGGGAATTTTGTAAGAGCGCTGACACCAGCACAAGAGAAGTGCCTGCAGCACAGGACTGCGAACGCTCCCTCATTCGTTCTGACACTTGTTTCTTTTCACTCTGCGGAATCGACTTGCTGTATAAATAATCAGCTATTTCCAACCAAAATGAAACAGGAGCCGGAGCTGTGAGAGACAAAAGCAGCTTTCATAGAGAGGCTCATTCTGAGCATTGGGAAAGCCTGGCTCCGTCCATCCGCCCCCATTACATCCCAAACCCGAGAGATTTCCTCTAAAGAGGACCTGTCATCTGTAGACAAAATATGTATACAGACTGTTGGCTACAAATGCTGACAGCCATTGACATGAGGCACTTAGTGCCACCAGTAGTTCATAAACTGAAAAGTCTGAACTGTCAAATTGAATATCTATAGTTTGTATAGTTAATAGATACATTTTAAGTATTTTTCTGATACTTGGGCCCATATGCAATTCACTTTTTCTCTTGAGTTTTCTCCTAGGTGATTTGTTTACACCCTGTCAATAAAATGCCCTTTAAACCAACAGCAAGCAAGAAAATACTTTGGTAATACTTTTTCTCCTACTATCTGGTACTTTTTCAATTGAAAAGTGCTGAAAAGTTATTTAAAGCTAATGGGAAATGAAACAAACACTTACCTAAGGAGTGGGAAGTCTCTGGGTCATATGGAGTCTTCCAGTGGCGTAACAATAGGTTGCAGAGGTTGCGACTGCATCGGGGCCCTTGGGCCAGAGGGGCCCTCCCTTAATATTAGCTCTCTTTTGGTCCTGTGCTGGAAATAATCACTTCTATAGATGCTTTTAATAGTGGTGTTCACTAACAAACGGTTTCCCATCCCCTTCTTGCACCTCTGACCCTGTGGTTGTTTTTGGCAGGTTTTGGTGCACTGTATCAACTGTTATATATACTGTATAGTACTTGAAGGGCCCCATGTAAAATTTGCACTGGGGCCTATAGCTCCTTAGCTACGCCACTGGAGTCTTCCCTCTCCTCCTACGGTCCCCGAATTCCAGCAATGTCACCCTGTTTGAATTCCCTGAAGGCTTCGGAAGTCTCCGGGCGGCTCTGTACTGCCCTTGCAGGAGCGTGCAAGGGAGGGCGTTTGCGCAGGCGAAGTACAGAGCTGCCTGTCTTTGAGAGCACTCAGGCTCACGGAGACTACCAAAGCCTCACGCGGGGGCAGAGAGCAGTCAAGTACTGCTACTGGGAGTGACAGCGCTGGAACTCGGCGACTGTGCGAGGAGCGAGAAGGCTCTATAAGACCCAGGGCCATATGCAATTCTCTTTTTCACCTAAGTTTTCTCCTAGGAGATAATTTTTCATCTTTGATTTTAAATAACTTTCCAGTACTTTTCAACTAAAAAAGTACCAAAACGTTGGGGGAAAAGTACTAACAAAATTATTTTGAGCATTTTCTTGCCTTCTGGTGGCTTAAAAGGCATTTTATTGAGAAGTTTAAAAATATCACCTAGGAGAAAACCTAGGTGAAAAAGTGAATTGCATATGGCCTTCAGAGTCTTACCTCTGCATAGGTGAGTATCTTTCATTTTTTTTTTTCAATTCCCACTAGCTTTAAAAGAGAAGATGAAAAATGACCATATCTCCTAGGAGAAAACTTAGGAGAAAAAGTTAATTGCATATGGAGCTAGGTGTTTTAGTCTCTCCCATAGTCCAGACACCAATAAGAATCTGACCATGGTTGTAACCATTGCTCACTCTGTCCAGCACTAACCTTTTCTGAATGGCAGTGATTGAAATCTATTCCATGTTTGGGGGCTGTTATCCCTCTCGCTGAGTAGTCCCGTTGCTCTCACCGTTTTCTTTGCTGTAGCCCGGTAGAGATGGCCCGAACGGTTCAACCACGAACTTATTCGCGTGAACTTCAGTGGTTCGCGTTTGCGGTGAACCGCGAACTATATGCGAGTTCAACCCGCCCCCTATACTACATGATTAGGGTCAACTTTGATCCTCTACATCACAGTCAGCAGACACAGGGTAGCCACTCAGGCTACACTCCCTCCTGGACCCCCCCACCCCACCCCCCTTATAAAATGCAGGCAGCGTCAGCCTTTTCACTCACTCGTGTGGCTGCAGTAATTAGTGAAGGGAGAGAATCTGCTGACGTAGGGAAAGCTTAGTTAGGCTCTTGTGTTAGGCTTGTTAGGTTGCTCCTTGCTGATACTTATTGCTAAAAAGCACTCCTCATCCTCAACAGCTCTTTTGAGAGCTAATGTCGTTCTTGTGATCTATTTTGTGTGTGTGTGTGTGTGTGTGTGTGTCCCAGGCACTTGTGTTGCATATACAGCTTTGTCAGTTAGTCGCAGCTGCTGGACCTTGGCCCCTCGGTAATTCCTACTGCCAGGCCCAGCACATTCAGTGACTACCTGTGTGTGTGACAGCTGCACATTTGTTGCACATCTGTTCAGTGCACCTACCTACCTACATGAGCGCACGCACTGTTATATACCAGTCAGTCGCTGCACCTGTTCACGGTACCTGTGTGTGTGACAGCTGCACATTTGTAATACCAATCACTGCATACCTACCTGTTCAGTGCACCTACCTACGTGAGCACACACAGTGTTATTTTATATACCAGTCACTGCACCTGTTCACGGTACCTGTGTGTGTGTGACAGCTGCACATTTATAATACCAATCACTGCATACCTGTTCAGTAGTGCACCTACCTACGTGACCGCAAGCAGTGTTATATTATATACCAGGCACTGCAGCTGTTCACGGTACCTGTGTGTGTGACAGCTGCACATTTGTAATACTAGTCATTGCATAATTGTTCACAGTACCTGTGTGACCGCACGCTGTGTAATATACCAGTCTGTGCACACCTGTTAACTGCACCTGTGTGACAGCTGCACATTGTATTGTAATACCAGTCACTGCATACCTTTCACTGCACTTGTGTGACTGCACATTGTATAAGTCAAGTCAGTGCATACCTTTCACTTCTCCCCCCCCGATATGGACAAAACAACAGGCAGAGGCAGGCCCCCCGGCAGGTCTGTTCGAGGTTGTGCTGACGTGATTTTGTGTGGCCCTGGCCCAAGTATAGTGTTCAGAAGAAGGCACGTCCCATCAACTCCCAAGATTGTCAGGACGTGGTTGACTATTTAACACAGAACACCTCATCTTCTGCAGCCACCAGCGCTACTACAAGCACCACATCCGCTGCATTTGACACTTCGCAGGAGTTATTTGGTGGGGAATTCACTGATTCACAGCCATTATTGTTACAACAAGATGAAGGCGCTAAGCAGGTTACACCACCTCATATGTCTGAGTTAGGCGACACTATGGACGTAAGGTGTGAGGAGAAGGATGATGAAGTACCTGCTGTTGGTGCAGTTTATGAGGTGTCTGAGGCAAGCGAAGCTGGGGAGGATGATTATGATGATTATGATGATACAGATGTCACGTATGTTCCCAATAGAGGAGATGAACAAGGGGACAGTTTAGAGGGGGAGTCAGAGAGGAGAAGGAGGAGACAAGTTCCTGAAAGAAGCAGGAGGAGCTCGTCGTCAGAAACAGCTGGTGGCAGTGTCCGGCGCCATGTATCGCCACCTATGGACAGCCAGCCAACAGGCCCTTCAACGTCAGCTGCTGATGCCACCATAGTGCCCACACCCCTGGGCTCAGCGGTGTGGAAATTTTTTTGTGTTTCTGCCTCAGATCAGAGCAATGCCATCTGTTCTCTCTGCCACCAAAAATTAAGGCCGCGGAAAGGCCAACAGCCGCGTAGGGACAACTGCCTTACGAAGGCACATGGAGAAAAGGCACAAATTGCAATGGGAAGACCACCTGAGGAAAAGCAGCACACAAAAGAAAAGCCACCCTCCTTCTCCTCTTCCTCCTTCAGGTGCATCATCTTTAGACGCTTTCTCCCTTGCACCTTCACAGCCACCCTCCTCCACTCCGCCTCTCACCTTGAGCGGTTCTTGCTCCTCTCCCCACAGCAGCAGCCAGGTGTCCGTGAGGGAAATCTTTGAGCAGAAGAAGCCAATGTCTGCCGGTCACCCCCTTGCCCGGCGTCCGACAGCTGGCTTGGCGGAACTGTTATCTCGCCAGCTGTTACCATACTAGCTGGTGGACTCTGAGGCCTTCCAAAAATTTGTGGCCATTGGGACACCGCAGTGGAAGATACTAGGCCGCAATTATTTCTCAAAAAAGGCGATACCCAAACTGTACCATGAAGTTGAAAGACAAGTGGTGTCATCTCTGGCACACAGCGTTGGGTCAAGGGTCCATCTGACCATGGATGCCTGGTCTGCCATGCACGATCAGAGCAGGTACATTACTTACACAGCCCATTGGGTCAACCTGGCGACCGATGGCAAGCAGGGAGTACGTGGCTGTGCAGCAGCCCTAGTTGTGACACCTCCACGGCTTGCAGGCAGGCCTACTGCCACCTCCTCTCCTCCTGCTACATCCTCTTCACTGTCGTCGTCCTCCTCCTTCTTGGCTGAGTGGCAGTTCAGCTCTACTTGTGCTGCAATCTCCTCTCCAGCTACACAGCCCCAGCTCCCATGGCCTATGCTGCATGCCAGGTACGACGGTATAAGGCCATCTTAGACATGTCTTGCCTCAAAGCGGAGAGTCACACTGGATTAGCTCTCCTGGCTTCTCTGAACAAACAGGTGGATCAGTGGCTGACCCCGTACCAACTGGAAATCGGCAACTTGGTGTGTGACAACAGCAGCAATCTCATTTCGGCTTTGAATTTGGGAAAGTTGATACATGTACCCTGCATGGCACATGTGCTGAATCTAATAATTCAGAGATTTGTGTCTAAGTACCCAGGCTTACAGGACGTCCTGAAGCTGTCCAGGATTTGCAATAGCCCGACTCGCTGGAATTCAGCGCTCCTGATGTTCAACCACCTGCTACAACAGGAGAAAGCCATCTCTACAAAGGACATGTTCTGGGGAGCTCGGGATGTTCTGGCCGAAGTGCTGGACACTCATGCGAAATGCCTGCAGGCTCATGTGGCCATTTGAGGAGGTAACAAACCTGGTGAGTAGCAGTGAAGGCGCCATCAGCGACTTGATCCCATATGCTTTCTTCCTGGAGCGTGCCTTGCGTAGTTTGGTGGATCAAGCTGTGGAGGAGCGTGAACAGGAACAGGAGAAAGAGTTGTGGGATCAATTCTCGGCCTGCATGCCGTGTGACTGCCTGCCCCATGACACTCCCCACTCAGCATCTCTGCCTGCCGGCCGCTTGACTGCCTTCTCCGCCACCACCAACAGGGTCCAGGACTCCAGGTGGATTCCTGAATTTTTAAGGCCGCTGCTAGAAGTGGCCGCTATACTAATGTTTCTGGTGCGTGTACATGCCTGCCTAATTTTTCTGGCTGCACTGCAGCTGCAACAACAAAACAAAAGGCATGTACATGTGTCAATTCCCCTTCGTGATCATTACCTTGCCGCGGTGAAGGGACTTGTGTATCACAATGAAGCAATGACCGACGGCTATATGAGTGGGGGGAGGTTACACCCAAAGATTATAAAGTCGTTGCTTCATTGTGGACAGACGAAATTCAATCAGCTGGACAGTCACTGTTCTGTCATTGAGCTACCTCAGCCCGGCGACCATATGGGCTGGAAAGCCGCCATCACATGCACTCTGGCCATGTTGTGCACCAGTCCAGCACTACACAAACAGCTGTTTGCGGTGCGTTACACAGTGAGTTTGGTCTGTCAGTGTGAAGCAGTACACTAATTACACTACCTGATTGATGTATACACATGCAAGATGTTTTAAAGCACTTTAGGCCTGCAATTTAGCATGCAATCTGATTTCTTCCCTTAACCACTTCGTCCACAGGTCAGTAGATATACGTCCTCTGGGACTTCATCTAAGCCACAGGTCAGTAGATCTACTGACCTGTCCAGAAGCAGTGCTGTGCAGGATTGGGCTTGCTCCTGTGCACATTTCTGGCACTATCTGATGCAGGACTAATTGGTGAATGGGAATATAAGTTTCCTGAGCTAATGAGATTGATTTTTACTATTAAAAATACTTTTATTTTCTCATTCAAAGTGAAAAACACACTCTGTAGCATTATTTCAGAATTAAATATCTTCACCATAAATTGTGACCGGAACATAATTTAAGTTTTGTGATAAGCAGTAAGAATAGCCAAACAAAAGTTGTGTTTTTTATCTACAATAGCACTTTTTATTTTTAAACTGCAATTGGTAAAACTGAGAAATACATGTTTTTTCTATTTTTTTCTCTGTTTTCCCATTAAAATTCATAGAAAACAAAATAGTTTGAGGGAAAAAATGGCATACAATGAAAGCCTAGTTTGTCTTGAAAAAAACAATATATATTTCATTTCTGTGTCATAAGTAGGGATAAAGTTATTTCTGATTAAATAGGGACATAGCTAAACTGTCAAAACTGCTCTGGTCAAGTTGAAAACAAGGTCTGGATGCGAAGTGGTTAATAAAGTGGCCAGCAAAATATATCAATTTTCCTGTCATATTTCTTTTGGTCCATCTATTACCACAGCATTTAGTAATCATGAACCCCCAAAATGCCAAATGCTGCAACAATAACCCCAAAGTAGCAAATGCAGTCACTATGACCATCAAATAATAAATGCAGCAACTTTTACCTCCGACTTTGAATATGCCCAAATCTGTCCCACTGTGTGAAAAAAAATGAATGCAGAAGGACTTTTCCGTAGCAGACAAAAGCAGAACAGATAAATGTGAACTGGCCCATAGAAAATAACTGCATTCATCTGCCTGGCTGTTTTGAATCCAATATCATAATGTATGGCAGCAGACATAGGGCTTGATTCACAAAGCTGTGATAAATGCTATCACGGCCGTGATAGCTTAGCGTGAGGGTTAGCGCACGTACAGGGTTGTGTGTGTAATAGTAAAGGTTTGTGCGCATTAACTTTCCCGTTCACACGCTAACATATGGGTTAGCGTGCGAACTGGAAAATTAATGCATGAAAACCTTAGGTAATGGGTGCTATCTGATCCGGCAAACAAGAATCCTACTGCAGCAGCACTCCCGCAATCACGCACGCGCCACAGAGTGCCTGAATTGGGTGCCGGTATAGGCATAAACACAGCCGTAATTCAGGGTTACGGCAATTTCTCTGACTCGGAGGGGGAATAGTAATTAACGCCGCCTGGAATTTCACTGGCAACGGGATGAGCCATCATTCAGCTCACCTGCTCCAAAGTGACCACATGGCAAACTGCTTTCTGTCCTCTTCTGTCACCTTCTCGTGTCTTTTTTTCACCTCCTGCCTTCATCTGTCACCTTCTGCCTTCGTCTGTGGTTGTCACCGCCTTTTGTGTCGCCATCGCCAACAAGCACCACAATATGAACGTGGCTCACATTCGTATTGCGGCACTTGTCGGCATGGCCACCTGAGCAGTGGCGTGGAACCCAAACGGTACAGCCGTGATGCAACAGAGTTCATGACGGATCTGGACTGATCAGCTTTAGCGCTCCACTACGGATTCGTCCACATCCGCCGCAAGTGGTAGCCGAGCCAGCCTAGGACATTTCACATACACACCAATATTTCATTTTTAAAATTAGCCTTATTACACTGTCTTCATGAAATGCAGCCTTAAAACTGTATTAACCAGCTGCAATGAGAAATAAAACATTTCATTTCTCTATTTTGTTCTTTAGTAACATATGTCTGGTTTAATGACTAAGCCATTGGCTATAGAGAAGATGTATCTGGATAGACAGTGACCATAGCTGTTAAAATACTAACTTCATTGATCAAAGCTTGATGTTTGCCGAAAGGAGGCTGCTTTAAAAAGACCTTGATGTACGATACCTTGCAGTTAGACCTAATCCCAAAACGGTCTCATACAATATTCATCCAGACAAAAGAAAAATGTAATAATAAATCGACGACCAAAGGATGTTCCTGCATTGTTAACACATCACTTTGGTAAAAAACCAGGACAATGGCTCTTGAAATTTTGCATCTGTCCTCCTTTGTGCCACAATCTTAGCGATGACATGACCCCATCAATTTCTCTTTTCTGGAACATGAAAAACAAAAAATCCTCTCGCGCAGGATTCATTCCTATTAATCGTACAAGAGGAAACACCAAATAGCTTTTCTCAGCAGGAATTTTGTGAACTGCAGCAGGATATAAAAGAAACACAGGAATTCAGCATTGAAAGCAGAAAACTTCAAACTAATGTTCTTTGGATGTTATACCTACTTCAGAAAATTCTTCTATAGCAGTCCCTGCTTTCACATCCTTATAAATAACTCATTTTTTTTTTAAATTAGTGACATTATTTAAAGCCGGGAAAGAGAACATTTTTGTTGCAGTTTTTCTAACTTTACTTTTCTGTTGTGTGTGGTTTGGGAATTCTATCCACCAAAGACCAGATAAAAGACTTCTACTGCGTTTGCATCAGTTTCATAATTATTTTCCATTGTTTCAGTGATGCTCTCTGTTTTTGAAGTTTTCGGTTGTCAACGTGCCTCCAGAATAGCAAGAACCATTGTTCTGACACATCAAGAGATGCTGTTCCCAATAGAGCGTTTAGGGAATATAAAGGTACCAAAGACATGAAATAGGCCTGCTGAAAAGAAATACTGTTCATTTTCAGCTACTGAAGCTTGAAAGATCTTTCTAAATGTAGTCAGATGACCATATGACATTGGTCATGAATGATTGGCTGGATTGGGTTGATTTATATACTGAACTCACTTTAGAAAATATGTGGTGTTTGAGATGATAAAGATACCCATATTGATGTAGCAATTGGGGGTGCAGAGATTGTGACAGCGCCAGGGTCCCTAGGGTTTACATGGAGCTCTCTTCCTGTTAAGATAGCCATACATCTAGCGATGATGGACAGATTCGACCTAGAGACAAATCTCTCTCTAACCACATCTGATTAGAGAGAGATCTACCAGGTGCCCATACACCACAGGCCGATTCCTGATCAATTTCAAGCTGAAATTCATCCGGAATCTGCCTTGTGCGACGCATCCGCTGCCTCGATGATGTCCCCTAATAAAAAATGTCACCCCCGGTGCCCAGTGTAAAGTATACATTATTTGTCCGCAGCCTCCGCTTGTCCCCCGCTGCTTCCGGGATTCCTCCCTTCTGCATGCACGTGCGCCCCACATGGTTTCCTAGTAAGGGTGCATTTGTGTGACGTCACAAAATTGGTCTCAGTGTCGGTCGGGCATGCACTTGGCGGCACTGATTTTCAACCAATTGGATTATAATAATCGATCGGCCAACAAGTCACCTGATGTATGGCCACCTTTACTGCTATTGTTGGTGCTGTACTGGTAGTGATGATCTCTGTATGTGCTTCATGGTAAGAAACCCCCCAGAGCTAGGCAGAGCTGGACGACAAGTGGGGCATGACCTGGCCAGGGGCTGGTGACCTCACTGCAGGACGAGATAGGGCAGTGGAGGTCAAGGTGACAAATTAGGGAGGGCATGGGACAACAGGGGAGCTACAAAAGACAAGGTGAGGAAGCTGTACTTCCTTTTGGAATTTAACTAGGAACAAGCAACATCCCGGCCACCCTCCCCTGAAGTGGAAAGCACCAACAGGACGCACATCGTATGTCTTATTGTCACAGCAGTGGTTGTGGCGGGGCCCCTGACAAGGCCCATGTGGATGTTTAAGTTGAGCCGGCAGTATTGTGTACCCATCGAGCTGTTATAACTGTGGCTGATGGCTGGTACGGGTTGCGCTGCGGGTCGTTTTATTGGGCGGCCTTTTTCAGGGTGTCTGAATCTGCAGCCTGGAATCTGAAGCAGCAGCCTGACATTTGAACCAGCAGCCCGGAATCTCAACCAGCAGCCCGGCGTCTGAACCAGCAGCCTGATGTCTGAACCAGCAGCCCGGCGTCTGAACCAGCAGCTTGGCATCTGAACCAGCAGCCCGGCGTCTGAACTAGCAGCCTGGCATCTGAACCAGCAGCCCAGTGTATGAACCAGCAGCCCGGCATCTAAACCAGCAGCATGGCATCTGAACCAGCAGGCCAGTATCTGAACCAGCAGCCTGGCGTCTGAACCAGCAGCCCGGTGTCTGAACCAGCAGCCCGGCGTCTGAACCAGCAGCCTGGTGTCTGAACCAGCAGCCCGGTGTCTAAACCAGCAGCATGGCGTCTGAACCAGCAGCCCGGCGTCTGAACTAGTGTTGGGCGAACACCTAGATGTTCGGGTTCGCGAACGTTAGCCGAACATCGCCGCGATGTTCGGGTGTTCACGCCGAACTCCGCACATAATGGAAGTCAATGGGGACCCGAACTTTCGTGCTTTGTAAAGCTTCCTTACATGCTACATACCCCAAATTTGCAGGGTATGTGCACCTTGGGAGTGGGTACAAGAGGAAAAAAATATTTGAAAAAGAGCTTATAGTTTTTGAGAAAAGTGATTGTAAAGTTTCAAAGGAAAAACTGTCTTTTAAATGTGGAAAATGTCATGTTTCTTTGCACAGGTAACATGCTTTTTGTCGCCATGCAGTCATAAATGTAATACAGAGAAGAGGTTTCAGGAAAAGGGACCGGTAACGCTAACCCAGCACAAGCAGCAGAACATGTGATGGAACAGGAGGAGGCGCAGGAGAAGAAGGCCACGCTTTTTGAGACGCAACCCAGGCCTTGCATGAGGACAAAAAGCGTGCGGATATAGCAATGCTTTTTGCCGCCATGCAGTCATAAATGTAATACAGATGAGAGGTTCAATAAACAGGGACCGGAAACGCTAACCCAGGCCAGCAGCAGCAGCAGCACACGTGATGGAACAGGAGGAGGCGCAGGAGGAAAAGGCCACGCTTTTTGAGACACAACATCCCAGGCCTTGCATGAGGACAAATAGCGTGCGGATATAGCAATGCTTTTTGCCGCCATGCAGTCATAAGTGTAATAAAGATGAGAGGTTCAATAAACAGGGACCGGCAACGCTAACCCAGCAGCAGCAGCAGCAGCACACGTGATGGAACAGGAGGAGGCGCAGTAGGAGAAGGCCACGCTTTTTGAGACACAACATCCCAGGCCTTGCATGAGGACAAATAGCGTGCGGATATAGCAATGCTTTTTGCCGCCATGCAGTCATAAATGTAATAAAGATGAGAGGTTCAATAAACAGGGACCGGCAACGCTAACCCAGCAGCAGCAGCAGCAGCAGCAGCACACGTGATGGAACAGGAGGAGGCGCAGGAGGAGAAGGCCACGCTTTTTGTGACACAACCTCCCAGGCCTTGCATGAGGACAAATAGCGTGCGGATATAGCAATGCTTTTTGCCGCCATGCAGTCATAAATGTAATAAAGATGAGAGGTTCAATAAACAGGGACCGGCAACGCTAACCCAGCAGCAGCAGCACACGTGATGGAACAGGAGGAGGCGCAGGAGGAGAAGGCCACGCTTTTTGAGACGCAACCCAGGCCTTGCATGAGGACAAAAAGCGTGCGGATATAGCAATGCTTTTTGCCGCCATGCAGTCATAAATGTAATACAGATGAGAGGTTCTATAAACAGGGACCGGAAACGCTAACCCAGGCCAGCAGCAGCAGCAGCACACGTGATGGAACAGGAGGAGGCGCAGGAGGAGAAGGCCACGCTTTTTGAGACACAACATCCCAGGCCTTGCATGAGGACAAATAGCGTGCGGATATAGCAATGCTTTTTGCCGCCATGCAGTCATAAATGTAATAAAGATGAGAGGTTCAATAAACAGGGACCGGCAACGCTAACCCAGCAGCAGCAGCAGCAGCACACGTGATGGAACAGGAGGAGGCGCAGGAGGAGAAGGCCACGCTTTTTGAGACACAACATCCCAGGCCTTGCATGAGGACAAATAGCGTGCGGATATAGCAATGCTTTTTGCCGCCAAGCAGTCATAAATGTAAAAAAGATGAGAGGTTCAATAAACAGGGACCGGCAACGCTAACCCAGCAGCAGCAGCAGCAGCACACGTGATGGAACAGGAGGAGGCGCAGGAGGAGAAGGCCACGCTTTCAGACACAACATCCCAGGCCTTGCATGAGGACAAGAAGCGTGCGGATAGCATGCTTTTTGCCGCCATGCAGTCATAAACGTAATAAAGATAAGAGGTTCCATAAACAGGGACCGGCAACGCTAACCCATCACAGATGGTCATTGTTCATGTTACTTGGTTGGGGTCCAGGAGTGTTGCATAGTCGTTTCCAATCCAGGATTGATTCATTTTAATTTGAGTCAGACGGTCTGCATGTTCTGTGGAGAGGCGGATACGCCGATCTGTGACGATGCCTCCGGCAGCACTGAAACAGCGTTCCGACATAACGCTGGCTGCCGGGCAAGCCAGCACCTCTATTGCGTACATTGCCAATTCGTGCCAGGTGTCTAGCTTTGATACCCAATAGTTGAAGGGTGCAGATGGATTGTTCAACACAGCTACGCCATCTGACATGTAGTCCTTGACCATCTTCTACAGGCGATCGGTGTTGGAGGTGGATCTGCACGCTTGCTGTTCTGTGGGCTGCTGCTGCATGGGTGTCAGAAAATGTTCCCACTCCAAGGACACTGCCGATACCATTCCCTTTTGGGCACTAGCTGCGGCTTGTGTTGTTTGCTGCCCTCCTGGTCGTCCTGGGTTTGCGGAAGTCAGTCTGTCGGCGTACAACTGGCTAGAGGAGGGGGAAGATGTCAATCTCCTCTCTAAAGTCTCCACAAGGGCCTGCTGGTATTCTTCCATTTTGACCTGTCTGACTCTTTCTTCAAGCAGTTTTGGAACATTGTGTTTGTACCGTGGATCCAGAAGGGTATAAACCCAGTAATTGGTGTTGTCCAGAATGCGCACAATGCGTGGGTCGCGTTCAATGCAGTCTAGCATGAAATGAGCCATGTGTGCCAGAGTCCTGCCAGAATCCTCATCATCCTCTTGTGAGCGTTGTGATAGTTGTTGTGATGCATCATAGTCGTCACCTTCTTCCTGGTCTGCTTCTGCTGACCATTCGCGCTGAATTGTGGAAGTCCAACGTGCACCGCTCTGGCCCTCGTCAGTGGTGGCAGGAAATTCCTGCTCCAACTCCAGCTGTTCCTCCTCCTCTTCTTCGTCATAGCTGCTGGGGCCAGCGTTTCCTGAGGCGGATGGCCTGATGTTGGTACCATCACGCTGATCGTTTTCTCCTTCAGATTCCCCCAGTTGCATCATAACAGCTGTTTCCTTGATTTTCAACATTGACCTCTTCAGTAAACACAGCAGTGGTATGGTAATGCTGACTGAAGAGTTGTCACTGCTCACAAGCAACGTGGATTGCTCAAAATTTTGGAGGACTTGGCAGAGGTCCAACATGTTAGCCCAATCGGATCCACAGAAGCTTGGCAGCTGTCTGGATGCGCCTCGGTACTGCGCCGTCATGTACTGGACCACTGCACTCTTCTGCTCGCAAAAGCGGGCTAGCATGTGCAGCGTAGAATTCCAGAGCGTAGGGACATCACACAGCAAGCGATGGTGGGGGAGATTGAAGCGCTCCTGCATCTTGGCGAGTGCCCCCGAAGCAGTACTGGAATTTCTACAATGTTTGGCCACTCGTCGCACCTTCAACAGAAGATCGGCCACGCCTGGGTATGTCCTCAGGAACCGCTGAACTACTAGGTTCATCACGTGCGCCAGGCAAGGGATGTGTGTCAGCTTAGCCAACCTTAAAGCGCGAATGAGATTACTCCCATTATCACACACAACCATGCCCGGTTTCAGGTCCAGCGGTGCCAGCCACAAATCCGTCTGTTCCTTTATTCCCCTCCAAAGTTCCTCCCCTGTGTGCTGCTTATCCCCAAGGCAGATCAGCTTCAGCAACGCTTGCTGACGCATGCCAACAGCTGTGCTGCACTGCTTCCACGATCCTACTGCTGCTGGGTTAGCGTTTCCGGATGAGGTACAGCTTTGAGATGCGTTGGAGGAGAAGGAGTCAGAGAGGTAGGTGCTGCTGTTGTTATCCAGTTGGTGGGACGGCGGTGCAGCTGTTTGCGGCGTGGGCAACACCCGCGCCGTAGCAGGTGCGGAATCGCTGCCAGGCTCCACAAGGTTCACCCAGTGCGCGGTAAGGGAGATGTATCGACCCTGGCCGAACGCACTCATCCAGGTGTCAGTGGTGAGGTGGACCTTGCAGGCAACGGCATTCTTCAAGCTTCGGGTTATTTTGCTGACCACGTGCTCATGCAACTCAGGCACTGCAGAGCGCGCAAAGTGGTAGCGGCTGGGATCCACGTAACGTGGGATGGCCACTGACATCATGCCCTTGAAGCTGTTTGTCTCCACCACTCGATATGGCAGCATTTCGCAGGCCAGAAGCTTGGCTATGCTGGCTGTTACTGCCACGGCCCGGGGGTCATTTGCTGGCAATTTCCTCTTGCGCTCAAACATCTCCGAGACAGACAACTGAACTGTAGGGCTGCACACTGAAGGGCTGTTGGTTGTTGTGTTTGATGAACAGTGGGAGACCTCAAGAGCACTACTCCGGAAAGTGACAGTGTCAGCGTCGTCTGATGTTTGTGAATGTTGTGAACCACGCAATGGCTGGGCTACTGCTGCTGCTAAGGCGGGTCTGGTGGTGAGTCTGGTGACCCCAAGGGAGGCAGTGTTGCTGGTACCCTGTCCTGCCACGTTTGCCCACAGATGGGATGTTTGGATAGCATGTGGCGGCTCATGCTGGTGGTGGAGAGGTTGTTAATACTTTTCCCCCTGCTCAGGCGGGTCTTGCACACCTTGCAAATCGCCATAGTACCATCCTCAGTGCAGTCTTCAAAGAAAGCCCAGACTTTGGAGCACCTGCCTTGCTGGCGATTTCTGTTTGCGCCTCTTTTGCCTCTCACTTGAACTTCCACGCTTGTGGTGCCTGAAATTGCGCGCCGCCTACCTTGTGGCACAAGGCGATCTCGTGCAGCAGTGGGTTCTTCAACAGACTCATCTGTGCTGCTGCTACGACGGCGATGTTCTCGTTCACAAACAAAATCTGGGTCTATGTCCACATTGTCCATACCCTCCTCTTCCATCTCCTCAAACTCGTCATATGTCATTGTGGGGGGCTGCCGCCGTGGAGTAGAGCTCCCCAGAGCAACCTCTGCGCAGCTCACTCCAACGTCATCTTCCAGATCTTGTCGGCCGACCTCCTGCAATTGCAACCCCTCCTGCCCAACTTGCTCTGGGATTTGGGTTTCCAAGTCCTCGGACTCGCCTTGTATTTCAGTGCGTGGTGCATTTCCCACAGTTAATGGTTGTGAATCCGGGCACAACATTTCTGGCTGTTCCTCCATTGACCTTTGAAAGGTGGAAGTTTGTTGGGCTGGGAATAGCTCCTGCGAATACCCCATTGTGTCCTGAGGTAATTCATCGGACTGGTTATCTGGCAGTTGTGTGCGTGGTGTCGCTGCCGGTTGTGTCAGCTTTGTGCCCACTGGCTCCTTGTAACTGGCTGAGGACTCGGACCTCGTGCGTGATGTGCTGGTGCTGCTTAACCCACTGCTGGACGCTTGAGAGGTCATCCAAGTAATTATCTGGTCCTGTTCTTTTGGATTTGTGAGGGTTGTTGTCCTGGACAACATGGGCGGTATTGAGTGGGTTTTCTTGGGTGCTCCCCTGTGGCCTGTACGTGAACCGTCAGGGGAAACACCTCTTTCCTTGCCCCTCCCTCTTTCACCGGATTTCTTCCTCATTTCACTTATCCTTAAAGTACACGCTGACTGGCAGCAGTACAGTGGCAGTACAGAAATGCTATACAGTGGTGGGTGAGCGGTGTACCACTATTCCCAGCAGCGACACAGAGCACAATGCTATACAGTGGTGGGTGAGCGGTGTACCACTATTCCCAGCAGCGACACAGAGCACAATGCTATACAGTGGCGGGTGAGCGGTGTACTACTGTTCCCAGCAGACACAGAGTGGCAGTAAACACAATAATGCTATATAGTGCTGGGTGAGCGGTGTACACTGAGTGGCAGTAAACACAATGCTATATAGTGTGGCTGAGCGAGCGGTGTACTACTGTTCCCAGCAGACACAGAGTGGCAGTAAACACAATGCTATATAGTGTGGCTGAGCGAGCGGTGTACTACTGTTCCCAGCAGACACAGAGTGGCAGTAAACACAATGCTATATAGTGTGGCTGAGCGAGGTACACAGAGTGGCAGTAAACACAATGCTATATAGTGTGGCTGAGCGAGCAGTGTACTACTGTTCCCAGCAGACACAGAGTGGCAGTAAACACAATGCTATATAGTGTGGCTGAGCGAGGTACACAGAGTGGCAGTAAACACAATGCTATATAGTGTGGCTGAGCGAGCGGTGTACTACTGTTCCCAGCAGACACAAAGTGGCAGTAAACACAATGCTATATAGTGTGGCTGAGCGAGGTACACAGAGTGGCAGTAAACACAATGCTATATAGTGTGGCTGAGCGAGCGTTGTACTACTGTTCCCAGCAGACACAGAGTGGCAGTAAACACTATGCTATATAGTGTGGCTGAGCAAGCGGTGTACTACTGTTCCCAGCAGACACAGAGTGGCAGTAAACACAATGCTATATAGTGTGGCTGAGCGAGGTACACAGAGTGGCAGTAAACACAATGCTATATAGTGTGGCTGAGCGAGCGGTGTACTATTGTTCCCAGCAGACACAGAGTGGCAGTAAACACAATGCTATATAGTGTGGCTGAGCGAGGTACACAGAGTGGCAGTAAACACACTGCTATATAGTGTGGCTGAGCGAGCGGTGTACTACTGTTCCCAGCAGACACAGAGTGGCAGTAAACACAATGTTATATAGTGTGGCTGAGCGAGGTACACAGAGTGGCAGTAAACACAATGCTATATAGTGTGGCTGAGCGAGCAGTGTACTACTGTTCCCAGCAGACACAGAGTGGCAGCAAACACAATGCTATATAGTGTGGCTGAGCGAGATACACAGAGTGGCAGTAAACACAATGCTATATAGTGTGGCTCAGCGAGCAGTGTACTACTGTTCCCAGCAGACACAGAGTGACAGTAAACACAATGCTATATAGTGTGGCTGAGCGAGGTACACAGAGTGGCAGTACACACAATGCTATATAGTGTGGCTGAGCGAGCGGTGTACTACTGTTCCCAGCAGACACAGAGTGGCAGTAAACACAATGCTATATAGTGTGGCTGAGCGAGGTACACAGAGTGGCAGTAAACACAATGCTATATAGTGTGGCTGAGCGAGCGGTGTACTACTGTTCCCAGCAGACACAGAGTGGCAGTAAACACAATGTTATATAGTGTGGCTGAGCGAGGTACACAGAGTGGCAGTAAACACAATGCTATATAGTGTGGCTGAGCGAGCGGTGTACTACTGTTCCCAGCAGCGACACACAATGACTGGGGGGACCCTGGCTAGCGTGGCTGGAGCACGAACTACCCTGCCTGCCTACCCAAAGCTAAACCCACAGACAAATGGCGGAGATATGACGTGGTTCGGGTATTTATTTACCCGAACCTCGTGACAGTTCGGCCAATCAGAGCGCGTTCGGGTCCGAACCACGTGACCCGTTCGGCCAATCACAGCGCTAGCCGAACGTTCGGGGAACGTTCGGCCATGCGCTCTTAGTTCGGCCATGTGGCCGAACGGTTTGGCCGAACACCATCAGGTGTTCGGCCGAACTCGAACATCACCCGAACAGGGTGATGTTCTGCAGAACCCGAACAGTGGCGAACACTGTTCGCCCAACACTAGTCTGAACTAGCAGCCTGGCATCTGACCCAGCAGCCCGGTGTCTGAACCAGCAGCCTGGCATCTGAACCAGCAGCATAGCATCTGAACCTGCAGCCCATTATCTGAACCAGTAGTCTGGCGTCTGAACTAGCAGCCCGGCGTCTGAACTAGCAGCCCGGTATCTCAACCAGCAGCAGCCTGGCGTCTGAACCAGCAGCCCGGCGTCTGAACCAGCAGCTTGGCATCTGAACCAGCAGCACGACATCTGAACCAGCAGCATGGCATCTGAACCAGTAGTCTGGCTTCTGAACCAGCAGCAGGGTATCTGAACCAGCAGCCTGGCGTCTGAACCAGCAGCCCGGCATCTCAGTCAAAGCTTTTCTGCTAGCAAGCATAAAAGCATTGGAAACCTTGCCCATCATTCTTCAAATGCGTTGCATTTTGATCACCTAATTGGGACACAGATGCGCTGTAGTTAGACCATGTAGAGTCCAGGATGAAACGAGACAACAGAAAACAAGGGCATTGAGCATGGCTTTTGCATGGACAATGGTAATCGATTGTATCATAGTTACATAGTTACATTGTTACATAGTTATTTTGGTTGAAAAAAGACATATGTCCATCGAGTTCAACCAGTATAATCGAGTTCAACCAGTATAAGGTATCAATAAGGTAAATACGAAGGAGGCACTCAATTGGCTTCAAACTTGCGTTTTATCAAACCCCAGTAATACACGACATGTTTCGGGGCATATCAACTTCATCAGGTGTACATACATTGAATGGCACACAGTGAATAAATACATACTCCTAACCACCACACCCTAAATTGGACCACCTCCATCTTGTCAGCTGACCACTGACATCACACAGTCCAAAGTCTTGTTAACCCTTTAAAGCAATGATCAGAAGCACTACTATATCCGTCTACCTCGGTAAACCTGATTAACAAATCAAATTACTGCATTTTAGGTAAGCCTAATATAGACAACAATGCGAAAAACCTCTGTAGCAAATAGTTGGACCACAGATCCATCTTACCACCCTCCAACCCGACACCCCCAACCAATCTCGATGGTGTGTGTCCCATTAATACCTGGGGATTGTAGAGGGAGAAATTAAATCAGCAACACATAATACAGCATCATAAAAAATATTTCAAGCTGTACATTTCATTCATCCCCTTGGGGTTGATGAACTCCAACTTTCTCATCCACCGGGCCTCCTTCTGTAGGAGGATCCAGTCCCTGTTCCCACCTCTCTGCAGCGGTGGTGCATCGTCCAAAACGAGCCATCTTAACTGTGACACCCTATGTCCGCATTCAAAAAAATGTCGGGCTGCTGGGGTGTCACAGTTTTTTTCTCCTGGCTTATAACCACGAATGTCACCCCTATGCTCCTGGATCCTTGTTTTTACTGATCTGGTGGTTTTGCCCACATAAAACATCCCACAAGAGCATTTCAAGGCATAGACAACAAATATGCTGTTGCATGTATACATTGAGTTACCTTTTATTCTGACACCAGAGTAGGGATGTTCAGCATAAGGGTCTTTTATAATTGCATGGCAGCAATTACGCTCCAAACAGGGAAAAGTACCCCTTTTCCATGTCAGGTCACTAGTGCATTGTTTTATGGTTGACAGATCAACCCTGCTCACCCTGATGTCAGACGCTAGAAAGAGAAACATTCCCGGTGGAATGTAAGGAAGGTATGTATCTGCCCGCTGCCTGCCGCTGCCCAGATACTAATTTAAGCTGGAGAGGGAAAGCCCGAGGTGAGGGAGGGGGTGGACCGCCCCCCTCCCCGCCGAGTGTGGCCATGGCTTCCCCCTCATGCTGCGTCCCCTCCAGCCCCCAAAATGGCCCTGAGCGGGCCCCAAAGGGGGCCCTGGGGCCCCCGCAGGAGCAGGGGCTGCAGGCCCTATTGTTACGCCCATGGATTCTATTTGAAAATAAAGTGATGTTATTAGAAAGCAGTAGTCAGTGGAGTAGCAATAGGGGATGCAGAGGTTCTGATCGCACCGGGGCCCTTGGATCAGAGGGGCCCTCCTTCATCTATCTTATTAGCTTTTCATTGGTGCTATGTTGATAATGAACACCTCTATGTGGGTATTGCATTATGGTAAACCTTAAAGCGGATCCGAGATGAAAAAATAATTATAACAAGTAACTTGTTTAAATATCTTAAGTTTAGATAAATTACACAGCAAATCTAGCTGTAAACAGCTTCAACAGTATGTGATTATTTCTTCCTGTGATACAATGAGAGCAGCCATGTTATGCTTGTAAACATTACACAAGCAAGCTGATCTGTATCTCCAGCCCTCAGCCTGTGAAAACTTCACTCCCCTCTCCTCCTCCCTCCTCCCCTCTGCCTTTGAAATATCTGTCTAGTAATCTCCTTTTCCTCCTGCCCAGACTGAGCTCCCATAAGCCCTTGCTACATGAGTCTGAGAGTGCCAAGGCACTGGAGCTGTGGGTGAGGCTTGTTTAGTTTATAGGGAATTAGAGTATTAAAACGAAAAGAAGAAAAGTATTGGGCTTGAGGAATGCCCTATAAACTGTATGAAAGGAACACAATTATGCAATGAGTAAAAGTTTATCTCGGATCCACTTTAACAAACTGTTTCTTTACTCTAAATACACCTCTCTGACACTGCAGCTATTCGTGGTTTTGGTGCTACATATCAATACAGTGCTTGTGTCCCCATGTAAAACTTGCACTGGGATCCCAACCTTCTTACTTACGCCACCTGCCAGTAGTGCAGTTGGTTTATGCCAATAACTCATATTCAGTCATCTTTTTTATAAGTTTCCTTTTTACCCTGAATATATATTGCTATTACGTTATCTAATAAGCGAAACAACAGCAGTTAGAACAGCTATGGGTTTTAAACCCCCGGTTCTGGATGTACGCCTGGTTTACAGTACTTGATCATCAATTCAAGGAGTTTCTGTTTGTAACTTTGGAAGAAATACACTACTCCATTTCAGCAGTTCAGAAAACTCTTCTCAACTTTATTGAGCAACTGACAAAGAAAGCCTCTTTCAGTGATGAAAAGAGAAACTGACGAATTCTGAGAAAACCATCACTCTATAAATATGTCCAAGAAGGGGGTTGTTACATATTTGGAATGGCAAGGTTTGGCTATTTTTAATGGCGTAAGTCTTGCGAGATGGGTTGTCTCTAGAGGTACTGAGAGTCAGGGGACACTAATGATTTTGTTACGAGGCCTTATTGCATGCCTCATGTTGTAGGATGAAGCACATTACAGCTTGTTAGTAAAGTTAATTAGATATTTTAGCCCATGCCCTCACCTATATACATTCAAGTTGCTTAAAGTGCTACTTAAAGGAAATGTCCAGGCATGATAAAAAAAAAAATCTACTTACCTGGGGCTTCCTCCAGCCCTTGGCAGCCACTATGTCCCACGCACCGCTCTCAGCCGCTGGCTCCTGGTCCCCTCCGGTGCAGAGGACAACCTGGCGAGGTTGTCTTCTACTGCGCCTGTGCGAGTGCCACTGTCACTCAGGTCCACGTTGTCCGGAGTGTACTGTGCAGCAGTAGAGGACGACCTGGCGAGGTCAGCCTCTGTACCGGAGGGGACCGGGAGCAAGCGACTGAGAGCGGAGCTGCAGCATGGGACATAGGGGCTGCCTGGGGCTGGAAGAAGCCCCGGGTAAGTGGATTTTTTTTATCATGCCTGGACATTCCCTTAAGCCTAAAAAAAACTGTTTAACTTACCTTGGGCTTCTTGCCGTCCTCTGCAGTCATCCTGTGCCTGCAACGTCCTTCCGCGACCCTCCAGCAAGCAGAGGCGACCCCCTGAAAGCTCACTGGTCCTGGCCAGTCGTAGACTACTGCGTATGCGTGGCCCCAAGCCGCGCACACCCTGATCGGTATTTTCCCATACTGTGCATTGGAAGAACGCTGCCGTGCATGGGGACATGACAAGGAGGCCTGTGGCTGGCCAGCTTTCAGGGGGTTTCCTCTGATGGCCAGAGGGTATCGGAAGGATAGCGAGGGCACAGGATGACTGCGGGGGGCTGTAAGAAGCCCCTGGTAAGTTGTCCTTTTTTTAACTTCAGATTTCCTTTAACCACTTAAGCCCCTTTTCACTTTATGCCTCTGAGCAATGTTCACCTTCCATTCATTAGCCTATAACTTTATCACTACTTATCACAATGAACTGATCTATATCTTGTTTTTTCCACCACCAATTAGGCTTTCTTTGGGTGGTACATTTTGCTAAGAGCTACCTTACTGTAAATGCATTTTAACAGTAAGAATAAGAAAAAAACTGAAAAAATTCATTATTTCTAATTTTTCGGCCATTATAGTTATAAAATAATACAAGCCTCCATAATTAAAACCCATGTATTGTATTTGCCCATTTGTCCCGGTTATTTCACCGTTTAAATTATGTCCCTATCACAATGTATGGCGACAATATTTTATTTGGAAATAAAATAAAAGAGCAATTTTTTTTCCGTTTTGCATCCATCACTATTTACAAGCTTATAAAAAAAAATAATTCATCTTTACATAGATATTTAAAAAGTTTAGACCCTTAGGTAATATTTATGTGGGTTTTATGTGGGTATTTTTAGGAGGGTGGGATGTAAATAGTATTTGTTTGGGGTAAATATATGTGTATTTTTTTTTTTTTACATTTAGATGTAGTTTTACTTTTTGGCCACAAGATGGCAACCTTGAGTTTGTTTACATGACGTCACTCTAAGCATACAATGTACGCTTAGAGGGACATAGGAGTCAGAAAAAGCGAAGCTTCCGAGAGAAGCTGTCGCTTTTTCTGCGGGGGAGAGGAAGCAGTGATCAGGCGCCCTGGCCCGATTCATTGATTCCTGGGCTAACGAACTGCGGGCTGGGAGCGGGCCGTAGAACTACGTCAAGGAGGGCAAAGTGGTTAAAGGTGCTCTTAACTGTGCACATTAACTGTACAATATTTTCCTTAGATATGATCATTCGATCAGATTTTTGGGATCCTAAGTAATCGGAAGGTAATTATGAATTGTTTCCATAAACAGGTAGATTAGGGCACTTTGGGCCTGCTGTGGTAAAGTTGACATGCACGGGGAGCTCACTGTAATTTTACCATTACTAGCGCAGGTGAAGCACTGGACAGTATCCCTTATCATAGCAATGCGTGTTTTACCATGGTAACGCACATGGGGTTTGATTCACTAAGACAAATAGCATGACTTATCAAAGTTAGCACGCCTTTTCAAAGTTAACACGCCTTATCAGAGTAGCGCTACGAACCCACAGGGGTTCAGGGTGGAGCTCTCATCATTGCCAATTAGCAGGCATAAGTTTGTAGCGCTTGCTATGCTACTCTGATAAGGCATGTTATCTCTGATAAGGCTTGTTAACTTGGATAAGGCATGCTATTTGTCTTAGTGAATCAAGCCCAAGGGGTTAACACCCGGTGCTCTCCCTGTGCTAGTAACAGTAAAATTCCTGTGCGCTCCCTGTGCATGCCAACTTTAATGGATGTTACTGCACCAGGCCCACTCTTCAGATACCATCGTATCATTTCAACATTCCAGTTAACAAAATTCTGTATTCCAGTCGACCATAGAATCATTTCACGTCATTTTTCTCCACATACTGCGTGGTTTTCTTTACAATTTGATTGTAAAAAATTGATCGAATGATCACATTTCAGGAAAATATTGTATTCTTAATGGGCACCTTTAGATGATGTCTGTCCTTTTTTAGAAGAAATAAATGTTCACATATGTGCCCTCCCTTCTTGCGTAGTGAGTGACACCACATGGTGCATGGCAAGAGATGGGATAAACCATTACAGGGGAAACATGGAGGGGACCTCCTGAAGAGCAGGTAAACATCATTTATTCTCAACACTTTTCTGTATTGACCACTGCAGTAGCTGAAGGATGCGTAAAAAATGGGTCACTGTTTAAACCTGTGAAACCCCTGCTGCAATGTCACTAACTATTCCCCATTAGAGCCAGATCATCCACAAGGCAATCCTAGGCAGTTGCCTAGGGCCTGGTGAGAGTCCTGGTGGATCATGCTAGCTCCTAACAAATATTATTAAAAAAGCCAGGTGACCATCAGCATGGGAAAAAATGGCAAATTTGCCTAGGGCCTCATTTCATCTTAATCCTTTTCTGTTCCCCGTTCTGACCAATGCTATAAAATATTGACAACAGCTCTTATTTCAACTGTATAGTAGGCAGGCCCGGTCTGCCCATGATGCCAAGTGAGGCGACCTCTTCAGACGGCAGAAGTCTGGGGGCAGCACCAGGCAGAAACAGGAAGTGAAGAGAGTGCCTGCCAACCTATACTGAGGTCAACTGTACCTAGCTACCAACACTGGGGGCAACTGTACCTAGCTACCAACACTGGGGTCAACTGTACCTAGCTACCAACACTGGGGGCAACTGTACCTAGCTACCAACACTGGGGGAAACTGTACCTAGCTACCAACACTGGGGGCAACTGTACCTAGCTACCAACACTGGGGGCAACTGTACCTAGCTACCAACACTGGGGGCAACTGTACCTAGCTACCAACACTGGGGGCAACTGTACCTAGCTACCAACACTGGGGTCAACTGTACCTAGCTACCAACACTGGGGGCAACTGTACCTAGCTACCAACACTGGGGGAAACTGTACCTAGC
This sequence comes from Hyperolius riggenbachi, assembly GCF_040937935.1. Lineage (NCBI taxonomy): Eukaryota > Metazoa > Chordata > Amphibia > Anura > Hyperoliidae > Hyperolius > Hyperolius riggenbachi. The sequence continues at coordinate 453,266,373 of NC_090647.1, read as the reverse complement.
TACCAACACTGGGGGCAACTGTACCTAGCTACCAACACTGGGGGAAACTGTACCTAGCTACCAACACTGGGGGCAACTGTACCTAGCTACCAACACTGGGGGCAACTGTACCTAGCTACCAACACTGGGGGCAACTGTACCTAGCTACCAACACTGGGGGCAACTGTACCTAGCTACCAACACTGGGGGCAACTGTACCTAGCTACCAACACTGGGGGCAACTGTACCTAGCTACCAACACTGGGGGCACCTATAACTGGCTTCCAACCTATACTGAGGGTGTTTTTTTTTGGGGAGGGGGGCGCTCACCCCAGCTATAAGTGGAAATTGTCGGGTGCTGTGCGACCATCCCAATTATTGGAATCCTCACAAGTTTGCCTCGGGCAGCAAAAAGTCTAGAACCAGCCCTGACAGTAGGGATGCTCAGTGAAATTTGAATAATTCCATGGTGATCCAGATTTGATGTTAACTTTAATTCATGTTTATAATCAGTCTGAAAATAGACCAACCGAATGGAGCCACTGCACAGATCTTATTGGTCCATTTTCAAGTTGCACAAATATGCACTAAAATTTAAATAAAATCTGCATCAGCTCAGCATTATTTACATCTCGCTGTACTGGATGGTGCTAATAACAATGTGTAAAGTACAGTTTTAAAGAGACCCTCACAGCCTCACCCTGCACACACATTTGCCCATGTTTGAGACATTAGTCTTGTCACCAACCAGTTGTGACAGGTGTCAGGGGCCTGACCTGCAGTTTATCAAAGTAGCTGTACTTGTAACCCTTTACAAGCAAAATGTGTGACACTTTCTGCCATGCTCTTGATCAAATGACACAAAGTTACAGACACATAAGGTTTTTTGGTACCATTACAGCAGCACTGTGAAATATTCCGTTTTATTGCACGAAAAACAAGGATGATGCGTTTCACGACTCACGAGTCTATCCTGCTTCTTCGGATTAGTGAGGACAATGTGCCTGACAGTGTAAACATTCTAATGTAAGCTTTATAAACCTCAGCCACATTGATGACAACCCTAACTATTCATAAACATACAAAAAAAATATTTTGTTGCTACTTTATACTATCTATCTATCTATCTATCTATCTATCTATCTATCTTTTTATCTACACACAGGGGTCGAGTCCTGCGTGGACGTGGGTGAACGGCGTCCACCCACTTTTTCTTCAGCGTGGACGCCGTTCACCCTGGCTTGTGTGGAGGGGAGCAGAGCAGAGAAGGCGAGCTATGGGGACAGCGGGGATGGGCGGACATCTCCCCCCCATCCCTCACCTTCGTGCTCCCCTTCCTGCCTCTCCCCTCCAGTGTTGTGAAGTGTCGGGCCCGGTGGCGAAAGTGGGCGGAGACTTACCGCCTTCTTCCGGCCGCAAGGGACGCTCCGCTCTGTGTGCGGCTAGAAGACCAGACTAGCCGCACACAGAGTGGAGCGTCCCTTGCGACTGGAACGCAGTAAGTCTCCGCCCACTTTCGCTGCCGGGCCCGACACTTCACAACACTGGAGGGGAGAGGCAGGAAGGGGAGCACGAAGGTGAGGGATGGGGGGGGGGGAGATGTCCGCCCATCCCCACTGTCCCCATAGCTCGCCTTCTCTGCGCTGCTCACCTCCTGCTGGGGGCAAACCTGGCTACCTGGGCACATATACCCCTGCCTACATATACTGGGCATATATACCCCTGACTACATATACTGGGCACATATACCCCTGCCTACATATACTGGGCATATATACCCCTGACTACATATACTGGGCACATATACACCTGCCTACATATACTGGGCATATATACCCCTGACTACATATACTGGGCACATATACCCCTGCCTACATTTACTGGGCATATATACCCCTGACTACATATACTGGGAACATATACCCCTGCCTACATATACTGGGGACATATACCCCTGCCTACATATACTGGGCATATATACCCCTGACTACATATACTGGGCACATATACCCCTGCCTACATATACTGGGCACATATACCTCTGCCTATATATACTGGGCACATATCCCACTGGCTATATATACTGGGCACATATCACACTGGCTATATATACTGGGCACATATACCCCTGCCGATATATACTGGGCGCATATACCCCTAGCTATATATACTGGGCACATATACCCCTGACTACATATACTGGGGACATATCCCACTGGCTACATATACTGGGCACATATACCCCTGCCTATATATACTGCGCACATATACCCCTGGCTATATATACTGGGCACATATACCCCTGACTACATATACTGGGGACATATCCCACTGGCTACGTATACTGGGCACATATATCCCTGGCTACATATACTAGGCAACTATACCTCTGGCTACATATACTGGGGACTACTATACTCATGGCTACTTATACTGGGGACACCTATAGACCTGGCTACCTGGGGGTACCTATTTTGGGGGAACTGCTGGCAGATTATCTGCATTTTTGTGGAACCGCTGTTATGTATTTTGGGGAACAACTGCCAGATTATGTGTATGTTAGGGGAACGGCTGCTGCCAGATTACGTGTATTTTCGGGAACTGCTGCCAGATTGTGTATGTTTGGGGGACCACTACTGCCAGATTATATGTCCTTTGGGTGTTACGTGTATTTTGGGTGATCCGCTGCCAGGTTTCGCGTATTTTGGGGAACTGCTTCCAAATTATGTGTATGTTGGTGGAACTGCTGCTGCCACATTGTCTATTTTTGGGGAGCCACTTCCATATTATCTGTATCTTGGAGAAACTTCTACCAGATTATATGTCTTTTTGGTGAAATGCTGTCAGATTACATCTATTTTTGGGGGATACACTACGGCAGAGCTCAAACTTCCTCGGCAGACCTTTTACATCGCTGCTAAGGTCATGTATATTTGGCCCCACCCATGACCATGCCCACGGTGTGCTTGACCACGCCCATTTTTGGCACGCCGCGCAGGAGTTCTCCAAGTGTGTCCACTAACTTCTTTTCCCAGGACTAGACCCGTCTACACACATATATAATTCAAGAAATAGATGTTGATGATGTAGCTAAGGTTCATCAAAACTCCAAAAGTTTTAAGCACACACAGCTTTAGAAAGTCACAGGATTATGATTATGGGTTTCTGTGTTACCAGCAGCTCACTGTAAGTAGACTGGCTGGGTCAGTCATAGTTATCATTACTCTAGAGGTATGAATTTGTACTGGTATGATATTTCTGCCTCGTCAGATGCTTTTGTAGGTCAGTTTCAGTTCAGTGGAGAACTAGCTCAGACTTGCCCCACATTTATTGCCATTACCAGACACGAAATATTGATAAGAGGTGGTATTTATAACTAAAGTAATAAACTGCGTCCAAGCTCTCTCTGGACAGACAAGCCTCTGATCTTGCTATTGAAGATCTGACAGTAAATGAAGAGATAGCACACCACAGGCTGCTGCAATAAGCTGTAGCGTCATACTGCATGTTTTTGGTAGAGCCCTTGCTGAGGTGTTAATAGGGCTCCGCCCGAAACATGTTGTGTGTCCTGAACACTGGCAATTCCTCTCGCTCAAGATGATTCATGGCCTAGCAGGGTACTCTGTTTTATAGAGGGAGGTAGTGGGGAAGACATGCAAATAGCACCCTTATTCTTTTGAAACATAAACAAATAACATAGCATGAGAGTGAGCCACCCAAATGTATCACTAAAGAGGAAGCCAGTGATGTTTAGGACACCTGTACACAGGGCCGGGCCGAGGCAGAGGTGAGAGAGGCTCCAGCCTCAGGGCTCAGTTTAGGAGAGGGTGCACAACTCACTATAGTGTTAGAAGCAGAAAGAAATAAGGAAAGGGGATACATAGCAGTGACTGCAAGCCAGATAACTAGAGATTAATGTGTTGGGGGGGATTGGGGCCCTGGGGTACCTCTTATTCTAATAGCAATCAGTGTGTGATGGCTGGGGTGGGAGGGATGGAGGGGCGCACTTTGGTGTCTCAGCCTTGGGTGCTGGAGGAACTTATCCCAGTTATGCCTGTACACACTTAAGATTTTCATCTGAAGCGATCAGGAATGAATGTTCCAGCCTAAGAAAGTGTAATGTTTGGAGCTTTAGGAGCACTTTGTGTCCGAGCTGTAATCTGTAATGCAGTAGATACAGTAGATGTCATGAGAAATATAGACGCAAACACAGCAGACAGGCTGTATAAATCCATAAAGTCTTTTGGAGCTGAACCAAATAGACAGTTTGAAGTACCGGGATCACACATTCTCACTTAGATTCTTGAAGTGTGTCCCGATGAGATATGTGCAGCAGGGTATCAGGGTGGTCTTTCTTCTGCTGTGCGATACTCCTAGGATGTTTCCTACAGTTTGCTCACCTAGGAACAGCTAAAATCTGCAGATCGTCAGACAACAGTGGGGTCAGTAATTGTTATTACAGGCAGCATCTAGTCAGTACGTTGAACTAAAGAGAATAGGAATAGCGTGGCACTTCTCCTCTCTAATGGGGGATTTATTGACTCCAGCCTCTCAGGCGGGTTTTACGTGAACAGGTGGTCAATAATATACTGACAGTCTTATTCGTATACAAACACTGTATGCAGGACGTGTGCTCCGCTGTTATACTATGAAGGAAGAGATATGGACAATGTAAAATGAAGAGCAGAGAGCGTGCATCATCCGTCCAGACTTGTGCATTTATTGCGGATAGGCAAAAACCAGTGCAGATACAATACGGTGCATAACATGAATCATCTGTATTACATGTTTGATGTGCATATCATAGTTGGCAGACTTATCTGTATTCCCGTAACTAGCCCGTCAGTGATGGAGGTGGGAGCATGGGAGTGAGATGGGCCTAGCGACGGCCGTTTCGCGTCCTCCTGGACGCTTGGTCACGCTGCGCTCCACTATGCGCCGGCGACGCTTGGCCACAGTTTACATACGGGAGGGTCCGCCTCCCCTGTGGCGTCGCAACGTCGGCGCTGATTGGAGCTCAAGAATTCCTCCAATGGAAGAGCCCGCGACGCATGATGACGTAGACGGTGGCCAAAGGATAACACTGCATGCGCTCCAGCTTGCCGCATCGACGTGCGTCATGTCTGACGCGTCCCGCACCACCCAATCACTGAACTGGCAAAAAGCGTGTCATGCGGCCCACTGGCCGCATAAACACGCGTCACGTGGAGCGCAAACAAATTGATCTAACTCCACCACCCGGATACATTACATCCTGGTATTGCAGGGGACCACATGCCGGTTTCAAAATTTCCGGCAGGGTGCGTGATGCCCATTAAAGCGTATGGAACGCTAGTCAGGTGCATCCATGGCCATCCATCCACTATCCTGCCCGTATATATACGTGGCAGTCAATCAAAACGTCACTGGCTCATCCACTGGTGAATTACAATTAAGTGAAGAAACTGTGTAAGTGTGAAGATGTGTTTCAACGTTAAAATTGGATGCTGGGGCTGAGGAGCAGAAACATTATATAATCATTCCATATATTCATAAGCTGTTACATGGTTCCTAGATCGTTCACTGATCCAATATGAAACCCATAGTAGAAACGATGAGGGGGGGAGGGAAAGGGAAGGAAGGGAAGGGGTAAGACGGGGGGGGGGGAAAGAGGCTGGAGCAGGGGGGGGGGGAAGAAGAAGGGAAAGAAAACAGGGGTGAGAAGGGAAAACAAGAAGGGGAGGCTTCATCGCCTAACAGGACAACCAGCAGTTGTATTCATCATGCGCATTCAGTCCCCCAAACGCACATAAATTCATTTACTTGAAAACACACATCATAGGTCATGGGTCCAACATACTAGAGAGTTCGACCTTATCATTGAGGCCAACAGGGCCCAGGGCTTCAGTCTGTAAAATTAGCCAGGTTTCTCTTCTCAACAATTTCCTTGCTCTGTCCCCACCCCTCCTCTCCTTATCTATCCTCTCCAAACCTGCGAATTTTAACCCCTTTACATCTCCTTCATGTTCATCTCTCATATGAGCAATAAACCGAGCACAACCTTTTCCACTTTTCACCGACCCCACATGTTCTCCCACTCGTTCCTTCAAGGGACGAGTGGTTTGTCCTATATAATAACGTCCACAGGGGCAGAAGAGGACGTATACAACATACTTAGTTTGGCAAGTGATTAGGGTATTAACCACTAGGCTCTCTTTTCCTACCTGTACACGCTTCTTGGGAATCATACGAGGGCAAAACTTGCAATGCCCACATCGGTGATTCCCTTTGGGCATGCCTGTATCCAGCCAATTTCCTTTCTTGGGGGAGATGAACTCACTATTAGTCAGCATATCACCTAACGTAGGTGCCCTCCTAAATGCCACCCTCGGGGGGCCACCAAGGGCCTGCCTCAGGGTGTCATCCCTTTCTACCAAGGGCCAGTTAGTAAAAATGGCTTTCCTGACTAAACTGGCCATGGGTGTGTAGTCAAAAGTAAACGTTATCCGGTCCTGCAACGGTCTTGGCCTTTGTTTGGGTGTCAAGAGGCTCTGTCTGGACTGACATTTAGCCCTATGATATGCCTCCTCCAACCATGTGGCCTCATAACCCCTACTGGACAAACGTTTAGTTAAATCAGCTGCCTGCATTTCAAATTCTTTATCATCAGCATTATTTCTCCGTAGTCTCAAATACTGGCTATATGGAATGGCCTTAACAACGTGCTGGGGATGAAAACTTTTAGCGTGAAGAAGGGAATTCGTTGCCGTTGGCTTCCTGTATCCTTCGCAACACAAATCATTTCTTCCACAAAAATTGGCCCGCGATCTGCTTCCTTCCCATCCTCGCTGTCCGGTGTGGTACCATATACCTAAAATGCATAAGTCTGTGACCGCACCGCCGGGACGTCCCATAGTTTCCGGCTGTGGGTCTCTTACGGAGAGGCTGTCCAGATACCTCGACCATCTCCTGCGCCCCCTCCTTAAGGGGGTGCCCTCTTATTTGAGGGATACGTTGGAGGTTCTGCAGATGGTGGAGCGTGCCACGTGGGTCCCCGGTGACAGACTGGCCACTATCGATGTGGTCAGTCTGTACAGCCGTATCCCCCAGGATCTGGGGATTGAAGCTGTCAAGCGTTTTTTGAAGCGTACCGATAGAGATGAGGAATATATTGTCTTCGTCTGTGAATGTTTGGATTTTGTATTGAGGCATAATGCCTTTATGTTTGATGGACAATGGTACCATCAGATAGCGGGTACGGCCATGGGGACCCCCGTGGCATGCTCCTTTGCCAACCTCTTTCTGGGGGCGTGGGAGGAGTCTGCTGTGCTCTCGGACAAGAATCCATTCCGTCGGCACATCAGACAATGGTCGAGGTATGTGGACGATGTCCTGGTGGTGTGGTCAGGTACGGACATACAATTTGAGAGCTTTCTGCGCTATATTAATAGCAACACAATTAATATGGAGTTCACTGCAGAGATGAGTGATGTAGCGGTGACTTTTCTTGATTTAAGAATTATGGTTAAGAACAATGATTTGTGTTGCGAAGGATACAGGAAGCCAACGGCAACGAATTCCCTTCTTCACGCTAAAAGTTTTCATCCCCAGCACGTTGTTAAGGCCATTCCATATAGCCAGTATTTGAGACTACGGAGAAATAATGCTGATGATAAAGAATTTGAAATGCAGGCAGCTGATTTAACTAAACGTTTGTCCAGTAGGGGTTATGAGGCCACATGGTTGGAGGAGGCATATCATAGGGCTAAATGTCAGTCCAGACAGAGCCTCTTGACACCCAAACAAAGGCCAAGACCGTTGCAGGACCGGATAACGTTTACTTTTGACTACACACCCATGGCCAGTTTAGTCAGGAAAGCCATTTTTACTAACTGGCCCTTGGTAGAAAGGGATGACACCCTGAGGCAGGCCCTTGGTGGCCCCCCGAGGGTGGCATTTAGGAGGGCACCTACGTTAGGTGATATGCTGACTAATAGTGAGTTCATCTCCCCCAAGAAAGGAAATTGGCTGGATACAGGCATGCCCAAAGGGAATCACCGATGTGGGCATTGCAAGTTTTGCCCTCGTATGATTCCCAAGAAGCGTGTACAGGTAGGAAAAGAGAGCCTAGTGGTTAATACCCTAATCACTTGCCAAACTAAGTATGTTGTATACGTCCTCTTCTGCCCCTGTGGACGTTATTATATAGGACAAACCACTCGTCCCTTGAAGGAACGAGTGGGAGAACATGTGGGGTCGGTGAAAAGTGGAAAAGGTTGTGCTCGGTTTATTGCTCATATGAGAGATGAACATGAAGGAGATGTAAAGGGGTTAAAATTCGCAGGTTTGGAGAGGATAGATAAGGAGAGGAGGGGTGGGGACAGAGCAAGGAAATTGTTGAGAAGAGAAACCTGGCTAATTTTACAGACTGAAGCCCTGGGCCCTGTTGGCCTCAATGATAAGGTCGAACTCTCTAGTATGTTGGACCCATGACCTATGATGTGTGTTTTCAAGTAAATGAATTTATGTGCGTTTGGGGGACTGAATGCGCATGATGAATACAACTGCTGGTTGTCCTGTTAGGCGATGAAGCCTCCCCTTCTTGTTTTCCCTTCTCACCCCTGTTTTCTTTCCCTTCTTCTTCCCCCCCCCCCTGCTCCAGCCTCTTTCCCCCCCCCCCCCCCCCGTCTTACCCCTTCCCTTCCTTCCCTTTCCCTCCCCCCCTCATCGTTTCTACTATGGGTTTCATATTGGATCAGTGAACGATCTAGGAACCATGTAACAGCTTATGAATATATGGAATGATTATATAATGTTTCTGCTCCTCAGCCCCAGCATCCAATTTTAACGTTGAAACACATCTTCACACTTACACAGTTTCTTCACTTAATTGTAATTCACCAGTGGATGAGCCAGTGACGTTTTGATTGACTGCCACGTATATATACGGGCAGGATAGTGGATGGATGGCCATGGATGCACCTGACTAGCGTTCCATACGCTTTAATGGGCATCACGCACCCTGCCGGAAATTTTGAAACCGGCATGTGGTCCCCTGCAATACCAGGATGTAATGTATCCGGGTGGTGGAGTTAGATCAATTTGTTTGCGCTCCACGTGACGCGTGTTTATGCGGCCAGTGGGCCGCATGACACGCTTTTTGCCAGTTCAGTGATTGGGTGGTGCGGGACGCGTCAGACATGACGCACGTCGATGCGGCAAGCTGGAGCGCATGCAGTGTTATCCTTTGGCCACCGTCTACGTCATCATGCGTCGCGGGCTCTTCCATTGGAGGAATTCTTGAGCTCCAATCAGCGCCGACGTTGCGACGCCACAGGGGAGGCGGACCCTCCCGTATGTAAACTGTGGCCAAGCGTCGCCGGCGCATAGTGGAGCGCAGCGTGACCAAGCGTCCAGGAGGACGCGAAACGGCCGTCGCTAGGCCCATCTCACTCCCATGCTCCCACCTCCATCACTGACGGGCTAGTTACGGGAATACAGATAAGTCTGCCAACTATGATATGCACATCAAACATGTAATACAGATGATTCATGTTATGCACCGTATTGTATCTGCACTGGTTTTTGCCTATCCGCAATAAATGCACAAGTCTGGACGGATGATGCACGCTCTCTGCTCTTCATTTTACAGCATCTAGTCAGTGTTGTAAAATAAAGTTTGAGGCAGATGGTAGACAAATAACAGGAATTAGAAATCAAGTCATAGTTTTAACTAGAGTAGCAGACAAGTGATGCAAGTTATGCAATCGCTTGTCAAGAATGTTTTGCTCAGTGCCTTTTCCTGCGCACTTAGTATTCAGTGATATAAATTAATAATAATCCAAAACAATATCATAGGTAGACTAAAGCAATGTTTCTCAACATTTTATTGGTATGTACCTCTTTTAAAACCCCATACTCACCAAGTACCCCCTAGTATAGGAAACATTATCACAAGTACCCCTTGATAAATATATATTTAATGATAGTACATGATAATTGGTTTAAAATCGTTTCCAAGTATTTACTATTGCTTTTAATTATCTAAAATGCTAATTTGGTGTTGTTTAAATAAGATTTATCAATTTGTAAAACGCTACATTTTTGGTTAAGTATATCAAGCCGAGTACCCCCTGGAACCATCAAAAGTACCCCCTGGGGTACTCATCCACACGTAGAGAACCTAGGTGCTAGAGCATGCTTAGACTGTGTTATTTTATTTAACCACTTGCCGACCGCGCACTCATAACGCGCGTCGGCAAAGTGGCAGCTGCAGGACCAGCGACGCAGTACTGCGTCGCCAGCTGCAGGCTGATTAATCAGGAAGCAGCCGCTCGTGCGAGCGGCTGCTTCCTGTCAATTCACGGCGGGGGGCTCCGTGAATAGCCTGCGGGCCGCCGATGGTGGCTCGCAGGCTAAATGTAAACACAAGCGGAAATAATCCGCTTTGTTTACATTGTACGGCGCTGCTGCGCAGCAGCGCCGTAAGGCAGATCGGCGATCCCCGGCCAATCAGCGGCCGGGGATCGCCGCCATGTGACAGGAGACAGCCTGTCACTGGCTGCACAGGACGGATAGCGTCCTGTGCAGCCCGGATCTCCAGGGGGGGCCAGGTAGGAGAGGGAGGGGGAGGATTTCGCCGCGGAGGGGGGCTTTGAGGTGCCCCCCCCGCAACACCCGGCAGGCAGGAGTGATCAGACCCCCCCAGCACATCATCCCCCTAGTGGGGAAAAAAGGGGGGCGATCTGGTCACTCTGCCTGCACCCTGATCTGTGCTGGGGGCTGCAGAGCCCACCCAGCACAGATCAGCTACAACAGCGCTGGTCCTTAAGGGGGGGTAAAGGGTGGGTCCTCAAGTGGTTAATATAGCCGTGGATACACTCATGGAAGTTACAGTATATAGGAGCTTCTGTTTCCCCTGTTCCCCTGATATGCTGCAGATTTTGGTTTATAAGTTATTTTGCTAAATCTTAAATCATAACATGCAATATATTTATGGTTATGCTTATTACTATACCTAATCATGTAAGGAGTCTTTTTTTCTAACTACTGTATTAAATGTACAAGTTTTTCATATGTCATTGCAAAATACAATACAGAGATTCAAGCACTTTATTATTGTGTAACACAACAAAATTACTTTTCATGACAGCCCCATGGTGCATATAAAGAACATAGTGATAGTGACTAGGGTAGAAATAGGGGAATTATACAAATATGCCAGGTACCGGTATTTCAAATATTTAAACAATTTGTACACAGTGTTCATTATTTCAGAGAAGATTCAGAGTTTAACAAGTGTATGGCAGAGGGGAAAAAAAGCTATGTTTTGTGTGTACACAGATAGACCTAAAACATCTACCTGATGGAAGGAGCTCAAAGAAGGTGTTTCCAGGGCGAGTGTTGTCTTGATAATGTTTTTTGGCCCTTCTCATACAGCGAGTCTTATACAAGAGTTCAAGTGATGGTAGTTCAGCCCCGATAATGACCTCTGCTGCTTATACAACTCGCTGCTGGGATTCTCTAGTAGCCTTGGTGCAGCTGTTGTACCAGGCTGTCATGCAATTGGTCAAGATGTTTTATATTGTGAATCTGTAGAAATTAACCAGCAGCTTCTGTGTTTTGCCTTCAGGGAAGGAACACACCAGGCAGAATCGCATACGTTTTCCCCAAAGCACATAGTGAAAACCGCATATGTGATTCTGCCTAGTGTGTTCCTGCCCTAATGCTAGGTACACACGATACAATTTTCTGACAGATTTATTGTCATATTGATTATTGATTACAGGTCCGATCTGATTTCCAAACGGTTTTCCATTCACTTCTATGGAAAATCGATTGGAATATCGAACGGAAATTAGATCAGACCTGTTGGAAACAATCGATGTGGGTTGCAAAAGTATTCGGCCCCCTTGAAGTTTTCCACATTTTGTCATATTACTACCACAAACATGAATCAATTTTATTGGAATTCCACATGAAAGACCAACACAAAGTGGTGTACACATGAGAAGTGGAATGAAAATCATACATTATTCCAAACATTTTTTACAAATAAATAACTTTAAAGTGGTGTGTGCATAGTTATTCGGCCCCCTTTGATCTGAGTGCAGTCAGTTGCCTATAGACATTGCCTGATGAGTGCTAATGACTAAATAGAGTGCACCTGTGTGTAATCTTATGTCAGTACAAATACAGCTGCTCTGTGAGGGCCTCAGAGGTTGTCTAAGAGAATATTAGGAGCAACAACACCGTGAAGTCCAAAGAACACACAAGACAGGTCGGGGATCAAGTTATTGAGAAATTTGCAAAAGTTGGCTTAGGCTACAAAAAGATTTCCAAAGCCTTGAACATCCCACAGAGCACTGTTCAAGCGATCATTCAGAAATGGAAGGAGTATGCCACAACTGTAAACCTACCAAGACAAGGCCATCCACCTAAACTCACAGGCCGACCAAGGAGAGCGCTGATCAGAAATGTAGTCAAGAAGCCCATGGTGACTCTGGACGAGCTGCAGAGATCTACAGCTCAGGTGGGAGACTCTGTCCATAGGACAACTATTAGTCATGCACTGTACAAAGGTGGCCTTTATGGAAGAGTGGCAAGAAGAAAGGCATTGTTAACAGAAAGCATAAGAAGTCCCGTTTGCAGTTTGCCACAAGCCATGTGGGGGACACAGCAGCCATGTGGAAGAAGGTGCTCTGGTCAGATAAGACCAAAATGGAACTTTTTGGCCAAAATGCAAAACACTATGTGTGGCGGAAAACTAACACTGCACATCACTCTGAACACACCATCCCCACTGGCAAATATGGTGGTGGCAGTATCATGCTCGGGGGGTGCATCTCTTTAGCAGGGACAGGGAAGCTAGTCAGAGTTGATGGGAAGATGGATGGAGCCAAATACAGGGCAAACTTGGAATAAAACCTCTTGGAGACTGCAAAAGAATTGAGACTGGGGCGGAGGTTCATCTTCCAGCAGGACAATGACCCTAAACATAAAGCCAGGGCAACAATGGAATGGTTTAAAACAAAACATATCTATGTGTTAGAATGGCCCAGTCAAAGCCCAGATCTAAATCCAATCGAGAATCTGTGGCAAGATCTGAAAACTGCTGTTCACAAACGCTGTCCATCTAATCTGACTGAGCTGGAGCTGTTTTGCAAAGAAGAATGGGCAAGGTTTTCAGTCTCTAGATGTGCAAAGCTGGTAGAGACATACCCTAAAAGACTGGCAGCTGTAATTGCAGCAAAAGGTGGTTCTACAAAGTATTGACTCAGGGGGCCGAATAATTACGCACACCCCACTTTGCAGTTATTTATTTGTAAAAAAATGTTTGGAATGATGTATGATTTTCGATCCACTTCTCACATGTACACCACTTTGTATTGGTCTTTCACGTGGAATTCCAATAAAATTGATGCATGTTTGTGGCAGTAATGTGACAAAATGTGGAAAACTTCAAGGGGGCTGAATACTTTTGCAACCCACTGTATGTATTTATATGTGGTGGAGTGGAGTGATATTGCCTACATAGTTCAGTTAAGATGATCCAGAACCTCTTGTATTATGTGTAGTGGACTAGTCCTTAAAGCCATCCTATGAAGAGAATCATACAAAATTTGAGCTAATAAGGTGCAGTATTCATATCAGTTACAGTAATGGTGGTATCTAAAGTGTATTGTATACTGTTGAGTGTATTATGCAGCAGATGTTTGCATATACTCCTCCCTCCTCTAGAGTGTTATCATGGCTTAGATTTGAGAATCCTCTGGAATTGAATATAGCTGAAAAACACTGCTATATGTGACACTTAGAGGCAGGGCATAACTACAAATGATCTCCCCCTCCAGAGTTCCCATCCTTTATCTTGCCACCCCTTGGTGACCCTTACAGGCTGAGGGCCTATCTTGCAAGGGTCGTAAAACAAGTGCGCTTATCATAACCTTTACACCCATAACAAGTGTAGCCACAAAAACACCAGATCTGAAGGATGGATCCCTTTACTGAAAGAAGGGAAGGTTAGTAGGTGGGTCCCCTCAAAGCTCTGGCCCCCTCTTGCAGGGGCTGCTCCCCTCCAGTTACATCCCTGCTTAGAGGGTACCTGAAGTGACTTGTAATGTGGTGAGATAATCAACAACAACAGAACATTTGTAGAGCGCTTTTCTCCCTGAGGACCCAAAGCGCATCATGTGTGTGGAATTGCAACCTTTGGAAATCACTAGGCGGCATCCAATTTGCATGTGGGGAAATTAACAGAAAGTCTGTTGCATTCTATTGCACTACGCATGCGAATCCCCATAGTCGTACATGACACTGCTATAGGGATTGGGATGCATACTCGCATCAGACACAGTGTGAAAGTGGAAACTAGCCCTAATATGGGGTACAATTCCCTCCATCACACTGTAAAATTATTCCACCAGTGTGGGTGTTCCAAGGCAGGTCAAGATAGGTCAAACTATCCTCATTGCAAGGGGCTAGGTACACACAGACACAGGCTGATAAGATCAGGCTATAATGGATTTCAGCTCCTTCAGAAGCAATGAAAGGATCAGTGAGGGTCAGAGGCCATGACACAGGTCTTGTAAACAGTCGTTTATAGGGAATAATTGCAGGATTAAAGGAAAAAATTACACTCTATAATAGGGACTTTGATTTCAGCCTGCTTACACTGAAAGCAAATGAGCTCTTTTCTGTAACTGACATGCCTGCATTATACCATTTCAGTACAATAAATAATGCAGGTGCAATGCTGTATTAATCAGGACCTCATTTTAAATTATTTTAAAATACAATGAGGGGAGCTGGGAGATATATGCAGACAGCATAGTGGAGTGGCGTTTATAACTCACCTCCCCCGGGATCTGGACGCTCACAGCAGGTCTTCTTCAGGTGCTCCGAGGCTCTTGATCCCTTGAGGGAGGCCACTGTTTGTCACATGATGACAGACGGCGATCTCACCATAGATGTAGAGTGCCTCCCGGAGGACAGGAGGAAGAACTACAGCGATGGATGCCGGGGAGGTGAGTAATGTGCAGGGCTGCTGCAGAATCTCTTTGGGGTATTATTTTTTTCTGAATTTTAGGGTCTGTAAGCACATAAAAAATGTGTGCCTCTTTTAGACCCTAAAATCCCTAGAATCCAAGGAAGAAATACTGCCATGGTTACTGGTGTTCTGCAGTCTGTGACAAGCAATCTTAATTGGAAATATGAGGGTCATCCAGAAAGTAACAGCCATTTTCAATTAATCAATTAAGAAAACGTTTTTTATTTTATTTTAGACACACTGGCTTCAATTTACTAAACATTACCGCATCCGGTAATGCAGGAAACAGCTGGTTTTACCGGATGTCTTGCCAAACACCAATTCACTAAGGCTGTTACCACATTGAAAAGTAAAATTACCGACTAGTGAGGTAATTTACCAACTTGTACCTCAATAAATGTAAATTCACAAAGATTAGAGCATTTGGGAAAATGTGTAAAATGTTCAGTACTTTAAGACCAGCCTGGACCTGTTGATAACTAGCAAGCAGCATGCAGTAAAATTGAAAGACTAAGGGAGACAGCCAATAGGAAGAGCCACCTGGTCCTGCTACTCACCCCATTTGATCCGATGTACTGCCAGACGGGACATCAGAAAGGGAAAAAAAAAAGCAGGAGGAGACATTCAAAGAGCTTTACTGTATGAAGTAGAAAAGTGGAGCGCTCTATCGTGCATTAAACATTTTATTAGAACTTTAAATGATTAAAAGTTGCACTTACAGAATCAACGTTAAGTGTAGGCATATCACGCTAAATGTGCAGGCTACCGATCTCCCTGTATGGTGGCCAGCAACAAAAAAGTCAGACAGGAACGTTCAGTAAACCTCTCATTCATCAGGTCGACTGATGAAGGGGGTTTACTTCAAAACACAATCAGCACGGTCCACTACCTGATTGTTACACTTTGTTCCTGTCTGACTTCTACACTGCTGGCCATAGTTTGGAGGGAGAGAACCGTTGACACCATACGGGGAGATATTTAACCTGCACATTTGGTGCGATATGCCTACACTTGACGTTGATCCTGTAAGGGCAACTTTTAACCTTGTAAAGTTCTATTAACCAGCCGGGCGGTATGGACGAGCTCAGCTCGTCCATCACCGCCGGAGGCTGCCGCTCAGGCCCTGCTGGGCCGATTTTCATCAAATAAAAAGCAGCACACGCAGCCGGCACTTTGCCAGCCGCGTGTGCTGCCTGATCGCCGCCGCTCTGCGGCGATCCGCCGCGAGCAGCGGCGAAAGAGGGTCCCCCCAGCCGCCTGAGCCCAGCGTAGCCGGAACAAAAAGTTCCGGCCAGCGCTAAGGGCTGGATCGGAGGCGGCTGACGTCAGGACGTCGGCTGACGTCCATGACGTCACTCCGCTTGTCGCTATGGCGACGATGTAAGCAAAACAAGGAAGGCCGCTCATTGCGGCCTTCCTTGTTTATTCTGGGCACCGGAGGCGATCGGAAGAACGCCTCCGGAGCGCCCTCTAGTGGGCTTTCATGCAGCCAACTTTCAGTTGGCTGCATGAAATAGTTTTTTTTTAATTTAAAAAAAACTTCCCGCAGCCGCCCTGGCGATCTTAATAGAACGCCAGGGTGGTTAAACCGTTTAATGCACCATAGAGCGCTCCACTTTTTTCTTCATTTAGATCACTCAAGCTTTAGTCCCACAAGTTTTCCTGGAGCAGCCACTTGGTGATTCCTAAGAGTGAAGCATTGAGGATTGCTAATCCTTGACTGAGCACAGTAGAAAGTTGGATTTTTACAAGAGCTTTTCTGTATCCATTTAGACATGCAGATCTATAGACTAATACACAGAAGAGGGCCCTCAAGTGACATGCATGAACATCTAAAGGTATGCAGGAAGCCCTTTACCTTAGCTGTCACAAGACTGAAGCAGGAATGGCTCATGCAGACCACTTGTAGGAGAAGAATCTCAGCTTGCTACAGAGACCTGCTCCATAGCTAGCGAGACTTCTACATTACCGATCAGGTCTTAGCGAATTGAAGCAACATTTTTCAGTATATTACCAAACTATTACTGCATGCATGGAATTTGGAAAAAAAAGTGTAAATTACAGAACGCAGTTTCTTACCAAACAAATTGAAGCTACTATCTTCTGATTATTTCTCCACATAATCGCCTCCTTTGTTTACACATTTATTTCTTTTCAATCCCTTTGCTGTAGTAGCATCACACGCTTCACCTATTGGGTAGGATGATGTGACAGGGGGGCTTCATGTTAGTGCTCCTTAAAGAGACTCTGTAACAACAAAAACCTCCCCTGGGGGGTACTCACCTCGGGTGGGGGAAGCCTCCGGATCCTAATGAGGCTTCCCACGCCGTCCTCTGTCCCACGGGGGTCTCGCCGCAGCCCTCCGAACAGCCGGCGACTGTGCCGACTGTCAGTTCAATATTTACCTTTGCTGGCTCCAGCGGGGGCGCTGTGGCGACTTTCGGCACGGAAATAGACGGAAATACCCGATCTCCGTCGGGTCCGCTCTACTGCGCAGGCGCCGGAAACTTGCGCCTGCGCAGTAGAGCAGACCCGACGGCGATCGGGTATTTCCGCCTACTTCGGCGCCGAGAGGCATCAGAGCGCCTGCGCAGGAGCCAGGAAGGTAAATATTGCGTCACGGCTGTACGGAGGGCTACAGCGAGACCCCCGAGGGACGCAGGACGGCGTGGGAAGCCTCATTAGGATCCTGAGGCTTCCCCCACCCGAGGTGAGTACCCCCCAGGGGCCGTTTTGTCGTTACAGTTCCTCTTTAAACAAAACAGCATTCTGCTGTCACATAGCAAGCAGTGCAGGGAGAGAAGAAGAGGCTAACTCAACAGATGCAAGTTAAATTACACAGAAAGAATACCTTGCATGGCAGATAAAAGCTAATGGCTGTTACTTACTGGATATATGTATATTGGGACTCCTATAAACCTTATTGTTTTCTTTAGTGTGATGTAAATTTTGTGATGAGGTCGGATCCATGAATTACAAGGTCCTTCTTCCTAGGTTATAATTCTTTCTTCAACATGAAGAAACATGCATATTATTTGTATGCTTATTCATTTATAATAATAACCTGACCTGATTGTTCTCTTGCACTCCCTTTTGGAGCGGACGCTGGGTCAGAAGTTCCTCAGAAGTTGGACAGTCCTCCTGGTGCTTCCTTGACATGCATGTGCTATGATGTTATTACATGTGCAGTGAAAGATGGAGATGCTGGGAGAAGTAGGGCCACTGGGACCTCCACAAAATATTTAAAGAGAGCCCACGGTGGTCTCATAAAATGAAAAAAAAGTAGGCTACCTGATCTGGGGGGCTGAGCTGATCAGGTAGCTCTTCCCACCGCTCCTGTGGGCCGCGCTGACCAACTTTCACTTTCGTGACTTCTGGGTCACGACGCTGCGCTGAGAGACTGTGTGTCTCACAGCGTGCAGGAAGGCGGGTGAGCAGCCGGGGCACGGCCAGGGAGAAAGAGCTGGCATCTCTGGAAACCCTGTAGGAATGCCCCTGACGGGCGTTTTGAACAGGGAATTCCTCTCCACTGTGTTTACCTCTGAGATAGCAACAAATATTGTGGCTAATCTTGGGGGGCTATAGCGCATCGGTGGGGGTGGGGTGGGGGGTAGAGAGCAGCTATGTGGGGGCAAAGAGGCATGTCATGAGGAAGAGAACCTGCCTCTGTTTCCCATCGCCCCCCCCCCAGAACCACCTCAGGTTCTCTGTAATAAGCTGTGGAGCATTGCAGGAAAAACAGTAAGCAGAGGCATGGAAACAAGCAGGGAAAACCTTGAGGCCAGTTTTACATTCAAGGCGAGTGCCGCAGTGCAATGCTCCACCCATATGACCCTGCGGCAGAGTGTGCAGACAGGGCCATATGCATAGCGCCCCTGCACACCTGTCCCATGCTATTTGCCGGCCATCGCTGCCCCTTGCCCAGTCATGTACTTCCTGCTGGACAGGAAGTACGTCAATGGGATTCCTGGCTTCCCTGTATGTATTTGCGTCTTTCCACCGCCACCAACAAATGTAAAATCTCTGCATCGCGCATTGACTCCCATGCACTCCACTGCCGCTGAGTCGCTGCGGAAGTCACGTAGTAACGTGTTGTTGACTTTGTACTTCTGGCGGTTAGTGTTCTTGGCCCCATACACTTTATTTTCTGTTGCGTTACCCTGCGTGCAGAAAGGGTATCACATTGCAAAAAAGTGCACTCCTGTAAAAGGGGCCTGAAGGTACTCTCACTATCAAATGCAATTGTAGTGCACGCTGCATAGTTCCTGCATTTGCATGTGGGTTAATGTCAATGGAGAGCACAAGAACATCGCATTGAATTTTTTTTGTAGCTGAATTGTCGGAATAATGCAGTCATAGCATGAAAATTGTGGCAAAACGCATAGCAAACTGATATCAATAAATTGAAAAGAAATAAATAAAATGATCTAATTTTACAGCATTTTGATAAAAATGATCAGTTGCACAAAAACAATTGAACGCTTTTTTTTATTATTATTATTATTATTATTATTATTTGTTCCCTTTTTCTTGAAAAACGAATATCAAGAGATGAGAGTGCTGAACGTTTCTGATCGATTTTTATAAGAATTGAATGCTGTAGGTAGTTTGTCAGTTTCTTTATTTATTGACCCGAGCAATTTTTTTCAAATGTTACAATTGATCAGGAAAAGTTGCTTGTAAATCTTGAGTTAAAAAGAAATTAAAAAAATTGTATAGTGTTTGGTCATAATAATATGTTGTGACAGTAGAGCATGTGTAATGACTGAAGGGAGTTTCCTTGCTCTCCTCACAATCCTCAGGGACTTGGCAGTGGAGCTGGGAAGTGAAGTGCATGTGAGAAGTGTCTCAGTCACACACTGATTGGTCTTGGTAGTGATTCTCAACACTAATTACTCGGAGTTATGGAGGGAGCAGGAGGAGGTGGGGTCCCTGTGTAGCAGGTGGCCTGTGGCTCTGGCCTGTGTTTGTCTTTATGAGGAGCTGCTTGCAGCTGCTGCATTTTCTTTTTAAGATTCTGCGGGTAGAAAAAGTGGAAATGATCTTCAAGTACCTTAATCCTGATTACTGAGTGTCTGAAGAAATATACAAGTAGTGCCATCCATGTAAGATGGGAGGATAATCTTTGTTTTTCTTTTGATGTCTGCATAAATAAATATGCAGTATGCTTTTAGCTTCAGATTCAATACTGTGTTAGGCTAAAAGGAAGCAACAAATGATATATATATTTTTAAAGTGGACCTGAATGTTTGCACAGGATCAGTGGTGTATCTACCACAAGGCTGCAGGTGCTCACAGCACCAGGTATATCCATGGCTAGGGATGCCGCTGTGGAGCTCAGCCACTGTGTTCTTCCACCTGGGACCTTTTTTCATAGTTTCAGCAACATTCAGGAAAATAGCAGCAGGCAGAGCAGGGGACGACTGTACTACTTCCTTCACTAGATGTGGCACCCCTCCTCTTTCCTGTCCCGTGGGCAATGTGTCTCCTCACTCTCTACACACACCCTGCAGTGAGTGAATGTGCAGAGCAGCAGGGTGAGTAGATATGATGATTGCTGTGCTGCAGCTGGGACAATAGCAGGGAGAGGCGGCAGGATGTGTTTAGTGCTTGGGAAGTTCCTTGTCATTAGTAGCCATGTGCTTTAGCCAGAGTGCCCTAGACTATTGATTATTTATCTTGATCAGAGTAATTCATTAACAATGCAGGGCAGTCTGCTGTTGCAGAAGCCAGTGATACAGGTGCTGACAGCCGACTTCTGTAGTGAGCAGAGAAGCAAGCTCCAGGCAATTTGGATTGGCTAGATTGCAGATAATCCAATCTCTTTTCCCAGCTACCCCTCCCACCCTGTTGTTTTTCCCCATGACCTTTTCCTCTTTTCAGATTTTAGTGGCTTCTTTTAGAATCAGAATCCGTTTATTTCGCCAAGCATGACTGGGTCATGCCCGGAATTGGTTTTAGCATCACAGGGCAGCTCACAAAATAAATATAAAGTTACAGCAGAGACAAACGTAACACAGTGTAACACAGTGCGCAGAGTAAGAAAAACCTTGAGACAGTAACATATCAAGAAGCAAAACAAGATAACACAGTCTGATCGCAGTAATAAAAACACTCATGTACCATGGGTAGTGGACAGCTAAGTAGGTGCTTTTTACAAGTGCGAGGGGAGCGCCATGGTACTTGTTGGGAGTTCAAGAGTCTCACCGTTGTGGGGAAGAAGGTGTCTCTGTGCCTTGACGTCTTGGTAGAGATGGCACGGAGCCTCCGTCCCGATGGGAGCCGTTGGAGGAAGCGATGACCCGGGTGAGATGGGTCATTAGCAATCTTCGTTGCCCTAGAGCACATCCTAGAGTTGTGGATGAGCTCCAGAGGGGGGAGGGGTTTCCCAATTATTCTCTCAGCTGATCTGATGACCCTCTGAATTTTGTATCTGTCGCTGGTGGTGGCGCCAGCATACCATACGAGTATAGAGGAGCACAGGACAGACTCTATGGTGGGGAGTAGAAGGATTTAAGAAGTTCATGGGCCATGCCGAACTTCTTTAGTTGACGCAGGAAGAAGAGTCTCTGCTGGGCCTTCTTTTGGGTTGCGGAGGTGTTCCCTTTCCAGCTCAGGTCATCAGATATGGTAGTGCCCAGGAGTCGGACACTGGGGACAATTTCAACTTCAGCCCCATCAATAAGAATCGGGCGGGAGGTGGTGCTCTGCCTTCTGAAGTTTATGACCATCTCCACCGTTTTGGTGGTGTTGAGCACCAGCTTGTTCCCTCTGCACCAGTGGCAGATTCTATCCACCTCATCCCGGTAAGCCTGTTCGTCGCTCTTACTAATGAGGCCAACAATGGTGGTATCGTCGGCAAATTTGATGACCTTGACAGAGTTGACCTTGGAGGTGCATTGGTTAGTATAGAGCGAGAACAGAAAAGGTGACAGAACACATCCCTGAGGGGCACCGCTGTTGGTAATTCTTGGTCTGGACGAGATGTCTCCCAGCGTAACAACTTGGGACCCGACTGTAAGGAAGTCCGTGATCCAGCAGCGAAGGGCGGGGTGGATACCGAGATCCACTAGGATGTCGTGCAGTATACGTGGGCAGATGGTGTTGAAAGCCGAACTTTAACAGCTTGTCCCTGCCACACAGCACTGATGATGTCTGCAGTCCTGGTGAGAGGCCTTCCTACCTTTTTTCCTCTCCCACCAGGCTCTCTGTCTTGTGCCTCTACCTCTTTATCCCCCCCTCCTCCTATGCCTCCCCCTCTTTCGTATGTTCCCCTTTTCTGACTGTCCTCAGAGGAACTCACAATCTAATCGTACCATAGTCATAGTCTAATGTCCTACCATAGTATTATTGTGTATTCACATAGCACTAACATCTTCTGCAGTACTGTATAGAGCACAGAGTTTCATAAAGGTTGGCTCCGTCCACATCCTGACGACTCCTTTTCCGGTATGCCACTGCACAGGAAAACATAGGGAAATGCACCCTGTATGTATTTAGAGAGTTTAGCCTGTCTAAATCCCCCTCGTCTGTGACTAATCACCAGTGTGGTTTCATCTCTCACCTGTATCAGCTCAGGAATCTCCTCTGCCACGGCAGGGCAGCTCATTTGTAAACGCAGGATGTTAATGTCTACATCCCTGAAAGCAGGAAGTAGACACACTGCAAATTTATTGTAGGATTTGTGTCAGCTGTAACAAAGAAATGTTTTTCTTTAAAGGTTAATATGCTGCTGCTTATCCGTTAGTTCTGAATTCAGGCCCGCTTTCAATCTAGTTTTTAAAAACTACCAAGGTAACCAGGAAATGCTGGTACTACCACTGTGTCACACTATTGCAATCTCAGCGCAGACACAGACACTATGGCTGGCAGCTGGAGCCTGCTTATTCTGACTGCAGTTGTTATTCACATCTCTATAGCATCTCTATCAAGCTGACCATCTTTGATCTCCAAACATCAGTCTGGCCTGTGTCTAACAATATATCCCTGCATTTTTAGCAAAACTGTGCCTAACATGGCACAGCTTTTACAAGCTACATTTCAAATTCTATTCTCCCCTAGGGGGCGACAAGAGAGTGTTTGTGTACTATTGGTCAGTGCGGCAACACATACTATTTTGCTTATTTGTTCTCATTACTTGCATGGTTGAAAGGGCATGCTTTGCTAGGCTTTGTGTTGGGATATTCACCTATTGAACCCCAAATACAGCATGCTAGTATTTTGCTTTCATAATTTCATTCAAAAATGAAAAGAGATTAAGGAACAAGCAGTAAACTGAAACGTATATGCTTTTACACATGAGCCAATATTCACATGTGTGACTGACAAATGGATTATTCAACAGACTACTGGAATGGGAGGTTAAATAATCACTTTCAAGGCCATTGCAGTGAATATAACCGATCACTGTACTCTGGAATCCATATCAGAACAAAAAATGTCTTGGAATTCAACAGTGTCTGTTGTTTAGCTGTTTCTGACAAACCAACTACCCATTAGTAAGTAGATCTAAATAAACGAGTGGCCATATGGTGACTCAAAAGCTTGTGTTGTGTCCCAGTTCTAAACTAACCCACCCAGCATTGAAGAAAACCTGAACTAAAAATAAATTGGCGAGATGAACAATTATACCGAGCCTCCTACCCCTGAGAATGACTTTTTAAAAATCTCCGTTTTATTTCTGTTTAAAAGCTAAAAATGTAGGTTTAATGTTATACTGTCTCTGCTTGATGACAGTTGTTCACACAGTCTGACACAATTCAGAGTCCCAAGCCATAAAACTACTGACCTTTTATCTATTTCCTGCACTCAGAAGCTGTTCTCTGCCAAGAAAGAACTTCATGGCTGTAATTCCTCATCAGTGAGCCTTATGCTATAATTTTCCTAGGTCCCAACTAGAGAGAAACTTTCACTTGCGTTCCTGACTGAGGGCCTGGATGCTTTCCTTGCATTGATGGGCATTCACGGCTATAATTACTAGGTAATTCCTGGGAGAGTTGATCCAGGGATTTATCTGACTGCCATCTGGAGTTGAGAAATAATTTTTCCCTTTTAAGGCTAATTGGCCCAGGCCTTGTAAGGTTTTTCGCCTTACCCTGGATCAACTGGGAAATGTGTGGGTTTAGGATGGTGTTGGTGTTTTGTTTTGTTTTTCTTTTGTGGTTGAACTTGTTGGACAGATGTCTTTTTTTCAACCAAACTATGTAACTGTAATGAATAGCGGAGATGCCATGGACATGCGGCATGGCGGCTATCTCCGCGTCCAAGCCGGCAGCTTCTGCCGCGCAGCAACATGCTGCCGGGTCGCCTGGTCCTTCTAATGCACATAGATGGAGAGCTACGCGCGCGCGTGCCAGGCGGGCGACAGGACCTTTATGCTGGCAGAAGGGGAGTCAGCTGATCATGCTGATCAGCTGACTCCAGTTAGGTTCTGGATTGGCTGAATGACTGGGGAGGCGCTGCGGAGCGCTCTAGGTATATATAGGACTTGCTTGTCAGTTGCAAGTTGTCTGCTGTTGCGAACGCTATGTGTGAGCACTCAGATCTCAGTCAGATCTTACAGTGTGTTAGAACCAGCCGGAGCTGGGGATTCACACTTAGTCAGATTCTGTTGATAGCCTCTAAAGTATTATTGTATTGTGTATGTAATAGACTAGTTCCCAGGTGTTGAGACCAAGGACCTCACACCTAAGACTAGGAGATTGCTGTATTGCTAATGCTATCTACTAGACTAGTTCCCAGGTGTTGAGACCAAGGACCTCACACCTAAGACTAGGAGATTGCTGTATTGCTAATGTTATCTACTAGACTAGTT
This sequence comes from Hyperolius riggenbachi, assembly GCF_040937935.1. Lineage (NCBI taxonomy): Eukaryota > Metazoa > Chordata > Amphibia > Anura > Hyperoliidae > Hyperolius > Hyperolius riggenbachi. The sequence goes on along the minus strand of NC_090647.1, from coordinate 453,241,552 downwards.
CCCAGGTGTTGAGACCAAGGACCTCACACCTAAGACTAGGAGATTGCTGTATTGCTACTGTTATCTACTAGACTAGTTCCCAGGTGTTGAGACCAAGGACCTCACACCTAAGACTAGAATTGAGAGATTCTGTTACCCGTTATGATCTCTGGCTTCCCTGACCACTCTCCTGCTTACTGATTCAGTACCTTTGCCTATCTGTTAACCTGTTGCCGACCTTGCCTGTACCCGGATACCGAATCAGTCTTCTGTCTCTGTACCTTATCTGCCCGTGTGTTGCCGACCTGGCCTGTCTGACCCTTCTGGCTGTCACTCATTCCTTGGGTGATCAGCCTTACTGTACTACTCGAGACACTAACTCTCCAGGTGTCCATTAGCTGCAAGGGCTACCTGCTCCTCAGGAAGACCATCTTGCAGTTCAGTCAGTGGTCTCTACCCCATAGGAGTCCACTGGCTGCAGTACAGTCTGATTCCCAGTCCATCAGGGAATCCTTGGCTGCAGTACAGTCTGATTCCCAATCCATCAGGGAATCCTTGGCTGCAGTACAGTCTGTATCTCCTTCTCTTAAGGAGGTCAGCTTCAGCACAGTCAGTGGCCACCTGCCCCTCAGGGGTCCACTGGCTGCAGTGCAGTCCGATTCCCTGCTCTTCAGGGAATCTTTGGCTGCAGTAGTGCTCCCGCTCCTCGGGAGATAACCTCTCTGATTACTGTTACACCAAACACTTTATCACATTGGGTGTCCTGTGTCTGGCTATACTAGTATTATTGGTGATTCTGCAGATCACCATATAATCAGGTATACCATCTGTATTATTGGTGATACTGCAGATCACCAATAATCAGAAAATACTCTGTGTTGCTGACACCAATCGTTACAGTAACTATGTAACTTTGGTGAGAGTAACCAATGCAATGCTTCTGACACTTAAATTTAACAAATGTAACAAACTTTACAAGCACATTTTGTACATTACGGTTAAGGTAGCCATACACTGGTCGATTTGCCATCAGATTCGACCAACTGACAAATCCCTATCTGATCGAATCTGATCAGAGAGGGATCGTATGGCTACCTTTACTGCAAACAGATTGTGAACCGATTTCAGCCTGAAACCGTTCACAATCTGTGGTGGTGGTGGTGCTGCTGCCGCCGCTCCCCCCGCCCGCATGCCCGCATACATTACCTGCTCCGCCGGCGCGACTCCAGTCCCCAGGTCACCGCTGCTCCGTCTCCGCTCTGGTCTCCGGCCCCGGCATGCTTTACTTCTTCCTGCCCGGCAGGAAGTTTAAACAGTAGAGCGCCCTCTACTGTTTAAACTTCCTGCCGGCCGGAGGAACTGAAGCATGCCGGAGACCAGCCCGGACACGGAGCAGCGGTGACCGGGCGTAGACGTGCCGGCGGAGCAGGTAATGTTTGCGGCTCTATTGCGTCGGTCGTCGGGTACTTGAACGCCGCTAGCGACGCGCTCCCTACCCGCGGGCGATCGACGGTAATTTTCCGCACGGAGCAATCGACGGGATCGGACGAAAAGGATCGAAATTCGGCGTGTAGCGCGAACGATTGGCAGCAGATTCGATCCCAGTGATCGAATCTGATGTCGAAACGACGGCGAATCGGGCCAGTGTATGGCCACCTTTAGAAAAGACACAACATACAAACATGGGTAGGAACTAATTCCCACCTACAGAGTGCTCCTCCTTCCAATACATGCAAAATATGTATCCATTTTTTTTACATCAATTGTGCCTATCCGTAGATGGTCAACCAAAGCACTAACAGGCATAGATGATCAATTAGCATAATATCATGCGCAAACCAAATATTGTATTGCCGCAAACAAAGAATAAAGCAGCACAGTCAGTCTTCAGCTCGATGTGTGTGGTGAAACAGTGTTCACTTTCTCAAGAGCAACTAAGTACAAGAGTCTAGTAAGGTAGAATATCCTAATGTGAATGTTTAACTCTTAATGCATATGCCATAGTATGCAACAAAACCATCAAACAATGGTAGCCAGTTTGCTCAAACAGCAGGCGGCATCACAAATAGGAGGGCTTTGAGTACTCACATTGCTATGCTGTTACATATGTTTAGATCTGTACCCGGAGGTGGACTTTAAATTGTACCTGTAGTAAACAAAGTGCCTCAAATGTGTACTTACCTAAGTAGAGGGAAAGGCTTCCCAGTCCCCCTCCTCCTTGCCGTTCCAGTGCTGGGACCCCCCGAAGGTCTTGTTGACAGAGATCGGCCATACTACGCAGGTGTAGTTGGCTCACGCCTGCACAGTAGCTCTGAAGGATCCAGAGACTTCCCAAGGTAAGTATCTACATTTTGCACCAACTACTCTCACAGGTTTGCTTTAATGACAGTAACTGCACAGACACTGGCTGATAAATACTTTCTAAAAATGACAACCCATTCAGATCCTCAGTTAATATTTCCATTGGTTGCTCACCTGATCATGTGACCCTCTTTAGCGTTCCTGCATGTTTTCTGAATAGCAGAGTCTGCAGTTAGGTTTTGCTTTAAGCTCAGAAATAAAAAAAAAAACATAAGTACACTCTCACAGACGTGACTGATTCACAATTACATTTTACTGTTTTTACTTTGGAACATTTGCAGACCAGAGACAGAACAGACAAACCAGGGGAGTCACCAGAGAAATCTGCCTCTTGTAAATGTCATTGCTTGGGCCATTAAGCCATCTGTGTATTTTTATTATTATTGATTTATATAATGGGAGCATCTTCAGTGGCACTGTACAAGAATACAGAGTATAACAATACGAAATAAACCATATGACAGTTAGGCCTCGTTTCCTTCTGTGCGCTTCTGTCCGCTTTTCAGCAACATGTATCAATCTGTAAAATTGATGTGCTGATAAAAAGCGGATAGAAGCGGACAGATGGAAACAACGCCTAAACAATACAAGACAATGGTGGATTGCTGCTGATGCAATGAATAAATCAACTACAGAATTTTACACAGGGGTGGAGCATATGTGTGCATAATACACAGCAGTGAGAGATAGAGAGGAATCCCCCCTGCACACACTGCCTGCCTAATGCCTAAACCTAACACCCCCCCCCCCTCACCCCACACACTACCTGCCTAATGCCTAACCCTAACAACACCCCCCCACCACCACCACCACATTACCCGTCTAATGCCTAAATCTACAACCCCCGTCCCAGCACACATTACCTGTTTAATGCCTAAACGTAAACAATGCCCAATTAGTCCACTTGCCGAATGCATCCAAATTTACTGCTTAGGGGGAAAGAGCCCTGGCTAAAAGTCCCTACAGTCTAAAGGTTTGGGAGATAGGACAGTAGGTAAAGGGAAGCTGTTTATGAGATGGTAAAAATGGTGGTCAGTGGCAAAAGTGTCCTAGGTAGAAGAGTAGGCTTGCCTGAAGAGGTGAGATTTCATGTTGCGCCTAAAAAAGGTAAGTGTGGGTGAGTGGCGGATGTTTTGGGGGAGGGAGTTTTCAGTGGAAGGGAGAGGCTCGAGAGAAGTCTTGTAAGTTAGAGTGAGAAGAGGTGACCAGATTGGAAAACAGGAGAATATTGTTAGTGGACATTGCCTGTAAAATGGTATCTGGGAAAAAAAGGTTATTTGAATAAGAAGGAGCTAGGCTGTAAAGACATGTAGCACCATGTATCTGAATTACTGGCATTCTGTTGTGGTGTCACAGTTCTTTTGTGTCACAGTTCTGTTCCTGGGCCAAGGGATCAGAAATGAGGTTTACTGTTAGCAGTTTTTTTGTTTGTTTGTTTGGGCCAGTGCACACCAAAAAGCGCTTTGATTTTTAGAGTTGATTCTAGGCATGTGCCTAGCGATTTTCTACGCATGCCTAGCATTTTTTGAAGCGTTTTGGTGTAGCGTTTTTTATACTTTGTTACAGTAGAGCTGTAACTGAACAGCTTCTGTAACAAAAAAGCTTGGAAAATCGCTCTGATCTTTTCAGAGCGATTTTCCACTTTCCTATACTTAACGTTGAGGCTGAATCAAAAATGCTGCAGGACCTGCGTTTGCATTTGGGAAAAAAGCACATCGCTTTGATGTGCTCCATCCCATTCAAATATATTAGCCAAGCGCTTTTTGAAGCGCAAGCGTTTTAAAAAGCGCTCAGAAGGGCTCTTGGTGTGCACCAGCCCTATGTCTATAGCAGTTCAGTATTTTAATTTTATTTTTTGCTACCCTGAGTTTTACTTTAGAACAAATAAAAAAATGACCAGTGGTTTTACAACTGTAACCCTCTTTTCTGTAGCAGTTTACCTAAATGTATAATTCTCACATCCAAATAACTTCTATGTACGATATTTACCTGTATTGTTGTCTACTATTTCAACTACTTTGACCTTTATGTAAACAAAGGTTACCTTGCTTTTTTTAAATAAAGAGATTTTTTGAAACTAAAACAAATAAAAGGCTTAACCTGCATGAAGAAAGAACGAGACATTTTTATATTTGTGAAGAAATAAATCTTTTTCTCCATTCAGGGACAGATGAAAAATAGGATACGTTAGTACTAAACAAGTTATTTTTAACTAGCCCACTGGCAGCCAAGGCCCTTGTCAAATGAAAGTTGGATATTTAAACCCAATATGTTTTGCTAGGCTCAAGAATAGATTTTTTTCTTTCAATCTGCCGCCTTGCGTTCTTGGAGCCTATTTTCAGAACCTCCATACCATTTTCCATTCCTCAGATACCAAGCCTTCAAAAACAGAGCTCCAGGGACCTGAAGAACACACACCACCCGTGGGGGTCTCTGCCTTCACAATCACTCTGTTTGTGACTTGAGCTAGCAACAGATTTTCAGATATGATGTATTTCCTGTTCCAAACAATCTTTAATCCTTGCTTCATTCGTTGTGGCCAGAAAAATGAGCCTGCCTCTAGAAGACAAATTCAGAACAGTCCAGACTGTACTTAAAATTTTCTAGACAGTGTTAGTCTGTTAGGCAGAAACAGCCTAAAGATAGAAGTTGAACATGTAGGCACAGTGAAAGTTTCTTTTAGAGTGGGGAAAGGCAGGACAGATCCTCAGTGTCTTCTTATTTTCTCCAGTAACAAAAACAACAATTATCAGTCATATTTCTGAAAAGGCCACATAGGTCATTGCCTACCTGTGGTCCTCCACCTTTTCAATGACACACCATTATGAACCTTCTTAACCCGTTAGCAGCCAATTTATTTAGTGGCTTGTACGTGCTCCAGGCCAATTTATTTTAGCACTAAATTTTTAGCACCATTTTTTTTATTTCTTGTTATATTTTCTTGCTTCTAAATAGTACTGCTGTAATGTGTATTATTATGTGGTTACTTGTCACTAGGGGGCAGTGTGAGATAATAATGGAGTACTTCTGCTTTTAGTTTTTATATTTTCTGCTAGCAGAAAATATAGAAACTAAACCCCTGGGCTGATCATTCAGAAACAGCCTTATCAGTCCGCCGACAGACTGTACACACGCTGTACTGTCTGCTAAAAACCCGCCCAGCGGGAGGGGCCGACGGACCCGTCGTTGGCTGCAGTCAGGCGTGTGTACGAGCCTTTAAGCTCCCCTCAGAACTGACACAGTTAGCCGTTCGCAGTAATCCTGATTCAAAGACATTGTTCCTGTCAATCTGCTTTCAAGTCATCAATTCAGAGTTCATTTGTTCATCAGTTGTTGTGTTCTGCAGCGTTCACTAAAAGCCTGATATGAGAAGTGAACCAAAGTGTGATTTATGTGTTACCTAAGCACACAGCCTGAGAGAGAAAAGATAACAAAAGCCGTGGAGATAAAGAGAACCTGTCAGTGAAAGATAACTAAATCTGTTAACCTGTCAGCATTAAAGAGACACTGAAGCGAAAAAAAAATTATGATATTATGATTTGTATGTGTAGTACAGCTAAGAAATAAAACATTAAGATCAGATACATCAGTCCAATTGTTTCCAGTACAGGAAGAGTTGAGAAACTCCAGTTGTTATCTCTATGCAAACAAGCCATTAAGCTCTCCGACTAAGTTAAGGTAGCCATACACTGGTCGATTTGCCATCAGATTCGACCAACAGACAGATCCCTATCTGATTGAATCTGATCAGAGAGGGATCGTATGGCTACCTTTACTGCAAACAGATTGTGAACCGATTTCAGCCTGAAACCGATCACAATCTGTTGTGGTGGAGCTGCCGCCGCTCCCCCCGCCCGCATACATTACCTGCTCCGCTGGTGCGACTGCCCCCGGTCACCGCTCTTCTTCTCCGTCTCCGCTCTGGTCTGCACTGGTCTCCGGCATGCTTCCCTTCTTCCTGTCTGGGGGAAGTTTAAACAGTAGAGCGCCCTCTACTGTTTAAACTTCCTGCCGGGACAGGAAGAAGGGAAGCATGCCGGAGACCAGACCAGAGCGGAGACGGAGAAGAGCGGAGACCCGGGAGTCGCGCCGGCGGAGCAGGTAATGTATGCGGCTCTATTGCGTCGGTCGTCGGGCAATCGAACGCCGTTAGCGATGCGCTCTTTACCCGCGGGCGATCGACGGTTATTTTCCGCACGGCGCGATCGACGGGATCGGACGAAAAGGATCAAACTTCGGTGTGTAGCGTGAACGATTGGCAGCAGATTCGATCCCAGTGATCGAATCTGCTGTCGAAACGGGTGCAAATCGGGCCAGTGTATGGCCACCTTTAGTCGTGGAGAGGGCTGTTATCTGACTTTTATTATCTCAACTGTTCCTGGACTATTTACTTTTCCTCTGCCAGAGGAGATGTCATTACTTCACAGAGTGCTCTGAAAGAATCATTTTGAATGCTGAGTGTTGTGTAATCTGCACATATTATAGAATAATGCAATGTTAGAAAAAACACTATATACCTGAAAATAAAAGTATGAGAATATTTTCTTTGCTGCTAATCTTCTAGTAATTATTCATAGTATACAACCAATTCATTGAATGAATGAAGATATTTTTGTCGCTTCAGTGTCTCTTTAAAGAAGAGAAGTGAAGGAGGAGTTTCACTGCATCTTGTGTTACTAAAGTGAACTACAGTGAAAAGTGGAGTGACATCTGACAGAGATAAAGAGTCAACTAAGTTGGATTTACAAGTTTTGCAACATAACAAAATTAGAGCTTATTCAGCTTAAAGTTTAAATCGCATAAGAAAAGAGTTATATTGAAGGAGGGTGATGGTATAGCTGGGTGCATTAGTCAACTTTGTGCTTTATTTTATTTATTTTTATTTCTCTAACCCCTTTTGATTATTTGATTCATTCTTTATTTTGTTTATTATTTTGGGAAGCCTTATCCAAACAAGTGGTGCTCAAGAGTATAGTGAGTTGAGATACAATGTAAAGAGTAAGAGTCTAAGAGTTCTTCTGAGTAAAGTGGACATTCTTTTGGATGCCATACTGCCAACCAACAAACTGTGGAAATTACAACCATTTTGTAGAGAGTCATGAGTTCCCCTAAGGTTTTGCTGAGCAATATAGCTTGGACTTGGCTAGAAGGGACTCAGACTGTTTAGGAACTGAATTGCTCAGTAGACCTGCCCCTGCCCAAGCCCCTATACCTCAGTAAGGGTACTGTGATTTAAAGGTGTTGTATTGTAAAGTGGTTGATGATTGTACAAGAAGACCTTTGTAGCTCAACTTTCATATAAAAGTTTTTGTGTAACTTAATCTTTTTACTCCGCAGCTTTTACCAGTGCACCGGCTGTGAAGAGAAGATTGTATGTTTTGACCTATGATGTGCAAGGGAAGTGTATTTTGTTGTTGAAGTGTTACTGGTTGAGAGAAGTTACCAGTGACCACTGTTAGGTCACAAATAAATCCTTGATAATCGCATCTAAGTCAGTGTCTGGTGGATTCCTCTCAGCTGGGGCCGAGTGCTAACGGTTAAATCGGGTTACAGGACCAGAAACACTTCAATAATAAGTAATAAGGATGCAAACCAGGCAATCCAAAAGTTAAAATCACTATTACTTTTCTTGGTGAAAAATGATCATCCCCCAGTTTACCTGACTCTTATTTGGTACACACAAAATTTGGTACACAAAAAGGAGGTTGCAGAGCATGCTGGGTTGTACTTTTCCGCTTCTCTACTTTCCTCTCATACTTCACTAATGCAGCCTGAATGGCTGAAACCTCTTTCCTTTCTGTTTGCCCCTCCTACACCTCTGTTCCTCTCTGATTGGCCAATATTTCTCATGCTGAGACAATGCACTTTCTACAGTAAAGGGCAGGCAATGAATACACAATCAGGCAAAGGAGAGTAAGGGAGGAAATGACATCAGGATTGGCTTCAAAATAGTCACAGTTAAAATGGGAAATGCTAAGAAGGATTTTCTCTTTTTTTACTGTAGAAAAATCACTGATATAAAAATGTGGACAGTGCAATACATATGTTATGTAAGTAGAGCAAGTATTTATCTACTTATATATGTGGTTTTTTTTCTGAGATAGTATGGCTGACAGCTCCTCTCTTTAATATCTGCTTAACATTTGTAATATCTGCCTGCCATCGATATCTTCCATAGTATTGGCAATATCCACACATCAGTGGAATTTGCCTGTTGTGTTTTTTCTTTGTTTGTTATTATGTATATTTGTTGTGTTTTTATTTTCTATAATTCTAACATGTTAAAGTGACTCCGTAACAAAAATTGCATCCTGTTTTTTTTATCATCCTACAAGTTCCAAAAGCTATTCTAATGTGTTCTGGCTTACTGCAGCACTTTATACTATCACTGTCTCTGTAATAAATCAACTTATCTCTCTCTTGTCAGACTTGTCAGCCTGTGTCTGGAAGGCTGCCAAGTTCTTCAGTGTTGTGGTTCTGCTATGAACTCCCCCTTCCAGGCCCCTCTATGCACACTGCCTGTGTGTTATTTAGGATTAGAGCAGCTTCTCTCTTCTCTTATCTTTTACAAGCTGGATAAATCGTCCTCTGAGCTGGCTGGGCTTTCACATAGTGAGGAATTACAGACAAGGGCAAAGCTGTTTGCAGGAAGAAAAGAGCAGCCTGAAACTTCAGTGCATGAGAGATGCAGGGGGAAAGAAACACACAAATGATCTCTTGAGATTCAAAAGGAAGGGTGTATACAGCCTGCTTGTGTATGGATGTATTTTCTATGTGTGGACATACTGTACATCAACCTACTTCCTGTTTTGGTGGCCATTTTGTTTGTTTTGTAAACAAACTTTTTAAAACTGTTTTTAACCACTTTTATTGCGGCGGGGAGCGGCGAAATTGTGACAGAGGGTAATAGGAGATGTCCCCTAACGCACTGGTATGTTTACTTTTGTGTGATTTTAACAATACAGATTCTCTTTAATGCCTTGCTCTGTGATATTGTTGCATGAAGGCTCACTATACACCAACAGTTCTGGATGTGTGCCTGACCCAAATGGTTCATCCGCGAACTTATTCGCGCGAACTTCGGTGGTTCGCGGTGAACCGCGAACGATATGCGAGTTCGACCCGCCCCCTATACTACATCATTAGGGTCAACTTTGACCCTTTACATCACAATCAGCAGACACAGGATAGCCAATAAGGCTACACTCCCTCCCGGAGCCCCCCCCCCACCTTATAAAACGCAGGCAGCATCAGCCATTTCACTCACTCATGTGGCTGCAGTAATTAGAGAAGGGAGAGAACCTGGCTGCTGACATAGGGACAGCTTAGTTAGGCTCGTGTGTTAGGCTTGTTAGGTTGCTTCTTCTTGCTGATCTTATTGGTAAAAAGCACTCCTCATCCTCAACAGCTCTTTTGAGCGTTAATGTTGTTCTTGTGATCTATTTTTTTGTGTTTGTGTCCCACAGACACTTGTGTTGCATATACAGCCCTGTCAGTCAGTCGCAGCTGCTGGTGGGACCTTGGCCCCTTGGTAATTCCACTGCCAGGCCCAGCACATTCAGTGACTACCTGTGTGTGTGACAGCTGCACATTTGTAATACCAATCACTGCATACCCACCTGTTCAGTGCACCTACCTACCTACCTACCTACGTGACCGCAAGCAGTGTTATATACCAGTCACTGCACCTGTTGATGGTACCTGTGTGTGACAGCTGCACATTTGTAATACCAATCACTGCATACCCACCTGTTTAGTGCACCTACATACGTGACTGCAAGCAGTGTTATATACCAGTTACTGCACCTGTTGACGGTACCTGTGTGTGTGACAGCTGCACATTTGTAATACCAATCACTGCATACCCACCTGGTTAGTGCACCTACCTACCTACGTGACCGCAAGCAGTGTTATATACCAGTCACTGCACCTGTTCACGGTACCTGTGTGTGTGACAGCTGCACATTTGTAAAATCAATCACTGCATACCTACCTGTTCAGTGCACCTACCTACCTACATGACCGCAAGCAGTGTTATATACCAGTCACTGCACCTGTTCACGGTACCTGTGTGTGTGACAGCTGCACATTTGTAATACCAATCACTGCATACCCACCTGTTCAGTGCACCTACCTACCTACGTGACCGCAAGCAGTATTATATACCAGTCACTGCACCTGTTCACGGTACCTGTGTGTGTGACAGCTGCACATTTGTAATACCAATCACTGCATACCCACCTGTTCAGTGTACCTACGTACCTACGTGACCGGAAGCAGTGTTATATACCAGTCACTGCACCTGTTGACGGTACCTGTGTGTGAGACAGCTGCAAATTTGTAATCCTAGTCATTGCATAATTGTTCACAGTACCTGTGTGACTGCACGCTGTGTAATATACCAGTCCGTGCATACCTGTTAACTGCACCTGTGTGACAGCACATTGTATTCTAATACCAGTCACTGCATAACTTTCACTGCACCTGTGTGACAATGTATTAGTTAAGTCAGTGCATACCTTTCACTTTACACCCCCCCCCACCCCCCCAATATGGACAAACAGGCAGAGGCAGAGCCAGGGGCAGGCCACCCGGCAGGTCTGTTCAAGGTCGTGCTGACGTATCCTCCACTCCGCCTCTCACCTTGAGCGGTTCCTGCTCCTCTACACGCAGCAGCCAGGTGTCCGTGAGGGAAATCTTTGAGCGGCAGAAGCCAATGTCTGCCAGTCACCCCCTTGCCCGGCGTCTGACAGCTGGCTTGGCGGAACTGTTAGCTCGCCAACTGTTACTATACCAGCTGGTGGACTCTGAGGCCTTCCGAAAATTTGTGACCATTGGGACACCGCAGTGGAAGATACCAGGCCGCAATTATTTCTCAAAAAAGGCGATACCCAAACTGTACCATGAAGTTGAAAGGCAAGTGGTGTCATCTCTGGCACACAGCATTGGGTCAAGGGTCTATCTGGCCACGGATGCCACGGGCCTGAAGCTGGAGCCGCTGGGATGGAGAGCCGCTTGTCTGGGGAGCGTGCGGGCCCGGAGATTGGGCACGTGGGGCCGCTGGTCGGGCGGGCGTGCAGGCCTGAAGCTGGGGCCACTGGTCTGGAGAGCCGCTGGTCTGGGGAGCGTGCGGGCCCGGAGATGGAGCACGTGGGGCCGCTGGTCGGGCGGGCGTGCAGGCCTGAAGCTGGGGCCACTGGTCTGGAGAGCCGCTGGTCTGGGGAGCGTGCGGGCCCGGAGATGGAGCACGAGAAGCCTGCCGATGAGGGCTGGTGGCGGATTCTGCAGTGCGGGCCTGTAGATGGAGCCGCTGGACTGGGGATCGTGCGGGCCTGGAGAGGCAGCGCGTGGAGCCCGGCAGGCAGGAGGGAGCCTTCCGATGGGGATCTGGATCAGATGCAGCGGTCCGCGTGGCCTGGAGAAGCAGCGCGTGGAGCCCGGGAGGCGGTGGGGGGCCTGCTGATGAGGAGCTGGAGGCTCACCGGTAACGATGCTGCGGTCCGGGTGCCCTGCAGTGCGGGCCTGAGGATGGAGCCGCTGATCTGGAGCGTGGAGCAGCTGTGGTCACCCGATTAGGTGGGTTCCCTCCTTCCCTTGTTCTGCACTGTAGCTACACTAAACTAAGAACTCCACTAATGCTAGCTTAAACTAAACACTGAAAGACTTAAGTAAGAGGCTAAAACTAAGGCTAAAACTAACTAAAACTGACTAAAACTGACTGAAAAGTCACGGAGCCATGTGACCGAGGCACCTCTTACGGCGCCATCTTGGTCTTGGTGTGAAGCAGTACACTAATTACACTCCCTGATTAATGTATACACATGCAAGATGTTTTAAAGCACTTTAGGCCTCCAATTTAGCATGCAATGTGATTTCTGCCCTTAAAATGCTGCTGCATGTCAAATCCAGATTTTTCCCGGGGACTTTTGGCATGTATCCCACTCCGCCATGCAAAAACTCAGATGTTAGACCCCTTGAAACATCTTTTCCATCACTTTTGTGGCCAGCATAAATGTTTCTAATTTTCGAATTTCGCCTCCCCATTGAAGTCTATTGCGGTTCGCGGAAGTTCGCGCGAACTGAACTTTTTGTGGAGGTTCGCGTGCGAGGTTCGCAAACCGAAAATCAGAGGTTCGAGCCATCTCTATTCAGGGACACATCAAGAAATGATCTGCATATTTGGGAATGAAGGCAAAATTACACTCAACTGTATGTATTATTATTATTTAGCATTATATAGTGCCAACATCTTTTTCAGTGCTGTACAGTGTACATAGAATGGTTACTTACTTTATTTGCTGCCGTATAAGACGCTCCTGACCATAAGACGCAGGGAAAAACCAGGGAAAAAATATATATACTGAACCTGGTGCGTCCATGTTCCAGGAGCGTCTTGTACATGTTCTCCCTCACATGGTGTCCTCGTGTGTCCTCCTGTGTCCGCCACATTTCCTCCTGTGTCCCCAATGTGTCCTCCTGTGTCCCCCATGTGTTTGCCTGTTTCCCCCATGTGTCCTCCTGTGTCCCCATGTGTCCTTCTGTGTCCCCATGTGTCCTCCTGTGTTCCCATGTGTCCTCCTGTGTTCCCATGTGTCCTCCTGTGTCCCCATGTGTCCTCCATGTGTCCTCCTGTGTCCCCATGTGTCCTCCTGTGTCCCCTATGTGTCCTCCTGTGTCCCAATGTGGCCTCCTGTGTCCCCAATGTGTCCTCCTGTGTCCCCCATGTGACCTACTGTGCCCCCATGTGTCCTGTGTCCCCATGTGTCCCCCTGTGTCCTCCTGTGTCCCCCTGTGTCCCCATGTGTCCTCCTGTCCCCCCATGTGTCCTCCTGTGTCCTCCATGTGTCCTCCTGTGTCCCCAATGTGTCCTCCTGTGTCCCCATATGTCCTACTGTGCCCCCCCCCACGTGTCCTGTTTCCCCAATGTGTCCTCCTGTGTCCCCATGTGTCCTCCATGTGTCCTCCTGTGTCCCCAATGTGTCCTCATGTGTCCTCCTGTGTCCCCCATGTGTCCTACTGTGCCCCCCATGTGTCCTGTTTCCCCAATGTGTCCTCCTGTGTCCCCCATGTGTCCTCCTGTGTCCCACATGTGTCCTCCTGTGTCCCCCATGAGTCCTCCTGTGCCCCCATGTGTCCTCCTGTGTCCCCAATGTGTCTGCCTGTTTCCCCAATGTGTCCTCCTGTGTCAACCTGTGTCCCCCATGTGTCCTACTGTGCCCCTCCATGTGTCCTGTGTCCCCCACGTGTCCTCCTGTGTCCCCAATGTGTCCTCTTGTGTCCCCCATGTGTCCACCTGTGTTCCCATGTGTCCTCCTGTGTCCCCATGTGTCCTCCTGTGTCCCCATGTGTCCTCCTGTTTCCCCATTGTGTCCTCCTGTGTCCCCAATGTGTCCTCCTGTGTCACTCATGTGTCTGCCTGTTTCCCCAATGTGTCCTCCTGTGTCCCCAATGTGTCCTCCTGTGTCCCCAATGTGTCCTCCTGTGTCCCCCATGAGTCCTCTTGTTTCCCCAATGTGTCCTCCTATGTCCCCATGTGTCTGCCTGTTTCCCCAATGTGTCCCCCTGTGTCCCCATGTGTCCTCCTGTGTCCCCCTGTGTCCCCCCTGTCTGCCTGTTTCCCCAATGTGCCCTCCTGTGTCCCCATGTGTCCTACTGTGTCCCCCAGTGTCCCCATGTGTCTGCCTGTTTCCCCAATGTGTCCTCCTGTGTCCACAATGTTTCCTCCTGTGTCCCCATGTGTCCTCCTGTGTCCCCCTGTGTCCTCGATGTGTCCTCCTGTGTCTTCCTGTGCCCCCCATGCGTCCTGTGTCTCCCATGTGTCCTCCTGTGTCCCCTTCTGTCCCAGCTTCTATCCCCAGTGTGCCCACTCTCCCTGTGCTTCCGCTTCCCTCCCCCCCCACGTGTCCAGCTCCCCGTGTAAGTGATCCCCGCGGGTGCAATGAATGAGGTAAGCCAGCTGCCACTACACTTACCCGGAGGAGCAGGAGACACGGGGAGGGAGTGGAGGCATAGGGGGAGCGGGCACACTGGGGCAGAAGTGGAGACACATGTAGGGAATCCCAAACAGCCAATTAACTCATCTTTGTTTTTGGGATGGGAAGGAAACCGGAGTTCCCAGAGGAAACCCACGCCGATATAGGAAGAACTTACAAAGTTTGTGCACATAGTGCTCTGGCTGGGATTCAAACCAGGGACCCAACACTGCAAAGAGCTATCCCGTACGCAACCGTGCTGCCCATGTATGTGACTTATGTCATGGTTTTGGTGGTTCTATTTTCACATCTACTAACATACTGATCTGCTACAAAGTGTGCTTCAAAAACAAACTTTCTGAATAACCAAGCAGATTGCAGAAGGCAACCAGATGTAAGTGTAGAGGAACTAAAGTAATAAAGTAACCAGAAAGCCCTCTACTCCACTTATGGACAAGTACAGGAATGTCTTCATAATGCCTGTCACCAAGCATCTAAATATACCCTCTAACAGCTTTTTAGGCCTCGTTCACATAAGGCAAAGCAGATGGCAGTGTGATCCGAATGCAACGTGCCCAATCGCACTGCCATCTGTGTTGCCGTGCACTGCGCTGCTGATCCCAATTATTATAGTGAATGGGATCAGAGCTGCGCTTTTCCAAAAATATGTGCAGCAATGCGATAGCGCATCACACTGCTGCACAGTGCATATAATGTGAATGTCAAAAGTGCTGTCTATGCACTTCTGACTAGAGATGGCCCGAACCTCCGATTTTCGGTTCGCTAACTTCCGCAAAAGCTCGGTTCGTGCGAACGTTCGTGAACCGCAATATACTTCAATGGGGAGGTGAACTTTTAAAACTAGAAACACTTATGCTGACCAGAAAAGTGATGGAAAAGATGTTTCAAGGGGACTAACATCTGAGTTTTTGCATGGATGAGTGGGATAGACGCCAAAAGTCCCGGGGAAAATCTGGATTTGACGCAAAGCAGCGTTTTAAGGGCAGAAATCACATTGCATGCTAAATTGCAGGCATCTTGCATGTGTATACATCAATCAGGAAGTGCAATTAGAGTACTGCTTCACACTGAAACACCAAACTCACTGTGTAACACACTGCAAACAGCTGTTTGTGTAGTGACGGCCGTGCTGGACTGGTGCGCACCATGGCGAGAGTGCAGACCGTGGCGATTTTCAAGTCCATATGGTCGCCGGGCTGTGGTAGCTCAATGATAGAACAGCAGTGACTGTCCAGCTGATCAAATTTGGTCTGTCCACAATGAAGCAACAACCTTATTATCTTGGGTGTGCCACCCCCCGAGACACTCATACAGCCGTTGGTCATTGCTTCATTGTGATACGCAAGACCCTTCACCGCGGCAAGGTAATGATCACAAATGATCACAGCGGCCTTAAAAATTCAAGAATCCACCTGGAGTCCTGGACCCTGTTGGTGGTGGTGGAGAAGGCAGTCAAGCGGCCTGCAGGCAGAGGTGCTGTGTATGGAGCGACTTAGTCTTGGGGCAGGCAGTCACACGTCGTGCAGGCAGAGATGCTGTGTGTGGGGACTGACTTAGTCTTCGGGTGGGCAGTAGCCCTCCGGGATCCATGCCTCATTCATTTTGATAAATTCTCCTCCTCCCCCCAGGCACGAACAATACAACAGGAAAGTTGAGCAGCACAAGCCCCCTGTGAAACCTGCTGCGGTTGTTCTTACGCCTACTCCTCCTCCGGGATCCATGCCTCATTCATTTTGATAAAGGTCAGGTACTGAACACTTTTGTGACTTAGGCGACTTCTCTTCTCAGTGACAATGCCTCCAGCTGAGCTGAAGGTCCTTTCTGACAGGACGCTTGAGGCAGGGCAAGACAGTAGTTGGATGGCAAATTGGGACAGCTCTGGTCACAGGACAAGCCTGCGCACCCAGTAGTCTATGGGTTCATCGCTGCCCACAGTGTCTACATCCACACTTAAGGCCAGGTTACCTGCCGGTCGAGGCGTTGGTGGAGGGTGGATCCGGAAGTGCTAAGGCGAGGCGTTGGACTAAAGAATGTCCGACATCACCATGAGATCGCTGGAGCATCCTGTCCTTGCCTGCGTGGACATGGGAGAAGGATTACTGGCAGTGGTACCTTTATTGCGTTGTGCTGTGACATCACCCATCACATATTATAATGTGCACCTGTCACACACAGACAGGTACTGGACAGGCACAGTGACGCTGCGTGCGCTCACGTAGGTAGGTGGGTGCACTGAAGTGAACAAAAGGTAGGTATATGCAGTGATGGATATTACAATGTGCACCTGTCACACACAGACAGGTAACGGACAGGCACAGTGACACTGCGTGCGCTCACGTAGGTAGGTGGGTGCACTGTGAACAACAGGTAGGTATATGCAGTGATGGGTATTATAATGTGCACCTGTCACACACAGACAGGTACCGGACAGGCACAGTGACACTGCGTGTGCTCACGTAGGTAGGTGGGTGCACTGAAGTGAACAACAGGTACGTATATGCAGTGATGGGTATTACAATGTGCACCTTTCAAAGACAAAACAACTTTATTTGGGCACAACTCCACTTTGTGATACGTTTCGCAGGAAAAATCCACTTCTTCAAGCAAAGTGTCTTAGAATCAGTCTCCGTGAGCTCAGCACCGAACTTACAATGACATAGACTTGCCTTAGTAGTAGTACCACCACAATCAGAAAAGCTGTAGGCACATTGCCGCAGATGACAACCAAGATTGCAGGCGATCACACTTTTGGAGTGGTAGTAAGCTTCTACTGCAGCTGCCCAGTGCATTATCGACGTGAATAGGGAAACTCTGCCCACACGTGCAAGTTTTCATATACATTGCCGGATGTGGCCCATCTGCATATTTATCAAATAAGTACCGTATATACTCGCATATAAGCCGACCTGTGTGTAAGCCGAGATACCTACTTTCCCCTCAGAAATCATGAAAAAGTGATTGACTCGCAAATAAGCCGCCTCCCCAGTATAGCTCCCTTCAAAATAGCCAGATGTGCCAGAACCAGAACAAGTCAGCCCACCTCCTCATAGCCAAATGTGCCCCAATGATGATACAGCTGTGTCTCAAAATGCCACAAGATGGTGACATAGATATGAGACACAGCAATTGCCACACAGGAAGAATTCTCGATCATTGCACTGCTGACACGTTGCTTGAATGCTCTGCTCCACAACCAAGGGGACACATATAGTGTTGAGCAGCACACTCTGCACACCATGTTGCAAGGGATGGGGGGCACGAACACAGTAGGGAGCCAGCTGGCAAGAGCAAGATCGCTAGTGCACGATCCTTTCACTCCTCTGCCAGTAACAAAACCTGCTCCACCATCTGTTTTGCTCCACTGACTCGTATATAAGCCGAGGAGTTAACTTTTCAAGACATTTTTTGTGCTGAAAAATTAGGCTTATACTTAAGTATATAAGGTATAGATATTCTGGGCAGTGTCATACCACTTTGACAGGAAAAACGTGCTGTTTTAGATTTAAATATTAAAAAGACTCTTTAACTGCTTCCCTAATGCCGATAGGCATAGGAGAGCATGCAGCCCCAGGGCCGCGTAACGCCGAAAGGCATCAAGTCCTGGGGTGGGGTTTTGCAGGAGACCGCGTGTACCGATGCGCGCGCATCTCCGCTTGGAGACTGTTAGACAGTTAAACTATTAGACGCCCGTCTATTAACATTGTACAGTGCTGCGCTCTACAGGGGGGAGTGTAAAAAAAAATTGTCAATTTTATTAGGAAGACAATAACATTAAAAATAATTTAATTATGCGTTGCATTCCAAACGCATGGCCATCCGCGTTTCATAATGTGAATGTGACCTTAGTGTATGTAGGCAGATCCTTCCCTTTAGTGTATATATTGAGATCCCCTTTACTGTATATATGGAGACCTCCCTCCCCCTTTAGTGTATATAGGCAGACCCCCCTCTTTAGTGTACATAGGGAGATCCTTCCTTTAGTATGTATAGTCAGATTCCCCCTTTAGTGTATATAGGCAGATCCCCTTTTAGTGTATATAGGTCTCCTACTGAATTAGTGCTGGCTTACTGAACAGGCAGAGCCGAGATTCGAACCCTGGTCTCCTGTGTCAGAGGCAGAGCCCTTAACCATTACACTTTCAGCCAACAAATAGGAAGTACATTTCTTAAAGAGTAAAACGAGACATAAATTACGTTTCTCCTATGTTGCTGTCACATTTGGTAATAGAAATCGGACAGAACCGACAGGGTTTTGACAAGCCCATCTCCTCATGGGGGTCTCAGGGTTTTCGTTATTTTCAAAAGCACTCAGTGAATGGCAGTTGCTATGTCCAACTGTCAAAAAAATGTACGGTGAGGAGGGAGGCTGGCCAGCCTTTTCAGGGAGTGTCTTTATAAAGAATAAATGCCATTCTGAGAATCCCCTATGAAGAGATGGACTCAGGGCCGGGCCGAGGCATAGGCTGGAGAGGCTCCAGCCTCAGGGCGCAGTGTAGGAGGGGGCGCACAATTCATTCAGTTGTCATTCCTAATTGTGTCTGAAGCAGAAAGAAATAAGAAAAGGGCATACATAGCAGTGACTGCAAGCCAGATAACTAGATATTAAAGTGTTGGGGAGGTTGTGGGCCCTGTGGCGCCTCTTAGTCTAATAGCAATCAGTGTGTGACGGCTGGGGTGGGAGCGTGGGGGGGCGCACTTTGGTGTCTCAGCCTTGGGTGCTGGAGAACCTTGTCCCAGCTCTGGATGGACTAGCCCAAAATCTGTCGGTTCTGTCAGATTTCTACTACTGACTGTAGGGGAGAGAAACATAGGAGAAAAGTAATTTATGGCTCATTTTACTTTGAGAAACATGTGCTTTTTATTTGTATGTGTTTACATGTATTTATAATTTTACAGTTTTTCACAATAGCGGTCCTTGTCCACCCAGCAGGCTAGTATAACCCAGGAATTGTGGTGCCCAATAAAGCCCCCCAGTCCAAATATTATGGAGAAGGGCTCATCCCTACCTCTTTCTTGTGGAGGTGTGGTAATTAGCAGCGTCTGTTTGAGGGGTGGGGGACTTGTGGTGCAATCTGGAAGCCCCCTTTATTAAAAGGACCACCATTGCAAAAATGGTAAAATACATCTGTGGAGTAGGACATTTCACTCAGAATAAAAATGTGCTATAAATTACTTTTCTCCTACATTGCTGTCACTTACAATAAGTAGTAAATATCTGACAGATCGGGTTTTGGAATAGTCCATCTCCTCATGGGGTATTCACATTTCCCTTATTCTTTACAATATAATTTCTTGAAAAGGATGTGTACAAAGATGTCAGCCGCGCTAGTGTTTTCGTGCGTTTCACATTTTTTTTAAACGCTAGCGCAGCTATGATATGAGTTATCACGGTTTAGTGAGCCAAGCCTTTTCAGTTCTGCTGAGTAGATTTTTAGTCCAGAGGTGCACTTTAAGCACTAAAGGGAGACGAACTATCGTGTGACGTCATTACAACCGAGCTGATCGTTCTTCTCCCTTATGTTTTTTTTGCTTGTATATAAAGACGTTGCTTGTATATCAAGTTAAAACTTCACAAACATGTTTGCTTTTATTGCAAAGCGCTAAGTTACTCTCAACTCAAGCTTTTATTGCACTTCTATCTTCTGATGCCCCTTTTTACGTGTGCTAGGGGCTGCGGTCTCCTACAACATCCGTGTGACAGTGTTGTTTAGCTTTTGTAAATAATCATACATAGAGAGGTTCAGCAAAAAAAGGGGAATAATTCTGCTATTTGAACATTGTGTGTTGTTAATAATAATACTACTAATAATAATTTATAATAATAATTTACACAATAATGCCTACAGTAGCCTGCTTGTGTCCAGCACATGTGTGGAGATGGCGGAGAGCTGGTAGCATACACTTTATAGTATAAATACATGTCTGTGAAACGCTCCTGAGAAGTGTGTGTCTTTGTATTAGGTTCCTCTCCTGCCAGAAATTCAGATGTTTAATAAAATAAATGCTATGCAGAGGTTCCACTCCAGTACAAAACATGACTTGTTCAGCCCGACAGAGAAACACAGAGCTTCTTATTCCATGCGGTTTATAAATGTAACCCAAGATTTTCCCTTCTGCTTTTTCAAATCAACAAGGTTTGTGTGTAATTTCCACCCCCAGCCCCCTCCTCTGTACAGATATGTAGATTATATAAAGAGAAGGATATGAGTGTGTATGTGTGTATTTATATATAGCTTTGCTCGCTGAAGCAGCATAAAGCCATGCTTAGTTATGACTGCCAACAGGGGGTGACATGACTTGGAAAATATTATTCTAGCAATTTTGTAAATTGCCATTCACTTTGTTTAATGAGGGCACTGTTTCTTTAACCAGGCCATGCCCCTTTGACAGATGTGGGCGGGGTTACAGGCCTGGGCACACCCCAGTTGTGATTTCTCTACAGAGAAGTCCTGAGCACGCTTTAGTGTCAGCAGTAGCCAGAGCTCCCAGCAACAGCTGGTGGCATACCCTCCCTTGCATGCAGGCTGGGCGGGATCTGTCTGAAAAAACCTCTCCGTCCTTAACCCTGTGTGCCCTCTCTACATTAACACGCTGGCTTTTAGTCTGTTGTGCTGGTGGTACCTCTAGTCATTTGTTTTCATTGCCTGTGAAAGCGTGTATGCTGCCGCCTGTCCCTGTCACAAGCTCTCTCAGACATTCTCCAGTCTTGTATATAGAGGCAGCAGGGGAGGACATCGCCTGCACTTGAGCTAAATATCTCACTGAATTCCACCACCTCCTGCAACAGACTACAGCTGGGAATTGGCAGCCTATGGGCACGCTTCCATACAAGACGGGTCTGCTGTGCGATTCTGCAAAGGGCATGCTCTTTTCCTGCGGATTGTAACGTGAGTCTCAAGATTGGATCCGTACGGGAATCTTAGCCTTCCCAAATGACTGGCTTCTATGCCCTGTCCTTGCAGCAAGTATTTGCCATCACGCCTGGAAGGACTGCTACAGAAAAGTGTCATTTGTGTCCTCTGTGACCCAGTTGTAAGGCTGGAAAACTGATCCCACGCGCCGTTCTGCTGGAATGCATTGTGTCCTGCGTGAAGCAGACAGCTGGATATAAGTCGTGTGTCGATATCCGCTCCAGCTCCCCTCCTGTCCTCACAGTTGTCGCCTCAAAGCCTGTTCATAAGTTTGACTTGCCCCGAGGATGTCTCATTTAGGCTACCTGTTAACCCTTCCCTATGTTTGGCAGATGCTGATGATGACCGTTGCCCTGGAGATGGGTTTATATGACGTTGAGAGGGGAAGAGAAGCAAAATGTGAACTTATTCAGATTCCTATGTGTCAAGGCATCGGCTACAACATGACGAGGATGCCCAACTATGTTGGCCATGAGTCTCAGGCAGAGGCAGCAGTAAAGCTGCAGGAGTTTGCCCCACTTGTGGAATACGGCTGTCATCTTCATCTTCGTTTTTTCCTCTGCTCCCTTTATGCACCTATGTGTACGGAACAGGTGTCCACTACCATTCCAGCCTGCAAGCCCATGTGTGAGTCTGCACGACTGAAGTGTGGCCCCATAATGGAACGCTTTAATTTTGGTTGGCCGGAGTCTTTGAACTGTGACCATCTGCCCAGCAAAAATGACCCAAATGCCCTGTGCATGGAGGCTCCTGAGAATGCCACCAATGGGGATCCTGTAACAAACGGAAATGGCATGCTTCCTGTGGCACCCCGGCCTCCTCGAATAGATATACCCGTCCGTTGCACCAATCCGGACAAATTTCTATATGTGGAGCGGAGTGGAGTTTGTGCTCCAAGGTGTACCCCAGGTGTGGATGTCTACTGGTCCTCAAGTGATAAGGACTTTGCCTTAGTGTGGATGGCAGCCTGGTCTGGTCTTTGCTTTATCTCCACTGCCTTCACTGTTCTGACATTTTTATTACACCCCCAGCGATTCCAGTATCCTGAGCGGCCAATTATATTTCTCAGTATGTGTTACAATGTATACTCTACTGCATTTCTCATCCGTGCTGCAGCTGGAGCACCCAGCATAGCTTGTGATCGCGAGGGCGGTGCACCCTACTTGATCCGAGAGGGCCTGGAAAGCAGTGGCTGTACCCTCGTCTTTCTCATACTGTACTATTTCGGTATGGCTAGTTCCCTGTGGTGGGTGGTGTTAACTCTCACCTGGTTCCTGGCAGCAAGCAAAAAGTGGGGACATGAAGCCATTGAGTCCCATGGTAGTTACTTTCACTTGGCCGCTTGGGGTATTCCAGCGGTAAAGACTATTATCATCCTCACAATGCGGAAAGTGGGGGGAGATGAGTTGACTGGACTCTGCTATGTTGGAGGCTCAGATCCTAGCGCTCTAACTGGATTTGTTCTTGTGCCTCTTTCCTGCTACTTGGTAACCGGAACGTCCTTTCTGCTAACTGGCTTTGTGGCGCTCTTCCACATCCGGCGTGTAATGAAAACTGGTGGAACCAACACAGAGAAACTGGAAAAACTAATGGTTAAGATCGGTGTGTTCTCCATACTCTATACTGTCCCAGCAACCTGTATCATTGTTTGTTGCTTTTATGAACGTCTTAACTTGTCACATTGGGAGGCCTTGGCTCGTGAAGAGCCCTGCAGGACAGCAAGCGGAAGTGGCAGGCCGGATTGCAGCCTGCCGGCCTCCATACCCAGCGTAGCAGTCTTTATGCTGAAGATCTTCATGTCACTAGCTGTGGGCATAACCAGTGGTGTATGGGTATGGAGTTCAAAGACACTACAGGCTTGGCAAGGAATCCTGTGCCAGCGACGGCTAGGGGTGGTGGGCGCAAGGACTCGAGGGAAGCCTCGAAGTGCAGGAGGTATTCCCTGCAGTTTGAGCAGCTGTCCATATAAACCCCCACCCCTTACTCTACAAGTGGCTAAAACAGACCTCTTCATGGACTGTCCAACACATGTGTGAAAGCAAAAAAATAATCATTAAGAGGCAATTTTTTTTTGCCGGACTTCTGACAGGAAAGTATATTTATATCTGCAAGAAGCACTGTTTAGCTATTTGCTGCAGAAATACAAATGCCTTGCCAATGGAATAACTGTTAATGTGAGAATCCAGTAAGGTTTTTTTTTTTTGTTTCTCCCAAATATGGATTAAGTGCATATAAATGAAATACGGTAAGGAAAATGATACGAGCCCTGCAGAATTCTAATACGAGGGATAATATATTTTAAAAACACCCACAGGGTAATGTCCCAGCTATAGAGACGTTACAGACATGCTCTGTATCTGAGACCCCTTTGGGCTGCCTTCATGTGAACACTGAGCCTTTAAGCAGCTGTTTTCTGGGCTCAGCCCCTCCTCCGTTTGAACGCAGAATTGGTGCCTATATTACTTCATAGATCCAATGTACTTCTAGAGAACTGACCATTACGCTTTGTGTTGTTGGTTGTGGGCCCAGTCATAATCACTGTTCCTGCAACAGTCACAGCTTCCCTGCTCCTTCTCCTAAGGTCATGTTTCAGTCAGTGGATGAGTACTTTAACAGTATTCTGTACACAACAATAACTGCTTAGGGCTCTTTGCTAGGAAAATTAGATTTTCCTGGTTCAAGCAGAATATTACTGAAAAAGGTGTGTTCTGCAGATGTCGTTAGAGAGGATTCTGCAAAAATGTGCATTGCAGGGAATACGTTTCTTACACTACAGAAGTGCAACAGTAGCTGGTTGGGTTTGTGGTAAATGGGTCTTACAGTTGGAAAAGTGGTGATTTGAGTCCAGGGCCCTTATTCAATTCACTTTTCTCCTAGGAGATAATTTTTCATCTTCTGTTTAAAATAACACACTGCAATCGAAAAAGTACCAAAAAGTAGGTAAAAAAAGTACTTTCAAAATTATTCTTAGTATTTTCTTACTTGTTGATGGCTTAAAAGGCATTTTGTTGATAAGCTGTGAAAATATCACTTAGGAGAAAGCTTAGGAGAAAAGGTGAATTGAATATGGCCCCAGGTTTACTAACGAGCTGTCAAAAATGTCAAATCAAGATATGTGAAGGCTGTAACATCAGTTCATCTAATTATGCTCTGTAGGATGATGATTTCATATTTGTCTTTTACAGATATCATTAATTTATGTGAAAGTTGTTATTCTTAAAATCCTAATGCACTGCGTATGCTTCTTTGTGTCACCAGTATTTACCAGCAAGAAGTTTTGAATCAGGATGATACCATTTATTGGCCAACTTAGACGAAAACAAAAAGTAAGCTTTTGGCTTTTTGTTATCCTCTAATATGGCCAATAAATGGTATCATCCTGATTCACAAATTCTTGTTTTTACTGATTGCTAACACAGTACAACACTATTGCTTCTACAGTATTTACCAGCAAAGCGTCACAGCCCCTGTAGCTATGGAACTACAAGTCCCAGATTTTGACTTGGAGAGCTTACTGGGAAACATTGTAGCTCCGTGACAGCTGGTAGGCCACAAATTGACTGCAGTTGTAGTGATGGGACTGAACAGCAGGGAACTGAATGTTTAAGTTTTTTTCTGTTCATTTTACTACACGGCAAGGCTTGACATGAGCTAAAAATAGGTCCACTAACAACAACATCCATGGTCTTGACTGTGTTTACTCCTGAGTGTGGAGACCTGTTGTTGATGTCCTGTAAGTGCAGTGCAGAGAGGTGGTCATTGCCATTTATATGTAATCCATTCTGCAGAGACCTTCCAAAGTTTACTGTCAAGGCTTTAATAAAGCAAAACAGTAATGTGGAGGAGCTATCAGCACCCAATCAGGACTCAGCATCGTCCCATCTTGTGAAAGCTGATTTCCACCCTGTTATTCCAAGTGACACTATCCCCTTTGCTTTTGTATAGCTACGGTAATTAACTTGCTAAAAGAGGAATAGGCTGGCTGGCACGTTTATACTTATGTTTATTATTTTGTCATTATGAATCAGAACATAGCATTTATTTATTGGATGGTACAAAAATGAATGATGAGCAGTAACTTATAGCAACCAATCAGAAATCAGCTTGCAACAGGTTGACTGAACTGAAATACTGAAAGCAGATTACTTGTCGGATGCTATATGAAAGAACACTTGAACCCTAAACTTCCTCTCTGCTCCAAAAGATAAAAAAACTGCATAATAATCTTTGTTAGAGCTGATACAAATCCTGCAACAAATCTGCAGTGTGTCTACTTCCTGCTTTTATGGAAGCAGACATAGGGTTAACGTCCTGTGTTTACAAATTAGCTGCTCTGCCGAGGCAGCCAGCTGACACAGCTGAGAGAGGGATAATTAGACAGGCTAAACTCTCTAAATACATACAGGGTGAATTTCTCTATGTTTTCCTTCTGCCCTGTGCAAGAGTTCAGGTCCACTTTACAGGACAACTATTGCGAAAAATTGTAAAATTCAAAATGCATAGATATAAAATGTAGACTTCTCCCAGAGTAAACCGCGCTTTAAATTACCTATTTCCTATGTCGCTGTCACTTACAGTAGGCAGTGAAAGTCTTATATGTTTTGGACTAGTCCGTCTCATCATGGGGGATTCGCAGGTATTTCTTCATTTACAAAAGCACTTACTGAATGGCAGTTACTCAGCCCGACTACCAAAATAGTGTACAAATGAGTAGAAAGCCTGGCATCTTTGCATAGATCCTTTTCAGAGAGAGCTTTTGTAAAGAATAATGGTAATACTGAGAATCCCCAATGAGTAGATGGACTAGTCCAAAATCTGTCAGATCTGTCATCTTTTTAATATCTGCGGTAAGTGACAGCAACCTAGGGATAAGTAAATTATAGTTCATTTTACTCTGGGAGAAATGTACATTTTATATGAAAGCATTTAACATTTTTTCACGCAACTAAAGAACATACAGATTACAAATATTATTGAGTGTCATCCCATAAAAATCACTGGAGTTATTGGAAGATGCCAGAAATAGCAGCAACATTCTCCTATAATACAGCATATATGTGAAGTATCCTCTAGCATCTATTTTGTGTGTCTTTATATTTGGTACCCGGCATTGTATGCCACATAGCCCCGGTGGGATCAGTCTTTGTGAAGGTATGCTGTAAACACTGCACTTGCCTCCAGGGTTGAACTAGAATTCAGTTTATAATCTGCGCTCGCTGTCAGACACGCGCACCAACTTTAAAAGCATTTAGGTAATTCATTATGAAACATCAGACTTGCATATTTCTTTTGACACAAAAATGTCCTGCGCTGCCTTTCATCGTACAGCGCTTGCTACGCAGTTCAGAGACAGCGGAGATTAGCTGGGAGATGACTCATATACGCTGTGGAGTTCAGTGACTGAAGTGATGACTGCTAGATGGCTTGCAAGAACACACAATTTATGCATTTTAAAACTGTACGTTGCTTTTATGTGAGAATATGGGGATATTTATAAAAGTAGATGCACCAAAAAGATCTGATTTATCTGATCTCCTCAATTGCAATACATTTTGAAAACATGAGGAACCTTAGGATCACATTGACTGTGAGTCAATCAGCTCTGACCACTGTACAAGCAATTATTATGAGGCTCTCTATGGTGGGGAGAATACAGTTCTCTGTATCTGTGATTAATTGCATAGTGCTCCAGTTCAGTATGGTTAATTGCAGATGGATGTTGCTGTTTGTTTTACATCATAAGGAAACTACTGTTCCCTGCTTACTTCCCACACCCATTCCCACTGTGTCCTCACTGCTTACTTCCCATACCCACTGTGTCCTCACTGCTTACTTCCCATACCCACGGTGTCCTCACTGCTTACTTCCCATACCCACTGTGTCCTCATTGCTTACTTCCCATACCCACTGTGTCCTCACTGCTTACTTCCCTCACCCATGCCCACTGTGTCCTCACTACTTACTTCCCTCACCCATGCCCACTGTGTCCTCACTGCTTACTTCCCTCACCCATGCCCACTGTGTCCTCACTGCTTACTTCCCTCACCCATGCCCACTGTGTCCTCACTGCTTACTTCCCGCACCCATGCCCACTGTGTCCTCCCTGCTTACTTCCCATACCCACTGTGTCCTCCCCGCTTACTTCCCATACCCACTGTGTCCTCACTGCTTACTTCCCATACCCATTGTGTCCTCACTGCTTACTTCCCATACCCACTGTGTCCTCACTGCTTACTTCCCATACCCACGGTGTCCTCACTGCTTACTTCCCATACCCACGGTGTCCTCACTGCTTACTTTCCATAACTACTGTGTCCTCAATGCTTACTTCCCATACCCACTGTGTCCTCACTGCTTACTTCCCTCACCCATGCCCACTGTGTCCTCACTGCTTACTTCCCTCACCCATGCCCACTGTGTCCTCACTGCTTACTTCCCTCACCCATGCCCACTGTGTCCTCACTGCTTACTTCCCTCACCCATGCCCACTGTGTCCTCACTGCTTACTTCCCGCACCCATGCCCACTGTGTCCTCCCTGCTTACTTCCCATACCCACTGTGTCCTCCCCGCTTACTTCCCATACCCACTGTGTCCTCACTGCTTACTTCCCATACCCACTGTGTCCTCACTGCTTACTTCCCATACCCACTGTGTCCTCACTGCTTACTTCCCTCACCCATGCCCACTGTGTCCTCCCTGCTTACTTCCAATACCCACTGTGTCCTCCCCGCTTACTTCCCATACCCACTGTGTCCTCACTGCTTACTTCCCATACCCACTGTGTCCTCACTGCTTACTTCCCATACCCACCGTGTCCTCACTGCTTACTTCCCATACCCACGGTGTCCTCACTGCTTACCTCCCATACTCACTGTGTCCTCACTGCTTACTTCCCATACCCACTGTGTCCTCACTGCTTACTTCCCATACCCACTGTGTCCTCACTGCTTACTTCCCATACCCACTGTGTCCTCACTGCTTACTTCCCTCACCCATGCCCACTGTGTCCTCACTGCTTCCTTCCCATACCCACTGTGTCCTCACTGCTTACTTCCCATACCCACTGTGTCCTCACTGCTTACTTCCCATACCCACTGTGTCCTCACTGCTTACTTCCCATACCCACTGTGTCCTCACTGCTTACTTCCCATACCCACTGTGTCCTCACTGCTTACTTCCCTTACCCATGCCCACTGTGTTCTCACTGCTTACTTCCCTCACCCATGCCCACTGTGTCCTCACTGCTTACTTCCCTCACCCATGCCCACTGTGTCCTCCCTGCTTACTTCCCTCACCCATGCCCACTGTGTCCTCCCTGCTTACTTCCCACACCCATGTCCACTGTGCCCTCTCTGCTTACGTCCCACACCCATGCCCACTGTGTCCTCCCTGCTTACTTCCCACACCCATGCCCACTGTGTCTTCCCTGCTTACTTCCCATACCCATGCCCACTGTGTCCTTTCCCCCAGCCATGCTCACTGTCTCCTCCCTGCTTACTTTCCATTGTGTCCTCCTTGCTTACTTCTCCTACACATCTGTGCTGTGCCATTCTTCATTCCCTTCCCATGTCCATTGTGCCATCCTTCCTTCCCTTCCCTACCCATGCCCAATGTGCCATCCTTCCTTCCCTACCCATGTCCACTGTGCCATCCTTCCTTCCCTTACCTACCCATGTCCACTGTGCCATCCTTGCTTCCCTTCTCTACCATGTGGTCCAAATTGCTAACAACATTACAGAACTGAAATAATAGTTTGGGAACAGAGTTTCATATTTTTATTTTCAGTTTAAGATCTGAATTTTTAAGACTGAATTTTAATCAGCTGCCATTACAGTCTAATGTAAAATCTGGTTTATTCAGCTGCAAAACAAACAGAAAAAAATGAACCCTTCTAACTTTTTAGCACTTAAACCTTATTGGGATTGTTTCCTCAGTCATATAAAAGTGTTCTGCCTTCTATGGACATTTCGTAAATTCAGTGGTTGAGCTCATGAAAGGTGATGTGAGATGTATGGATAATAAGGAAATCAGCTGGTACACACACATGAACAGCATGCAATTTCTGTTGGTTACTGCAATGGGTCTCTTGGATACTTTGATTGAAAATAAGATAATGTGCTGGCACACACTATGAACAGAGTAAGGGAAACTGGGCTGACCATACATCTTCATGATCATTAAATAAAGGGGGTAGAGAGCCATCATTGCTCATGCTTAAATCTGAGGGGTACTCGCGTCCCTGCAGGCACCAAATATATGGAAAGACCATAGCAAAGGGGCGGGGCATGACTTTTACTAACTGCATATGTCTTCAGCTAAGGACTGTTTTGGTGATCTATCTGATTAACCAGAAAATTTAAATGAAAGCAGACAGTTTGCTATAAAACCATGCCAGGTTAGCTGGATCAGTTATTTTCTATGGTGGTAATTTCCAGATCAGGGTTAGCTTAGTTCGTCAGTATTGTTGCCAGCCATACATATTAGACATCATGGTAAATGTATTCAGGTATGCTGTAATACGCACCAGTCAGTCACATGTTAGTTGTAACGCTGTCATCTGTGCTGGAAAAATTCAAACTGATTAGTTATGGTGGATTATAGCCCAGGTGAGCCCAGGCAGGCTTCCATTTAATAAGTGATTTCAAAGCTCAGTAATCCATAGCAACCAATCAGCGCACAGCTCTCGTCATTCCACCACTTAGATCCAGCCGTTTCAAACAAGTGCATTTTGTAATGCCATCGGCACTCACCTGATTTAAGGGAAAACTGTAGTTAAAACAAGCCATCTTGTCAACATTCTTTCCCACAGAACAGCTAATCGCACGTACGCCATCTACCTGCTCTAATAGTTGTCTTTCTGCTTTTGCACGTATCTCTGAATTAAACAACAGGCATCCTTGTGCTACATGGTTTATTTTAAGTGAGGGGATGAGAAACTTGCAAAGGGTTCCGCACATCCAGATACTGTAGATACTTGGGGAATAGTGTTTCAGCAAGTGTAATGCCTTGTACACACAATGCAGTTTTTCGGCAGGTTGGTGGTCGAATGGATTATTTCCGACAGGCCTGATCGGAATTCTGATCATTTTTCTGATCACTTCTATATAAAATTGATCAGAAAAAAAAATCGAAAATCAGATTGGATCTGTTAGAAATAATCGAATCAACCGTCGGTCTGACAGAAAATTGCATTGTGTGTACCAGGCATAACAGAATGGTCTGTATTACAATCTGTAGAATAGTGAAAGGTAAGGATTTGAAACTGAATTTTCTAAAATCATTTTCATGTAAACAGACCTCAAGTTTTTCTCTGCTGGAGAAAATAGTGCATCAGAGCTATACACAACACAACACGCAAAATGGCTTGGTGAATGGCTGGAATGTTTAAAATGTGTGTTACTGTATTAGAAGAGTGCTGTTTATGTTGGTGTCTTTTTGCAAAGAACTGGGTTTCCTTCTCCTCAATCACCAATCAGACTTCAGCCTCCCATGATAATTTGGTGGTTTGGGGGAAGAAACTATGGTTTTCAGAAAGGACATACCGGTATTAATGCAGATTCTTACCCTTCAGAATGCTCATCAGATCTGCTTAATTTCTTTTATACTTGGGTAAAGGCTGAGATCTATTTGGTTGCTATATGTTTACTGTACTTCAGACATTGTAACTGTTGTTTGCATTATGCAATTAATGGTAGTTTCACACTGGGGCGTTGCGTTGTAGTGTGCTGTAAGGTGCACATAGCCCAACCAAACACAATATTTGTGATGAGATGCAATGTTAAGGTGCTTTTTAACAGTACAATGCCCCAAATAATTGGCCATACGATGAATTGAATTGGGTGCCGCTAATTGTGCTGATCGAAGGGGAACAATCATTCTATTGATCAATCTGTGGATCCAAATTCCGGAACAACTCTTTTGGTCTGCTTGGACTGGTTATCATTTTCCCCTCCGTTGGTGGGTCTAAACTGATAATGTTATTGAGCACCTTCAAGGATACCTGAGGTGACATGTGACATGATGAGATAAACATGTGTATGTACAGTGCCAAGCACACAAATAACTATGCTGTGTTCCTTTTTTTCTTTCTCTGCCTGAAAGAGTAAAACATCAGGTATGTAAATGACAGTTCCTGTCTGAGTCAGAAGTGGGTCAGACTACAGTGTGACTCTCACTGATAAGAAATTACAACTATAAAACACTTTCCTAGCAGAAAATGGCTTCTGAGAGCAGGAAGAGATAAATATTAGCTCTGGCATACGTCAATAAATGTGTCCTTGAGCAAAAATAATAAAACAGTATAAACTTAAAAAGTAGATTTATATATAAAATAAAACTGGGGAATATCTTAAAAAGTCATTTTTAGGAGGAGGATATGTACTATTGTTTATTTCATTAGTTTATTTTCACCTCGGGTGTCCTTTAAGGCAGGCAAAGAAGCAACCATCCAATTTGCACTTATATTGGCTAGCATTCAGCCCATCAAGGTGTGAGCTTCCAGTACCGCATGCTCTGCACTGTAACAACAGAACTTGTTTCACTTCAGTGTAACTGATGAGATATAAACTGTTCACAACACATTACAGTTTGCTTAACAGCATCCATTACAATGCAACGCAACGTTTTAGTGGGACTGTAACCTATTGCCCAACTCTGGAAACCCGAGGATAGCCCCAGCCCTGGAGCATAATGAGCTCTTTTATGTATTAGATTGCATACCATAAGAGTGTAGATTAGGCTACCTACTAAGTGTTAGTTTCTGCCACCGGGACTCCCTTGACCCTCAGCGGGTTCCCTTTAGGGATGCTCATTCTGATTCTGCGGAATTGAAATTTCTCCATGTCCGATTGGAAAACTGAAATTAGATTCCAACGGAAATACCGCATTATTGCAAGTTGGTAATTTTAACCCAATCACAGAACGTGGAAGTGTTGGACCAATCAGACAATGCAGAATTTTTCTGTGAAAATCAGATTACCGCTGTAATTTTAGCCCAATCACAAGACTCAGATACTACCGAGTATTCCCAGGTATTGTGATTGGCCTAAAAATTCCATAGTATTCTGATTACCGCTGTAAAATTCTGCATACCCTAATTGGTCCAATACTTTTGAGTCATGGAATTGGTAACAGGCATTGGCGAACATCGCTAGTTCTCTGAACAGGCTGCACCTCCTAGCTTGGAGATCCAGGCATTTCTCTCTGAAGTTGGATTTTCATTTGATTCAATCGTTTACCTGGGGCTCAGTTAGTGCTCACCTGGTTAAGGTAGCTAGAGCCGGTGCTCTTTCCCAGCAGGTCCACCACTCCTGCAAACTGTAGACTCCAATAATTTGAGAAAGGCACTCCACTGGCTTCAAACTTTCGTTTGTTTATTGAGCAAAAGACACATACATGTTACGGGTCACCTGACCCTTCCTCAAGTGTTCCACCCACATAAACTACATCCCATTATATAGGACCGCCCTGACAGGAAGTCCCACCCTAGTGCAACCATCTTCATTACAACATATACAATAAATTCTTATTTCCTATACAGGGCACTACTATACCGTCTACCCGGCAATGATTAGTGGAGGGGTCATCAAAATTTCCCGCAGCATTGCTTCCCCAACAATTATTCTTTCCTGTAATAAATCACAAAAAGCATTTGTAACTCACATGTTCATTCAAGCCTCTCGGGCTGACACAATCCAATGCTCTTATCCACTCCACTTCTTTACGGATTTTCATTTAATGCTAATGCTGGGAATACACGGCTCGATTCTGAGCCATTAAGATGGCTCGATACATACGGTAATTTCCGACATGTCCGATCACCGTTCAATTGTTTTGCCGCTCGATTCACCATTGAAGTTAATTGAAAAAAGATAAGAAAAACGAGCGGAAGATAAGAGAATCGAGCGGGCAAAATGATCGGACGAAGCATCGAGCGCCAGAATCGACCCGTGTATTCCCAGATCCCTGTTTGGGAAATCCATTCTACAAGTATGTTCAGTCCAGCTTCATACATAGTCTTATCACCAGTTTTAAATTATTCAATTTATGCAAGATCACTTTAATGGGGAAAAACACTGATAGATGTCATTCATTTACAAGCTGTGGTCAGATAACTAGAAGGACTAAGCATATGTTCAATCAGTAGTGATGTTACAGCTTATGAGGAGGATCATAGGAGGATCACAGTCCATACAGTAAGCAGTGCTGTGCCTTATGGCTCTACAGGGGTGGTCAAAGCACCCCAATCTTCTAAATCTTGTGAGGTTGGAGGGTCATGGGCTAAGAGGGGGTGACACCATGAGTTTCCGCACCAAGTGACACGTGTGGTGTATACACCCCTTTGCTACAGTCTACCAGAATTGACCTTGAAGCTTTTTACTGTACAGACAGATGTGCTTTTTGTCTTATTACATCCAGAGTGCAATCTGTTATTTTGGTAAGAGAATGTGTCAGAATTAAAGATGAAATCATAGGACACCCAGGGAGAAATACAGTCATTTATTAGTATTTTTTTTTATTTTAGCTCTGTGCATGTGGCATGTTAAACAGTGACCATTTCACAGAGCATTCCTTGGCAGTACAACTTAATCATGCCAGGCGAGTCTCAAGTAACGCAGCTGCTGTCCTTTCCAAGTTAGCGGGGAGATAATGGTCTGGTCACATTATGCTGCTAGACCTTTCATTTATAATCGTTCCCATTGACACAAGCATTTTTTTTTTCATTTCTTTTTTTGCCCTTAGTAACTGAAACATATGCATGCTGTAACTACAGCAAGGGGCACTGGTGTGCAGTGTGGAGGGATGCACCACTCCAAAAGGGCAGGATTTCAAAAAATGTCACACTGTCAGCACTATAGAACTAAGAAAAATAAGCTTAGTTTATGGCTTTTTGGCAGTCTGGATATTTTACAGGCTACGGATGAAGTTCGTTGTTTTTGGAATGTCATCGTTTGCCAGCTATTAACTTATTAATGACTGCGACGGAGTAATTCCTTTCTGTGGAAAGAAGTTTGAGACTAATGGGACGCAGAACTTCAACCAACATGGAGGGGCCAGCTTGTCACATAGACTTCTAATATGTAGACAGGAGATTAATTATATTGCCTTTGCTTTAGGTAGTAGCAGATGAGGTACAGGAATTTTTGCATGTGTTGGTTTTTTGTACTGTGTGATCTGAGTGCAGGGAGGTGTGTCCTCATCTAACAAAGCAATCACTATCCCCCTTTCATGAACATGTGACTAAAGAGGAAGTGTGGTGTGGTGACTGTCAGTTGTTGAGGTCCTGTAAAATGGTACAGCCCTTTGTTTCCATTTTCTTTACAAATTTCATACTTAATTTAAGAAAATTTTCTTTTTACATACATGTAAAAAAAATGTGCATGACCTCAGGCACCAACCATTTCCATGACGTTATCTGAACTTTAACAATGAGCTTTCACCTTAAACTTAACTTATTCTGACCTTGGTCCATTACATAAACCCCACAAGGCCTGTTCAACCTGGAGTGGTCCATACCACCACTGGCTTGACTGCTTATTAACTGTTTAGTAATCATTTACACCATTGCCATGCTGCATGCTTAAAAGACCACTATCACCAAAAAAAAAAAATACATACACATATGTATTTTTTTTTGCATACACATAAGATGCACATTTGTCCCAGAGTAAGATACGCTATAAATTACTTCTTTCCTATGTTGCTTATGGTAGGCAGTAAAAATATGACTGGTTTTGGACTATTTCATCTCCTCATATATAATTCTCAGAGTTTTCTTTATTTTTTACAAAGGCACTCTATGGAAAGGATCTATACACAGATACCGGCTACCATCCCTACTTGTTTTCACTGTATTTTGGCAGTTTAACTGAGCAACTGCCATTCACAAAGTGCTTTCGGAAATAAAGAAAAACCCTGAGAATTCCCAGTGAGGAGATGGACTAGCTCAAAATCTGTCAGATCTGTCATATATTTACAATGTAAGAGACAGCAACATAGGAGAAAAGGAATTTATAGCAAATTTTACTCTGGCACAAATGTACATTTCACACATATGCAAACACATGCATTTTAAATGTTTAGATTTTCGCAATAGCGGTTCTTTAGGAGACTCTGGCTATCAGCAATTGGCACATGCAGTCTCTTTCAGTTACATTGAATGGATGCCCCACACTGTACAGTCTGCAGGATCGCTGAGTGGTATATGTCACTCTGCACTGTTACATATATGAAAGAGGAACTCTCGCAAAAATCTTACAAAATAAAACACATACAAATAAGAAGTACGTTTCTTCCAGAGTAAAATGAGCCATAAATTACTTCTCTCCAATGTTGCTTGTCACTTACAGTAAATAGTAGAAATCTGACATTACCAACAGGTTTTGGACTAGCCCATCTTCTCATAGTGGGGTTCTCAGAGTTTTCTTTATTTTTAAAAGCACTTAGTGAATGGCAGTTGCTCCGTCCAATTGCCAAAATAGTGTGCAGCGAGCAGGGAGGCTGGGCAGCATCAGTGGATACATTTTTTTCAGGGAATGTCTTTATAAAGAATAAAGGCCATACTGAGAATCCCCCATGAAGAGATGGACTAACCCAAAACCTGTCAGTTCTGTCAGATTTCTACTACCTACTGTAAGTGACAGCAGCATAGGAGAAAAGTAATTTATGGCTCATTTTACTCTGGGAGAAATGTACTTGTATGTGTTTTAAATTTTAAGATTTTCGCGACAGTTCCTCTTGAAGTAAACCCAAATCCAAGCTTGAAAACACAACCTGTGCTCCCACTGACATCTGCTGAATG
This sequence comes from Hyperolius riggenbachi, assembly GCF_040937935.1. Lineage (NCBI taxonomy): Eukaryota > Metazoa > Chordata > Amphibia > Anura > Hyperoliidae > Hyperolius > Hyperolius riggenbachi. The sequence goes on along the minus strand of NC_090647.1, from coordinate 453,205,507 downwards.
CTGTTACTTATATCTAGTCCTGAGCTGACCATAAAACTCTCTGAACCTCTCATACTGGCCTCCTCTAATCTGACCTGGTCTTCCTAACCACCAAAATTAGCAGTTATTTATTATAGTCAACCCTTGAGATAGATGGTCCACATCTCAATCATACAGTACTGTAACCACTACTTTGTTGACAACAGATGATGTTGTTCATTTTAAGTGAACAAGGGTTGATTGGATCTAGAACATGATTCCCATAATTGAGGCAAGCTGAGCGTTACTGGAAACTATAATGAATATTTTTAAACAGGAACTGCAGCCAAGATATTAAACTTCATTCCAGTCAGTACCCCTCTTCCAATGAGAAATATTTACCTTTTCTGGAATAGATCATCAGGGGAGTCTGTATGGCTGATATTGTAGTGAAACCCCTCCCACAGTGTGATGTCAGCACCTAGGTACTGACATCACGCTGTAAGAGCCTTGTTGCATTGTGGGAAATAACAACTGTTTCCAGCTGCCTAGCAACCAGTGTTTCCCTCTGCCTATATGTACATCTATTAAAAAAACAACTTTTTAGCCTATGTTAGGGGATGGTTATAGATAATGGCAGTTGGTGCTTTCTGTTTTTTTCCATGTCTGCCAGTAGTAAAGATGATTACGTGCAGGCTAATTGTGGATCAAATAACATGAACAAATTACATGGCGAATATGAATCGTTTCTTGATCTCTCTTCTGTTTTTTGACTTTTCACTTTGCAATGTATTGATTTATCTTTTCCCCTTTTCCCTACAGTTCCTCTTTAAGGAATCTATTGGCCCATATGCAATTCACTTTTTCTTCTGAGTTTTCTCCTAGGTGATATTTTTACACCTTGTCATAAAATGCATTTCTAAACCCACCAGCAAGCAAGAAAATACTCAAAATAATTTTGATAGTACTTTCTCACCAACTTTTATGTAATTTTTCAATTGTAAAATGCTGAAAAGTTATTTTTAAAGAGAAGATGAAAATTATCTCCTAGGCGATAACTCATGAGAAAAAGTGAATTTCATATGGCCCATTGTTTCTTGTTTGGCTATGTAATTCATAAAATGTATTTGCTGATTGAAGTAACTATTGTAGGTCCTTTGCTTATCTTTCAAGATTCCTAGACTCACTACAGTGGTGCAAAAACTGGCTCCCCTTTTTATTATACGTCTTTCTTCCCCTTTGCATGCTGTACTTGGCCTACTGACCAGGGATAGTGCAAGCATAAACATGGTTTGCTTCAGTGAATATTGCTTAAGGTGGCCACTAATGATCCAATCCTTTACACCCTATCTTACCAAACCGATGTAGTATAAAGGTAAATTGAGTGAATATATTAAATGGAAAATTTAGGCAGTTCCCTTATATTAGATAGAAATGTTAAGTTTGGTTGGAAAAGGTTATATCATTAGTGGCCACCATTACAATGATGGATACATTCACTACAACAGACAGAACAGGAAAATATTGTTGTTAGGTACTGAGGAGCATGGCCATAGGTTATATCAATCAGGGACAGGTATTCCATTATATTCTGCAGCTATCACACACAGATCTATATTATAAATATATATATTTTTGGATTTGCATTATAAAATTTGGTACTGGTTTTCTAAAGTACAGAATATAAAAGTAATATTGAAAATGGTAATTTAATGCTGTAATTTATTCTTCAACTATCAGAGTTTTTGATTTGATGGTTTAATAAACTGACTTTTGTGTGATATATTTTGTGTGCTGTGTGTTGTTTTATTTTATTTTTTAGCAACTTAAAAGAATAATGATATTGGCTATATTATAATCAACATGTTCCTAATTTCTTTTTTTTTTATATTTTTATACATTTGAATAAACCTCTCCTTTTTCCACACACAAGGACCTGGTTTACAAAGACACGTCCAGTCTTGACTTCAAGGCTCTGTGAGTGCGCTTGCGGTGCTCCCGTGACTACGGCACTTGCGCACTCCCGTCACATGGTCTGTTTACAGAGCTTTGAAATGAGTTACTGTGCATGCACAGACCTAATTCTTCCAGGTCAAGGGTCAGCGATTGTCACAGTTGCTAACGGAGCCTATTACAGAAGAACAGAGTCTCTCGGGAGTAAACAGAAAGTGCTATAAGGCACTAAAACATGCCCACATCTGTCAGTAGCCTCATTTTATCCCTCATGCTTGAATAGGTGACAAACATGCATAATAGTATTATTTGACTATGGTAAGGAAATTAGAGTGTAAGCTTCTCTGGTGCAGAGACTGATAGGAATGGAACATTGATCTCTGTACAGAAATGTGGAATATGTCAGAGCTATAAACATCTATAATAGTAGTGTGGTGAGGACAGGTAAGCTCCGCTGGTACAGAGATTTCTGTAAAGGGATTAGTGATCTATTTTCAGTGCCATGGAATTTCAGTCATCACTCACACTAATAAGAACAAAGCAATGAAACAATGAAAGCAAATATACACATATATACCCCCCCAGTGATAGACACCCACATTGTATCAGACACCCCTATACAGGTTAATTTCTAGCCAGAATAACCAGTTCCCCTCCTGCAGCAAGAGTATCTACTTCCTGGAAAATTTTACTTTAGCTCCCAGGGGCATCGATATTCTTCTCTTTCTGTTTACGAGTGGTGCACGCATGTGTCCATGGCGTCATACAGCAGTGCAGCAGATTGGTAAATGGAAACGTGATCCCAAAGCCAATTAAAGTGTCTAATGATAGACTGATCACTGTTTCAGCCACGAACAGTGATCATTCATTTTAATCAAACAAAACCAAAACTTTCCCTTCCTGACTGTGATTCAGCGTGCTAATTAGGACAGACAGGAGACTGTGTGGAGATATCTTTTTTTTTATAAGAGACTTTTTATTGAAAATTTTCCATCAACAAAAAAACTCCAATAAAGGAGTAAGCAGAAACATGACATTAAAAGAAATTAACCTAGGTTAGTTACAGTCCAGGTCTTAGTCAAATATTGAAACTGTTACAGAACTACTGTCAGACATATACAATGTCAGCAAAATGCATAGGCTCACAAAGAAATAGACAAATATATTTTTTGTTAAAAAAAGGCAAACAATTCAGGAACTCCCATTGATTACATGCATAAACCACAATTCTCTCTCAATTAAGAACTATATCTTGGACCGAGATGTCGATGTCTAGGTTAGGTCTAACGGTGTCTGAGGAATCGACCCATATTGACCAAATTTTATTAAACTTATTAGGTTGGTTACGAGATTGGTAAATTAACTTATAAAGAGGTAAAGCCAAGTTCACCAATCTCTTCCAATCTGACAGACCAGGTGTCGTATTTAATTTCCAATGAAGGATTAGAGATTTTTTAGAATAAAATAACAGGATTTGGAGAAGCAGTTTTTTTTCCAGCGGCTACATGAAATATCTTGCAATATGCCTACTATACAAGCTTTAAACGTAAGAACGTCAGGCAGGTCCAAAGTGTCTGTAAGAAAATGAGTTACTGATTTCCAATATCTAGTATTTACCTGAGGACAGAACCATACACAATGGAGGAAATCTGCACGTTCTCGACCACACTTATAACAGCCACCATCATGTAAAGGACTCATTCTCTTTAAGCGAGCGGGGAACAAATAAGCTTGATGAAACCATTGTGTGGGGACAAATAAGCTTGATGAAACCATTGTATGGGGATATCTAGTGGTGAACCTAAGAAATATAACATTAGAAAATATTCCAAAATACATTTCCAATACCTATAACAAGCCCATTAACCCCTTATTTCCCCCACCCCCATATCACTCACTTATAATAATAAAACAAAAGACAATACATAAATTGTTACCTTAGGGACTTAGCTTTTTAGATATGTATACCACGAGGATGTATTACTGTTATTTATGCAAATTAGGGCTTGTAGTTTTTGAAAAGTACGAGAAAACCGAAAACACAAAATACACCTTTATTTCCAAATAAAATATTGTCGCCATACATTGTACTAGGGACACAACTTAACTATTTTAATAACCAAGACAAATGGGCAAATAAAAAGTGTGAGTTTTGTCTACATAGCATTTAGGTGTGATAAGTAGTGATAAAGTTATTGCCGAATGAATGGAAGCAGTGCTGAAATGGGAAAATTTATTTGGCAGGATTTTATAGCAGACCTGAACTTAGAACTTCCCCTCTGCTCTAAAAGATAAGCAACAACCTAATAACCTTTAAAGAAAAACATTTCTTTGTAACAGCTGATACAAAATCCTGCAAAAAATCTGCATTGTGTCTACTTCCTGCTTTCATGCTTTCAAGGGTTAACATCCTGTGTTTACAAATGAGCTGCTCTGCTGTGGCAGTCAACTGACACATCTAAGAGATCAAATTACAGTTGTGATTATTTACAGATGAGGGGGCATTAGACAGGCTAAACTCTCTAAATACATACAAGTTGCATTTCTCTATGTTTTCCTTCTGTCCTGTGCAAAAGTTTAGGTCCACTTTAAGAGAAAAAAACTCTAGTGGTGAAGTGAGGAATGCCCTAAGCGAGGCATTATGGGCATAACGCAACGTGAACTTAGCCTAACCCTGTGTACCAGGGTTGCCAGCTGTTGGTATTTTTACAAGTCGTCTCTAAAAACCACAGTTTTTTTCAACATCCATAAAGTCCAAGACACTTTCAATGCTGCGAGTGAAAGCAGGCTGAGATCATTGTTAGTAATACCAGCTAATTACCTTACTTACCATTACCTCTGGCTTTCTTGCCATGCAGCTTTTACAGCTGTCCCGCCCTATAATCATACCCATATTGTGACCACATCCGCAATTTGCAGCAGTGCACCTCGCATGTTCATACAAGAAAGTATTTGTTCAGCATTTACATGCTTTTTGCCTAGAAAATGCAGAAATGAGGTTGGCAGTCCTGCCATGTACAGCTCTGTGTGTACTATAGGACAAGACAAGGGCAGGAAGAGAGATGTCAGATTGTACTCCCACTACACACATATATCTTTCAAGTGCATTGAAAGCTGTGTACAGTCCTCTGTGCTTTTCTTGCCCTGGCCCCCTGTGAACCTCACTGGATGACGTGTAAGATGAAGGTTGTGATCATACCTTGAAATGTCACAGTGAGCCACCAGGGAGATATATAGAAAGAATTAAGACTGGCAAGGCTATCTGATAAAGAGTGGAAAAAAGACCAATATCAATTGTAATTTGACCAGCTGAATTCATGGAGGTTAGAAAACTAGATTTATTTCATGGTCTCTAACCTTGTCCTTGTTTAACTGCAGGAACCACATCTTACGCTAATGTATCTGTTGAGCACAGACAGAAAAAGGACTTAAAGCAGCAGAGACAACCATACTTTCCCAGCAGCAAAGACACACATATAAGTAGATGGATACTTGTTCTACTTACATAACATACAGTATGTATTGTACTATCCATGTTTTGATTTCAGTGAATTGTATATAGTAAATAAAGAGAAAACCATTTCAGGCATTTCCATCTTTGCTATCTCTGACTGAAGCCAATCCTGATGTCATTTCCTCCATTACTCTTTTTTTCTCCTATAAACTGCACTGTCGGATATAGCTTGCTTTGTAAACACAAGTGAGCACAGCATAGACGGTGTTTCAGCAATCAGTGAGGAGCAGGAATGTAGGAGGGGATATGAGAAGCTTCCCTCTCATGGGCAATGTACCAAATACAGCCAAGCTGACTGAGATAAGATTTATTACAGCAAAAACATTAATGATCATATTGAAATGTTTGCAAAATGCAAAGTCAGGTTGTAGACTGCATAATAAACACAGAGCAGTGGGTAAATGTCAGGGCCGGTATTTACCATAAGGCACTGTAGGCGCGTGTCTACTGGCGCTGATGATGGAAAGGCGGCTCACTCCCCTCCCCAAGTGCCTCCTACCTTCCTATGTAGAGTCCTGAGCGGAGCGAGAGGTTACTCACCTGGGTCTCTGCATTCCACTGACCAGAACTCTCTTCAGTCGGGGGCACCTCAAGCTACCCAAGGGTGTAGCAATAGGGCCCTTGAACAAAGGGGGCCCAGGTGGTACATGATGTATTCACCATTAACCTTCTTTTGTTCCTCCACCCTATGAATTTGACTAAGTACCCATGGACCACATGCAGTGTAGATTGCATGAGAATGTAAATTGCCCAATTAACTTATATCCATAGGGTAGGGACAGGTGGCATTGCTCAAGAATGCCTACATCTTATGGCTCCATGAAAGTTTTGCTATGGGGCCCCATAATCTCTAGCTACAACACTGTAGCTATCTAATACTTGGGGGTACCTATAGCTACTTAATACAGAGGATAGCTCGGGCTATCTAATGCTAAGAGACACATGTAGCTACCTATGATGGGCCAGGGAACTAAGGGAGAAGTGACAAGCTGGGATAGGCAGCACACTTGTGCGGTTCAGCAGGTGTTTGTAGGTTCATGGAGGGCGAAGTCTAGGAAGCCAGGACATCTGTGCCTTTAGGTTCCTGTGAGGCCTTCCGAAAATTTGTGGCCATTAGGACACTGCAGTGGAAGATACCAGGCTGCAACTATTTCTCCAAAAAGGCGATACGCAAACTGTACCATGAAGTTGAGAGGCAAGTGGTGTCATCTCTGGCACACAGCGTTGGGTCAAGGGTCCATCTGACCACGGATGCCTGGTCTGCCAAGCACGGTCAGCGCAGGTACATTTTTTTCAGGTACATTACTTACACAGCCCATTGGGTAAACCTGGTGACCGCTGGCAAGCAGGGAGTACGTGGCTGTGCAGCGGACCTAGTGACACCACCACGGCTTGCAGGCAGGTCTGCTGCCACCTCCTCTCCTCCTGCTACATCTTCTTCGCTGTCGTCCTCCTCCTTGGCTGAGTGGCAGTTCAACTCTACTGGTGCTGCGATCTCCTCTCCAGCTACATAGCCCCAGCTCCCCAGGGCCTATACTGCATGCCAGGTACAACGGTGTCACGCCATCTTAGACATGTTTTACCTCAAAGCGGAGAGTCACACTGGAGCAGCTCTCCTGGCTGCTCTGAACAAACAGGTGGATCAGTGGTTGACCCCGCACCAACTGGAGATCAGCAACGTGGTGTGTGACAACAGCAGCAATCTCATTTCGACTTTGAATTTGTGAAAGTTGACACATGAACCCTGCATGGCACATGTGCTCAATCTTGTAATTCAGAGATTTGTGTCTAAGTACCCAGACTTACAGGATGTCCTGAAGCAGTCCAGGAAGGTGTGTGGGCATTTCAGGCGGTCTTACATGGCCATGGCATGCTTTGCCGAGATTCAGCGGAGAAACAACTTGCCGGTGAGACGCTTGATTTGCGATAGCCCAACTCGCTGGAATTCGACCCTCTTGATGTTTGACCGCCTGCTACAACAGGAGAAAGCCATCAACCAGTATCTCTACAACTACAATCAAAAGGACACAGTCTGGGGAGATGGGGATGTTCTGGCTGAAGCACTGGACACTGATGCGAAATGCCTGCAGTCTATGCGGCCGTTTGAGAAAGTGACAAACCTGGTGAGTCGCAGTGAAGGCGCAATCAGCGACCTGATCCCATATGCCTTCTTCCTTGAGCGTGCCGTGCGTAGAGTGGTGGATCAATCTGTGGAAGGGCATGAACAGCACCAGGAGGAAGAATTGTGGGATCAATTCTCAGCAGAAGCAAATGCTTCCTCAACACCTGCGGCAGCACAGAGGGGGGAGGAGGAGGCGGAGTAAGAGTCGTGTGGGGAAGAGGAGTCAGATCATGAGGAAGGTGATGTTTTGGAGGAGGAGAATGAGGCGGAAGAACAACTGCAGCAGGTGCCGCAGGGGGCTTGTGCTTCTCAACTTTCCCGTGGTATTGTTCGTGGCTGGGGGGAGGAGGAGAACTTAGCTGACATCACTGAGGAAGAGCAAGAGGAGATGGATAGTACGTCTGCATCCAACTTTGTGCAGATGGCGTCTTTCATTCTGTCCGGCCTGTTGAGGGACCCCCGTATAAAAAAACTCAAGTGGAATGAGCTGTACTGGGTGGCCACACTACTAGACCCTCGGTATAGGCACAAAGTGGCGGAGATGTTTCCAAATCACCAGAAAGCAGAAAGGATGCAGCACTTGCAGAACAAGCTGGCAACTATGCTTTACAATGCGTTTAAGGGTGATGTCACAGCACAATGGAATAAAGGTACCACTGCCAGTAATCCTTCTCCCATGTCCACGCAGGCAAGGACAGGACGCTTCAGCGATCTCATGGTGATGTCGGACATGTGGACATTCTTTAGTCCAACGCCTCGCCTTAGCGCTTCCGGATCCACCCTCCATCAACGCCTCAACTGACTACCTGGCCTTAAGTGTGGATGTAGACACTGTGAGCAGCGATGAACCCTTGGACTACTGGGTGCGCTGGCTTGACCTGTGGCCAGAGCTGTCACAATGTGCCATGCAACTTCTGTCTTGCCCTGCCTCAAGCGTCCTGTCAGAAAGGACCTTCAGCGCAGATGGAAACATTGTCACTGAGAAGAGAAGTCGCCTAGGTCACAAAAGTGTTCAGTACCTCACCTTTATCAAAATGAATGAGGCATGGATCCCGGAGGGCTACTGCCCGCCCGAAGACAGTCCCCACACACAGCATCTCTGCCTGCACGCCGTGTGACTGCCTGCCCCATGACTAGTCGCTCCCCATACAGCATCTCTGCCTGCAGGCTGCTTGACTGCCTTCTCCACCACCACCAACAGGGTCCAGGACTCCAGGCGGATTCCTGAATTTTTAAGGCTGCTGCTAGCAGCGGCCGGTATAATAATTTTTCTGGTGCGTTTACATGCCTGCCTAATTTTTCTGGCTGCACTGCAGCTGCAATAACAAGACAAAAGGCATGTACATGTGTCAATACCCCTTCGTGATCGTTACCTTGCCGCGATGAAGGGGCTTGCGTATCACAATGAAGCAATGACCGATGGCTATATGAGTGTCTCGGGGGGTGGCACACCAAAGATAATAAGGTCATTGCTTCATCGTGGACAGACCAAATTCGATCAACTGGACAGTCACTGTTGTTCTGTCATTGAGCTACCACAGCACGGCGACCATAAGGGCTTGAACGCACCAGTCCAGCACGGCCGTCACAACACAAACAGCTGTTGCAGTGCATTACACAGTGAATTTTGTCTATCAGTATGAAGCAGTACTCTAATTACACTCCCTGATTGATGTATACACATGCAAGATGTTTTAAAGCACTTTAGGCCTCCAATTTAGCATGCAATGTGATTTCTGCCCTTAAAACGCTGCTTTGCGTCAAATCCAGATTTTTCCCGGGGACTTTTGGTGTGTATCCCACTCCCCCATGCAAAAACGCAGATGTTAGACCCCTTGAAACATCTTTTCCATCACTTTTCTGGCCAGGATAAATGTTTCTAGTTTTTAAAGTTCGCCTCAACATTGAAGTCTATTGCGGTTCACGAACGTTTGTGGAAGTTTGCGAACCTAAAATCGGGGGTTCGGGCCATCTCTACACAATATATGGTGAATATATTTGATTCTGAAATAATGCTACAGAGTGTATTTTTCACTATGAACTGAGAAAATAAAAGTATTTTTAATGGTAAAAATCAATCTCATTAGCTCAGGAAACATATATTCCCGTTCAGGACAGTTAAGCAACAAATTTTAATAAAAACAATATAAATGGTACAGTGGATCTAGAATGTATAACCTTTCATGCAAATGCAAATAGAATTAATGCAACCCACCAATAGATGGGATTCATACAACACACATACTCAAACCCGCATCCACTGCCCTGCTGCAGCAGAAAAATCTAAAAAATCTAAAAAATATATAAAAAAGCAAGATGTGGATAAGCACTAAAAATATGAACTTCAAATGCTCAAAGATAGTAGCAGATAGTCCTCCTAGGATGGAGTAATAATTGAAGTAATGCAATAGATTTTGCTGGTTGGTAGAACTCTATAGATAGTTCAAATGGAGAACTGGATTCATCAAATGTTAGTTAGCACAATGATTGCTTGGCATCTATGGTTGCTTATATAGTGGTACATAAGAATGACAAGGACAGGATGTTTACAACTCACGACCTCCGTAGGTATTCCTCCGTGTAGCGTTGGAGCCGCTCAATCCTGTCAGTCCCGGCCGGCGACTAGACAGGAGAGACTTGGACCTGCTGCTGGATGTTTGACGGCTGCAGGGTCGGGCAGGCTCACCCGGCTCCACCGTGATGATAACAGTCGGCGTCCGTGATGTTACAATGTAGTTCCGTGCACACTCGGAGCTCGCTGCAAACGTAGGACAAGAAACCTCCTTCGGCTCATCGCGGAAGGAGGTTTCTTGTCCTACGTTTGCAGCGAGCTCCGAGTGTGCACGGAACTACATTGTAACATCACGGACGCCGACTGTTATCATCACGGTGGAGCCGGGTGAGCCTGCCCGACCCTGCAGCCGTCAAACATCCAGCAGCAGGTCCAAGTCTCTCCTGTCTAGTCGCCGGCCGGGACTGACAGGATTGAGCGGCTCCAACGCTACACGGAGGAATACCTACGGAGGTCGTGAGTTGTAAACATCCTGTCCTTGTCATTCTTATGTACCACTATATAAGCAACCATAGATGCCAAGCAATCATTGTGCTAACTAACATTTGATGAATCCAGTTCTCCATTTGAACTATCTATAGAGTTCTACCAACCAGCAAAATCTATTGCATTACTTCAATTATTACTCCATCCTAGGAGGACTATCTGCTACTATCTTTGAGCATTTGAAGTTCATATTTTTAGTGCTTATCCACATCTTGCTTTTTTATATATTTTTTAGATTTTTTAGATTTTTCTGCTGCAGCAGGGCAGTGGATGCGGGTTTGAGTATGTGTGTTGTATGAATCCCATCTATTGGTGGGTTGCATTAATTCTATTTGCATTTGCATGAAAGGTTATACATTCTAGATCCACTGTACCATTTATATTGTTTTTATTAAAATTTGTTGCTTAACTGTCCTGAGCGCCAACCTAGTACTATTTATTTATCAATTTACTATCCAGGGGTCTGGGATTACTCCATTCTAGGTTGAGCAGCTGCCAAATCCATAAGGCGCAACACTATACACCACTTTTTTACTTTATATATTCCCGTTCACCAATTAGTACTGCATCAGATAGTGCCCGAAATGTGCACAGAAGCAAACCCAATTCTGCACAGCACTGCTTCTGCTACAAGACGTATATCTACTAACTCATGGCTTAGATTAAGTCACAGATGACGTAGATATACTGTAGTGGTGGATAAAGTGGTTAACAAGGTTGCCCAAACGTTCGCATCCCACTGTAAATTGGCCTGGAGCACTTGCAAGCCTCTAATTAAATTGGCTGCTAAAGGGTTAAGCTAATTGTGTATCCAAATTTGCTGTTAATAGCATACCCATAGCCTTACATTTTACAGTGATGTCATTCAACCTGCAGACATCTGCTTCAGCCACCAGTTGTATCCTTCATTAGTGCAAACTATGGCTTTGTATGAGTCAGTGAACAGTAAAGGACATTTTGGTTCCATTTAGCCCACTGCACAAAACACTGTTTTGAAGTGGGCATTCCTGAAGCATATATACTATATTACTAACACCAAAGATGTATGCACACATAATGCTATTTGCAGATGTGTGCTTGGATGAATACACTTGTTCATAGGACTCATCTCAGTACTGCTGGAGGGTTGCCATTCACTTAGCCCTCCCCAGGCAGTACTGGAAAAATAAGGACTACTGGCAAGTATGACTTCATTAGTTAACCTTCTGCTGTGCAGTTCAAGCCAGAGTGAAAGTGATCCTGGCTGCTCTGCACACATCTGGTAAGCCGAGCTGTCCATAAGCATTTCACTCTGTGCTTGGATTGCATTAATTAATCAGAGTCACTAGGTTCTGGCACAGCAGCCAGCCTTAATTTGTATTTGATAAGTTACCTTGTACTAAAACAACTTTAATTTGTTATCTCAGTGTTCCCTCCAGCCAGGGTAAGGCCTCCTCCATTCTCTACTCATTTGTCTTCCTTTTGTAAATGGTGAAATCTGATGGAGCCCTCGAAGCAGCAGAAGGGGAAAAAAAATCATTTTTGACAAAGTCTGGAAATGGTCAGCGAGATAAATATCTGGTACATGAGCAGGCGGCACACATGGAGAGTATCAGTCACCTTGGAATTATCCTTTAATATTTACTTACCGGTAACTGTGCCCTATCATTATGTCTGCAGCAGAGTGCTTCTCATTTCTTCTAAAATGGGATATCACATTCACCATCTCTACTTTATATATTCATAGGATCAGCCCTACAAATTGTGAGGCTTGAGGCAATTGTGATATGGGGGACTAGTTCTGGCATCGTAATCTCCTTTTATTCAGAATCATGTTGGAAAGTCTTGATTTTTGTGATTTGGGCCCCGTTCACACTCTGGAATGATTCCACGATTGGCGATTGCGTTTAGCGATTCTCACTCCAGTGAAAATGCAGCATGTAGTGTGTATGCGATTAGCTATAATCGCAAACCCTCTGCAATCGAAGTGAGAGTAATCCCATAGGATTACTTGTGCAGCAGCGCCTTGCTGATCATTGGCGATTAGCAAAGTGCGAATTGGGAGCACAAAGCGACCGAAGGTGAATGGGCCCTTAGCCTTCCTATCTAGGATCCATACAAAAGGCTGTTAAAGGCATAAGCAAATGAATGACAAGACAAATACCATTTATGTTGCTCTTTTCTCCTGGTGAACTCAAAGAGCTTAAAGGATACCTGAGGTGACATGTGATATGATGAGATAGACATGTGTATGTACAGTGCCTAGCACACAAATAACTAGGCTGTGTTCCTTTTTTTCTTTCGTTGCCTGAAAAAGTTAATGGAGCCCGATCACTGATTCCTCTCCCCCGCTGAAAAAGCGACAGCTTCTCTCGGAAGCTTCGCTTTTTCTGAAGCCATGTCCTTCTAAGTGACGTCATGTAAACAAAATCGAGATTGCCATCTTGTGGCCAAAAAGTAAAACTACAAGTAAATGTAAAAAAACATTACCATACACAAATATTTCCCCAAATAAAACACTTTTATATCCCACCCTCCCCAAAATGCCCACATAAAATGTTTAATAAAAAAAAACAAAAAACATTACTATAAAAAAACAAAACACATAAATATTTACCTAAGGGTCTAAACTTTTTAAATATCTATGTAAAGATGAAATATTTCTCTCTATTTTTTTTTATAAGCTTGTAAATAGTGATGAATGCAAAACGGAAAAAATGCTCTTTTATTTCCAAATAAAATATTGTCGCGATACATGGTGATAGGGACATAATTTAAACGGTGAAATAACCGTGACAAATGGGCAATTACAACACGTGGGTTTTAATTATGGAGGAATGTATTATTTTAAAACTATAATGGACGAAAACTGACAAATAATGAATTTTTTCATTTTTTTTCTTATTCTTACTGTTAAAATGCATTTACAGTAAGGTAGCTCTTAGCAAAATGTACCCCCAAAGAAAGCCTAATTGGTGGCGGAAAAAACAAGATATAGATCAGTTCATTGTGATAAGTAGTGATAAAGTTATAGGCTAATGAATGGGAGGTGAACATTGCTCGGATGCATAAAGTGAAAACGACTGAGAGCTTAAGTGGTTAAAAAGTCATTTTTAGGAGAAGGAAGATAGATACATTCATTTATTTCATTAGTTTATTTTCGCCTCGAGTGTCCTTTAAGCTGCAACCACTAGGCTGCACTCTATAGGCAGTAGCAGAGTTAGGGACACTAACCCAAGGTCTCCTTACTGCTGCTTACTGAACAGGAAGAGCCAAGATTCAAACCCAGGTCTCCTGTGTCTCCTGTGTCAGAGGCATAACCCTTAATCATTACACCATCCAGCCACTGATGTGTGCTAAGACATGCGCTAAGACATGCGCTAAGCATGTGCTAAGACGTGTGCTAAGACGTGTGCTAAAGACGTGTGCTAAGACATGTGCTAAGACATTCACTAAGAATTATATAGAGATTGATGAGTCAGATTGACTATTATCCTCTGATCTAGGAGATATGTGCATTTGCTATTTTGTCCCATAGGGGCCCATTCAAATATTAAAATTAAAGGGATATTTGGTCACCTGTGTCATCCAAAAATGTCTGGATTTTTTTCGATTTGTTGGTGGATTGGTTGGGGAGGGTTAAGATTTGCCGTGGGGGTTGGATGGTTAAGGATAGCTGGGAGGAAGGGGGGGTGTTAAGGTTAGCTGTGGGGGTAGGTGATTAAGGTTAGGCAAAAAATCATTTCAACGGTTGCACTTTTTACATATATGCATTATCCTCAATCCACATAACCAGGGCCAGGACAAAATCCTCCAGCACCCAAGACGGGGATACTGAAGTGCGCCTCCCCCTCCATCAGACCATGATCATCTGCTTAGGCCTTGGACCCCCTTTAATCACTTCCTCGGGGTGAAATTCAGAGGTGCTCCCTGGAACCTTCCTACTCCAGATCAGGATCTAGCTCACTTAATCCGATAATATAATAATCCGAACATTTGTATAGCGCTTTTCTTCTTTCGGACTCAAAGCGCTCAAGAGCTGCAGCCACTGGGACGCGCTCAGGAGGCCACCCTGCAGTGTTAGGGAGTCTTGCCTTGAACTCCTTACTGAATAGGTACTTGACCTAGCCGGATTCGAACCCTGGTCTCCCATGTCAAAGGCAGAGCCCTTAACCAGTACACTATCCAGCCACCACTTAGGGCCCATCTCCACTAGCTTTGAATTTGCATCGCATCCCACCTGAAGCGTATGCATGTCAATGGAGTAGTTTCCATTGCATGCAAAATTTTCAGATGCAATGTGTATCCAATTCCCCTAGGCAGTAACAGAGGGCCGCATCCAGACTTCTGAAAAACAGCCAGAAGTCACCTGCGGGTAGTTGCGGTGCGATGTGATCGCATCCAGGCTGTGGAAATGGGCCCTTACTCACAACCCTCACCTGCCAGCCTCAGCCATTTATTCTGATCTGCATACTATCAGCAGAGGATTAGAGCACATTAAGCCTGTGTGGAGTGTCATGTGTCTGTTGTGCAACTGTTCCTAGCTGGAGCTGTACTGATTTAATTGTGTCACCCAATTGCTCCTTACAGCTACACTTAGGGTAGCAGGAAAAAAGGGCACCGGCGGATAGTGGACAAAAAGTTGCGCCGTCATAGACTCTAATGCAATTATCGTTAATACGGCAAAGAAAAGCAGAAAAAAGGGCTCCCGATAAATATTGTTAACAACATTAGAACATTACAGTTTTTGAAGCATGTTACTGTTTTAGAAGCTTGTAAAGTTATAATTTTGTCATATTATTTATTTTCTACGTACAGATTTTACGTTATCAAAGATATTATCATTACTATGTGCAAAAGGGTGTTTCTGCAGAGGCAGTGGTTAGGGTTAGGCACCACCAGGGGGAGTGGTTAGGGTGAGGCGCCACCAAGGGCGGCGGTTAGTTTTAGGTAACACCAGGGGGGTTGGTTAGGGTTAGGCACCACAGGGGGTTAGGGTTAGGCACCACCGGGGGGGGTGGTGGTTAGGGTTAGGCACCACCAGGGGGAGTGGTTAGGGTTAGGCGCCACCCAGGGTGGCGGTTAGTTTTTGGAAACACCAGGGGGGTTGGTTAGGGTTAGGCACCACAGGGGGGTTAGGGTTAGGCACCACCGGGGGGGGGGGGGGGTTAGGGTTAGGCACCACCAGGGGAGTGGTTCTTTTTACGCACCACTAGGGGAGGGTTCTGTGTGAGGGTAGGGTTGGGTTAAGCTGTATTGTTGAATTACGTATCGATTTTTAACGTTAATATATTTTCGTTATCATAACCCATTTGTTTTTAAAACTGTATTTATTGTTAACCAAGTTTGACAACGATGTTTATCATTGTAAGATTTTGTTATCCACCGGCGCCATTTCGTTATCCAGCCGAGCCCTTTTTTTCCTGGCACCCTGTTTTCATTCACGCACACCCAGGGCTGGTACCTCTTTTGCTTCTGCCTTGGCCCAGCCATGTAAAATTTACTGATATTATATGTTTTAAAAGTGTAAATTACCCTAGTAAAATAGGGTAAATAATACCGATATTTTACTACTACTTAACCTAACACTGTTCTCACACAGAACCCTCCCTTACCGATGCCTAACCTTAACTGCCCCCCACACATAACCCTTCGAAACATCCGTCCCACCTAACCTTTGACCGTCACTGCAATTATTATAATGGTAGGGTGCCGCCATATACTGAATGCTTCATTTACCTGTTTCAACTAATGCATAATGAGCAGAGGACTGCAAGAAAGCAACATCAACACTATGGTCGTTCTGGCCTGGAACAGTGCTTCCCTTAAAAAGAATGCTGTACAATTAACACCAGTAATACTGGCTGTCCCTAAAGACATGTCATGTGATAACCTCTGTATTTGCCTTTCACACAACTTGAACATGTGTTTGTATTTCCCATGCCTATATACCTTTTCAATAAAAAGAAAGTTGAAAAAAAAAAAAGAATGCTGTAATAATATTGAGTAATATGTAATAATATTGCCTTTCTATTTTTTCCATAAGGCCAGGGGGGCCTCTAGGCTTAGGCAGTCCCGGCCATTGCCTGGAGTGCCATTGGTCCTGGGGGGTGCCATGTTGCTGGATTAAGCCCGACCCAAATGAAGCCCAGCCCCTGAGCTAACCCCCGCCCTGTGGGTGTTCTATTAATTGCTTCTGCTGCATCTACTTAGCTTAAGTTGCAGGCAGCTGCTACCTCTGTGCCTTGTGCACCCTTCTTTCCCCCTTTGGGCCTCCTTCTGTCCCTTTTGTGCCTCGTTCTGTCTCCTTGTGCCTCCTTCAGTCCTTTGTGCCATGTCTGACCCCCTGTTTGTCCTTCTGTCTCCCTTTTTGCCTTCGTCTGTCTCCATGTGCCTCTTGCAGTCCCCCTGTGTCACTTTTGCCTCCTTCTATGCCCCTTTTTTGCCTCCTTCTGTCCCCCCTGTGCCTCCTTATGTCCCCTTTCCCTTTATTTTTCCCCATGTGCTACCTCTGCCCCCTGTTCCTCCTTCAGTCCCACTCTGCCTCCTTCTGTCCTCTTGTGCCTTCTTCGGTCTTCCTTTGTGCCTCCTTCTGTCTCCATGTGTCTCTTCAGTCCCCCTGTGCCTCCTTCTGTGCCCCTTTGTGCCTTCTTCTGTCTCCCTGTGGCTCTTTCTGTACCCCTCTGCCTCCTTCTGTCTCCCTGTGCCTCCTTAAATCCCCCTCTGCCATCTTCTGTCCGCTTTCGTGCCTCCTTCTGTCCCGCTTTGTGCATACTTCTGTCCCCCTTTGTGCCTTCTACTTTCTCCCTGCGCTACCTTCTGTCCCCCTTTGTGTCTCTTTCTGTCCCCTGTGTGCCTCCTTCTGTCCTCTGTGTGCCTCCTTCTGTCCCCTGTGTGCCTCCTTCTGTCCCCTGTGCCTCCTTTTGTCCCCCTTTGTGCATTAATCTGTTCCCATTGTGCCGCCTCCTACCCCACTTTGTGCCTCCTTCTGTCCCCCTGTGTGCCTCCTTCAGTCCCCCTGTGTGCCTCCTTCTGTCCTCTTTTGTGCCTCCTTCTGGCCCTTCTGCCTTCTTCTGTCCCCCTGTACCTCTTGCTGCTCCTTTGTGTACCTCCTTCTGTCCTCCTGTGCCTTCTTCTGTCCTCCTTTGTGCCTCATTCTGCCCCTTATTGTGCCTCCTTTTGTCCCCCATTGTGCCTCATTCTGTCCCCCTGTGTGCCTCCTTCTGTCCCCTTGTGCCTCCTTGTGTCCTCCTTTGTGAGTTCCTTTGGCCCTCATGCCTCCTTCTGTCCCCCTGTGCCTCCCTATGTCCCCCTGTTTGCCTTCTTCCTTACATATATTTTCTTTCTTACATGTATTTTCTGGTGAAACTGCCACAATGAGTGTAATTTCTGGTGAAACGCTGCCGCATTACAATTATTTTCAGGTGAAACGTTGCAGCAATACGGTTACTTCCGTGGGGGGCGCCATGGGGGGGGGGGCACAACTTTTCTTGCCTGGAGTGACAAAATGGCTAGAGGCGCCCCTGCATAAGGCCAAAGGCTAATATTTTATGGTCCAAGACAAAAGTCACCACTCCTGTGATAATCCATAACTCTCTCTAAACAAAAACAGTATTCATGGGCATGTCCATATTAAATAGCAATTAGCTTCCTGCATTTAGACATTCAGCAGTATCTCAAACACCCCCTGCTCTTCATAGTTAGTACAGTCCGCTATGTCTGATGCACTGTGTATAGTTGAAGATGATGTAACAATACGATATCTTCTCAACCCTCTTCCTGAATTTCCCATTTTGTACACCTTTTCATTTCTCTACACATTTTAAAGGGAAGGTTCAGGGACTAGCTAAAAAAAATAAAAATCCATTTCCACTTACCTGGGGCTTCCTCCAGCCCATGGCAGGCTTCCCTGCCCTCCTCCACCCCTGTGCATCAGGTGTAGTGTGGCTATGCAGCTCTGACAGGGGTGTAAAGGGAAGGTTCAGGGACTAGCTAAAAAAAATAAAAATCCATTTCCACTTACCTGGGGCTTCCTCCAGCCCGTGGCAGGCAGGAGGTGCCCTCGGCGCCGCTCCGCAGGCTCCCGGTGGCCGACCCGACCTGGCCAGGTCGGGCCTCTTCTGCGCTCCATGGTGCGTTCCACGCCGGCGCGCTGACGTCCTCGGACGTCCTCCGGGTTGTACTGCGCAGGCTCAGAACTACTGAGCCTGCGCAGTACAGCCCGGAGGACGTCCGATGACATCAGCGCGCCGGCGTGGAACGCACCATGGAGCGCAGAAGAGGCCCGACCTGGCCGCCGGCCTGGCCAGGTCGGGTCGGCCACCGGAGACCACCGGGAGCCTGCGGAGCGGCGCCGAGGGCACCTCCTGCCTGCCACGGGCTGGAGGAAGCCCCAGGTAAGTGAAAATGGATTTTTATTTTTTTTAGCTAGTCCCTGAACCTTCCCTTTACACCCCTGTCAGAGCTGCATAGCCACACTACACCTGATGCACAGGGGTGGAGGAGGGCAGGGAAGCCTCTGGAGGACCCACGGTGAGTACTTCTTTGGGGCACTTTTTTTTTTCCTTCAGAGTGACTTTAAGCCCCTGTCCCTGTGGGTGCATGGAGGTGTGTCTGTAGCTGAGGAACCACTAAGCTCTCAGCAACACTTGCTATGGTTCAGCTCAAATGAGGGCTGCACCCTTTTGCCACCTTATAGCAGAAAATGTTTAATACATCCATAGGAGGTTTACAGGGTCACTTATTTACTCTTATTTCAGCTTAAGAGAACAACAATACATTTTTGCAGCTATATGAACTGTCATCCCTGATCACGGAAGGGAGGGCAGCAATTTATACATCACCCAGTTTGTGTAGTACACATAACGATTCCTCCGGTAAAGAGTGGACCTGAACTTCCTCTCTGCTCTAAAAGATAAGCAACAGCATAACAACCTTTCGAGAAAAAACATTTCTTTGTTACAGCTGCAATAAATCTGCAGTGTGTCTTCCTCCTGCTTTTATGGAAGCAGACCTATGGTTAACATCTTGTGTTTCAAAATTAGCTACTTTGCCAAGGCAGCCAACTGACAGCTGAGAGATCAAATCACAGTTATGATAAGTCACAGATGATGGGGAATTAGACAGGCTAAACTCTCTAAATACATAAAGGGTGCATTTCTCTATGTTATCCTTCCGTCCACTTTAAAGACTTCCCAAGTAAGCAGTGTCTGGAAACACTTCTACTTACTGTAGCTCACAGTCTCACTGAGCCCAAATGGCTTTTGAAAAAATAATAATGCCTAATGCTGCTTTAAAGTACATTAGTGGTATCAGTAATTGTAATTATAGGCTCTGTAACAGCTCTCAAGTTGGCACGTCTGATGGTGTGCAGCCCCCTATATATACACATGCTCCATAACCCTGTAACTGCTGATCCACAACATTACAATGGCATTCGCTTGCCTAATGTACTGTGTCTTGATTTTATAAGTCTCACATCTATATATGTCTTCATAACTCTCTTCCATTCAGCCAATATCCACATTGGAGCAGAGAACTATTTTGAATGTGGATCTATAAATATTTAGAAAGTAACTGTAACTTAGAGCATAATATAGAGGAAAGTGGTGTCAGTTCCCGATGCCATGAAACACTATAGCAGAATCTTTCAACCAGAAATAGAGTAGAAATATGCAAAGGGTGTATATATATATCATAAAGTCCTCTTGTAAGCGTATCATGATAAAAGCTGAGGCACATCCGAAGTTCCAGAGCAAGGAGCAGTGCTTTGAAATATGGCCGGGAAGGATGATCCTCTTATGTCAAGCATCAGGTTTCTTCCTAATTGTTAAATGGGAGATGAATACTATCGGCAAGGGTTTAAAGAACCGCTCTGCTTCTTAAAAAAATTAAATATGAGTGAGTTCAGACAACTGGCTTCTTTTACTTAAAAGAGATTTACCGCTATGTCCATCTGCCCTGATCATGACAAGGGTATCTCACTTTCCTAACTTTCTTGTATTGAGCGCTGCAAAAGAAGCAGCTTTGATGTGGAGATCCTCTTACCAGAAATACTGCTAGATAAAGGGATGCCATGGAGAATTCTTTACAATGGTATAAAAGAATCATAGCACACATAGTTGCTGCTATGGGGCCCAGAAGCAGTGGGAACCCAGGTGAATCTTCACCCTGTGACTTTATATTACTGTGTACATATGCAGTATGAACCGTGCATGACAGGTAAGTGTACCCAGAGCAAGTTCTATGTAGACCTTTTGCCGCCTGAAGCAATACATTGTGAGGACGCCGCCCTACCCAATGTGTGTGTGCAAAGCCAGACCAGAGAGGAGAGACACATCAGGCTGTGCATTGCAGGCGTTACACTACACTTACCTCCCTCTGCTTCTTGCAAGACAGCATCTCCTCCCTGCTGGCCGGCCACATCTCGGCTCTGATCCCCAGGATGCCGGGTATGTGCTGCTCTAGAGCCAAATTACTCACCCGCTCTCAGCAGATTAGAGATGGAATCACCAGCCGGCAGCCACACTTGAAGTGCTGGTTCCCCTTAGGACTACAGTGGCGACTTATGTAACCCAGCAGCACATATCTGGTCACATGAGGCACCGCTGTAGCCATGGATATAGGACGCTGGATGGGCAGGTGGAAATCCCATAACTGGAACACGGAGATCAGGTAAGTGAAGTGGCATCACACATCTAGGGAGGGGGAGACAGGGAATGCAAGGATGGGGACATTTGGAGAGGGGAGCCGCCTCTTGCTGGACTCCAATTATTGCTGCCCTGAAGCACGAGATTCACGGAAGAACTGCCCGAGTGTACCTTGTCATGTCCACTCTTATCCATATGGTAAGGGAAGCTGCTACTGCTGAAGTGTGCCCAGGAATACTAGCAATGCCACTGATACGCCAGCAGAAACTTACTCAAAAGCTGAAATTTCGGTTATGGATTGATGTTACCTTTAGCTTCATCCACTTCATAGAGCAGGTACACCTGAACCAACCCAAGGGCAACCTTTTGGGCAGTTGATCATTCCTATTAATTTCCTGACTAATGATCAATTTGTTGGAAATTCCATGTATATACCTGTGTGATGGATCTTCCAAGAGATTCTCTGTTCCAAGCAAGTGCTTGCCGGTTCCTGCTGTAGCTGTCAATTCTTGTCATACGTCCACAATGTGACATGACCGACTGACATTTACCAGCATGTCTGATTGCTCGACATGGGAGGAAGCTATTGTTTGTCGATTATTTCTGACTGGCCTAAAGAAGAATTCTCTTCCAATCAACAGAGAATCTGATTATTCTGTCTAGTGTGTTTAATAACATAATGAATAAAATTGCTTATTGTTTACAATATTAATGTATAGATTATTTAGTTAGTGTTTGACAATTTTACATCTGATCTAAAATGTACCACTGGCTGGTGATGACATCTTTAGTTCTGCTAGGAGATCTGTACAGAATGTTCGTTGCTGAGAGTTCTATTCACAGAGGGAGATATTGCTTGCTTGGCAGTTGGAAAAAGCCATTATTTCCCACAATACAACGAGGTTCACAGACAGCAAACTGTCAGGACATTGGTCATGACTTCACACTGTGGGAGGGGTTTCACCACGATATCAGCCATACAGACCCCTCTGATCATCAATTCGAGAAAAGGAAAATATTTCTCATGGGAAAGGGGGTATCAGCTACTGAGTGGGATGAAGTTCAATTCTTGGTTAAAGTTCCTCTTTAAAGCAAACCTGTGATGAAAAAAAAAGATTAAAATCTGGATATTTGCCACTGCAATGGAAACCCTCTAGAGCAGGGCTTTTCAACCTTTTCACCAATTGTACCACTTTTATTGCCTGAAAATGTTAAGTACCACCAGTGTGCCTGCACAGTAGATTGGACACAATCGGGCTTGGCTGTTTCTGCAGGAGCCTGAACAGAGAGCAGCTACTGCGCATGCGCACACACCGACAAGGAGAACTTTGGGGCTCCCAGCGCTGGATCCCATCTGCTGAGGAGGAAGGGGGGAAACCTCTTTAGGATACAAACATGGCAGTTGGAAAATGACAGTTGAAAATGGCAGTTGAAAAATGACAGTTGGAAAATGGCAATTGGAAAATGACAGTTGAAAAATGACAGTTGGAAAATGACAGTTGGAAGTTGGAAAATTACAGTTGAAAATGGCAGTTAAAATGTGACAGTTTAAAAATGGCAGTTGGAAAATGGCAGTTAAAATGTGACAGTTTTAAAATGGCAGTTGGAAAATGGCAAATGACAGTTGGAAAATGGCAGTTAAAATTTGACAGTTGTAAAATGACAGTTGGAAAATGACAGTTGGAAAATGGCAGTTGGAAAATGGCAGTTAAAATGTGACAGTTTAAAAATGGCAGTTGGAAAATGACAGTTGGAAAATGGCAAATGACAGTTGGAAAATGGCAGTTGGAAAATGACAGTTGAAAAATGGCAGTTGGAAAAGGACAGTTGGAAAAGGGCAGTTAAAATTTGACCGTTGGAAAATGGCAGTTGGAAAATGACAGTTGAAAAATGGAAGTTGGAAAATGGCAGTTGGATAATGACAGTTGAAAAATGACAGTTCAACTGTCATTTTTCAACTGCCAAATTTAAACTGTCATTTTATAACTGTCTTTTTTAAACTGTCATTTTCCAACTGTCAAATTTCAACTGTTTAAAGGACCACTACAGTGAAAAAAGTAAGCAGTTAAAAAAGAATTGAAGTGAGAGGGATATTGAGGCTGCCATATTTACACTCACCTAAGATGCTCTATTGGGTTGAGATATGATGATTGTGGGGGCCATTTTAGTACCGTGAACTCATTGTCATGTTCAAGAAACCAATTTGAAATTATTTGAGCTTTGTGACATGGTGCATTATCCTGCTGGAAGTAGCCATCAGAGGATGGCTACATGGTGGTCATGAAGGGATGGACATAGTCAGAAACAATGCTCAGGTAACCCGTGACATTTAAACAATGCCCAATTGGCACTAAGGGGCCTAAAGTGTGCCAAGAAAACCTCTCCCACACCATTACACGACCACTACCAGCTTGCAGAGTGGTAACAAGGCATGTTGGATCCATGTACTCATTCTGTTTACGCCAAATTCTGACTCTATCGAGACTCATCAGACCAGGCAACATTTTTCAAGTCTTCAACTGTCCAGTTTTGGTGAGCTTGTGGAAATTGTAGCCTCTTTTTCCTATTTGTAGTGGAGATGAATGGTACCCGGTGGGGTCTTCTGCTGTTGTAGCCCATCCGCCTCAAGGTTGTGCATGTTGTGGCTTCACAAATGCTTTGCTGCATACCTCGGTTGTAACAAGTGGTTATTTCAGTCAATGTTGCTCTTCTATCAACTTCAGTCGGCCTATTCTCCTCTGACCTCTAGCATGAACAAGGCATTTTCACCCACAGGACTGCCGCATACTGGATGTTTTTCCCTTTTCACACCATTCTTTATAAACCCTAGAAATGGTTGTGCGTGAAAATCACAGTAACTGAGCAGATTGTGAAATACTCAGACCGGCCGACTGGCACCAACAACCATGCTGAAATCACCTTTCTTTCCCATTCTGACATTCAGTTTGGAGTTCAGGAGATTGTCTTGACCAGGACCACACCCCAAAATGCATTAAAGAGACACTGAAGCGAAAAAAAAATGATGATATTATGATTTGTATGTGTAGCACAGCTAAGAACTAAAACATTAAGATCAGATACATAAGTGTAATTGTTTCCAGTACAGGAAGAGTTGAGAAACTCCAGTTGTTATCTCTATGCAAACAAGCCATTAAGCTCTCCGACTAAGTTAGTTGTGGAGGGGGCTGTTATCTGACTTTTATTATCTCAACTGTTCCTGGACTATTTACCTTTCCTCTGCTAGAGGAGAGGTCATTACTTCACAGACTGCTCTGAAAGACTCATTTTGAATGCTGAGTGTTGTGTAATCTGCACATATTATAGAATGATGCAATGTTAGAAAAAACACTATATACCTGAAAATAAAAGTATGAGAATATTTTCTTTGCTGCTAATCTTCTAGTAATTATTCATAGTACACAACCAATTCACTATATCATATATTTTTTTTGCTTCAGTGTCTCTTTAAAGCAACTGCCATGTGATTGGTTGATTAGATAATTGCATTAATGAGAAATTGAACAGGTGTGCCTCATAATCCTTTAGGTGAGTGTATTTCCTTTTAACCACTTCACCCGAAAGGCGTTTTTACCCTAACGGACAAGATCGAGTTTCACCTTTCAGTGTTCATCCCTTTCATTTGCCAATAGCTTAACCACTTGCCGACCGCACGCTTATACCGTGCGTCGGCAAAGTGGCAGCTGCAGGACCAGCGACGCAGTACTGCGTCGCCAGCTGCAGGCTGATTAATCAGGAAGCAGCCGCTCGCGCGAGCGGCTGCTTCCTGTCAATTCACGGCGGGGGGCTCCGTGAATAGCCTGCGGGCCGCCGATGGCGGCTCGCAGGCTAAATGTAAACACAAGCGGAAATAATCCGCTTTGTTTACATTGTACGGCGCTGCTGCGCAGCAGCGCCGTAAGGCAGATCGGCGATCCCCGGCCAATCAGCGGCCGGGGATCGCCGCCATGTGACAGGGGACGTCCTGTCACTGGCTGCACAGGACGGATAGCGTCCTGTGCAGCCCGGATCACCGGGGAGGGGACAGGTAGGAGAGGGAGGGGGAATTTCGCCGCGGAGGGGGGCTTTGAGGTGCCCCCCCCCGCTAAATGCCTGCAGGCAGGAGCGATCAGACCCCCCCTGCACATCATCCCCATAGGGGGGAAAAAAGGGGGGCGATCTGATCGCTCTGTGTGCCCTCTGATCTGTGCTGGGGGCTGCAGAGCCCACCCAGCACAGATCCCATTAAACAGTGCTGGTCCTTAAGGGGGGGTAAAGGGTGGGTCCTCAAGTGGTTAATCACTAGTAATCACAATGTAATTTTTTCACCACCAATTGGGCTATTTGGGGTTGATAATTGTTTTCAGTAATTACTTTATTTTCTATGCATTTTAAAGGGAAAAGCAAGGAAAAAATGAAAAAATACACTGTTTCTCCAAATTGATCCCCTATAGTTTTAATATAAACACTGCTACTGTACACACAACCCACACATTTTATCTGCTTATTTGTTCTGGTTATCACAACATTTTAGTTATGTCCCTAGTACAAAGTATGGTGACAATATAGTATTTGGAAATAAAGGTGTATTTTTTCTTTGGTGTTTTTTTTCTCCACTATTTTCACGTGTTCATGCACAGGGATGCACGTGCAGGCACGGGAGCGCGCATGTGCACACGCACAGCGGCAGCAGCACTGTCTGACTTATAAAAACATCCTGGAGCCATTGAGAGGCTCTAGCAGGACTCTAATGTCAAGTCAGCTTGTCATTAAGTTGTTAAGCAATGCCAGGTACCTGGCTTTCATGCTGATCCTCTGCCTCTAATACTTTTAGCCACTGCTCCTAAACAAGCACATGCAGATCAAGTGTTTCTGACATTAATGTCAGATCTGACAAGATTAGCTGCATGCTTGTTTCTGGTGTGATTCAGACACTTCTGCAGAGACACAGATCAGCAGAGCTGCCAGTCAACTCATATAGTTTAATAGGAAATTAATAGCAGCCACTATATTCTTCTCACTTCAGTTTTCCTTTAAGGGAATTCTTTTGCAGCCTATAAATCAAACAAGCTGACACTTACCTGGGGCTTCTATCGGCCCCCTGCAGCGGTAATGTCCAACGCCGTCCTCTTCAGATGCTCCGTTCCCTGCCACCGGTCCCGGGGTAATCATGCCAGTGATTATACTGCGGCTCTACGGCCATGGCCACTCGTGTGCTCGCTTTTGCGCACATCATCGGGAGCTTATTGCACAGGCGCAGTACAAGAAAACTTTGAAATGCGCCTGTGCAGAAAGCTCCCGATGATGCCAGCGGGAGTGAGCATTATTCGTCTGTTTAGATGAATATTAAACCAGGACCGGCAGCAGGGAACGGAGCATCGTAGGAGGACGACGCATAACATTACAGCTGCAGGGGGCCGATAGAAGCCCCAGGTAAGTGTCAGCTTGTTTGATGTTTAAAATCCCACATAACCTCCTTAAAGAAGACCTAAACTCAAGCACTGCAGTCATGGAAAACAAATATAGTTGCTGAGTGTGTGTTTGTGTGTGCGTCTGTGCGTGCGTGCGTGTGTGTGTGTGCGTGTGTGTGACTAGAGCAGGGCTTTTCAACCTTTTCACTAATTCTACCACTTTTATCACCTAAAAAGTACAACCAGTATGCCTGCACAGTAGATTGGATGCAATCGGGCTTGGCTGTTACTGCTGGAGCCTGAACGGAGAGCAGCTACTGCGCATGCGCACACACCAACGAGGAGAACTTTGGGGCTCCCAGTGCTGGATCCCATCTACTGAGGAGGAGGGGGGAAACCTCTTTAGGATACAAAGGCCTCCGGTTTCCTGAGGTAAGTACCCCCTTGGGCACTTTTTTCTTACAGGTACTCTTTAAGAAAAGAGGGCATAATATGGGAGGGGAAAGTAGGAGGCATTGGTGGGGAAAAAGATAACTAGGCAACAGATTGTCAGAATTGGCAATCTGTAGGTAGAATGCCAATATAGGTAGCCTTGCAAGTTCCTCTCTCCCTGCCCCCCCCCCCCCTACACACACACACACACACACACGCACACACTCATAAATATGAACTGACCGCCAGGAGACTTGGGCACAGGATACAGCTGGTATATGGCTATTGCTAGAAGCCAAATTACAGTGTTTTAAAAGCAACTTCAGCTCTGTCTTCTGACGGGGGCAAAGTTACTGACTATAACAGCGCAACCCCCCCCCCTCCCCCGTCCGCTTAATTATACATAGCCTGGCCATGCCACCAGAGAGCTGAGAGCAAGGCAGTGACTCACCACAAAGTTCGGCTCCCTTTGCTCACTCCTTGCTGTACTGCCCTGCGATATAGTTCACACCTCAGATCATTGGTAAGCCAGCCGCAGTGAAGAGACAGCCAGGCAAACAGTGCATGATGGCGGCGCGTATACTTCAAATGCAGGAAGTGAGCAGTGATGTCACTTTCTGTATCTGCGCAATCACTGTGCACCATTTGCCTGGCTTGTCTCTTCCCCACTGATCTGACGTCTGAAGTATGCCGCAGAGCAGCACAGCAAGGAGCGAGGGAGGAGGAGCCAAACTTTGTGGAGGCAAGACAGGACCAGGACAGGTGGCATGCGGGCAATAAAGTGGCAGGCAAACCTGGTGTGTACTACCTAGCCAACAGCAAAGTACCACCAGTGGTACGGTACGCGTATCACAGGTTGAAAAGCCTCGCTCTAGATTATCCAGAGGCTTTCCAGATCAATCAAGAAACATATTCAACAAACTCTAGTTTTTAGAAACAAGTCACAGAACATTTATATCACATTTTTTTTCCTGGCGGACTCAAAGCGCCAGAGCTTCAGCCACTGGGATGCACTTTATAGGCAGTAGCAGTGTTAGGGAGTCTTGCCCAAGGTCTTCTTACTGAATTAGTACTGGCTTACTCAGGGCCGGTTTAAGCAACAATGGGGACCCAGGGCAAAATAAACCTGGGGCCCCCCCCCAACATATACCCCGGAACAAAAATCGGCATTAGAGGACCTTTTTTGCAGCTGGTATAGTCAGGGTGTGAAGTCCCAATCGGTCGGAGCGCCACATTCTGGCTATCCCAGCCTGCATGGGGGACAAGGGGTTGAAAAGTTTCAGGAGGGGGGACCCCACATCATTTTTTTTTTTTAATTCCCACACTCTAAACATAAAAAAAAAATGGGAAAATAGAAAAAAAATGCCAGGGATCTTCATACAGCCATATTGCGGCTGTATAGCAATCCCTGGCCAAAGCGCTGCGGCTGTGTATAGACCCCCTGGAAACCCCCGTCAGGAAATGTATTGCGCTTTCGTTTGATGCATGTAAAATTACACTACCGTTAGGTTTGCTACTAAAAGTGACATTTACCGCATTTAAAAGTGTACTTTTTTCCTTCGAAACTTTAAAATCGATTTTCTCAAAAACTATAAGGTCTTTTTGAAAAATTGTTTTTTCCTCTTATTCATAATGATCTCCTTAACCACCCTGGCGTTCTGATAAGATCGCCAGGGAGGCTGCGGGAGGGTTTTTTTTAAATTAAAAAAAAACTATTTCATGCAGCCAACTGAAAGTTGGCTGCATGAAAGCCCACTAGAGGGCGCTCCGGAGGCGTTCTTCCGATCGCCTCCGGCGCCCAGAATAAACAAGGAAGGCCGCAATGAGCGGCCTTCCTTGTTTTGCTTACACCGTCGCCATAGCGACGAGCGGAGTGACGTCATGGACGTCAGCCGACGTCCTGACGTCAGACGCCTCCGATCCAGCCCTTAGCGCTGGCCGGAACTTTTTGTTCCGGCTGCGCAGGGCTCAGGCGGCTGGGGGGACCCTCTTTCGCCGCTGCTCGCGGCGAATCGCCGCAGAGCGGCGGCGATCGGGCAGCACACGCGGCTGGCAAAGTGCCGGCTGCGTGTGCTGCACTTTATTTGGCGCAAATCGGCCCAGCAGGGCCTGAGCGGCAGGCTCCGGCGGTACTGGACGAGCTGAGCTCGTCCATACCGCCCAGCTGGTTAACATATCCTGCAAATGTAGGGTTTCTAGCATTTAAGGTGGATTTGCTATCAACCATTAAAGTCGGCAGGTTTTTAAATGTGTATTTTGTTTCCTTTGAAACTTTAAAATCGATTTTCTCAAAAACTATAAGGCCCATTTGAAATTTTTTTTCCTCTTGTAGCCACTGGGGGCCCCTACAAGCTCTGGGGCCCTGGGGCAGCTGCCTCCCCTGCCTCTATGGTAGCGCCGGCCCTGGGCTTACTGAACGGAAGGAGCCGAGATTCAAACCCAAGTATCCTCCTTAACCAGTACACTATCCAGTGCTGGGATGGTAGTGCATAAGAGGATCAGGGGAGAGTCTGGACTATCAAGAGGCTTCTCACTACTGAAGTAAGTATCACTTTTTTCTTTAAAGTTTGCTTCAGGTACGATTTAAAGGGACTCCGAGCACCTCTCATGGGCATACCTTTAAGCCAGACGACAACCAACAAAGTTGTGCTATGACCCCTCCGGAGGAGCCACTTGCAATGGCAATTCAGTGATGCACTTCTCTAACAGAGAAGACAGGGGTCACCTGGAAGTTATAACATAGCCAAGATGGCAGCCGTGACTTTTCAATTGAAATCAAACGAAAACTATTTGGTGATGAATGGCGATCCAGAAAGGTATGCATCTTCAAGTACTTTGCAGTACTGGTCGGAGTCTTAAAGGCATACCCATGAGGTGCTCTGAGTCCCTTTAAGGAATAACAAAACAACAGATCTGCAGTAAGACTACAGTATACAGGGTCAAGAAGTCAATACAACGTCCATGTTATTATGAAATGCAGATGAAGAGTGAAAAGACCAGCCCCGTTACTATGGGCGTGCGAAGCGTGCAAACGCCCAGGGCACTGGATTGAGCAGTGGGGGGGGGGGGACAGCAGCCGAGGGAGCGGGCATAGCTAGTTATAACTCACCTTCCTTCAGTTGATCCCCGCAGCTTCAATCTCCTTCGTCTCCTGGCGTTCGTCTCCTTGGTAACAGCGCCCCCTGTGGTGACGTGACTGCATATCATCACGGGGGCGCTGTTCACAATGAGACAGATGGCGGGAAAGGAAGAAGATTGAGGCTGCGCGGGATCGGCGGAAGGAAGGTTATAACTGCTATGTCCGCTCCACCCGCCGCTGCGGGACACCTACCTATCTAATTTATACTGCAGGCACTTACCTATCTAACCTATACTGCAGGCACTTACCTATCTAACCTATACTGCAGGCACCTACCTATCTAACCTATACTGCAGGCACCTCCCTACCTATCTAACCTATACAGCGGACACAGTGGGATTTGGGGGGCACCTTCACCCTAGTTGAAACGTAGCCTAAATAAAAGTCTTGCCTCATGGAGGGCCTGGCTATGATTACAGGGATTCTTCATACAGTGTGACCTGTGGTGTGACACAGCTGGATAAGTATAAACTGCTCCCATCATTCTATAGGGTGTAAGTAAGTGGGGTCACACTCATACACACAGAGCACAGTTATCAGTGGCGGCTCCAGCTTCAGATTTTTGGGGGGGCTCAAAGGGGGCACGAGGGCTGGCAGGCCGGGCTCGGGGGGAGGGGAATTTGCCGCGGTGAATAATTGGGCGTGGTCATGATGTCATGTGGGCGGGGCTAACTGTAATGTAGTTGTACCAGCTAACGTAGTTACATGGAAAAAAAAATGAAGTAAACGCACATAATGACAGGTAGCCTTTCACCAGTAAATGCACATAAGAATCAGCTTTTCAGCAGTTAATGCACGTAATGACAGACTGCGTTTCTGCAGTAAATGCACATAAGAGCCTGCTTTTCACCAGTTAATGCATGTAATGACAGACAGTTTCCCCATTAAATTCACATAAGAGACAGCTTTTCACCAGTTAATGCACATAATGACAGACTGCGTTTCTGCAGTAAATGCACATAAGAGCCTGCTTTTCACCAGTTAATGCATGTAATGACAGACAGTTTCCCCATTAAATGCACATAAGAGACAGCTTTTCACCAGTTAATTCACATAATGACAGACTGCGTTTCCGCAGTAAATGCACATAAGGGACAACTTTTCACAAGTTCATGCACATAATGACAGACAGCATTTCCCCAGTAAATGCACATAAGAGACAGCTTTTCACCAGTTAATGCACATGACAGACAGCCTTTCACCAGTTAATGCCCATAAGAGACAGCTTTTCACCAGTAAATGCACATAGGAGACAGCTTTTCACCAGCTAACGCACGTAATGACAGACAGCCTTTCACCAGTAAATGCACATAAGAGACAGCTTTTCACCAGTAAATGCACGTAATGACAGACAGCGTTTCTGCAGTAAATGCACATAAGAGACAGCTTTTCACCAGTAAATGCACGTGACAGACAGCATTTCCCCAGTAAATGCATGTAATGAGAGACAGCATTTCACCAGTTAATGCACATAATGACAGACAGCCAGTGTCCCCAGGTGTATAGATGTCCCCAGTATATGTAGTCAGGCTAGTGATGGTGGACTGGGGGCCCCAGGGCACCTCAGGCCTGGCTAGTGGTGGGCTGGAGGCCTCAGGCCTTGGTGGTGGTGGTAGGTTGGGGGCCCCAGGGCAGCTAAGGCATGGCTGGTGGTGGGCTGGGGGCCGCAGCACAGCTCAGGCCTGGGTGGTGGGTGTTCTGAGGACCCCCAGGGGGGTGCTCAGAGTCAGGCCTGGTGGTTGGTGGTGGTGCCTGCTGAGCTGCCCTAGGCCTGGGTGGCTGCCTGGTGCACAGTTGCAAAAAAACAATTTAGCAGTTGGCTGGCTGGAGTAAACAGGACAGGACACCCTGACCCACCACATCCACCTTGTCGGAGTTTCGACTCCTGAGTCCTGCTGGCTGTCTAGCTGACTGACTGGCTCGGCTCCAGAGTCCAGCCTTCAGTCCTGTGCGCTGTCCGTGGGTGCCTGGGTCACTCACTGCCACTGGATGTGACTGAGTGTTACTGACTAGAAGTCAGTGACTCTGCACCGAGTAGGTGGTAAGGTGCCCCGCCCCCCAGTACAGGTAGTAGGGTGTCCCCAGGTGGTGGTTGGGTGGGTGGGTAGGTAGGTAGCAGTGTGTGGGGTTTAGGTAGGTGTGTAGCAGTGTATTAGGTAGGTAGATAGCACTGTGTGGGTAGGTAGGTAGCAGTTTTTTTTTTTTTAGGTAGGTAGATAGCAATGTGTGGGTTAAAGTAGATAAGTAGGAGCTTGTGGGGTTTTAGGTAGGCAGGTAGGTAAGTGTGCGGATAGGTAGGTAGGTAGCAGTGTTTGGGTGGGTGGTTATTTGGGTAGCTAGGTAAAGTTTAGGTAGCAGTGGGTGGTTAGGTAGGTTGGTAAGGTTTAGGTAGGTAGGCAGGCAGCAGTGGGTGGTTTCTGGTGGGTAGAGAGGATAGGTAGGTAGCAGTAAGTGGTTATGTAGGTAGCAGTAAGTGGTTATGTAGGTAGGTAGTGTTTCTCTCCCCCCTCCTCCTCCCATCAGACCTGCAGATCAGCGCAGCGAGCAGGGACAGAGACCTCAGATCAGCGTGGGACCCGGCTCACAGAGTGGCACACAGTGAGCAGCCGCGCGAGTCAGTTCATATGCAGGAGGTGACGAGTGACGTCACTTCCGCATTATGACGTAGTCGGGTCCCACGCTGTCTGTAGTTCTGCTTGTTCCGCTCGCCGCGCTGATCTGCAGGTCTGATGAGAGGGAGGGGAACATGGGGGGCAGGCGGCAGCCCAACCCGAGCACCCTGCAGGGGTTGAGGCCACAGGCGAGCCAAGCAAAGCGGCAGGGGCAGTAGCGACTGGGGGGGCTTTCATAGGGGCTTACAGTTTGTCAGCTGGGGCTTCAGCCCCGGCAAGCCCCAGTGTAGCGCCGCCACTGACAGTTATAACAGTTTACATTGTTATGGTGAGGAATTTATTGTTTAAATTGGGGAAAGTTTGAATTACATGCACGTTCCTGGAATACAACTCTTAATATTTGTTTCTGAGATCTCCTTGCATTAATACATTACATGGTTAATCAGGTGTTATAGGCTATCCTGTAAAGATTTTACAGTATAATTAGGCAGCAGCTCCACCCACCCACTATGTACCCAGCATCTGGGTATAATAATTCCATTCATTATTTTGTGCTTTGTTAATTTGTTGCATGCACCACATCGTGGCTTGCCCAGTGACATTATGCAGGGTTTGATGTATACTTACAGTGGGAGCCATGTGCTATTTAGTGCTTGAACTATTAAGTTTGTGGTGGTACAGTATATTTTATGTGTGAAGAAATGTATACATTGCAATGCAAAAAAAATAAAAAACAAATATGAAAATCATATCTTAACCACTTCAGCCCACAGGCCATTTTACCCTTACTGCCACAAGCCATTTTCACCTGTCAGCGCACCTTCCATTCGTTTGGCCATAACTTTATCTCGAGAGTGGGCAACTCTGCATATTTGACTGCAACTATTTCTACGGAGTACCACTATATTGTGAAGTGTATATTTCGGAGGGGGTCCTAACTGGAGTAGGACCCTCTGATTGTGAGTGAGACTTGCTGTACTTTGGAATATTTTACATCAATAAAGTGTCTTCATGATTTTTTTTTCCACTGAGAGAATCTCTTTTTGTCTTTTTGGTGCACTGAGCTGCACATTTAGGCATCAAGCATCCAAGTGGAAATCTCTGGAGATTGAACAAATTTATGGTGTGCCTATGGTGTGGATCACCTAGTGCTGTGGCCTTTTTCTGACTTGTTGCATCTATGGTGAAAATGATATATCCCAGGCACGGCTGCGGTGTGTTATTTGGAGGATTAAAAGGCTACCATTTTGGGGCGCCTCTACAAAAGAGCTTCTTATAACTTTATCACTGCTTCTCACACCTAAATAATCTATATCTTGGTTTTTTTTTCACCACAAATTAGGCTTTTTGTGGGTAATACTTGTTTTCATTAATTACTTTATTTTCTATGCATTCTATCAGGATAAACAAGAAAAAAAAAGAAAAAATACACTACATCAAAGTCCCTGGTATCTGGCACCAGATACTTGTGCATGCCAGATACTTGTGCATGCCGGTTGCTTGAGCAACCGGCCAGGATAGTGCCAAACTCCCCCCTAATTTACTCACAGAGGCTGCAGCGATGCCTGCCAGTCTCCCTCTATCTCCCCGCAGGCTCTGAGCGGCTTTCCGGCTTCCCCAGTGCACGGAAGCCGGAGTGTCAGCTGATCCACATCGCGTCATGTGACACTCCGGCTTCCGTACACAGATCCCAGAAGCCACTCAGAGCCCACGAGGAAAGAGAAGGAGACTGCCATGCATTGCTGCAGCCTTCGGGGGTATGTTGCAGCCTGCCAGCACCCACAGAAAGCCCCCAACGGAGGTCCCCATTATTCTTTCAGGCATGCCGATTAGTTGAGACTTCGGGTTGCCTTAATTTTGCATAAAGGGGACTTTGCTGTATTTCTCCAATTCCATCCCCTTTAGTTTTAAAACATGCAATGCTGCTATAAATAAAACCCACCCATTTTATTTGCCCGTTAGTCCCGGCTATCACAACATTTAAATACTTTCCCTGGTACAATGTATGCGGCAATACCTTATTTGGAAATAAAGGTGGATTTTTTCTGTTTCTCTCTTTTTTTGTACTTGATCAATAAATATTTTGTACTAGATCAATCTGTCTCTTTTTTGGTACTTGATTTGCTAAAATAACAGTAATATACACTTGTGACATACATATTAAAAAAAGCTGAGTCCCTAAGGCAACTATTTATGCATTTCTTTAAAACAGTTTTTTTTTATTTACAAGTGTTTGTTTGGTACCGGGAAGGGGGGGGGGGGGGGGGGTGAGTGAATTATCTTTAATAATCTTTAATTAAAATGTATCCTGACTGCATTTTTACTTATTCTCCACTTTTTGTTCCAAGGCATTGTCACATATTTGACTGCAACAGCATTTTCAAGCATTATAATTTAAAGCCCATCTAAAGTCCAGCATAAAAAAATCAATGGATGAGTTTTGTGTCTATACACATTGCTTTATATTCACTGTATTTATCAGCCCTTTAATTAATTAATACATTAACATATACCTTGCATGCCAACTAAACCTTGACATCTTGTTATTCAGACCTTACAGACCTGTAGTAATCCTGCTGAGATGAAGTGGTCTCATCAAATTGGTTGTGTCAAATTGTCATTAGGTCTACAATATTACATGCTGTTTGCCATTTTTCAATATTTAGCCTGAAACAAAACATGCAGCAAATGCAGTCAAACTTAAAGAGGAACTCCAGTGAAAATAATGTAATAAAAAAGTGCTTCATTTTACAATAATTATGTGTACATGATTTAGTCAGTGTTTGCCCATTGTAAAATCTTTGAAATCCCTGATTTACACTCTGACATTTATCACATGATCACATTTTTACTGCTGGCAGTACTGGAAGTACCTGTTGCTTGCTTTTTTGGCAGTTGGAAACAGCTGTAAACAGCTATTTCCCATAATGCAACAAGCTTCACAGACAGGAAACTGCCAGGACCATGGTTCTCAGAGTTTCTTGTGGGAGGGGTTTTACCACAATATCAGCCATACAGAGCCCCCTGATGATCCGATTGTGAAAAGGAAAAGATTTCTAATGGGAAAGGGGGGTATCAGCTACTGATTGGGATGAAGTTCAATTCTTGGTCACGGTTTCTCTTTAAGTCTAACGTAAGCATAGTGGTTAGCGCTCTTCCCTTGCAGCGCTGGGTCCCCTCTGAGGAACAGTTAAGTGACGATATACTGTGTACAGCGCTGCAGAAGATGCTGCTCTATATAAATACAGTAAAACCTTAGGCTGAGAGTAACTCGGTTTAAGAGCGCTTTGCAATACAAGCAAACATTTTTGTGAATTTTTGACTTGATATACAAGCAACATCTTTATGTACAAGCAAAGAAAAAGTATACAGTACATGCGTCACGTCATCACAACTGAGCCGATAGTTCTTTCTTTGGTGCAGCAGGATTGTACTTAGTTGTACTTAATCTTTACTTACTGTAGTGTAGAGTCTTGTTTACATTTTTATTTTGTACTATTTTACTATAACTGTTTTTGGATTGTGGAACAAATCAACTGGGTTTCCATTAATTCTTATGGGGAAATTCGCTTTGATATAAGAGTGTTTTGGATTACAAGCATGTTTCCGGGACAAATTATGCTCGCATACCAAGGTTCCACTGTACATAATAATAATAATGCTTGTTCAGGGTCTATGACTAACAGTATTAGAGGCAGAGGATCAGTGAGGCAACATGCATTGTTTAATAGGAAATAAATATGTCAGCCTCCATATCCCTTTCACTTTAGTCAGAGCTGGGACAAGGTCCTCCAGCACCCAAGGCTGAAACACCAAAGTGCGCCCCTCCATCCCTCCCACCCTACCCGTCACACACTGATGGCCATTAGACTAAGAGACACCCCAAGGCCCCCAACACCTTAATATCTAGTTATCTGGCTTGCAGTCACTGCCATGTATCCCCTTTTTTTTATTTCTCTCTGCTTCAAACACAATAGGGGAATGATAACTGAGCAAGTTTTGCGCCCCCACCTACACTGCGTCCTGAGGCTGGAGCCTCTCTCACCTCTGCCTCGGCCCAGCTCTGACTTTAGTTGTCCTTTAAGGGCTGTCCTTGGCCTGCTGAGCAAAATGATGTTAAACGTAATTCATAACTAACTGCTGTATACTAGTGACATTAACAAGATTTGGAAGGACTGCCCACTATGCGCAGCCATGACATGGCCCAATGCAGATCTCATGTTCCTGTCTGGCACCTTTATAGCCAACATTGAATATTTTTAACATATATGCCTTAAAAAGCAAATGGGGAGATTACCATAACATATTAAATGCATTTTAATGGCATATATAACTTGTATTGCTTTAAAGGGGAACTGAAGAGAGAGGTATATGGAGGCTGTCATGTTTATTTCCTTTTAATCAATACCAGTTGCCTGGCAGCCCTGCTGGTCTATTTCTTTGTAGTAGTATCTGATTAAAACCAGAAACAAGCATGCAGCTAGTCTTGTCAGATCAGACTTATAAGTCTGAACCACTGAAACACCTGATCTGCTGCATGCTTGTTCAGGGGCTATGGCTAATAGTATTAGAGGCAGAGGATCAGCAGGGCTGCCAGGCAACTGGTATTGTCTAAAAGGAAATAAACATGACAGCCTCCATATACCTCTCTCTTCAGTTCCCCTTTAAAGTAGACCTGAACTCAGAACTTCCTCTCTGCTCTAAAATATACGCAACAGCATAATAACCTTTAAAGAAAAAAATTTCTTTGTTGCAGCTGATACAAATCCTGCAATACGTCTGCAGTGTATCTACTTCCTGTTTTCATGGAAGCAGACATTTTGTTAACATCTTGTGTTTACCAATGAGCTCTCTGCTGTGGCAGTCAGCTGGCACAGCTGACACAGAGATAACTTGTAATTAGTCACAGATGAGGGAGAATTAGACAGGCTAAACTCTCTAAATACATACAGGGTGCATTTCTTCTTCTATCCTGTGCAAGAGTTCAGGTCCACTTTAAATAAAGCAGAGAAGGAGAACCATAGCTGGTAACTTTAAACCAGGAGCACAAGAGTCCACTGCTGAAGAAAGAAGGTTGGCACCACACTGAGGATCATGGAAGGCTGCCGCATCCACTTTGTAATGCTTCATAAAGGTATTTGAAGATTACCAACTGGCCACTTTGCAGATGGACTACTTTGCCAACACTTTGACATTATGTAGCCATGCCCCTGTTGAAATGCATCTTAATCCTTTGTGCTGAGGCAGTCCTCTGAGTTTCTAGCAGCCTGCATAATCTTCCCAGTCCAAGATGTAATCATGTTGGAGGGCGCAGCTTGTCTCTTGCAAAGACTCTAAAAGTAGGATCTACGCCAAATGATTTTTTTTTTTAATAAAGTTGATTTTAGATCCATTATAAACATTGGATCTAACATAATTCTGTTAAAAACAAGGATTTGTCGATTGATGTTCTACTGTTTTAGTCTTTGAACATTGATCAGATATTTGGTGGGAGCGCAAGCTCGGGCAGCAGAGGTACGTAATCAATGTACCCATGCAATACAACGTTAGCTATGATGAAGACAATATTAAAAGGAACCTGAGATAAGAGACATATGGAGACTACCATATCTATTTCTGTTTAAACAATATCAGTTACCTGGCAGTCCTGCTTATCTTTAGGTCAGACTCAGTAGTATGCAGGAGAACAGAGGTGCCAAAAGGATAAAAGGAAGCTAAATGAGCTTAAAAACCAAATTCTTGGTAAATAGAGGAGGTAGTGGTGGACTTACCTCCTTCAAGTAGACACACAACGACTGTAGTAAAGACAGTCAATATATTTTATTTATGAACTCCAATGGTCAGTAGAAGAGCCAGGCACCTCTGTGTCTTCACAGAGGTGCCTGGCTCTTCTACTGACCACATATGCTATTGCTCCGTTGTTATTGCCTGATGAAGCGGGATCAAACCTGCGAAACGCGTTGCATATTTGGAGTTCATAAATAAAATATATTGACTGTCTTTACTACAGTCGTTGTGTGTCTACTTGGAGGAGGTAAGTCCACCACTACCTCCTCTATTTACCAAGAATTTGGTTTTTAAGCTCATTTAGCTTCCTTTTATCCTTTTGGCGCCTCTGTTCTCCTGCATAATATTGAGTCCACCCTGGGTGGAGGGTTGAACCCCCTTTTTTCTCATCTACAGAGAGCGACTTCTTATTCCTGAGTGGGGTCAGGAAAATCTCCCCACCTGCCTTTACAGTGGTTGCCTAATGGTAACCCTGGTTTGTGAGTATTAATATTTACTCTATCTAGTAACCATTTACCAGTACATATTATACTATTGGGGCTCTTGGTGTTCCTTGTTTTTATCAGACTCAGTAGTGTCTGAATTACACACCTGAAACAAGATGCTAATTTTGTCAGATTTTAATTAAAAACCTCTGATCTACATGCTTCTTCAGGGTCTATTATTAAATCATCTGTAGCTAATATCATATTATAATCAGAGACCTAGAAGTGAGAACATTAAAATAAACTCACTTTCCATACCTTAAAAACCTAAGAGGCATCCCAAATTGGCCTCAATTCATAAAAGGCTGTGCGCTAAAAATCTGGACGTTAAAACACAGCATTAGGCTTTTGTGTGCTAATTCATAAAAATGTTCACAGATGCGGTACAAGTTCGGTAATTTACTGGCTTCAATAGACAAAAACTTGTTCGGTAACAGCAGAAGATTGTGAGCTGTCTGTTTTGTTACAAGCTGTTCCGTGCAGTGAAGGCCATACAATAGTAAAAGGCAGCCCCACATTCCTTTAGAATGTACGTTTGCTATACTGTGTCTGCTCGCTCTGAATCTGTATATTAGTCTTTCTTAACACTTTATTTAATTGCCACAACTTAGATGAACTCCAAGAAACTTTAAACATGCCATGCTTGGGTGATTTCCCCACTAATTCCTCCGCATCTTCAAACAAGAACCTAAATGGTTAAATGGCCGAAGTGCTCCAGGATAAACCTCATTTGTTCCATTTTCTCTGCTTGCTGCCTGGGGGGTAGAGAAGCTTGTTCCACCCGAGAAGCCTTCCCAACCTATCAACATCCGCTTAGCGGGACTTGCAGGATACAGGGGCTGTTTCTATTGGCTCTGCTTCTGTCAGTCATAGCTCTCTCTACTTCTGCGAGTCACAGCTGGCTTCCCACAGTCTTCCACAGTCTCCACACTATTTACGCCACACCAGAGGTGCCGGTAATGTTTCTGGACTTTACTACATGTTATAGTCTTTATGAATTGACATTTACTGACATGCATTGAGGTATTTACAGCACAAGTCAGTAATTTAACTCACTGCTTGGTAATTTCAGCTTTTCATGCGGTAACAGTCTTTATGAATTGAAGAGCTCAGTAAAGTCAGTGGAAAATGGCAAACTCATTGTCGGATTTGCATATTTTTACCGGTGAGTCCCTGGTTCAAATCCCAGCCAGGGCAGTATCTTCACAGAGTTTGTATGTTCTCCTTATGTCGGTGTTGGTTACTTCCCGGCGCTCTGGTCTCCCTCCACATCCCAAAAATATACAGATAAGTTAACTGTCTTGACCCTAAATTGGCCCTAGACTAAAATGGACACAATACTATGGTGGGGATTAAATTATAGCTCCCCTGAGGGACAGTTGTTGACAAGACGATGTACTCTGTAAAGCGCTGTTGAAGATATCAGTGCTATATAAATACTGAAGAAGAAGAATAACAATAACAATAATATTTTTATAGCGCTTTTCTCCCTGGGGACTCAAAGCGCTGTGACCCTGCATTATGCAGTCTCAAAGGCTTGAGAAAAGAGGTGAGTTTTTAGCCTTTACCCTAGCCCTCTTCCTCCACCCAACATGAGCTCCTTCCACCCACTTCCTCTTCCCAACATGAGCTCCTTCCAGATGCTTAACTCTAACCTCCCAACACTTACCTATAAACTTCACCTATATTATCCCTTAACACAAACTTTCCTAATCTGGTACAAAGTCCGATCACTAACCCTAACCAAATGCAAATCACATTGCTTCAGCTTCCCATTAAAATTGTTATTGGAAGCAGTGTCACAGGTGCCTGCTGATCATTTAGTTGGCAGATACCCAGTCTGTGGAATCTATACATGCCTGAAAACATATTAGGGGCCATATCCAATTCACTTTTTATCCTGAGTTTTCTCCTAGGAGATAATTTTTCAATTTCAATGTATAATAACTTTTTAGCACTTTGCAATCGAAAAAGTACCAAAAAGTTTGTGAAAAAGTGCAATCAAAATTATTTTCAGTATTTGTTTGTTTGCTTGGAGGCTTAAAAAGCCTTCTATTGACAAGTTTGAGAATTTCACCTAGGAGAAAACTCAGGTGAAAAGGTGAATTGCAAATGGGCCTAGGTGACTATGCTGAATCCATCTACCTCCACACAGTGATATATTTATTCCAGATTTGGGGACAAACAATGTGGGGGGAAAATAACAAGAATAAGGCTTGAGTTGCTGGGAATCCCAAACTGCATGCCACCTCTTAGCTAAAAAATAAGAATAACTAAAACCATGTTCCATTCTCAGCTCAGTAATATAATTCAAATAATATCCTGGATTCATAACACCTCTTTGACTTGTAGGTGCAGATTCTGAAATAGCAGTATACTTGATTATGCTACCCGGGTCTACTGCCTTCTCCCTTCTGCTGGTGCCTGTTGGCCAATGCAGAATGCATTTAGCTGCGCTTTATACCAGGGCACGTGCCAGAGCCTAGTTCAGTTGTATTAAAGAAAGCCTTATTCGGTCACATACTTTAAAAGGTTCTCTAGTTAGCACTGGCAGTATTGTAATTTATAGAATGCATTAGGGGTTAAGAGACATAGCTAGAGAGAATGCCAGTACAGGAGGCCAGACTGCTTGAAATTATCCCTATTGTTTATAACTCATCCCTCTTATATAAACTATCTGCATCACGGTGAATATCTGTCTTCTGTCTACCAGGGTTGCATAGCTCCACTGTAGTGATTTATGGCTATTATCTTCACATATAAACTAAGCTATATCTCCCTGCTCATCTCTGTACACTTTGCAGCGTACAGCCAGCCCACTTTTCCATACACTTTTACAGCTGGTTGTAGAAGATGTCAGGGTTGTTTTATTATGATCACTTGTGTGTTAAAAAATGGCTGTTGTACTGGATAGGTTAAAATATGTGTTTTATACTCTTATAAGGAGACTTCATAAAGCTTGCAGATATGCAGACCCTGTGGATTTTACATTACAGCAATACTCATTTTAAAGGACAACCAAACTGTAAGGTTAAATAAATGTGTCTTGGATACAGCTTGTGAGAGATAGCGGGACCGCCGCCGCCGCACTGGGCAGCATGGCGGCGGCCGCCGCTTCCCAGCCGGCTGACTCCGTCGTTCATGCGGAGCAGCCGGCACACTCTCCTAGGGACACCGCCGCCGCGACTGGCGACACGGCGGCAGGTCCCGTATGGCGCCAGGCGGACTCTGGTCCGCAAACGGACGCGGAATTGGGCCCTGGCCTCTCTTCCATGCAGAGGCAAAGGGTCGCACGCGCGCGCGCCAAGAGGCAGAACTTTTACCTCCTACGTAGGAGGATCAGCTGACTCAATGGTCAGCTGACCTCAGGAGGTGTCCTGATTGGTTGGGGCTCTGGGGTGGCGCTGAGTAGCTCTTCAGCTACAAATACAACTTGCCTGTCAGTGGCAAGTTGTCTGCTGTCATGAATACACTGATTGTGTTAGCACTCAGACCCTAGTGCAGTGCCCAGGTGTTGATACTAAGGATTTCACAC
This sequence comes from Hyperolius riggenbachi, assembly GCF_040937935.1. Lineage (NCBI taxonomy): Eukaryota > Metazoa > Chordata > Amphibia > Anura > Hyperoliidae > Hyperolius > Hyperolius riggenbachi. The sequence continues at coordinate 453,162,876 of NC_090647.1, read as the reverse complement.
CTTAACTTAGGAATATTATTGTTATTGATCTGTGTTTTGACTCTGGCTATCCCTGACTACTCTATCTCTTGCTGATCTTGTACCTTTGCCTATCTGATCCTTGTTGCCGACCTCTGCCCGTTTACCGATTACTCTTCTGTATTCTGCTCCTGTACTGTTGCCGTCATCTCTGTTGCCGAACCCTTGCCTGTCTGACCTTTCTCCCTTCAGTGGAACGTCTCCCACTGGAGGGTTATCTCTGAGGCTTGCCTCTCCGAGACGCCTGCCCCAAGCAGACGATTGCTGCTAGGGGTCAAGATTCCTCACTCTGCCTGGTTAGAGGATCTCACTCACGGGGTTCCCATTCAGAGGTAACCACACCTCTGAGGAATTACCGTGAGGTGGATATTTCCACACTTCTGTGATTGTACTGCCTTTATTGTGTTACTTTTGCTGTCGTGCCCAGAGGTTAGCAATATATCTGTATTATCAGTGATTCTGCAGATCACAAATAATCGGGTATATATCTGTATTTTCGGTGATACTGCAGATCACCGATAATCAGATTCTCTCTGGGTGCTAACATTTATCATGACACAGCTTAAAAAATGTATTGTTTTTTTTGTTTTTTTTTAAATGATGTTGTATTTATTAGGCTTAGCACTAGATTTCAAAATTAGCATCTAACAATTTTTTTAAATCAGGAAAATAAAGATGTAATATTGTTTAGGGCTCCACCTGCTGGTTGATAGCCAAACTTTGTAAATAAACAAAAAACATAGTTTTGCTGAAATGCAGGAAATAAGTCATAGATCCACAAACTATCTGTTCCTAAGTGCCCATTTGTTACTCGATATTGCAAACCAATCGACCTTCCAATTCGATAATTTTTTTGAATCGTAAAAGAATGGCTGCCCGATCAATCTTTTTGATTGATATCCGGCTAAAATCAGGCAAATGGATTGATTGTGAATGGAAAATCTCGATCACAAGGGCTCGATCGGGTGCGCAGAGGTAATGTTATATGATATCGCTACAACTGACGGACCTCCAGCCGATATACCCCAAGTATATAAGTTTCTCCATCCATGCCCATGTGCAGTGGTAAAGGCTAACCTATCCTCCGGTGTCCAGCGTCACCATGAACACTTGTTCCATGGGACACAGGCGCATGTTGTGACATCACTACTGGCACTGAGTCATGTGGTATATGCACCCGCCGGTGGAGAGGTGAGCCTTTAACACTGCATGGGGCGGGGCATACACTTTGGGGAAGGTCCAGCAAGTGCAGCGCTTCTAGGATGATTTCCAATAGATTTCATGCTGAAATGTATTGGAAAACGCTGTGCACTATGTGGGCGGGCAAAAGATCTTCCTCCCGACCACCACTGCTGCCTGGGACCCTCTGATAGCCATGCTCCTCTTCGTGCACACATGGGGCCATACTTCACCTGTATGAGTACAGCCACGCCTGCGCAGTAGTGGCTTCGGCTTACTGCACAGACGCAGCTGTACTCGCGCAGTACGTCTGCGCTCATTCATGGTAGGGAGTGCTATCATAATAACATATCGGACAAGCTCTTGTCGGATATGTTTCTAAGGTCTGCGCATGGCAATGGAGGGGGAAGGTGAGGACACAGGAAGCCTCTGGTCTATCCAGAGGCTTCCCTCTACCTAGGCAAGTATCTATTTTTATTAAATCGCCTCGGGTGTACTCTAAGGCATGAGTTGGCGACACTTATCACTGATCTCTATATATCAGGATTGCATTTAGATAATCCAGCCTTTCTACATATGCCAGGGATGCTGGATTGCAGTGTGGAGTAGAGGGCCACCATTAGGAGGGTTAAGGAGGGACTCCTGTACTGGGCCCAGAGCTAGTGTGGGACCCAGGACCCCCCTGAAGGCCTACAACAGCAGTTTGGAAGGAAAACTGAATAAAGTGGAGGGTAGATTGAGCAAAACTGGATATACTGTAGTTAAAAGCTTAATTATTATGTATGTGAAAAAAGCCTTTTACCATTTTATTATAGTTTTAGTGGTATAGAAGGCGTGCAGGAAAGTGAAGCTGCAGGGTAGGGGGGCAGAAGCAGAGTGTTGAGTATTGCTGCTGTGTGTGCTCCCTCCCCCTCACATTTTATGAAGATGCTGTCTCTGTCTATCTGTCCTGTGCCCCTCCTCCCTGCTATAACCAATCACTGAGGACCCATCGAGCATCCTAAGTTAATGCGGATTGGTAGGGGAGAAATGAGACAGGGTAGCAGCACTGCAGTGACTGTATGAATTGATGAAATAAAGCAGGGTGCTGAAAAAAGGAGGTAGTCACTAGGCAGTGAGCTGCCTGACAGACAGTCACCTGTGTCTGGGGCTCATTGTTTTTACTAGGGGTAGATTTAACTAGGGTATGTTACAGGGCTCTTTCATCTGTAACTAGGGTCTGATCTATCACTGGGGCTGGTCATCTGCTACCGAGGCCTCATTTATTACTAGGTTTTTATTTGTTACTAGAGTCTGTCGGGTATTTTTGAGCTATCATTTGTTACTAAGGTTTGCCATTTATTACTGCAGACTTGTCTGTTTCTGGAATCTGTCATGGACTGGACTGTCGCTACAGTTTGTCACTAGACTCTGGTCTGTTAGGCCCAGTGCACACCAATCGCTGCACAGAGAATTTAAATGTGTGCATTAAACACCAAGTGAACACCTGACACAACTGGCTGAGCAAATTTGGCCTGATTGGCTATTCATGAGGCAATGCTCATGCAAATATGCATATGCTTTCGCATGCCAACTAATGCAGGGTCCATTGAACCAATGCCGCAAAGCGGTTTGCCCTGCGGGAATTAGTTCATGCTATACAGCACTATCCAGGAGCGCCTCGGGGAGGCTTCCCAATGCCCCCATACAACCGGGGGACCGGTTGGCATGCGAAAGCAAATGCATATTTGCATGAGCATTGCCTCATGAATAGCCAATCAGGCCAAATTTGCTCAGCCAGTTGTGTCAGGTGTTCACTTGGTGTTTAATGCACACATTTAAATTCTCTGTGCAGCGACCAGTGCACACCAAAACTGCTAGCAGATCCACAAAACGCTAGTGGTTTTTGGTGCGGATTTCAGAGATTTGGCCCAGTGCACACCGAGCGGATTTGGATGCGATCCGCTGGCCGCATCCGCCTGTGAATCCGCTTGACTATTGTATTTCAATGGGCTGGTGCACACCGGCGGTTTGAGGTTTTTAGCAAGCCGCTACAATCCTCAAACCGCCGGTGTGCACCAGCCCATTGAAATACTTTAGCCAAGCAGATTTACAGGTGGATGCGGCCGGTGGATCGCATCCAAATCCGCTCGGTGTGCACTAGGCCATACTTAAGTCTGTCGCAGGGGACTCACTTTTCACTGTGGAAATGCTAATTATTGTGCTTAGGGGACATGCTGCCTAATTATATTATTTGGTGAACATGGTGCCAAATTTACTGTATTTTTTGGACTCTAAGACTCACTTTTTCTCTCCCAAAAGTAGGGAAAAAAGTCCAAATGCAGGGAGTTCCTGACTTGTGAACACTTGCTAATACGAACCTCCAACCCACTGGGACTCCCTGTACTGTGCCCATGCAGAGGAGGACAAGGGGGTACACACTGGGACATAGAGGAAGACACAAAGGGGACACAAAGGGGCATAGAGGAGGACACATGGGGGACAGAGGAGGACACAGGGAGACACAAGAGGTACAAGGGGGGCATAATCCACAAGATACCCCTTCCCCATTGATGCACCAGATTTAGTATTATTTTTCCCCCGTTTTTTTGTCCTCTAAACCTAGGTGCGTCTTATGGTCAGGAGCATCTTCTAATCCCAAAAATATGGTACTTCTTTGGAGGGTTGCTGCATGTACTTTATACTGGTTGAACTCGATGGACGTATGTCTTTTTTCAACCAAAATAACTATGCAACTATGTAACTATAATTTTGTTGTTTGGGGGACATGCTGCCTGTTTATGACACGACTTACACACGACTGCCTAAGTGTTAATTAGGAGACATAGCTACCTAATTAAGTTATTTGGAGGACATGCTGCCTAATTATGATGTAAAAGAGGTTGTTGTGGAAAAAAGTAGTGATGGCTGCCCTACCAGAGCAGTACATCACTAAATGATAGCAATTCAATGGCAAATATAAAAGAAAATAGACTGAGGCAGGCTGAAGGTACTGAATATAAGATGCTTTTCAGACAGGACTATACATTGGCTGCAATCTTTAGAAGTGTACCATAGTTCCCATTGCAATTCAGGAATTCTAGTCAGATATTCCTTATATGTTGTTTCCTAGTCAAGTCTTAAAGAAAATGTTTGTACTTAAAGATTTTTTCAGCTGCCTCCAACCCAATTAAAAATAATTTTAGCTCAGGATCCACTCACAGCTCCCCTTTGACTTCTCATTTACTAATTACAGTGGCTTGCAAAAGTATTCGGCCCCCTTGAAGTTTTCCACATTTTGTCACATTACTGCCACAAACATGAATCAATATTATTGGAATTCCACATGAAAGACCAATACAAAGTGGTGTACACGTGAGAGGTGGAACGAAAATCATACATGATTCCAAACATTTTTTACAAATCAATAACTGCAAAGTGATGTGTGCGTAATTATTCATCCCCCTGAGTCAATACTTTGTAGAACCACCTTTTGCTGCAATTACAGCTGCCAGTCTTTTAGGGTATGTCTCTACCAGCTACCCATCTAGAGACTGAAATCCTTGCCCATTCTTCTTTGCAAAACAGCTCCAGCTCAGTCAGATTAGATGGACAGCGTTTGTGAACAGCAGTTTTCAGATCTTGCAACAGATTCTCGATTGGATTTAGATCTGGACTTTGACTGGGCCAATCTAACACATGGATATGTTTTGTTTTAAACCATTCCATTGTTGCCCTGGCTTTATGTTTAGGGTCATTGTCCTGCTGGAAGGTGAGCCTCCGCCCCAGTCTCAAGTCTTTTGCAGACTCCAAGAGGTTTTCTTCCAAGATTGCCCTGTATTTGGTCCATCCATCTTCCCATCAACTCTGGCCAGCTTCCTTTTCCCTGCTGAAGAGACGCACCCCCAGAGCATGATGCTGCCACCACCATATTTGACAGTGGTATGCAGGAGAACAGAGGCGCCAAAAGGATAAAAGGAAGCTAAATGAGCTTAAAAACCAAATTCTTGGTAAATAGAGGAGGTAGTGGTGGACTTACCTCCTCCAAGTAGACACACAACGACTGTAGTAAAGACAGTCAATATATTTTATTTATGAACTCCAAATATGCAACGCGTTTCGCAGGTTTGATCCCGCTTCATCAGGCAATAACAACGGAGCAATAGCTGTAAACAGAGATAATTGGCTCATAACCCATGTGTAGTCATACAGTCATTAAATTGTATAAAAATAAAAATATATATAAAAACTATAAATAAATATCAAACATCAGAGGTGAAATAGGTATTAAAAAGTGGGGGTGATTGGGATAAAGACAGTGGAACAGGTAATTGTGAGCAGTGATGAGCAAAACTGTTAATATTCTTTTCACATAAAATCTTGCAATAATAATGCTTAATTCAAATTTTAATAAGTAAACAATTTTGGGGAAAAAATTCCCGTTAAATTGCGCGGTTTTTGCGTACATTGCACATATTCACGAAAAAAACACCGATCTTTTGGGCTAGAATAAAAATTATTGTTTCAGACGTTTTGCGCTAAAATATAGTTCTATACGTTTTTACAATAAAATATTGATCTTGTGTATTTTTGCGCTAAAAGCAAAGAATGTAAAAATCAAAGATAAACCTCAAATCAAAAACCGAATTCTCAATGCAAAAGTTCACAAGCAATTGAAAACATGAAGGTATCATAAAGAAAGACAGCTGGGACTTACCATATGTGGTCAGTAGAAGAGCCAGGCACCTCTGTGAGGGCTCACTTCCAGGAGTGCTCATTTATACTACTTTGGGGGTTGATTGACCAATCACAGTGCTTGGTAAATGTGCTGAGTCATTCTGCACATGTGCAGATGAAACTAGCAGTTGCTGGTGCCATTTTGGAATAGGGCAAGAGTAAGGGCAAGTTCATTTTAGTGATGCAGTGCCATCTAGTGGTGGATTGTGATATATGTATATAGGTGATTGTATGAAAAAGTGCATAGTAGAGCGTAACAATTACCTGAACAGATAAAATAAGTACCTGCAAGACAGGTTAAAATGATGTGATATATGTAGAATAATAAGATAATCAAAGAATATTAAAAACGCATACTATAAAAATATATAAAAACCTCTAAGAAAAGCATGATATAAAACACTAGGAAAAATTGTCACATCTGTGTCACTTGATGTTGTAGCATCATGATATAAATAACCATATTGTTGTCTATCCATCCATACGTTTTTACAGTTTTGTGGCACTGTATTGATCATAATTTACAGTAAAAATTATAAAACTGTAAAATCATAACATCAGAAATTAAAAAATTAAAAGAGAGGACTAGATAAAAGTGTGAACGGAACAGTATGAATATATTGCTTACAAAATTAATAGATTTTTTCTAGGACCTCGTTTAATCCTTCTGGAGCGAGTGTCCTAAGAGTCTGGATCCAGTACATTTCTAGTTTTTTGAGTTTCTCAAATGCCGCTGGTTCTGATTCGTTAATGGTGTCAATTAAGGTGATGGAAAAAGTGTCGGGTTTGCTCTGGTGCATGAGGTGAAAGTGACGTGAAACACTGTGCATGGGAAATTTATTAAGAATGTTCCTTTTATGTTGGCCGATTCGGCTCCGGGCTTCTTGAGTTGTTCTGCCAACATACTGGAGATGACAGGCACAAGTAATCACGTAAATAACGAATTTGGACTGGCAGGAGATGTGTTTCTTTATGGAGTAATGGGTATTGGTGACAAATGATTTAAATGAGGAGGTATTGGAGACAAAGGTGCATGCTAGACAACGGATGTGGTTGCAGGACCAGGACCCTGGTGTGGAGGGGGCTTGGTTAGGTGTACTTTCAGTTTTGTGGCAGCGGAGTCTGCTGGGGGCTAGTAAGTTACGGAGGTTGGGTGCTCTTCTATAAGTGATGAGTGGCTTATTGGGTAGAATGGGTCTGAGGTATGGGTCCTGGAGTAAAATTTCCCATCTTTTGTTGAGTATTGATCTGATGCCCTGGTGTTCTTTGCTAAATTGTGTGATGAATCTGGGGGGTGGATTTGCATCAGTATTAGGATTGGGTATTGGGTATGAAATGGAGGGTTGTTTAGCTTTATGGCATGCATCACGGATGAGTTTTTTCGGGTATTTTCGAGCAGTAAATTTCTTGGTAAGTGTTTTGGATTGTGTAATATAATCATGGTTATCGGTACAGTTTCTGTGTATGCGTCTGAACTGGCTGTAGGGTGTATTTTGGGTCCAAGGTCTGTGATGAAAGCTATTGAAGTGGATGTAGTTGTTGGAGTCTACGGATTTGAAGAAGGTCTTGGTTTTGATTTTACTGTGTTCGGTGAAAATCGTTAGGTCCAGGAAGTCGATGGATACAGGGTGATGTTGTGAGGTGAATTGAAGGCCGGCTTTGTTTGAGTTTAGAAATTGTATGAATGCGGGGATGAGTGTGATGTCACCTTTCCAAATAAAAAACAGGTCATCGATGTAACGTTTGTATAGTATAATGTTGTCGGTAAATGGATGTTCAGTTTCTATTAGTTGTTGTTCAATGTAGCCCATGGTGAGGTTTGCATATGATGGTGCAAAGGAGCTACCCATAGCTGTGCCGCTGATTTGGTGGTAGTATTTGTCATTGAAGGAAAAAATGTTATTGTTAAGGATGAATTCGGTGCATTGTAAAAGAAAATTCTGTTGTATGGGTGGCATGGAGGGAACCTGTCTTGCAGGTACTTATTTTATCTGTTCAGGTAATTGTTACGCTCTACTATGCACTTTTTCATACAATCACCTATATACATATATCACAATCCACCACTAGATGGCACTGCATCACTAAAATGAACTTGCCCTTACTCTTGCCCTATTCCAAAATGGCACCAGCAACTGCTAGTTTCATCTGCACATGTGCAGAATGACTCAGCACATTTACCAAGCACTGTGATTGGTCAATCAACCCCCAAAGTAGTATAAATGAGCACTCCTGGAAGTGAGCCCTCACAGAGGTGCCTGGCTCTTCTACTGACCACATATGGTAAGTCCCAGCTGTCTTTCTTTATGATACCTTCATGTTTTCAATTGCTTGTGAACTTTTGCATTGAGAATTCGGTTTTTGATTTGAGGTTTATCTTTGATTTTTACATTCTTTGCTTTTAGCGCAAAAATACACAAGATCAATATTTTATTGTAAAAACGTATAGAACTATATTTTAGCGCAAAACGTCTGAAACAATAATTTTTATTCTAGCCCAAAAGATCGGTGTTTTTTTCGTGAATATGTGCAATGTACGCAAAAACCGCGCAATTTAACGGGAATTTTTTCCCCAAAATTGTTTACTTAAAATTTGAATTAAGCATTATTATTGCAAGATTTTATGTGAAAAGAATATTAACAGTTTTGCTCATCACTGCTCACAATTACCTGTTCCACTGTCTTTATCCCAATCACCCCCACTTTTTAATACCTATTTCACCTCTGATGTTTGATATTTATTTATAGTTTTTATATATATTTTTATTTTTATACAATTTAATGACTGTATGACTACACATGGGTTATGAGCCAATTATCTCTGTTTACAGCTATTGCTCCGTTGTTATTGCCTGATGAAGCGGGATCAAACCTGCGAAACGCGTTGCATATTTGGAGTTCATAAATAAAATATATTGACTGTCTTTACTACAGTCGTTGTGTGTCTACTTGGAGGAGGTAAGTCCACCACTACCTCCTCTATTTACCAAGAATTTGGTTTTTAAGCTCATTTAGCTTCCTTTTATCCTTTTGGCGCCTCTGTTCTCCTGCATAATATTGAGTCCACCCTGGGTGGAGGGTTGAACCCCCTTTTTCTCATCTACAGAGAGCGACTTCTTATTCCTGAGTGGGGTCAGGAAAATCTCCCCACCTGCCTTTACAGTGGTTGCCTAATGGTAACCCTGGTTTGTGAGTATTAATATTTACTCTATCTAGTAACCATTTACCAGTACATATTACACTATTGGGGCTCTTGGTGTTCCTTGTTTTTATATTTGACAGTGGGGATGGTGTGTTCAGAGTGATGTGCAGGGTTAGCTTTCTGCCACACATAGCGTTTTGCATTTTGGCCAAAAAGTTCCATTTTGGTCTCATCTGACCAGAGCACCTTCTTCCACATGTTTGCTGTGTCCCCCACATGGCTTGTGGCAAACTGCAAACGCGACTTCTTATGCTTTTCTGTTAACAATGGCTTTCTTCTTGTCACTCTTCCATAAAGGCCAACTTTGTGCAGTGCATGACTAATAGTTGTCCTATGGACAGATTCCCCCACCTGAGCTGTAGATCTCTGCAGCTCGTCCAGAGTCACCATGGGCCTCTTGACTGCATTTCTGATCAGCGCTCTCCTTGTTCGGTCTGTGAGTTTAGGTGGACGGCCTTGTCTTGGTAGGTTTACAGTTGTGCCATATTCCTTCCATTTCTAAATGATCGCTTGAACAGTGCTCCGTGGGATGTTCAAGGCTTTGGAAATCTTTTTGTAGCCTAAGCCTGCTTTAAATTTCTCAATAACTTTATCCCTGACCTTTCTGGTGTGTTCTTTGGACTTCATAGTGTTGTTGCTCCCAATATTCTTTTAGATACCTCTGAGGCCATCACAGAGCAGCTGTATTTGTACTGACATTAGTTTACACACATGTGCACTCTATTTAGTCATTGGCACTCATCAGGCAATGTCTATGGGCAACTGACTGCACTCAGACCAAGGGGGGTTGAATAATTATGCACACCCCACTTTGCAGTTATTGATTTGTAAAAAATGTTTGGAATCATGTATGATTTTCGTTCCACTTCTCATGTGTACACCACTTTGTATTGGTCTTTCATGTGGAATTCCAATAAAATTGATTCATGTTTGTGGCAGTAATGTGACAAAATGTGGAAAACTTCAAGGGGGCCGAATACTTTTGCAAACCACTGTTTTATTTAAAATTATTCATGTTATATATAAATATTTTACATTTACGTTGTGCAGCTAGCAGGTAGAGTTCCAAATAATTCAGTAGCTTTATTTGTCAGCTGTTTACCGCACACCAGAAAGATTCCCAAAGGAGTGATACAAGCCTCCCCCTCTCTCCTAGACAAGGTAACAAGACAGGATTCCAACCTGCCCAGATGGGTGCGTCCATGCAAAAAGGGCGTCAGGAAAAAAGGGTGCGTGGTGTAAACAATAAGCGGTAATAGCGTTTATACAAATATTGTGTTGTATTTCGTTTACAATAATGTTTTACAAATTATTTATTCTTATTTATTCACTCCAAAGAAGGACCGGCACCACACCAAGGAATTATAGCTCTTCAAGGTTTAATCAAACACATGTTAGCAACGACAGACTGCTGTTTCGACCCTCCTGGGTCTTTGTCAAGTTGCAGGAATCATATAACACCAAATAACATACAAACATACATATATAGTGAGTTAACACGCCCACAGAGGGGCCTGGTGACCAATCCTGAGAGCGCCTTAATGGAGGACCTGATGGGAGACTGACCACCCTACTACACACCAATAGCAACTCAGCATTTCAAAATGTCACTCACCAATCAGGGTAAAACGGCGAGTTCCCCGCTGTCAAAGTGTCGGCGGTGCGCATCATAGCAAAGCCGCTACCTCAAACGGAGCAGGCAGTATGACTTCCTAGTCATGTGATCAAATCACATGACTTGAGTCAGATGGCAAAATACAGCCAATCATGTGCGCCCCCCTTTTTTTTTTTTCACAGCATACACAGCCTCCGCATCAGAGCGGTGGGAGGTGCCCAAGCGGCCCAGGATACCGCCCATGTAACCATACCTACATAGACGCTCCACAATACATACAGGCCGCCGCACTCACCACACCACGCGGAGTTAAAGGGGAACCCTGCCAGTCTCTCCCACTGCGCTCTCCACATTGGTCTGAAAGAAATAAAATAATAAAATATCACTCATCAAACATTAAAGAGTAGAAAACCTAATAGAAAATATACAATATACAATACAAGGCAGACTAGCAGAGGACTCATATTAATTAGACGCAGAAACTCAGGTCAAGCTCCCTATTCAGCCCTGCTCTCCCCCTTGCGTCCAACCTTCTGATCCATCCCGCCTCCCTACGAAGCAATTCTTTGAGCCTATTCCCCCCCCGCCACTGTGGTGATACCCCATCAATGGCCATAACCCTTAACTGAGAAACATTATGTCCAAAGTTAATAAAATGATCAGATACTGCCTGTCCTGTAGTGCCATTCCTAATAGCTGACTTATGGGCTGAGATCCTAACCTTAAGGCACTGAGTAGTCATGCCAACATATATAAAACTGCACGGGCATTTAATCAAATATACCACGTGATTTGAATCACAAGTGTAATGGCCCCTAACATGATACTCAGTGCCCAGGGTAGGATGTTGGAATACATTACTCCTAATGACACTATTGCACATGTGACAGGACAGGCAGGGAAACATACCAGTTCTCGACGAACAGGATTGTACCGGGGGAGCCGATTTGACACGTAATCTATCTCGCAGCGTGGGCGCACGTCGAAAAGACATCATAGGGGGGCTCCTGAACTCAGGAACCCTTGGAAAACCATCCCGTAGAAGATGCCAATGTTTCCGCAATGAACGTGCCACAACGTCACTACAGACGTTATATGTGGACACGAAGGGAATACGTGGTATCCCCCTAGTGTTACGCTTGCGTCGTTGTTTTCGCCCCTGCGAGGCCTCCAACGGATACCCCCTGGAGCGAAATTTGTTTATCAATTCACTTTTGCGTGATACACATATGTCAGGCTCACTTACAATCCTGTCTATTCTAGACAGTTGACTACCCGGAATTCCATCCTTCACTCCTGCTGGATGAAAGCTATTATAGTGAAGGGTGGAGTTCCTGTCCGTCGGTTTGGTATATAAGTCAGTCCAAATCACTCCCTGCCTATTACACACCAGAACATCAAGAAATGGAATACACTCCAAACTCCAATTTGCTGTGAGTTTGATATGTGGGCATTGAAGATGTACTTCCCGAATTATTTATTCTTATTTATTGTATTTATAAAGCGCCAACATATTACGCAAATTAAAAAACATTTAATAATGTGTATGAAATCGCAAATTGTGAAAACGATAATCTTTCCTGTTTTAAAAGTGAAACGTATAATTACGTTTGTTAAAAAACGATAATATATGTGTAATTGTTATAATTGTATAATATTGTGTATAATCTTCATTTATCGTTTCTTCATGTGATACAATGGGAAAACATTTTTTATAACGATGAAAAAAATATATAAGTACGTAATAACTGTTGTAAAACATTAGTAAATATTACTAACATTTTACTACAACTAAACCTAACCCTACTCTCATACAGAGCCCTCCCTCTACCTATCCCTAACCCTTAGACCCCCCTGGTGGTGCCTAACCCTAAGACCCCCCTGGTGGTGCCTAACCCTAAGACCCCCCTGGTGGTGCCTAACCCTACTTCCCCACTGGTGGTGCCTAACCCTAAGACCCCCCTGGTGGTGCCTAACCCTAAATCCCCCCTGGTGGTGCCTAACCCTAACCACTCCCTGATGGTGCCTAACCCTAAGATCCCCCTGGTGGTGCCTAACCCTAAGACCCCCCTGGTGGTGCCTAACCCTAAATCCCCCCTGGTGGTGCCTAACCCTAAGACCCCCCTGGTGGTGCCTAACCCTAAATCCCCCCTGATGGTGCCTAACCCTAACCACTCCCTGATGGTGCCTAACCCTAAGATCCCCCTGGTGGTGCCTAACCCTAAGTTAATAATTTCTGGGCGCCCTTTTTTCCTGTTCGGCGCCCATCAAATGATATTTATTATGGGAGTGAATGGCGGTGCCCTTTTTATCCACTTGCCTCATGCGCCCAAATTTCCTGCTTCCCAGATGGGTAATACATTGCTTGGTACAGCATAACAACTCCCAGTTCCTTCCTAATGGTCAAAAAAATCTGTTTACATGTTAACAACAACATTTGAGAGACTGTATTTCATTTTCACACGCACCATTCTCCTCAGAAGTAACGAAGTAACACTAGCCTGAACTAAGTGGGAAAATGAAAAATGACATTCCAGAGATTGCTAGTTATTCTAGAAATAGTAAAATATGTGCGTTATCGAGCATTTCTGACATTCAAGACACTGATAGTAACAAAGGAGAGGAACTACAGCTACATTATGACTCACAGATCAGTGAGGAGTTGACCTTTTATCTCCTGTTACTTATGTTTCTATGGAGGTGAGGTGGGTGGGGGGAGCACTATTACTTCATAGTCTCATTCTCATCTATTAAGAACACAGAATGAAGCCATGTACAGAATTCAGATGGTAGTTCTCATCAAAGATCTGCCTGTGAATATTTATGTAGGTTTGTTCCATGGAAGAGACAGGCAAAGGTGGAAGAGACTATAGCCATTAGGTGGACTTCTATTGACATACTATCCTTACCATATCTGACTGTAAATGTATGGATACAACAATATATATATATAAACGTTTAGCAAAGTATACAAAGATTTCAACACACATGATTTGTAAACATTGGCAAAATTTACCTTTGCCCGGTCTCTGACATTCCACAATCCCCAGCGACATGGAGTTGTGTGTTGGCACATGGGTTGTGAGCAGACATTTCTCAGTAAATGATCACTGGCACTGACTTACATGAATAAAACACTTAGTGTAGAAGGAAACAACGGGGCAAAAATTAAAAGTGGATGCATCTTCAAGAACGGACTGCTAGGAAACGAAATTCTGCAGACTCATATCAGGCTGAATATTAACTAATTTAAAACGCAATGAGGTCGATACAGAAAAGGCCGATAACAGTGCACACCACGCGGCAGCGCGGCAATGTTAACGGTTGTACTAAGCCGATTAAAGCCGATGTGCCGATAGCGCAACAAGCGATAGCAGTGTATGCATGGTAAGGAGTTAGCGTAGCGCACACTACACTACTGCCGTACGTGCATACACCCTTTACGTGCATTGCTATGGTAACACTGGTAGCATTATAGGCGCAATGAGCGTTATTATGTTTATTACAGGCCAGTAACATTTCCCCGAAAAATCGAAAGCTTTTTTTTTTATTCAAGCAAAAAATCCAATCAGATTTCCCGTTTTTATTTGATTGAAGTCGATCAAGAGTGGTGGATTTTTCTGATCAATTTTTATGAAAATTGAATGGTGTAGGGTAGCTTGTCAAGCAATATTCTCAGAGTTTTCAATCTTTTTTTTTTTTTTTCATAATTGGTAGAAAAAAGCTGAACATGTGTGTTACTTTGTAAATTCTGCCCCCTCCTCCCTCAGTAACCTGTTCTCATTTTCCAACTGTCACAATCTTTAGTCATGTGATCCTGGTGACCGGATAAGCGGGCGCCAGTCTAGTGACAGGTGGCCAGTGGAAGCATCTAAAGCCTCGTACACACATCTGACTTAAAGAGAAACCGTGACCAAGAATTGAACTTCATCGCAATCAGTAGCTGATACCCCCTTTCCCATGAGAAATCTTTTCCTTTTCACAAACGGATTATCAGTGGGCTTTGTATGGCTGATATTGTGGTTAAACCCCTCCCACAGTGTGATGTCAGGACCATGGTTCTGACATCACACTGTGGGAGCCCTGTTGCATTGTGGGAAATAACAGCTGTTTACAACTGCTAAAAAAGCAAGCAGCAGCTACTTCCACTGGCATCACCTGCCAGAAGTAAAAATGTCACCATGTGATAAATGTTAGAATGTAAATCAGGGAGAAGAAAGCCTTTACAATGGGCAAACACTGACTAAATCATTTATACATTATTATTGTAAAAATGAAGCACTTTTTTATTCCATTATTTTCATTGGGGTTCCTCTTTAAGTCGGCTGAGGCGGTTGTTATCAGGCGTGTGTACGAGTGATGCGCCCATAGCAACCCAGCGCATCATCAGCTACGAAGTTGACATGGGTGTGTGCAGCCCCACCGACAGGTAGGCAACATCCGTCAAAGGTGTGTACACGGCTTTAGTGAGGGAGGGAAGGACAGACACAGTATACATATCTGGCCAGATTCTCATTCCATATACAGATGGACACACGTTCACTTTAAATCGCTTTGAACATGGAGAGTGGGTGGGCTGAGGCGACGGGAGTGCGGCGTGAACAAAGGTAGCGGCAATTCAGTGCGGCGATTTGTAGGTATGCGCCGGTTTCTGGTACCAGCGGTAAGGGGCGGTTCTAGACTTTTTGCTGCCTAAGGCAAACTTGTGAGGATGCGCCCCCCTTCCCCCCAAATTGGAATGATCGCACAGCACCCGACAATTTGCACCACATGTTATAGCTGCAGTGAACGCCCCCAAAAAACACCCTCAGCATAGGTAGGTAGCCAGGTATAGGTGCCCCCAGTATTGGCAGCTAGGTAAAGTTGCCCCCAGTATAGGTTAGCCAGGTACAGTTGCCCCCAGTATAGGTTGGCCAGGTACTCTCTTCATTTCCTGTTTCTGTCTGGTGCTGCCCCCAGACTTCTGCCGTCTGAGGAAGTCGCCTCACTTGGTATCATGGGCGGACCGGGCCTACCAGCGGTCTCTGGTCCTTAGTCTGGTTCCACACTTACTTGGGGCTTCCCTAAGCCCCCTTAAGGCCGCTCGTCCCTCGCTGTCTCCAATTCAGCCCGAGAGCTTGTCCAAGTCACGCTTTGTCGCGCATGCGCGGCCCGGACAGACGTGCTGCCCAGTTGCTGTCCCGTCCCAGAGAACCTTCTGTGCCTGAGCACGGGTTAGCAACAGGAGAGCACGCCTGGCCAGGCTGCGCATATGTGACAAAGCACCGCTCGGCCATCCTCTTGGGCTGAATTGCAGGTGACTCCGTGGCAGTATTCGACCAGTTCGGTCCCCCGATCCCCCGTGGCAGTATTTGACCAGTTTGGTCAAATACTGCCACTTCCGCAGCGGAAGGGAGCTTTCGGAAGCCTTCGGGAGCACTCGGGCTCCCGAAGACGGACCGCTCCATACTACGCATGCGCGAGCGCCCTCTATGATGCACTCACCCGTGCGTAGTATGGAGCGGCCTGTCTTCGGAAGCCCGAGTGCTCCCGAAGACCTCCGAAGTCCCTGCGACGGCGGACGCGAACGGGGGAGCCAGCGCAACACTGAGGGCACCGGGAGAGGAAAGGGAAGGCTCATTAGGACCGAGCCTTCCCTCTGCTTAGGTGAGTATCTGACTTTTTGATTCTTAAAGTGGTACCCACTGGCTTTAAGGACCAGAGACCGCTGGTACCAGAAACAGGCGTATACATACAAATCACTGCACTGAATCGCCGCTACAGTCGTTCACGACGTACACCCGTCACCTCAGCCCACTCACTCTGCCGTTTCTATGACGGCAGAGCTCTGTGAGCCGGTCCGTGAGCTGCTCAGGATCTGATTTCATTGGCTTCTGACCGTGTGATCAGAGTAAGCCAATGGGATTTGTTCACATTGATGACAGGGTCAGGAGCCAATGAAATCAGATCCTAACCGGCTCTGTCATACCGGCAGCAAGACAGTGAGGGATGAGCCGCCTTAAGGGGGCTTAAGCAAGCCCCAGGTAAGTATAGTACCTCAGACGCTTCTCGTCTCAGGTACACTTTAAGGGATCAGAGACCGCTGCTACAGAAGGGGTTAATTAAAGCTTTTCTTGCTTATAAAAATAGGAAACAAAACAATATCTGCAATTTTAGGTGCAGCAAACTCATGAAGGTTACTACTGTTTGAGGTTTCATGGCGTATAAGCATAAGGTAACATATTGAATTCAATGATCCTCATTTACTGCAAGTTATCTGAAGGTGGAAAATCCTGAAAGCTGGCCTGACAAGCTGACATGACGATTGTACTGCTGCTCAGGCCCTCAGATTTATATTGTTTGGAAAGCTCTTGGCTTAGCTGGGTACAGAGTGGCCTGAGCACAGCTGGATATGTCAGCCTGGCTTTCTGGATATAGAAAATGATGTCATATATGAAGTCTGAACTGTGACATCAGGCTGTTTCCAAGCATAATTTGGACCTGTGATGACAAGCGTCCTTTTAGCAGGAACTATACTTCCCTTATTAAGGACTGGAAAGTTTTACTTATGGATTCATATTTCTCAACATGCTCTTTCCCATTCCCCCAATCGCTTTACCTTCATTTTTTGAAAAGAAAATATATCATGCCATAGAGTGTGGCATTGCACAACAACAGATAATAGTGTATTTCCAGGCCAGGCTAGTAAAGTTATAGCAAGCTGCGTGTTGCGGACGGACAGGGCGGACAGACTCTGACACGTGGATCGCAGTCGGTGTCGATTACAATTTTGTTTCTTTTTTTAATAGCTACCACAAATGCTTTCTGTGTGCCAACATGATGGCACAACATGGCTCTCCCTGTCATTTGCAGCTTTTGGTTAGCATGTTTTGTCTAGGCAATACAGAGACCGCTAAGCTCTGCTGCCAAGCCTGCTTAATCTGTCAGTTTACACTCAGAAATGGTGGATCAGTTCTTGACTAACTCTGTGGAACAGGGGACTCAAACTCGCGGCCCGCGGGCCATTTGCGGCCCTCGGTACAATATTTTGTGGCCCGCGCCGGCAAAAGCAAAAGAGACACGGAAGCGAACTATTTTACCTTATAGCTCACTTCAGTGCTCCCAAGTAATTCGCCGCATCCCCTCCACTAAACGAGGGCTGCAGAGCCCCCAAATCCCCCGGGCAAACATCCACGACTGCGCTGAGGGGCAGAGCTTCCAGCTGTAGCTCTGCCCCTCCTGATGTCAATTGCCGCACGGATCGCCAACCTCTCCCCGCCCCTCTCTGTGAAGGAAGAGTAAAAAAGGGGCGGGCAGAGGCGGCGATCCGCCGCGACAGACGTCAGGAGGGGCAGAGCTGAAGCTGAAAGCTCTGCCCCTTCCAGGAAATGCCGGTGGATTGCCCCCACCCCGGGCGATTTGGGGGCTCTGCAGCCCTCGTTTTGCGGCAGGGACACGGCGGATTACTTGTAATGGGAGCACTGAAGCGAACTATAAGGTAGGACACTTCATGTTCAGAAGAAATAATTAAAACTGTTAATAATGACATTTGAGTACTTTTTTTTTGTGAAATCCCTTATGCGGCCCAGCCTCATCCTGACTTTGCCTACTGCGGCCCCCAGGTAAATTGAGTTTGAGACCCCTGCTGTAGAAGGAACATTTTCAAAGCACATTTTTTAAGTTAGCTATATTATTATTATTAATTTATATAGCACCAATATTTTCCATAAAGATGTGCAAATAAATATTTTACAGTGGAGTAATTAGAAATCACTAGGCCCCTTGAAAAGTTTTTAGATGTTGCCATCCTCCCCTAAAGCACCCATCTAATTCAGGATCATCTATTGTGCATTCCTAGCAAGAATATACTGTATGTAATTTTTTGTCATGCCAGGACAGTGGCATAGAGGTTAGCACTCATGTCTTGCAGCTTGGTCCCCATTTGAGATCCTAGCCAGGGCACTATCTGCACAGAGTTTGTATGTTTTTCCTGTGTCTGTGTAGGTTTTCTCTGGGCATTTCAGTTTTCTCCCACACATCCCAAAAACATACAGATAAGTGAATTGGCTTCCCCTTAAATTGACCCTAGACTATGATACATACATAGACATATGACTGTGGTAGGGAGTAGAAGTGACAAGACAATATACTCTGTATAGCGCTGCAGGAGATGATACAAATACTAAAATACTAAATAATAATAACATGTAGATCCAGGGCCAGATTTACAGCTGAGGAGCCTATAGACACATAAGCTCTGGTGCCCTAAACCCTGCCCCTTAACACAGGCCATTCCTCTCACACACACACCCATAGACATTCAGATGTGCTCCTCCCCATAGTCAGATCTGCCAGCTATAGGTGCCCCAGTATAGGTTAACCAGGTATAGGTGTTCCAGTATAGGTTAGTCAGGTATAGGTGCCCCAGTATAGGTCTGCCAGGTATGGGTGCCCCAGTTTAGGTTAGCTAGCTATATGTGCCCCAGTATACATAGCCTGGCATAGTTGTCCCCAGTATAGGTTAGATAGGCATAGGTGCTCCAGTATAGGTTATCCAGGTATAGGTGCCCCATTATAGGTTAGTCAGCTAGCTATATGTGCCCCCAGTATAGATTAGCCAGCAATAGGTGCCCCCAGTATAGGTAGCCAGCTATAGGTGCCCCCCAGCATAGGTGCCCCAGTATAGGTAGCCAGGCATAGTTGCCCCTAGTATAGGTTAGCCAGGCATAAGTGCCCCCAGCATAGGTTAACCAGGTATAGGTATCCCCAGTATAGGTTAGCCAGCTATAGGTGCCCCCTCTGCTATTCAGAGCACGAGCAGAGCAGTTATAAGACTCACCAGCTTCAGACGTTCCAGCGATGACGTCCATTCAGCAGGATCAGCGTATTTAGCACCATCTCCATAGCTACAGCGGGTCTCTTTGCATGTGACCCGGTGGCTTGACGCACTGTTACGAGCAGGGTCGCATGCACAGAGACCCGCTGTAGCTATGGAGATGGCGCTGGATGCACTGCCGCTGCTAAATGGACGCCATCGCTGGAATGTCGAGAACCGGTGTGTCACTCTTCTCATAACCACTCCGCTTGTGCTCTGTAGACAGAGAGGGAGGGAGAGGGGGCACTTTGGGGCGGCCAAAAAGCCACCTCTTATACATGGGCTGCCTGCAGGCACATGCCTACAGTGCTTATAGATACATCAGGCCCTGCTTAGCTCTACTGGAATATTATTATATAGTATTTATGCAGCGTTGACATTTTCAACTGTGCTGTACAGACTATTTACTGGTAGTCATGTCACTAAAGGTGCCCATACATCAGCACATTCATACATTACGGCAGCAGTGGCGGGGGTGTCATCGTTTC
The DNA here is from genome assembly GCF_040937935.1 of Hyperolius riggenbachi. Classification (NCBI taxonomy): domain Eukaryota; kingdom Metazoa; phylum Chordata; class Amphibia; order Anura; family Hyperoliidae; genus Hyperolius; species Hyperolius riggenbachi. The sequence goes on along the minus strand of NC_090647.1, from coordinate 453,142,804 downwards.
GTCGCTTGTTCCGAAATCAGCTGCCATACCGCTGTACACCCAATCAACCAACTTTGGCTCAACATATTGCATCAGGTGCGATCGACTAACGCGACCAATTTCGGACCAAAATTGGTTGCACCATCGATTGAGGCAAGGCTAGTTAGGCAAGTGACTGGAGAGAGTCTAGGGACCCAGTTTATGCTAACCCCCAACAAATCTTGCCAAAAAAGCTAGATAGCCATCAAGCATAGACCCAAAGTTATTGTGGGCAGAGGTGGCACAGGGGGACTGAAGATGGCACAAGTAGACAGAAGGAGGCAGAAGGGGACAGAAGGAGGTACAAACACCAGTGGGGGTGTGGCTTCATTGGGGGCATGGCTCTGTACATGTATCTGTTTGAGAGGGGACAAACAGCAAAAGCATTAGAAAAATAAACATTGCATAGTCAGTTCCGATATGAATAGCACGCACATCAAATATAGCCATTGCTAACTTGTGGCATTTTTTTTCCTGCAAAGCAAAGCATGAAACTTGGACTTGCTATGGCAACTTTTATACCATGTTTTCCTTTCTTCAATTACATTTTAATTATGTAATTGTAATGTATGTAATTGTATGTAACTTGAAGGCTGGGATCACACTGAATTTGTTGTGGATGCAGATGTGAATGCATCCATTGTGAGAACTTTGCATTGTAATACACTGCAGCATGCATAGTGAGAACATATGTAATTATGGCACCAGGGGCATAACAATAGCCCTTGTCAATATCAGGGGTGTGGGGCCTCCTCCTACCTCTTCCCACCAGCTTGCAGTGTAGCGCAGGAAGCAGTGGCATATTCACAAACTCCAGCGCTGCTGGTCAACTCCATGCTTTTCTGGCTCCCAAACACATAACTGATGCAAGTCACATGATCGAGAGCCAAAGATGGTAGCACAGAGAGAGTGGCTGCCAGGAATCACAGAGGAGACCTGCAGCGCCAGAAGTTAACGCCAGGGAAATGCGCCCCCCCCCTTGCCCAATTGTCATGGGGTTCTTGTTACGCCCCTCTTCAGTGTATACATTTGCAGTGACTCCATGACACAGTCCTTGTAGGGGCAAAAAGAAAAAAGGGCTATTTTATCCATTTTTTAACATATTATAACCAATGGTAAAATGTATTTGAAAAATTCATTGCAACATGTGATATGACTTGGGGGGTACTTCTATTCATTGCATTCTAGAATTTTTCTTTAGTCACACTGTCTGTAGCTATATAAGTATAACAGAGTAACCAAGCAGCTTAGGGTGATCCAAACTACTAGGATTGTATAGGGGGATAAAAGGAACCAAAAAGCCCTCCTACTAAAAAAGCAAAGCTTGGTGTAAATTGCCTTCTTAAAGTGAACCTAAAGCCTACCAAAAAAACCGAGATGAACTCACCTGGGGCTTCCCTCAGCCCCCTGCAGACGATCGGTGCCCTCGCAGCTCCGCTCCGATGCCTCTGGACCCGCCGGCGACGACTTCCGGTTTGGCCGTCACCGGCCGACAGGCATGGGAACGCGAGTGATTGTTCGCGTTCCCAGCCTGTATATCGCCCCCTATGCTGCTATTGCGACCTCCTGGCCACAATAGCAGCATAGGGGGCGATATACAGGCTGGGAACGCGAACAATCACTCGCGTTCCCATGCCTGTCGGCCGGTGACGGCCAAACCGGAAGTGTTCGCCGGCGGGTGCAGAGGCATCGGAGCGGAGCTGCGAGGGCACCGATTGTCTGCAGGGGGCTGAGGGAAGCCCCAGGTGAGTTCATCTCGTTTTTTTTGGTAGGCTTTAGGTTCACTTTAAAACAGAAGGAAATTTGCAATAATTCAGTTATAAGTGAACATTTGTGATTACCCACAATGCTCTACTGAATATGCAAATTATCCCTTTTCGCCCTTGGTAAGCCAAGCAAGCATCCAGAACCGCTGGTGTATAGCAAGCTTATAGCTTTAAGTTTTACACAGCCTTATCAAACCCACATGTAGACAGCCTGTTTCGGACTTTTGGTCCTCATCAGTACATGGCAGGGATTGATAAAGCTGTATGAAATAGGGCTTGGACGAGTACAAGAGAGTAACCAAGCAGCTTAGGTATGTGTGAGAAAACGTTCAACAATAAATGGAGTTTTCTTTCATTTTTCCAGACATTAGGGAGGTGTAAACTCTCTGCACCAGTCCTGCTGGGATCAGATGAGACCAGTGACATGCAATGATTTCCTGCTGCTAGAAGCAATTGCACTTTGCAGAATGAGAGGTAGTTCATACTATGAGCCTTTTTTTTTTAAATCGCTACAGTTTTTAAAAAGCTCTATAAAAGAGCTTGTGTAATTAAATTCAATGTGAGTGTTCTCAGATGAGCGATGAGCTTTCTTTCCAATTGCAAACGTGGGTCCTGCACCAATTTCTGAGCTCTTCAATGCATGGTATAGGAAAAAGCGCAAATCGTTTTGAAAGCACTTAAAACAGCGATTTTGTGAGCGGTTTTCAGGCAAATTTGATTTAAAAGACATTCAGTTTCAGGTCAAAGTGTGTACTGGCTGTTTGTCTGCACGCACCAAATTGCAAAACAAAAACGCATACAAAATTGCTTGCAAAAAACGCAAATTGTAAAAAACGCTGGTAACATCTTCACAAAAAAAAAGCACATAGTGCTTGCGATTGCGATTTTGCAGTGTAACAGTCACATTTCAGCAGGAGGTTTTGGTTGGGAAAGCATTAGGGGACTGTACTAAGGCCAGACAGATATGGAGATGTGTCGTCTATGTGTCAGAAGATAGAGAAAGGTGACCCTGAGGGTCAGAATCTGGCAGTGCTGGGTGTGGTCCCAGCATTGCTTTCCAGGCGTATTTTTAACATACACGAATGGCACGTGAATCTCCCACTTGGAAGCGGATCACACACTTTGTGGCTTAACCCAATCCTTGCTGTCGGCATCCCTAGCAGCATGTAGCCACATTGCTACATTTCTTCCATGTACCTGGAGGCTAAGCTCTGACAGCTCCTGGATTTCCTGCAGAACATTCCTTTTTTTTTGTTTACGTTTAGTTTTTGTCATGATGGACATATCCTTTAATACATTTTACAATCGGCTCCTCTCTCCCTCTATCCGCGATCCGAGAGAGCAGAAATATGTCTTACTCCAGCAAAAGGGACATACAGACCATTGCTTCACTAGAGCTGCATTGCCAGATCTTGTGCAATCCTTTCCAAATACTGCTGGTCAGGAAGAGGTTGTTCAAGGGCACCTGTTTGAGCTGGCATGAAACGGAGGGGTGGGGAGAGAGTTGGTTATCTTTTCCTATCTTTACTTTTAAGGTCACCGGGCACGGCATGTGACCATATAAAGCACAGCCTCGTCTTGTTGGCTTTGTAGGAGGCTGGCAGCGCCACCATGGTAGGCACAGCGCCCGCAGCTGCGCCATCCTTTTATGGTCTTCAGAAATCAATAACGGCATGGAGGTTCACTTTGAAAACAATACTGTCAGGGAATGCCACGTATGGCGCTTTGATGGTACAAGTCATTTTATAGTACCTTCAATACATTGTTTCTAGCAATATATCTCCTATGTCTGTTGTGAAGAGCAATATAGATCAGCTATACAGAAATACTGACATCAAGGTGGCCACTAACGATACAATTTGCTGAACGATTGCTTACGAACGATTATTCATATGAACGATAGAAATTATCTTTTGGGACCAAAATGGACGAAAATCTCCCAACCAATCCGATCAAATTAATGAAATTGATCCGATTTTTATGTTCAATCCCATTATTCTGGTTGGTGTAATGGTTAAGGGCTCTGCCTCTGACATGGGAGACCAGGGTTCGAATCTCGGCTCTGCCTGTTCAGTAAGCCAGCACCTATTCAGTAGGAGACCTTTGGTAAGTCTCCCTAACACTGCTACTGCCTATAGAGCGCGTCCAAGTGGCTGCTGCTCTGCTCTGGCGCTTTGAGTCCGCCAGGAGAAAAGCGCGATATAAATGTTATTTGTCTTGTCTTGTCATTCTGATCGGATTGGTAAAGAGATTTTTCTCCATTAGTGGTCCCAAACGATCATTTCTGATCATTCATACGAATAATCGTTCGTAAATGATTGTTTAGTTAATTATATCGTTAGTGGCCACCTTATGGACAAAATCTCCTTACCAATTTGATCAGATTAATGAAGTGTTATAGAATACCCAGAAGCTAATAGTGACCCAGAACCGCTAGGAAAGTATAAGGGGCTAAAAGAGACCGAAAAGCCCTCTTGCTAAAGAGCAACTCTGAATGTAATTCTTCTATTTGTGCCTGACTTTCAGGAGCATAAAGAATTATTTGTATATGTGGGAGTGATGCATCATGGGAAACCACAGTTGCTCACTTAAAACTGCAAATACCTTCTGTTTTAAGAAGGCAAAATTATATTCACTAGAAGTGCTGTGAAGGGTCACATTTCTGAAGCTATTACTCTCCCCCAGACTTGTGCGGAAAGCCAAGAGCCGTACACTTTAATGGTTTGTTGACATGATGTTGGAGTTTCATCTATACATGGAAAATAGATGCTGCAAGTAATGCAGAACTATAATAGCCCAGAACTAAGGGCCATGATAAATATAACTAGAACGCAATGTAAAAAAATTATAAATATAACAAACTAACTGTAATAAAGAAAACAATAGCTGCCAAGAGTGGAAGGTGCTTTTTGTAACTGGACAATACATATTTATTTTTCAGCACATTTTTTATTTTATGTATAAATTTTTTTTATTAAGTTGACCAAAAAGGGGGAAGCCATTTGCGTGTGGTCTGGTATTAGTCACAGGGGCAAACCCAGGATTTTCAAAGGGGGGATTCCTGAAAGGTCTCCCTCAGCCACGCACAATACAGTATGATAATATGGTAGGACATCATGCTGGGTACACGTTATGCAATTTCCCGTCTGACTGACAGAATCTGACGATTATTTCCTAAATGTCTGATCTGCTCCCAATCAACAACGGGATCGATCAGGAGCAGTTTGGCTATAGACAGGCCCGGATTTACCTCACAGGAGCCTATAGGAACATAGACTTCGCCCTCTATGATCCTCCCCAAACTGCACAGCAATTGTGCTGGCTGGCCCGGCCTTCACTTCTCCCTTACTTCCCTTGCCCATCAAAGGTAGCTACAGGTGCCTATTAGTTAGCCATAGGTACCCTCAGTATTAAGTAGCTAGAGGAAGCTCAGTATTAAGTAGCTAGAGGTGCCCCTGACTGAAGGGACATCTCATCAGTGGATTGCTGAGAGCCAGGTGAGTAACCTTTCATTTACACTCTCATTAGGACTCTGCATAGGGAACGAGGGAGCCGCTCATAGAGGGGAGTGAGCTGCCTTTTCATCATCAGGCGCCTGTAGGCATGTGCCTACAATGCCTCATGGTAAATCCAGCCCTAATGAGGACAGCCGACATTGGTAATGAAGGGGAAAGTGAAGCATTCACACAGCAGGGGAACAGGGCTGTGCTCATACCTTACTCTGTTAAGTTCCTCAGAGGTGCTCCATGCTCTGTACACACGCTGCTGCTCCATGCTCTGTACACAAGCTGCTGCTCCATGCTCTGTACACACACTGCTGCTCCATGCTCTATACACACGCTGCTGCTTCATGCTCTGTACACTCACTGCTGCTCCATGCTCTGTACACTCACTGCTGCTCCATGCTCTGTACACACGCTGCTGCTCCATGCTCTGTACACTCACTGCTGCTCCATGCTCTGTACACTCACTGCTGCTCCATGCTCTGTACACACGCTGCTGCTCCATGCTCTGTACACACGCTGCTGCTACATCCAAAGTCAACAGTAGCATGGAAAGAAAGGGGAAGCGCTGTGGGCTGCAGGATGCCTGCAGATATTGTAGTGTCTCAACTTGTGCCTGTCCTCAGACACTGCACACCCCTGGTCTGAGGGGGGATTCTGGGCAGCTCAGGGCCGCACCTGGGCGGGTGCTGTGGGTGCATTGCGCCCAGGCGCCTGTCTCTGACAGGTGCCGCCCGGCCACCACTCACCCCCTCTGTCCGCGTCTCCCTCCCTCCCTCCCTCTAGCTGCCGCTCCCTCCCTCCTCTAGCCGCGTCACTCAGACCTCGATCAGGCGGCGACCAATAGTGCTGGCGCTAGGACCTAGCACACCGCGCTGATATGCGGAAGTGACATCACTTCCGCATATAGAGCGGGTGCGTCAGGCACCTGTTTGTACTGGTTGGGTCGCCGCTGATCCTGAGGTCTGCTGGCTGCAAGGTGAGGGGGGAGCGGCGGTGGCTAGAGGGGGAGCTCCCAGTCACTCACTGCCTAAAGGGGCTCCATTTCACTCACTACCTAAAGGGCTCTCTGTCACTCACTACCTAAACGGGGTCCCTGTCACTCACTACCTAAAGGGGTCCCTGTCACTCAGTGCCTAAAGGGGTTCCCTGTTACTCACTGCCTAAAGGGGTCCCTGTCACTCACTGCCTAAAGGGGTCCCTGTCACTCACTGCCTAAAGGGGTCCCTGTCACTCACTACCTAAATGGGGTCCAGGCTGGCTACATATACTGGGGACACTGGCTGTTTGTCATTATGTGCATTTACTGGTGAAAAGCTGTCTCTTATTATGTGCATTTACTGGTGAAAAGCTGTCTCTTATTATGTGCATTTGCTGGTGAAAAGCTGTCTCTTATTATGTGCATTTACTGGTGAAAAGCGGTTTCTTATTATGTGCATTTACTGGTGAAAAGCGGTTTCTTATGTGCATTTACTGGGGAAAAGCGGTCTCTTATTATGTGCATTTACTGGTGAAAAGCTGTCTCTTATTATGTGCATTTACTGGGGAAAAGCTGTCTCTCATTATGTGCATTTTCTGATGAAAGGCTGTCTGTCATTACGTGCATTTACTGGTGAATCGCGGTCTCTTATGGGCATTTAGTGGGGAAATTTTGTCAGTAAAAATAATCTTTTGTGAGTAAATTTTTAGGTATTTGTCAGTAAAAAATAACGTGAAAGGTTGGCAACACTGGCAGGCTGTGCGGCGCGATGGGAAAGATACAGGCAGCCCATCTCACACTTGGGCTTGGCGGGGGGAGGAGCTGACGACAGCGAGCGAGAGTAGGGTGGCCGCATGCAGCCATAAATACGCAGTGTGTGACTGCTTCGGACTAGCAGAGCATCTCAGCCTGAGTCAGTCCAGAGACTAGCAGGCTCGCAGGCAGCCAAAGCCAGCCAGGAGCAAGCCCATGGAAGAGGGGTAGGAATGGGGTATCGCATGCATGCGTAAAGAGGTAGAAGGTGTGGGTGTGATTAGGCAGGAAATGGGTGTGGTTATGTGGTTGGGCGCGGTTAATTTAACCACTCCCATAGGCGCCAGAGAAAATCTTGCACCCAGGTGCCAGCCACCCCAGGCTCACCCCTGGGGCAGCTGTAATCCCCCCCTGCGTTTGCCTATGAGTCATGAAGAGAATCCGAAGACAAAAGTTATTTAGGTGACTTACTGTACAAGATTTCTTTGCAAGCTTTCAAAAATCTAAGTTTCTTCTTCAGGCATGTTTCAGAACTGGATCAGAACCATAGGTAAGTAGCCAGGGTAAATATCAAATCATTCCTTGTCAGCATCTCTAAAATAACTTTTCAGCACTCTCAAGCAGAAGATGAAAAATGATCTCCTAGGAGAAAAAGAACTGCCTTTTCATTGGGGAGATTTTTATTAATTTAGGCTACATTTACAGTGGTGCATTGCAGTGCCGCATTGTAATGTGGAACGTCTGCAATGCAGCACCTAAGCAACGTTCACAGTGTGGCAAGTTCAGTTTTACGGCGTGTGGCATGTCAATGCACTGCATGCAGTGCACGTTACCACATTGACTGAATGTTACACCGTATGCAATGCAACATGCAGATAATGTGTGGCATGACTTTCCCATTCCGTAGCGTTCCTGCTTTTACAGGGAACCCTACGTCCGCTGTGAACCTAGCCTTACAGTTATACAGACACAACATAAGGTTTGAGTTGAACTGGAATAGGTGTCTCATTGGGATATTTGTCCCCAAGTACATTGACAACTGTAGCATTTTGGAATCCCCCTCAGTTTTTGTCTTGGTGCCAACTATGACTGGCACAGGAACTGAGAGAAAACTCCCTAGCCAGAGCACGGACAACAATGGAAACATGAGAGAAGTTCTGACCCTTTCCCATATTATTCGAAACTTAACCACTTGATGACCACAGTGGTAAACCCCCTCAAGACCAGGCTAATTATTACTAAAATGGCCACTGCAGCTTTAAGGCCAAGCTGCAGGGCTGCACAACACAGCACACGAGTGATTCAGCGCCGCGTAATATGTTGGCGCTTTATAAATACAATAAATAATAATAATAATTCCCCCCCTTTTCCCCCCACCAACAGAGCTCTCTGTTGGTGGGGTCTGATCGCCCCCCAGTTGTTTGTTTGTTTTTTAATCAATATTTATGTTCGTTCTTTTTTAATATTTTTCACTATTTCTGTCATGTTTTTTAGAAAACCCCTCCCTCCCCCCAGCCGGCCAATCAGGCGATCGGCTGTCATAGGCTTCTGCCTATGAGAGACGTTCGCTCTCTTGTCCCCCAGGGGGACAGCCGTGTCACATGGCTGTCCCCAGTGCAGCTCTGCTGCTGATCGCAGCGCTGCACTGTTTAAATAGACGGCGATCACGCTGAGACTGAAGAGAGGGGTGGAGCTCCGCCCCCGAGAAGGAGATGCGTGCGCACCCTGCGTGCAATCTCCTTCAGTAGCCGGCTCCAGGACCTGACGCCAATTGGCGTTAGGTGGTCCTGGGGCTGCCGCCGCGGCCACGCCCGTTGGCGTGGAGCGGTCTTAGAGTAGTTAAAAAAAGTTTTGCAATGGCTTCCTTTCTTGTAGTACATTATTTGCAAACTGTCATTAAAGAAATACGAGGGCTAAAATAAAGGTAAAATGTGGGGTAAGGGTAAAATAAACTAATGAGATAAACAATTGTATCTATTCTCCTTCTCCTAAAAATTATATCTTTTTTAGAAATCCCACAGTTTTATCGTATTGTTGAATCTACTTTTTAAGTTTTTTTTTAAGTTGGTACTGTTTTATTGTCTTTGCTCAATGAAACATGCATTGAAGTATGCCAGAGCTAAAATCTATGAATTATTGACCCTCTTTATCTCTTTCATCCTGTTAGAACCATTTTATGCCAGGAAAGTGTTTTATGACCATAGTTCCCAATCAGTAAAGGTTAGGCTATAGTCTGACCTGGTCTCGACCTGGACAGAAACTATCCCTTGCATACCTGATTTTAAACTCAGGAAGAGAATGAAAAAAGGAACGTTGTGCTTATCCTTTGGACATCTTTCATGACTGGGTAAAATACCCACAAACACCCGTTATTAAACATTAGGCTAATATTTCAAGCTGGGACAATGATGTTTGGTATCAAAATGTTGCAGATTTTTTATGGGTCATGAATATGCTATTATTGTATGCTGGTCAATGAGCGATGACCAAAATGTGGTCCAAATGTGGACCAAAAATAATTAATGACCAACTTTGCCCCTCCATATGTAGGAAAGTCAGTATGGAGAAAGGAGGCAGGACTCCCAATCCTGCCTCCCAGACAGATTCTTCAAAAGCACAGGCCTGGCAGCCATCTTTAATCTCTCAATTTCCATCGAACAGATAACTTCCAAAGGAGCCCATGGAGATAGCTTGCTTAACCACTTCACAACTGAGGGGTTTTCCCCTTATTATTATTATTATTTAGTATTTATATAGCGCCGACATATTACGCAGCGCTGTACAGTGTATATATAGTCTTGTTGCTAACTGTCCCTCAAAGGAGCTCACAATCTAATCCCTACCATTGCCATGTCTATATTATGTAGTGTAAGTACTGTAGTCTAGGGCCAATTTTTTTTAGGGGGAGCCAATTAACGTATCCGTATGTTTTTGGAATGTGGGAGGAAACCGGAGTGCCCGGAGGAAACCCACGCAGACACGGAGAGAACATACAAACTCTTTGCAGATAGCGCCCTGGCTGGGATTCGAACCGGGGACCCAGCGCTGCAAGGCGAGAGAGCTAACCACTACGCCACCGTGCTGCCCCTTAAAAACCAGAGCATTTTTCACTCCTCCCAGGCAGTCTTCATTCATTTATTTATTAGGCAATATGATTGATTATTGGGGACTGGGGCCCCCAAAACCAATCATTGGACTATGGAGCTGGTGTGCACGCGTTTGTTCACAACTGTTGTTATGAATGAAGACTGCCTCAAGCAGAGGCAGTCTCCATTCATTTATTTGTCATGTGGTATGATTGGTTATTGGGGACTGGGGTCCCCAAAACCAATCATTGGACTGCAGGGGATGTGCGGGTGGGTGTGTGCACACGCAATCGCGTGATCGCGCGCACATGGACACAATAACAATGTGCCTGCGGTTTGTTATGAAGACTGCTTCTGTTTGAAGCAGCCTTCATACATCAATCGGGGACTCTAATTGGATTTAGGAACACTTGTTCCTAATGCCCAATTAGTCAACTGCTGTGCGGGCTGGCTAGAGTGTGCGCGCGCGTTGCCCCGCCCACTTCCAGCATGTAAACAGAAAGATACGCCTTTCTCCGTCCCTGGTGGTGAAACGGTGTGCAGAGGGACGGAGATAATTAGCACTGCGGGGGTTAAGCTGGGACTTGTCTTAAACAAAGAACTTTCGCTTGGACTTTCACAAACCAAGGACTCATACATCCCCAATCTCTTAAGTATCAATTCATTTCTTCATTTTCCCTTTTTATCTTACTGTGACTACCGTTTTCATAACACATTTTCTGTCATTATTACCAATTTTATTGCATTTTGTTTAATAAATGTAAAAAAAGTAATTTATACAGCTACTTACCTGGTTTGGGTACCACAGAACGAACTTTGCTTTCTAGAGAGGTGCTATTAGATTGTGTTAACAGTTTCATTACACAGACTTAGAATAGTAGTCAGAAAGGACCTTTCCCCTTAAAAGTGAAAGGTGGTGGCAGCTTACCCTTTAAAATTGTACGTAGTAAATTGTTTTTGTGTTCACGTGACCTCTCCTGGCCTGTCTGTGTGCCCAATTCCAGTTGCTCCAGTACATTGATTGTATCCACAAGATTGGATGGTGTGATGTATGATATGTAATATGACTGTATTTTTACTAATTGTATTTTATTCCTGCATTGTTTGTTTGCTGTAATTAGGCTATGTCTCTGCATTGATTGTAAGTTACTGGAGTCAGGTGGGGCATGTGCCATTGTTCTATTGTCTGTTAGCAGACTGGCCTTGCTCTTATCATCTGCTAACATTTGATGTCTGTTTGCTAAGCTTGATATACTGTCTGGTAGAGAGAGAGAGGGAGTCATTCTGGTGTGGGACAGCTAGGTGAAAGCTGTATGCTCCTATATTGATGGAAGTTCTCTGATGTATGGATCAGAATAAAGTGTCCGTCATTGGATTCCATGTCTGCTCACTGTTTATGGACAATCCTCATGTCATATCATGACATATTGGTGAGCAGTGCTGGGACAGAGCAGACTTTGGAAGACCAGAAGCATGGAGGAGATGCTGCAGGAGCTGAAAATCACTACTCTTCGGAAATTATGCCGTAAGAGGGGCTTACATCCTGATGGGCTGAAGAAACCTCAGCTTGTGGAACTTTTGATGGAGATGATACAAGCTGCCAGTAATGGTGAGGCACCAAGTGAAGGTGGAGATGTGCAGACCGATGAAGGCTTGGAGGAACAGTCTCAGGAACAGACCCAGGAAGGTGTTGCCAGAGGTGAGGACATGCTTCACACATTGCTCAGAGTGCTGAGTGAGATGATGGCACAGAATGTGTACCGATCTCAGGGGGGAATGTCACAGCCACATATGGACACTGTCAGACTGTATTCCTTATTCCCCATGTTTGATGAAAGTAAAGAGGAAATTGATGCCTACTTGGAAAATTTTGAACTCATTTGTGAGACACACTGTATTCCAACCAGTGAGTGGCATCGCATCCTGTTAGGAAAGCTGACTGGGCGTGCCAGTGACACTTTTAAATTGCTGCCTCTGGAGCAAAGAATTAACTTTGTGGAAGTGAAACGGGCATTGCTGGCTCGGTATGCCAAAACTCCAGAGGCATACAGACAGTCTTTCCGATCCTTGTTTAAGACCTCAAAAGACTCTTTTGCTGAATTTGGAGTGAAGCTGACACACATGTTTAATCAGTGGATTCAGGGCAGTAGTGTCAGGACTTTGGAGGACTTAAAAGAACTTTGTTTGAGAGAACAATTTCTGAGCTGCTGTCCTCCAAAGGTGAAAATGTGGGTGCTGGATCGCAAGCCTCTAACAATGAGGGATGCTGCAAAGCTGGCCGATCAGTTTGTGGAGAACCGGTCCCAGGTGTGTCATCTACCAGAGGATCAGTGTGTCTGTGAAGCATCCAGGACACCATCCTGTGTAGAGCCCAGGCCCACCACTCCAGAGAGGAGTTCTGCCACTTCAGCTGATAGAAGCAACCAGGTGAGGAAGTCATGCTTTGGCTGTGGGTCGACTGAGCACCTGGTAGCAGCATGCCCGCATGTCATCAGAGACAATGGAACTGCTCGGAGTCCTCAGCCTGCTGTTGGCAGGAATGTGGCAACTAACTCCACAGATGTTTCCCCACTCTTAAGAACAATAGTGGAAAGAGAACATGCCAGAGGGGTTAATTTTGTTCGTGTGTCGAATAATATCTTGACCACTGACTCATCTGACTGTGCCCACTCCCATGGAGCTTGCAGGACAAATTCCAAGGTGTACATTGGACACTTGGGAAGCCAAAGCAACAAGTGGGAGTTGAGGCAAGCGTTTGGCCGCTATGGACCTGTGCGCAATATCTGGATCTCCAGGAGTCCACCTGGATTTGGCTTTGTTGAGTTTGAGAGTCCGGACGATGCAGCGAGGGCTGTATTTGAATTGAATGGACAAATCATATGTGGACAGCAAGTAAAAGTGCAACCAGCACATATGAAGACAAGGACAATTAATTATGAACTCCCACCTAGACTGAGAAGGAGTAGATGGACAGAATTGCCACATACCTGTACCTCAGTCTCACCCAACTAATGGGCTCACCTGGGGGTCCAGGAACATATGGGGGAGGAATGTGATGTATGATATGTAATATGACTGTATTTTTACTAATTGTATTTTATTCCTGCATTGTTTGTTTGCTGTAATTAGGCTATGTCTCTGCATTGATTGTTATGGCCCATACTCACGAGGGACTTTTGTCGCCTCAACACGCGGCGCGCGCGTGTTGCGGCGACAGGTCGCCCGTGAGTATGGGCCGTCGCACGCGCGCACCCCGAACTGTCGCCCGCCGCTCTTGTCGCCATGCGATTGAAAGTTTCAATCGCATGGCAACAGTCGCCGCCGCAACTGTCGCTAGTCCGCGTGAGTACGCGGACTAGCGACAGCAACCTCCATAGAGGTGAATGAAGCTTCCGGCGGGGGGAGGAGGAACGTCGGCGACAGCTTCCGTCTCGCCGCTGGTCCCTCTTCCGCGTGTGTACGCGGAGGGACCTGGAGAGAAGCTGTCGCCGGCCTGTCGCTAGCACGCTCACGTGTGCTGGCGACAGGCCACTTCTGCAGCCCGTGAGTACGGGCCATTAGTTACTGGAGTCAGGTGGGGCATGTGCCATTGTTCTATTGTCTGTTAGCAGACTGGCCTTGCTCTTATCATCTGCTAACATTTGATGTCTGTTTGCTAAGCTTGATATACTGTCTGGTAGAGAGAGAGAGGGAGTCATTCTGGTGTGGGACAGCTAGGTGAAAGCTGTATGCTCCTATATTGATGGAAGTTCTCTGATGTATGGATCAGAATAAAGTGTTCGTGATTGGATTCCATGTCTGCTCACTGTTTATGGACAATCCTCATGTCATATCATGACAGATGGTCTGTGGGCTGAAGCAGATTGGGAGGCACTAAGCAATCTGGCCAGTCAGAGCGTGTGACAGGTAGGATGAAGAAATAAAGCTTTGATAGTTTGTAGATCCCACCTGATGACCTAACTGCATAGTTAGCATCATTTTGCCAATCACGTGATCAGGAAGTAGCAAATTAAAAAAAAGGTTTTGGGTCCTCAAAGGGGCCAGAGCCTGCGGTCCCAAAGTAGTTAAGCTTGTTTTTATTTTATTTTTTTTCTATCAAAGCGTGATGTGATTTATTTTTTTTTCAATGCTTGGTATTGTATTTTCTAGGGATTTTGTTTTTGTTATGCTAACAATGTGAAGTGTGGAATCTCACCTTATTCACACATTCAAGTGGTATCTCCCACCCCACATCCATAACTGGCAACGAATGCTGTTCATTAAATTCAAAGACAACATTCCGAATCAAGCAAGGTCATGTGAGACATTGAGCTCATTTATTCCAAATATTAATCTGTGTCAGTGCCATCTCCATTACTGGTGATAATACATGCACACGGCATATATGTACAGACATTTATGTGGACTTTGCGTGCCCCAAAATATGTAACAGTGGATGCTTATACCAGTAATTAGTAGAGAACCCCTTTGTTCTACATGTCCTATTACAGTTACTTGTAACATGATATCCTTTTTACAAGGATTCTGTTGTGTTGTGTGCTTGTGGATATGTATGTGTGGAGTGTGTCTGTGCTTTGTTAGACCTTACAGAATGTAGACAAAGCCAATTGTGTAAAAATAGATGGCACAAAAGCCAAACAATACAATCGTCTGCATGGCTGAAGGGTTAAAGGGAAAATGTTCAGAAATAATGTGATTAAAGCAAACCTGAACTGAAACTGAAGTATAGTAAACTGTGATATACAGTAGTATACCCCTGGATATAGTAAACTCAGTTCTCAGGTCCTAGCAACTGTGTCTGTATAAATATACAATGTATGACATAGTAAACTTCTGATATAGTGAACTTATTTTCCTGGTTCCTTGGAATTTCCTATAAAGGGATTCTACTGTATTATTATTTTCATTATAAGAGGCTAAATTATAACTGTGAAGTGTACACAACAGCCATGTCAGCATGACAATAAATTGTGGTTCATTCGGCTGTAGTTATCAACATTGTTTATGCAAACCAGATAATGTTTTGTTTCTATTTACTTTTCAGCAGACCCATGGCTGTGTTTGACTGCTATTCCACTGCCCAGGGCAATTTCTAGGCTAAGTTGCACCCAGGTTGTAAAGAAAACCTTGCAAACCCTTACTCTTTAGCAGGGCCGTGCTGAGGCAGAGGCGAGAGAGGCTCCAGCCTCGGGGCGCAGAGCAGGAGGGGGCGCACAACTCACTCAGCTATCATTCCCCTATTGTGTTTGGAGCAGAGAGAAATAAGCAAAGGGGATACATGGCAGTGACTGCAAGCCAGATAACTAGAGATAAAGGTGTTGGGGGCCCTGGGGCACCTCTTAGTCTATGAGCTATCAGTGTGTGACGGGTGGGGTGGGAGGTATGGGGGGCGCACTTTGCTGTCTCAGCCTAGGGTGCTGGAGGACCTTGTCCCGGCTGTGCTCTTTAGGGACAGTCACACAGCCACAGGTCACAAGTAGATCTGCTTAATCAGGGGCGCCTGGAGGCACAGGCACTACAAGCAGTCGCCTTAGGCGGCATGGCTATCATAAGGCGCCGCCTGCTGGCTGCTACAATAACACATTTTTAATTTCTCCTTGCCCAGAACGGAGCAGAGAGCTGCGCTTGAAGGCTCCTGTTTCCTTGCTGCAGGCCGGCTCCGCCCCCGGCTAATAGAAAAGCAGCAAGCATGCTCTGTCCCGCCCCTAGCTCTTCCTAAGCAGCCACAGACACAGTACATACAATGTACTGCTTGTGGCTCTGTAACTCCGCCCCCCCGCCGGACATTTGAGTCATTGCATCAGCGTGGGACATAGAGGTACACTATGTAGTCTCTGCTTCCCTCTGCCATCCCCACAATTCACTGTACAAAAGGCAGCTGGGGCCCGGGGAAAGCCAAGAGGATTCTTGTATGACTGGCCAAATCATAAGCCCCGCCCACATACACCTTTAGCTCCGCCCCTCTGCCTTCATCATAATGGTGCACAATCCATGTGATTACTGGGTGTAGTGTAGGTGTGGGTGCTGGTTATGGGGGATATTGGTCATTATGTGGGTGTTGAGTGCAGGTATTCAGTGCCATGTGGGTTCTGGGTGCAGGTACTAGATGTCATGTGGGTGCTAGGTATGGCTACTGGGTGCCAAGTAAAGGCTGGGTGCAGCTGAAACTACTAGGTGCCATGTGAGTGGTGGGTGCAGGTACTGCATGCCATATGGTGGCTTGGTATGAGTACTGGGTGCCACATGGGTGCGAATACTTGGTGCCATGCCTGCACTGGGTGCTGGCTAGGGTGGGCATTGAGTATTATGGGTGTGCTGAGTGCAAGTATTCAGATCGATGATGGTTCCGGGTGCGTGTCCTGGTTATGTGGGTGCTTGGTGCAGAAAGTGAGTGCCATGTGAAGGCTGAGTACAGGTGTAAGTATTGGGTGCCATGTCGAGGCTGGGTGCAGGTATGGATATCATGTGGGTGCAGGTGCAAGTACTGGGTGCCATGTTGTGGCTGGGTGCAGGTACTGGATATTATGTAGGTGAAAGTACTGGGTGCCAGATGTGGGAGAAAGCTGTGTGGGCTCTGGGTAGCATGTGAGTGCTTGCTATAGGGGGAAGGAAGGGAGCCCCTGGTTGAATATAATGTGGGTGCTCGGAATGGGGGTGTCACTGTGGGTCAGGAGGGGGGGAGAGTTCACTGTGGATGCTGGGTAAAGTGAGAGGTCCCTGTGGGTGCTTGAAATGGGAAAGGTCACTGTGGGTGCTGCTGGGATCAGTAAAGGTGCTGCTGGGGGAGGGAGAGGTCAGTGTGGGTGCTGGTGGAGGAGGGAGAGGTCGCAGTGCATGTTGGGGGAAGGACAGGTCACTGTTGGAGCTGGGAAGGGAGGGCATCAGTGTCTTACTTGCTCCCACATAGTGCTGCTCACATGCTTGGCTACAGGTGTCCTGTCCAAGGGCTGACTCTCAACTTCAAAGTGCCCTGGTGGGAGCAGGGACAGTTTAAGTGGCACGGGGACCCCTACCCCCCTTCCCCAGCAAAGTCAGCCACCAGGACCCTGGAGCCAACTTCCGACAACATCATTCCTCCTCCCCAGGTGGTTTTCCCCCTGACTTCTCCACGGGGCTCCTGATGTGAAGCTGCATTGTAATAACTCCCCTGTCTGCTCCATCCCTCCTCCATCTTCAGCTCCACTGCCTGCCTCTTCTCCATTTGGCACCTAGTATGCCTAAATAACCCTCTCTGGGTCATGGAGAAGAGGCAGGGGGTGAAGTCGGAGTATGGACAGAGCAGCAAACCAGGACAGGTGAGTTATTACAATGCAGCCACACATTGTGCAGGGGATTTGGGAGCAGTTGGGGGGACCACTCAGGACAATCCTAAAGCTTCCGACTCCCCTTTAGGCAGCATGCTCATGGCTCAGGCAGAGGCACCAGGAGCACTGTCCAGCACTCTGACTCAGGGACAGTGAGTGCACTCAGAGGGACCAAGGACACTGTCCAGCACACTGGCTAAGGTACAGGGCACTCAGAGGGACCAGGGGCACTGTCCAGCACACTGGTTCAGGGACAGGGCATTCAGAGGGACCCAGGGCACTGCCAAGCACTCTGCCTCAGAGACAGGGCACTCAGAGGGACTATGGACACTGCCAAGCACTCTGCCTCAGAGACAGGGCACTCAGAGGGACTAGGGGCACTGCCAAGCACTCTGTCTCGGGGACAGGGCACTCGGAGGGACCCAGGGCTGCCCAGCACTCTGGCTCAAGGACAGCACACTCAGAGGCACCCAGGGCACTGCCAAGCACTCTGGCTCAGGGACAGGGCACTCAGAGGGACCCAAGGCATTGCCAAGTACTCTGGCTCAGGGACAGTGCACTCAGAGGGACCCAGGGCATTGTCAAGCACTCTGTCTCGGGGACAGGGCACTCAGAGGGACACAGGGCATTGCCCAGCAGTCTGGCTCGGAGACAGGGCATTTAGAGGGACCCAGGGCACTGCCAAGCACTCTGGCTCGGGGACAGGGCACTCTGAGGGACCCAGTGCATTGTCCAGCACTCTGGCTCGGGGACAGGGCACTCAGAGGGACCCAGGGCACTGCCAAGCACTCTGCCCCAGAGACAGGGCACTCAGAGGGACTAGGGGCACTGCCAAGCACTCTGTCTCGGGGACAGGGCACTCAGAGGGACCCAGGGCTGCCCAGCACTCTGGCTCACGGACAGGGCACCCAGAGGCACTGCCAAGCACTCTGGTTCAGGGACAGGGCACTCAGAGGGACCCAGGGAATTGTCAAGCACTCTGCCTCAGGGACAGGACACTCAGAGGGACTAGGGGCACTGCCAAGCACTCTGTCTCGGGGACAGGGCACTCAGAGGGACCCAGTGCATTGTCAAGCACTCTGGCTCAGAAACAGGGCACTCAGAGGGACACAGGGCATTGCCCAGCAGTCTGGCTCAGGGACAGGGCACTCAGAGAGACCCAGGGCACTGCCAAGCACTCTGGCTCAGGGCATGGAGAGGGACTCAGGGCTGCCCAGCACTCTGTCTTGGGGACGGAGCACTCAGAGGGACCCAGGGCATTGTCAAGCACTCTGGCTCAGAGATAGGGCACTCAGAGGGACACAGGGCATTGCCAAGCACTCTGGCTCAGGGCATGGAGAGGGACCCAGGGCACTGCCTAGCATTCTGGCTCGGGGAAAGGGCACTCAGAGGAACCTAGGGCATTGCCCAGCACTCTGGATCAGGGACATCGCATGCAGAGGGACCAGGGGCTGCCCAGCACACTGGTTCAGGGACATGGCACGCAGAGAGGCCCAGGGCACAGCCCAGCACACTAGCCCAGGGACAGGGCACGCAGTGGGACCAGGGGCTGCCCAGCATTCTGGCTCAGGGACAGGGCATGCAGAGGGACCCAGGGCACTGCCTAGCACTCTGGCTCAGGGACAGGGTGGCATCCGATGCGCAGGGACAAATGATGGCTATTCTGCACAATGAAGTTTGCAGCGTGAGAAGAGGAGCTGTCATTGGAAATAGGTGCTTCTATACTGATAGTGGTCTGGGGTAGGTCAGCAGCAGCACTGACAGAGAGAGGTGTCACCTTACAAATGTGCAGAAAGAAGCATGAGCAGCCTGAAGCTCCTGTCTCCACTCCTAACCTGTGTGTGATCCAGCCTTGCGATCTCTTCTCCCATGCTGTCAGCTTGTGAAGCACTGGGGGTGGGACTTAATCTCCTCCCCTGCTACATCCTCTAACTACAGGTCTCTCTGCTTCTACGGCTGTGTATGTTATTGTTTCACTCTGGAACAGGGAGTTTATTGCTCCATTCTCTCTGCTGAAACCCCTCCTGAGTGTCTGGCAGAGCAAGGACCCAGCAGCAGCAATTGGCCACTTTGCCCTAATGACAGCAAGGTCCCTGGGTGGGAGGCGGAGCTACTCGCGAGTTGTGGGCGGGGCTTACCGCGACCGGGGGCGGAGCTTATTTTGCGTGGCCGAGGGGCCTTTTTTTATTCAAATAAAGAAAGGGGGTGCTTGGGCACCCAGAGCACCCCCCTCTGCACGTGCCTGGTGCACATTGGGCAGCTAGGGGAGAGGATCCATGCTGCCTCCTGCATGTCATAGAAGAGAGCAGAGCAGGACAATCCAGAAGTGAGTAGCACTCAGTCACTACCTCTCCATCCCCTCTGCATCACCCCTATGGCTCACATCTTTCCACCCTGCCCAGTCTGCAGGATTCCAACAGTCCCTTTTCTCTATGCACCAAAATAAGTGTCAGCCTATTCTCACATTTTTTGCCAACCCTGAATAAACTACTCCACCTGCACCCCTAATCAAATCTGCTTTTAAATAATCCCCCTTCCCCAGCACACTTACCCCTCATTCTCTCACCAACACCCTTATATAGTAACAATAATTTAAAAAAAACCTGAGGGGAAAGGGGAGTTAAAAGATATTCTGTACCTGGATTGGAGGATGTATTGGCTATCCTTACATTTACAGGCTCTGTACTGTGTCCGGGTTTCCCTCCATCTTGCTGCTGCAATTTCCACTCTGGATGTCCAGGCCACAGTCCATCCATGCAGCAGCGCAGCCTCTCTGCGCACACTCTCACACGGAAGCATGTAGCAGCCATAACCAGGATCTTCCTGTGCAAACACAGTTCCGATTGTTTCAAAATTTTATTTATTTATTTATTTTGTTTAGGATGCTCTCGCCCACAGCTGTTGTGCACAGCCATTCAGGAGTGCGTACAGAGAGGGCAAATGGAGTGGACTGTGCATGTTACAGGCTCCGACTGGACCAGCCAGAGCTACAAATGCTACGTGGCAAGGGGGGGCGGAAACAGTAAAGACCTTGGAGGTGTCTGAAGAGCTATCGTGGCGCCCCTGGATAGTGCTAATGTAGCATGAACTAATTCCCGCAGGGCGACTGCTTTGCGGTGTTGGTTTTTGACCCTGAATATTTTGGCATGCGAAAGCAAATGCATAGTTGCATGAGCGATGTCTCGTGATTAGCCAATAGGCCAAATTTGCAAAGCCAGATTTGTCAGGTTCACTTGGTTGTTGCACACATTTTCTCTATGGTGTAATTTGGTCTGAAGAGCTTAAACATCATCTAGATAAGAATATTGTCTTTTATGCTTTTTACCCTCTGGTAAACATTAAAGAGCACCTGAATTTGATGTATAAACTGTTAGGGCATGTTTCCACTAGAACGAATCTGCATGCGTTTTCTGCATGCAGATTCGCATAACCAATACAAGTGGATGGGGCTGTTTCCACTTGTCAGGAATTCTGTGCGGTCTGCTGTGCAGAAAAAAATCTGCACGGCAGAGCCATCAGAACTCGCATGCCGCACACACTCACACGAATCGCCGCTTATGTAATTTAATAGGAAAACCACAAGCATATTAGTCTTGCGGTTTTCCCGGCGTTTCCGCGTGCGATTCCACTGAAAAACCCATGTCAATGCTTGCCGGCATTGACATGGTTAAAATCGCATAGCGCAAACCGCGAGCGATTCCGCGTGAAAATCCACATGGAAACGCGAACGAATCCACACTCACATACGGAATCGCAACGCACAAGTGGAAATGGGCCCTTACTCTATGCCTGTACTGATAGTAAACTAGCTGCAGTGTGTGCTGATCTCTGCTACCTCCAGTATGTACAGTATAAGCTGTTACTCTGTGCCTGTACTGATAGTAAACTAGCTGCAGCATGTGCTGATCTCTACTGCCTCCAGTATGTACAGTATGTGCATGTACTAGCTACAGCGTGTGCTGATCTCTACTACCTCCAGTATGTACAGTATAAGCTGTTACTCTGTGCCTGTACTGATAGTAAACTAGCTGCAGTGTGTGCTGATCTCTGTTACCTCCAGTTTGTACAGTATAGGCTATTACTCTGTGCTTGTACTGATAGTATAGTAGCTGCAATGTCTTCTGATTTCTGCTGCCCCCAGTATGTACAGTTTAAGCTGTTACTCTGTGCCTGTACTGATAGTAAACTAGCTGCAGCTTGTGCTGATCTCTGCTACATCCAATATGTACAGTACAAGCTGTTACTGTGTCCCTTTACTGATAGTAAACTAGCTGAAGTGTGTGCTGATTTCTGTGTACAGTATTCGCTATTACTCTGTGCCTGTACAGTTAATAAACTAGCAGGTGTATGCTGATCACTGCTACCTCCAGTATGTACAGTATAAGCTGCTACTTTAACTATACTGATAGTAAACTAGCTGCAACATGTGCTGATTTTTGCTACCTCCAGTATGTACAGCATCAGTTGTTACTCGCGTACGTTAAAAAGGGGCGCTGGGAAAAAAGGGCGCCGGGTTTTTAACGATAAGCATGGATAACGTTTAAAAATGTATTGTACTGTATTTCGTTTAAAATTAATGTTTTTTAAAGTTATAAATCATTAAATATTGTGCATGAAATCGGCAATTGTAAAAAACGTTAATCTTTCGTTTAAATAGTGAAACGTATAATAACGTTTAAAAAAAAAAATTACTAAGTAACCCTCCCTGTACCTACCCCTAACCCCTAGACCCCCCTGTTGATGCCTAAACCTAAGACCCCCCCTGTTGGTGCCTAAGTAACCCTCCCTGTACCTACCCCTAACCCCTAGACCCCCCTGTTAGTGCCTAAACCTAAGACCCCCCTGTTGGTGCCTAAACCTAAGACCCCCCTGTTAGTGCCTAAACCTAAGACCCCCCTGTTGGTATCTAAACCTAAGACCCCCCTGTTGGTGCCTAAACCTAAGACCCCCTGTTGGTGCCTAAACCTAAGACCCCCCTGTTGGTGCCTAAACCTAAGACCCCCCTTTTGGTGCCTAAACCTAAGACCCCCTGTTGGTGCCTAAACCTAAGACCCCCCTGTTGGTGCCTAAACCTAAGACCCCCCTGTTGGTGCCTAAACCTAAGACCCCCCTGTTGGTTTTTTCGTTTAAAAATAATGGTAAAAAAAAAAAATGTACTGTTTTTCGTTTAAAAATAATGTTTTAAAAAAAAATATTGTACTGTTTTTCGTTTAAAAATAATATTTAAAAATGTATAAATCATTAAATAATGTGTAATCATGAGAAGCAGTAATAAAACATTAAGTCTCCGGGCGCCGCTTTTAAAACGTTATTTTTCTCCGGCGCCCTTTTTTCCTATCGGGCGCCCATTAAACGATATTTATTATAGGAGTGAATGGCGGCGCCCGATTTGTCCACTAGCCTCAGGCGCCCGAATTTACTGTTTCCTTGTTACTCTGTGCCTGCACTGATAGTAAACTAGCTGCTGAGCGGATCATTACATTTTACTACAGTTAAAAAAGAGAGAATCCTTCATAGCATTTCCAATTTTACCTGTGGCTATTCTGAAGCCAATCCTGATGTCATTTCCTCCCTTACACTCCTCTACCTGATTGTGTATACATTGCCGCCCTTCACTTTAGAAAGTGCATTGTCTCAGCATGAGAAATATTGGCTAATCAGAGAGGAACAGAGGTGTTGGAGGGGAAAACAGGAGGGAACGAGGTTTCAGCCAATCAGGCTGCATTAGTTAAGTCTGAGCAGAAAAGGACAACCCAGCATGCCCTGCAATCCCCTTTGTGTGTACCAAATTTGTGGGTACCAAATAAGAATCAGGTAAACTGGTCTGGGCTAGACCAGAGCAGTGGTGCACAGATACAGAGCTCTGCTGCACCACTGAATTCTGGAGGGGAAAGCGAGAGAGAGGGGGAGCCCCAAGATTAGGGAAGGGGGGGAGATGTCCCCCCTTCCCCACCTCTATGCACTCGCTCCCTTTTCTCTCTCCGCTGCCACTGGGGACACCTATAGATCTGGATATCTAAACTGGGGACACCTATAGACTTGGCTACTTATACTGGGGACACCTATAGACCTGGCTATCTATACTGGGGGGCACCTGTCACTACCTGAACTGGGGGGCACCTGCCACTACCTAAACAAGGGGCTCCTGTCACTACATACACTAGGGGGGGTCCCTGTCACTTCCTGAACTGGGGGGCACCTGTCACTGCATATACTGGGGGGCTCCTTTCATACCTAAACTGGGGGTACCTGTCACTAACTGAACTGGGGGGCACCTGTCCCTACTTAAACTGGGGGGCACCTGTCACTACCTAAACTGGTGGTCCCAGTCACTACCTAAACTGGGGGGCACCTGTCACTACATACACTGGGGGGTACCTGTCACTAACTGAACTAGGGAGCTCCTGTCACTAAATGAACTGGGGGCTCCTGTCACTACCTGAACTGGGGGGCTCCTGTCACTACCTGAACTGGGGGGCTCCTGTCGCTACCTTAACTGGGGGCCCCTGTCACTACCTAAACTGGGGGGCTCCTGGTGCTACCTAAACTAGGGGGCATCTGTCACTACCTAAACTATCCAGGCCAGCCAGCCCAGCATCACCACCAGCCCAGAATCACTGTCAAAAAGGCCACAGCATCACAACCAGTCAGGCCAGCATTTACTTCAAACAGCCAAGCACAGCCCAGCATCACCGCCAGCCAGCCCAGCCACAGCATCACCACCAGCCAGGCCACAGCATCACTGCCAGGCCTTTCAGCCCACACATCATCCCCAATCCAGCCAAAAATAGTATAGCCAGGCCAGCCAGGCACAGCAGCCAGTAGAGGAGAATTCAGAAGCCAGGTGAAAGGTGTCTACCATATTAAGGGGGCATTCTGCCTATTTACGTGAAATGCTGTCTATTTATGTGCCTCAAGACTGCTGAATTTGTCTTGTTAGGGGCCTCATGGTTACTGAATTTGTCTTGTTGGGGGCCTCACGGTTACTGAATTTGTCTTGTTGGGGGCCTCACGATTGCTGAATTTGTGTTGTTGGGAGCTTCATGATATGTTGGGGGCCTCAAGATTGCTGAATTTGTCTTGTTGGGGGCCTCATGATTGCTGAATTTGTCTTGTTGGGGGCCTCATAATTGCTGAATTTGTCTTGTTGGGGGCCTCATGCTTGCTGAATTTGTCTTGTTGGGGCCTCATGATTGCTGAATTTGTCGTGTTGGGGGCCTCATGATTGCTGAATTTGTCTTGTTGGGGGCCTCATGATGGCTGAATTTGTCTTGATGGGGGGGCCTCATTTTTGCTGAATTTGTCTTGTTGTGGGCCTCATGATTGCTGAATTTGTCGTGTTGGGGGCCTCATGATTGCTGAATTTGTCTTGTTGGGGGCCTCATGATTGCTGAATTTGTCATGTTGGGGGCCTCATGATTGCTGAATTTGTCTTGTTGGGGGCCTCATGATGGCTGAATTTGTCTTGATGGGGGGCCTCATTATTGCTGAATTTGTCTTGTTGGGGGTCACATGATTGCTAACTGCGAGACTATGGAAAAAGCTGAATCATCATCATATGAGACAATAGCATTAAGCCTACTTTTTTAGCTTTTTAAAACAGAAAATAAAACTGGGAGGTTCTAAAAAAAAGAATACATTTTTCAGGAGTAGGATGGATGAAATTGTTTATCTTCACAGTTTATTCACGGCTGAACACTGCACACCTTCCTTGGAATTGACCTGAGACCTTAAAGACTTTCTGCCTCTTTGTGCCTGCCCTCTCCCATCCTGTGAGTAACTTTCATCGATTATCTACAGCATCTATGCTCAATAGACTATATTTTTCTACATATATTATACATTATATCTTCAAATTCCTAAACAAAGAACTGTGTGTTTTCAAATTCATGCCGTCCATCCATACATCTCTGTGTAAGGACAATTCAGTCTATACAGGCCCTTTGATCTCTGCAGGATACCAGCCACAGCTGACAAACTTCACACCTTGACTCTAAATAGGACCTATCTCAGCAGGAGCCCTGAGCTGTCTCTTGTCCATCCTAATGTGTAAACATCAATATTCAGCAGAGAGACTTCTAGCTGTATACCAACCAAGAAATATCTATCCAATTGACAGATCCACAATAATTCTACTGAAGTCTGTTGGAATCTTCAGAAAGACAAAGAGAGGCTCGAGAGGACGTGGGAAAAGATATTCTTCACCGCAGAACCAAAATAACTCTGTGACAAAATCTGCAGAGTACACCCAGCCAACAACCCTAATAGCTCCAGCACAATCCAGCAGAGATGACAGCCACACATCTGGAGACTGTTCTGTCTTGGAGTCATCAATCTCAGACCCTAGCTCCCAGGGTAGCCCCATCAAGGTTGTCCTCTGTAATGTCAGATCGATAAACAACAAAACAGCAATCATACATGATCTAATAGAGTCTTCTGATCTGGCCTGCCTGACTGAAACCTGGCTTTCTGAACCAGTTGGCCCCACCCTGGAGGCTGCCGTGCCAACAAACTATTCCGTGATATACTGCAACAGGAAAGAACGCAGGGGAGGAGGGGTTGCACTTTGCTTTAGATCAGCTTTGAAAATCAGACCACTTACTGTAGGTCCTACCAACTCGTTTGAATGCTTGGGGGTGCAACTTTCAGCTGAGAAAAACATTAACATATTGCTGATCTACCGCCCACCAGAAAAACACTCAGACTTCCTTAAGGAACTTGTAGACCTCCTATGCAACCTAACACTGGAACACCCCAGATGGATTGTTCTTGGAGATTTCAATACATGGGTGGATGACTCCTCTTCAAAACTTGGAATAGAGCTACCTCGTGCCTTACATGAACTGGGCTTCCTCCAATCAATC
The DNA here is from genome assembly GCF_040937935.1 of Hyperolius riggenbachi. Taxonomy (NCBI): domain Eukaryota; kingdom Metazoa; phylum Chordata; class Amphibia; order Anura; family Hyperoliidae; genus Hyperolius; species Hyperolius riggenbachi. The sequence continues at coordinate 453,116,531 of NC_090647.1, read as the reverse complement.
AGCTCTGCTACTCACAGGAAAGGCCACACTCTGGACCTTATATTCCATACTGGGCTGTCAATAGCCAATGTGGAAATTAATCCTGTTGCCTGGTCAGACCATCACACTATCCACTTCTCCCTCTCAATACCAGCTGTCAAACACCAGGTCAAGAATCAAATAAAATATCGCCGCTTAAAAGGGCTAACACCTCAACATATCCGAGATAACCTTAGCTTTGATGAATTGACTGACTCCAGCTTGGACCCTGATACTCTGGTGTTTAAATACAACAAATGTGTGTCCTCCACCTTTGAGACCATTGCTCCTCTGCGCACCAAATATCTTACTCCACACCATCATGCACAGTGGTTTGATAACGCTATAAAAGAGCTGAAAAGACAAGGCCGAAAACTTGAGAGACTGTGGCGCAAATCTCAGTCCCCAGAAGACAAACATGCCTTAATCCTCCACTTGAAGAGCTACTAAAAGGTAATCACGGGAAAAAAAATCATCCTTTCTATCACAAGAGATTGCAAATGCAGTTAACAAACCAGCCCAACTGTTCCGCACAGTGGAAAAACTCTGCAACCCGGCATGTCAAAAACTTAACATCGAGTCTTCAAAGGACCTCTGTGACCAATTTGCCCATTTCTTCACAGACAAAGTTTTCGCTATAAGGTCCGACATCCAACTTACAGCATCTGAGCCTAATATAGCGCCGAAGACCATTAGCAGAGACAATGTAACACCTTGGTCAAACTTCAAAGAAATTGATGAAGAAGTCACATCAAGCATCCTCCTTCATGTCCGCCTAACTACCTGTGACCTAGATCCTGGCCCAACACAGTTCATGTTGAACTGCCCCGACCTGTTCGTACCGGTATTCCTAAAAATTGTTAACTGTTCCTTAAAATCAGGGATATTTCCTGCTTTACTGAAGGAAGCAATCATCAGGCCTCTCCTCAAAAAACCCTCCCTGGACCCAGATGCAATGACCAGCTACAGACCTGTCTCTAACCTTCCCTTTCTGGGCAAGCTAATTGAAAAAGCTGTTTACCTCCAGCTAGAAGCCAAAATCCTACAAAACAACAGTTATGACCCATTCCAGTCTGGCTTCAGGAAACACCACAGCACTGAAACGGCCCTCATCCAAATATGCAACCACCTGCTCATGGCAAGAGACAGAGGAGAGTGCTCCATCCTCATACTGCTAGACCTTTCTGCAGCCTTTGATACAGTTGACCATGACATCTTGATAAACAGGCTACAGGAATACTGCGGCATTGATGGCATAGTTCTTCAGTGGTTCCAATCCTTCTTGAGTGGCAGAACCCACAAAGTGTCTATGGGGCCCTTCCTGTCCACCCCTGTATCACTTAGGTATGGGGTGCCCCAGGGCTCAATCCTCTCTCCCCTGCTTTTCACGATTTACATGTTACCGCTGGGAAAACGAATCCAAAAACATGGCCTGACATACCACTGCTATACAGACGACACTCAACTATATCTTTCCTTCAAGCCTGGTGTGACAGACCCAACTCTAACTATAAACGCCTGCTTACGTGAACTACAGCAATGGATGAATGACAACTGGCTGAAACTAAATGCAGACAAAACTGAAGTCCTTCTGATAGGAGGGCAGAGCATGATAACAAAACAACTTAACTTGCAGTCTTCACCACTGGGAATAGGAGGCACGGATCTGCGCAGCTCTGATCATGTGCGTAGCCTGGGAGTTCTAATTGATTGGGATTTAAAGTTCAGAACTCAAATCTCTGCTGTGGTGAAATCATCCTATTTTCACCTGAAGAACATTGCAAAAATCAAGCACCTCATACCCCCAGAAGATCTGCCAACCTTAGTCCACGCCTTCATCACATCCCGACTGGACTACTGCAATGCTCTCTACACTGGCCTTCCAAAAAAGGTCTTGTACCGACTACAGCTGATACAGAATACTGCTGCCAGACTGCTAACCAACCAACCCCGTCACTGCCACATAACGCCAGTCCTGCACTCCCTTCACTGGCTACCTATAGAATGGAGGGTCCTATTCAAGATCGGCCTACTGACATTTAAATCCCTGAATAATTTAGGCCCTGGATACATGAAAGATATGTTGCAGCTGCGTAGCAATCCCCGCATTCTCAGATCAACAGGTTCTAATAATCTAGTCATACCCAGAGTCCACTTGGAAACTTTTGGTCCCAGAGCCTTCTGGCATGCTGCCCCTACGTTTTGGAACTCCTTACCTCAACAGATCAGGACAGCTCCATCCCTGGACGTGTTTAAATCCAGACTGAAAACCCACCTGTTCAGTTTGGCATTTGCAGAAATATAACTTTTGTTGTGTGAATACTTCATCCTACTAATTACTGAATCTGAGAGAGCCTAAGCGCTTTGAGTCCTATGGGAGAAAAGCGCTATAGAAATGTTATTGTATTGTATTGTATTGTATTTTCAACTTGAATTTTCCATAATGTTCATGTATGAGTTAAAACGTTTGTATTTAGTTTAAATTGCTGTTTGCACTTTGCGATAGATAAGTGACTTTTGGGTTGCAGTTTGGGCACTCTGCCTCGAAAAGGTTCGCCACCACTGTCCTAATCTAATGTCCCACCATTGCTAAGTTCATGTAAATTTGTCTCCACCCGTGACCACACCCACATTCTGGTCCATGACCACACCCATTTTTTGGCACGTCTTAACCCCATTTTTTGGCACGTCTTAACCCCAGCCACACAACGTACCCCCAATTTCCGGCATTTTTTGAGAATCTTTTGCCACACCGTTTGGGACCTCAGAGGAATAGAGGGAGATTCTGAACAAATGCAGCTTGGGACAACCAAACCCCATTTATCTGATCTAAGACCTGCTTTTACTGTGGACTGGACATTTTAATGGGACCTGTCCCACCCAATCGGGAGGTAAGTTGCCTGAGCGTAAGGAGATGTCCTCTTCAGCAGCTTATGTCTACCTCATGCTTACGTTACAAGGACTTATCACACCAGTTGAGATCTGAGTCATAGTAGACTCTGGGCCAACCTATTGCTTCAAGCATATAGCTTTTGTCCAGAGGGTTGGCATTCCAATTGTCCCTAGACGATTTCCCTGGCCGATGGATCTCCACTGGGAACTGGTGCCATTATACAACTGACTGGAGCTTTGTTGACAACGATACTTTAAAGACACAAGCAGTATGTGCGGTACAATCTCATTCCATTCCTCAATCAGTTAGTTTTATTAGTGGACCGGGGAGAGAGAGAGGGACTCAAGGGGGCTAAAGGAAGCCCAGGGCAAGTATGGGACCTGAGATGGCTTTCATCACAGGTTCCCTTTAAGGTGATTCTGAAACCTCTCGGTTTACATTTGGCCTTCAGAAAAAACTGGTGGACGGAGTAACTCAGCACTTGTTTTTTAGTTCAAAGAGCTCTCTCTGAGACCATGTATCTGTTACCTCAGATGCAGTTTCAATAGGGATGCATTCAACTTGGCTCAGTATGCGGCCACATCCTCATCGCTATATGCAAAGGTTACCACAATATTCAATGGTTCAGTCGGTTGAATCTCATCATCCCCGACATCCATATTCATTTTGTCATCCATTGACTTGTAGCGATAGTCGGCAGCTTGGTGGGCAAATGCACAAGTGTTGTGTGCTATGACTAACCCTTTTATTAGGCCTGGTCTAGCTTAGGACACCAGTGCACAATCCTCCTGTGGGTTAGCATTCCCCAATAATCCTAGCAAAGGTGGGTGATGCTCCGCTCAAAACTTCAATCCTATCGACAGTGCAGAAACCGGACTAGTTCAGGCCCACAGTAGCAGCAAGTAGAGATGTAGTCCGCACAATGTTGAAAAAGGATAAAAAATTATTTATTTAATCAGGCATGAACAAGGTAAAATCCAAGAACATCACATGCAACACCGACATTGTGCGGACTACATCTCTACTTGACACAATAATCCGTTACATAATGATGCAAAGGAGGCACTCAAAAGGCTTTTCAAACTTGCAATGATCAAATCTCAGCAGAGTGTAGCTTCTGAGATTTAATAAACGCAAGTTTGAAAGGCCTTTTGAGTCGTACTGGGGAAGGGGGGCGGGGGGGGGGCAGTATTTGGTACTTGGGGGCTGTCAGGGGTGTTAGCCCATTGCAATATTTGTACTGGGGCCTATTGTGGCCTAGCCTTGCTACAGGGTACTGCATCTCAAAGTGATATGGCTTCTACCAAGTTTTTTGAATGTTTGGGGTTTTTTTGTTTTTAAATGTACGGCTCCTAGTCCCTTCACAGTGTAGGCGAAGATTAGTGCATTTTGTCCTTCTTAACTGAGTTTTAGCAATGCTGGCATCCTTCCTTTATGAATAGTCTCAGCAGGGTAGAACAGTAATCTGAAAACACTCAGCCCACAAAAAGTTAATCAGTAATCACATAAATTTAAGGTTACCTTCATCTACACTCATGAGATTAATCTACTAGTCCTCCGAGAGCAAGTATACCAGGCAGCACTATGTAAACTATCTTGCCTAATTACAATTTTGTCACCATGCCTAAAACTCAGTCTTCCGTCCTTTCAGTAAACACTCCATGTGTTAACTCCACAGACTCCATCCAGCTGCTCACACACAATGCAACTCATGTACTAAAGTCAACCAGTAGGGGAAAAAACATTTAAACTAACCTTATTGTTTCTTTCATTCCTATATACCATTATAGGTGAGAACAGCAAAGGTTCCAAAAAACACAGCAGACTCTGATGGAACCTATGAAGATGCTTACCTTCTGAAATGTTGGCATGTGAGCAAGCATTAGTAGGCATGTTGTGGACTGTTCTGGGTCCATGACAGGCAGCGTGTTTATACCTCGACTTGGGAATGTCACCATCTCACTCAGGAAAACTGGACATAGCCACATAGACACACGAATGGTGTGTCTTCAACTTTCTGGTACGTAAGCAAAGTCCTGTCTTCTTGTAAGGCCTAACATAGAGCCCAGGAAATTTCCTTTAGCAGAACGGTAATAGGGGAGGTGAGAGGCCCCCAATGGAGTATAAGGTGAAGGAGATAAATAAATAAATAAATAATAAAATCAGATAAAAGACTGCTTACCTACAGAAGAATATCTTGTATGTTCTAAAACAGGATTAATTGATTTATTGCATAAGAAAGACAACATTTTGTGGGCTACAATACCACTTCCTCAAGTCAATAACGTGCCTAAACAGGAATTCTTTGAAGCTCGGAGCACCTCTTCTGAGTTTTCTTCAAGTAGGTGTTTTTACATTTTACCAATAAAATACCTTTTAAGTCTCCAGCAGTGGTGGGCCGAAATTCGCAATTACGCATCGTAATTTTGTGCCAACTTTAGAGGGCAAAGGCCCCATACATGCTATTGCTACCAAAATTGCGACATATGTTAAGCAGAATAGTGGGTATAAGTCACAAACAGAATTTTTTAAAAAGACCTTGTTGTTTTTGAGAAAGTCGATTTTAAATATGCTATTTTTTCTAAGTTTAAAAACCATTTTGCACTTGCATTTTTAAAATTGAGTTTCTCAAAAACTATAAGGTCTTTTTGCAAAATTGTTTTTTTTTTTTACTTGTACCCTCAATTAACATATGTAGCAATTTTGGTGGCAATAGCATATATGCGGGCTTTGCTATTCACTGCTAAATTCGGCAAGAAATTATGCAAAATTTCGCTAAATTTTATGCGAAATTACAAATGACTACTCGAAATCAGCTGAATTTGCAAATTGTAATTATTTATAAGCGTAAAATTACGCGAAATTTAGTGAAATCGTAATTTGTTGATTACGATCATCACTAGTCCCCAGCAAGCAAGAAAATAATCAAAACAAGTTTCATATGACGTTTTAGCACTTTTTCAGTTGCAAGGTGCTGAAAGTTAAAGCGGAATATAACCCTGCATTTCAACTTTGCTCTAAAACATTATTTACAGCATATTATATGCAACCAGAATTTTTTTTTTACTAGACCAGCATTGGAAGGGTTACACACAGAGCTTTAAAGTTCCGTGGATAGAAATGCAGACGCATCCGAAGTTTAGATAGATACATTTAAGTAAACACAATGTAACAAGTGTGGAATGTGACTCACTCTCTCTCTCTCTCTGTGTCCGGGAGCTCCTGCACAGTCAGAGTGTGTGTCACATTCCACACTTGTTACATTGTGTTTACTTAAATGTATCTATCTAAACTTCGGCTGTGGCAGCATTTCTCTCCATGGAACTTTAAAGCTCTGTGCGTAACCCTTCCAATGCTGGTCTAGTAAAAAAAAAATGCTGGTTGCATATAATATGCTGTAAATAATGTTTTTTAGAGCAAAGTTGAAATGCAGGGTTATATTCCGCTTTAAGTAAGTATATAAGATTAAAAATTTTGTCCTGTGAGAAAATTCCAGAAAAAGTGAATTGAATAAGGGCTATTGTTGTTTTTTTGCTAAACAGCAGCAGACTGTATTCCCATATCCCTACCTCAGGAACCTCTGTCATTGCATAACTGTTGCTCTTATTAGAAAGGAAATGCGGAGAAAGGTTATCATGAGCGCATATACTCTGTAAAAGCGTATACATATACTGTACAGTAGAGTCTCAGTTTTCTGGAACTCAACTAATCAGAAGTCTCAACCAACCAGCACAAATCGCAGCAGTACTCACAGTAGTGAAGGACAACTTCTTAGGCAGTTTGTGTGCTCTGCTATGCTAAAAGACTGGATTCCACGGCTCCCCCAATAAACTTTCAGTTACTGTATTTTACCATTTTACACAGGGTTTGTGGTATGTACATAGAGTTGGATATAGGAGGACTGTATTAGCTAGGACTATTTTTAACATTTTTACACTAAGTCTCAAGCAACCGGAAAACACACTTATCCATCAGTGCCAGATAGTCGAGACTGTACTGTAAAAAAAAAAAAAGCAAAAACAGCAGGCTCATGTGCTGGGTAAAGTACACCCACCAGGGCACCAAAGCCATTCATCACATAGATCAGTAGGGATCAGACTTGAGATAAAGATGACCTGACCTCAGAAGTCCGCTCTGCTGTAACAGAAAAGCAACAGCATATTAACCTATAAAAAAAAAAGCATTTCTTTGTACAGCAGATACAAATCCTGCAGTTTGTTTACCTTCTTGAAGCAGACATATTGTTAATATCCTGTGCTTACAAATTAACTCTCTACCATTGCAGGCAGCTGACACAGGGGGGAGATCTAATTACAACTTGTGATTAGACACAGATGAGGGGGATTAGACAGGCTAAACTCTCTAAATACATACAGGGTGCATTTCTCTGTTTTCCTTCTGTCCTGTGCAAGAGTTCAGGTCCACTTTAAGGTCAATTTTTACCAAAAAAATTGCATTTAACTTCAGCAATAAGCATCTCTGGAAATCCTGATCATTTTATTTTGTAACATAGATGTTACTGGTGATACATTTTTGATCATACACTCAGTTGAGGTAGCCCAGATTTTTGACAGGTGTACTTTAAAGGATACACGAGGTGACATAATGAAATAGACATGTGTATGTACAGTGCCAATCATACATATAACTATACTTTTTTCTTTCTCTGCCTGAAAGAGTTAAAAATAAATCAGGTATGCAGGTGACAGTTTCTGTCCGGGTCGGGACTGGGTCGGACTATAATGTAACCCTCACTTAATCAGTTGGTCTCAATTATAACTGAAAGGACACCTGATTTTCGAAGTAATGTCCATGTTTTCCTATGGCACCCTTTACACTTAATGCGTTTTAGCTGAAATCTTTTTCATAATGCACTACTATGGGGAAGAAAAAAAACGAGTACTAACTGATTAAGTGTAAACAGGGCCTTACTGATAATAAATTACAGCCATAAAACACTTTCCTGGCAGAAAATGGCTTCTGAAAGCAGGAAAGAGATAAAAAGTCTCCATAGTTCACAGATTTTAGCTCTGGCATACTTCAATGCATGTGTCATTGAGCAGAGACAATGAAACAATAAACACTTAAAAAGTAGATTTAAAAATAAAACCAAGGGATTTCTAAAAAAAAAAATGTTTTAGTAGGAGTATAGATACAATTGTTTATCTCATCAGTTAATTTTCGCCTTGTGTTCCCTTGTATCTTCCAGTTAACAAGTAAGAAATGTATTCACAACCGACTGTGATTCTGAATTCTTCTGAAGCACAGTGGATGAATTTCTTAGCGCCGGTGCAACGAAAACTGGAGAGGAAGAAGCTGCATCTGAACAGTAAATGTATAAAAAGGAAACCCAATTTCAGGTCCTCTCGCAGGTGGTCCCTCAGAAATACTCAGAGCTGTTGGTTTGAGTACAGCCAGTTATGCAAGTGGTGACAAGATAATGTATAGTTATAGCAGGACGGATGTCTTATAAGTGCGGAACTGGGAGTAGCATACACAAATAGAACAGTCACTCTAGCCAATAAATCTGGGCCGGATGTGCTGACCGGTTTCTTGTAACAGATAGCTGGGTCAGCTCCCTTTATTTATGGACCTGGCTAATACATAAGTAATGATTATCTGATTGTGTTACAGTGGAAGTCTAGCTACAGTATATCTGCTTTTCTCTCCGTCTCCGATAGAGATGGGATGGCTTATAATGTCTCTGTTTTTACTGTAGTCTGTGTCCTCACCAGAGAGACTTCCTTCATCCCCCATCACCAGGAACACAAAGGGAAGCAGAAAACATTTCTCCACTGGCAATGATCATTTATGTGTCATTACAGTAGAGGTCTATCCATCTCTTTTTCCTGTTTTGCATACAGCAGAAAACGACAAGGACCACTCTGTTTGTTTTTTTATGTTAATGAAGCATTAGCAGGAATTGAGGAAAATCGCAGCAAGGCCACAGACAGCAATAAAACGTGTAAGAGGCTATCTTATCCCATTCCAGTTAAGATTTCTCAGTCCTTCCTTTGGAAGCAAACCAGAGAAGACAGCATGTGAGCAGCATATACTAGTCACTGGGACCAGGGGCGTAACTTCAGCAGAAGTATCGTTTACCCCCCCCCCCCCCCCAATGGCCAGACCCCCTTTCCCGCATCGTGGCAGGACAACAGAGACCACTGTAGTGGTCAGCTCTTCCACTCCTCCCCACCCCCGGTGCAGAGTAAAAGTGCAGGGAGCAATGATATATTTGCCTGGCCCATGCTGCCTCTGGTCTCCTCTTCTTCCCAGGAGCTTCGCACTGTATGCTGCCCTCCTCAGACTCTTGATGAAATGAATGAAGGAAATGTATTTATATAGCATTGCTACCTTCTGCAGGACTTGACAGAGCATATAGTCATGTTACTAAAATGATTTTTGGAGGAGCCAACAATCTAATCCCTGATCTAGTCTTAACGGAGTACTGTAACCCTACAAATAAAAAAGAGTTTAACTTACCTGGGGCTTCTACCAGCCCCCTCCCCCCGCAGACGTCCTGTGCCTGTCATGAGACAAAATGATTCTTTGGTCTCCCATGCGTGTATTGCGTCTGTGCAGGAAGCCCCCGGTGACGTCAGCGGGAGTGAGGTTGCGCGTGGCCAGAGCCACGCAGGTGCAGTGGTTTGCAACATTCAATTGCAAATACCGGAAGTGAACCACGGCGGGAAGTGAGCCGCTGGGGGAAACTGGAGGATAGTTTTGCACAAAACGTCTGCGGGGGCTGGTAGAAGCCCCAGGTAAGTTGAACTCTTTTTTTATTTTTAGGGCTACAGTACTCCTTTAAAGGACCGCTATCACAAAAGCGATATTAGTTAAAGGAAGTGCTGTTATTGGGTCTTTAGAAAGAGATTGATGAGTCAACTATGCAGCAGTAAGTATGACAATGGGCATGATTCACAAAGCTTTTTCACCTGAAATGGCATCAATCAACTTACTTTGAGTGATTATTTTGCTTGTATATGTGCTGAAAGGTTACTTTTATCAATTAGGTGATAAATAAGTCATTTATGAGATGTTTTGTGGATAGAGCCCATTTTGACGGATTTGCCATTTATGGATTCACTGTTTGCCTGAAAGTAGCGCTCAAAGACTTTCCAGAGTTCCCCTTAAGGTTGAGTTTTCCTTAGAAAGAGGGTATGTCTGTCAGGAATGAAAGACATATAAAAGTCAGGAAAGACATATAAAAAGTATGAAAATTAGAAGGTTTGTTAGGGTAATGTTGGCACTTTCCCTATGCAGAGTTGTAAAACTTCCCTGTATAGAGAATGACCTGTTCCTGGTTTGCCAGAGCTACACTCCAAGATCCAACAAAACACAGAACATTTATATTGTGCTTTTCTCCTGGCGGACTCAAAGCGCCAGAGCTGCAGCCACTAGGGCACGCTCTATAGGCAGTAGCAGTGTTAGGGAGACTTGCCCAAGGTCTCCTACTGAATAGGTGCTGGCTTACTGAACAGGTAGGGCCAAAATTCGAACCCAGGCCTCCTGTGTCAGAAGGTGAGCCTTTAACCGTTACACCATCCAGTCACCACAATCTTCAGAGAACTGAGATAAGAAATTCAGAGAATCAGAACCCTATTATAAAACATTTAATGTCAAAGCAACATCCCCATGTCCTGTCTCCAGGGAAACCAGCTCTAACTGTCCTTTAATTCAATTAATAATACAAAATAACAATTCTCTATCACAATTCTATATTTACGTTACCAACAAGGAAACGAGTGGGACTCATCGCTGGTTAAAATATGAACGTCCCAAACTGACAATCGTCGCGGTAGCACCTTCTTCCGTAGAGATAGGGTTTCTCAGTTATAAAACTTAACTACACAGTGGTTGATATGTATAAATTCTAGAGATCATCATAAGCCATAATTTGGTACCATGTTCACTGGCAAATGTACCGTCAGGGAATCATTATGATATTTCTTCATATTGCAAACTGATTTCTCCCTCTAATGTTTAGGGCAGAACTGTATCAGCCGTCAAATTGTTTGTGTACTCTAAGCACTCCTGAATATCGTCTGCAAAGAATCCTACCTTTTGGAGAGATAATTACCATAACTATTTTATTAATATACTAGATAAAAGTTATGCAAGCTGTGACAGCGCTCCTCTTTCCTTATAGTGCAACCTGCAAGATCAAAATCTCAACATAGTGCATTACTGCAAGATTAAAATTCATCCACTCAGAACACCCAGTGCAAATCGTGTTTCACTCGTGAGTCAATCTTTGTGCGATCAGTCATGCGCCCCTTATAAATTACAGGCTCACCAGATGTTAGCCACCTCAGTTCTCAGGTGGGTCTTGCGCATAATTCAATGTTACCACTCAGGCACTTTAAAATTTCCAATGGCTTTAATCCGCTGTTTTCCACTTAAAAAATCACAATAAAATAGACATAGTGTAAAACCCTAAAAACAATTGGCCAATGCCCTGCGCTATATCGCACTCACATGAGTAAATATTTCAAAAGCATATCAGGCTACAGAGAGCCTTACGGTGTCACCTCCACAGTGGTTCCGGCGTCCCGTTTCCACTACGGCGCATCCGCTGTATGTAATGCTCCCGGCCGGCTCTCGAATCCCCGTCTGCTACCAGTGACGTCAGGCGCTCCAGGCTCCGCCTTACGCGTTTCGTCCGCAAGGACTCATCAGAGGCTGACGTCACTGGAGCGTCCGACGTCTTTTGTATCCAAAGTTTCCTACGCTGAACCACCGCGACCCCTCGGTCGCCCTGGCCGCGTCATTGGTTTCTCTCTGCTGGAACGCATACTCGGCGGCCATTTTCACGCATGCCTGAAAGGAAGCTTAAATGCTTCCATAGAAGCTGTTCACGGATCCGTATCTGTTTCATGCAATGGGTCTCTGGTGCCCTCCATAATGGATTTACACCCTCTAGTGGCTCTCCCTGGTATCAATTAGTTTTACTCAGGCTAAATTCTACACCTCCTCTCACTGAATATATTAAACTTCAACCAATTTCTCCTAGATAGTTTCCTAAAGCCCCTTCCTGGCCACCAGCAACCCCCTTGCATGAAAACCTTTTCACATGGAAGTGTCCCCTTGGCCTCTCAATTAGTTACCTTCAATTGTCAATCAGTGCTAGTTTTCTAATGCATGACTATCGCATCTCTATTAAACAACATTATATTTGCAACTGTGCCCTTAAATGCCCTCGTTTACATGTGTACCATCCCCAGATGGTCACCCACGGGGGAGAAGCCTGCAGCCAAGGGCTGTTAATCCCTGTGCCCCTAAATCCATATACCCCAACATACCCCTTTTACATGTCTTAGTGCATGTGCCCCTCTCCTAGTGTATTCTAACACTGCAGGATTCTCAGCACAATGTTATATTATTGCTATAATACCCCTTCTACCCTATAATTTCTTCACCTTACCCAGATCCTATTACCTGGGAATTTTTTTACAAATCATTGGTTATAAAACAGTTTAAATCAAATTCCACGTTCAAACCCCCCGGTGTCATACTTTTTAAATTATATATCCACCGTCCCTCTGCTTGTGATATATCCCTCACTAAACTGGATCCTCTCCACCTCTTGACATGGGCCTCTATTCCCATAAATTTTAAGCCTGTGGGGTTACATCCATGCACCAAACGAAAATGGTTTGACACACTATGTGTTGCCAAACCCTTCTTTATGTTGGCTACATGCTCCCCAATCCTTTTATGTAATTTTCTAGTCGTCCGGCCTACATATTCCATGTCACAGGGGCATTTCAACAGATATATTACCCCTGTTGTATTGCATGTGATACACTGTTTTAGTGTCATCACTTGCCCAGTGTTGAGATTTTGATCTTGCAGGTTGCACTATAAGGAAAGAGGAGCGCTGTCACAGCTTGCATAATTTCTAAAGACAATCCGGTGGATTTTGATAGCGAACACTCTGGTTTGGTTGATAGAGGACATTTAAAAGACTTTTCTGTGGTTGACTTACGGTGGGCGCAGTCTGTATCATTATAAGTGTTGTGAGGATAAATCCACGATCCATTGATTGCAGCCCCCATTGAAAAATTGTAAAAATTGTGATATTGTAGTGTCTTGTGTTAGGGGGAGCGGAAATTGTGAGACTCTGCAGTAATAGGTGGGCAGGGGTAACATAAAGAGATCATGGACGCATTTTCATTAAGAAACAGGTCATCTCTAAATGTAGCAGGTATTTTTTCTAAGGATCCAACTAAAGCTAGAACAGAAAGCCTGGAGGGGAATTTCAGAAGTCTGCACAATCTTATGTTAAAGGAACAGGTGGCCTGGTGGGAGCACGCCAGTCTCAATAGATACATAGAGGAGGATATAGTCCCCAAAAGATATAGATGGGATCTCCTCATTAATGATGGGGAAAATAATGAAGCAAATGATAAAGAGATGGGGGAATTCTTAAATCAAAGTGGGGTAAATTTATTAAAAATCTTGGCAAAACGAAAACAATCTAGACTAGAAAGATTAGAGGGTGAAATTGACCAGTTGAAAGTAGCCATGGAGCCATTTAAAGAAAAGGATATATACAAAAAACATATGGAGGAACTCACGGGTAAATTAATAAAAAATGAGCAAGAAATCATAGAAATTAGACAGAAGAGATTTCTCAGGGATTGGGGGGAATATAAACAAAACACAGCTTATAAGTGGCAAAATGGTCCAGGTATAAAAACGCAAAATATACAAGGAGCGGAGGGCGGTACAAAAGATACAGGAGGTAATAAAGCATCAAAGCCCCAAGAAAGGGCCAGCCAAGATACCCGGGAGAGACACCCAAACCCAGAGGAGGAAAGAGATGCCCCTCAGGAGGATGATGTTGAGAATGAATGGGAAGACTATGAGGGGGAAATTCAATATGGAGCATGGGGGGGGTCACCAAGTAAAGGCCATGCCAAGACATATAGAACCCCCAAAAAGTTAATCCCCCCTAAGTATCCACATAATCGTGGGAGGTTTGGTGAAAATTTCTATAACCTGAGGCAAAGGAAAGGGGAAGGTCCCACACATGAAGGGAATAGAAATTATGAGCAGAATTATGAAGGAATCCCCATATCTAATAGATATGACAGTTTAAATGAATATAATGATCGTTTTTTAGGGATGAGTCAAAGAACCAGATGGAAACACCCATATATGTACCAAGAAGAGGAGTGGGAGGGGGGAGAAAAAAGAACAGGAGAGGGACAAGGGGTGGAAGGAGAGAGCAACAAAAGAAGAAGGAAATAAAAACTGGGGGAATATTTAACATAAGTGGTGTCCAACTTACCAAACCACAATTGAAACTCTTGGACAAGGGACTGAATTATGCACCTCCAAACAGGTTAAACAAGTTTGGAACATATTTGGACATTAACAAATATGCTAGGAGACTTACACAGAAGAAATATTTTTTGAATCGGGAGGGTCCTAATACTAGAATTAATGTCATTCCCCAAAAATATGTCCATACAAATCTGAAAAACAGATCTCTGTTCAATCCACAGGATTCCTCCAAGGAAAGTACTATTGATACGTTTAAGCGGGCCATACTCCAAGATTTGGAGAAACTGGAGATAAGAAAGCTAAAAAACTCCAGCCAGATTAATCAGCAGGTCCTTGAATTAGCGGAAAACAAGGATTTAATATTAAAACCAGCTGATAAGGGGGGGGGATTGGTGATAATGAATTCCCAGCAATATAACAAAGAGATGCTGAGACTCTTGGGTGATGAGTCAACTTACAAAAGGCTGAAAAAGGACCCCACATTTGAATATAAAAAAGACCTAAAAAATATATTGATACAAGGGGAAAAGGAAACTATAATTTCCACCAATGAACTGCGGTATCTATTGCCTACTAACCCGCGAATACCGGTCATTTATTGTAATCCTAAGATTCATAAAGACACACAGAATCCCCCAGGCAGACCCATTGTGAGTGGGGTGGGGTCGCTCACCCAAAGGGTGGGGGAATACATTGATATATTCCTCCAAACTATTGTGGGGCAATTACCTTACTTATTGAAAGACACGAAACATCTACTGCAAAAAATAAAAGATGTAGGGATGGAAAAAGATGACATATTAGTAACAGGGGACGTTACGTCCCTATATACTGTCATTCCACATCAGGATGGGATGCAAGCTGTGGAAGAGGCTTTGGTGCAACAGGGGGATCTAAGAATTAAACAAATAGAGTTCATTATGGAACTTCTCAGATATGCATTGGAGCACAATTATTTCTGGTACGAAAATGTATTCTATGTCCAACAAACTGGATGTGCCATGGGGGCAAAATTTGCACCGTCAGTGGCTAACATATATATGGCCAAATGGGAACAACAGCTCTTATCAATAGAGGGAGCGCAGTATGTGGTTACATGGAATCGGTTCATTGACGACCTATTTTTCATATGGAGGGGACCAGAAGAGCTCCTAGAGAGTTTTTGCAATAAAATAAACAATCATTGGAACTCCGTTAAAATCTCTTTTAATAAATCATATGACCAGGTGGAATTTCTAGACTTGGTCATAAAGAAAAAAGATAATGTTCTAAGTACAGAAACTTTTTTCAAAACCACGGATAAAAATGGGTATATCCCACTAGGAAGTTGCCACCATAGAAAGTGGCTTGAAAACATCCCCAAGGGACAACTAATGCGGATAAGGCGAAATTGCTCTGAGATTGAAACCTTTAGGAGCCAGAGCCAAATCATAGTGCAAAGATTTATAGAGAAGGGGTATGACCAAGATGCCCTCAATACACAAGTGGAGCAGGTGGCAAATATGAATAGGAAGGATTTGTTGATAACAAAACATAAAGAGCAACAAACTCAGAGAAATAGGGAGTTTGACATGTTATTAAACTATAATGGCCAATATAAGGACGTAGAAAACATAATCAGGAAGCATTGGAACATCCTGCAACTGGATGGGAGCTTGAAAAAGGTCATACCTGAGAGACCAGGGTTTATATACAAAAGAGCCCCCAATTTGAAATCTAAATTAGTACCAAGCTTTGTGAACCCACCCCAAGTAAAAACAGGGGACATGCTTGGCCAAAAAGGCTTCTTTCCATGTCGTAAGTGTAGAGGATGCAAAGAGGCCATGCCTCAAAGAGGAATAACCTTCACGGCAAATAACACTGGGCAAGTGATGACACTAAAACAGTGTATCACATGCAATACAACAGGGGTAATATATCTGTTGAAATGCCCCTGTGACATGGAATATGTAGGCCGGACGACTAGAAAATTACATAAAAGGATTGGGGAGCATGTAGCCAACATAAAGAAGGGTTTGGCAACACATAGTGTGTCAAACCATTTTCGTTTGGTGCATGGATGTAACCCCACAGGCTTAAAATTTATGGGAATAGAGGCCCATGTCAAGAGGTGGAGAGGATCCAGTTTAGTGAGGGATATATCACAAGCAGAGGGACGGTGGATATATAATTTAAAAAGTATGACACCGGGGGGTTTGAACGTGGAATTTGATTTAAACTGTTTTATAACCAATGATTTGTAAAAAAATTCCCAGGTAATAGGATCTGGGTAAGGTGAAGAAATTATAGGGTAGAAGGGGTATTATAGCAATAATATAACATTGTGCTGAGAATCCTGCAGTGTTAGAATACACTAGGAGAGGGGCACATGCACTAAGACATGTAAAAGGGGTATGTTGGGGTATATGGATTTAGGGGCACAGGGATTAACAGCCCTTGGCTGCAGGCTTCTCCCCCGTGGGTGACCATCTGGGGATGGTACACATGTAAACGAGGGCATTTAAGGGCACAGTTGCAAATATAATGTTGTTTAATAGAGATGCGATAGTCATGCATTAGAAAACTAGCACTGATTGACAATTGAAGGTAACTAATTGAGAGGCCAAGGGGACACTTCCATGTGAAAAGGTTTTCATGCAAGGGGGTTGCTGGTGGCCAGGAAGGGGCTTTAGGAAACTATCTAGGAGAAATTGGTTGAAGTTTAATATATTCAGTGAGAGGAGGTGTAGAATTTAGCCTGAGTAAAACTAATTGATACCAGGGAGAGCCACTAGAGGGTGTAAATCCATTATGGAGGGCACCAGAGACCCATTGCATGAAACAGATACGGATCCGTGAACAGCTTCTATGGAAGCATTTAAGCTTCCTTTCAGGCATGCGTGAAAATGGCCGCCGAGTATGCGTTCCAGCAGAGAGAAACCAATGACGCGGCCAGGGCGACCGAGGGGTCGCGGTGGTTCAGCGTAGGAAACTTTGGATACAAAAGACGTCGGACGCTCCAGTGACGTCAGCCTCTGATGAGTCCTTGCGGACGAAACGCGTAAGGCGGAGCCTGGAGCGCCTGACGTCACTGGTAGCAGACGGGGATTCGAGAGCCGGCCGGGAGCATTACATACAGCGGATGCGCCGTAGTGGAAACGGGACGCCGGAACCACTGTGGAGGTGACACCGTAAGGCTCTCTGTAGCCTGATATGCTTTTGAAATATTTACTCATGTGAGTGCGATATAGCGCAGGGCATTGGCCAATTGTTTTTAGGGTTTTACACTATGTCTATTTTATTGTGATTTTTTAAGTGGAAAACAGCGGATTAAAGCCATTGGAAATTTTAAAGTGCCTGAGTGGTAACATTGAATTATGCGCAAGACCCACCTGAGAACTGAGGTGGCTAACATCTGGTGAGCCTGTAATTTATAAGGGGCGCATGACTGATCGCACAAAGATTGACTCACGAGTGAAACACGATTTGCACTGGGTGTTCTGAGTGGATGAATTTTAATCTTGCAGTAATGCACTATGTTGAGATTTTGATCTTGCAGGTTGCACTATAAGGAAAGAGGAGCGCTGTCACAGCTTGCATAATTTCTAAAGACAATCCGGTGGATTTTGATAGCGAACACTCTGGTTTGGTTGATAGAGGACATTTAAAAGACTTTTCTGTGGTTGACTTACGGTGGGCGCAGTCTGTATCATTATAAATACTAGATAAAAGGCCCACCCATCAAAAAACAGGCACTAGGCTTTGGACGACCCCCCGCCCCGTGTGCACGAACGTGTTTGCACATGCCCACTTGTCCCCCTGCGCCTGCGTACTCCTCTGCTCTCTGAAGTCCATCCGCATGCCAAGCACAACGCCAGGACATAGGGACACTGGAGGACGCAGCGACAGGGACTTTATTATA
The DNA here is from genome assembly GCF_040937935.1 of Hyperolius riggenbachi. Classification (NCBI taxonomy): domain Eukaryota; kingdom Metazoa; phylum Chordata; class Amphibia; order Anura; family Hyperoliidae; genus Hyperolius; species Hyperolius riggenbachi. Next base: position 453,098,427 of record NC_090647.1, on the reverse strand, counting down.
TAGGATATTGTTATATCTAGTGAGGTTATTGAAATAACCCTTTTTCCTACACGACTAGCTAGAGAGTTAGCATAGTGTCTTCTCATACTCAAATGAGAAGAGGTGGCAGCCTACCTGATCTCTGAATGAAATTGTGGATTGTCTCAATTGTACATACAATCAAAATTGTAATCTGTGTGGACTCGCCAAGCAATCCAAAAGGTTTCATTGTCTGCAGTGTTGGATCCCTTCAGAATACCCTACCCTAGTGTCTGAGGGCTGAATAGTAATCTTCAACAAAGGGAACAGGAATTGGAGGGTGACATCACAGACATGTGTATGTTTACTTTAGCTTTTATTTTTCCATTCAGGTTTGCTTTAAGTTAGTCATACAAAATTGGTCCAAAACATTTGATTTCCCAATTTTTTCAGTAAAACGATTGTATAGAGAAATAGATTGCACACAAAAAAACATCAACAACAAGCCTGAATGTAATTGAGCCTGATATTGAGCGACTGGAAAATTCAGCCTGACATAGCTGAGCAAAGGTGAATTCCAGTTCCATTCACATGGCAGGCATGGGATTCTAGTCATAACTAGGAAAGAGTTTAGTGTCCTCACACATCAAATTAGGAGTTGGTGAGGAAACTGCAGCAGCATCTGTTGACAGTCAGTGCAGGGACGGCTGCTGGCAGGAGGGTTCCAGTTATGAATAGCCTGCCATCTACATCAGAGGACAGTGCATTTGGCAGCCATAGTCTCCCTGAATTCCTCGCTTGGACTCAGCCTTGTACGGACTGCGGATTCCTCAGCATGGTTTTATTCCACACTAGTCAGCTCTGGAATTGATGCACGACTGGCAAAGCTGTCCACTAAACAGATGCTGAAAGAGACCAGCTCAAAGGAAGTGTATCTTTTTTGTGTCTGTGAGTTCTTTTTGTTTTTGTTTTTAAACTAAAATATGTATGTTTTATTTTTATTTTTTATCAGTAAAATCAGAAATATTGGAAATCATGTTTTAATGGTTGGGGCTCCACTTGACTTTGACTAGTAAAGATATCAGTAAAATCAGAAATATTGGAAATGATTGGTTCAATAGTTGAGGCTCCATTTGTTTGACTGGTAAAGATTTGTAATCACAAGAACCTATTCTTAAATATGCTTATCTCACCTTAAATCATTTCATAACTGAAAATAAGACTGTAAAGGAGCTCAGAGCTTACCAGTATAACAAATCTTAATTGCACTTAGTAGACAATATGATGCTATAGAAACCAGCTTAACCTCCCTGGCGGTCTATTAAAACCGCCAGGGGGCAGCGCAGCACATTACATTTTTTTCTTTTTTAAATCATGAAGCTAGCCTAGCCTCCGGCGATCAGAGCAAACAGGAAATCCCATTCAGAATGGGATTTCCTGTTTGGCTTCCCCCGTCGCCATGGCGACGATCGGGATGACGTCATCCACGTCATGGCGCACGGGGGAGTCCCGATCCACCCCTTAGCGCTGCCTGGCGCTGATAGGCCAGGCTGCACAAGGGGTCTGGGAGGCGGAGCGGCGGGTAGCGGAGAATCGGCACGGAGCGGCGGCGATCGTAAAGTACACGCAGCTAGCAAAGTGCTAGCTGCGTGTACCAAAAAAAAAAAATTATGCAAATCATTGTGCAAATCGCCCCACCAGGGCCTGAGAAATCCTCTGCAGCGGCATAGCCCGAACTCAGTTCGGGCTTACCACCAGAGAGGTTAAGCTGTTTTTTACAATATTAATTTATAGATTATTTAGTCAGTGTTTGCCCGTTGTAAAATCTTTCCTCCCCGATGTACATTCTGAAATGTATTACTGGTGGTGACATCTTTAGTTCTGCCAGGTGATCTGTATGGAATGTTCACTACTGGGAGTTCTATGCACAGAGGGAGATACTGCTTGCTTGACAGTTTAAAAAAGTCATTATTTCCCACAATGCCACGAGGTTCACATACAGCAAACTCGCTATTGGAGGGGTTTCACCACAATATCAGCCATACAGACCCCTTCTAATGCTCTATTTGAGAAAAGGTAAAGATTTCGTCACGGGAAAGCGGGTATCAGCTACTGATTGGAATGAAGCTCAACCCTTGGTTAAAGTTCCTCTATAAGAATTTGCCCGGTGCCTAAATTTGATACATATTGATATAGGAATTGTTCCTAGCAATAGACAGTAGTTTCCGAGTAACCTTTGAAGTAAAAACAAAACAAAACACAAGAGCACTGGGTGCCTAATACTGTATAGTTTAGTAATCATTAGAAAGAGGTAAGGTATTTTAAAACAGATGGTACTCACTAACCCCGGTTCCTTCCATTAGCAATCACTTTAAGGGCTCTTTTCCACTATGAAATGCGATTGCGATTCCGATCGCGATCGCAATCGCATCTCAATTTCCACCATGCGATTGCGATTGCAATTGAGCTACTATACTCATTATATACAGCTCAATCGCATACAAAACGCGGCAGAACGATGATTGCGCTTTGACCAAAATCGCATTGCAATCGGATCGCACTAATGGAAAGTGCGGTTTCCATTAGTTTAATGTACCTTGCGATTTGCGATCAGAATCAAATCGCAGGCTAGTGGAAAAAGACCCTAAAGGATACCTGAGGTGACATGTGACATGAGATAGACATGGGTATATACAGTGCCAGCACACAATTAACTATGCTGTGTTCCTTTTTTTTCTTTCTCTGCCTGAAACAGTTAAATATCAGGTATGTAAGTGGATGACTCAGTCCTGAATCAGACAGGAAGTGACTATAGTGTGACCCTCACTGATAAGAAATTACAACTATAAAACACTTCCCTAGCAGAAAATGGCTTCTGAGAGCAGGAAAGAGATAAAAAGGTTCAATAGTTTATAGATTTTAGCTCTGGCACACTTCAATGAATGTGTCATTGAGCAAAAACAATAAAACAGTTAAAAGGAGATTTAAACATAAATTAAACTGTGCAATATCTTAAAAAGTCATTTTTTTAGGAGAAGGAAGATAGATACAATTGTTTATTTCATTCGTTTATTTTAGCCTTGGGAGTCCTTTAAACGCACGTGCGGAAAGTCTGTCACACTTGGGAAGGCAGGTGTTCACATTTCGGTCATTCAGCATGTTTCAGCACATAGAAACCTCCTTTCGTGAACTACTGTCCCCTTTGTCAGGTCAATGTAGTGCATGTTGGCCAGTGGGTAGTAGTAGGAGCAACTCTGTACAGAGGCACTCCTACATCTACCCATGGGTCACCAGTCACTTCATTGATCTGAGGAAGTGAACGGTTATGGAACATGTTGTCTATGTGCAAATTAACAGTTGTTGATACATGCCATGTTTCTTAGTAGCATGCCAATACTTACCATCCCTTTTTAAACAGTTTTTACATACTTTATTATGTATCGGGGGCCTCTTACTTATTATTGTGGTAGGAATCATTCATGATCATTATTGGTGTCTTTTCACAGTGTGTATAGCTGTCCCCCCCACACCTGTTGACAGCTCATTAGTGATCAGACACACTGGAAAACTATGCCTCTTATGCATTGCCACAGGTGCCAACAGTTCACTGCCACTCCTCCTCCCCCTTCCTCTTTCCATAGAGCAACACATGCTGTTCAACAGATAGCTGAGCAGTGGTTTAATATGGCGGAAGGCTAAATAAAACGATGTAGAATGATGATTTTGGGTGGCCACTCTTGGTAGGGTGTGGAGGCCTCAACACAGGTTCTGTGAATAAGGCTAAAGTGTCAGTGTAATTGACAGCTGCAAGCATATTGGAGGCTGGCGGCCCACGTCTCTCCTGGAATATATAGCCAGCACTGTATGCTTCTGTATCATTTCCTGGTAAACTTCATTTACTACAACAAAGAACCAAAGAAACCACGGACATACTTTACGGGTTGTACATCAGCACTGTCAGGTTTTAGAGTGCTCTTACATAGGTTGTACACTGTCTGGAGCTGTATTGGTTTTATGCAACATTATCCTTCTACAAGGAATTCCATCAATTGGTGTTTTGTTAATGGTGGAAAATGCTGTCTTTGGCACAGCTTCAGAACCCCTTTCATCCACAGCTCTCCCTAACCTATGCTGTTTCCAATCACATGTAACTGTTAACCCTTTGCTCAGCTAGTGGAAATCAAGACTCTGATGGGTAACGTTGAGTGAATACTTCAGTGTCTCGCAGTGAAAGTCTGTAATGTCTATGGTAGAAATCTTCTAGTACGCCAAAAACGTTGCTGAAATGACAGATTGATTGGCAGCAGGATGGAGAAGTGGCTCTGGTGACAGTGCAGGACTAGGACCAGGGGTGTTTTGCCTGATCTGTGCTGCGTTGACTCTCCAGCCCGCAGCACAGAACAGGATTATGTCAGGGCGATCAGACTTGCCCCCTTTTTTCCCCACTAGGGGGATGTCCTGCTGGGGGGGTCTGATCGACACCGGCTTGCTGCGCTTTGCGGGGCTCTTCAAAGCCCCCCTCCGCAGCGTTTTCGGCGCTCCCTTCCTTTCCGTCCCTCCCTCTTCCTCCATGGGCTGCGCAGGATGGATATCTGTCCTGTGCATTGTAGGATAGGCTTCAGCCTATCATATGCCGGCGATCCCCGGCCAATCAGAGGCCGGGGATCACCGATCTGCCTTGCGGCGCTGCTACGCAGCAGCGCCGTATGATGTAAACAGCGGGGATTTCTTCCCCGCGTGTTTACATTTTACCGGCGAGCCGCGATCGGCGGCTCTCCGGCTGTTCACAGAGACACCCTCCGTGAACTGACATTGAAAGGCCGCTCAATCGAGCGGCCGTTTCCATGGAAAACCACTTAAGACCTGTCGACGCCTATTGGCGTTAGACGGTCGTTAAGTGGTTAATATGTACACGTCACTTTGTTGCAGGTTCCTGACAACAAATACGCCTTTCATACAAGTGTCACCCTCTTGTCACTATGTTATCATCAGAAGAAAAGAGAAACAGCCTGTTATTACAATCAAATTTCAGGGTAAGGAATAGACAAAGTCATCATGACCAAATCAGATTAGATCCTGTCTTCAGGCTAACTAGAGCACCTGACAGCTTATTAAGCGGAGCACCTTTTTGCCAAATGCAACTTCTGCAGCTAAAAGTTCCTGTTTACAAAATTCAGCCATGTGATCAAGAGCAGTCCAAATGTTGGATGCATGAGGCATCTGCACAGCGAGAGGGCAGGGCAGAGGTAATGCTGTCTGAGAGGACCTCAACACTTAAGCCTTGTACACACGTAAGAGGGAACCTGCCTAATGGGGATCGACATCCAATCCCTCGGGCAACATTGCAGAGCCAAGGCTGTACAACCTGCAGGCTAGTGACCTACCATGAAGTCAAGCCATCTGAATTACGTGATTCAGGCAGCAAAAGCTAGTGGTGGGGTTTGGACAGTTTAGATCACCAGGCACCTGCCTGCTCTCCGCTCTCCAGGGAAAACAGTACGCAAAAATTAATTGCAAAAAAAACTGATATAACTAGGACATTCTAGAGTTGTAAATGGTGAGTTTACTTTTAAAGAACTGTAACGCCAAGGATTGAACTTAATCCCAATCAGTAGCTGATACCCCCCTTCCCATGAGACTTCTTTACCTTTTTTTTCTCCAAATAGATCACCTGGGGGGGGGGGGGGGGGAGTCTGTTTAGCTGATTTACACACAGTGTGATCCTGTCTGTGAACCTTGTTGCATTGTGGGAAATAACATCTGTTTCCAAATGCCAAGAAACTGGTATCTCCCTCTATGCATATATAAACCTACTAGTGACCTAAACGGGCTCTAGGTCTGTCACCGCCGCAAAGCGTGCACCCGCCCACATCGCGTGCACAACCGCCCCCATGCACCTGCCCGACGAGCGTGTGCACACCCGCCCGCCCGCTCGGCCTCCCTGCCCTGTGTCCTGTCCCAACAGCTGTGTCATTGCAGGGCATGCGCAGTAGCGCAAAAAAAGCACTGACACAGGGACATGGGATGCAGGGACACTATTTTATTAGGTAGGATAAAAAAAAAACTTTAGCCTATCACATTGTTGGGGGTGTGGTTATAGGTAACGGCAGTTAGGTTTTTTTTCATGTCTGCCAGTAGTAGAGATGATTACATGCAGGCTGATTGTGGATCAAACAATATAAACAAATTACATGGAGAATATCAATCATTTTTTTTTATATCTCTTCTATTTTTTAACTTCTCACTTTGCAGTGTACTGATTTATTTTTCCCCCTTTTCACTAAAGTTCCTCTTTAAACATTGAGGAGCATTCATTTTTGGGGGGCAATATTGAGGAAAGCCTATCCGAGGAGTCTGTTATTGGGTTGAAGTGTAATTCGTAGCTGCTATGGCCTGGGAATATGCAGGGCTTTCTCTGTCTGGCCTCGCTGATAGAGATCTACATATTCGCTGGTGGAGGAATCCACACTCTACACTCAGCACTGTGCAAGGATTGTCAACACTGCAATTTTTTTGCTCATTGGGACTATTAATTCAAGAGTAAATCAGCTATTATTATACTGTGAACAGTACAGACTTTGTAATATATTTTACTGGTCTTCTTGTGCTTTACTTTACTGTAAAACCTTCCAGCCTTGCCACTCTTTTAGATAACTGAAAATTAATAGCTGTATTCTCGTCATTGCAGTATGGTACAATGCTCTTCATTGACAAATAATCTCTCCTCTGTATTCTCTGTGATCACCAAAACAAATGGCAGTATGTGAATGCAGGTGTGACTGCAGCTATGCCACATACAGTAATGGAATCAGGGGCGTAGCAATAGCCATAGCAGCCATAGCAACTGCTATGGGGACCTGGAGATCAGGGGGCCCAGATGGTACTGTGTTCACTATTAACTTTGCTGTGTTGCTCCACCCAATGACTTCGTCTCAGTGCTCATGGATTATACACAGTGTGTACTGCATGAGAATGTAAATTAGCCAATCAACTCATATTCATAGGGTAGGGGCAGGCAGCATTGCTCAAGAGTGCCTAGATATGATGGTTCCACGTAAAATTTGTTATGGGGCCCTATTAAGACAAGCTACGCCACTGAATGGAATCCTTGTCATTTTAAATCAAGGTCATGAATTATCCATAGTGGAACATCGTGCAAATACGTTCTGTGCCTTGGCATGCACAGATGAAGGTAAAATACCACACTCCAGAATCAGTAGGAAAGGAAACAAAAGGAGGGCACATTGAAAACTAGGTTCAAAAAGGGGTAAATGCCTCGTCCAAAATCTGGCATGGATTTGAACCGGGGTTGATAAGGTGGCCAGATTGGGTCTTTGTCCTCCAGTGGGTAGGTGGTGAGGCAGCGGGAAGAGTCATGACAAATTTTTAGCAACTTTTAATGCCCAACCAGCCCCTGAGCAAATTGTTCTCCTACTCAATCCACCTACCCTAAGCCGCCATGTCATGCGGCATGCGTCGTCCCTCCTCCCTGGTCCATAGTAACAGATGCGTTACTAGCCTCTAGACCAAGGCTTTTCAATCTCTTCACTAATTGTACCACTTTTATCACCTGAAAATGTAAAAGTACCACCCGTACACCTGCGCAGTAGAGTGGACCCGATCAGATCGCGGCTGTTTCCACCAGAATCCAAGCGGAGAACTGCAACTGCATATGCGGGTATGCTGACAAGGAGATCTTTGGGCATCCTATCGCTGGATCCCCTCTACTGTGGAGGAAGGGGGAAGCCTCTTTAGCCCCAGAGGTCCTCGCTGTGCTGGCCTTCAGAATAGTTCAGACCTCAGATCAGCAGTAACCCAACTGCCACTGTGCACCGTTCGCCTGTGTCTCTTCACCACTGATCTGAGGTCTGTAGTATGCTTCAGGGCAGCACAGTGATGGGAGATGAACTTTGTGGAGGCAAGTTGGGACCAAGACAAATAGCAGGCAAGCCTGATGTGTACCACTTGGCCAACAGCAAAGTACCACTGGTGGTACGCGTACCACAGGTTGAAAAGCCCTGCTCTAGACCTCCAATCTATGCTTGGATACTAAGGTGTAATTGCTACTGTTCTTACTGACCTAAGGATCTTAAAGCTGGCCATACATTAGTCAATTTGTTAAAAGATAGCAAAAATATATTGATATAAAACATCAATAATGAAAATACCCAGAATACTGGATTTTTAAATGACAGCAAGCCCCAAGTTAATTGTTCCCCTCCTTACTTCTCCAATAGGAATCTGCTCCGTTGGGTGCCACATTGTTATCTCTCCTCCTTTCCCCATAGACACAGGAAACATTGCGTCATGAGGTGTCTGTACAGTGCTCTACCCCTGAACTGTTGTCCAAAGGATCGAGTCCAGAGTCCCAATCTCTTCAGGAGACAACGATTGTGTGTGTACCACCCTAAAGCCTCGTACACACATATGAGGAATCCCTCGGGCGACATTGTAGGGTAAACACAGTACAACTGCAGGCTAGCGACATGTTCTGTTGGAGCTGCGCAGTTGTGATGTCATGTGGCGGGTGGGGTGAGTGGGGAGAACAATGCTGTCAGCCAAATCAATCTGCCCGGGTGATCGCTGGCCAAGGTCTCGGGGGCCACTGTACACATGAGTTTCATCTAGTGTGTGTAAAAAGCTAAAGTTTAGCTGAGATCTGCTGAGATCTTGAAATGGTGATTCTCAGCACCAGAAAATATTTACTGTCTAATGTTTTCAGTCTCAGATACATCCTATTTACCTTACAAAGCTGAGAGTAGGAAGCACTGGGAACTGCCCACATACTTAAATAGGAACTGTAGTGAAAATAACAATGAATAAAATTGCTTATTGCTTACAATATTCATTTACAGATGATTTGGTCAGTGTTTGCCCCTTGCAAAATCTTTCATTTCCCTGATTTACATTCTGAAATGTCTTTAGTTCTGCCAGGTGATCTGTACAGAATATTCGTATACTGAGAGTTATGTGTACAGAGGGAGGTACTACTTGCTTGGTAGTTGGAAATAGCTGTATTTCCAGCAATACAACAAGGTTCACTGACAACAAACTGTCAGGACCATGGCCATGACATCACACTGTGGGGATTCACCACAATATCAGCCATACAGATGCCCGTGATAATCTATTTAAAGGGAGCAAGAGCTGTGTCTTAAAAAAGAAAACTGGACTTACCTGGGGCTGTCTACAGCCCACCATAGCCACGAGGTCCTTGGCATCCTCCTGGCCCCCTCCGTGGTCCTGCTGGTGGCTCCAGTTCAGTCTTTAGAGAACCACGCATGCTCAGGACTCTTACGGTGGCCGGCGGGATGATGCGATGGGTATGCAGCACGGGCAAGCAGCGCCACTTCAACTGAAGTTGACGTATTAACTGAGCTGCCAGCGGGACCGTGGAGGGGGCCAGGAGGTGCCGGGGACCTTGCTGGCTATGTTGGGCTGGAGGAAGCCCCAGGCAAGTCCAGTTTTTCTTTTTTAAGACACAGCTCAGGATCCCTTTAAGAAAAGGTTTTTTTCATGGGAAAGGGGGTATCCGCTACTGATTGGGATGAAGTTCTCTCCTGGGTTAAAGTACCTCTTTAAAACTACATCTACTGAAGCACGTTCTCACTGTAAATGCCCCATAGGGTGCCTCTATATGAAGTTACTGTCTGGGAGCTCTTGATGATCATTTGGCAAGCCACAGCAACATCCATAGTATTGTTAGTATTTGTTTATTTTGAAGTGGCAACGGATTGAATAGCTGCCAAAGAGCTTCATTGAGATATGCTACAGCTTTGTCAGTACTGCCACCTGGAAGATTATAGTGACAGCAAGACAAACAGCTTCATAGTTCCTTCAGGTGAGAGCCAATGCAACGGCACGTAGCACCGTTCTCATGTGTTACAGAGATAGGCATGGAGCTCAGGTTATACAGTAATCTAATTTAAATGAATAGAAATTGACAACTTCTTGAATTCACCTGGAAAATTCACAGAGATTTGATTGTGTGATGTAGGTCCGAGGCACACACATTGGTTTGAACTCAGCCATGGCGGACAAGAATCATGAGTCAGTCCAGCAAGTGTACAGCAGACACCCGGCATCTGCTGAAGATCTGGCATGCTGGATCTTTAGCAATCGCCGGATCTTTAGCAATCGCCGGATCTTTAGCAATCGCCAGATCGTTCTTTAGCGATCTCGATGCCCGAGCACCGCCTAATCGCATTGTTCTCCCCTGCCTGCGGAATCCACTCAATTGTGCTTCAATCATTCTCTCTGAGAGAGCGTAATAGATTTTTATTCTTTCCACAGTCATTGGCTGGCTTTGAGAGGCATCACTAGAGGGGAGCAGCACCTGCAACCTCAGGGGGGCCCAGAGCTGTAGGGGGCCACATCTACTAACCTTCCCTTCCTCTGATACAAAGCACTATACTTCACATCAGGTGTTTGTGGCTACACTTGTTATGAGTGTGAAGATCATGATGGCCACACTTGTTTTATGACCCTTGTGAGATGGGCCTTGAGGCCGTGAAGGGCACCAAGGGAGGCAAGGGAAGGGCGTGAACATTTTAGGGGCCACATAAAAGTTTTGCTTGCCCAGTCAATTGAGGGGAGGCCAACATCATCAGAGGACATCTGTAAACACTGTACAGTTTCGGCCTAGACAATCACAGACAATCGTTTCAGACCATTTCCTTCCATACTTTCTGTGTAGGACAGGCAGTTATCCAATGGTGTAATTACTGGGGGAAGCCGACCACAGAGACTAAGTGGCCAGGAAGTTAGGGAAGCCCACATCTTTCTTCCAATCTTTTTTTTTATAAAATGTTTTGGTTTAGAGGTATAAACGTAACATATCAATGGCTACAGCACGTTCACATTGATAACAAACAAGACAAAAAAGTAAATTAAAAAAGCAATAGATTTACTTGCCAATGTGGGTGAAGCCATTATGGCATATGAATTGAAGTGCTGGTTATTCTCGGAAATATTACATGGGGCCTTGCCTGGTGGCTGGACTGTTGCACTCATTCGTGATCCTCTGCATGTGTGTCGATATTCCTATATGTTCCTGGACAATCCAATAGCAGCTCTGAGCATGCTGAGAAGGTCCTTTTTTCAATATGGTTGTCACATCTCTCTCTTCTGGATCTTACTTTTCTTGCTAGGCAAGTTGAGAGGTAAGATGCTGTTACTGCCAGTAGGGATGGATTGAGGTGAAATGAAGCCCTAATCAAGTTGGTGGCATTGACCCGCACCTGCTGGTCAACTGGCTTTTTTGGTGAGATTTTGTGGAGACTAGGGTCAGCCAGACCTCGACACTTGCTAGGCCATAGCCACCTGCCTAAGTCGCCTTGTTGATGATCCGGACATGACTGCCAGGCCCACTATCCTCTAATCTGGCCTAGTGCTGTGGAAGCTTAAAGAGACTCCGTAACAAAAATTGCATCCTGTTTTTTATCATCCTACAAGTTCCAAAAGCTATTCTAATGTGTTCTGGCTTACTGCAGCACGTTCTACTATCACCATCTCTGTAATAAATCAACGTATCTCTCACTTGTCAGACTTGTCAGCCTGTGTCTGGAAGGCTGCCAAGTTCTTCAGTGTTGTGGTTCTGTGATGCATCACCCCCCTCCAGGCTCCTCTCTGCACACTGCCTGTGTATTATTTAGATTAGGGCAGCTTCTCTCTTCTCTCTTATCTTTTACAAGCTGGATAAATCCTCCTCTGAGCTGGCTGGGCTTTCACATACTGAGGAATTACATACAGGCAGAGCTGTCTGCACTCTGCAGGAAGAAACAGCCTGACACTTCAGTGGAAGATAGCTGCAGGGGGAAAGAAACACACAAATTATCTCTTGAGATTCAAAAGGAAGGGTGTATACAGCCTGCTTGTGTATAAATGTATTTTCTATGTGTGAACATACTGTACATCAACCTACTTCCTGTTTTGGTGGCCATTTTGTTTGTTTATAAACAAACTTTTTAAAACTGTTTTTAACCACTTTTAATGCGGCGGGGAGCGGCGAAATTGTGTCATAGGGTAATAGGAGATGTCCCATAACGCACTGGTATGTTTACTTTTGTGCGATTTTAACAATACAGATTCAGAGACTCCGTAACAAAAATTGCATCCTGTTTTTTATCATCCTACAAGTTCCAAAAGCTATTCTAATGTGTTCTGGCTAACTGCAGCACTTTATACTATCACTGTCTCTGTAATAAATCAACTTATCTCTCTCTTGTCAGACTTGTCAGCCTGTGTCTGGAAGGCTGCCAAGTTCTTCAGTGTTGTGGTTCTGCTATGAACTCACCTTTCCAGGCCCCTCTCTGCACACTGCCTGTGTGTTATTTAGATTAGAGCAGCTTCTCTCTTCTTGCTTATCTTTTACAAGCTGGATAAATCGTCCTCTGAGCTGGCTGGGCTTTCACATACTGAGGAATTACAAACAAGGGCAAAGCTGTTTGCAGGAAGAAAAGAGCAGCCTGAAACTTCAGTTCATGGGGGAAAGAAACACACAAATGATCTCTTGAGATTCAAAAGGAAGGGTGTATACAGCCTGCTTGTGTATGGATGTATTTTTTATGTGTGGACATACTGTACATCAACCTACTTCCTGTTTTGGTGGCCATTTTGTTTGTTTACAAACAAACTTTTTAAAACTGTTTTTAACCACTTTTAATGCGGCGAGGAGCGGCGAAATTGTGACAGAGGGTAATAGGAGATGTCCCCTATGTTTACTTTTGAGCGATTTTAACAATACAGATTCTCTTTAAAGGGGGCTAAAATGGACCAAAAAGCCCTGTTACTAATCTATGCAAAACAGACATTTGCCTTCTTAAACAGAAGGTATTTGGCTTATTCAGGTTGGAGTGAGTACTTTATTATTTATATTATTTATTTATTTATTTATGTATTTATTGTATTTATAAAGCGCCAACATATTACGCAGTGCTGGACATTAGTTTCGGTTACAGACAATATTTAGGGGTGACATACAGCAATATGACAATACAGGAATACAAGAAAAAACCAGATCATGCAGCACAGTATGAGTACAAGGTAATGCTTAGTCAGTCACTGGATGGAAGCGTGGAGATTAGGCAAGTTGAGTTCACTCAAATGCATAGCATGGGTGCACAGTAATGGAGGTGCATGATAAGGTAGGACACAAAAGGAGGAGGACGACCCTGCCCGAAGGCTTACAATCTAGAGGGAGAGGTAGGGACTCGAGAAGGTAGGGGACCACAGTTCAGCTGCGGGTTTAGTGCACTTGTGAGGGATGGTAGGCCAGAGTGAAAAGGTGAGTTTTAAGGGCCTTCTTGGAGATGCTGAAGGTGGGAACTGCCCTAATTGGTGGAGAGGTAGGAAGTTGCATAGTGTTGGAGCAGCTCTTAAAAAGTCCTGGAGGCGTGCATGGGACTGGGTGATGCTGGAGGCGGTCAGGCGAAGTTCATTGGAGGAGCAGAGTGAGTGGCTAGGTGTGACAGGTTTTGTGGACAGATTTGTAGGTCAGACACAGAATCTTGAATCTGATTCTGGATTAGATAGGAATGGCGGATCTTGCAGATGTTACGAAGGTGGAAGTTGCAGGACTTTGTGAGGTTTTGGATGTGTGGAGTGGAGGAGAGTGCAGAGTCCAGGGTGAGTATATGAGGTATCCCACAATACATCACTGCTGAATATGCAAATAATCCCTTTGGTGTCCCTGAAAGATAAACACATCTCCAGAACTGCTAGAATGTAATGAGGTGTCAGATTGGTAATTGTACAGAGCTATAATAATCTAACATGCATACATCAAAGGGATTATTTGCATATTCAACAGTGATGTTTTGTGGGACACCTCATATAGTCACTCCAACCTGTTTGAAGAAGGCAGATTTCTGTTTCACAAATAGTAGCCTAAAATTAGTTTGGTTATCCAGGAGATGTTAGATTACTGTGGCTGCAGTCCTCTTCTGAAATCAATGTGTCGTTCTTGAGATATGGAGCTATTGCCACATATTGTTTAACTGTGTCAGAGCTAGAGATGATAATTTCTTATAGGACACTAGCTGATTGCCCGGCGTTGCCCGGGTATGTATTTGGCTGTTGTCAGCTCCACCCACTTTTTCTAACCCTAACAATTACTCAATGACCAAGTTTGTGAGCTTTGTGGTCTTTGGCATCAATAATTTGCATTGAAATGAAAAAATCTGATGGGTTGTTTGTGGCTCCACCTCTTTTCTGAATTTGAACCCCAGTCACCCAATGACCAACTGTACCAGGTTTGAGGCCTGTGCCATTAACAGTGCAAGAATGGTAGCAATTAAATATTACCTTGAAAAGCAATAGGTGAAGCTTTATACACTTTTGTAGGCTCCACCCACTTTTCTGAATATTAATCCCATTCACTGAGTGACCAACTGTGCAAAGTTTAAGAACCCTCCCATTAACAGTGTAGGAATGGCTGCAGTTTACATTTTCCCAGTGAAATTTGTATTTATCTCCACCCACTGATGACATGGCATTGCCTGGGTATGTATTTGACTGGTGTTGGTTCTGCCCACTTCTTCTAACCCTAACGCTCAAACACTCAATGACAAAGTTTTTGAACTTTGGGGTCTTCAGCATCAATAATTTGTATATTCCCATAGAAATTAAACAAATCAGATTGGCTGTTTGTGGCTCTTCCCCTCTCCAGCATTTGAACCCCAGTCACCCAATGACCAACTGTAGCAGGTTTGAGGCATCTTCTATTACCAGTGTAAAAATTGCAGCAATTTAAATATTCCCCTTAATAATCAACAGGTGAATTTTGATTGACTATTATAGGCTCCACCCACTTCCCTGAATATTAATCTCAGTCACCCAGTGACCATCTGGGCAAAGTTTGGGAACCCTGCCATTAACAGTGTAAGAAGGCCTGCGGTCTACATTTTCCCAGTGAAATTTGGTTTTGGCTCCACCTACTTTTTGTAACCTAGACATACAGTCACTCACTGACCAAGTTCATAAGCTTTGTGGTCTTTGGCATCAATAAGTTGCATTTTACCATTGAAATTAAAAAAATCTGATTGGCTGTTTTTGGCCCACTCCCTTTTCAGAATTTAACCCCCAGTTTACCAGTGACTGACTGTACCAGATTTGAGGCCTCTGCCATTAAAAGTGTATGAATGGCAGCAATGTAAATATTCACCTTGAACATCAAAAGGTGAATTTTGATTGGCTGCTGTAGGCTTCACCCACTTTCCTGAATATTAGTCCCAGTCACCCAGTGGCCAACTGTGTCAAGTTTGAGAACCCTGCCAATAACAGAATGGCTGAAATCAATCTAAAAAATCTGATTGGCTGTTTGTGGCTCCACCCACTTTAGTGAATTTGGACCCCAGTCACCCAATAACTGACTGTATCAGGTTTGTGACCTCTGCCATTAACAGTGTAAGAATGGTAGCAATGTAAATGTTCCCCCTTGAAAATCAATAGGTGAATTTTGATTGGCTGCTTTTAGCCTCCACCCACATTTCTGAATAATAATCCCAGTCACCCAGTGGCCAATTGTGTGAAGTTTGGGAACCCTGCCATGTAAAAAATTAAGTTGTTGGCGCCGCACACTTTTTCTAACCTTGACATACAGTCACTCTATCAAGTTTATCAGCTTTGGGGTCCTTGGTATCAATACTTTGTATATTCCCATTGAAAAATAAACAAATCTGATTGGCTGTTTGTGGCTCCGCCCCCTTTCTGAATTTGAACCCTAATCACCCAGTGACCAACTGTACCAGGTTTGAGGCATCTGCTATTAACAGTAGAAGAATGGTAGCACCTTAAATATTCCCTTTTAAAATCGAAAGGTGAATTTTTATTGGCTGTTGTAGGCTCTACCTACCTTCCAAATTCTTAATCTCATTTACCCAGTGACCAACTGTGCAAAGTTTGAGAACCCTGCCATTAACTGTGTAAGAATGGCTACAGTTTATATTTTCCTAGTCAAATTGGTTTTTGGCTCCACCCACTTTTTGTAACCTGGTCACACAGTTACGCAATGACCAAGTTTGTGAGCTTTCAGGTTGATGGCATCAAAAATGTGTGAATGGAAGCAGTTTATCCATCAAGGAAATTTGATTGGCTGTTTGTGGCCCCGCCCCTTTAGTGAATTTGGACCCCCAGTCACCCAAAGACAGACTGTAGCAAGTTTGAAGCCTCTGCCATTAACAGTGTAAGAATGGCAGCAGTTTAAATATTCCCTTTGAAAATCAATAGGTGATTTTTGATTGGCTGTTGTAGGCTCCACCCACTTTCTTGAATCTTAATCGCATTCACCCAGTGACCAAGTGTGGCAAGTTTGAGAACCCTGCAATTAACAGTCTAAGAATGGCTGCAGTTTACATTTTCCCATTTAAAATGAATGGCTGAAATTTGATTGGCTGTTTTATGCTCCGCCCACTTTTCCTGGATTTGTAACCTCGGTCACCAAATGACCAACTGTGCCAAGTGTGGGGACTCTGGCTTGATTACTGTGAGAATGGCAGACTTTTACATTTTTTTCATTGACTTGAATGGGTGAAATCTGATTGGCTGTTTGTAGCTCCACCCACGTGTGCAGGGGGCCACGAGACCCCCAGAACATATCATCCCAGGTAGTAAGGGATCTGTATACTAAGTTTCGTTCAAATCGTTCAAGGCGTTTTTCGCGTGATCGCGGCACACACACACACACACGCACACGCGCACGCACGCACGCACGCACGCACGCACGCACGCACACACACACACACACACACACACACACACACACACACCCTAGAGGAAGAAGTGAGACATGATTATGAAAGCCTGAGCATTCAAACAGAAAAGTACAAATCAGTCACCTAATAAACTGATCCTGTATTTCCGCATCAGTTCTCCTTGCGGGAGAAATCCTTAGGAGAACTGAACTTCTCTAGTCAGAACATGTCACTCCGATTTGTTATCTTATTTGTTTTCCCTTAACAAGCCTGACAAGAGAAAGTGGGAAAATACAATCATTTACTCATCCATACCTTGCAACATTTGATTCTGGGAAAAAGCTGGAGATGCGCGCACACCCTGCACACGATCTCCTGCAAAACAGAGCCCCAGGACTTTATGTCGATCGGCGTTAGGCGGTCCTGGGGCTGCCGCCGCGGCCACGCCCATCGGCGTGACGCGGTCGGCTAGAGGTTAATATCAATGACAGCAGGAAATTTTTGTGGTAGTTGTGTATGAGGCTCTTTACCATCTCAGATGGTAAAGCTTGCCCATTTATCCTGTAAATTCTTGGGCTGTCCTGCATGAATAGCACGGTTGAGGTCTCCCTAGAGTGGGTCAATGATATTGAGGTCAGGAGACTGAGATGGCCTTTCCTCTCTCTTATTTTGCTGTAGTCAATGACAGGTCGACTTGGCCTTGAGAAATTGGATCATTTTCATGATGGAATTTCCAAGTATGCCCCATGGTCAGCTTCCTGGCTGATGAGTGGACCATTTTCTCTGCTATTTTTTGAGAACTTACTGCATTCATATTGCCATCAATTCTGACCAAATTTCCCTTTGCCTTTGTAGCTCACACATCCCCCAAACAATTACTTTGTGCCAGAAGATTTGAGGCTTGTCTCTGCTGTTTGGCATATTGAAAGCAGGATACTTTGCACAGTAATAGCTTTCTTCTGGCAACTCGACCATGCAGCCCATTTTTTTTCATGTGCCTCCTTATTGTGCACCTTTTTCAGAGAGTCATGTATTTCACCTTAAGTTTTTTGTGTGTTTTTTCCGTGCATCCCGAAAAAAATTTCTGGCAGTTGTAGCTGAAATGTTAGTTGGACTGTGGTTTGTTTTCAACAGAAGCCATCATTTTCCACTTCTTAATTTAAACACTTTGAACACTGCTAAATTGGGCATGCTCAATCCCTTGGATATTTTTTTATATCCCTTTCCTATTTTATAGAGTTCAACTACCTTTTCCTGTAGATCCTTTGACATTTCTTTTGCTTTCCCCATGACTTCGAATCCAAAAAAACATCAGTGCAGCACTGTATAAAAAAGATGCAAGGGTTTGTCAGGAGTAGAGATGGCTCAAACCTCCGATTTTCGGTTCACGAACCGCAAACTTCCGCAAAAGTTCGGTTTGAACAAACTTTCGCGAACCGCAATAAAAAAATTAGGCAGGCATGTACACGCACCTGAAAAATTATTATAGTGGCCGCTGCCTTAAAAATTCAGGAATCCACCTGGAGTCCTGGACCCTGTTGGTGGTGGCGGACAGGGCCGGCCTTAGGTTTCACAGTGCCCTGAGCGAAACCTGATTTTTGTGCCCCCCCTTATCCTTTTTCCACATGCATATACACGCACACACGCAGAGCCGGGACAAGGTCCTCCAGCACCCAAGGCTGAGACACCAAAGTGCGCCCCTTCATCCCTGCCACCCCAGCCATCACACACTGATTGCTATTAGACTAAGAGGCGCCACAGGGCCGACAACCTCCCCAACACCTTAATATCTAGTTATCTGGCTTGCAGTCACTGCCATGTATCCCCTTTTCTTATTTCTTTCTGTTTCAAACACAATTAGGAATGACAGCTGAATGAATTCTGCGCCCCCTCCTACACTGCGCCCTGAGGCTGGAGCCTCTCCAGCTTATGCCTCGGCCCGGCCCTGCACACACGCACGCGCACACACACAGGCCCATATGCAATTAACCTTTTCTCCTGAGATATCTCCTAGAACAGTGGTTCCCAACATTTTTGATGTCATGACACATCACGCCAAATGCTCAGATCTCCATAATACATCACATATGTGTAATAGAAAAATACGAATAATAACCACGAATGGATGGAAAGAGTGCATTATCATGAATACACTTAAAAATAAAGGCTATAACCGTTCAGGAACATTAATAAAAACAATCAGTGAGACAGTTAGCCGCCTCCTCCCCCATTTAGAATGATAGCACAGCACCGACAATTTGCACAACGCATTATAGCTGCAGTGCGCCCCCCTCCAAAATGCCCTCAGACTCAGTATAGATAGGTAGCCAGGTATAGGTGCCCCCAGTATAGGATCTCATGTATAGGTTCCCTCAATATAGGTTGCCAAGCATAGGTGCCCCCAGTATAGGAAGTCAGTTGAAGGTCTCCATCCCCCCCATAGGTAGCCAAGCGTAGGTGCCTCCAGTATAGGTAGCCAGGAGTAGGTGCCCTCCCTCAGTATAGGTAGCCAGCTATAGGTGTCCCCAGTATAGGAAGTTAGGTGTTGGAGCCCTCAGTATAGACAACCAGCTATAGGTGCCCCCTTGGAAGCCGGCTATGGTGGCGGAGAAGGCAGTCAAGCGGCCTGCAGGCAGAGATGCTGTGTGGCGGACCGACTTAGTCATGGGGCAGGTAGTCACACGGTGTGCAGGCAGAGATGCTGTGTGTGGGGACTGACTTAGTCTTCGGGCGGGCAGTAGCCCCCCGGGATCCATGCCTCATTCATTTTGATAAAGGTGAGGTACTGAACACTTTTGTGACTTAGGCGACTTCTCTTCTCAGTGACAATGCCTCCAGCTGCGCTGAAGGTCCTTTCTGACAGGACGCTTGAGGCAGGGCAAGATAGAAGTTGTATGGAAAATTGTGACAGTTCTGGCCACAGGTCAAGCCTGCGCACCCAGTAGTCCAAGGGTTCATTGCTGCTCACAGTGTCTACATCCACACTTAAAGGGAACCTTAACTGAATGGGGGGTAAAGAGTTTTACTTACCTGGGGCTATTACCAGCCCCCTGCAGCAGTCCTGTGCCCTCGGCACCGCTCTGGAATCCTCTGGTCCCCCGCTGTCACTTAGTTTCGTTTTTGACGACTCACCAGTCGCCGGCCGCCATGCGTATTATTGGACGCATTCACCAATGCAATTAGCGCTATTGCGGACCGCAACGCGTACAAAAATACGCATTGTCGCATTCCGCACGCGTAGATATGCAATGCGTATTTTTGTACGCGTTGCGGTCCGCAATAGCGCTAATTGCATTGTTGAATGCGTCCAATAATACGTATGGCGGCCGGCGACTGGTGAGTCGTCAAAAACGAAACTAAGTGACAGCGGGGGACCACAGGATTCCAGAGCGGCGCCGAGGGCACAGGACTGCTGCAGGGGGCTGGTAATAGCCCCAGGTAAGTAAAACTCTTTACCCCCCGTTCAGTTAAGGTTCCCTTTAAGGCCAGGTAGTCGGCTACCTGGCGGTCCAGGCGTTGGTGGAGGGTGGATCCGGAAGGGCTAAGGCGAGGCTTTGGACTAAAGAATGTCCGCATGTCCGACATCACCATGAGATCGCTGGAGTGTCCTGTCCTTGCCTGCGTGGACATGGGAGAAGGATTACTAGCAGTGGTACCTTTATTCCGTTGTGCTGTGACATCACCCTTAAACGCACTGTAAAGCATAGTTGCCAGCTTGTTCTGCATGTGCTGCATCCTTTCTGTCTTCAGGTGAGTTGGTAACATCTCCGCCACTTTGTGGCTATACCGAGGGTCTAGTAGTGTGGCCACCCAGTACAGCTCGTTCTCCTTGAGTTTTTTTATACGGGGGTCCCTCAACAGGCTGGAAAGCATGAAAGACACCATCTGCACAAATTTGGATCCAGACGTACTATCCATCTCCTCTTGCTCTTCCTCAGTGACGTCAGGTAAGTTCTCCTCCTCCCCCCAGCCACGAACAATACCAGGGGAACGTTGAGCAGCACAAGCCCCCTGCGACGCCTGCTGCAGGTGTTCTTCTGCCGCCTCCTCCTCCAAAAAACACCTTCCTCATCATCTGAGCCTGACTCCTCTTCTCCACACGACTCTTCCTCCTCCTCTTCCTCCCCCCTCTGTGCTGCCGCAGGTGTTGAGGAACCATCTGGTTCTGATGAGAATTGATCCCACTACTCTTCCTCCTGTTCCTGTTCCTGTTCATGCTCCTCCACAGCTTGATCCACCACTCTACGCACGGCACGCTTCAGGAAAAAAGCATAGGGGATCAAGTCGCTGATGGTGCCTTCACTGCGACTCACCATGTTTGTCACCTCCTAAAATGGCCGCATGAGCCTGCAGGCATTTCGCATGAGTGTCCAGTTCTTGGGCCAGAACATCCCCATCTCCCCAGACTGTGTCCTTCCACTGTAGTTGTAGAGATACTGGGTGACGACTTTCTCCTGTTGTAGCAGGCGTCAAACATGACCAGGGTCGAATTACAGCGAGTCGGGCTATCACAAATCAAGCGTCTCACCAGCAAGTTGTATCTCACCAGCAAGTTGTTTGCCGTGAAAGACCACCTGAAATGCCCACACAATTTCCTGGCCTGCTTCAGGACGTCCTGTAAGCCTGGGTACTTAGACACAAATCTCTGAATGATGAGATTCAGCACATGTGCCATGCAGGGAACATGTGTCAACTTTCCCAAATTCAAAGCTGAAATTAGATTGCTGCCGTTGTCACACACCACGTTGCCTATGTCCAGTTGATGCGGGGTCAGCCACTGATCCACCTGTTTGTTAAGAGCAGCCCGGAGAGCTGCTCCAGTGTGACTCTCCGCTTTGAGGCAAGACATGTCTAATATGACGTGATACCATAGTACCTGGCATGCAGCATAGGCCCTGGGGAGCTGGGGCTGTGTGGCTGGAGAGGAGATCGCAGCACCAGTAGAGTTGAACTGCCACTCAGCCAAGGAGGAGGAGGACGACGACAGCAGCGAAGAGGATGTATCAGGAGTAGAGGAGGTGGCAGCAGGCCTGCCTGCAAGCCGTAGAGGTGTCACAAGTTCCGCTGCACAGCCGCGTACTCCCTGCTTGCCGTTAGTCACCAGGTTGAGCCAATGGGCTGTGTAAGTAATGTACCTGCCCTGACCGTGCTTGGCAGGCCAGGCATCTGAGGTCAGGTGGACCCTTGACCCAACACTGTGTGCCAGAGATGACACCACTTGCCTCTCAACTTCATGGTACCGTTTGGGTATCGCCTTTTTTGAGAAATAATTGCAGCCTGGTATCTTCCACTGTGGTGTCCCAATGGCCACAAATTTTCGGAAGGCCTCAGAGTCCACAAGCTGGTATGGTAACAGCTGGCGAACTAACAGTTCCGCCAAGCCAGCTGTCAAACGCCAGGCAAGGGGGTGACTGGCAGCAGTGCAGTTTCTAGGTTAAAATGCATCCAGGGCGAGGGTGTAAAAATTGCGTCCCCCCCCCGAGCAAGGTATGGGTGCCCGCAGTATAGGTTAGCCAGGTCTAGTTGCACTTAGTATAGGTCCCCCCAGTATAGGTAGCTAAGAATAGATACCCCAGTATAGGTAGCCAGGCATAGGTGAGCCAGTATAATTGCCCCCGCTATAGGTTAGCCAGGTAGGTTCCTCCAGTATAGGTAGCCAGTATAGTTGCCCCCAGTATAGGTTAGATAGGCAGGCGCCCCCGGTATAAGTTAGGTAGGTGCCCCAGTAAAGGGTAGCTAGGTGGGTGCCTCTAATATAGGTAGCCAGAATAGTTGCCCCCAGCATAGGTTAGATAGGTAGGTGCCCCCAGTATAGGTTATTTAGGTAGGCGCCTGCAATATAGGTAGCCAGTATAGTTGCCACCTGTATAGGCTAGCTAGGTAGGTGCCCCCAATACAGGTTAGATAAGTGCCCCCAGTATAAGTTAGATAGGTAGCTGCCCCCCAGTGTAGGTTAGATTAGGTAGCTGCTACCCAGTGTAGGTTAGATAGGTAGCTGCCCCCCAGTGTAGGTTAGTTGGTAGCTGCCCCCCAGTGTAGGTTCGATTAGGTAGGTGCTCCCAGTGTAGGTTAGATAGGTAGCTGCCCCCCAGCGTAGGTTAGATAAGGTAGCTGCCCCCCAGTATAGATTAGATAGGTAGCTGCCCCCCAGTGTAGGTTAGATAGGTAGCTGCCCCCCAGTGTAGGTTAGATAGGTAGCTGCCCCCCAGTATAGGTTAGATTAGGTAGCTGCCCCTCAGTGTAGGTTAGATTAGGTAGGTGCCCTCCAGTATAGGTTAGATTAGGTAGGTGCCCCCCCAGTATAGGTTAGATAGGTAGCTGCCCCCCAGTGTAGGTTAGATAGGTAGCTGCCCCCCAGTGTAGGTTAGATAGGTAGCTGCCCCCCAGTGTAGGTTAGAGTAGGTAGCTGCCCCCCAGTGTAGGTTAGATAGGTAGCTGCCCCCCAGTGTAGGTTAGATTAGGTAGGTGCCCCTCAGTATAGGTTACATAGGTAGCTGCCCCCCCAGCGTAAATTAGATTAGGTAGGTGCCCCCCAGCGTAGGTTAGATTAGGTAGGTGCACCCCAGTATAGGTTAGATAGGTAGCTGCCCCCCTATAATGGAGGGGGGAGCCGGAGCCGCGGGGAGGGCAGCCCGACCTCTCTCTCCTCTCCCGGGCCGCCCTCCTGCTCCCCCCTCAGATGCAGAGTAATGCGCAGGGAGCGCTGTATACTGTTTAGCCAGATGCAGCGTGTGTATCATCGTATAGGCAGAGAGGAAGAGACCGGCGGCGAGAGAGCGGCGCTTGGAACGCAGGGAGGTATGTTGTATACAGCGCTCCCTGCGCATTACTCTGCATCTGAGGGGGGAGCAGAAGTGCGGCCCGGGAGAGGAGAGAGAGGGAGAGATTGGGCTACCCTCCCCGAGGCTCCGGCTCCACCCTCCATTACAGCGCCCCCCTCCCAACAGCGCCCTGGGCGGCGGCACGCCCCGCACGGCCCAAGAAACGGGCCTGACTGGCAGACATTGGCTTCTTCCGCTCAAAGATTTCCCTCACGGACACCTGGCTGCTGCTGTGGCTTAGTGCCTTCATGTTGTTGTAACAAGAATGGCTGTGCATCAGTGATTTCCCCACCAAATAACTCCTGCGAAGTGTCAAATGCAGCGGATGTGGTGCTAGTAGTAGCGCTGGTGGCTGCGGAAGATGAGGTGTGTTAAATAGTCAACCACGTCCTGATTGGGAGTTGATGGGACGTGCCTCCTTCGGAGCACTGTACTTTGGGCCAGGGCCGCACGAAATCACGTCAGCACGACCTGGAACAGACCTGCCAGGTGGCCTGCCTCTGGGTCTGTCCCTGCCTCTGCCTCTACCTGTTTTGTCCATATCGGGGGGGGGGGGGGGGGGGGAAGTGAAAGGTATGCACTGACTTGACTAATACGATGTGCAGTCACACAGGTGCAGTGAAAGGTATGCAGTAACTGGTATTACAATACAATGTGCAGCTGTCACACAGGTGCAGTTAACAGATATGCTCGGAGTGATATATTACACAGCGTGCAGTCACACAGGTACTGTGAACAATTATGCAATGACTGGTATTACAAATGTGCACCTGTCACACACACACACACAGGTACTGGACAGGCACAGTGACACTGCGTGCGCTCACGTAGGTAGGTGGGTGCACTGAACAACAGGTAGGTATATGCAGTGGTGGGTATTACAAATGTGCACCTGTCACACACAGACAGGTACCGGACAGGCGCAGTGACACTGTGTGCACTCACGTAGGTAGGTGGGTGCACTGAAGTGAACAACAGGTAGGTATATGCAGTGATGGGTATTACAATATGCACCTGTCACACACACACAGGTACCGAACAGGCACAGTGACACTGTGTGCGCTCACGTAAGTAGGTGGGTGCACTTAAGGGAACAACAGGTAGGTATGTGCAGTGATGAGTATTATAATGTGCACCTGGCACACACAGACAGGTACGGACAGGCACAGTGACACTGCGGGTGCTCATGTAGGTAGGTGGGTGCACTGTG
Source organism: Hyperolius riggenbachi (assembly GCF_040937935.1). Lineage (NCBI taxonomy): Eukaryota > Metazoa > Chordata > Amphibia > Anura > Hyperoliidae > Hyperolius > Hyperolius riggenbachi. Next base: position 453,073,747 of record NC_090647.1, on the reverse strand, counting down.
AACAACAGGTAGTTATATGCAGTAATGGGTATTACAAATCTGCACCTGGAACAGTAGTAATTACCACCAAGGGGCCAAAGGCCAACTGCGGCTTACTGACAGGGCTGTATATAATGCAAGTGGGCCACACAAAAAAAAAATAGATCACAAGAACAAGATTAGCTCTCAAAAGAGCTGTTGAGGGGTGCTTTTTTAGCAATAAGAATCGTCAAGGAGCAAGCTAACAAGCCTACAAGAGCCTAACTAAGCTTTCCCTATACCTCTCTCTTCAGCAGCTCTCCCTTCTATAATTACTGCAGGCACACGAGTGAGTGAAAAGCCTGACACTGCCAGCCTTTTATAAGGGGGGGGGGGGCTTCAGGAGGGAGTGTAGCCTGATTGGCTACAATGTGCCTGCTGACTGTGAGATAGAGGGTCAAAGATGACCCTCATGATGCACTATGGGGGCGAATCGAACTTCCGGTAAAGTTCACGGTTCTCCGTGATTGCGAACCCCGGAAGTTCGCCGGTGAACCGTTTGGGCCATCTCTAGTTAGGAGTCCAGAAACTCATTGACCTTTTATATACACCCACTTATTACAAGCAAACAGATCACAGGTGCAGATAGTTGCCTTTAATAGCCATTAAAATCAATTTGTGTCAAGTTGTGTGCATGTTATCAGGCAAAATGACCAGGGTATATAAACTTTTGATCAGGGTAATTTGTGTAGTTTCTGTAGTGATTATGATTTAAAAAGAGTAAGTAAGTAAGAGTAAGTTGTTTGGCAATAAATGTCTTCAGCCAATTAACCAACCAACCAACTAACCATGAGTGAAAAAAAAGTTTTTGCGCTATCATTCATATTCTAGGAAATATGGTTAGGAAATCATAAAATCTGCCAGGATATGAAAATTGATGAGCACAACTGTATCTGGATATTCTGTAGTACTGTTCCAAGCCCTATCCCATAGAGCCATATCAATCTATGCCATGCACTGAGGAGCAGAAAGTCTGAAACAGGCTGTATGCATGTTGGACTGATGTGGCTCTGCAAAATGTATAAGCTATAGGTTCACTATACACCAGCAGTTCGGGATGTGTGCCTGGCTTTCAGGTATACTGAACCAAGGAAAAGAAGTTCCCTAAAAACCGCACCACTCAATCAAATAAGGAACAATAATCAATCTTTATTCAGTACACAAAAGAGATAAAAACACTAAAAACAATAGATATTGGGGCACATGATGATGATAATAAATACACAAAATGATTCATATATATAACCACAATGCCTGTGAAATACCTCCTCAACTATATATAGATATAATTATACATGTTTAAAACATGCCAATCAGGTAATAGGTAAGAGGAAACAATCAATACAACCCTCTGATAAGACATCAGCCTAATATGTGCAAAAGGAAGTAAATAAAGTGCATGGTGCAGAAATGAGGATGACAGAAAATGTCAGCCATCCAGGAGGAAAGAAAGTGACAAGCGTGCAAATAGAAACAACAATCTAAAAAGTGCTGTGCAAAAATATATATGGAAAAAATGAGGCTGTAGCTTACCAAGGAGGAAAGAAACAGGCAAGGGAAACGGGGTGCCCCGAGAACGCCGTCGCGATTCGCTGCCTCCAATGCGCAGCTTCGACTGGGCTGTAGGACCTATGTTAGTAGCCGGCTATTTATTATTAGAGGACCTGTATGGGTGGGTCAGGGAAAGCCCTATGCTTCAATGTTGTGTGCGCGGCCGCGCACAAGGAGAAACCGGAAGCCACGTCAATAGACGCCGCCCCGCTTCCTCTAACTGTCCTCAAGGATCATGGGAATTGTAGTGCCGGTTGGGTACAGAGCGTACAGAAGGAAAAGAGTAAAGAAATATATCGGGGATAGACTACCCCATTAAAGAAAGCCAGGGAAATCCCTCATGTAAACAATAAAAAGAAGAACCATGCCTGTAGTAGCCAATACAAATCAATAAGGCTGACAGTACAATTATTGCAAAAAAATATAAAATATACATATATACATACAACAGGTAAAGAACTTCCACAGCAAATAGACAATAATCAAATAGTCTGGCCACTAGATGGCAGCATTTGATTATTGTCTATTTGCTGTGGAAGTTCTTTACCTGTTGTATGTATATATGTATATTTTATATTTTTTTGCAATAATTGTACTGTCAGCCTTATTGATTTGTATTGGCTACTACAGGCATGGTTCTTCTTTTTATTGTTTACATGAGGGATTTCCCTGGCTTTCTTTAATGGGGTAGTCTATCCCCGATATATTTCTTTACTCTTTTCCTTCTGTCCACTCTGTACCCAACCGGCACTACAATTCCCATGATCCTTGAGGACAGTTAGAGGAAGCGGGGCGGCGTCTATTGACGTGGCTTCCGGTTTCTCCTTGTGCGCGGCCGCGCACACAACATTGAAGCATAGGGCTTTCCCTGACCCGCCCATACAGGTCCTCTAATAATAAATAGCCGGCTACTAACATAGGTCCTACAGCCCAGTCGAAGCTGCGCATTGGAGGCAGCGAATCGCGACGGCGTTCTCGGGGCACCCCGTTTCCCTTGCCTGTTTCTTTCCTCCTTGGTAAGCTACAGCCTCATTTTTTCCATATATATTTTTGCACAGCACTTTTTAGATTGTTGTTTCTATTTGCACGCTTGTCACTTTCTTTCCTCCTGGATGGCTGACATTTTCTGTCATCCTCATTTCTGCACCATGCACTTTATTTACTTCCTTTTGCACATATTAGGCTGATGTCTTGTCAGAGGGTTGTATTGATTGTTTCCTCTTACCTATTACCTGATTGGCATGTTTTAAACATGTATAATTATATCTATATATAGTTGAGGAGGTATTTCACAGGCATTGTGGTTATATATATGAATCATTTTGTGTATTTATTATCATCATCATGTGCCCCAATATCTATTGTTTTTAGTGTTTTTATCTCTTTTGTGTACTGAATAAAGATTGATTATTGTTCCTTATTTGATTGAGTGGTGCGGTTTTTAGGGAACTTCTTTTCCTTGGTTCAGTATACTTACTTTTTTGGTTCCTTTCTGCACACTCTTTGTTATTGACCCATATATATGGTAGAGTGGATGGTGCTTGCCCAAATTGTGTTTCTTTTTGCCTGGCTTTCAGGGACATAAATAGATGATTTGCATATTTGGTAGTGAAGCATCATGGGAAACCACAGTTGCTCGCTTTCACAAATACCTTCTGTTTTAAAAAGGCAAAATTATATTCAGCATTGTCTTATAGTAAGAGGGCCTTTTGGTCTCTTTTTGCCCCTTATATTTTCCTAGAGCTTTCTGGGTATTTCATAACACACTGTAGTTGCCATGCAAAAACAGCTTATATTGTAGCTTTATGTAGAATCTTTCCACACATCCTTTTTGACGAATCCTAAATCCTTTCGGAATCTTGTTTAGACTCATTTCCTGTTGTGTCTAGAATTTTGCTTATTTCGCACTGTAAGCTGTTAGAAATGTGTCTTACACAGATCTCTTTCCTTTACGGCTTGTATTTTGGAAATGGTACAGAAACAAGAAAATGTGTTCATTCAGAGACATCCTCTGTTCCAATAGATGGTATGACATGAATGGAATTCTGGAGAAAGTGCAAAGACAATGTTTACTGTCTGGTCCCTTAATGCTCATTCTAAGACAAAACACAAGAAATCCACGTATGGTCATCTGGACAGATGAGGAGGTGACATGTGGATCTCCTGCGGCTCCCGTGTGTCTACGTGCCAAGGATACGGAGGGTGGTGAGGAAGAACAGAGGATGAAAATCTTGGCACAGCTGTCTTTGGGAAAGGCACAGCAATAACTCCGGCAGCTGTGAGATATTTGGCAAGGCGATGTTCATACACTGAATACAGTCGCTCCATTCCTCCCAAACCCAGACCACCATCCAGACTAGGCTCTTATGCCAACCACCAAATGTCAATATACGTCTCACTCAAGTGTCTGTAAGCGTGTTACAATTCAGAAGACACAGCGCTATTCTGGAAGACGATAACTTGCCCTCAGTAGTCAGTGTTTGGCCCCTGAAGGCAGTAAAATGGTATTTATTAGAGTTGTTTATATACTGTATGCTTGTGGCCAGATTTCAATGAACCTTTTGTGCCTTCCGTTCCTGGTGGCAACAGCAGTCATCATTATGCCAATATTTTCAGAGGTTATTCTAAAAACAAACAAGGCAGCGAAGAGCAGTAGACTGTAAAACCATTAAACAATCTGTCCCTGAATTTGAAAGTCTCTTACACCCAAATGGATAGCTAAAGCCTGTCTACTCACTAGGATTCCCATTGGTCCGTGTGCGGCATTGCACTGCTCCCTGTCTTCCAGACTACATGCCTCGCCTATATACTGTATATATTTGCATTACCACAAGTAATGTGATGCAGCCCTTGTGTCGGATCAGATACTTTTGACGCAACGTACCACAATAAGTGTGAAAGTCTCCATAGACTTCCATTGCTTTTGCAGCCCTTTGCTACTTGCAAGGAGCAATGAAACGCAGGTTTAACCCGCAAGTGTAAAAGGGTCCTCAGCTGAACAGATTCCAATGCTGGGCATACATGGCTCGTTTTTGAGCCATTAAGATGGCTCAATAGTCAATAGATAATTTCCGACATGTCCAATCTCCCACCCGATCGTTTCACCGCTCGATTCTGGATTGCAGTGAATGGAAAAAGATAAGGAAAACGAGCGGAAGATAAGAGAATTGACTGCTGTATCGAGCGGCGAAACAATCGAACAGGAGAATCGAGCGGCAAAACAAGCCGTGTATGCCCAGCATAAGATACCAGGAAATGTGAGTATTTTGTGGAACTATGAAACAGCAGTTTTGTCAAAATGAAAGCCTGTGTAGTATTATATACAGTCTTGGACTTTATTGTACTAGGTGCATGCCCATCTCTTTCATCTACCGCTAGCATTTGCTGCTACAAGAATATGTCACACAACTTGAATGAGATTGGTTAGATTCAGCAGGCTTGTGGTATGGGTGCTGGTACCCGACGTATCTTCCATTACTGGCAGTGTGGTGATGTACTGGGTACTCATTTCAGCAGAGAGGCTGTAGATCAACCGTAATGAATGGACCAGAGGTTGAGCACTGAAGCCGAAGATTCAGCGATTGAACCGGAGGATTGGGCATCCAGATCTGACAACAAAAGGTTCAGTATCTGTTATGGGCAGTGGACTGGACATTGGAGAGATACTGTAGACTAAACATGAAGATTAGTTAGAGTAAAGTGTAAACAAGGGGGGGGGGGGGGAGTTAGGAAAGTTTTTTGGGTTTTTTTGGTTATGTTTTAGGAAGGGGGACTTCATTAAGGGAGATTTCTTCAATATCGGAGGTTAAGGTTAAGTGTCGAAAACTATAGTGATTAGAGTTAATGGCCGGGGTAACCCAAAAATCACCTATGAAAACAACATTGCATAGCTTCTACTCTGTTGCTGCCTTGAACTAGCACTCTCTTCATAAGTAAATCAGGATTACAGAAAATTTCAGATTTACTTCTAAATTTGCAGGAAACATGAAGTATTGCTACCCAAATCTTTTGCAATTCAACAAAAAATATATATGATTTTACACTTAAGATTGCAACCAGTTCAGAAATTACAAATTTCGGCAGTAAGGTTAAACTGCACTTTTTTTTTTGCAACCATAGCAACAGTGCTGCTGGAGTACAGACTGTCCAGAAACTCTCACCTCACTGCATGAGCTGTACAGACAGTAGCCATTGTTAGTCTTTTTAGCCTTCAACACCTGTGCAAGTCCAATGACTAGAAGAAATCCAAATTGTTTTTTATTAGTGTCATGGTTGGGAACCCGCATTCAGCATCATTTCAGCACCGCACAGCCCATCCTGAAATGGTGCGGAATGTGACAGTTCGGGTTCCGAACAAGAAACCAAATTGAATAACAACACTATTTCTCATTTTTAGATTTCAAGGTTTTTATTAGTTTTTCAATAAAAAAAAAAAAAGAAAAAAAGAAAAGAAAGAAATTATTGTATCCGGTCAAACTGTTCTTCATTTTTGATCTATCTTTTCGTTTTTACTTTTTCTATAATTTTTGTTGAGAAGATAAAGATGAAAAATTACAGCATTGATTACTTTGCATTTTACAATCAATTGTGATAAGTACCGTATTTTTCTGACTATAAGACGCTCCTGACCATAAATGCACCTCGGTGTAACCACATAAGGACCACGCTATTTTGTGCTGATCTGTGCTGCGTGGGCTCTCCAGCCCACAGCACAGATCACTTTGCAGGCTGGGCGACCAGACTTCCTCCCTTTTTTCCCCACTAGGGGGATGTCCTGCTGGGGGGGTCTGATCGCCGCCGGCTACCTGCGTGTTGCGGGGGCTCCTCAAAGCCCCCCTCCGCAGCGATATTGGGCCTCCCTCTCTTTCCCTCCCTCCCCTCCTACCCCTGGGCGGCGCAGGACGGCGATCCGTCCTCACCGCCTCTGATAGGCTTCAGCCTATCAGACTGCGGCGATCCCCGGCCAATCAGAGGCCGGGGATTGCTGATCTGCTTTACGGCGCTGCTGCGCAGCAGCGCCGTATGATGTAAACACCAGGGATTTCTTCCCCGCGTGTTTACATTTCGCCTGCGAGCCACGATCGGAGGCTTGCAGGCTGTTCACGGAGACACCCTCCGTGAACTGACATGGAAAGGCCGCTCGAACGCCGTTTCCATTCAAAACCACTTACGACCTGCCGCCGTCTATCGGCGTTAGGCGGTCATTAAGTGGTTTTTAAAGGACGAAACCAGGGGAAAATATATATTAAACCTGGTGCATCCATGGTGAAGGGACATCTTGTGAATTATGCCCCCTTTGTACCTCATGCCCTCTTGTACCTCTTGTGTCTCCGTGTATCCTCCTCTGTCCCCCTTGTGTCCTCCTGTGACCCCCATGTATTCGCCTCTGTCCTTATTGTGTCCTCCTCTATGCCCCTTTGTGTCCCCCTTGTGTACTTTTCTATGCCCCTTTGTGTCCCTCTGTGTCCTCCATTTGTCCCCCGTCAGGGCAGTTTCTAGGCTAAAATGCACCCAGGGTAAAAAATTGTGCCCCTTCCCCCCACTCCCGTAGACTCGCGAACCCTTACTCTTTAGGGACAGTCACACAGCCACAGGTCACAAGTACATCTGCCTACTTACTAGTGACCAGCCGCTCATCCAGGAGGAAGCAGGGACCAGGAAAACACACAGGCGAAGAGAGCCCAGATAGCCAACTCCTCCATGGGCACCGTGCACTGACAGCCTGCAGTACCGCTACAGGACATCAGGTGCCATCACCCGGTGGTGATGTGATGATGACTAGGCAGCCTAGGAGGAGTCAAGGAAGGTGATCGTGCTTGTAATCTTCATCTTCCATTTGACTGCACCACGCGTCACCAGCTCCCTAGCGGTTATGTCCTTCTGCCTGCGCCCCCCTTCTTCTACTTGCCATTCTGCGCCCAGGGCGGTCGCCCTGCCCGCACTGCCCAAGAAACGCCCCCCCCCCCCCCCCCCCGTGTCCTCCTCTGCATGGGCACAGTATGGGGAGTCCCCGACATTGCGGCAGGTTGGAGGTTCGTATTGGCAGGCATTCACGAGTCAGGGACTCCCTGCATTTGGACTATAAGACGCAGTGACTTTTTTCCCCAATTTTGGGGGAGAAAAAGTGAGTCTTATAGTCCCAAAAATACAGTAATTACGTATTCTTTGGATTTCATAATACATGGAGCGGAGTAATATGGCTAAACCAAAACAACAATAAAGGAAGCTATGTTTCATAAAGCAACTTATTAAACATTTCAAAGAATGTGGCTGTGAAACAAAGTTATCTGTTCTTCATTTTTAATAACTTTTTTTGTTTTCTGATTGTGTTTTCTAAATAAACAACTGGATCCAAACAAACTATAGCATGAATTGTGAGAGAACCCATGCTATGCTCTCCTTATGCTAGGTCACACCGTGCAATTTCCTGTCCGATCGACGGGTCAAACCAATATATTTCTGACATGTCTAATCTACCCCTGATCAATAACAGGATCGATTTTCAGATCACTACGGCACACCGCTATCGATCGGAAGCAGATGTCAGAAATGAATTAATGAATGTGGCAGGAAATGGAATGGTGTGTACCTAGCATTAGGCGAGACCAACACACAGGAAGGCCAACAGGCATTGTACAGAGAGGTACACAGCTCTAGCATGGTTTGTATTTTCACACTTCCTATCTAGCAGCAGAGGGTGGCTGGACATTCTTTCAGAGCACTCACTCATGTCAGCCAGTTCATTATCTCAGCAATGTGACATCCTCTTGTTTTCTTTATCACCCTCTCTTATTCGCCCAGGGATTTCAGAGTCAGCTGAAAGATACCGTGTCATTATTTTATGGGAAGCAAGAGTGCTTCACACATTCCTATCCTGCTTCAAGTGTGCACAGGAATTCCATGATACACACAATATTTACTATCAAGCTGATGTAGGCTGGGAAGACACCACTGTGATATCGCCGGCGTTTCTCTTTAATTGCTTTGCTCTGCGATTTTGTTTCCATTTTCCGCACACAATTTTCATTCACGCAATGTAATTTTGCAATAAAGGCAAAGTGCAAGTGAATGCAGAAAAAAAAAAAAAATGCTGACTCACAGGGGGCCCACTGGCTTTGTCTGATAGCCACAGGAGAACCTATCATGAAGCCGCCTGAATCACATGATTCTAAATCTTGTGGGCAGAGTTTGGACAGTTTTGGCCACCTGGCGCCTGCCTCCTCTCCACTCTCCCGTCCATTTTCCTGGCACACACAATACCCTCTTCTTTCACGCATCGCAGATTCCCCGTCCTCATTCGACCAGTGGCACCTGCCACCATGACATCATAAGGCAGAGGGGAAGCGTTGGCACACGACCAATCAGGTGGAGGTGCTGGCACCAGACTGGCCAATCACAGCCACGCGCTGCTCCTTTTGATAACTGGTGCCGATCTCACAGGCAGGGGGAAGGGGTGGGCATCCTCCGAAGTTTACTTCGGGCAGCAAAACCACAGTCTAGAACCAGCCCTGCTTGGAGCACAGTTGGAGAAAAGCATGTTTTTAAGGCTTATGCATTTCAGTGTTATTCTCTTCATTTCCATTCTTGGATTTGTGCTTTTGATTGCATTTCAGTGTTTCATTCACTTTTATATTTCCCATAGGGAAACATTCCATGCTGATTGCATCCGACTTGTATAGAGTATGCAGGAAGAAGGTATTTGCTGTGCGATTTTAAAATGCACATAAAATCGCATTGGAGTATGCACACCAATGCAGTTTTTCTGTGGCCCACAGACTTACATTGTATGCAATTTCGCATACATTTTCTGCTTAAATTTCCTGTACACACCTGCAGCTAAATTCATTTGAAACAGATGCACTTGACCGAATTGTCTTCCCAAAAAAATGGGACAGACAACCAGTGGCATAGCTAAGGTGCTATAGATCCAGGTGCAAGTTTTACATGGGGCCCCCCAAGCACTATATACATAACAATTGACACGGCGCACCAAAACCTGCCACGGATTTCCACAGCTACAGAGGTGCAAGTAGGGGATGGGGAACAGTTTCCTAATAATTACTACTATTTAAAGCATTTATAGAAGTGATTATTACCAGCACAGGACCAAACGTGTGCTTGAGGGAGGACCTCTTGGGGCCCCTCTGGCCCAAGGGCCCCGATGCGTTTGCAACCTCTGCCCCCCCCCCTATTGCTACGCCACTGCAGACAACAGTGCAAGACAATGACAAAAGTCAATATCAGACCACATTAGACGCAGTTGTTTATCTGCACAGGAATGGGCAAGCATGCGCAATCTGCCAGTCCTATGATTGCACAATACACTGATGCGCAGGCCATAAACATTTATATCATTTTTTTTTTCTTTTGGATCCATTAAGCTATTGGACAACAATGAGCGATGAAGACGATGATAGACGACTGTATGGTAATTTGGAATATTGGTAAGATGGTTGAGCAAGAAGATGTCTTTACATTGGACGTTCTATTTTTTCCCCCTGCAAGTTGTAAGCGCAAAACTATTCCTGAAGAGCTCTAACACTGGCCACATACAGTATAATAGAAGGATGTCAGTAATGCAGGCACAGTCAGTCCACCCTCTAGGCATTATGATGGTACGGTATGTACATTAATAGGAACATTCAGCACCACTAATCTCTCCTGTGTGTAAGAACTGAGAAGAGAGCAGAGAGTTCTCATACTCCTATTGCTACCCAGCAGCATCAAAATACCAGCAATGAGATATCTGTTCTGTAGATAGCAGATGGCTAACTTTGGACACATATATCAGATCAGAACCCAAACTGGCTATAAAACAATCTGACTGAGCACCTGACATCAATCATAGATCAGCTTTCACTCCTTTAGCTTCTGTAAACTAAAATCTGATTAGCTACTGTGAATTCGTGTGATTTGCACATCATCATTGGTTTCACACAGCTCTGCAGCATAATCCTGCATTACATTTCACTCTTAAAGGGAACCTGAACTGAGTAAAAATATATCAAATAAACACGATGTACAGTACCTGGCAACAAATATTACATACTTCCTCGCCGTTAGTTCCTCTCAGAGGCTCACCATTTTCTTCCTTCCAGGTCTGACAAGATTTTGTCAGAACTAAAATATATCAGTGGACAAACAGGATGCAAGAGAGGAGAAAGAGATTGATGAGTAGACTACATGGGAGGTAAGTATGACATGTTTATGTTTATTTTGACTTTTTCATTTTTAGTTCAGGTTTGCTTTAATCAAAAAGGAATGAGCTAGTCGGGGGCAACAGTAATGTCTGTCACCTGGGGCACATGACCTGAATCTGTAGCCAGCTGCCCCGACTCTCACATGTCACTGTCAGGTACACGATGGGGGCAACAGATATATACAAAGCCCAATTTATTTATTAGGGTTTTTTATGGTTTTGAGACGTGTACAAGGGTAAACAAGGGTTAGCAACACTTGTTTTGTTATTGCTGCCTCTGTTCCCATTGGAACCATTATACCTCTCTTTTCTGCTTCTTGGATCTCCATGAAGCTTTGTGACTTAAATATGGAAACTGCACAAAAATGAGATCCATGCAGTGGAGCAGGGCTGGACACATAAGTTGAGCTGAGTTATATTGAGGGAGTAGCAGTTGGGGGACACATGAGGTAAGTAGGAGTGAGAGGGAGCACAGTGCAGGGCATACAACTCAACGGGGTTGATTCACTATCACTATAGCTCCCCTAACTGCACGCTTAGCATGCCTTGTCAGGGTTAACGTGCTTTATCAGAGTTAGTGTGCCTTATCAGAGTAGCATAGCTAGCGCTACGGACTTATGCCTGTTAATTGGCAATAACGAGAGCTCCACTCATCCTGCCCTGAGCCCCTGCGGGTCCAATCACTTTAAAGGACATTATTTACACACTTTGATTGGCCCTATAGGCTGCCTGTCACTTGACAGGAAACTTGACAGGCAATGGAGTTTGGCAGAAGGGGCAGCATGAAAGGGGTGGGAGGAGATGTGGTTGAGATGGGCAGCAGGGTTCAGTAGGAACAGGAGAGGTTCCAGTCTGGTTTCTTTTTTTTTTTTTCGGTAGAATGTAGAGTGAGGTGTTACAGAAAACAAGACAGGATATAATTAGAGCATTTACAATCATTATAGGTTCTGGATAAGTTTTTGAGATGGAAGTAGCAGCAGGTTGGCAATGTGTTCATATGTGGTTGAAATGAGAGCTAAGTGTCTAGAGTTTCCCAAGACAGCGAGCTTTAGGAGTTTAGATTTATGGAGTTGTTTTCTACATTGATAGTAACAATGGGTGTGTCACGGTCAGTTACCTGTCCAGAGGAGGCGGCCAGTACGCACGAATGCTGGCAGTCGTCCTGGTGGGTCTCGGCGGGGCGACCTGTCGGTGCTCACCAGTGTGCGTTGCATCGCACGGCGTAAGCATTGGCGTCAGGAGGCGCTGGCGTGAGCGTTGTGTGGCGTTGCGTGCACAGGGGCGACTGCTGTGTATGTTTGCGCAGCACGTTGCATTGTGCGCATGCGCGCGCGGTGCGTCGCGCTGTGCGCGCCAAAGAAGGCCTATTTAAACCTGCAGAGTGCATTGCTTCCTTGCTGTAGTATTGCAGCTAGTTTTGTACTCCCGTGCCGTGACCTAGTGTCTGCCTGTCTGTTGTTTATTCTGGAACCCGACCTCGGCTTGTCTGACTCTCTGAAGGACGAACTAGCCCGGGTGGGAGTACCAGCTACCCTTGATGGGCTGATTGACCTGGCAATCCAAATCGACCGGCGGTCGCGGGAACGCCATATGGAAAGAGCGGCAGGCAGCTCCTCCCGTGCATCCTGGGTACCTACCTTCCCTTCTGCCTCAACCACAGTTCCTACTGCAACAGCGGACCAGGATGAACCAATGCAGTTTGGGGTTATGCGCTCCCCCTTATCAACAGAAGAGAGAAACAGAAGGAGACAAGGGAATCTATGCTTCTATTGTGGAGCTGCTGGTCACATGATCAGGACCTGCCCGGTTCGACCCACCCGTAAGGAATTCTCATCTAGAAGTGTACCTTCTAGCTACCCCCAAAAGATGACTAATCACCTGACCATTCCTATCTCGTTTCAGTTCCCAGGAAGAATCATTAGATCCACCGCCATCATTGACTCCGGAGCCTGCAGTTGTTTCATGGACATTACATTTGCCACTCATCATCAGTTTCCAGTACAACCTCGCAAGGAACCACTCCACATCCATTTAGCAGATGGATCAACTGTCTGCTCAGGGCCGGTTACCATGGAAACTATCCCTACCAGTGCCCTGATCCTTGAAACTCACCAAGAACTGCTTAAGTTCGATCTTCTAGCTTCTCCAATGTTTCCAGTAATGCTAGGACTGCCCTGGCTGCAAGCACACAACCCACTTATCAATTAGACCACAGGAGCTGTCTCATTCAACTCAATTTACTGTGGGAGTTGCTGTTCATCCATCAGTCCGGTTACTTCCGGCCCACTACTATGCACATCAAAAGCACTTCAAGAAATTGTTCCGTCACAGTAGCATGAATACCTCGATGTCTTCGATAAAAAAGGGGCGGATTGTTTACCACCTCACCGGCCGTACGACTGCCCGATTGATCTAGTCCCAGGAACCAGGATTCCGTTTGGGCGTATTTGTTTCCTCTCTCTGACCCTGAACAAGAAACCCTCAAGCAGGGCCGGCGCTACCATAGAGGCAAAGGAGGCAGCTGCCCCAGGGCCCCAGAGCTTGTAGGGGCCCCCAGTGGCTACAAGAGGAAAAAAAAATTCAAATCGGCCTTATAGTTTTTGAGAAAATCGATTTTAAAGTTTCAAAGGAAAAAAAATACACATTTCAAAACCTGCCCACTTTAATGGTTAATAGCAAATCAACCTTAAATGCTAGAAACCCTAAATTTGCAGGGTATGTTAAGGAGATCATTAGGAATAAGAGGAAAAAACAATTTTTCAAAAAGGCCTTATAGCTTTTGAGAAAATCGATTTTAAAGTTTTGAAGGAAAAAAGTATACTTTTAAATGCGGTAAATGTCACTTTTAGTAGCAAACCTAACGGTAGTGTAATTTTACATGCATCAAACGAAAGCGCAATAAATTTCCTGACGGGGTTTCCAGGGGGTCTATACGCAGCCGCAGCGCTTTGGCCAGGGATCGCTATACAGCTGCAATATGGCTATATGAAGATCCCTGGCATTTTTTCCTATTTTCCCAATTTTTTTTGAGTGTTTAGAGTGTGGGAATTAAAAAAAAAAATTATGTGGGGTCCCCCCTCCTGAATCTTTTTAACCCCTTGTCCCCCATGCGGGCTGAGATAGCCAGAATGTGGAGCTCCGACCGATTGGGACTTCACACCCTGACTATACCAGCTGCAAAAAAGGTCCCCTAATGCCGATTTTTGTTCCGGGGTATACGTTGGGGGGGGGGGGGAAGGTTTATTTTGCCCTGGGGCCCCATTGTTGCTTAAACCGGCCCTGCCCTCAAGCAATACATCAAAGAAAACCTCAAGAAAGGGTTTATCCGTTCATCCATCTCTCCAGCTGGAGCAGGAATTTTTTTTGTGCAAAAGAAAGACAGAACACTAAGACCCTGCATAGATTACCGAGAACTTAATAAAGTGACCATCAAGAATCGCTACCCGCTACCTCTAGTTCCGGAACTCTTCCAGAAACTCCGTGAAGCCAGGATTTTTTCTAAACTAGACCTAAGGGGGGCCTATAACTTGGTCAGAATAAGAGCTGGAGATGAATGGAAGACTGCCTTCAGATCCCGGTATGGACACTTCGAATACCTGGTAATGCCATTTGGGCTCTGCAACGCCCCGGCGACATTCCAGTATTTCATCAATGACGTCCTGAAAGACTTTATTGATCACTTTATCATAGTCTATTCAGATGATATATTAGTCTTCTTAGCATCATTGGAGGATCATCGCAATCAGGTCTGTCAGGTACTGGCTCGCCTCAGACAATATAATCTATTCGTCAAGGCCGAGAAGTGTGAATTCGAGAAGACGGTGATACAGTTCCTGGGGCTTATTATTTCTGATGAAGGATTTACAATGGATCCACAGAAGATTCAGGCAATCCTGGACTGGCCAGCTCCTACCAACAGAAAGGCAGTTCAAAGGTTTGTAGGATTTGCCAACTTCTACTGCAGATTTATTAAAAACTTTTCCGCAATAGTTTTGCCCATCACTCAACTTACACGTCAGAACAGTCATTTCGTATGGAATAAGGAGGCCCAGGCAGCATTTTATAAACTGAAACAACACTTCACACCCGCTCCCGTTCTTAGACATCCGGATCCGGCACTGGCCTTTGTGGATGCATCTGACTCTGCGGTAGGGGCGGTACTATCACAAAGACAAGGAATCAAGGCTTTACTTCATCCGGTGGCGTTCTATTCAAGGAAGCTTTCGGAGGCAGAGAAAAACTACGATGTAGGGGATAGGGAATTGCTGGCTATCAAGGTTGCATTAGAAGAGTGGAGGTACCTCCTGGAAGGCGCAGCTCAACCTATACTCATCTTCACGGACCACCGTAACCTTGAATATCGGAAGACCGCAAAAAGGTTGAATCCAAGGCAGGCCAGGTGGGCTCTTTTCTTTTCGAGATTTGCATTCCACATCACCTACAGACCCGGATCAAAAAACATAAAACCAGACGCCCTATCTCGTATGTTTCCAGAGGATGAGAACCCAAGCGCACCTGACACAATTTTGTCTGATCAGAACTTCCTAATTATTCAGCCAGCCCTGATCAGTCAACTCCGTCAGGCATCAATCAATCCACCAGAAGCCATCAGGGATTCTCTGGAGGAAAAGGAGGGCTTGTGGTGGTGCGGCAACAAGATGTTTGTACCAGAAGAATTGCGCCCCGTAATACTCGAATCTTGTCACGACCACAAGCTAGCAGGTCACTTTGGCGTAACAAAGACTCTGGATCTGGTGCAACGCTCGTTCTGGTGGCCCAAGCTTAGAAGAGACTGTAAGTTATATGTGACTTCCTGCCCCATTTGCTGCGGATTTAAGGGGTCGAAGTTCAAGCCTTGGGGATTACTTAACCCACTGCCAGTACCACCCAGGCCCTGGTACTCCATCTCTATGGACTTTGTTGTGGAATTACTAGGATCGGAAGGGCACAACACCATCTTCATTGTGGTAGACCGACTGTCTAAGATGGCACACTTCCTACCCATGGAGGGTACCCCCTCAGCGCAAGGAACGGCCAAGACCTTTATAAAGGAGATTGTAGTCTTCATGGGGTTCCAGCCGACATCGTCTCAGACAGAGGGACGCAGTTTACATCCCGATTCTCGAAGGCTTTGTGCCTGTGGACATTCAATTACAATTTTCATCTGCCTATCATCCACAGTCAAACGGTCAGACAGAACGCACCAATCAAATATTAGAACAATATTTGAGATGTTTTCTATCATCAGCACAAGATAACTGGGTCCAGCTCCTGCCATTAGCCGAATTCGCCTATAATAACTCTGTTCATTCAAGCACACAACAATCTCCGTTCTTTGCTAATTATGGGTTCCATCCGTCATTCCTGCCAAATACTCTTCCAGAAACATCAGTACCTGCTTCCGATAATCTAATCAAAACATTACATGACAATAATCTGATTCTGCAACGAACCATGTCCCAAGCACAGGGAAACTATAAGAGGAAGGCTGATCTTCACAGGAGAGACAATCCGGATTTCAAAGGGGGGACTCGGTCTGGCTGTCTACCATGAATCTCAAATTAGCCTGCCCTTCCAAAAAATTGGGTCCTAAGTTTGTTGGACCATTCCTCATCAAAAGAAGAATTGGAAAGGTGGCTTATGAATTGGATCTCCCTGATAACCTGAAGATTCACCCGGTATTCCATTCCGCGCTGCTAAAACCTACCACACTGGACCCCTTTCCTGATAGAAGAACAAATCCACCACCACCGATTTTGGTAGAAGGAGAGGAAGAGTTTGAGGTGGAGGCAATCTTGGACTCCAGGAAGAGATATAATCAGATCCAGTACCTTATCAAATGGAGGGGATATGGCATAGAGGAAAACACCTGGGAACCAGCAGGTAACGTCCATGCCACCCGTCTGGTCAATCAGTTCCACAGGGATTTCCCGGAGAAACCAGCCCCTGAGGGCATCCGGAAGCTGCCCCTTAGGGGGGGGCATTGTCACGGTCAGTTACCTGTCCAGAGGAGGCGGCCAGTACGCACGAACGCTGGCAGTCGTCCTGCTGGGTCTCGGTGGGGCGACCTGTCGGTGCTCACCAGTGTGCATTGCATCACACGGCGTAAGCATTGGCGTCAGGAGGCGCTGGCGTGAGCGTTGTGTGGCGTTGCGTGCACAGGGGCGACTGCTGTGTATGTTTGTTCTGGCGTTTGCACGCGCGGGCGTTTGCGCGTGCGTGCGCGGGCGTTTGCGCGTGCGTGCGCGCGTTTTGGTGTGTGTGCGCGTCTGCGCATGCGTGCACAGCGCGTTGCATTGTGCGCATGCGCGCGCGGTGCGTGAAGGCCTATTCAAACCTGGAGAGTGCATTGCTTCCTTGCTGTAGTACTGCAGCTAGTTTTGTACTCCCGTGCCGTGACCTAGTGTCTGCCTGTCTGTTGTTTATTCCGGAACCCGACCTCGGCTTGTCTGACTGCCCGCTCTGTTGCCAAACCCTGCCTGTATGAGAACCCGCTCCGTTGCCGACCTCCGCCTGTTCCGACTACCCGCTCTGTTGCCAAAACCTGCCTGTATGAGAACCTGTTCTGCTGCCGACTTCTGCTTATCCTGAGAGTATTCCTACTACTGTCCACACTGGTTGCTGAGTCCTTGCACTACGCGACTCAGACCAGAAGAGTGCCGTGGTTTCATCCTGCTCAATGGTCCATCGGATTCTGCGAGCACTCCTGCCTCCTGCACACCTCGGTACCCCTGTTCCCACTCCAGGGGTGTCAGGTGTCAAGCTGCAAGAGTTGCTACCCTCAGCACAACGGTCTCCTCCACTACAAGGTTCGTGACAGGGTGGGGGAGCAGAGAAAGACAGTGGAAATATTACAATTTTCTTTTTGCCCATGAGGAAAAGTGTTGACATGAATGCAGAGACAGCAGATAGACAGTAAGGGACTTGAGATAATAATGTAAAGATGTAAGGACTTGAGAAGTAGATTTGGGCATCATCAGCAAAAAGATGATACTCAAAATCAAAAGGGTTTAAAGAGACACTGAAGCGAGACTAAATCTCGCTTCAGCTCTCATATATAGCAGGGGCACGTGTGCCCCTGCTAAAACGCCGCTATCCTTCGGCTGCATGAGGGTCCCTTCACCCCCAACCCACCCCCCGCAAAAGTTGGTCGGAAAGTTGGTCGTAGGATTTGTCTTCCTGGAGGCAGGGCTAACGGCTACAGCCCTGCCTCCAGTCGCGTCTATCAGACGCGCATCGCCGCCTCTCCCCCGCCCCTCTCAGTGAAGGAAGACTGAGAGGGGCAGGGGAGAGGCGGAGATACGTGCTGACAGACGCGCGTGGGGCAGGGCTGCGGCGGTTAGCCCTGCCCCAATGCGGAAGCGCTCCCCCGCATTACGGAGGGGATTTGGGGGGACAGGGACCCCCGTTAAGCCGCGGGATAGCGGCGTTTTAGCAGGGGCACACGTGCCCCTGCTATATATGAGGTCTGAAGCGAGATCTATTCTCGCTTCAGACTCTCTTTAAGAGCTTATTAATTGTCCACAGGCCATGAATGTAAATTGAGATGAGGTCCAAGAACAGAGCCTTGTGGTACACCAGCAGACAACAAGTGTGTTGAAGAATTAGTATTGAAGTATGAGACAGTGAAAGAATGTCCAGACAGGTAAGAGCAAATCCAGGAATGCGCAAGGCCCTTGATCCCAATAGGCGACACACAGTGGATGTATGCATAGTGCCTGTTGGTAAGTGCTTACTGACTGAACAAATTACCGGATTATTCTGCACTTTTGACAAAGGAATGCAAAGACATTACGAAACAATGGATTTTGTTGCATTGTTTACTGAAACCACCCTGCCTGAACATTGGTGTGCCAACATTACGTTTATATTTTGCTAGATGGACCTTGGTGGAGTTGTATACTGAGACATGTTTGAGCACCCTGTAACCCCAATGACAAAACCATATGGTGTTCACGGTTGAACTTTACCCTATATGTTTAAGTTCAACGCACAGCACTGCAATGGATGTAAACTGTATTCTGATTTTGAGGATTAAGAAATTATGTCAGAAGTCTTAAGTTTTGCATTGCATAACGTGTAGAAACTGTCATATAATTGGCCTGTGTTAAAATACATATGATCATAAAGATCTTTTGTTCACCCTGGTTGTTAAATAGGCGTAATACATTGCATGTAATGTATTGCTTTACGCTCTACTCATTGTGCGCTAAGACTTTATGCATGTTATTTCTGCTATTCATAGTTTAGTGAATCTACACCATAGTGATTTCCACTCTCTGTAAGGAGCTGCAGGTTTGTCGCTAGCACAGGGAGAGTTAATGGTGCAGGTTCATAGTCAGGCTGCTTTTGCTGTTTCTGCACAGACAGGTCACAGATGGTAAGCGTCCCCAGAACAATGCAGGGTGTGATCTGACACAGGCTAAGTAGCAGGAGCTTTCCAATGGAAAGAAGTCTGCCTCTGTAAGAGCAGATCCGCTGAAAGCCATCTGACACTAACAGACAGGCAGCGCTACACCTGAAATGTCTCCCTGGTATGACCAGCTGCCAGCAGATCACACAGAGGAAACTTAGATACTGCAAATAGACACAAATGCAGTCATGAGTCAGAATCAAGGCCAGAATAATCCGCTTGGTTTAAAAAAAAAAAAAGGTTCAGAACAAGGCCGGATTTATACTTTTCCTCCCCTAGGCCAACTTTCTTGCAGCTTTCCTTCCATGCGCAGCACCCCCTCCTATTCCTTGTGCAGCCCCCTCTTCCATATCTAACATCATGCACAGCAGCCTTCTTCAGTTCTATACAGGTCCCTTGAGCAGCAGCTCCCTATTTCCATGCTTTGCTCCAGATTTGTAATCTTCGTATTCTATTTGCAGCTTCTTCTTCCATATGCAGCAATCCCTCTTCCATGTCCAGCCGCCCCTTGGCCCACAGCTGCCCAAAGCCCAGGCCATGGTGACCTTTCCAGAAATCCAGCCCTGGTCTAGAAATACCTATATGGCATGAAATAGTGTTCATGTGACCAGGGGCATTTTTGACTTGGGTGATTTTAGGCTAGGTAAGCTGTGTCACCCCATCCCTCATACATAAGCTCTGTATGGAGAAGAGAGGGAAAGGATGAGCAGGATGCACCCCACTATGGGAAATACAATGATTATCCTACAGGAGGCACAGTCGCAGTGTCGCACTCAGAGGTGGATGCCAAACATTCTATTGGTTGAATGGCAACACATCCACTTTCTGAAAATATAGTGCAGGTCGGGTTTGCATGTTGTGGAGATGCAAAAGAAAAACTCAGAGAAGATGAAGACAGACGTGTGAACCAACCCACAGGATAGCATGAGTTCATTATGCAGCTCCATTGGCCTCCACTGGCCTCCGCTGTGGGAAACAGTTGGGTAGTGAACCTAGAGTGAAGCAAGATCCCTTCTGTGAAGATAATTATCTAAATATAACTCATTAAAAGAGCTTTTCCATGCTGCATACCCTTTGATCTGATTTTTGAAGCGCTTGCCAATCGCAAGGACACCGGCAAAATAATGGCCGTGCCTCCTTAATTGGTGCCCAGGGCCACCCCGCCCATGACGCCAGGTGACACTGCTTCCTCAGGTGGTGTCACGCGTCAGGCGGCATCCCACCCACCCCTCTCGCTCCCAGCTGCTGCCTACCTTCTTGAAGCAAGCGGCAGCCGCCTCCTGCAGTAGGACAAGCTCACTGGGTCCCCCTTGCCTATCCTGCTTCTAGTAGATCCCAGATCCGCATTATTACTTCTGGTATATGCATGGCTATGGAAGCTGTGGCGGGTCCCGCTGATCTGAGGTCTACTAGAAGCAGGACAGGCGAGGGGGGCCCGGTGAGCCTGTTCTGCTGCAGGAGGTGGCCACCACTTGTTTCAAGAAGGTAAGCAGCGGCCGGGGACGGAGAAGGGCCAGGGGAACCACCTTGCTAACCTATACTGCACTGCACTGTTGGTGGTACTTGAGGACAGGGTTAAAAAGCCCTGAACTATATTACCTATATGGGGGGGCAACTATGCTACTTATACTGGGGGTAAATATACTACCTATATTGGGGGCAACTATACTGGGGCAACTATACTAGCTACCTTAAGGCCCCGTTCACACTTGCGGTTGTCAGCCAAACGGACCGGATGGCCTGACCGGATCCGGACCGGATCCGGATCGGAACCGTACGGTTCTGATCCGGATCCGATCCGGATCCGGTCAGGTTGCATCAGGTGTTCATCCGGATGCGATCCGGATGCGATCCGGATCCGTTTGGCAAAAGTATCGTAAAAAAAAAAAAAAATGTTGGGGTCTGGGAGGTCAGCAGAAGGGGGACCTGTGGAATCAGGCCCTCTGCTGTTTAGCACTCACCTCCACCTCCAACATGCTGCCAACATCTCCAGCTCGTGCTGCTCCACTCCAAAATGCTTGCCCATGTGTCCCCGATCCAATATCGCCGCAACAATCCTCATAGGAAGTGGGGTAGAACATCCGGATTTTTTGCCAGTGTGTTGTGCGCTCTCCGGTTCTCATTGGTTTCCATTGGCCGGATGGTGCAGTCCGGCTCCGCCCCGGATACGGCTGCCGGAGGAGCCGGACCCAAAAATAGCGCATGTTGGAACGGACACCGGAGTCCGGATCCGGTCCGGCTCCGGTCCGGACGAAACGGACGCATGTGAACCGTGGCATAGACTTACATTGCTATGCCGTGCGTCCGTTTCGTCCGGCCACCATGCGGTGCGGCTCCGGCACGGCTATTCCGGATAGCCACCGCTAATGTGAACCGGGCCTTACTGGGGCAAATATTTATACTCCCTATAATGGGGCAACTATACTACTTATCCAAATCGGGGGGGGGGGGAGGGGGGGGATTGGAGTCGCATCCTCACAAGTTTACCTCAGGCTACAACTGGCCCTGGTGGTGCCTTGCAATGCATTGCAATTTTCATCAAATCGCAATCAAAGTGCTGGCACAGCTGAGAGATCAAATTACAATTGTGATTACTTGCAGCTGAGGGGATTTAGACAGGCTCTTCTCTCTAAAGACAATAAGGGTGGACTAATCTGTGTTTTCCTTGTGTCCTGTGCAAGAGTTCAGGTCTACTTTAACAAGCAGAGGGGGTGTAGCTTGTACTATAACCCAGGAATTATGTACATGTCTATTTTGTTATAATAAAGAGCTATATGTATGCAGAACAGATAATTTGCTGTGGACTCCTGCACTAATAATGGGTTGTACTGATTAAATTACCTGGTACATCGCTGTTTTGTACTGCCTGTGTCGTCTCCCCCTTGATTTTTCATACAGCACAGGATATACTGTAAGCTTGGGGGATCTGTGCAAATGTGTAAAATGTTGGGGACTATACAGTGTTAAAAGTGGAGTTTCCTCATACACACAACACTCTGTGTGGCCAGGCGGATCACTGGTATTTTAAAAGGAATCTTCTAGTTCTGTCATCCGCACTTCTTACTTATACATTTGCTTTCTGAGTACATACTTGTGCAAGCAGTTGCTAAGTGCATAGCTGTGTATTGTAAACACATGGCCACATTCCCACCGAGGGTCTCAGATTCTTCTTCTGTATCTGTAATATTTCTTCAAGTTCAGCCCATGTAGACATTAAATATGCTGTTTTCCAAAGCGCCTTATCCGTGGATTAAGCTGGCAGCACATCTGGAGTCATCTGTGACATCTCAATCGGACGTTATTTAGCTAGCGATGGTGGCCAGAGGTTCTGGAAACAAAGGTATTGATGCCAATCAACATTGCCATAAATGCTTTCTCTTACTATGACGGGGATTCCAAATGTACGAGCAATGGCAGATTGGCCAGAAATCAACCTGAGGTTGTGAAACCACTGGCATGTGTTTATCCCAAAAAGAGGATATTGACAAGTAGGAGATGATTAACATATCTCAGAAATAGATTCAGGTAATGGGAATTCAGTAGGATTTGCAGCACTCCACATTGTTTAACACTTTTTTAACACTCTACCAGCAGCCAGTGACACCCAGGGTTGGCCTTAGGTTTTACAATGTCCTAAGTGGAACTAGACTTTGGTGCCCCCCCCCCCCTCCTTCCCAGATTTTGACTGCCCCACTGGTAAAAATTGCTGCTAGTGAGAACTCTGTGTTCTCGGTAGTGGCAGGTAGCCAGGTAAGCCCCTACATATTAGTCTTCACTGTGGCTGGGTCTCTGTGTTGTACTGGACTACAACACAAGCAAACTTCCCATTTCACAAAAAGACAAGTGCAACAGCACAGTCCTCATCCTCTGGCACACAACAATTTGGCTACACTCTGAACAAGAAATATACCTATTACGGTCCATGCTGGTGGCTTACGTGTTATGTGGTCGCCGGTTTGATGGGCGCAGGGCGAGCCTATTGACGGCTCTCCCTGCTGCCGCTAAACTACACTGACCACATAGGGGGAGAAAGGAACAAGCATTGACTGTTCCCGTGTCCCCCTTTGTGGTCAGTGTAATAATGAACTGTTCCCATGTCACCTCCCCCAACATGGCCAGTGTAATGGTTTGTTGTAACTGTGTCCCCCTATGTGGTCAGTGTAGCTAAATTCCCCGGCAGCATGAAATACTATTCCCCCTCCAAGCTGTAGCAACGTGGATGGAGATGTAATTCGGGGCCTGGCGATCAATGTATCCCTGTGCAGGGCGTGCAGCATAGCAGTGTTGCTATGACGGCGCCCAGCATCGGGGCTGAGCGCCGTAGTTACCTGCTTCGAGCCGGCCACTGGTGCTCGTGAAGTGTTAAGGGAGCTATAGCTGAGTATGCAGTGTCACCACTTGGCTGTACACCGGCCTCACATGGCCTGTTATCCATTGCCTTGTGCAGGTGTAGGAGGGGCAGAGGGTGGGTAAATCCTCTATGCTGCTACTGTGTGTAAATGAATAGTAATTTATCTCCATATTAACTGAAAACATTAAAATATATCATGTAATTAGACATTATTTATTTAGCCTACCTATCCTGTTGTGTTTAGTGTTCACTGTCAGATTTAAAAGAAACGTTATATGAAAAAAGAAAGTAATAGTTCTGCTGGTTTCCATCTTTAATGTTTCTCTGTGATGCCAAAAGTGACATTGTTATTGCCCAGTTTTTTTTTCTGCTTATTTTTACAGATTAACGTCCCTCATACAGAAAACATCTCCTAGATAACAGGCTAACATCACTGTGTAAACCAGAGCTGCCCAATAGGTCAATCGCGATCTAACAGGAGATCGTGACTGCCTGCTGGGTAGATGGCGGCCTCATAGCTGCGTCCCATTAAGTTTTGCGGCCGGCAGCTGTAGAACGCAGCCAAGCGGCCCATCGGATTCTGCTGCTGGCCGCTGGTCTCGATCGCGCCCAATCGGGAGGAGAGAGGCGTGGCTGAGAGGCCAGGTGCGGCTCTGCCATGACGCAGTGTCATGGCTGGGGGCGGCGCTGGAAGCAACACAAACGCCTGCACTCACGCTGCCCGCCGGAGTGCTCCCTCAGCCGCCGGATTGCACATCTGCCCTCCAGGCAGCCGTGGCTGAGGGAGTGGAGACCAGGACAAGCCGCAGACGCTGGAGCTGGAGGGAGGTAAGTGATAATATGTACCCGGCTCCTATACCTAGCTAACGATACTAAAGGCACATATACCTAACTAACCTATACTGAAGGCACCTATACCTAACTACCTATACTAAAGCACATAACATATACCTAGCTAACCTATACTGATGGCACCTATACCTAACTACCTATTAGGGGGTGGGGGGTAAGTTTAGCATTTGATACATTGGTAGATCTCCTGGCCTCGGCAAATTTTAAAGTAGCTCACGAGCCGAAAAAGTGTGGGCACCCCTGGTGTAAACTCTTCAAAGGGAGGGGAGGGCGGCTGTGTTCCCACTAGCGCGGATTTCTGTCCATTCTTCACTCATCGCTAAACGGACAGTGAACAGCTCCTCAGTTGTGAGGATGAGCAATGCAGAGGCGGGATTTGATTCTGGATGTATGCTTCACAATGACACGGTGCTGTACCTTTGCCAGGTGCTGTGCCGAGGATTAATATGCATTGTTATTATACTGTACATGCCAGGTGTGTCAGGATTGAAACAGTCCATACCTGATGCAAGGAACCTCTGTCTTCTCATACAATGTTGAGGTAGTTTGCCGTGATTTTATTCACAATATCTTACATTAAACTGAGTGAAAAAAATATGTTAAGAAAATGTTTTATTGGAATTAAAGTATTCCTTGTTTAATTTTGCTTTTTATTATCAGTGTTTGCTCTGTGCTCCTTAGTGTCTAATGCAGCCTCCCTAGTTACACACATTCCTCTCACATGAGTTTCTCAAAGTGTATTTTTTTGGAAATATACAGACGATCAATTTAGACTTGAGTGACTTCCTCTTAAAGAGGCCTGAATGTATAGAAGGTCATAACACTCTGCACAGCACAGCTGCTGATGCTCTGATAGATCTCACAGTCTCCTCAGGGATGACTAGCTGGGTCACTGAAACCTGCTTCTGTCTCACATGTGGGAGTCTGTTCACATAGGTCTGCTGGCGCGGGGCCAAAACAGCTCAAATTTGGGAGTGCTAACAAATTACCAAAAATAATAAAGAAGGATTGTCATGGGGAATGTTCATGTCATCCCTCTGCTCATCTCAACATAAATATTATTGCTAGACTGTTCTGGCGATGTCGGAGCAGGAATTGCGCCCTAATGATGTGTCTGTGGATTGTATTATGGACATGCGTAAGTGCCGGCTCAATAGCTCTGGTGCTGTTAAAACAGTGAGAAGCTGGGATTTTACTACTTGTCTACCAACTAACCAGCCTGTTTATACACTATGCAGAGCAATTCATTTAATGACCACCTACAGCAAATATTGATGCTGCTTCACAATTAGAAAACAAATATTTGGTTTAGTAAAAAAAAGTCACACCTCTGCCTAATTTGAGTGAAATGATCTCATGTGCATTCATTCATGACGCTCCCGTATAATTTATCATTTATTTGCTGGCTAGAACAGTCCGTTATTTTAGCTAATATGTTTAACAGGATCCGTTTCCTCCCACACAGTGATTCAGCATCCATTTCCGTTTCGCTGGGCTCCGCTGCTCGGAAAAAGCGGTGCAACACCAAACTTGAGGACCCTTCAGTGGATCATGCGGAATGGAATGGATCCATTCGAACGGACCATGTGAATGGATCCATAGGTTAATACTGGATCCATTTGCGTCTGTTACAATCGGCGACCGAATCCGGTTTTTTATTGCCAGTATGTTCCGACCCTAAGGCCTCCGTGCCAGTCTTCATACTACTGAAAGATGTTGTACCAACATGAAAGACGTAAACCAACCAGAGTAATTTGCAAAGGAGCTTGTTTGATTGTTATCCACAGTTACATGTCATACAATACTCCATCTAGATGTGTACTGTGGTGAGGGTAACAAGGGGTGGTTGTGGGGGACTAGTGGCCGGTCACAATCGCGTGCAGTTCACTTGATCACTTGGAGACCAGACCAGGCCTGAGAGAGAGCTATGTTATTATGAATCAGTGGCTCTGCAGTTTGCTTCCAGATTTGGTGCTGATCCATGATGAAAGGCATTCTCCCCTCTGGATACACTTGGCTTAGCCCAGCACATATATTCTGGACCGCACTGAAGAATAGGTAAACCTTTTGGGCAGACAGATTACATGGCGCTCCACCCATCTATTTGACATGAGAAGAAGTACACTTTTTAGTGTGAAAATATTTGGACAAAAGTAAAGCCCTGCCCACCTCAAGTCACTCAGACCCTGAAGAATTCCTAAGCACAGGAAGTGTTTTCATTCCTCACATAGCGCTAGTCCTTCTCTTTCATGCTTAACTTTCCTGTATTTTAACTTTGAAAAGCAAGCAATGCAATAATTGAGGGCTCTTTTCATCTAGGAAATGCTGCAATTGTGTTTACGGTATTCCTAATTTTCACTACTACGATGGAGCTACTATGCAAATAGGAGCTCAATTGCACCAAAAACGCAGCAGGACAATTGCGCTCGGGATAAAATTGCACTGCAAACATATCGCATTACTGAAAACGGTGTAAATCCAATGCCCACTATGTAACCACAACTCCCATAACTTTCGGGTTCACCTGCACCAAAGTGACCAGGATGGCGAGAATCAATGTACGCCCACCATATACCCCTCAGTTGTCCTTTAATTTCATGTAAATTTATGCAGCTTAAAGGGAACCTGTACTGAGTAAAATTATTTAAAATAAACACATGAGGTAACTTCAAATGAACATTACATAGAATACCTTGCCACCAGATCCTCTCAGAAGCTCACCATTTTCTTCTGACAATAATCCCTTCCAGTTCTGACAACATTTTGTCAGAGCTGAAATATATCAGTTGCTGTCAGTTACAGCTGAGAGGAGAACTGATGTGTCCATGTTTCCCTATGGCTCAAGTAGGCGATGTTACCGTTTAACTGTGTGCTGACCAGAAAGCTGTTATTGGGTAATGGCCATTTTCAAAATGGAGGACGGAGAATTCCATTGATCACAGTGGATAAACAGGATGCAGTAGAGGAGAAAGAGATTGATAAGTAGAGTACACGGAAGGTAAGTATGACTTGTGCATGTTTATTTTGACTTTTAATTTTCAGTTCAGGTTTTCTTTAAAACTGGAGCAATCAATTGCAGCAACTGATGAGTTTAATCAAATTCTAAGCTGCATATATATTTGCATAAAACCAACATAAAATAAGCATTAGCTTGAAGTTATTAGCATCACGTTGGCCATCTCTAACCTGTACATGCTGACAAAAAAAGAGACATATAGGAAGAAAGATGGACAAAGGAATTTCTTCTAAAACAAGGACAGTTGTGAGCGATGGAGAAAGGACTGTAAGCTAAAGGAAACATTTCATTTTCCTAGGCTAACCACACTGTATTTCACATTTGTCAGTTTACCTCAATGAACAATTGAAATAGCTGAAGTGCTGCAGGCTAGGCTTAATGCATGAGTGGTCACTATTAGACAAGCATGAAGACCTGGCAGCCTCTACAGGTAATAGCTCTCCTGGGCAGGAAGCTAAAGAACTGTTCATCATGATAACTCCCATTGTATTTTCAATGGTTTGGAAATGGCTGGCATACCACCTGTGGGCACACCTACCTTCCACCTTCAAGACTGCCACTTTGATGGATAACTTATGAAAATGCAGTTATATAAAACAATCTAGCTATATAGAACCTATTGAAAAGAAAAGTGTTGTTTTTTTAAAACTGATTGAACGGTTCAATTGTCCACCTGCACAGTATAAATACCGGGCCAAATACTGTATGTCCTTTCTGCCTGTGCACCCTACCTAGGCCGTTCCACTTTATTCTGCCTAAATTATTTATGGCTATGGTGATCTGCTTCCACTGGGTTTAGTCAGTGGAATCTCTTTTTGTCTCAAAGTCAAAGGCGCTCCGAGGGCCAAGAGGTCTGAGGTGACAACCTCAATGGACTGTAATAAGATGCAGTTCTCATTTCATCTGCACCAGATGTCTTCTGCAGAGCTGGATCATCCACAAGGTAGTTGCTTAGGGCCTGAAGATGCGTCCCTGTGATCTTGCTGCCGGGAGACTTGGGCGCAGGATACACCCGATATGGCTTATCCTGCTGCTGCACAAGTTCCCAGTAGCGTTAAATACTATTCCCCCTCTAGGTCCATGTGGATGGTGGGGAATGATGTAATTCGGCTTCCAGCTATTGCTGGCGGCCGAATTACAGTGTTTTAAAAGTAACTTCAGCTCCGTCTTCTGACGGCACCAAAGTTACTCACTAGTGGCTATAGCCGTATTTCCTATTATGGTCTATGGTGGCATCGGCTGCGCCCAAATCTCCTGCACTGTTATTACAGCGCTCCCTGAAGATAGTCTAGGGACCTGGCATTTCCTACCCCCCACTGAATCTTACTAAAAAAAGCCACATTAAATGGGGTCCTAGGCAAGTACCAACTTTGGGTTCACCCATGATGGCCACCTGGCTTTTTTTGTAAGATTTGGTGGGGGCTAGTGCCAAGCAGGCCCCTAGTCTCGCTTCAGGCCCTAGGCACATGCCTAGGTTTGCCTTATGGATGATCCAACTCTGTCCCTCCTCCTTGGCAATCTCAGGCTACCCACTCACCTCAATCTTGGCGAGCTCCATTCCTAGAGTGTCGTAGATGTGCCCCTTACCACTGAACTTAGGGCACATGGACTATTTCCATGATGTGCTGTCCGTTCACAGTGTCTTCAAAGCTGGGAAAACACTACAAGGGCCACTGGAATGTTGGTAACGCACTACAGGGGCCACTGGAATATTGGTTACACACTACAGTGGACAGCAAATTGCCGGCAGAAAATAGAAATCTATGGACACACCAAACGGGTCAGAGTGTTCTCGGCTAAGGGGGTTTTAAGGCAACAGTTTCAACTGAATGCTGTAAAGTAAAGCAGGGCTATTCAATGATGTGAAGTGCTGACTGGGAGAAATGAATTAGATAAAACTGTCACATCAACCAGTTCTTTTTTTGAAGAAGACCACCACCCTGAAATAACAAATTGATGAGTGCTCCATATCTCTATCCGTTTCCTATTTCTTATTTTGTAGGTTACTGAAATAAAGTCTTTCATGCCTTCCCTTGTGCACAATGCCCATATCAGCCTCTACTGGACATGATAATATTAGCGGAAGCCATGATGCATAAAGCCTGGGACAGATACTGTAAGGTGCCCCTTTATCTTCCATTATTATGAGATATGCTCAACAGAAGCAGCAATTGTTCCGGGTTCCAGATCGGATTCCAGTAAGAGGGTCTTTGTGCAATATGGGCAGATGGAGTTCTCTTGTCACTAAAGCTGTGATTGGAAGTGGTTCTGCAAGAGGTTGTGTGAACTCCATGGCCCATCTTTCTCCAGTGGTATCACGTTAACACATAAAGTGCAATCAGTGGGGCTGTGAGACTCACAGGAGACAGTAGTCATATCACATAACTCCTGACAGTTTGAGTGGACAAAGACAGACACTTATGATAAACACAAGCAGACTGGCCTTTTGTTCCCGCTATCAGCTGGTCATTTAACATGCCCATCCAGCACACAGCGGCTCAGGAGAGCTTTATGCTAGCACAATGAGCAGAACAAATACGAGACTGTACATTTAACAATAGTCAGAATACATTATATTCTGTTAACTCAAGAAAAAGTGCAGATCATCGTGCAAATGTGTAATATTCTTGGACGTGCTCATGCTTAATATAACATAAAGGTCTCAACTCCTCTCCTGCCAAGACTGCAAAAGTATTTGACTCCAAAGGCACACACTTGCAACTGAAGATGCATACACACGGTTTTATCGCACGAAGGGACAAGGGCTCGGTTCTTTGGTTGACAGTTTTGGGAATGAGAGCAGGACACATGCCTTGCTCTACAATAGCAGAGCGCCATGTACTGTTTCTATGGGAGAGGAGGGACGACAGCAGGGCGCACAATGGAGTGGCTTCTGGCAGGAGAGGTAAGGTGGGGAACGTTATTGTTTGAGGCTCCTTTCACACATGCTGCGTCACAGAGCAGTATACCCCCCCCCCCCCATTAGTCTCTATGAGACTGGCCACAGTACCCATGGTGTAACGTGATGCAATGGAAGTACTTCAATTGATGCAGACTCTGTAGTGCATTGTCAAGCAGTATAAGGGGTACCACTCAGTACATGATAGCATTAGAGTCAATGGCACTGCTGTAGTAGTGTTGTCCGGAACATGAACGATTCGGATCTTTGATCCGAATCTCTTTTGTGAGTCGAATCATCCGAATCATCAAAATGAGTGATTCGGATCGCAAAGGGGCGGGGCCAGGAGCGACCTCCCCCCTCTCAGCAGGCTGCGGGGTCCTGGAAGCAGAGCAGAGATGGATCGCTCTGTTGGAGGGGAGCCAGGGACAGGTAGATGAGAGAGAGGGGACATCGGTGCCACTGCCAGATATGTGTAGAGCACACATACTGGCTATAAATGTGCTGCTCGTTATAGGCTGTCTGTTCCGTAGTTGTGCAGTGAATAAATTGGAAACTTTTGGCTCAGCTCAGTAACTTTGCAGGCAGTGTGCTGGGCTAGGACAGGGCAGGCACTGTGATTGCTGTGCAATATGATCCTCCTGCTCTAAACAGCTGCACTTCACTTCTGGGAATGCTTTCTTTCACTGTGTGACGTTTGCATTCAAAGTATACAGATGAACATATAGGTGAAATATATGTAAAGCACGTGGGTATTGTGTGCAAAAAACATTTCTGCTCTCTGCTCGTCCCTCCTCCCTTCTCTGTCCACTCCCCTTCTCTGTGTGTCCACCTCCCTCCCCTTCTCTGTCCACCGCAGGGAAAGACCTGTCCTGCTAGTCATTTCACCCCCGAATGCTTCCGTAGTAAAATGATCCGAGATTCGGATCAAAGATCCGGATCTTTTCAATGATCCGATTCGAATCATCCGGATCATTGAAAAGATCCGAACTTCGCATCTCTACGCTGTAGCAGTGCGGTACTGGTCACATGACAAACTTCCTGTCTGGAAATGTGCACGTGACTGAGGGGGGGACAGCCGTAAGTGACGTCTGAGGTCTCTTGCGTACACGCTCGAAAGCCTGCAGATTTCACTGTCGGCTCAACCTGTAGCAAGGACAAATCTGCACACAATAGTGCAGTGCGCTGCGATAGGTTCTTCTGCCGTATGTAAATTGCATGTACCATGTGCGAAAGTAGCCTAAAGATCCAGTGTTCTAGATCTTTAAGTGAGCTTGAGGGACATCTGTACACAAGCTAGATTCTTTGCCAAGGCGCTCATGAATGGCCAGCTCAGTTGACTTTAGTTTAGCTTGTAAAGTAGACCTTTAGTCTACTATAAAGGATACCCGAGGTGGCATGTGACATGATATGTATGTACAGTGCCTAGCACACAAATAACTATTCTGTGTTCCTTTTTTTCTTCATCAGCTTGAAAGAGTTAAATATCAGGTATGTAAGTGGCAGTTCCTGTCTGAGTCAGACTACAGTGTGACCCTCAGTGATCAGAAATGACAGCTACCCTCTTTCCCCGAAACGAAGACATCCCCTGAAAGTAAGCCCTAGTAAGAATTAAAAAAAAAACAAAACAAAAAAAACCTTTTTGTACATCATGTAGCTAGCACTTGGCTAGCTACATGTGTTGTCCGATTGCCGCCGCGATCTGCGGCGTTATACGCACCCCCCCGCCGTCGCCCAAGCTGGCGCAGCCTTTTCCATCACCACCAGGCATCGCTATGGCGAGGATCGGGACTGCGAATGACGTTGACGACATCAGACGTCATGTCTGATCGTCGCCATAGCGTCGACCGAAGCTGAATGAAGAAGTTACGGCTCTTGCGGGATCCCGGAGTGTTAAATATAGCCGGCGGCGATTGGGGGCAGAACACAGCACCTAGGCAATCAGGGGACACATGTAGCTAGCCTAGTGCTAGCTACATGATTTAAAACAAGTTTTTTTTCTGAAAAAAAACCTCAATTTTGAACGCCACTGAGGTTAAGGTATCTGTATACTATTCACATTTTCTAACAAAAATCTATTAAAGAGACTAACAAAATCTTCAGCCTTTTTTCTACTATCCTACAAGTTCCTATATCTATTCTAAAGTGCTCTGGCTTACTGCAGCCTTTTTTAGTTGCTCCATTGCTGTAATAAATCAAATTTACACTCCTTTGTCAGGCTTGTCGGCCCAAAGAGGAAGTGGCTGTAATTGTTTACAGACAGGAGGAGGTTACACTGATAGCCCTGCTCTGAGTCTTTCACACACTTAAAACTGCAAAAAGCAGAGCTCACACATTCCCTGCTCTCAGTAACTCAGTATCATCTACTGATAAAAGCTGATAATTGTGAGAAGCATAGCTCATAGACTATTGCAGAATGCAGACACGGACCTGCTATCAGTAATCACTACTAAAGATTGCAGCATTCTTTACAAGGTAAAACTTCTTCTAAACTAAATATACTTGAGGCTGAATTTATTGTTCAATAATATAACCTTTCATGGAAACTATAATGCAGTTTACAGGAACATGAAATATTATGATGAACTTCCTGTTTGGCAGCCATATTTTTTGTTTACAAAAACTGCTTTTTTTGGGCCAGGATCCTGGTGGAGAGCAGCGAAAATGTGATAGAGGGGGACAGGAGATGAAAACCTACAGGCTGGTATGTTTAGTGATGAGGCTTTTAGGTTACAGATTCTCTTTAAAAATAAGACCATCTGGGTTGTTACCTAATTGCAGCTGAATATGGCTGGCAGCCAGGAGGCTGAACTACTGTATTCCAAAACAACAAGCAGTTCATCCACCTGTGGAACAGAGGACTAATATGTTCTATGTTACTGTAGGTAAAAGGCATTGTGTCAGGTTATAACAAATACATATTTGTGCACCTTTACTGTAAGAATGTAAATCCACAAGTCTTCAAGCAGATATTTACTGTAAATGCAAAAAGTATAATGTCAAAGCATAAGTGTACTAATTCTAGCCTCTAAAGGTGATACGGACATGTCCATGAGTACTGTAAAACTAGTTTGGTCTTTTACCTAGCTTGTCATCCTTTCAAATACTAGCAGGCTACAGGAAGCTTAGTACAGCTTCTGTTTTAGAAAGGACACCAGTCTAGATCCCCTCTTCCATTGGCTCAGGCATTTTTATTGGGCTGCTGCAGTAATTGGAACTAGTAGTAGTTATAGCAGTCAGCACAACAATGGCCACTTTACCTGGACTGCAGCATGTCATGACTAAAGGCCCATACACACGTCGGATTTTTCTGAACGACCCGTCGTTTGAACGTTCCGTCGTTCAGTCGTTTGCACGCCAAATCCGACGTGTGTACAGACTATCGTTCGGGTGATAAGACTGGTTTCCAGCGATCCGCCCGGAAACCAGTCTTATCACGCGAACGATAGTCCGTACACACGTCTGATTCCGCGTGCGAACAACTGAACGACGGGACATTCAAACGACCCGTCGTTCAGAAAAATCCGACGTGTGTATGGGCCTTTAAGCTTAGTTCTATTTCTAGCGTTTACACAGCAGCCACAGACTTAACTTTAAATAAGCCTGATAGTTCTGTGAATAAGAAGGAAATTATTCCCTCTCCAAATAGAGTCCACTTCAAAAGACAGCTTACAATGGTGCAAACTTTGAAGTAAACCCAATCAATGCATAGAGATGAACTTGCAGTTTGGGCTGCACAACAAAGCAGAGAGCTTGCACTCCTTTTGGTGGACAAACTAGCCATACAATACTCAATTATCACTTCACCTTTTAATCAATATTATGACGATCAATAATACAATGGATATAATTAATTATTTTACAACAGACTATAAACCAAGACTGTGGAAACAATAAAATACCTTCATAGTAAACTTCCAGGGATGAATATATCTTACATTTACTATACCAGATTTGATCATACATTGTATTTTCATACAGATGAATATTTAGGACCTAGGGACTAAGCTCACTCTAACAAGATTCTACTGTATATTTTGATCAATATTAGAGTGTTTGAATATTGTATGACCAGCTTTAGTTAAGCTGCCCAGATACACCACAGTCAGACATTAATATAATATACAGGGCCAGCCTTAGACTTGAATAACCTGAGTGATTAATCAGGGTGCCACAATATTTTTCCTTGGAAGGAGTGCTGGGACCTCCATAAACCTCTCTACCCACCATCATATGCCTCTGTGTAGCCCAGTGATCACGCCCTGCCCCCTCACACAGCATGTGGCAAGGGGAGAGGATGATATGGATGGCTGCAGCAGCTTAAAGGAACACTATCAATTAACATGTTTTTTTTTTCCAATTGAGATAGGAATAGTTTGGAAAGTACTGGTGTATACATTTGAATGCTTCTCTCTTTGTTTACTGTTATCTAATTTTCACACTTCATTATCGCCAAAACTGATGGAACCATGAGGGGAGGGGGGATTCCCTTACAATACATTTATTAACCCTGTGTGAGAGAAAGCTCTCAGAGAGCTGTCTGCAGAGCAGAGGAAATTTCTTATGTGCAACTTAAACATTTGTAATAGTATGCAAACTCTGCTTCAATATTATACTGTTCTTAGCATGTCAGACTGCAGAGATCCATCTATGCAAATGAGACCGAACTAAAAACTACACACAATGAATTACAGCTTTTAGGTGGCCATACACTTATTTGCAGCAGATTCGACCTTCAGGTAGATTGGACTTTACAGGCATCTGCCAGAAATCTAGGAACAGTAGCAATGGACCTCTAGCTCAACTGCAAAGTTATTCACCAGGGAGTCAACCAGTGTGCACTAGGATCCAGCGTTGTGTCAGCAACAGTCACTTCAAAGAAAGGATAACTGGGTCTCCACCTGGATTTTGTGCAAATAGCTTGTGTTTAATTCACATTATAGCAAAGAAACACAATGTTTCAGCCTCACGGCCTTTATCAACACTTGATAAAGGCAGTGAGGCTGAAACGTTGTGTTTCTTTGCTATGATGTGAATCAAACACCAGCTATTTGCACAAAATCCAGGTGGAGACCCAGTTATCCTTTCTTTGATCTGCCAGAAATCTGATGTGTGCCACACACTAGGAACAGATTTTCAATAGATTTCAGAATTAAATTACTTACTGGAAATCGATCTAAATGCATTATTGGACCACTAGGTCCAATGCAACTCTAAAGGCTCATACACACATCAGACCATAGTCTTTGGAAATTGAAAGATCACAG
This sequence comes from Hyperolius riggenbachi, assembly GCF_040937935.1. Taxonomy (NCBI): domain Eukaryota; kingdom Metazoa; phylum Chordata; class Amphibia; order Anura; family Hyperoliidae; genus Hyperolius; species Hyperolius riggenbachi. The sequence goes on along the minus strand of NC_090647.1, from coordinate 453,038,181 downwards.
ACCAATTTTACCCCCTTCCATGTAGTATGAGAGCCATACCTACACAGTCTATTCTATGGAGCTGAACTCCCCATCAGACAGAAATCTTTGCAAGATGTTGCACACAAAGATGCTGTAGACATTCAAAAGATCAGTATCTGCAAAAGATCTGTTACTGTAAAAGATCCGTTCCTGCAAAATGCATTCATAGTCTATATCTGCAGATCCTCATACGCACCTTGTTTAACAGACATTCATCTGCAGATCAGATCCACCAGGATGGATTTTCAGATCTGCAGATGAATGTCAGTTAAACAATGTGTGTATGAGGATCTGCAGATCTCAGACTATGAAGGCAATTTGCAGGAACGGATCTTTGGCAGGAACAGATCTTTTGCAGATACTGATCTTTTGTGTCTGTACAGCATCTTTGTGTGCAGCATCTTGCAAAGATTTTTTTGTGATGGGGAGTTCAGCTCCATAGAAAAGACTGAAGGTATGGCTCTCATACTACATGGAAGGGGGTAAAATTGGTCTGTGATCTTTCATTTTCAAAAGACTATGGTCTGATGTATGTATGTGGCCTAAGGGTCATCGATCTGCTGTCAGCAGCAGATCAACCTAGATTTTCTATCCTGTCAGATCAATCGAAATCTGCTGCAAATTGATTGAATGGGGAATTTAATAGAATCTATTTCTGATCGATCGATTCTATAGAATCAATTGATCACTGAAATCGACCTAGGTATGGGCCCCTTTTGCCTTTGGTATTTAACATGAAAAGTAGGAAAAGGTTTACACAGTAACTTAGAGGCTTAAAGGAACCCTATCAAACTAAGTGTTCTAAAATGACAATGTACAAATAATATTTGACAGACTAGCAGCTTGTGGGATTTGAAGCTTAAAGAGCGACTGAAGCGAAAAAAATATATGATATAATGAATTGGTTGTGTACTATGAATAATTACTAGAAGATAAGCAGCAAAGAAAATATTCTCATATTTTTATTTTCAGGTACATAGTGTTTTTTCTAACATTGCATCATTCTCTAATATGTGCAGATTACACAACACTCAGCCTTCAAAATGATTCTTTCAGAGCAGTCTGTGAACTAATGACCTCTCCTCTGGCAGAGGAAAAGTAAAAAATTAACAGTTGAGATAATAAAAGTCAGAAAACAGCCCTCTCCACGACTTTGAAAGTCGTAGAGCTTAATAGCTTTTTTGTATAGAGATAACTGGAGTTTCTTAACTCTTCCCGTACTGGAAACAATTAGACTGATGTATCTGATCTTAATGTTTTATTTCTTAGCTGTACTACACATACAAATCATAAATATCAATTTTTTTTCGCTTCAGTGTCTCTATAAAGGGAAGGTTCAGGGTAACCTTTAAAAAAATAAAAATCCATATCCACTTACCTGGGGCTTCCTCCAGCCCGTGGCAGGCAGGAGGTGCCCTCGCCGCCGCCGCTCCAGAGGCTTCCGGTCGTCTTCGGTGGCCGACCCGACCTGGCCAGGCCGGCTGCCAGGTCGGGCTCTTCTACGCTCCAAGGACGGGCTCTTCTGCGTCCCACGCGGGCGCGCTGACGTCATCGGACGTCCTCCGGGCTGTACTGCGCAGGCGCAGTAGTTCTGCCTGCCACGGGCTGGAGGAGTAGTTCTGCCTGCCACGGGCTGGAGGAAGCCCCAGGTAAGTGGATATGGATTTTTATTTTTTTAAAGGTTTCCCTGAACCTTCCCTTTAAGCCATCTTCTCACTCATCAATAGGAATGATCAATGAGTTGCAAATATTTCGGAGTTTATGCAAATGTATGTACATTTTTATGTAAATATATGGCACTTGAAAATGGACCAATCAATTTAAACCTGGGTGGGACTTGATTGGTCCATTTTCAAGCTGCCTATATTTGCATAAATTTAGACATATTTGCGTAATATGTTGGCGCTATATAAATCTAATAAATAATAATAAATCATCCCTACTCATCAATCAACCTCTGTTCTCATTACTCATTCTATTGTCTCTCACCCCTGACACTCAATGGCGTCCAGTCTCCCCACCCAGTACCCTTCATGGTAACACGGTTTCTCCCTCCCCAAGACCATCAGATGTTCCTTTCCCTAAATTAGTATAGGTAATCAGGTGCCCCCCTGTGACCGGCGGACACCAATGTAAATCGGTAATCATGTGACCAGGCAACAAGTTGGATAGTAGCAGATTAGCTACTACATAGCAAATAGTGATTGCAGCTAGTCTATTTGTGATGATCGGCTACAGATAGTGGTCGTTTTTCACCACCGATTAGTGTTGCGTATAACAAAGAAGTGGTTAGTGTTAGGAACTAGGAAAGGAGGTCGGTGTTAGAGAGGATTTATGTGAGAATGTGTGTGGGGGGCAGGCCAGTCTGTAGTAAAATATCAGTAACCCCCCTTCAGTATAAGTAGTTGGGTGGCTTCCCCCTCCCGGTATAAGTAGCCAGATGACACCCCACCCTCTTTTTCTCTATAGGTAGCCAGAAACAACCACCTTCAGTACAGGTTGCAAGAAATCACTCTTCCCCTCCAGCGTAGGCAGCCAGATGCTTTCCCCTCCCCTCCTCTTTCAGTACATTTAGCCAGAGGAGTCTCTCCCCCCCCCCCCCATCCTTTTCCTTTAATATAGTCAACCAGATGTCACCCCCACTATTGGTGCCCTGATGTCCCCTTACTTCATTAAATGTAGCCAGAACCACCAACCCCACTCCCCTTCAATATAGGCCATCACATTGTTAGTGGGCAAGTTTATAGATGACAGTATTTTATGTTTCGTTTTTTCATGCCTGCCACCACTAAAGATGCAGACCTGCAGGCTCTCAGAGGATAAATGTATTTTTTGGTTTTAAGTTTGTTCAGGTTTTTCCATGCCTTCCAGCACTAAAGATGATCTGCAGACTCAGGATCAATCAACAGCAGAAAATTACATGATGAACATCAATTTCTTGATCTACCCACTATTGTTTGGAGTATGTTGAATAAGCTTCTTCAGGTCATTCGAAAGTGCAGCTGGAAGCAGCTTATTTGATGGTCTTAAGGAAGACCGGTAGGGTGCAAGAAGATATGGGAAACCTGTGGACTAACTAAAGGCTTTCCACTACTGAGGCAAGAATCTCATTTTTATTTTTTGAAACCGCTTGAAGGGTATTTTTATCCCCCCGCTGCCCATCTGATTGAGGCCTTACAGATTAAAAGCCATTGTAAAAACTAATGCTGGGAATACGAGGAGTTTTTTCAGCAGATTTGCTGGCCAATCTATTTTCTGATCACTTTCCATTCACTTCTATGAGAAAAACAATCAAAATCAGATCAGACATGTTGTAAATCAGATTGCGCCATCTGCCAAAAATCCTCATGGTGTATTCCCAGCATTAGGCACATTTTGCCAGTCTATCAAGTATTGATTTGAATTGTCCGTTTATTCAATCAAGGCCAAGTTTAGGTATAGATACATAGTGGGTGTCTATCCCTTGATACGGTTTAAAGCTCTCTTGTCAAATATAGCAGGAACAGCATTACAGCCAATAACACATTTTCTTATAAAATCTGTTATTTTGAAGTCAAAGGCACTAAAACGACTCATGATCACAGTTTTTCAATCAGGGAAACCATCATTTATTTCCTTAGTCAAGAATACTTCTGACTGTGTATATTGTGTATGCCTAGATTTAGCAAGTAGCTGGGTTACCAGGGCTGTGGAGTCGGAGTTGAGTAGTTGGGAGTTGGAGCAATTTTGGGTACCCAAAGTCGGAGGTCTCAAACTGAATCAAATGATCTTTGTACCAAATCCAAAGCCCTGGTAAGTATTAGACTAAGAAGTTGTAGTCAGACCCATTTTGGGTACCTGGGGTCAGAGGTTTCATAAACTGAGGGGTTGGATAATTTTTGTACCGACTCCACAGCCGTGTGGGTTACTCGATTTTTGGCATCAATATCCAGCAGATTCGTTCATAACATTTGACCCGCTCATGATCAATGCTGCACCATAGCTGTGATTTCAATGAATAACCATTTGAAATAGATAGAAATCATCAATCCAGCATGTTGGAAAAATCTTGTTCAAAAGGGCTTCATCGGGTGCACTGCGGCAGCGGCGCTTGATTTGCAGACAATTGAAAGACCACCTGGCCGTTCTCCCCCACCGTGGCGAGTGTGGAAGTGGTGCTTACTGGAGCACCTCCCTCAGTGTTTTCTCTACATCACTACCGGTATGCCTATACCCCCTGACCTGACAGCGCATACATGGTCACCCACTTGCCACCGCGTCACAGGCTACAGGTGCCCCTGGCAGTGATGGAGAGAAGACACAGGAGCGCACCAGTGGATAGGTGAGCTTAAAGCAGTATAAAACCCTGACATAATATTCAATAAAAACAAGTTTTCCTACTTTTTATATGCGATACGGTTATCATATTTGCTTTTGTGCACAAGTATTAGTATTCATTTAGAAATTATACGTTCCCAAAGTACACTTTCTTGCTCTGAAAGCTGACTTTTCATTTTATTTATAACTGCTTTATTTATGTTGTAACAAGCAGAAATGCTTTCTAAATTGTCTGACTTTGTTCAGGGGACCCAGCAGTGTGGGAGAAGTGTTTATTTACATTCCTCACTTGATACAATTAAACACAAGATAACATTATCTACAACTTCGGATGATTTCACTGAACTTTGAAGTCCTGTATGTAACCCTTTGAATGCTGTTCTAGTTAAAAAAAATGCTGGTTGCATATAATATGCTGTAAATCTTTTAGAGCAAAGAATACATTCTGGGTTTCATTCCACTTTAAAGGAGACCTGAAGAAAGTAGTAAATGGGGGCTGCCATATTTATTTCATTTTAAACAATACCAGTTGCCTGGCAGCCCTGTCAGTCTATTTGGCTGCAGTAGTATCTGAATCACACCAGAAACAAGCATGCAGCTAATCTAAATCTCAGAAACACTTGAGCTGCTGCATGCTGGTTCAGGGTCAATGGCTGAAATTAGAGACAGAGGATCAGCAGGACAGTGAGGCAACTGGCATTGCTTTAAAATATTGCAGCCTCTCACTTCAGGTGTCCTTTAAGCATGACTTTCAAACTCCATATGGGCTTGGGTGTACACATTACACGGGGGAGATGGCATGGTTTATGAGGGAATTAGGATAGCAGCCTTTAACTTCAGAGTCCCTTTAAAAATAAGACAAGAGCCAAGGCTGTCTTATGCTTTTCACATTCATACTGATTAGCCGCACCCAGGCTATGCATATACATAGGTTAGGATTTAGTTAGTGTTAGGCCCCTCCCATGGAGGATTGACTTCTTCGCAGTGGGAGGGACGAGTACTTAATAGGTTGCATGCAAGCTGTTAATGGAAACCAACATCCTCCTCTAGTGCTAGACAGGTCATGTGTATGCTCGGTGTGTATCCGACCCCACAAGTGGGGCTTGCACTCTTTTGCAGGTAGGCACTAGTCTGTTTTTAAGTAGCGCTGCTCATTTCCTTGCTATGTACATTCATACTCTGGTCAAACAGGCCCTACACAATCCAAAACCTCTAAGAGGTAAGAACCATCATATTAAAACTTACTGTAAGTGACAGATACATTTCACTTTGGAGCAAATATACATCTTATATGTATACAAATGTATTATAAAATGTTGCAGTTTTCGCCAGTGTTCCTTTATGTCTGCTGATTTTTTTTTCCATGTTTATACACAGAACTTTATGGATAAAATCAGAACTTACACACACACACACTACGTGGTTCCTTCTGTTTTAATAATAATAAAGGCAAACACTTGTTTTCATATAAATCGTACTGTACATGTGCCAAACCCAGACAAAATCTCCCTTTATACAAGATCACGAGCAAACATTTATGTCTAGAAAAAGGGAAAGTCAGTACAAAAAAAAAATGCACAAAAAGTGACGGTCGGATACCTGTGTGAGCAGAGGAAGATTTTAAAAATAAAGAGGAAAATCCTTGTTTGAGGGAAGGGACAATAAGTAATCTTCCATTCTCTCAGTCCTTGCTGGTAGCGATTGTATAGAGGCAGGCAAAGTTGGGGTGCTGGTGAGTTTGTTAGTCAAACAATTTTATTCCAGCTTCAGGAGGTGCCGCCCTGCATCTCTCTTGTATCTGGGGCACACTTAAAAACAATTGGCATGTAACTTCTAAACATTAAAGATGGAGAGATCAACATCCCATAATATATAAACACTGAAGTTCTGAAAAGTGGACATTAAAAAGTATGCCGGTAATGGAACCATTTAAGGAGGTCACCTTTTGCAGATCCCAGAACACTAAAATGTCACTTTGAGTCCTCTGCTGGCTGGACACACCAGTAAGTGCCTTTGACAGAAGTGTGTGCAGTGTTCAAATGACTGCTTATGATAAGAGATTTTGGGTAGCAGCACGTTGACAAGAGTGTACTGTACTGGGGTAGCAGTGTTTTACCCAATACTACAATGATTGAGATTCGGTTGGCTGCAGCACACATCTAACGTGGGATTAACAGTATTCGGGGTGGGGGGTAGAAAGCCAGCCACATACAAATATTTAAGGACCTCTCAGTCATGATTCATACAATCCTGAAAACGATGTTTGGTCTCTAATATAGGGGTAAGCTTCCAGTTCTGTCCCCACGACCGACTCTCAAACCCAACTTCGTCCCTCCCCCTGTCTGCCCATTTCCTCATTTCTTCCGCTTGCGCCCTTGGCCATTGCTTTCTGGATCTGGTTCAGGCGCCTGGCGCTTACGATGTCTCCGCTGGTATGCGTGTCCTGGGAGGTGTTTGCTGAGGAGGTCCTTTGCACACTGCTCAGTCTTCTCTAGGCAGGATAACTGCTGGGATTCTGACTCATAGAACAGCTCAGCATTTCCAAACACTAGCTTCAGGTCATTGAGGAACTCCTGTACGGTCTGATAGTTTCCACAGGAACACTTGCTTTGCATGGTCTGGAAGTCCATAGGGTTTGTCACCACTTTAAGATAGTTTTCATCCTCATCTGTGTTAACTGGCTCCCTGAAAGGCAACAAATATATTCACGTAATGTGTATTTTGACAGAACACCACAAAAGCCTAAGCAAAAAAATATTTGCAAACACTGAACATGTAATTGAAAAGTTTTTTGGGGGGAGTCCATACTTCTATTTCTGTAGTTGCACTGAGAGGTTTGGAACAAAGCTGCACACATGGAAGCCATGTTCAGAGTGGAGACAGGGCAGCTGCCATTATCTGTACAATAACCGCTTCTTCAGGACTAAAGCACTGTACAGACAGCCAAAATCCATCGTTATGACTATACTGATAGTACACAGACTATAGCACAGATGACTTTACTGCTCAGCTGCTGGTACCTATGGAGAGGAAACAACATCGCCCGTCAGGGATCAGGAACCAATCTCTTGGAAAGCCTTGCATGGCTGTGGCAGTGCAGATGAGTCGATGGCTTGAAAGCAGGTAAGGTGTTCTGTTCTATGCGGGTGGGGGAGGGAGTGACGTCATGCTGTGGTAGGGACAATTGGAGAGAACAATGCTCTTGATGGAAGTGATCTGCCAGGATGGATTGCTTGCCTAGTGGTTGAGAAGGCTCGTGGCTGCCATGCATACTCTGGATTCTCTGCAGAGGCACCTCAGCCGACTCATCTAATGTGTGTATAGAGCTCAACAGTCAGCACAACTGTACATCTGCTGTACAGTCAGCTTAAAGGGAACCAGAGACTAAGCACCCTCCTGTATTTTACCATATATATCAGTGGGAACATTCGAGAAAACACCTACCCTGCTCTCTGTTTCATTATTTACTGTTCAGATTGCTTCTTATCAGCCCAGATAAAATCCCCGACTGAGCATTCAGTCTGGCTTTGTTCAGGAATCTTTGTTTCAGAGTCTGTCTTCTGTGCTCTTTTCAAACCCAAGCCTGCCCCCTTGTGGCTCTGCTCAGGAATCATTATAGCTGAGTCATAGCAAAGCCAGACAATGCTCAGTCGGGGATTTTATCAGGGCTGATGAGAAGCAAGCTGAACAGTAAATAATGAAACAGAGAGCAGGGTAGGTGTTTTCTCTAATGTTCCCACTGATATATATATGGTAAAATACATGAGGATTCTTCATCTCTGGTTCACTTTAATAACCAGTCAGATCAGATCATCTGATGCAATAAGATGCTGGAATTACTTCGACAGATCAGATCTGAATGGAAATTCTTGTTTTTTATTTATCACCCAAAGGATTTTTAGACTAGTAGGTGACGAGTGGTGATTTCACCTCCTGTCAGCTGCTCTCCTTTAACGGCTGGGTGCTTGTTAGTGCTCAGTACCAGCGCTAGACAGGCAGCCCCCCCACAGAGTTGCATCTGTACTCTGCCACCAGGTAACACCTGCCACTAATTCGGCTGCATTAAAATTGCACTGGCTGGCGGCAGACAGGATGCTGAACTGCTCAGGTAGTGCACAGTTCAGTCATCCCTCTGAAAGAGGCCAAACTACTTCTGGGGAACTTTTGTCTGTTGTGGGCTGCTGCTCCCCTTTCCACCACTCCTGAATCATCCCTAGGGAGCTGCACACATGCCTTTTAGCCTGCACAATGTTAAGACTCTTGAATTAGTCAACATTTTTCAGAAAGTGAACATTTGGAACTAGACCATCAATAAGATGTTAATTTTTCCCAAGCTGTCAAGCTGGTGACCACTTGCATTTGATTGAACCAATTTCAATCTACATTTAAACTGCAACAACCAGGGAATAAAAAACATCTTCAATTAATTGATCACCTGACTGACACACCTGCATATGTAGGCTTTGCTGATCGACCATACTCTTTTTCCTGCAGACTTCTATATGTTTGCTGTGAGACCAGTTTCTCCACAAGATTTACATCCGTGCATGCTTGCACTGTGTCACCATGAGCCACAATCTGGTATTTATATTCTCTAGTGGGCTCAGGAGAAAATATCTACTATATAACAGCTTAGACAAGATATAAAAATAACCCCGAATAACTGGCATTCTTAAGCAAAGGGCATCATACCACCATTGCTTCAGAATACTCGCTGCTTGCGTTTGTGGAAATGGAAAGTGCAGCCTATGGCCAGCTAAGTGCCAGATAAACTTTGGTTACATTAGAAAGCACTGGTATTAAAAACACTCACAAATCACTACAAGTCTGTTTTTAGCATGAAAGTTTCAGTACTTATAGGACTTAAATATGCAAAGTAGTAAGTGTTTGTATCGCACTTTAATGACTAGAAATAGAGAAATAGGATGCCTTTTTAAATCTTGAAATGTCTCTTAAAATCCACAAAATGTGTTCCCATCTCTGCCTATGCTGTGCTCTGAGCTGCACGCTGGACAGCACTGTGCAAGAACAGTAGCTGTTACCATACATCCCGGTCCTGGAAACACCCACCAGGAGCTCAGGGATCACAAGGCAATATACAGGCATCAGAACAAGTATGGCATAGAGCACAGGTTCTTAAAGAGAACCTGAACTGAAAATAGTCAAAATAACCATACGCAGGTCATACTTGCCTCCTGTGTAGTCTACTCAATTTCTTTCTCCTCTTCTGTGTCCCATTTGTCTACTGTGATCAATGAATTTCTCCATCCACCATTTTAAAAATGGCCATTACCCCATAACAGCTTCCTGGTCAGCACACTGTAATTTCACCCACTTGAGCCATAGGGAAACATGAACATTTCCTTTCACATTCAGTTGTAACTGACTGCTGTGTGTATATATATATGTATATATATATATATATATATCTCTCTGACAGCAACTGGTATATCTCAGTTCTGACAAAATATTGTCAGAACTGGAAGGGATCGCTGTAAGAAGAAAATTGTGATTGTGTATATAATATTCGGTACTTATCCGTTAGCCGGGCGCATCCGGCAGGTGGCACTGTTGTAGCGAATTTCATTCATGCTTAGTTAACGTAGTGCTGTGTGAATGGAAGCGCCGCAGGTGGCGCTAATTGCATTGATGCGGCACATAACAATAACGGTGTTAATGGGAACTAATATGTATTTCAAGTGGCCGGAACTGTTACTTAATGCAATTAAAATGAAGGCGGCGGCAATTTAACAGATGAAGCCACCGCCTTCGTCTGTTCTTCGTCTTCTTCTCCCACTTTGCCCTCCTCTGGCTTCTATACAATGCTGGCAGCCTGCGGGGACATGCGTCTCCCCCCAGAGTCGTTCGTCGCGGAAGGGAATCCTGTTTGTTTTCTTGCGACGAACGACTCTAGGGGGACACGCGTGTCCCCCCCCCCCCCCAGCTGCCAGCATTGTATAGAAGCCAGAGGAGGGCAAAGGGGGAGAAGAAGACGAAGTGTGTATGGGCCTTTAGAGTAACCAGCAGGTAAAAGGCAGTAGCTGCATCCCCCTGTCCACAAACTGAAAAGAAAAAACACACCCACCACTAAGTCACAGTAAACTAGTGCACTCACCTGAACGGCCAGCTGAATCTGTATTTTATAAGTTTACATAAAATGTCCTCGCACTTTTGTAGCTCTTGGTTCTGGCGGCGTGAAACTGGCTTAGCCCGGCGTATCTAAAGGAGGCAAGGGAAAAGTAAGTTACTAAGACACTTCAGTCAAATGAGGAAAATACAATGGCCTGGCAAGTTAAACAAATGAGCACAGCGTAAAGGTAACTAATGGCACAGCAGCATTCCTAACAGTTTAAAGAAAACCTAAAGTGAAAAGACCATGACTTCCTGGGAAACCCGCCAAACTATTACAATGGCTGCTGTAATGATTTCTGTCTTAATATGGAGTATTGGAACACCTATGCAGATCACAAAGCAACAATTCTGAATGCCTTCTTGCTTTCCTAAGCTATTTTACAAGGAATTTACAGGTTACCATTTACTTGACTGTGAAAGTTCTACAAGTTCGGTTATGCTAAAATTAACTTTTCTACTGTCACTGTAGTAGATCGTGCTCAAACGCAGATTCGGTGTTCACCAATCCTAAACTATCTGTTCTAACATCATACTGTAATAAAATCTAGTATCACTTTTTCCCTACATGCTGTCTGGAGTTCCACCTGCTGGCTACAAATGGTAATACTCACTTACCTGGTTCAACAGAGTAAGCAAGTTCAGGGTGACCCAAAACCACTAGGAAAGTATAGGGGACTAAAAGACCGAAAAGCCCTCCTACTAAAAAAAGCAATGCTTAGTGTGGTTTTCCTTCTTAAAACAGAAGGTATTTGCGATAATTCATATTTAAGTGTGTAACTGGTTACCCACAATGCACACTGCTAAACATGCAAATTATCTCTATGCCCCAGAAGCTAGACTTATAGAAGATTCACATTCTTGGAACAGAGAATAAACATTTAACTTCTGCATGCAAAATGGCCCGGGGGTGGGGGGCTGGGAAGGGTGAATTAAAAAAAAAAACAAAAAAAAAAAAAAAACAGATAGGCTATATACTGGCAATATACTGGCAGTTTTACAATGCTTGCAGTGTATGATAACTAATTATATACCCTTTATGCTCTGGTTCTAACAGTGCATTGGAGTAACTTTTCCCGATTGAACTTGGGCAGATGTCTTTTTTTCAACTAAACCATGTAACTTTCAGCCATGAAGTGTAGGTTGCAACATGTTTAGTTTTAAATCTGGTCAACGAAAAATATTTCTTATGGGGCTCATACACTTAACGATTTTACCGTCGATATACAGCAGATTCAATCACTGATCGAATCTGCTGTGAAATCGTTGCGCATACGCTGAACAATCGATTTCCGTCCGAAATCGAAAGTTCCTGTCGATCCGTCCGTGCGGAAGATTTTGCTCGATCGCCGGGTCGGGAGTGCGTCGATAGCGGCGTTCGAATGTCCGATGATAGCGGCATTACCTGATCCGGCCGGCGCAGGCTTCACTTCTTCCTGGGGGGGGTGGGTGGGAGGTTGACTCGCGCGCCGGCCGGATCAGGTAATGTATGCGGGGGGCGGGGGGGGGGGGGGTACTACATCAGCTTCACAAATGGTGAATAGATTTCATGCTGAAATAGATTCACAATCTGTTTGCAGTAAAGGCAGCCATACGACCCCCCTCTGATCAGATTCGATCTGTTGGTCGATCTGATGGCTAGTCGACCAGTGTATGGCCACCTTTAAGGAATAAAATCGATTCACCATCTGTGAAGCTGCCGCCTCTGCATACATTACCGGCGAGTCCCCCGGTCTCCGCTGTCTTCTCTGTGCTCGGCTCCAGCTTCACTTCCGGGGAAGTTTAAACAGTAGAGGGCACTCTACTGTTTAAACTTCCTGTCGGGACAGGAAGACGTGAAGCCTGCCGGAACCCAACGGAGAAGGAGCAGCGGAGACGCGCCGGCGGAGCAGGTAATGTATTGCCGCTAGCATTGGTCATTTGAACGCCGCTATCGACTCACTTGCGACCCGCCGGCAATCGAGCGAAAACTTCCGCACGGACGGATCAACAGGAACGATCGATTTTGGATGGAAATCGATCATTCGGTCAGCGTTTGCGCAACGATTTCACAGCAGATTCGATCACATAGCAGATTCGATCACATTGATCGAATCTGCTGCATATCGGCAGGAAAATAGGTGTATGGGCCCCTTTAGCTGATGGAAAAAATTTGCAGCAGGAAAAAGAACTAATTTAAGCAGCTGCTTGCTTGAAAATTACTACAAAATATGCATAAACACTGAAGTGTCTAAAAAAACATCTTTTTATTTAATAAATGTGTTTAACCTAATAGCCCTAACTAAACCGCTGCATCCTCAGTGCTGTAAACTACCTAAATCTCCCCCAACTCCCCACCGCAAAAGGCAGGACTTTCTTGGTTGTGGATTTTGTTGCCCCTGTGCGCTTCCGTGTGAGGCAGGGCTATGAGCCGCAGCCCTGCCTTACACACGTCTGTCAGTGGCGGATCTCCGCCTCTACCAGCGAAGGAAGACTTAGGTTTTCAGCAAGGAGTCTGTGAAAGCAGCTTTCTTGTTGCTCTTGCTTCTATTTCTCTCTTTAACCGTTCCATGATAGACGCTCCAGGTGACAAGACAGGTTACTTACCACCTCATCTACATCCGCTCCGTTCTCTGGAGGCGATGCTCGCTGTCGGGCAGGTTTGGAGGGCTGTTGATTCTGACTCCTGTTCTGTGGAGGACGCCCACGTGTACGACCGGTTTTTGCTTTAGTGGCTTTGTAAGATCTCACTAAAAGATGGAGAGGGAGAAAAAAAAAAAAAAAAAAGGTAAAGCCAGAGAACATTATGAAGTTGTAAATACACAATATGCCCATTTCACAAGTGAAAACAGAGTGATTACTTGTTTACTTGTAACACACCCCAACCCCCCCTCCCTCCCCCCAACACATGGTTAGAATCCCACCATAGGTCGAAAGGTGATTATCTTCAGCAGATTAATAAAGCAGTGTGGGGCTGATCTTTATTATCCCAGCTCCATAGAGGCAAAAAACATGTCCAGTTACAAATGGAAATACCTGAAACTGATGCTTTACTTCAAGGCTAAGCAAGACTGCTAAGCAAAGTCTGGTACACGTCTGATTGGTCAATTTTAGCTTACTTGCAAAATCTGTTCACCCTCATACTACAAGGAAGTGGTAAAGCTAGCCAATCAAACTGGATGTGTGTATGCACCATAAAACTTGCTGCTCATCCCTGCTAAAGCCTGGTACACATCTTCAAATTGGAATGGCCAATCATTCAACAATTTTACCACCTATATGTGGTACAAGAGTACATCTAGCCAATCTGCTCGTAGTATTCAAAATCTGTTATGTTGGCTCTTCATAAATACAATAAATGTGTTGACCCTCATACTACATGGCCAATCAAAATTGAAGGTGTGTGCCAGGCTTAACACACTTGGCACAGTGATGGTCTGTGAGGATACCGGCCTGCTCTTCGGGAGGATGTGTACCTATAATTAAGCCAGCGGGAAATTTGGGTGCAGGGTGAAGCTAATAAGCCCACCCTTTTCCTGCAAATGTCCTGGTGGCGTTAATTACTATTCCCCCTCCAGGTCTCGAATTCCTGTTTTTTTATAGTAATTTGTGCTCCGTCTTGACGGCCCCCAAATTGCTGTCCAAGCGCAGCTTTAGCTGTAATTCCCTTTACGGCCTATGGTGGCGCCGGCTGCACTGAAATCTCCGACGCTGTTTGTGCATGATTTGTAGAGAGGATAGCCGGAAGCAGTAAGCTTACTGCAGATTCTCTGCAACTTACAGCATGAAAAAGACATGTTTCCAGTCTCTCTTATAGCCCACATTCCACTAATGAAGAGCTCAGATTATTCCAGAGATCATGACAAATCCCTCACCAAATCAGCTTTGCCACAAATGGTTTAGTGTTTATTCCCCCCTCACAAGCACATTATGGAATACCCAGATAGCTCAGGGTGACCCAGAACCACTAGATAAGTGTAAGGGGCTCACAGCAAAGCAAGCTTCAAGGACACACAATCATTGTAGTGGAAAGCAGGCACAACAAAGCTTCCATAAAATTAGGACTGATCTCTGTAGTAGACAACTGTGGAAAAAGAAAAAAACATTTGTTCCCCAGATCATCCCCCTCCTGACTTAATGGCTGCAGCACAGCTGGTGTCGGTGAGAGATGAGTGGAGGAGAAAACAAAAAGGGGGCCACACAGCGGGATGTCACAGTTGCCAAGTTAATCAGTGGGAACGTAACTAACGCGAGGTAGGAGGCAAACACGTGTCGTGTTACCACTACAGGAGCTAACCGTGAACTCCAGCGCCTGTTACTGCTCTGTAACTGCATTCTCTAGAGAGGCGGCTGTCACTGGCCCTGAAATGCTGATCCTGTAGGATCCCTGTGCTTTCATCTTTATGTCCCACACTCACATACAAACGTGTCTCTTGTAAATGAAGCTGCAGCCGACGGCATGCCATGCAGGCGGTTCTTGTGTGCTGGGGCCAACAATTCCCCATTCTCTGAGGTCCTGCAGGATTGCAAAAGCTTACTGCCTGTGTTAACTCCTTCACTGTTAAAACCACAAGCCCAGAGCAGCAAATTAAATAGTGCCAGTCAAGCTACAATGAGATTAGTGATGCCATTTTCGGAACAGTCTGCAGAGTCACTCTAAAGTCAATCCTATTTTAAACCTGTCCATAATCAATACACTTCGCATTCTCTGGCAACCGTGGGGAGCCCTTCATATTCCCCAGTATTCTCTGACCCAAATGTGTTCTGACAATGCTTTTAGAAGATACCAGAACTCAAAAACATGGCAATTACTATCTTTATTTTCCAAGCAAAAGGCTTTAAAGGAAACCAGAGACAAGTGTAACCAAGTTTTATGCATACCTGGGACTTCCTCCAGCCCCATGCGCACAGATCGCTCCCATACCGCCATCCTCAGTCTTCTCCCTCTTCGGTACCGGGTCCCGCAACTTTGGCCAGTTTGCGCAATTGAAGTGCCCTCTCTACAAGTCTCTTCGGCAGCCATTGGAGAGATGCGTAGGGAGCGCACTTCTCTTGCATTAGACTGGCTGAAGTTACGGGATCCGATACCAGCGATACAGAAGACTGAGCACCGCAGTGTGGGAGCGATCCGTGTGCATGGGGCTGGAGGAAGCCCCAGGTATGATTAAAACTTCAGGTTAAGCTTATTTCTGGTACACTTTAATACTGATCTTTTAACCTTCATAACCTGAATCATAAACCTGGAACAAGGATGCAGTGGAGTAAGTACATCACAAGCATATCTGTTCTGAGTCAATGATAAAAAAAATTTAAAATGGGTATATCGCAACAGGCAGGCAAAACAGTAAATGTCTTAGATTAGATTTGAAAATCATCCTTCAAAGAAAAGGATGCACAAAAAGGGGGGGGGGGGGCACAAAATTATATCGCAAGGCTTTGACCACTCTGGTTAAACAGACTACTCCGTACAGACCAATACATGAACACTATGGGGTCTGAGCAAAGACTATTTACAGTGAGAACTCTAGAGGAGAATTGGTCTGGAATAATAATAAAAACTTGCTTCCATACTCTATTGTGCATGCGGGTAAGAATGTTTTTTTTTTTTTTTCACACAAGATGTACAAGATGTAGACTTTGTAGAGGACTGAAGGGAGACTCCAAGGACATGGGAAAGGGAAGTGGCATCAAGAGCTTTGGGATGCCCATGACCCTATTTGTTCACTGGCTGTCCTTCCTTGAATCCACTTTTCATAGGTGATGGATGCATGCAGGAAACAGCCCACACTTGCCATTTTGTAGTTGCTCTGAATCACCAGTCATCTAGTTATCTCAATCTGGCTGCTGCAATCCCTGTGTTTGCCCATTTTTCCAGCTTCCAACACTTCACCTTCAAGAACTGATGCCTAATACAGCTGACTCCTTGACTAATGTAATTAGACTAATGTAATTCACTTCAACAAAGCAAGAAGAAGCTCTGCCACAGAGTCCTACACAGGACTAGATACATATCTGTGCCTGTTCTAAAGAAAAGCAGCTGCTCTAAACTGAACTGCAACACAATGGTTTCTGTTAAGGTGTGTACACACTCTAGACAGTATTCATCAGAAAACAAGCAATTACTGATAGTTGGCGACACACATTTGAATTCAGTGAATGCATTTCGACGGTCCACCAATAAGATTGTTAGAACTGCAAAAATGTGATGACACACGTATTTTGACTGGACTGATTTCTCGTTATGAATGACTAACCACTATTATCGTCTGAACTGACCCGCCAGGACGGATCAATCTACATGGATGACAAATCGCTGGCTTTTTTTTACTGTAATTTGGGCTTTTTTTCTTGCACCATCAGCCAGTCATTCATTTCTCACAAATGCGGTCATGTGTATAGAAGTTTAAGGGGCCCATACACTGGTCGATTGATACTATAGAATTGATCAGAAATAGATTCTTTCAAATCAGCCAATCGATCAATTTTGCGATCGCTTTCGATCATTTTGATCTGACAAGATGGAGAATCTAGGTCAATCTGCTGCTGGCAGCAGATCGGTGGCCCATAGAGTTGCATTGGATCTAATGGTGCAATAATGCATTTAGATCGATTTTCAATAGATTTCCAATAGATTTCATTCAAAAATCCAGGGCTTCCGACTCCAACTCCTCAGTTTATGAAACCACGACTCCGACTCCAACTCCGGGTGCCCAAAATTGCCCTAACGCCGACTCCTCGACTCCTTAGTCTAATACTTAACAGGGCTGTGGATTTTGTACAAAAATCCTCCGACGCCTCAGTTTATGAAATCACGTCTCCGACTCCGGGTGCCCAAAATTGCCCCGACTCAGACTCCTCCACTCCGACTCCACAGCCCTGCCATTGGAAATCTGTTCCTAGTGTGTGGCACACATCAGAGAGATTCCTGTCAGATTCCACTTGACATGCATCTGACAGAAAGCTGATGGTCAAATCTGCTTCAAATCTATAAGTGTATGGCCACCTTTAGACTGGTGTAGATATGCAAAATACCACATGTATTTTTTTTTCCAAGGACATCTATTCTCCTTGTGTAGCCAAGAAGCCAAGGCACACCATGCAGCTACTGGTTTGTTATGCTAGGACTCTCAGGTGTCTTACAAGCAAGAACTTTGTCATGTAGATGAAGCACTTGGTCAGTAATTAGACTTTTTTGCAAGCTGCAATATATGCCAATAAGTAATATTGCAGGTCACTATGCCAAAACAGATCTAGCTTTCAGAGTTCAAGTTTTTTTAAAAAAATGAAAGACAGGACGCTTCAAACAAGAGATCTGCGTTCTAAACATAAAAATAGTGCAGAGGGTAGATGGTTGTTGGCTGGGTTAGAAAGTCATCTCCCACTATTGTGTGGATAAATCAGCAGCTGTTGCTCTGGAATTGTGCCTACTGCCTTTTCATTGTGCAATGCAGAAATTGATAGCATACTTGTGCAATGGCAAAGAAGTGTTCTTGCAAGACCATGAACTATAGATGCTCTTTACAAGTAAGCAGGATAACCCTCCTGCCGGCAGATCTTCTGTTATGGGTGTCATGGCTGACAGCTCTCCAGCTCTGGTGGTATAGAAAACATGTAAAACTACCTACATGAATTTGAACTTCATATCACTATGGACACCTCTCCACATTCAAAAACACTGCAGAAAGTAGCAAGTTATAATTAAAAATCGGAAATGGGAAAATTATCCACAAAGAACAAAAAAAAGTTTTGATTCCTTTACCAGAATTAGGGATAGCAATCAGATTACAGGGAAAATCAGTAATGCTCACATAATGCCAACAGATGTCAGGAATGTTGCATACCAAGCACTGGCAGTGTAAAAGATGTAAGCACTGTGGGATCATCCTCCATGTTTCAAAACTGATGGTTGGCCAGCAGCTGCACCAACCCATTTATGTTTTTGGATGTTTAAAGAGGACCTGAAATAAAACTGACCATGCTTTGCACAACTCAGGATTTCATTTTGAAATTCAAAGGTAATGTTTTGCCAATTTTTTAAATATCTAAATTATAAACATTTGAGTAACTACTTGCAAGCTGAAGCACCCCCCCCAGCATCATTTCACAAGCAGGGAGTGTGGTCAAGGATGAGGTGTAGGGAAATTGTACTTACATCTGATCTTTCTCTCATGTTCAGTGTCACTTCCTGACTCATCCTCATCCTCATCTTCCTCCTCCTCTTCTTCCTCTTCCTCCTCCTCTTCATCATCATGGCTGGATTCTTCAGCATAACTCCTATTTGTGGAAGGCACAACATATCACTCTGAGTATAATAATGCAGCACTGTTTTGATTAAGCAATTATGCTGCTTTTCAGAGTCTCACCTGCCCCGAGAGCTGCGTCTGAAGGTAGCCGGCTGACAGGCCGGGCACAACCATTCACCGTCTGGTATGTTTAGGAGTACTGGCCGCAAACAGAAGAGGTGGAATGCTTTGTTGCACTCATCACACAGGATCAGCTTGTCATCTTCACCTGTGGTGGGGACACAACATGACATGAGTCAGACATATTTAAAGAGAAACCTTAACCCAGGATTGAACTCATTCCAATCAGTAACTGACACCTCCTTTCCCATGAGAAATCTTTACCTCTCTCGAATAGATCATCAGTGGGGTTTGTGTGGCCGATATTGTGGTGAAACCCCTCCCACAGTGTAATGTGATGACCAGGATCCTGACAGATTTTTTTTTTCTGTGAACCTCGTTGCAGTGTAGAAAAAAAAAAAAAAAATTCCCCCAACTGCCAAGCAATCAGTATCTCCCTCTGTGCATATATATATATCTATGAAAACCTAACCTTTTAGCCTATCACATTGCTAGTGGTTGTGGTTATAGCCAATGGCAGGTGGTGCAGTCTAGTTTTTATCTTGTCAGCCAGCAGAAGAGACGATGACGTGCAGGCTCGCAAATCAAACGTGAACGAATGATATGACGAATATCAATTTCTTGATCTCTTCTATCCTTTAACTTCTCACTTTGCAATGTATTGACTTATTCCACTCTACTACTATTTTTCAGTAAATATACTCTAAGCACACCATTGGCTGTCACAAGAATGTGCCCTCCCCCTCCCCAAATAAGCTTGTTTAAAGGACCACTACCGTGAATAATTTCATTTTTAATCATCCCACAGTAGATACATCAATTCTACAGAAGCCTTACTGTGTTATTTTTTGACATGGCCCTTTAATGATACATAGCTCAATGTAACCTGTTTCCGTGAGTCCTTGAACTAACGCTGACGGACTTTTGAATCTATAACTCCACAGCATGGGGAGACTTGTTGTCAGGTATTGTAATAAATGATAAAATAAAAATGATGCCATACAGACTCACGCTGTCCCTCTACCTTTTCTATAGCGGTTATATATCCTGGCAGCCTGCAGGCATTAGGGGAGGCAGCTGTCAGCACAGATTCTGCTGCGCAACGTTCTCCACTTCCTTCAATTCCCCACTTCTCTGTATTACTTCCTAACGCAGCTGAGCATTGAGCCACTCTGGCTGTTTTTATCACCGTAGGTCTGCCTCTGATGACGTGGTAGACTAATGAGCCGCTCCTTGTCTCCATTCATTCGCCTCTGATAAGCTGTTTTTTGCATGCGAGTAATTGATATAGTATAATTGATGCATCTACTTTGGGATTATTAAAAATGAAATTATTTGCGCTAGTGGTCCTTTAAGTGTCTCAGTGACATGCAAGTAGATTACATAGCCACTACAATCTAGATCAATTAACATTTAAAACTGTGTACCTTTCTTGCGACACACTTTGCATCGGGCGTTTTCTGAAGACATATCCCACTTGATGCAAGCATCGAGCATCCCCAAGAGCACATGCATACGTGAGAACGTTTGGGCCTCTCGGATGGCCACTTTCCATTTCTCAACTGCAGATGCAATCTGTGGGAAGAAACACAGATCTGCATTAGTGAATGAAATACATGCATAGTTTCAGGAAGACAATATGCTATATTAATACACATGGAGCAGCACTAGTGCAGGTCTGACAGTCAGTAAGCTGCAGTGGTTTTATCTGTCCCAGAGAATTTTCCCAATGCCAATTAGAAAGTACTTCAGGTAAAACTCATGGCATGATAGGGTCGCAGGCGATCTCTTCACCTCCCCTTCAAGTTGGGCTTTGGCAAACTTTTTAATCTGTCCTCATTAAGACATTGACAGGCGATTTAAAATAAACCTTAAAGGGGAAGAAAAAAAATTGTCCCTGGGGGTAGTTACCTCAGGAGGGTGAAGCCTCTGGCTCCTAAAGAGGCTTCCCCATCCTCCACAGTAGAGGGGATCCAGTGCTGGACCCCCCCCCCCAAGATATTGTCGGCAGCTTGTGAGCATGCACATTAGTGGCTTCCCAGGAAAACAGCCAAGCCCAATCTGGTCTGTTCTACTGCTCAGGTGCCTAAACCTGCACAACAGAGTGGGCCCAATTGGGCTTGGCTATTTCTGCTGGAGCACAAGCGGGAAGTCACTAGTGTGCATGCGCGCAGTGGCAACCAGGAACATTTTGTTTTTTCCCTCCAGAGGTAAGTACATTGTCCCCCCCGGGGCTCTTTTTCCTACAAGTTTACCTGAAGCTTAATGCAAATGACAGAGCACAAAGGAAACAAAACCTTTGGATTTACACATGCAATCTGTGGCCTTGTGGCTCTAGGCCCGCAAAAGCAACTGGGAAGTTATTTTAATGAAGCCACCAATAGTGACAGAAGTGTTGAGGTGGACACACACACACACACTACAATTCATTCGAGAAATCATGATCTTTTATTGAAAAAAGGAAATTTGATCAAAGTGTTGGATTTTTCTAATCAATTTTTCTATGAAAATTGAATGGTGTAGGGTAGAGTGTTAATTTCTTGATGTACAGACTCAATTTTTTTTCTGTTTTAATCATTTTTTCCATAATTTGGGAGGAAAAATTGGACCTGTGTGGTACATTGTAACATTTCAAAAATCTGACCCATCAGTCATAAAAATTGATCGCAATTGTTGAATTGAAAAGAGATTTAAAAAAGAAAAAAAACGCCAGAATAGCCAAGGTCTTTCCCTCAGCTAGCCCCTTCTGTTTCAGGGGATGCAGAGTGATTGGAGACATGCTACATACCTGGTGGTCCTGCCCTCGACTCATCCGACTCTGGAGTCGAGTTTTTAAACTGTTGTCTACATTGTTTCATAAAACAATACCCAGAAACCCGTGGCAAGCTTTATTGCATGCAAAAATTGACTCCCTCACAGCTAAACAAAATAAATTAGCCTCTCTAGTATTTTCAGCAGCCACCATGACTATAGCTAAGAACTGGAAGAAACCGTCAGTTAACTTTGAGGAAGTCAAGGCCAGAATGAACTCTTTCATGGTCAATGAAAAGCTCACAAGCATACTTCGAGACACCCATAAATCCTTTGAGAAAATATGGGAACCCTGGATTCAGCTCGAACACCCGAACATGGAGGATACTTTAATCTCAAGGCTATGAGATGGGCCCTCTCTCTCTCTCTCTCTCTCTCCCTTTCTATTCTCTCTCCCTTCCTTCTTTCTCTAGCTCTACTTCTATCCCTTACCCCCTCTAAGTGCTGAAACGCAGAGGTTATGCTCGCAGCTTGAGCTAACCTCCTAAGCCCATCTACCACCGGCCTTCCTCCTCCCACCCCCCCCCCCCCTCTAGGCCGGCTTCTTCACCTACCCTGAACCAAAGTATACCCCAGATAGCTGGCTCGATCCTCTGAGGTACATTGACTCTACCACAGACACTACCCCCTCCCCCTACTGGGCCCACAGACCCAGGCTACCCCCTTCCTAGTTACCCTTCGTGTTCTAAGTCTCCCCGCTGAGACACATTGGACAAGTAACTTAGTCAACCCACCCTAGCCTCTTTGCTTGCCCCAGCTGAGGAGAAGCATAGCAGGCCTACTTGATGACAAGTTTCACCCCTTCATGTACTGTGTGTTAATAACGTTATTCAAGTTAGGTGACTAATCTGCAACTCATAATCACTTTTCTATGTCCAATGTAATGTATTCCATAAGCTCTGTTGGTCTATGTTCCTTCCCTTATGTTACCTATTGTTCATGTTCAAAAATTTTCAATAAAAACGTTGAAATACAAAAAAGAAAAAAAACAAAAAACTGTATGGGGTGTGGCCACCTTAAGAGCATATCATTTGCATATATTTTTCCAGGACAGTGATTTGGAAAGAATTTTAGCCACAATCTGAATATAAAAATGTAAAAACACTTCATGAAGGCAATTCTATATACTTGAACTAGTTTGCCTTCAACAGTGAAACGCTTGCAGAATATAGTAAGGGACTTAGCCTGTCGCATTCAATCAAGTTCAATCATGCAGGCAATGAGCAGGAACACTGCACTAAAACAACAGCTACTTGTTGGCGAAAACCAATGTCCTGCTGCTTAAATCTTTCCTGTAAAATGGAAGCGGAGCACTTCTGGCGCATCTAATACCTGCATTTAACAATGTGCTGAAACATCAGCTTCAATTATACTCCATAGCTTACATCAACTCACACCTTCCAGGTCAATTATACGCAGTTAGTACGGCTAACCGTTTTCTGTGACGTAATCGTGTACCTAAAAGAAACATTCACAATCGTTGCCTCAAACTAAACATACAGGAATGTCACTGAAAGCGAAAAAGTCACACACACACACACACACACTGATAGAGTGGACTTCCACTGTAAAGTTCTAAAAGTGATGCAACGATCTGCTGCCACCATGTGGACATTCCACATATTCAAAACACTTCATATTGAAGA
Source organism: Hyperolius riggenbachi (assembly GCF_040937935.1). Lineage (NCBI taxonomy): Eukaryota > Metazoa > Chordata > Amphibia > Anura > Hyperoliidae > Hyperolius > Hyperolius riggenbachi. The sequence continues at coordinate 453,014,915 of NC_090647.1, read as the reverse complement.
TCCTATGCCATAAAAGGGGAAGCCCCATCCAAACACTCACAAATGCTATTTTCACCTTCTACAAGGACACCGATGTCACAAATAAAAATGTTTGGAGCACAATCAAAGGCCCCTGAAAAGGAACATATTCATAAGGGGAAGTTGAAACTGTGCAGGGATAAGATGACACAAAGGCCCCAAACAAAAATGGAAAACCTGGTGGTAGCTAGCTGGCACCACATCACAACATTCAAAGTACAAAGGACTGCACAAACAAACTATCCAGCAAGTGATAAATGATACAGTACTTTTATTACAAAGGATGCAAACAAGTGTGAAATGCCAAAATGGTCACGTTCCATACAGGCACAACTAACAGTACAATACCACACACACAAAAAACAAAACCCCAACAGCAGAGGCAGCCTGGAACAAGGAGGGAAACAGTCCTAATAGACAGTTCCCTATAGCTTACTATTACTAAGTGTGTAGATAGACTGCAATCTCTTGACAGATCACAGGGCATACATATAATTTAGCCCCGAGAGGGTAAAGCCAAGAGACGGCTCACCCTGCTTGTGCACAAGTCCCGGCAGTGCTATTTAATATTCCCCCTCCAGGTCATCGTGGATAGTGGGGAAAGATGTAATTTGACTGCCAGGTGTTGCTGGCGGCCGAAATTACAGTGTTTTTATAGTAATTTGTGCTCAGTCTTGATGGTGCCCAAATTACTCACTGAGCACCGCTATAGCCATAATTCCTATTACAGCTTTTGGCAGCGCCCAAATCTCCTGTGCGGTTTGTACAGCACTCCATCACAGGTCCTCAAATGCTAACTAAGGGATAAATGATTGGTGGGCAGTTAACTGCCCACCAGTCTGAGGGCTGATCCCCAGATCCCCTCCAGTTGTGCCAACTCCACCATTCTTGCCCAACCCCCACCGTCCCAATTATAGTTTACTTATTTGAAGTAATGATCTTCTAAAATGTGCTAAAATTTGTGTCTTTCTCTATTAAATCAAGACTACGATTTTTGCGGGGATACACTGCCTGATATGCGATCGTGACCAGACCATTTTTGGAGATGACATTTTCCATACCCTGGCCTCTTCTGCCATCCTCTTTTCCTCATCCTGTTCCTCTGTCTTGGCTGCAGACTCTTCGGACTGAGGCTTACGCTTTTTCTGCTTTGGAGCCATAAAGCCCTGCAGGAACTTCTTAATGACAGCTGCTTGGAGAAAAATAATGCACTCCCCAAAATCTTTCAGGCTATCCAGTGAACGAACCTGTAAAATATACACAATGGCAAATTTAATATTACATCTTTAAAAAAAAAAATTCTGCCGGGGTCCAGCACAAGTACCCATTTTCCTCACCCTGGCTTCAAACTCTGTGGAGTCATCCAGATAACCCAAACCTCCTTTCTGCAGCCTTGTTGCCACCTCCACAATATCACTCCGCAGGAAATTCAAGACCTCCTGCTGCCCATCGCATATCTTCAGGCCCAGATTCTGCTTTCGGGCAAGGTGGATGGAATGTAAAATGTCCTGATACCTACAAGATTAAAACTTCCATAATAAAATCCTGAAAATATGCAATTGTCTGCAAAGATATATTGAATAATTGACACAACTTAAAGGAATCAGGCAAAATGTAAATCTGATTTTCTTACCTGGGGCTTGTCCCACACTGACAGCTCCGTTCGCAGCCAACGGCCCGGGGTCCCTGCACGGTGCAGAGGAAGACCTTGAGGTCATACTTACTGCGCCTGTGTGAAGCGCCGCAATGAATCAAGTTCACGTAGTGGTAGTAGTTCTGCACCTGCGTAGTATGCCACGGACAACGTGGGCTTGATAGACAACGGCGCCTCATGCTGGTGCAGTAAGGATCTCAAAGTCATCCTCTGCACCGTGCGGGTACCCCAGGCCAGCGGCTGCGAATGGAGCGGTCAGTGTGGGACAGACATCTGCGAGGGGTTGGAGAAAACCCCAGGTAAATCGGATTTACATTATTTTGCCCGATTTCTTTAAGATTTAGTTCTAACTTACATCTACATTAGTTATCTAACATTTCAAAGCATCTGCATTAAGGTTTGGTTTCCAGTGCTTTCATTTAGACTTGTCAATCAAACATTAGGGGACACGGAATTCCTTCCATGGTATTTTGCCTGCAGGCAAGATGCTAATGGCTCATTCAGAAAACGCAATGAAAGCAACATATGATGTTACCACTATTGTGCAGTCATGTGCTGCACTTTCACCATGCAGTAGACTTTTTTTTTTTTAAACACACACAACACTATGTAATAATGAGGTCAGTGCTGCACCAGACAGTAATGCAGAGGGCTATGCGATCTGGAATACTACATGGTCACCACATATTCCCAGTATGAATGAGCCCATAGAAGAAACTCCTAATTTTTCCACCTCAAGCTATAGTTTTCTGCTTACCAAAGCATCTGCAGTGACATTTGTATTTCACTTGTAAAAACAGAGCAATTGAGAGCCCACTATATAGTGTAGTATTTTTGTCCAATAGGGTAAACCGAAAACGATATAAGATATAGTCACAAAGGTAGGTTGCTGACAACCACTTTCAAGGCGGTAGGGGAACTGAACCCATCCCCTTGGGGTAGATTAAGATGTTGCTCTCTGTAGGTAGGAACAACGGGGGTACACCCCTCCGCCAAAGGTGGACTAGTTCTACTTTTATCAGAAACATACTTGCCTAAGAGTGAAAGCTCTGGAGAGTATAAAACCTTCCTGTTCCTTTTGCCCAGTCTGTTCCTCTGCCATCAGAAAAGTTATTTGCCCAAAAAGCTCTTCAGAAACAGAGATGGTCAATGAAAATAATTTTTACTTTTATAGTATTTCAATTTCATGTACATTTTATGCAGCTTGATCAAACTGACAGGAAGATACTAGGATTGGTCCAATTTCAAGCTGCATACAGTTTACATGAAATTTGAATGCAAGTAGACATGAATTTGCATCTTACTGACCATCTCTGTTCAGAACCACTCATGTCCCTCAAGGACTGGTGCATCACTACTGCACATATCTGCACTATTGCATGTGCGGCAGTGATTCACTCGGTCCTTGGAACTGCTCGTTCTTGGGACACAAATAGCTCTAGAAAGCTGTTCAGTCCAGCAGGTCGAACAGCTTTACTGCAGAGGAATGGGAAGGGTCTATACTATCCAGGGCCTGGCCTTTTTTAGGCAAGTATCTAACCTAGGCATGGGCAAACTTGGCCCTACAGCTGTTAAGGAACTACAAGTCCCACAATGCATTGCAGGAGTCTGACAGCCACAGTCATGACTCGAAGGCAAATGCATTGTGGGACTTGTAGTTCCGTAACAGCTGGAGGGCCGAGTCTGCAGATGCCTGATCTAACCAGAAGAGAGTCTCCTCACTTCAGTGCCCCGTAAGCACTTGCGAGTCCCCTGCCGTCCTCCCGCGGTCTGCAGTCAAACTGCTATCAGCCTCGGTAAATGCTTCAGTCACGTCCAGTCTGGACGCGACTGAAGCAATGATCGGGGCTGATCGAGGCTGAGAGGCAGATGGTGGTGGATGGCGAGGCACCCACACGTGTTTATGGGGCTGCAGGAAGCCTCAAGTATTGGTTCTGGATATTTTAGTACATGGGAACTATACAAAAAAAAAAAGTCAGGCCCTGTAGGACGCCTTCCATCTCCTTATGTATCGGATTTTTTTTGTTTAGGCGACGGTTCCCATTACTTTAACTTCTTAGGGACCAACGCAGTACAAATCTACGTCGGGCGGGTGGCTCTGCTGTTCTGACCGGACGTAAACTACCGCCCGTTCCCGCCGCTCTGCCCCCGCCGCAATGTGCTGACCTGCCGCCTCTATGACGGCAGAGTACTGTGAGCAGGGCAGGAGCAGTTTTCATTGGCTCCCGGCCCTGTCATTACTGTAAGCCAATCCCATTGGCTTACATTGAGTGACAGGGTCAGGAGCCCTGAAAGCGGCTCCTGACCGGCGCACATCGCTCTGACGTCATAGAGAGGGCAGAGAGAGCAGCCTGTGGCGGGGACAGAGTGGCGTGACCGGCTGGAGCGACTGATTATTGCGGCGATTCGTCGGTATGCGGCGTTTTAGCGTACCAGCAGCCTCTGGTCCTTAAGTGGGCAGAGGCTGCTGGTACCGAAGTGGTTAAATTAAAATAGATATAGAATGAGGAAAAAAAAAAAAACAATCCTCACTGTCACTGAGCCTGGAACCAAGCAATTGCACTGTCGCCAATTCACTAACTTATCATTGATAGTGACTATGTTCTTGAAAGACAGATTATTGCAACCTTTTCCACACAATAGCTCGTAAAATTATACCAGGTTTGCAGAATCATTTATAATCCCCAGCCTGGGCAACCTTTAGAGAAACTAGTTTTCAGATGTATCTGAAAACTTGCTGTGAAAGGCCAATGCTAAAAGGTGGCCTCCTGACCACCTGTGATCATCCAGCTAGCTGCCAGTATGCCTGTGTTACCAGCATCCCTACCCCTAATGAGCTGCAAGCCCATAACTAAAAGGTTTAAGAATTCTATGCTCAAATAATTAAAACTGGTTACTTTGAAAGGTAAAATGTTGATCATTACAGTGACTTGGCTATAGGCTGGGTTGCTTTATTTTATTTGTGCTATATTTTTGACCTGATCTACATTTATGGCCAAAATTCATTTGGTTTGTCTGAACCAGCTAAAAATCTCTTAATAGACTGCAAGATACACAGACTGCCCTTTACTAAGATTCACCTTCCATGGTCAAAATACATCTTTTGTATTTGTTTCTCCGCAATCTGTCAAAATATGGTTCAACTCTTCTGATATTTAAACAGATTAACATGCCTGCAGCAGCCTACATAAAACTGCTTGGTATAGCCACAAGATTCTTCCTACACTATTACGAGATTTACCGCCATCTGCTGTCCACAAATAGTACTGCACTGCTAACAATTTTGTGAAAATAAGTGCACATAAAGGCAGCAGATTACTACATCATTCTTCAGAGCAAAAACTGTCTAAAAGAATTAACCTCGGCTACAGGTGAAACTCAAAAAATCAGATCATGCAGAAGTCCATTTCAGTAATTCAGCTTAAAAGGTGAAACTAACATATGAAATAGAAACCCTTTGCATGGGGTTTTGGATTAATTAGCTGATTGGAGTCTGAAAGTTTAAGACACGAATATTGAATATTTTTATAATCTTCCCACTGTGATATTTTGGGGTTTTCATAAGCTGTAAGCCATAATCAAAATTATAACAAAGGCTTGAAATATCTTGCTTTGCATGCAATGAGTATTTCATACATTAGTTTCACCTTTTAAGTTGAATTATTAAAATTAATGGACTTTTGCACAATATTCTAAATTTCAAGTTTCTCCTGTAAGTGGCAAAAAGTGTTAGCTGTATTACAAACCTTTTCTGCAATTTCTCCTTAAGTATGCTCTCTCGAAATCCTTGAGGATGAAGACAATCCAGAAGCTCATCCAGCTCCTTTTGTGAATCACACAGGAACCTAAGCAAATGCATAACAAGGTTGTAAGCTTGAGACAACACAAGAATATAATTCTTTATATAAGAACTTCACTAGTCAGAATGGGCCACCTTCTGTCATATGGGGAAATGACAAATCTCATTTTTAGTTTCAAAATATCTCTTCATTGGTAGAAGTAAAAGAAACAACAGTTTTGAACAGGTAAATGAAGCAAGATTGAAAATAGGTGGCAGTAGTCAACAATAAAAGTAAACTTAAACATGGGAAGGTTGAGATTTAGTAATGATAGGTCAGCACCTCCACTGGTCAAGGGATAGATAGATATATATATATATATATATATATATATATATATATATATATATATAGCAGGGAGTCCCTGACTTGTAATACAAATCTCCAACCCGCCGCAATGTCAGGGACTCCCCATACTGTGCCCATGCAGAGGACACAGGGGGACAAACGAAAGACACAGGAGACACAAAGGGGCATAGAGAAGGACACAGGAGGAAACATGGGGACACAAAGGGGACAGAGGAGGACACAGGGAAACAAGAGGTACAAGGGGGCATGAGGTACAGAGGGCAGGAGCGTCTTGTAGTCCCAAAAAATACAGGTACATAAACACATACAGAGAGATGTGTCCGAGTGTTGGAGGAATCCATACTGTTAATTAAAGATGAAGAATTGGAGGATAAAGTAGCTTGAGTTGAGTACCCGAGGTGGGTTTCATAAATCCTATTAGGACACAGAGGCACATTCTTTATACAATGAGCAGTGTGTCCTCACAGCGTTCCTCCAGCCCTACCCCCCGGGCTCTGCTGTCCCCCATAAAAACCGCCAGGCTAGCATCATGCAGATTGTTGCTAGCCTGGTATTTTTCTCTGCCTGTCATTCACTGCCGCTCCCCCGTCCCCTGTATAGCGCAGCTCCCCGCCCGTGTCCTTTCCCTCCCTGCCTCTGTAATCTTCCTCTAATCAGAAGCAGGGAGCAGCACTATACAGGAGGCGGGGAGCAGGACTAAATGACTGAGCAGAGGTAAATAGAAGACTAGCGACAATCTGCGTGTCGCTAGCCCGGCAATTTTTATTATTGGGGACAGCAGAGCCTGGGGGAGGGGGAGGGAGCTGGAGGAACACTGTGAGGACACAGAGGCTGCTCATTGTATACAGAGTGGGTTCAGAATGGGTTCTCTTTAAGCTAGAATGTTGAGGGAAGGGCATTATTTTAAGTCCAACCAAGGTGACCATGTTTATAGGAATATTTCAGATCTACCAGCAATTTTTGCGTTTATTTTTTCAGATGATATGGTCAACACACCTAACATCTGTGACTGACAAAATTCTGGTACGCCAATTAGCTGCTATATGGGTCTTATCGGCTTATGCAGCATATTTTGAATGCTGCTATTTGGAGTGCCTTAGAGAAGCTTGCTCATGGCTAAAGGGGATTAAGGGTCTTTAGTTATTAGTTTATGTAGGGTACTAGAAATAAGTTGGATGACTATTCCAAAAATGTGAGATTTTATGGCAACGCCACAATATATGAATAAGGGAACCTAGTGTATTGCAGCCTCAAACATCTGTCAGAGATTGAATGATCAATTAAGTGGAGCCTGTGAGGAGTAAGGTAAGTGCGATGGAGAGGTCAGAGAGAGACTTCAATATGTGTGCTGTAGAGGCTCCTTTTAGATAGGGTTTCTAAGGCCTCTGACCAATTATCTTGTTCAGGAGTTAAGGCCTTATACAAATCTCATTTTTTATGAGAAGGTTACTCTTCAAAATGAGGAAACTACTTTTTAGCGTTCCATTTTGCATAGATCCAACACAGCTGAACAGTTAACAGATTCAGTTAGGGTGAACACGGATGATAACTCTGATAACATTAGGCCTCATTTACAGTAAGATTCTTACAATGCAGGAACGGATTAAAACTGATAAACTGATAGCCCATGTAAATTTTGCAGCCGAATATGCTCGTGGAAAACTGCGTATAACGGACCATGGCGTGTATGGTAAACTGATTGGGGTTTATATAGTGTGAATAAGACTACAGCATCGCAGCATATGGACTGCATGATATAAATTGAGAAATGGACAATCGGTAGGATAAAGTGATTCTTAAAGAGACTGCAGTCTCTCAAAATGCAGGTTTTTATTATTTTAAAAATCTCTTTAATATCAATGCCCTAACTAAAACGCCGCATCCCCGCGGCTGCACACTAACTAAATCCTCCCCCAAACTCCTCGGGGCACATTGCGGGGAGCGCTTTTGTGAAGAGGCAGAGCTTTGGGCTGTAGCTCTGCCTCTACACGCATCCATCAGCGCGGATCTCCACCTCTCTTTTCTTCTTTCATTGAGAGAGCCGGGGGAGAGGCGGAGATCCACGGTGGATTGACGCGAATGGAGGCAGAGCTGCAGCTCAGAGCTCTGCCTACCTGGGCAGCAAAAGTCATGGATTTTGCTGGGGAGTTTGGGATGATTTAGTTAGTGTTCAGCTGCTCTGTTGCAGCGTTTTAGTTAGGGCATTGATGTTAAACAGATTTTTAAAATAAAAACCTGAATTTTATGAGACTTCAGTCTCTTTAAGAGACACTGAAGCGAAAAAAAATATATGATATAATGAATTGGTTGTGTACTATGAATAATTACTAGATGATTAGCAGCAAAGAAAATAGTCTCATATTTTTATTTTCAGGTATATAGTGTTTTTTATTAACATTGCATCATTCTCTAATATGTGCAGATTACACAACACTCAGCATTCAAAATGATTCTTTCAGAGCAGTCTGAACTAATGACTTCTCTGCCAGAGGAAAAAGTAAATAGTTAACAGTTGAGATAATAAAAGTCAGAAAACAGCCCTCTCCACGACTTTGAAAGTCGTAGAGCTTAATGGCTTTTTTGTATAGAGATAACTAGAGTTTCTTAACTCTTCCCGTACTGGAAACAATTAGACTGATGTATCTGATCTTAATGTTTTATTTCTTAGCTGTACTACACATACAAATCATAATAGTTTTTTTTCGCTTCAGTGTCTCTTTAACTACACCCTAACCTAGTAGTAAAGCTATATAGTCTGCTTCTTATACATAAGGTAATAGACAACTGAAACAATGGGGAAAAACACTCCGCAGTGCTAGATTACCGGGACGGATGGAGCCTCATTAGAATCCAGAGGCTTCCCCCTCCCAAGGTAAGTATCCCCCAGAGGGGATTCTCTTTGTTACAGGTTTTCTTTAAAAGGAAATAAATATTGCAGCCTCCATATCCCTCTCACTTAAAGGGGAACGTCAGCCTAAACAAACATACTGTCATTAAGTTACATTAGTTATGTTAATTAGAATAGGTAGGTAATATAATTTTTTTACCCACCCTGTTTTAAAAGAACAGGCAATTGTTTGTGATTCATGGGGGCTGCCATCTTTGTCATGGGGGCAGCCATCTTTTTGGTTGAAAGGAGGTGACAAGGAGCAGGAGACACAGTGCCAACTGTCCTGTGTCCTGATAACCCCTCCCAGCTGCACACGCTAGGCTTCAAATGTCAAATTCAAAATGTAAAAAAAAAAATTTGCACCAAAACAGCAGAACGAGAGAAACAACATCAGAAATCCCATCATGCTTTGCACAGCATCAGGGGAAAAAAGCCCGGGCAATTTTCTTCTGTGCAGCTTAAAATGAGGCTTGGATAAGAGAAACAAAGTTCTGATGCTGTGAAACTGTTAAAGAAACACTAGGCCTTTTCAGTGCTGCTGAGTCGATTTTTAGTCCGGAGGTTCACTTTAAAGAGAAACCGTGAACAACAATTGAACTTCATCCCAATCAGTAGCTGATACCCCCTTTCCCATGAGAAATAGTTTCCTTTTCACAGACCACCAGGGGTGCGCTGTATGCTGATATTGTGGTGAAACCCCTCCCACAGTGGGATGTCATGACCATGGTCCTGAGTCTCCAGTCTGTGAACCTCATTGCATTGTGGGATATAAAAGCTGTTTACAGCTTGGTTCAACTGCCAAAAAAGCAAGCAGCATCTCCTTACACTGACCTCACCTGCCAGCAGTAAAAATGTCAACATATGGTAAATGTCAGAATGTAAATCAGGGAGGAAAGCTTTTACAATGGGAAAACACTGACTAAATCATTTATACATAATTGTAAAAAATGAAGCACTTTTTTTATTACATTATTTTCATTGGAGTTCCTCTTTAAAAAGGTGTAGCGGTGACAAACTACATCAGGCAAAAGGAACAAAATGAGCTTAACTTACCTGGGGATTTCTCCAGCCCCTGGCAGCCGACATGTCCCTGACCCGGGATCCCCTTTGTTGTGGATGCCGACCTCGCCAGGTCGCTGTCAATCACGCTCACATTGTCTGGAGCGTCCTGCGCACAACACTGCAGACCACGTGAGCGACAGCGATGCTTGCGCAGGCGATGCCGAACTGGCGAGATCGGCATCCGCAACGGAGGGGACCAGGAGCCATGGCGAGGGACATGGCTGCCAGAGGCTGCAGGAAGCCCCGGGTAAGTAAAGATCATTTTGTTTCTTTTGCCTTATGACGACAACACATTAACTGTATGCACAGATTAAAATATTCTTGTTTGATGTTAGGAACTGTTCTGAGCTAGGCAAATTATTGTAGGCAGATTTATCTCAGAGGAAATCTTTCTACTTTTTATTCCTGTTCCTTTTCTCTCTTTTTCTCCCTTTCCTTCCTTTTTTTTTCCTCATGCTCTTTTCTATCTGGGGCACCTTTTCCCCTCTTTTAGGTATGCTGTTTTAAAGACAACTACAAGAACATCCTTATATATGGAGTTGTATTTTTGATGAATTAGAATGTGTATGCTCAATTGCTTCAGACCTCTTGCATAATTTTTTGTTCCGTTTCATGTTGGCATGTAGGTGAGATTACTTTGGCTTCTATATTTGTAATTTTTGAATCTGGATGTGTCCCTGATGTTTTTTAAATTTATTGTCATACTTTTATTGCACTGTTCTAAAATAAAAACTTTAAGGGCTTAAAAAAAAAAAAAATTCAGGAATCAGATTAATCATGGTTTTACAGAAATATGACCATGTATTGTCTTTGCATCAAGTATGAAATTCAGGTATATTCCTGACTACAGTACGGAGCCTGCCTGTCTTCAGGAGATTGATGACACGAGTGCTCCTGAAGCCTTCAGAGAGCTCACTGAGGCGGTGTAACTTCACTGAGGACAGGGATGAAAAGAGGGACTGAAGGATCTATAGGATCCAGAGGCTTCCCTCTCCATAGCAACTAAGACTGTTTTCACTACAGATTTGATTTAAGTATATACTGATAACACAACGATCATCATACCAGAGATTCTGGCCTTGCTTAGGAACTGTAGTTTCCACCACTTTCTCCTCCTTCTGGATGGAATCTTCTTGGCCACCAACACTGCTGTCTGCATCTTCACTTTCATTACCTGCAGAAGTAAAAATAATGCCTTAAACACTTGTTTTAAAATGGCTATATAAAAAAAAATTATGAAAGTGCAGTTCTGATGGGCCTGCAGGGGCAAAAGGAATGATCTGCATGTCTGTTGAATGTCCTGAAGTGATGCATTATGGTCTTGTGATAAATGGTAGCTAGGGTTGTAACAGCATAAATATCACGGTATCTAAAAAAAACAAAAACAAAAAAAGCCCAAAAAAAAACAACCACGATACGACAATTTGGACCCGGGCCTCCCCCTTACATTAAATAAATGTGCCCCCCCCCCCCCCCCACACACACACATTTGGTAGCCAGATGTGCCCCACTTCATCAGCACACATATGATTAAGCCACTGGGAGATTTGAGCACAGGTTAAAGAGAACCCGAGGTGGGATTTAATTATGTTAGTGGGGCACAGAGGCTGGTTGTGCACACTAACACCAGCCTCTGTTGCCCCATGGTGTGCCTCCAGGACCCCCCTGCACGCCGCTATCCCCTCCGCAGTGCTAGCGACACAGTGTGTCACCAGCACAATGTTTACCTATGCCGTGTCAGTCAGCGCCGCTCCCCCGCATCCTCTGCATCGGCGCTACCCGCCCGCGTCCCTTCCCTCCAATCAGCGGGAGGGAAGGTACGCGGGCGGGTAGCGCCGATACAGAGGCGGCGGGGGAGCGGCGCTAACAGACACGGCATAGGTAAACATTGTGCTGGCGACACACTGTCGCTAGCACTGCGGAGGGGATAGCGGCGTGCAGGGGGGTCCTGGAGGCACACCATGGGGCAACAGAGGCTGGTGTTAGTGTGCACAACCAGCCTCTGTGCCCCACTAACATAATTAAATCCCACCTCGGGTTCTCTTTAAAGCTGTAAAAACAGCTTACCCTGCTTCTGCAAAGGTCCCGGCGGCATTAAATACTGTTACCCCTCCAGGTCACCATGGATAGTGGTGAATGTAATTTGGCTTCCAGCTGAATTAGTGTTTTTAATAATACTTTGTGCTCTGGTTTTTGACGGTGTCCAAATTACTCATTGAGCGCCGCTATAGCTGTAATTCCTATGGTGGCGCCCAAATCCCCAGCGCTGTTTTTACAGAGCTCCACTCTCTCCCCTCCCCCTGTATAGTAGCCAAGTAAAGGTGCCTCCAGTTTAGCTAGTTAGGTATAGGTACCCCCAGTATAAGTAGCCAGGAATAGGCGCAGCCAGTAATAGGTGGCCACAGTATAGGTAGCTAGGAATAGGTGACCGCAGTATAGGTGGTCAGGAATAAGTGTAGCCAGTAATAGGCAGTATAGATAGCCAGGTGGAGAGGAGATGCAGCGGCGGGGGTAAACAAACACTAACAGCGCCCAGGGAGATGAAACGCAAGAACAGAATAAAGTAGTAGTAAGTAGTACACGTGCGTTGGATCGAGGCAGAGTATTTGTTTACCCCCGCTGTTCATGCGCCCTCCGCTCCGTCACACCCCCGCCGCTGCATCACCCTTACCCCGGGGTGGGGGTAAAAATTTTGGTAAAACGCGATTGTGCATGGTATGATTACCATACACAATCGAAACAGCGGTATACTGCAGCAACCCTAATAGTAGCTTCAGTATATCACCGTGGATAAGCCAACTATATTTACACCCAAAATGTGTGTTGTGTGGCTTCTCTTTGGGTGATATGTGCCAGGGCCCACCTATGCAGAGCCCGCATTGGAAGAGTGCTGGACAGCATGGCTACCTCCTCACTCCAGCTTGAATTCTCAATACACAACACCCCCCTCCCTGTGCTGCTTGAACTCCAAGTACACTAAAGTCACAAGAGTGATCCTGGAGCACTAGTTGCCAGTTCAGAAGCGGTCAGGGAGATGAGAAAATGTAAGCTAGAGCAAGGATAGCCCGCTATGCTGCCGCCACCACACTCCAAAGCGTGCTCTGCATTTACCAATGAGTGCTCTGCAAGGGGGACTTGGGTTCTGTCTGGGGGTGGGAAGGTTGCTGTCTGGGGGAAAGCTGAGTCCAAACTCTTCAACTACATATTAACACCCTCCTGCTACTTCCATCTCAAAAATATTTTCAGAATTCGTCTCTTCCTTACACTAGAGGCTACTAAAGTGCTGGTACATGCTCTAAATGATCTTGTCTTCATTACTGTAATACCATACACTCTGGCTACAAAAAAAAAAACCTCTCCAATTCCTACTGGACACTGCACACACACCACACACCACACCACACACACACCACACACACCTCTCTCTGCCAATCCCTCCAAAAGGATCCAGTTCAAACTTTTAACACAAAAATACAAAGCTCTACATAGGCTATCCCCTCCATCGATTTTCTTATTAATCTCCAGATATCATCCATTCCAGAATCTTCACTTCTCCCACGGGACCCTTTTGTAGTCCAACTTGGTCATCTCCTCTTACTCTCAAATCAGGACTTCTAACAAGAGTTGCCTCTCCTTTGGAGCTCTCTACTAGAGCTGCTCAAATTCAGATCTGGGAGATACCCGGATAGTTGCTATCTGTATATCCCCCAGTAAACCTGTGTGGGCGGGCGGGTGTTTCAATCTTACCTGTCTGACGTCTTCTTCGTCCATCCCTCGGCACCTCCCTCTGGATCCTGATGAGGATTCCCTATCCTCTTTCTGTTCCAGCGATGGCTCCTCCGAAACTACAGCCCACAAAGCCTGTCAGCTGTGGCGCAGTTGTGCCTGCCATATTTGCATTCCCTGGCTCCAGCGCAGGCCCAGTAGCAGCTTTCTGTTGGGGCTCAGGCGGAAATGGCCGAGCCTAATCGGGTCTGCACTACTGCGTAGTAGAGCGACCCGCTTGAGCTTGGCCATTTCTATCTGAGCCTGAACAGAAAGCCACTACCGCGCCTGTGCTGGATTGCCGTAGGTAAATATTTACTTTCAGTGGCTCCAAGCGCCGCACCGAGGGATGGAGTAGGATGGGAGAAGTCTCATTAGGATCCACAGGCACCCTCCATCCTCCTCCCCCCCTCAAGGCAAGTATCTCCCAGGTGGGGTTTTTTGGATTATAGAGTTTCTTTAAAACTATACAAACAAAATCCACTCTAGTAGAGGTCTTTCAAATGTCTTTTATCAAGCCTGATGTGCATCTCACAGGAAATACACTCTCCTGCACTGCATACAATAAGTGTCTCGGATGTACACATTTCTAAATTTTTTTACCTCTGAAGGAAAAACTAGTGATACAAACATATGTAGTTGCTACTTCCCCCTTCATATATGTACACCCACAGGACATCATATTTAGACTATAAAAAGACTGCAGGGGGGAAAAAAACAAAACAAAACACCATGCTCACCATCGGCATCCTGCTCTTCATCAATTTCTTCCTTAGGAAGACTGGAACTGTAATTAATACTGTCATGAACCCAGCCTTTCTCAATGTACAGTCCAGGGACCCCGTCCGAAAACAGCCAATACCTGTAATTAAAGAACACCTTTCAGTACATGCTGTGCTAGCATTCTAAACAGTATTAAAAAACTGGTTGGGGCAGCAGGACAGTGATTGCAATTGAGGGAGGCAGCTTCTGCATGCATCGCACTAATGGAAACGTTCACACCAGATTCCCTTAGTTTTCATGGATCTAGCACAGACATGGGCAAACTTGGCCCTCCAGCTGTTAAGGAACTACAAGTCCCACAATGCATTTGCCTTTATGAGTCATGACTGTGGTTGCAAGACTCCTGCAATGCATTGTGGGACTTATGGTTCCTTAACAGCTGGAGGGCCAAGTTTGCCCATGCCTGGTCTAGCATCTCGCAATTCGGATGTGAATCACAAAATGCTACTAGTGGAAAACAGACCTATTTCACCCGATTTAATACCCCCTTTATGAAAAAAAAAAAATCAATATATTTGTGTCCTCCCAAACAAAATTTGGTATGTGATATTTGAAAGTCGGTGGGGTTTTGCTTTAAAGTTACAAAGTATTTATCAACTTTTGATAAACAGAAGCTAAAAAGAAATATGCATTGACTAATTGTTTCCCGAAGGAGAGGCTGATGCTCCGATCCTGGCTCAGGCTCCTCTCCAGAGAGCCGAAACTAACAAAAAACAAAAAAGGTGCTGGAACTATAGCTAAAGCATCCCTTCTCCCCAGAAAACTTCCATAAACAGTTACTGAAAAGTTCTGATTACGGTTTAAAGGGGTTCTGTGGGGGCTCCTGAGGAGAAAAACTGCCACTTACCTTGGGCTTCTATCAGCCACCTGCAGTGGTAATGTCCCACGCCGTCCTGCTCCCATCTGCCGTTCCCCGCAGCCGGCACCGGGCTATTATTCGGCTGTCACACAGACGAATAATGCGCGTTGCCGTGCCTCCGCTCGCGTCATCTGAGGCTTACTGCGCAGGGGCAGTACAACGGAGCCTTGTACTGCGCTTGCGCAGTAAGCTTCCGATGACGTAGGCGGAAGCGAGCGGGTGCGCGGCCACTGTAGCAATGCCGCTTAGACCGGGGCCGGCGGCGGAGAATAGCAGATGGGAGGAGGACGGCGTGGGACATTACCGCTGCACGGGGCTGATAGAAGCCCAAGGTAAGGGTCTGTTTTTCTTCTCAGGAACCCCCACAGAACCCCTTTAAGGGAACCCGAAGTAAGATCTATATGGAGGATGAAATTAGTATGGCAGCCTCCACATGTCATCTTTGGTTTCAATTTTCCCCAGAAGCTTCTCATTCATCTTTTCGTATGGTTCTCATTCAGTATCTTGTTAACTGTACCTATTGTGATTCCGATCTGTTCCAAGTGGAGATCTCCTTAGCACTTCCTTTGCTTTTGCAATCCCTTCATAGAAAGCTTTCTCGGCAGAAGCTTTCTGTTTGCGTACTCTCTCCTCTTCTGCCTCTTTTTGGAATCTTTCTGTAATAGAAATGGCAAGTAAAATGTTAACATCTGATACCACACCACAAATCTCATTGCAGAGAATAAGCCCAGGCAAACTTTTATGGAGAGCGAAATTGCACAATTCTTACACACAAGACAGGACAATAACACCATCAGCCCCAGAGAAAAAAGGGGGACAGCAAAACGCATAACTGGATGAGGACTGGAAGGAAATTCTCCTGGAAGTGAGAAAATTCTCTCCTAAACTATAATCACACTACCGACTGAAGTACTGGTAAAACTCGTATGTCACACTTTGCCAAACTAGGCTTGACCTTAATATACATGACAACAAGAGGGACGTTAGACCAAAGTCTCTGCTCACTGGATCAAAGTTGCTAATTGAACATACTCTACTTACAGATTTGCTAAAAATGATGTGCATAGTTCACTGTGTACTGAATAAATATCCATGTAAATTGCCGGTTGGTAATATGTTCCAGATGGCTATATATAGCTGCAAGGGTCCTTGCTGATCCCCCCCCCCACACACACACACAAATATTTGAATGGGGTGTAGCCATCTTGCAGATACTATGCCTATCATCTGGACATAATTGGTTCAACCACTCAATTTTTAGGTACACAGAAAGCACAGTATCTCCTTTGTTGATATAACTGGCTGGTCATGTGTACTTGTGTAGCCGACCTAGCATATTGTAACAACGAGGGAGATTGACCCCATAGGGGATAAAATGAACACCTTCACAGAAGGTAGCTGGGTAGGAATAGAAATCACCATTAGGGTGTATAGCGTGAGATATAGAGTGTAAATGAGTAGGTGCCACTCAACAATTGTTTCACCTCATTTATCGAGGCGTCGTCAGGAGTTTGTGGTGCACAATAATTTACAATATATACATGAGGTAATCCCCCCACCAACCAATAGAGATTCCCCCAGCAACCCGCTCAAGTCAGAGCTGAGTGTGTACTGTACAAGGTGGTTTAAATACAGCCCTCCGTCACTGCCCCCTTCAAGGATCCCTCCCCCACGTATAAGCTCATGCTTACTCCTCCCTTACCTTTGGGAGAGTGGTACCCAGTCCTGTTGTGTCTGTTAATGTGCTATGTTCTGCAGCCAGTCGCCGTATAGAGATGCTTCCTGATTGTGACGTCACTTCCGCATCCACTTTGCTGCGCTGATAGGCTAATCGGCCGTTGTGTATAGCCACCACCTCTTCGTTACCCTAGCAACCACGCACGGGGGCCTGTTAAGTAACCATATGTAAACAAATACAATTCCGGCCAAGCCGCATGGAATAGACGCATTGATCGTGTTCATATGTACGTATACTGTATAGGGCAGTGATGGCTAACCTTGGCACTCCAGCTGTGACCAAACTACAAATCCCATCATGCCTCTGCCTCCCCGAGTTATGCTTAGAGCTATCAGAGCATTGCAATGCCTCATGGGACTTGTAGTTCCACCACAGCTGGAGTGCCAAGGTTAGCCATCACTGGTATAGGGCACATAACCCTCATGCGGCATGGCGGTAGTATGTACCCGCCTGTTCAATGTACATGTTGCGCATGTTATCTAGGGGTCTGGGTGCAAAGCCCAGCTCATCCTGAGGTTTTTCCATCGCCTGCATGTAGTAACATAAAATGCTGCAAAAATGGATGCATTGTGCCCACATCGCCAGTTGTGAACGTGATCTTCTATATATAGGCAAGACAACTCGAGCACTAAAAGGACAAAGTGTTGGAACATGTAGGAGACATAAAACACAAGCGTGACACCCCTGTTGCTAAACATATCAATACTTACCACCTATCTGATCCCCTGGCCATCTCCTTCTGGGGACTACAGCAATGGGAACAGGGCAAAAGGGGTGGTGACCTGGATAAGAAATTATTACAGCTTGAATTGGCATGGATTTTCCGTTTAGATACCATAGCACCACGTGGATTAAACGAGGATTTTTCCATTAAAGGCTTTATCTGAAATGTAACCTGTCTAGCAATTGCCAGATGTGCGTTCCACTGTGTATCGCACAACACACTAACAGTGACCTACTCTTTTGTACTGCTTATTCCTCTGCACCATGATTTCAAAACAATTTAAGTAAAATTTACAGCCAAACCAACCCCCCCCCCCCTCTCTTTCCCGCCACTGCCCCCTCCCCGGTGTCCTTGACCACATGTATACTGGCACCTTCAAATATGAACAACTATGTCCCCAATATAATGCATTGCCAGCACGGAAGGGACCTGAATAAGTGACCCAGTTTATATGGCAGGGTGAGTGAATCACCCGCTAGGTAGATTTTGTGATGTGGTAATACACATCAATATCCGTTCTTAGATAAATAAGATGCTTTAGTATCCTGATAGTACAATGGGCACAATGCATCCATTTTTTGCAGCATTTTATGTTACTACATGCAGGCGATGGAAAAACATCAGGATGAGCTGGGCTTTGCACCCAGACCCCTAGATAACATGCGCGACATGTACATTGAAAAGGCGGGTGCATACTACCGCCATGCCGCATGAGGGTTATTTGCCCTATACAGTATACGTACATATGGACGCGATCAATGCGTCTATTCCATGCGGCTTGGCCGGAATTGTATTTGTTTACATATGGTTACTTGACAACAGGCCCCCGTGCGTGGTTGCTAGGGCAACGAAGAGGCGGTGGCTATACACAACGGCCGATTAGCCTATCAGCGCAGCAAAGTGGATGCGGAAGTGACGTCACAATCAGGAAGCATCTCTATACGGCGACTGGCCGGAGAACATAGCACATTAACTGACACAGGACGAGGTACCACTCTCCCAAAGGTAAGGTAGGGGTAAGCATGAGCTTATACATGGGGGAGGGATCCTTGAAGGGGGCAGTGACAGAGGGCTGTATGTAAACCACGTTGTACAGTACACACTCCGCTCTGACTTGAGCGGGTTGCAAATACCCTACACAAGTACCGCAGGAATATCTATGCTAATTGCCCATGCTGCACAAAACCAAATCCCTCTTTACCAGGTATTATTGGACCAATTCAACCCTAGAGTAAGCATGACTGTTGCAGGGACATTAGATTATTAACTCTTTTACAACAGAGTATCCAAAAACCTCGGGGTGACCCAAACCACTAGGAAAGTATAGGGGGTCAAAAGAGACTGAAAAGCACTCCTACTAAAAAGCAATGCTTGGCGTGATTTGCTTCTTAAAAACAGAAGGAAACTAGCAATAATTCAGCTTTAAAGGAAACCTCAGGCATAAAAAGGTAAAATTCAGCTTTGCTCACCTGGGGCTTTCTCCAGCCCCTTGCAGCCGACGTGGTCCGCGGCGTACTGCGCAGGCGCAGTAGTTCTGCGCCTGCGCAGTACGCCGCGGACCACGTGGCCATGATTGACAGAGGCACTTCACGAAGCCGCAATAAGGACGACCTCGAGGTCAGACTGAACAGCGTATGAGGAGCCGGGGACGGCGGTGGAAAGCAGAGCGATCAGCGTGGAACAGTCGCCTGCAAGGGGCTGGAGAAAGCCCCAGGTGAGTAAAGCTGATTTTTACCTATTTTGCCTGAGGTTTCCTTTAAGTGAACATCTGTGGTTAACCACAAATCCACCACTACTGAATATGCAAAATCTCTTCATGTCGGTGGC
The DNA here is from genome assembly GCF_040937935.1 of Hyperolius riggenbachi. Taxonomy (NCBI): domain Eukaryota; kingdom Metazoa; phylum Chordata; class Amphibia; order Anura; family Hyperoliidae; genus Hyperolius; species Hyperolius riggenbachi. The sequence continues at coordinate 452,995,447 of NC_090647.1, read as the reverse complement.
CAGGCTAGCATCCAGAACCAGCAAGCCTATAGCTTTAAAATTTTACACAGCCACATCAACCCCACATGAAGACAGCCTGTTTTTGGACTTTTGGTCATCCTCAGTACATGGCCCATCCAGCTGTATCAATCCCTGCCATGTACTGAGGAGGGCCAAAAGACTGAAACAGACTGTCTACATGTGAAGTTAATGCGGCTGTGTAAAAATTTAAAACTATAGGCTTGCTATACACAAGCAGTTCTGGATGCTAGCCTGGCTACAGGAGCAGAGATAATTTGCATATTCAGTAGTGGTGCATTGTGGGTAACCACAGATGTTCACTTAAAGGACAACTAACGAGAGGCTGCCATATTTCCTTTTAAGCAATACTAGTTGCCAGGCAGTCCTGCTGATCCTCCTTTCTCTGATACTTGTAGCAATATACCATGTCAAGCATACAGTATATCAGGTGTTTGACATTGTCAGATTTGACAAGATTAGCTGCATGCTTGTTTCTGGTGTTATTCAAACACTACTGCTGCCAAATAGAACAGCATGGCCGCCAGGCAATTGGTATTGTTTAAAAGCAAAAATGGCAGCCTTCCTATTTTTCTCTCTACAGTTGTCCTTTAAAGCTGAATTATTGCAAGTTTCCTTCTGTATCATGAACTCTTTTAGAGACACACACACACACACACACACACACACACACACACACACACACACACACACACACACACACACACACACACACACACACGCGAAATAAAAGGTCTGAGCACTAGGGGCAGGATTCCACTAGGAGCATCGGCCGTTTCCTATTTGGCCGCAGCTCACGTAGTGCTGCGAAGCCACAGCCCGAATCACTAAGCCATGCTATAGGGATTCGGGTGTGAGCTGCAGAAAGCCATCCAGATTTGCACCGCAGTGCGATCTGGATGACAAGCCATGAAAGATAGGCAGAGTTTCCCTACCCCTCTCGCCTGTGGGGAAATGCTGCAGATTCCGACAGATGAAATAGGCCCCACCTAGTTTTATGGCAACACCAGAAGCAAAAAGTTCTGGCAGTGAAACAGAACAAATAGGCGCTGGCAAATTTGGGCGCACCATGTGCTGCCATAGGCCGTAATGTGAATTACAGCTATAGCAGTGCTCAGAGGAGAGAGTTTGGGCGCCGGCAAAAAACGGAGCCCAAATGACTTAAAAACAGTGTAATAAATCTATTTTTCCCAAGTGTCGATGCTGGCCTGGATGGGGAATAGTAATGAATGCCACCAGGACTTTTGCAGGGTCAGCAGTTTATCAGCTTCATCCTGCACCAAAATTTGCAGGCGCTGTTTTTTTTTTTTACATGTATGCTCTGACAGTGCATAGATGTCTTTTTCAAGGTTAGTAAAAGCAATACTGATAGAATACCTATAACTACTCCCTCAAAGGCCCTTTTGACCTGAAACCAACATTAATATTTGAATGCTTTTTACTGTACAGTGGAATCAGTTTTCCTAAAGCACCTTAAAGCGGTTTTACACTGACAAATTATTGAATATAAAATAAAAAAATAAAAATGTGTTTACCTACTTTTTATAACCTATACAATTATATTTGCTTTTGTGCACAAGTAGTATTATTCATTTGGAAATGATAAGTTCCCAAGGTTCAGTTTATTTACTTTGAAAGCTGCTGGTGAATTTTATTCATAACTGTTGTATTTCTATTGTAAATGTACCCGGTAATGATTTCTGAGCAGTGTTTCAGTTCAGGACTCATTAGCAGAAGTTTCAGCACAGTCAGAGAATGTTTATGTAATTGTATCAAGTGAAGTATGTAAGCACAAGGTAAGGCTATCACCAGTTCGGAAATGGGCCTGTTATTTAACCCTTTGAATGCTGTTTTACTTAAAGTGGATCCAAGATGAACTTTTACTCCTTGCATAATTGTGTTCCTTACATATAGTTCATAGGGCATTCCTCAAGCCAAATACTTGTTTTGTTTGGTTTTAATACCCTAATTTCATATAAACTAAACAAGCCACACCTACAGCTTCTCCAGAGTGCCTTGGCGCTTGCAAGGGATTGTGGGATTTCAGTCTGGGCAGGTAAAAAAAGTGTTACTAGCTATAGATTTCAGAGGCCGAGTTTTCACAATCTGAGAGCTGCAGTGCAGATACAGATCAGTTGCCTGTGTAATGGAGGAGATAGGAGTGGAGTTTTCACAGAATATGCAGATTAGCATGCCTAGATACAGATAAGCTTGCCTGTGTGTGTAATTGTGTAATAGTGACAAGCAGAAAACATGTCTGCTCCCATTGTATCACAGGAAAAAATATTAATATACTGTTGAAGCTGTTTGAAGATAGATTTGCTGTGTAAACTATCTAAACTTTAGATAAGATATATAGACAAGTCACTTGTTATATTTAGTTTTTCATCTCGGATCCGCTTTAAAGAGAATCTGTATTGTTAAAAATCGCACAAAAGTAAACATACCAGTGCGTTAGGGGACATCTCCTATTCCCCTCTGTCACAATTCCGCCATTCCCTGCCGCATTAAAAGTAGTCAAAAACAGTTTTAAAAAGTTTGTTTATAAACAAAATGGCCACCAAAACAGGAAGTAGGTTGATGTACAGTATGTCCACACATAGAAAATACATCCATACTCAGACAGGCTGTATACAGCTTTCCTTTTGAAGCTCAAGAGATCATTTGTGTGTGTTTTTTTTTTCTCCCCTGCAGCTCTCACCCACTGAAGAGTTACAGGCTGATTGTTTCTTCCTGCAGACAGCTCTGCCCGTGTCTAATTCCTCAGCATGTGCCTCCTTCCACAACAGAGGATTTATCCAGCTTGTAAAAGATGAGCGCAGAGAAAAGCTGGATAATATAAACACACACACAGAGGAGTGTGTATAGAGGGGCCTGGAGGGGGCGTGCATAGCAGAACACTGAAGTGTTGGCAGCCTTCCAGACAAAGGGGACAAGTCCGACAGGGGAAAGATACATTGATTACAGAGAGGGGGATAGTAGAAAGTGCTGAAGTAAGTCAGAGCACATTAGAATAGGTTTATGAACTTGTAGGATGGTAGAAAAATCGGATGAAATTTCGTCTTTAAGAAAAAAAATGGTTTTAGTATAATATATGCTGTAAATAATATTTTAGAGCAAAGAAGAAATGCGGGTTTCATTCCACTTTAACAAAAAAAATTCAATTTTTAAGTTTAGGAAAATTCTAAGGACACTCAGAAAATTACAGTACCAGTTCTTACCTTTTGTAATTTTTTCAATTTCCTCTTTTTCCTTCTTGGCTTGCATTGCCTGCAGCCTCCTACTCTTCACAGCACTGATCATGTCCTCAGGCTCCTGCTCTAGAGGAGGAGGAGGTGGTGGTGGTGGTGGTGAAGTATCAGTCTTAATTGGTTTATCGACTTTTTTAGGGGGTGGTTTGGGGAGTGCCCCCTCCTCTGTACCCTTGGCCGCCATTTCTTTTCTTTTCTGTTTTGCTGCACGCTTTTTATCATTTTCTTCCTTCAACATGGCTAAGCGTTCTTTCCAGAGCTCTCCAGATTTGTGCTGCTTGTCTTCCACATGGTCCTGGACAGAGTATGTCATGAGAATGCGATGACAAAGAGCAGCGAGGATGTGAAGCTTTTCCTCTACAGTCATCTCAAAGAATTCCGTTGTTTCCAATTTCTCCAGGAACGCATCTTTCACTTCATCGTCCTGAAACACTGCAGACCCCTCACTTTCATCATCTCCCTTGTCTGAACAGTCACTTTCTCCTGCAGGTGCATCAGATTTTCGGAGACACATGCGAACAAGCTCAGAAGCAGAGTGCATAGTGAGTGGAATCTCAGACAACCTCATCCCCAGTTCTGTATAATCCTCAGCAATCTCGTCCTGCAAAAGGGTTTGTAGAAGCACAACTAGCACTCTGTTTAGATACAAAAACCCACCTTTTTCAGCAGCAAGAGCTTCCATAAGTGAGACTGATGTTACAGGGTACTGGCCATCTGGAAGTAACAAGTCGGAGTAACAGCTGAGAAACTCTACCACCATTGCCACATCTCCAAACAAAGTATTTGGCAAACCTTCTGGAGTGTCTACCAACTTAAACGGGGGCAAAGTCTTTCCAGTCAAATCCTGGTCCTCATATCTTTTTTGCTTCTCCAATCGTTCTTGTTTCTCTTTTTGCTTTCGTTCCTGTGCCTTTTCCTTGAGACGGGCTCTCAGCTCCTCCCTCTTCTTCCTCAAGTGCTCTTCTTTCTCTGCTTCAGTCATCATTGCCCAGCGCTTACGGTCTTCCAAAAGCTCATACCGTTTCTGTACCAAGTCTTTCAGCTCATCAGGTAGCCTACTGCGTTCCTCTTCAGTTAGAAGCCTTGCCACTTTAGAGATGAGGGCAGAAAGGGGACTCTTTCGGTCTTCCCGGTCCTTGTTGTCTCGGTAGTAAGAAATCAGATGGAGAGCAGCGGCAGGAAGCCGCTTATGTGTTTTACTACTTGATTTAGGTGTAGATGGAGCACTCCTAGGTCGTGACATTTTTGGAGAACTCTTAGCCATATCCAGCAAAGTCATCTGCTTCAGTTTTGAATTTTTAAGAACCTTTTTAGGAGAACGAGCCTTACCAGACATTTTCTGACCATTGATTACTTCAGACTTTCCACTTCTCTTTTTCCCTGCAGAGGCACCTTTCTTATGGCTAAGTTTATTACCCATAAGTTTCATTAACTTCTGCAGTTCCTCTGGTGAGTATTTGCCTTCCAAATCTTTGAGTTTTAAAGGTGAGCCTTGCAATGCTTTCTTGAGGTTTATATGGCCCCATACGCTAGGGCTGAGAGGTGATTTCTTGCCTTTCAAAGCACTCTTATCACCATCAGTCTTTGCTTTCTTTGATGGTTTCTGATCAGAAGATCCACCACTCTTCCTCTTTGATGGAGGAGTTGGGTTTGAAGTCATGTACTGGAAGAAAAAAAAAAAAAAAAAATCTATTACTATTCCATGTAGAAAACAATGGCAGCGCATAACCAGATAGAAGACTTAAATTTAACCACTTCAGCCTACAGTGTCGAAAATCGTATGCATCCGAGCAAAGTTCACCTCCCCTTCATTCGCCAATAACTATCGCTAATTATCACAATTAATTGATCTATATCTTGTTTTTTCCACCACTAATTAAGCTTTCTTTGGGTGGTACATTTTGCTAAGAATTATTTTTTTCTAAATCCATTTTAACAGTAAGATTAAGAAATGGAAAAAAAAAGTCGTTTTTTGGCCATTATAGTTTAAAATTAATACATGCTACCGTAATTAAAACTAATTTGCCAATCAGTCCCGGTTATTACACCGTTTAACTTGTCCCTATCACAATTTATGGCGCCGATATTTAGAAATAAAGGAGCATTTTTTCAATTTGCGTCCATCACTATTTACAAGCTTGTAATTACAAAATCAGTGAGGGGTCAAATAATATATATATATATATATATATATATATATATATATATATATATATATATATATATATATATATATATATATATATATATATATATATATATATATATATATATATATATATATATATATATATATATATATATATATATATATATTCATTTTTATTTATTTTTTTTAAGTTTGTCCCTGACAAAGAAATGAAGTCTCAGAACAGTATCATTTCAATGGTAGGTTTATTTTAACAGTGGCAGATAGCACATCAAAAGGAAAATCGAAAAAATAACCTTAAATAAAAGATAGCTACTGATTTGCATTTCATTGAGTGAAATACGTTTTTGAACCCTCTAACAAATAAAAGACTTAATACTTAGTGGAAAAACCCTTGTTTGCAAGCACAGAGGTCAAAAGTTTCTTGTAATTGATGACCAAGTTTGCACACATTTTAGGAAGAATGTTGGTCCACTCCTCTTTGCCGATCATCTCTAAATCCCTAAGGTTTCGGGGCCGTCTCTGTGTAACTCTGAGCTTGAGCTTCCTCCATAGGTTTTCTATTGGATTAAGGTCCAGAGACTGACTAGGCCACTCCATGACCTTAACCTTCCTGGCGGTAAGCCCGAGCTGAGCTCGGGCTATGCCGCGCAGGAAGATATCTCAGCCCCTGGTGGAGCGATTTGCTCCATTTAAAATGCTGTACGCGCAGCTAGCACTTTGCTAGCCGCGCGTACAGCTTGATCGCCGCCGCTCTGCGGCGATCGCCCGTACGCAGCGGCGCAAGAGGCCCCCCCCCCCCGCCAGAGCCCTGCGCTGCCCGGACCAATGAGTTCCGGGCAGCGCTATGGGCTGGATCGGAGGTGTCTGACGTCAGGACGTCGGCTGACGTCCATGACGTCATTCCGATCATCGCCATGGCGACAGGAGAAGCCAAACAGGGGAGCGCGTTATATACGCGTTCCCCTGGTTGCTATTGCTGCCGGCGACGATCGCACTAGAGGGACACATGCGCCCTCTAGTGGTGTTTCATGTAGCTACCACTCTGGTAGCTTTACATGAAACACAAAAAAATTTTTTTTTTAAAAAAAGGATTTTTGCCATTTTGGCAAAAAAAATTAACCGCCAGGAGGGTTAATGTGCTTCTTCTTGAGCCACTCCTTTGTTGCCTTTTCTGTATGTTTTGGGTCATTGTCGTGCTGGAACACCCATCCACGACCCATTTTCAGTTTCCTGGCAGAGGGAAGGAGGTTGTCATTCAGGATTTCATGATACATGGCTCCGTCCATTTTCCCGTTAATGCGATTAAGTTGTCCTGTGCCCTTAGCAGAAAAAAACCCCCAAAGCAAAATGTTTCCACCCCCATGCTTGACGGTGGGGACGGTGTTTTGGGGGTCATAGGCAGCATTTTTCTTCCTCCAAACACAGCGAGTTGAGTTAATGCCAAAGAGCCCTATTTTGGTCTCATCAGACCACAGCACCTTCTCCCAGTCACTCACAGAATCATTCAGATGTTCATTGGCAAACTTCAGACGGGCCTGCTCATGTGCCTTCTTGAGCAGGGGGACCTTGCGAGCCCTGCAGGATTTTAATCCATTGCGGTGTAATGTGTTTCCAATGGTTTTCTTGGTGACTGTGGTCCCTGCTAATTTGAGGTTATTCACCAACTCCTCCCGTGTAGTTCTAGGATGCTTTTTCACCTTTCTCAGAACCATTGACACCCCACGAGGTGAGATCTTGCGTGGAGCCCCAGAGCGAGGTCGATTGATGGTCATTTTGTGCTCCTTCCATTTTCGAACAATCGCACCAACAGTTGTCACCTTCTCTCCCAGCTTCTTGCTAATGGTTTTGTAGCCCATTCCAGCCTTGTGCAGGTCTACAATTTTGTCTCTGACATCCTTGGACAGCTCTTTGGTCTTTCCCATGTTGGAGAGTTTGGAGTCTGCTTGATTTATTGATTCTGTGGACAGGTGTCTTTTATACAGGTGACTAGTTAAGACAGGTGTCCTTAATGAGGGTGACTAATTGAGTAGAAGTGTCTAACCACTCTGTGGGAGCCAGAACTCTTAATGGTTGGTAGGGGTTCAAAAACTTATTTCACTCAATGAAATGCAAATCAGTTGCTATCTTTTATTTAAGGTTATTTTTTTGATTTTCCTTTTGATGTGCTATCTGCCACTGTTAAAATAAACCTACCATTGAAATGATACTGTTCTGAGACAAAATCAGTGAGGGGTCAAATAATTATTTCCTCCACTGTATGTATGTATGTATGTATGTATGTATGTATGTATGTATGTATGTATGTATGTATGTATGTATGTATGTATGTATGTATGTATGTATGTATGTATGTACATACATACGAGATGAAAAACCAACACCTGGGGCTTCTACCGGCCCCCTGCAGCTGTCCTGTCCCACGCTCTCCTCTACGATCCTGTTACCCGCCGCCAGTCATGGTCCAATTATGTGTCTAGACGAATGCAACTGCGGGAGCGCGCGTCCTAGCTCCCACTTGCATCTCCAGGAGCTTACTGTGCAGGCGCAGTACAAAGTTTTCTTGTACTGCGCCTGCACAGTAAGCTCCCAGAGACGCTAGTGGGAGAGAGGTCGCGCAGGCGCAGTTGCATTCGTCTAGACAAATAATTAGACCGTCACTGGCAGGGGGGGGCGGGACAGAGGATCATAGAGAGGGCGTGGGACAGGACAGCTGCAGGGGGCCGGTAGAAGCCCTAGGTGTTAGTTTTTGTTTTGAAAAACTATCCAAAGATGCCCTTTAGAAGATCTATGTGGTGAAACTGTACTAAAATGGAGGCCTGATAAATGTAACATTCTTTCATACGGACACTTTCACATGAATGGTAGACAGCAGTGGGTTGTGCAACCTTGAGGCTAGGTTCACAGTGGTCAGTTGCATAACACGAGCGTTATTATTGAACTGCAATGGACATCGGACATAGACTTTAATACAAAGCCTGCATGCAGCGAGTTAGAATAATGTGATTAGTTACAATTTACAATTCAGTACTGTGAACATGCTTAAAGAATTAATACGGGCAGTGAGTTGACATGCAGAATTATTATGCAACAACTGACCACTGTGAACAGGGCACCAACCATTTAAAGTCAACCTTAACCCTGTAACAAAAAAAAAAAAAAAAAGTTTCACTTACCTGGGGCTTCCCCAAGCCACCCTACAGCAGTCCTGTGCCCTCGCCGCTCGATTGTCCTCCAGTCCTCGCCGCGGGTCAATTTCGTTTTCGGTCGACTGCGAGTCGGCCTCCAGCCAGGCATAGATTTCTTCGCCTTCCCACCGTCAAGCATGTTCAGCGCAGGCATACTAGTATGGTGCATTACTAATCAGTGCAACATTTTTAAGCGATCCTCTGAGGTTTATGTTGAATCCAAAAATAATGTATGAGATCATTTTTCAAAGCAATTATGTTAGTGTAATGTTTAAGCATTATCATTGTTGTCCGTTCCCTGAGAAGCTGCTTTTGCCTACAGCTATGCAACTGCATATCCATATACAAGACCATTAGTGATGGAAAAGTGTCCTGCAATTAGGCTGTGGTTCCATGATGATATTTGCTTACTAAGTGGACACCTATTACTATATCAACACAGATGACACAAACTGCACTCACTTATCTAAATACAGAGCTTACTAAAGAGAATGCAATCATACCAACTTACTTTATGTGGATCCAGTAAAAAGTCACTGAACTTGCTTGGTAAAGAGTACTTCTTCACCAGCTCTTCCTCCACAACCCATGGAGCATTCTCCCCTGTGCCTATCCGCATAGAGTAATGGCGGATAAAGTAGCGAAGGATCTCTTTATTGGGAGGGCGCTCTGAACGATAAAGACTTTCCACAGGAACCATGCTGATGACCTGAATAAGGGGGAAAAGTAGGTTAGGTAAGAAGTACAATCATTTGCATCGATTATAGCAGCATGAAACAGCTGCTGTGAGAAGTGTGCAGAAAAGTGTAGGATACAGAAGGAGGTGGCTCACTGATCTTACAGTAACCCTGTCTGTTGAGAAAGCTGTAATTGTCACAGTCTGATACTGCCAATCCTCATCCCTTGGAAGCAGTGTCGGATGTACGTGTGCAGCATTGTGCACACAAACATACATGCCATAGGACTACCACTGTATTTAGTGTCCGGTAGCAGCAGCTGTGGATATAACATATCCACAGTGCAACAGTCGTTTAAAAAAGTATTCCTGCCAAAACACTAAAATGAGAATCTAATGAAAGGAAAGGATTACCATCAGAGCCATGTCAGGAGCCTATAGGACAATATTCTGGTGCCCTCAGCTCCACCCACCTCAACCTGCAGATGAGGGCAGCATGGTTTCAAGATGGGGAGCATGGGTTTACAGGGAAAAATAAAATACACAATCTGAGATAGGGTGTAGGTCTCACAGCACAGAGATCATTACTTGTGTATGCATCAAACTGGCCTGATGCAGGTTTCAGCTATGCAGTCATTTGTGGTTGCAATTAAGGCCTCTTACACATTACAACGCGTGCAGGAGAACAGCTCCTGCACGCGTTGAACAGGCTGCGGCGTGTCGGGAATCTGCGGTGCGACGCTGAGTAGTGGTGGTAGTAATCAACCAGACGAGGAAACGCCGATTCCCGAAGTTAAAATGTTCCCGGGTGAGTCGTACCGCAATGCATCAAAACGCAGCGTCGAGTGTGAAAGGTTTCATGATACCTTGGTCAACTTTGCACTTAAAAAAAAGGGCTGTAGTGCGAAAGAGCCCTCAGAGAAAAGGGAAATTTGAAAGAGAAAAGGGGAGTTAATTTGAAAGAGAAAAAGAAAAAAGGGGGGGGGGGGGGGAATGGGCAGGATGCTAAATTACAAAACAACATGGACCCAGAAAAGAGGAGAGCAAGCAGAGGAATCAACTTTTTCAAACAGATTTCTGGCATTAAGGGCATTTACAAACATTCCACTACAGCCGTTAGCATGTAAATAATATACTGGGTGGGAGGAGGTTTAGTTTATAGCCCCAGTTTAAATTTGAGTGATTATGCACAAGAAAGACAAGATCCAGCTCGGACACAAAGATTTTTCATATTAACACGAATCTTGAGATCAGTTAATCAAAGAATATCAGGGAACAGAAGCTGGTCACAATCCTGAGCAGTGGAAAGTGATCCTGGCTGTTAAGTTTTTTTTATTACTACATGGTCATCATATAGCTCATTCTTACAGTACATAAGACTCGGTTCCAAAGATTTAGGCTGCTTAGATCTCATGATAATTTTAATAAGTGTGCCAAACTCCAGAGCTTCCCCACATCTATGCACTAAGAACCAACAGGGAGACGGAGCGAAAATACATTTTCAGTACTGCAAAATTTCCATATTACCGTAGCAACCAACCTCTGGAACTACAGATCATTTTGACAGCTGGTAAAAGGATTATGCATTTCCCCCACTCTGACACAGGTATTTTAAATACAGCCTTCCAAAAGCCATACCATATCTAGTGACAATTTCACATACATAAAAAAAACAAAAAACGCAGCACCATTACTCACCTTGTCTTCATTCAGCAACTTTACGTCATATTTATGTGGCAAGAATTTGGGCGGAACCCATTTTTTCTCCTCTTTCTTAAAACTTGCAGGAAGCTTACGTGGTGAACGTCTTGCCCTGTCACCTAGAAGGAAATTGGACATGGTATGTGTCAGACTTGTTTTGGCTGATAGAAAGCCGAAAGGGTGGAGGGAGGAGTCACCAAGTAGTGCATTTGATTTAAATGGCCACCTCAAACAATGCAGCAAACAGTCCAGATTCTGCTGGCCACAGTAGTCCTGGGTGATAGAGGAAGCCATAAGCCAATTTAGGGCACCACAAGCCCGAAACACTTTAAACAGGATACATACACACATTGTGTACTAAAAGGATAGAGAAAAGGACGGGAAGACACCAGGAGCCCAATCTGGTGTAGTATCTCACGGAGGGATACCGTAATTATTATGAAAAGATTATATATACTCACAAAGCTAGGTTGCACACAAGGCAACCAATCTGTATCGCATGTGGGGAAGTACCGTCCCCACTCGGCCTTGTGAGATAGGGTCGATGGTCGCAACTCCTTCAAGAAGATACTACCTGCCAAGGTAGTGACCCCTGATCCCAGGGGGAATTTGTAGTACGGGAGGGTAGGAGGCGCCCTTAGAGGTACTATTGATCCGGCTTTGATTGGAATTTACCAATAGTTATACAAATTGTTGTGTGTAACAAAACACACCAATTTTTCGAAAGAAATCTATGTATAGTTCCTGGTGATATACGTATTGGTATCAAACAATTGTTGGTACAAGAAATTGGAATGATCCTACCTTAATAAGTAGTCAAATCCATTAGTGTAAAATTTAGAATTTATTGTAGCACTTTAAAATGACAACGCGTTTCGCGGTTGAAACCGCTTCATCAGGTCGTGTGTTGTGCCTTGGAAAAAAGAAGAGGAAACAGGGCACTGAGACAAAGGAACATCACATGATAAGCTATTTACACCAAAAGGTTTACGGAGTTTGCAACCAGTAAAAATAATTTTAAAATTAATACATTGCAGTGAGACATTGGAATAATGCATCAGTATAACTCAGAGTATAGGCATCAGTATTTTACATTTTCCACATTGCAATGTGAGATTAATATAATGCAACAGGCATCAACCAGAGTATAGGCACCAGTGTTTTCCATATTGTAGAGAACACCAAAAATCTCATATTTAGGGAGAAAGAGAGGGGGGGGGGGGGGGGGTGGGAGAGAGAGGAGAGGAATTAAATACATACATATGCCCAAATGTAGGTATGTTAAAAGAAGTGTGCTGTATTACATATACACAAATCCTAGTCCTATGGTGGAGAAGTGCTCAGAATAAGGGGTGGTGTTAGTACACTTAGTTATGATTTACAGACCCCGCTAGGAGATAGTGACCTGTATAATACTAATCCCTGTGGGTCTAGGTTGTGGTATGAGAACGTACATATGAAGCTCACATTTAAATAACAGTCCTCTGAGCTCAGGCGCCTTTGTGCGCCGCTGTAGCCGCTCGTGGTTTAAATAAAAAAGTATTTCCGCATTCATGGACGGGCAGGGGAGGAGTAGTGAGCAGCGTCACCGCGCCTCTTGAGTAGTAGAGGGGCGTGACTCCATGTGTAACCTTACTTCACACACGGAGAAGAGGGGGCGTGGCCGATGATGTTCTCTCGCTCCCGGCGAGAGTACGCTATGCGAAGCGTTTTGTTATCATTGTGTCTCCTAGGAGACGAGGGAGGCGGCTCTCTCCCGGGGCTGCGTCGGCCATATTTCCGAAGCCTGTCAGCTCCGCGGCAGTGTTTACCTACGGGGAATATTGATTATATTCATATGCATACACTTTTTTTATACATAACCTTAGATTTGGTGCTTCAGACAAGGAAGGAGTAGCCCATATATGGGGAGACAGACAAAATAAATACATACACAAAATAAGTACATGATGAATACATTACCACAGTAGACTCATTAGATCACCAGTTTTATAAACATATTTACATACCCTATACATAGAGGTGTGCACATGTATAAACATCCCATGTTCCTACCCATGGAAAGGGCACCTGGTATATATTAACAGTATATTTGTTTGTGTCTTTTAAAAACGTCAGACAATTCATTCCTATGGGTGTATAGGTATCCCAATTTTTCTAGTATTACAGTTCGCATCTGTACCCCCTATATCTCCAGATAGGGAGCTCTTGACTATTGGTAACGTAATATACAGAGTAATCAATGCATAAAATTATAAAAAGATTATAAAAAAAAAAGAAAATAAATTTCTTTATATAAAAAAAGTAAAATCATTTCACGGAAATGTTTCTTTTCTGTATCCCTCTGGATAAGGGCGAATCTTTTCTTTAGAAATTATATCGTACATATAGTTTGTAGCATGGATACTTTGTTATAGGTGCATATATCCTTTATGTAGAGGTACCCAGAAGGCATATATAGCATGTTGTGGTTGACATTTCGTCACAATGTAAGCTTTTAGTGTAGAAATTACAGGAAGGGGAGGGGGGATAGGAAATGTTAGCCCAAGGAGGGGTTGGCGAAACCAAAGCATGCGATTTTTTGCAGATTCTGGGATATGTTCAATGGGACACACTCGGGTACCATCTATTTGTTGGTTGTGGAATGTTTTGTAATGTCTTGAAAGTCCATGTAGGCCGCACCACCCAACCCTTTCGTACACGATGAACACAGACGAAACATCACGAATGGCTATCTAAAACATGGACTTTCAAGACATTACAAAACATTCCACAACCAACAAATAGATGGTACCCGAGTGTGTCCCATTGAACATATCCCAGAATCTGCAAAAAAAAAAATCGCATGAGTAAACTTAAGAGTAGGGAAATGTTCTGGATATACAGATTGAATACCCTACAGCCAGATGGACTGAATATATGTCTTGAGCACAATCTATAATCTGAGTGAAAGATAAAACATTCATGTGCTAATCCAGCCCCCAGGACACAGTTCTCTGTCCTTATAAAGGGTGAACTTCCAGGGATCCTCCCTAGTTCCACTAAACCTAACAAATACCCCCGTCCTCTAAAACTCCTATTAAGTGACAGCTTGCCCTTTATACATATGTATATACACATATAGAGGTATAAAGAAACAGACACTCAGATGTTTAACTCTACCCCCCTTCGATTTACATCTAGCCATTAGTCATACGATAGTGGGGCCCCCCAAACGAAAGAAATAAAAGCCCCCCCCCCCTTCCCTCCCCACTCCCCGTAGGAACCTCCCTGAGATGCTTTGGTTTCGCCAACCCCTCCTTGGGCTAACATTTCCTATCCCCCCTCCCCTTCCTGTAATTTCTACACTAAAAGCTTACATTGTGACGAAATGTCAACCACAACATGCTATATATGCCTTCTGGGTACCTCTACATAAAGGATATATGCACCTATAACAAAGTATCCATGCTACAAACTATATGTACGATATAATTTCTAAAGAAAAGATTCGCCCTTATCCAGAGGGATACAGAAAAGAAACATTTCCGTGAAATGATTTTACTTTTTTTTATATAAAGAAATTTTTTTTTTTTTTTTTATAATCTTTTTATAATTTTATGCATTGATTACTCTGTATATTACGTTACCAATAGTCAAGAGCTCCCTATCTGGAGATATAGGGGGTACAGATGCGAACTGTTATACTAGAAAAATTGGGATACCTATACACCCATAGGAATGAATTGTCTGACGTTTTTAAAAGACACAATCAAATATACTGTTAATATATACCAGGTGCCCTTTCCATGGGTAGGAACATGGGATGTTTATACATGTGCACACCTCTATGTATAGGGTATGTAAATATGTTTATAAAACTGGTGATCTAATGAGTCTACTGTGGTAATGTATTCATCATGTACTTATTTTGTGTATGTATTTATTTTGTCTATGTCTCCCCATATATGGGCTACTCCTTCCTTGTCTGAAGCACCAAATCTAAGGTTATGTATAAAAAACGTGTATGCATATGAATATAATCAATATTCCCCGTAGGTAAACACTGCCGCGGAGCTGACAGGCTTCGGAAATATGGCCGACGCAGCCCCGGGAGAGAGCCGCCTCCCTCGTCTCCTAGGAGACACAATGATAACAAAACACTACGCATAGCGTACTCTCGCCGGAAGCGAGAGAACATCGGCCACGCCCCCTCTCCTCCGTGTGTGAAGTAAGGTTACACATGGAGTCATGCCCCTCTACTACGCAAGAGGCGCGGTGACGCTGCTCACCACTCCTCCCCTGCCCGTCCATGAATGCGGAAATACTTTATTTAAAGAGAACCCGAGGTGTGTTTAAAGAATGTTATCTGCATACAGAGGCTGGATCTGCCTATACAGCCCAGCCCCTGTTGCTATCCCAAACCCCCCTAAGGTCCCCCTGCACTCTGCAATCCCTCATAAATCACAGCCATGCTGTGAGGCTGTGTTTACATCTGTAGTGTCAGTCTCAGCTGCTCCCCTGCCTCCTGCATAGCTCCGGTCCCTGCCCCCGTCCCTTCACTCCAATCAGCAGGGAGGGAAGGGATGCAGGCGGGGACTGGAGTTCTGCAGGAGGCGGGGAGAGCAGCAGACTGACACTATAGAGATAAACATAGCCAGCTCTGACAAGCTGTTTGTCAGCAGCATGGCTGTGATTTATGAGGGATTGCAGAGTGCAGGGGAACCTTAGGGGGGTTTGGGATAGCAACAGAGGCTGGGCTGTATAGGCAGATCCAGCCTCTGTATGCAGATAATATTCTTCAAACCCACCTCGGGTTCTCTTTAAACCACGAGCGGCTACAGCGGCGCAAAGGCGCCTGAGCTCAGAGGACTGTTATTTAAAGGTGAGCTTCATATGTACGTTCTCATACCACAACCTAGACCCACAGGGATTAGTATTATACAGGTCACTATCTCCTAGCGGGGTCTGTAAATCATAACTAAGTGTACTAACACCACCCCTTATTCTGAGCACTTCACCATAGGACTAGGATTTGTGTATATGTAATACAGCACACTTCTGTTAACATACCTACATTTGGGCATATGTATGTATTTAATTCCTCTCCTCTCTCTCCCACCCCCCCCCCCCCCCTCTTTCTCCCCAAATATGAGATTTTTGGTGTTCTCTACAATATGGAAAACACTGGTGCCTATACTCTGGTTGATGCCTGTTGCATTATATTAATCTCACATTGCAATGTGGAAAATGTAAAATACTGATGCCTATACTCTGAGTTATACTGATGCATTATTCCAATGTCTCACTGCAATGTATTAATTTTAAAATTATTTTTACTGGTTGCAAACTCCGTAAACCTTTTGGTGTAAATAGCTTATCATGTGATGTTCCTTTGTCTCAGTGCCCTGTTTCCTCTTTTTTCCAAGGCACAACACACGACCTGATGAAGCGGTTTCAACCGCGAAACGCGTTGTCATTTTAAAGTGCTACAATAAATTCTAAATTTTACACTAATGGATTTGACTACTTATTAAGGTAGGATCATTCCAATTTCTTGTACCAACAATTGTTTGATACCAATACGTATATCACCAGGAACTATACATAGATTTCTTTCGAAAAATTGGTGTGTTTTGTTACACACAACAATTTGTATAACTATTGGTAAATTCCAATCAAAGCCGGATCAATAGTACCTCTAAGGGCGCCTTCTACCCTCCCGTACATATACACACGACTGTCTCAGACTTTAGGAACAATTCCTTTAACTGCACTACTACAGCGAAGCACACAAGCTTGAGCTAGCAAAATTTAAGGCCAACCTCAACAGCAGCCATCATACTTGTGCCAGCTCTAGCTTGTGTTTGCTGCAATAGTGCAATTACATGGGTAATCGTTTCAAAGCTACCAGAGTCACCTTTTAATATGCACCTCAAAGAGTGATCATTCTGTAGCTCCCTACCTTTTAGATGACCAGCTGAAGGTTTGTTCAGACTTGGGCCCCTTTCACACATGGGAGTGTCGCTTCGTGGTACACTACCCGCCCCAGTGGCCATTGGTCTCTATGAGACTGGCCACACTACCCGCGGTGCAACACTATGCAGCGCAAGTGGCTCCAACGACACAGAAGCAAGGCAAGCATTTGCACTGGAGTCAATGGCACTGCAACAATCTAGATGGCAGTGCAGCATGCATGCACCGATCATCTGACAACCAGTGACATACTTCCTATCCAACAAAAAGCAAGTCACTGTTCAGAGGCGGAGCTATGCATATTACTCTGTTGGCGTACTCTTACACAGGGTAATGTAATGGGGAAGTGGTGCGGTGGGATCGTCCTGCCCAGGGCTCTCATGCAGCAGAACAATCCCACATCATCATATGTGAAACTAGCCTGAGAGAACCAAAGGCATAATTAATGTACACAAGTAAATACTCCTCCAAAGGCTTGGCAGGCACAGTACTGCCACGCTCATGCTTGAAGAGCAGTGCATCCCCAAGCAGATTACAGACAAACCTTTGTCAGTATTCTCTGGAGAGTCTACAAGTGGCAACGGAGGATCGGAGGATGCTGTGGGAAGCCTCATTAGGATTCAAGAGTTCCCTCTTCTAAGGAAAGCATGCGATTTAAGCCTGAGCTTTCGCTCATGTACACTTTAAAGGACAACTGAAGTGAGGGTTCTATGGAGGCTGCCATATTTTTTACCTTTTAAACAATACCAGTTCCTTGACAGCCCTACTGATGTATTTGGCTGCAGTAGTGTATGAATCACACCAGAAACAAGCATGCAGCTATTCTTTTCAGATCTGACAATAATGTCCGAAACAACTGATCTGCTGCATGCTTGTTCAGGGTCTATGGCTAAATGTATTAGAGTCAAAGGATCACGACGACATGGTGTTGCTTAAAAGGAAATATGGCAGCCACCATATACCTCACTTCGGGTGTCCTTTAAAACAGCTAGGGAGTTCAGTATCTTCCATGACATAACTGTATACATTTGTATAGAACATATACTGACTAATCATGTATGATGTGATAACCTGGGAATGGATATCAACTGACAAAGAACAAGTCCAAAACTGGTATCAGTGAATTTATGAAATACCTGATCAGTGGATTTTTGCCTACAGTACAGTAATATAGCCAGTTAGGCGATACATACTTTCCCTCAGAGATGTCAGACTGTCCCGGCGGCTGGTCTCCTCTTTCATCTGCAGACTCTCCCGGCGGCTGCTCTCCTCTTTGATCTGGTTATCCTGGGCCACCTGACTAGAGTTCTCTTTGTCACTAGATGGAGAGTCACATGATCCATCAGACTTCTTCTCAGCTCCTGACTCATCCGTCTCCAGAGGATGCATCTTTTCAATCTTACCACGCAAGTACTTTTCTGGTCCAACCTAACAAAAATACAAAGTCATTGTCACTGCATTTTAATTTGAGCAGTGCAAATTATACACAGTACGTATTTGCATGCCTCGCAACACAGAATTCTCAGGAAAAAGAAAAAAAAAATATTTCTGGCTACAAAAGTTCATTCTACATTACATACCTCAACGTCACACTCTTCCCCAACGGCATATTTTGTTTGTATCTCCATCCAGGCCTGATCTACCAGTTTGTCTAAGGAAATTGTATTGTGGTGAACCATCTCAAGTACCAGCTTCTCATACCAGATTGGGAACTCTTCCTTTAATCTTAAATAGAAAACATACAAGCATAAACAATATGGACAAGCATTACAATGACAACACAGGCAAATGCCTTATTGCATTCAGGTCTTGTTTATCTGCTGATCGAATGCAGGCCTTAATGTATATGTACAGCTCCCTAAAGTAGTTCTAACTTCTCAACACAGCAATGGTGCAGGTTTGTGAAAGATCGTGAAGAAGAAAAAATTAATAGTCAAATGACCTACTGTACTATGTTCTGAAGATAAATATTAACTAAAGATTGTCCTTCTTACAGATCCACTCTCATAAATCCTGCATTTTTCATCCCTATGTGTAAAGTATTCCTCACTGCAGTTACACGAGTAATAAAAACCTGAGCACACCATCACATACTCCTTAGCAATAAACAGGGACTTCACAGGGTCTTCAGATGGGCACACTTATACGTTGTGCAGCAGTGTTCTGAAAGCGCACTGCTGCATGCACTCTGAGTGCAATTCAGAATTGTGCCATTCAATCTAGGTGAAAGGGGTCAGCATTGCAATGAAGAACAAAGAACCATGATTATTTTGAAAAACATACAGCCATCTCCATTGTAGACCAAGGCGAAGTTTTGAATTTTGTTGGCATGCAGGTCAAGGTTGACCAGATACCTTAAAAGACAACTGATGTGCGAGGAATATGGAGACTGCCATATTTATTTATTTTTGAACAATACAAATTGCCTGGCATCTTTCTGATCCTTCTGGAATCGATCTTTCTGAATCGCACACCTGAAACAAGCATGCAGCAAATCCAGTCAGAAAAAGCCAATCTACATGTTTGTTTATGGTCTATAGCTAAAAGTATTAGATACAGAGGATCAGCAGGACAGATAGGCAATATGCAGGTTTTAAAAGGAAACTATAGGATTGCCTCCATATTCCTCTAACTTCCGTGTCCTTTAACCACATAAGGACCACAGTCTTTTTGCCCCTTAAGTACCAGAGCCCTTTTTTCCTTTCAGACCACTGCAGCTTTAACGGTTTATTGCTCGGTCATACAACCTACTATCTAAATTAATTTTACCTCCTTTTCTTGTCACTAATACAGCTTTTTTTTTTTTGCTTTTCCAACAATAATTTTTATTAACCACTTGAGGTCCCACCCTTTACCCCCCCTTAAGGACCAGCGCTGTTTTAGCTGATCTGTGCTGGGTGGGCTGTGCAGCCCCCAGCACAGATCAGGGTGCAGGCAGAGCGACCAGATCGCCCCCCTTTTTTCCCCACTAGGGGGATGATGTGCTGGGGGGGGGGGGGGGGGGGTCTGATCGCGCCTGCCTGTGTGTTGCGGGGGGGGGGGGCACCTCAAAGCCCCCTCCGCGGCGAAATTCCCCCCCCCCCCTTCCCCGGAGATCCGAGGCTGCACAGGAACGGATCTGTCCTGTGCAGCCTCTAACAGGCTCCTGCCTGTCATGTGACAGCGATCCCCGGCCGCTAATTGGCCGGGGATCCCTGATCTGGTACAACGCTGCTACTGTTAGCAGCGTTGTACGAATGTAAACAAAGCGGATTATTTCCGCTTGTGTTTACATTTAGCCTGCGAGCCGCGATCGCCGGCCCGCAGGCTATTCACGGAGCTCCCCGCCGTGAATTGACAGGAAGTAGCCGCTCGCGCGAGCGGCTGCTTCCTGATTAATTAGCCTGCAGCTGCCACTTTGCTGACGCGCGGTATGAGTGCGCGGTCGGCAAGTGGTTAAGTCATAAGCAAGATTTGACATAAGATTTGTAACATAGCTTCCAACATAATACACTACAGGTATTATAGCAGATCTTAGGTGGAACCTGTGTGTGAGCAGGGGCAGTATATGCATAAGTAATCTGCGCAGTAGAAGTCTGCTGGTGGGGTGTGCAGTGCTAAATTACTAAATGCTGGAAGTAGACTTCCTATCCAGTCAATTTCTAACCTCAACGGCTGACTGGTAGGGGTAGGTTCCTTCCAGCTGTTTGTTCAATTGACTCAGTGGTCTATTGACCTGTCAATTGCAACATAAGAGAAAATTATGTGATAATTCACCCCATTAACGGATCTACAGTTAATGTATTTACTTGTAGTGGATTCTTTTCTGAGATAATATGAACGGCATGATGAAAGAAGATTGTGCTACTGCTCTTGTGCTCATTGCAGAGTTAATGTAGTGCGTCTACTTGGGATGTGAAGTCAGATTCAGGGTCTTCCTGTATATGACAGGTATGGGTGAAAGTAGTGTGTCTAGTAAAAACAAAAACCGAACAAAACTAACTAAACATTTATAGCATAACATACCCAGTGTTAACCTGTGTTCTCACTTAATATTTATAATAACTATAATTATTGAGTGAGTCCAATTACTATATGCCTGTACTTATATTTATGTATCTTATCTATTCCGTAGAGGATCAGTTTGGCCTTAAGTAGTTTTCCATTATGATGTTGCGATTAAATGTCGTTAAAAGGTTAGCAAAATCTAGTTTATCTGTGGACTTCCAATTGGAAGATATTATGCATTGGGAGGCTATAAGTAAGTGGCAAATTTGCATACGGTGTCTTGGGTTAATTTTTTCTATATCTATGCACAATAGTGCCATTTGGGGTGTTAATTGGAACATAGTGTCCCAGTTCTGCGTTATATGTTGCTCTACTGAGGTCCAAAGGTCTGAGACTATTGGGCACTCCCAGAGCATATGAAGTAAGGTGCCTGTGAAGTGAAACGCGAACATTTCCAACACAATGAGGAAATATTTGGTGAGAATGTTGCTTGTTTCCTAGGTGTTATATACCATCTGGTTAAGATTTTTATAGGTTGTTCCCAGTGTGAATTACATTTGGATAATTGTGATATTTTCCTAGTTGCTCTTATTATCTAGTCTGTTGATAAGTTGGTACCCATATCATACGACCACGTTTAGATACATTTTTCAATGGGAGAACGTGTGTTGGTTATAATTTCGTTGTACCACAATGATATTCCCCCTCTGTATGGTAGGGTTGAGTTCAGCATTGTAATAATCTGGCTATTCATTTCAGGGATTTTGATCTTATTTGATCCTAGGAAACTAGCCATCCTCTGCCATGTAAAATGGTATGTTATAGGAAGGTTGTATTCCTTTACAATTTCTGTAAAGGGTCTTAATGTGTCATCCTTGTATAAGTCGTTAAGGTTCTTGAGGCCTGCCAATCTCAATGGGACTTTGTTAAGATCTGGTAACATTATTTGTAGTGCTGTTATTGGGATTCTTGGGAGTAATGTTTATACCATGGTGTGGTGGGTGATGGTTGGGTAAAGAGGTTTATATCCCAGGATCATACTTGAGATGAGGTCCCTAGGACAGTGTTAAGATATCTTGTTCCATAAATACCCATTTTTTATCTCTGGGTTTGGACCACCATGCTTTAGTAAAGTCAGGGTTGCTTGCGTAATAATACGCTTCCAGATCAGGCAGACCCTATGCCACCCAATTTTTTTGGCCAAACCATAGTATTATAATTTATCCTGGCTTTCTTTCCTGCCCAAACCAAGTTATTGACAATTTTTCTTAATTCCAAAAAGTATGTCTTCTTGATGGGTATTGGTAGAGTGCGGAAGAGGTAGAGTATTTTTGGAAGTAGAAACATTTTAAAGAGGAACTGTAACGACAAAACGTCCCCTGGGGGGTACTCACCTCGGTTGGGGGAAGCCTCCGGATCCTAATGAGGCTTCCCACGCCGTCCTCCATCCGTCAGGGGTCTAGCTGCAGCCCTCCGTGCAGCGGTGACGTAATATTTACCTCCCTGGCTCCTGCGCAGGCGCTCTGACGGCTGTCGGCTCCGACGTAGGCGGAAATACCCGATCGCCGTCGGGTCTGCTCTACTGCGCAGGCGCAAGCTTCCGGCGCCTGCGCAGTAGAGCGGACCCGACGGAGATCGGGTATTTCCGTCTATTTCCGTGCCGAAAGCCGCCACAGCACCCCCGCTGGAGCCAGCAAAGGTAAATATTGAAGCTACAGTCGGCTCTGTCGCCGGCTGTTCGGAGGGCTGCAGCGAGACCCCCGTGGGACAGAGGACGGCGTGGGAAGCCTCATTAGGATCCGGAGGCTTCCCCCACCCGAGGTGAGTACCCCCCAGGGGAGGTTTTTGTTGTTACAGAGTCTCTTTAAAGGAGTTTAGCCTACCTGACAAGGATAGTGAGAACTTTATAAGGGTTTGTGAGTCCGCTTTCAGGGTCTCTAACAATGGTACAAAGTTATATTTAAAAATATCCGATGCCTTCGGTGTCAAATGTATACCTAGGTATTGTACTTTTGTGGTTGCCCACAGAAAGGAAAATCTTTGTAGGATGGAGTCTTTAAGGTTTGGTGGTATATTTAAGCCTAATATATATGATTTTGTTTGATTTAATTTATAAGATGCTTCAGAGAAAGAGGTTATTACTTTAAGGAGGTTTGGTAGTGATTCTAAAGGATTAGAGATTACCAAGGCTACATCGTCGGCAAAGAGACTGATTACATGAGTGTTGCTTCCAATAGAAATGCCCTGTATTTGTCGTTCTTATTTTTTGTGCCAAAGTCTCCATCAAAAGAACAAAAATGATGGGCGATAAGGGGCAGCCCTGGCGTGTGCCATTTGACATATCGAAGGCATCAGATAGGTATCCTGCTGCATTTACTCTTGCCGATGGGTGAGTATATAGTGACGTGATGGCTTCCATAATTGGGCCCTGAAAGCCAAATTTAATAAGAGTTGCTCTTAGAAATCCCCAGTGTACTCTGTCGAACGCCTTCTCAGCATCCAAGTTAAGGAGCAGAGAAAGCGTTCGACAGAGCTCTATGTGCCTTAGAATATTCAGCATGCGCCTTGTTCCATCAGGGGCTTGTCTCCCTTTCGTAAATCCTACTTGGTCCGGGGAGAGAAAGTCTGGAGTTATGTGCATCAGTCGGGTGGCAATTAGTTTGGCGTATAGTTTTGTGTCCGTATTTAAAAGTGAAATAGGTCTGTAGTTATTCGGTTGTGTGGGGATCCTTTCTGGGTTTTGGTATGACAGCTATTGTGGCTTGTAGGTATTCCTTGGGGATGGGAGTCCCTGACATGAATTTGTTAAATAAAGCAGTTAGAAAGGGAGTTAGGGTATGGGCATATGTATTGTAATATTCATTAATGAATCCGTCTGGTCCCGGGGACTTGTTCTTTTTTAACTTTAATAGCCTTGAGTACCTCTAGTTGAGTGAATGGTGTATTGATCTCAGTTGTTCTGGTTTTATAGCGGGTAGTTCAATTGATAAGAGAAATTTATTAATTAGTGCACTAGTGGGTTTTTGTAGGTTTAGGTCGTTTTGGAGGTTGTATAATTGGTTGTAATAGTCTGCGAAAGCATTTGCTATATGTTTGGGGTTCATCAGTTTCATATTAGTACTTGGATGGATTATTGAGTGTATCATGGACTTAGAGTTCCTATGTTTTATAAGGTTGGCTAGGTATTTACCTGCTTTATTGCTGCTAGAGTATTTAGTGGAGTTGGTTCTCCTCAAATTAGCTTCATATTTATACAGGAGTACATTTCTTAGTTCTTGTCTGCATTCATATAATTGTTTATTTATGAGGGGGTCTTGGGATGTTTTGTGTTTTTCTAGGTCATGTAATCTAGTTAAGATGTTTAGGCAAGTCTGTTGTCTCTTTTTACTTTGGCACTATGTTACAAATAGAGGCCTCTGATATAGGCTTTGTGGGCTGACCAAATGGTGGGTTTTGCTATTTCAGGTGTATTATTGATATTGAAAAATTCCTGTATATGATCTCTAAAGGTTGGGACAAGGTCTGAGGTGGAGATAGTGGAATAGTTCATTCTCCATGTTTTGGGTCTGTTGGCGAAGGTGGCATTTCTGATAGACATCTGAATTGGGGCGTGGTCTGACCACGTTATGCTACCTATTGTGGCATCTTCTATTAATTGTAAGATGTTTCTATCCGTCAGGAAGTAATCAATGCGAGAGTACGGTCGGTGTACTGTAGAGTAGTGTGAGTAGTCTCTGTTGTATGTAGAATTCTCCACGGGTTTAATAGACTATGCCATTTCAGTACTTTGTCCAATAAAGTGAGGTGGGTGGTGCTCTTAGCTGTGGAGTCTAATTTTGTAATGCATGCATTAAAGTCTCCACCAGTGTTCTCCCTAGGATCAATCAGCCGGGCGGAGCGCCCGGGTAAATTTAATTACCGCCCGGCTGGTGAGATTGCATGCCCTGTTGTCACTGTGACGCTGTGTCCCTGTCACCGTGAGCAGCGCTCGCCGCTAACGAGTGCTCGGCTGTCAGGATGCGCTGCTTCTCTCCTGCTTCCGAGATCTCGCGCTTTCCGGCGAGCTGGTGCTGTGATTGGCTCTTATGCGCTGAGCCAATCACAGCACCAGCTCGCCGGGAAGCGCGAGATGTCGCGCTGGCCGCCGACTGCAGAGCCGTGTGTCTGTGAGCTGTGCAGAGACGGGGAGACAGGTATGCACACAGCTCACTGTCGGCTTGAAGCTGAATCAAATGTTATGTGCGGGCTGCTATGTGCGGGCTGCTATGTGCGGGCTGTGATCAAATTCTATGTGCGGGCTGTGATCAAATTTTATGTGCGGGCTGTGATCAAATTTTATGTGCGGGCTGTGATCAAATTTTATGTGCGGGCTGTGATCAAATTTTATGTGCGGGCTGTGATCAAATTTTATGTGCGGGCTGTGATCAAATTTTATGTGCGGGCTGTGATCAAATTTTATGTGCGGGCTGTGATCAAATTTTATGTGCGGGCTGTGATCAAACTCTATATGTGGGCTGTGATCAAATACTATATGCGGGCTGTGATCAAATTCTATATGCGGACTGTGATTATATATACTGTATACGCAATCTGCAGGCTGTTATGTTCACTGACCATGGATATGGGTTGATGTGCATGATATCGCCGGGGGGAGGGGGCTGCTGGGAGGGTAAATGGGGCGTCATGTGATATTGCAGATAGTGTGCAAGGGCTACATATAATGATTATAATATATTAAAGGAAGTGTCCTAGGAGTTAGTAAACAAAGGTTTACTTCCTACAGTCCCTGGCAGCCATCCTGCGCCATCGCCTGAGCTCTGGCATCCCGGGATCCTCCCCGTTGGAGATACCGACTTCGCCAGGTCGGCATCTACTGCACCTGGTGTCAGCGCTCTGCGCAGGTGCAGTAGATGCCAGACAGACAGGGTTGCCATCTGAAACGGAGGAGATACCGGGACACCGAAGCTGCGGCGAGGGCACAAGACTGCTGCCAGGGGCTGGAGAATGCCCCCTTGGTAAGTAGATCTTTGTTTAACTCCTTGGACATTTCCTATAATAAATTGATTATATGTGGCCCCTGCACACTATCTGCAATACCCCACAACCAATGCAACTGGAAACTAAATGGTAAAAGTGGACAGCGATAGAGAGACGAGCGTACGCTAGGCTGCGGTAGTGCAGCATAGCGTGCTCTGGTAACTTACGCACGCCGCCAAATTTCCCCGTGCCGACCCACCCGGCTACTTTTTCATGCCACCCGGCTGGAAAAAAATTCTGGGGAGAACACTGTCCACCTATTAAAAGGTGACCCTGTTTATTGTTCTCAACCTTGCGTAATAACTTAAGGAATTGTTTTTGTGAGGAGTTTGGTGCGTATAATGTTACTATGGTGTATGTCTGATTATTTATCTGACCGATAAATATAATGCATCTGCCATCATCATCTACAGTAATTGAGATAGGATCAACCTTAACATCTTTCTGAAAGGCTAAAAGCACCCCTCTCTTCTTGTTGCAGGTACTATGGTATATGAGAGGGAAATGAGGAGACGTACAGTATTTAGAGTCCTTCTGCAATAAATGAGTCTCTTGAGCCATTAAGATGTGGGCTCCTTGCGTTTGGGCGTCCTTCCATAACATCCTCTTAAATGCCGAGTTAAGGCCACGAGTGTTAATTGAGTAAAGTTTTAAGTATTGTTCATGTGCCATTCTGACCAATTTAGACTGGCATTGCTTGCATACAGTATAGTGGGTTGCAGTGGTATCTTAGACAATATAATCTTGTGAGAATAGAAAGTGAGGAACATCATAGTAACAGCGTATTTAACAACTAAGATCATCAACACAGTAAACAGTAAATGTAGAAACAAGTTACTAATACAGCTTTCTTTTGGTGCTATTTGATTGCTGCTGCGAGTTTTAGTTTTTATTATATTCGTCAAAAAAAAAAAAAAAAAAAAAAAAAAAAAAACAAACATCAATTTTGTAAAAAAAAAAAAAATGATTGTTTACTTTGTGATAAAATTTGTCAAATAAAGTAACATTTCTGTATACATTGTTGTCCAAATTTATTGTGCTACATGTCTGATTAAAAAAAAAAAAAAAAAAAAAAAAAAAAAAAAAAAAAAACATTCAGTGTATATTTATTGGTTTGGGTAAAAGTTATAGAGTTTACAAACTATGGTGCCAAAAGTGAATTTTCCAATTTTGAAGCATCTCTGACTTTGAGCACCTGTCATGTTTCATGAGGTGCTAAAATTCCAGGATAGTATAAATACCCCCCAAATGACCCCATTTTGGAAAGAAGACATCCCAAACTAAGAGGCCTGGTGAGTTCATAGAAGATTTTATTTTTTGTCACAAGTTAGCGGAAATTGATTTTTATTGTTTTTTTTTTTTTTTCACAAAGTGTAATTTTCCACTAACTTCTATGAACTCACCATACTACTAACGGAATATCTTGGGGTGTCTTTCTAAAATGGGGTCGCTTGTGGGGTTCCTATACTGCGCTGGCATTTTAGGTGCCCTAAACCATGAGGAGTAGTCTAGAAACCAAATGCCTCAAAATGACCTGTGATTAGGACATTGGGCCCCTTAGCTGGATGGGAGAAATCTCTCTGTAGATGGACAATTGTGTAAAAAAAAAAAAAAAAAAAAAAATAGGATTTCTCCCACCCAGCATGGGTATGTGTAAAAATACACCCCAAAACATACTACTCCTGAGTACGGCGATACCACGTGTGGCACTTTTTTGCAGCCTAGGTGCGCTAAGGGGCCCGACGTCCTATGAGTACCTTTAGGATTTCACAGGTCATTTTGAGGCATTTGGTTTCTAGACTACTCCACACGGTTTAGGGCCCCTAAAAATGCCAAGGCAGTATAGGAACCCCACAAGTGACCCCATTTTAGAAAGAAGAGGAGTTAGGAGTATGGTGAGTTCATAGATTTTATTTTTTGTCACAAGTTAGCATAAATTGATTTTTTTTTCACAGAGTGTCATTTTCCACTAACTTGTGACAAAAAAAAAAAAAAAAAAATCTATGAACTCATTATACACCTAACGGAATACCTTGGGGTGTCTTCTTTCTAAAATGGGGTCACTGTGGGGTTCCTATACTGCCCTGGCATTTTAGGGGCCCAAAACCGCGAGGAGTAGTCTGGAAACCAAATGCCTAAAAATGACTGTTCAGGGATATACGCATCTGCAAATTTTGACGACAGGTGGTGTATGAGGGGCCGAATTTTGTGGAACCAGTCATAAGCAGGGTGGCCTCTTAGATGACAGGTTGTATTGGCACTGAAGTGCAAGAAGCACAGGATGTTCTCAAATCGTGATCTGGACATGGCAGCAGAGAACATGGGCATGTGATGTATTGGGTGCGTAGATCAATAAGACCGCAATACATTCTTTTTAACTAGACCCATGTTAAGGAGAAGGCCCCAAAAATGTTACGTTCGGAAACTTGGGAGTGGTTTCCACCGAAAAGGCTGAGCATGGTAGCTTCTTGGATTGTCGATTGCGTATTGTGTGGCATAACAGTTGGTCTCAGCCACAATTAAGTCGTAGAGACCAGCAGCGATCAGAAAAAAAAAATTCTGTCACTGCGGTGGGGCGGGTGAGGGTTTGGCCGGGTAATCAGAAACCCGCAGGGGGCAGATTAGGGCCTGATCTGATAGATAGGAGTGCTAGGGGGTGACAGGATGTGAGTGATGGGTGTCTCAGGGGGTGATTAGAGGGGAGAATAGATGCAATCAATGCACTGGGGAGGTGATCGGAAGGGGGTCTAAACGGGTTTGGCCGAGTGATCAGGAGCCCACACGGGGCAAATCAGGGCCTGATCTGATGGGTAGGTGTGCTAGGTGGTGACAGGAGGTGATTGATGGGTGTCTCAAGGTGTGATTAGATGGGGGAATAGGTGCAAGCAATGCACTGGGGAGTTGATCGGGGGGGAGGGGGGGTGTCTGAGGGTGTGGGCGGGTGATTTGGTGCCCGCAAAGGGGCAGAGGAGGGTCTGATCTGATGGGTATGATGGGCAGCAGTGACATGGGGTGATTGATGGGTGATTAGAGGGGAGAACAGATGTAAATGCACTGGAGAGGTGTTCAGGCAGGGTCTGAGGGTGATTTGAGGGTGTGGGCAGGTGTTTGGGTGCCCGCAGGGGGCAGATTAGAGTGATCTGATGGGTAGCAGTGACAGGTGGTGACAAGGTGATTGATAGGTGATCAGTAGGTGATTACAGGGGAGAATATATGCAAGCAATGCACTGGTGAGTTGATCAGAGGGAGTTGAGGGGGGGGGGGGGCTTTTTGAGGTTGTGGGTGGGTGATTGGGACCCCAAGGGGCAGATTAGGGTCTCATCTGATGGGTAGCAGGGACAGGTGGTGACGGGGTGATTGATGGGTGATTAGAGGGGAGAACATATGTTAACAATGTACTTGGGAGGTGATCTGAGGGCAGGTCTGTGGGCAATCTGAGGTTGTGGGCGGGTAATTGGGTGCCCGCAAGGGGCATGTTAGGATCTGATGGGTGGCAGTGACAGGTGATCAGTGGGTGATTACAGAGGAGAATAGATGTATACAGTACACAGGGGGGGGGGGGGGGGGGGGGGTCCTGATGGGTGCTGTGGGCGATCAGAGGGCAGGATCATTGTGGTGTTGTGCTTACTAGTGGGGCTGCAACCTGCCCTGGTGGTCCCTTGATCACTGGGACCACCAGGGCAGGAAGCAGCCTGTCTAATACGCTTTGTATACATTACAAAGCGTATTATACGCTTATGTCACGGCAGATCAGGGGTTAACAACCCGGCGGCGCTGCTAATTGGCCGGTGGGTGGGCGGAGCATATTGCTGGCGGATGCGCATGGTCCCCAGCCAGCTAGTCCGCAACAAGCCGCCGCCGATCGCCGTATTGCGGCCGTTGCAGCCTCCACTTTGCCGCCACCCATGGGCTGTGGGCAGTCGGCAAGAGGTCAAAAGGAAACTAATGTAAGAGGTATATTGGAGGATGCGATCATTTATTTTAAATAATAATAGCAGTTGCCTGGAAGTCCTACTGATCGTTCTGGCTTCAGTAGTGTCTAAATCACACACCTGAAACAAGCATGTAGCTAACCTAGGAAGACTGAACCAGAAACATCTGGTATGCATTCTTATTCAGGGTCTTGGGCTAAATGTAATAGAAGCAGTTTAGCAGCAGCAATCTGCATGGTTTATAAAGGAAATGTGTCAGCTTCTATATTCCTCTCACTTCAGGTTCCCTTTATTTCTAGTGCTCATCTTTATATGCTATTAGTGTACTCTACACCACCATATGGAATCACTGATTCGTATACTATATTTATCCTTAAAGGACAACTGAAGTGAGTGATATTGTGACTGCCAAATTTCCTTTTAAGCAATACCAGTTGTGTGGCAGCCCTGCTGATCCTCTGCCTTTAATACTTTTAGCCATAGACCCTGAACAAGCATGCAACATATCAAGAAAGCAAGGTTTTTCATGAAAATTATACGTTTTATTATGCACATCAGACAACGCGTTTCGCGGCTAAAACGGCTTCATCAGGTCAAATTCAAGTGCCCTTCGTGATTCAATTGTGTTAATCAGCCCTGAGCGCCTGCCCTTTGGCAGCACTAAGGTAAGATCTTCTTACCATTTTAAACAACCAATTTAGACATTTACAACTTGGGCACCCCAACCCTCCTTTAAACGTACAGTATGTAGTACACTACCCTAGAGGATTGTACTGAGTCCTAGACCTCTCTGAAGGTCAAAAGACTCCCCTTTTTTTGTTTCCTGGAGCAGCGACCGCTAGATCATCCTCTCACAAAGGCCGAGTGGGGACAGTACTTCCTCACACACCAGCACAAGTGGTTGCCTTGTCTGCAACACATACATTTCTTTCTACTTGCTACCATCGTTAACCTGACGATACTACACAAGATTGAGCTCCCAGTGTGTCTTTTTCTCGCCCCCACAAGATTTATGCAGCATATCAGGTGTTTGACATTATTGTCAGATCTGACAAGCATTAGCTGCATGCTTGTTTCTGGTGTTATTCAGACACTACTGCAGCCAAAGATCAGCAGGGCGGTGAGGCAACTGGTATTGTCAAAAAGAAAATATGAAAGCCTCCACATTCTTCTCACATCGGTTGTACTATAACAGATAAGTTGTGTAGCTCAGGACAAATGTTGACAAGTGGTTTTCTGTATAGAACATGTGTGTTGGGAACATTTTGAAAGGCAGTGGCTAGGCTAGCAGGGGTGAATGTTTGTTCCTTTTTCTAGATTCAATCCTGGTTTTTGAGACGACATATTCAACTGAGGTACACACTTATGCTACCAAGTTTACACCAACAGTATAAGCTACTCACAGTTCTGACACTTCTTGCTCTTCATCCCAGGCCTCTTTGTGAGTCAGCTGATTGCTCCCAGTGCTTTTGCAAGTCCAAACCCGTTCAGCATATCGCTCCAAACGTGCTTCATATTCGCTATAGACAACTGGTTAAGGACAATTGAAAACTCACATTTACTTCAGTGTAATGAGACACTGACAGATAAGATATACCTCTTTCTGAAATTAAGGGCACGTCCCCCCCCCCCCCCCCCCCCCCAAAAAAAAAAAATTTACTGAAAGTTACTTAATACATGTATAAAAAGAAAAAATAAATAGTATGAACAAGTACTGCTTGCTAAAGAATGAGAAATTGACTACAACAGTGACATCCAGTGGTGAGATGCTGGCATTGTAGAGTAAAACATGATCAAAGGAGGAAAACAAAGCCTGCTGTGCACACGCTAGATTAAACTCCGCTGATGAAGCCAATCACACACGTAGATTATTGCTGCCCATTTTATTATCTCCTTAAAAACCAGGAGTTAGCTCACCTGGTAACGACATTTTAAGTAACACTCCAGGACAGGTATACATTGAGACTTGGCTCCTCCCAGGAACAGGAAATATCCTTCAGCCTCTCTATAAATCAAACAAGGACCAAGGGTCAGGCAGTATAATATAAAGGAACAGGAACAATATACTCAACATAACCCTATTATATTACATTTACATACATATAACATATAACATAACATGTATATCATGCAATACTTGATATATATGGGGGTGGGTACCCCCACCTGTCCTGGAGTGTTACTTAAAATGTCGTTACCAGGTGAGCTAACTCCTGGTTTTTCCAATAACACTCCAGGACAGGTATACATTGAGATGATAAGCAAGAAATCAATCACCAACCTCAGGGTGGGCTAACTGCCTTTAAGACAGTTCTTCCGAAGTCTTGATCGGACTCTGTTATTCGGTCCAATCGATAGTGCCTCATGAATGTTCCCAGATTCTTCCAGGTCGCCGCCTTGCAGATATTCAACGGTGATGTACCTGCCCTGTAAGCCCACGTAGTTGCGGCTGCCCTGGTGGAATGGGCCCTTAAGTTTTCTGGAGGATCCTTACCCATAATGCTGTATGCTTGTATGATGCAATCCTTTATCCATTTGGCAATGGTCTTTGTGGAGGTTTTTAATCCTTTGGATTTGCCTGTATAGTTGATGAATAACGACTCTGATTTTCTGAACTCTTTCACTTTTTCTAGGTAAGACATTAGATTTTCTCTAACATCTAATTTATGCTGTTTACTTTCTTTTTCCGTTTTTGGGTCTCTGCAGAAAGAAGGTAGTATTATCTCTTGTGTTCTGTGGAACATGTCTCCCACCTTTGGCAGGAATTCCGGGCTTGTTCTAAGAACGACGCGATCGTCAAAGAAAGAGCAGTATGGTTCTTTACATGATAGTGCGTGTAGTTCACTAATCCGTCTAGCCGACGTAATCGCTACTAGAAATACTGTTTTCAGAGTACACATCCTTAGAGAATCCTCATCAAATTCATCAGATGTCAATGCCTGCAAGACTAAAGATAGATCCCACTTTGGGAACTGTCTGACTCTTACTGGTCTATTCCTTTCCACCGATTTGACAAATCGAATAATTAGAGGGTCTAATGCTAATTTCTTATCTAAATAAACTGATAAAGCGGATATCTGGACCTTAATTGTGCTTAAGGCCAGTCCTTTCTCTACTCCCTCTTGCAGAAATTCTAAAATTGTTGCCATTTCTGTTGATTGGAAGTTTGAGTTTTCTAACCATAAATTAAAAGTCTTCCAGTACTTCTGGTATATTAAACGAGTATTCTCTTTCCTACTCTTTAACAGAGTATTCACTACTCTTGAAGACAATCCCTTACTTTCAAGGACTGCCCTCTCAGATACCACGCTGTAAGTTTCCATTTTCCTAGATTGGTCACAGCCTGGTCTTGTACCTGTATCATATTTTCTGATAACGGTATTTCCCATGGTTGCTTCGTTAACATTGAGAGGAGAAGCGGATACCAGGCCCTCTTGGGCCAATTCGGGGCAATTAGTATCATTTGGCACTGTGACTTCATTAATTTTTGAAGTACCAGGGAAATCAAATTTAACGGTGGGAATGCATACAGTAAACTCTGATTCCAGTTCTGCGCCAGAGCATCGATTGCTAATGGACTGTCCATGACATTGAGGGAATAAAACTGTTCGCACTTTCTGTTGGCCTTGTTCGCAAATAAATATATTTGTGGTTGTCCCCAATTGCTCACTATTGTCTGAAATAAATTTTGATTGAGGGACCATTCTGTATTTGAGGTCTGTACCCTGCTCAATTGATCCGCCAGAACGTTTAATTCCCCTTTCAAGTGTACTGCCGTTAGGGATAGTAACTCGAGTTCTGCTATATCCAGGATCTCCATAGTTAGAAATAGTAATCTTTTGGATCTCGTGCCCCCCTGGCGATTCAGATACGAAACAACCGTCGAGTTGTCTGACTGAATCTGAACATGAGATGACCTTAGAATATGTATCGTGCTGATTAGAGCCATCTTTACTGCCATTAGTTCCCTGAAGTTCGATGAGTGTTCTGCCATCGTTTGACTCCATACGCCCTGAACCTAAATAGTGTCCACGTGGGCTCCCCATCCTGACAGACTTGCGTCTGTCGTTAGGATCTTTTGAATAGGTAACGACCATAGTCTGCCTTGGGTGAGATGCTGCAATGTTTGCCACCACTCCAAACTGGCCTTCGTTTGGGAATCCACTGTCACTTTGCTGTCTAGTGTCTCTTGATGCTTGTCCCATTGGGTCAACATCCATGACTGCAAAATCCTGGTATGTTTCAGCGCCCACTGGATTGCTGGCGCTGCTGAAGACAGCAGGCCGAGGAGTCGCATAATTTGTCTGATTGTCACTGATTGGTGTGCACAAAATGTACTCACTTCGGATACAATCTTTTGTATTTTTTCTTGTGGAAGAAAAATTTTCTGTTTCACTGAGTCTATTACAAACCCCAGGAATAAAATTTCCTGAGTTGGAGTAAGCTGCGATTTCTCTTTGCTCACAATCCAGCCTGCCTCTTGTAACTGCACTAGTACAGTCCGTTTGTGTTCCTCTAGTTCTTCTAAAGTTTTTGCTAGAATTAGTAGGTCGTCTAGGTAAGGAATTATAATAATTCCTCTTTTGTGTATTGCTGCGATTAGTTCTCCCATCACTTTCGTGAAGATTCTGGGGGCCGATGTTATGCCAAATGGGAGGCAGCGAAATTGTAAATGCTGAACCTCCTTTTCCATCTGCACTGCAAACCTCAGAAACTTTTGTGAATTTAGTTCTATTGGTATGTGCCAGTAAGCGTCTTGCAGATCTACACTTGCCATAAAGCCATCTGGTATCAGTAGATTCTTTATGGAATAAATGGATTCCATCCGAAACTTTTCGTATCTTATGTATGGATTGATTGGTTTTAAATTGAGAATTATTCTGTATTTCCCTGACGGTTTCTGAACCAGGAATACTTTTGAGTAGAAGCCTTCGCCTCTTTGCATCACTGGAACTACTGATACCACCTGCCTTTGTAGCATATCTGTGATGATCTCCTTTAATGCCTCCTGATGTTGAGGCAACAGTAATCTCTTGGTTATCACAAACTTTTTTGGAGGTCTTGTGTTGAAAGCTATATGATAACCCCTCTTTATTAGATCTATAATAAACGGGCTTTTTGTTATCTGCTTCCAATGTGGAAGGAAATAGCCCAATCTTCCTCCCACTTTTAGCGTGTCATTGTTTATTTTGCGTGTATGGAGTTTTGAAACTTGGTCCCGGCTTTTTTTGATCTTTATTGAAGGACCAATTTCTTCTTTTGTTTTGCATTTCAGGTTTGTCTGTCTGTCTGTTCTGACGAAAAAACCTTTTCCCAGTTTTAAACTGCCTTTTTTTCGGAAATGATTTTTTCTTATTGGCGGTTCTTTCAAGAACCTCATCCAACTCTGGCCCAAAGAGAGTGTCCCCTACTACCGGAATGGCACAAACTCTATTTTTTGAAGCCATGCTACCATGCCAGGTCTTAATCCACAGATTTCTTCTGGCTACATTAGAAATCCCTGCTGCCTTAGCTGTCAGTCTTATAGATTCTGACGCAGCATCAATTATATAGGCAATTGCCTTATGCATCACAGTCATTGAACTAATGATCTGGTCTTTAGGTGCACCCTTATTGATATTATCTTCTAATTGTTGCATCCATAGCGCGAGCATTCTTGCTACGCAGGTTGTTGCAGCTGAAGGCCTAAAGTTGGCACAAATTGCAGGCCACAACCTTTTTAATGCATATTCAATCTTTTTATCTGATTGATCTTTTAAGTGACCAAGATCTTCAAATGCCAGTTCATCATCCTTATTAACTTGTGAAAATGCTGAGTCTAGTTTAGGGCTTTTGTCCCACATTTTACAGTCCTCATCTGAAAAGGGAAAACGTCTCTTGAATCCTCTGGACATAAATAACTTTTTGTCTGGATTTTTCCATTGACTTGAAATTAAATTTTTTGTTGTCTGATGTACTGGAAAATTCAACTCTTGCGGATTTTCCATACCTTCATATAATTTATCATGTAGAGAACTAGGTTCAGTACTTGCTTTATTTAAATTTAAATCTTCATATATTGCTGTTAATAGCATTTCAGTTTCAGCCACAGGAAATTTAAACTTAGAGGGTTTATTTTCCATTTCCTGTGCTTCAACAGAACTTGCCGAAACGTCATCATTATCGCTAATTTCTTCCTCCTCTGATAGGATAATTGGTTTATTAGTTTTAGTAGTAGCTTTCTTATGCGTAACCGCTTCAGGTACTTTAATATGAGCGACCTGATCGGAATCTTCAGCTGGTGTGTCTGTTTTGGAAGGAGTTGCACTAGCTCTAAATTCTTTAAGTGTGTCTTTTAGATCTTGCCTCAGAGCCTGAATATCTCTCTGAGAGGCAGATTCTTGTTTCATTACTTTGTAGGTACAATCCTTGCATAAAATTTTTGTTGATGCAGGATTGACCTTTGTATTGCACACAGGGCACCGTTTAGTGGTCTTTGCAGGGTCAGGTACATTTGTAGAAGTGCCCTGAAATACACACAAAAAAACATAAAGCTAATTGTGTCCTGCAAAAATACCATGTGAAGTAAATCAATATTTATCTATAGGTTTTAACCTATACCAATATGACTAAGCAAAAGTTATATGCAATATACTGATTAATAACATAAGTCTGCATAAGTTAAACTTTTCAGAAGTTTCTCATTAACACAATATGCACTTCAAAGTCAATATAAGCCTATGTATGCAAAAACATAAAAATAATGCTTAATAGGTAATACATCATTGCATAGCCACAGCCTATGCTTGTAATGCACCCTTTGCAATATAGGCACCATGCAGCCAAACTTTCCATGCTGCGTACGGTTGAATGCTCCCACAAGAGTCACCACCGCTGCCCGGGTCCCAGCAGAGCAATCTTACCTTTCCTGGCTCCTGCTCTATCTCAGACATCCTTCCGTGCTGCGAGACGCCGAGATTCAGACCAACTGGGACTCCGGGCGGCCGCACCTCTTCACCCGGCGATGCGGAAGTGACGTCACGCGACCCGGAAGTACTCTCCGAGGTCGCGGCCGGAAGACTTCCGCTTTACGCCTCCGCCATGCGCATCATCCGGACGCCAACTTCCCTGCCGCTGCCTCCGCGTGGTGCGTCTTCGGTGCGGCCCTTCCTGAAGCGCTGCCTTCTCACCCCAGGCCGACCAACAGGGTGAAACATCCGGGCTGGGAACTGCAACCAGAACGGCAACCCCACAGGTAACTCCCAGCTCCAGCAGATCCTCTGTAGGTAGCAGGATCCACTGTGTGCCAACACCTTCCCTAGCCACCCAGGCTCTCCGGGACAGCGAGCACATAGAGAGACCTGGTTCCTGGACCAGGAAATATCCAATACTGCCTGACCCTTGGTCCTTGTTTGATTTATAGAGAGGCTGAAGGATATTTCCTGTTCCTGGGAGGAGCCAAGTCTCAATGTATACCTGTCCTGGAGTGTTATTGGAAAAAAGGAGCTTACATACACCCGCTCTACATTTTTATACTTTTTTTTTTTTTTTACACAATTTCATATACTTTTGATACAGGTAGTTTCTGCTGTACGTTACAATATATCTTGCCATTACCCCTTATTTCATGAACAATCACAGTTCCATGCAGGGCTGTGGAAACGAAGAGTCAAGAGTCTGATTTTATTAACTGAGGAGTCAGAAGATTTTTGTACCAACTCCACAGCCCTAGTAAGTATTAGACTAAGGAGTCGAGTCCAGTAGAAGAGGAACACTAGGTTAAAAACCATCAGTTTCTTTGGTGGACTTCAGCCCTGAAAGGGTACCAGACAATAGGAGGGGGTAAAAATGTATACATACCTGGAGCTTCCTCCAGGCTTGTCGCTCCCTCGTCACCCTCCTCCCAACTCCTGCATCCTCTGAAAATGGCCCCGAAAAGTCCTCCAGTCGGCGTATGCACAGTCCAGCCGTGCATGCTCCCATGTCTCGCTACCGTAGCGTTCTGTGACTGTGCACCCAGCCAGAGGAGCGCGCTCGCGGCCCGGGCAGGTGCAGTTTGCCACACAGCGGAGGACTCTCCATGGCTGATTTGAGAAGATCCAGAATGCGGACGGCGGCGATGGAGCAATATGCGAGGAGGGGGCTGAAGGAAGCCCCAGGTATGTATAAAACTTTTCTTGTTACTTGATAAAAATTTGGGATCTTGAAGGAAACCAGAGATGGTTTCCTAGCTCTAATTTATACTTACCTGGGGCCTCCTGCAGCGGGGCCCCTCCCTCATCGGCCACTTTGGGTCACCTGTTCTGCCGCTATAATTGCCGGTAATTCGGGCAGTCGCGGGTGCACCCCTTGTTGCACTCCCGTCCCCTGTAGTGTTCAGCGCAGAACGCTACAGAGGACAAGGACACCTGCGCAGTCAAACCACGTATGTGCAGAAGGCAACGACTGACTGGATTACTTGGATTTATAGCGCCAGAATGGGGGACCCGAGTACAGCAAGGGAAGCCCCGGGTATGTATAAAGGCCAGTGTACCATCTCAGGTACACCTTAATTCTGTCACTTGAAGTAAGTATCTTATTTTTTGGCCTGAAGTCCCTTTATATCAGGAAGCCGCACAGTGTATTGGAGAGGCCTGGTGGCTCGCTGCATCCTCCTATTCCCAACATTCCCAAATACATTTAACACAGGTTTGCTTTACGACCCTGGAATAATCTTTACTTGGTAACTACATAGAAGTATAGATTTACCTGAGATTTTTTTTATTTTTACCATAGATTCTGAATCTTCAAATATAGGCGTGATAAGAATTTCCAAATGTTGGATCACTTGTATGGGAAGTGAGCCCATACAATTTGCAGTGTTTTGCCAGCCTTTTGGTTTTGAAAAACTCATTCAGTTGAATGAGAATAAAGCCAAAATTGCGCAATTTTGCTGTGATTCTCATTTAACTGAATGAGAGGGTATTTTTTTAAAATGTAAAAGCTGGCAAAACACTGCAAGTGGGTCCCAGGTCTGAACTAGTCCTCATAGCATTTAGAAAGTGACAAGAGATATGAATGTAGCAAGATGCAAAGGGATTTGCTTAAAGAGATCCTGAGGTGGATGGAAGACCTATAAAATTTAGATCAGACCCTAACCCTTCTATCTTAATTAGCCAAGTAATGAGGGAGGAAAAGGAAGTCCTAGTCAAACCTGACAGATTGTTCATAGCTAGCGAGAGGGCAATATGCCATTACACTAGATGGTAATATGTCCCACTTCATATTTCAGGCAGCTGCTAAACAGCGGTAATTTCTTCCCCAGTACACAACCTATCACCTGACCACACCCACCACCTCCTCAAAATCTACAGTTTAGCAGTTGTCATCCAATCTAGTACTTGCCAGTCCAGTCTATGTTAAAGGGAAGGTTCAGGGACGCTGTGAAAAAAACAAAAATCCAAATCCACTTACCTGGGGCTTCCTCCAGCCCGTGGCAGGCAGGAGGTGCCCTCGTCGCGGCTCCGCAGGCTCCCGGTCTCCTCCGGTGGCGCGCCCGACCTGGCCAGGCCGGCTGCCAGGTCGGGCTCTTCTGCGCTCCAATGTGCGGCTCACTGGTGCGCGCTGACGTCATCGGACGTCCTCCGGGCTGTTCTGCGCAGGCTCAGTAGTTCTGAGCCTGCGCAGTACAGCCCGGAGGACGTCCGATGACGTCAGCGCGCACCAGTGAGCCGCACATTGGAGCGCAGAAGAGCCCGACCTGGCAGCCGGCCTGGCCAGGTCGGGCGCGCCACCGGAGGAGACCGGGAGCCTGCGGAGCCGCGACGAGGGCACCTCCTGCCTTCCACGGGCTGGAGGATGCCCCAAGTAAGTGGATTTGGATTTTTTTTTTTTTTTTTTTTATTTTTTTCACAGCATCCCTGAACCTTCCCTTTAAAGAACTTAAAGGATACCCGAAGTGACATGTGACATGATGAGATAGACATGGGTATGTACAGTGCCTAGCACGCTAATAACTATGCTGTGATCCTTTTTTTCCTTTCTCTGCCTGAAAGAGTTAAATATCAGGTATGTAAGTGGCTGACTCAGTCAGGAAGCGACTACAGTGTGACCCTCACGGATAAGAAATTCCCCTTTTTATCTTTTTCTTGCTCTCAGAAGCCATTTTCTGCTAGGAAAGTGTTTTATAGTTGGAATTTCTTATCAGTGAGTGTCACACTGTTGTCACTTCCTGTCTGAGGGAGGACTGAGTCAGCCACTTGCATACCTGATATTTAACTCTTTCAGGCAGAGAAAAAAAAAAGGAACACAGCATAGTTATTTGTGTGCTAGGAACTGTACATACCCATGTCTATCATGTCACATCAGGTATCCTTTAACCCTTTTGACGCATTCCCTATCGTGTTTTTAAGTGGTGTGCATCTGATCACCCTGCTCTACCTGTAGAAAGAAACCATTGTCCCTACTCTTATTTAATGCTTGTATAAAGGGCATAGGGTTTGGCAAGTATTAAAGAGACTCTGAAGTCTCTAAAAAAAATTGTTTTTTTATCTCAGTAATCTGTTTAATAGCTTAGCCCTAACTAAACCACCCCATCCCCGCGGCTGTAAACTATCTAAATACCCCCTAACTCCCCGGGGCACACTACGGGGAGCGCGTCTGTGTGAGGCAGGGCTATGAGCTGCAGCCCTGCCTCACACGCGTCTGTCAGCCTCTCCCCGACCTTCTCAGCGAAGGAAGACTGAGAGGGGCGGGGGAAAGGCGGAGATCCGCCGCTGACAGACGCGTGTGAGGCAGGGCTGCAGCTCGTAGCCCTGCCTCACACCACACGGAAGCGATTAGGGCAGCAAAATCCACCACCAAGAAAGTTGTGGATTTTGTAGGGGGGGAGGGAGGGCACGTTGGGGGGGGGGGGGGGGGATTTAGATAGTTTATAGCCACGGGGTGCGGTGGTTTAGTTAAGGCTAAGCTATCTTTAAATGCTTTAACAAACACTAAGTAGGGAGGAGCAGTATAGGAAGAGGATACTCTCACAAGGTGCACTTTTCTGATTGCCTACTGTTCAAGTGATGTGCAAAAGTACAGCCCTGGATTGAAGCATTTGTGGAGAGTGCAAAAATGCCCACTGAACACTTGTCAGGTCCTAGGCCCATGTCACCATGGATCTAAGAACATCTATAGAATTAGAATAGTGAAGAAGAGTGGCAGATCTGCAGCAATGGACACAGAGGCTTCTAGGGGCTGTAGGAAGCCCCACATA
This sequence comes from Hyperolius riggenbachi, assembly GCF_040937935.1. Taxonomy (NCBI): domain Eukaryota; kingdom Metazoa; phylum Chordata; class Amphibia; order Anura; family Hyperoliidae; genus Hyperolius; species Hyperolius riggenbachi. Next base: position 452,954,335 of record NC_090647.1, on the reverse strand, counting down.
AGTAAATCAGCAGTAGATTTTTTCCAGCTCATGTAGCCTTTAAACTTAATATTGCTCATAGAAAATTTACTCTGTAAAATACTATAATCCAAAATTCTAATTATGTATGAATGTAAGGTTGTATAAGCAGCTCAAGTAGACTTCACACTAGTGAAAGAGCTGGGCACTGGGCTTTAAAGCAGTAGGATCAGCCATACTATGCCAGGGGAAAAAAAAAAAAAAAAACACATATATAAGTAGATAAATACTTGATCACTTATATAACACATGTATTATACTGTCCACGTTTGGATTTCAGTGAATGTTATATAGTAAATTACGAGAATTCTGTTCCTGGTGGGGGCCATGTCTTTTGCCCACAGTTAAGGCTAACTCGTGAGGTCATTTCTGCCCTTTACTTTTTTTCTTTTCTCCTCCAATCGCTGAGTCACCTCAGCCTTGCTTGTAAACACAAGGGTGTAGGGGATTAGATTTCAGATAAGAAGCTGGCAGGGAAATAAAGGGAAGAGGAGTAATAGATTATAGATAAAAAGAACCCCCAGCATGCAATTCTTTGGCACGACTACTAAAGGGCCAGTGTTCCTTATGTGATAACTCCAAATCATAACAGCAGAAAAAGTTTTGAATCCAGGATTAGCATCTTTATCACTTAACCACTTAGCAACTTCTGCCACGCTTTTCTACGTCCTTATTTACAAACACCTATAAACACATATAAATATTTGGTTCTGTTTTCTATTTTTAGAAAACTGAGTACGTATAGCACCATCTTGTGGCCAAAAAGTAAAACTACTTCCAAATACACCATTATTCACTTACCATAGGAACATTAAGCACATTTTCATTATTTTTGAAACTCCTTCACCCCTAACCCAAAACAAAATATTATCGCCATACTTTGTACTAGGGACACAATTTAAACATTGTAAAAACCGGGACAAATTGGCAAATAAAATGTCTGTTTTATCTACAATAGCACAATTTATTTTTAAACTACAATGGCTGAAAGCTGAGAATTGGTGATTTTTTTCATTTTTTTCTTCTTCTTCCCTGTCAGATCAGTATAAAATAATATAATTCTTAGCGTAAAGTACTGCCCAAAGAAAGCCTAGTTTTTCCCGTAAAAAATAATGTATAGATCATTTCAGTGATATAATTAGTGATACAGTTATTACCGAATGAATGGGAAGAGCTTTTGAAGGGGAAAAAAACCTGTGGTAGAGAAGTGGTTAATACACTCAGACCAGTTGCTGTTGAAATTTGATTTTTATGGTGACGATACCGCTTTAAGGCCCGTATACACGCAAGTACAATGTCGCCCAGTAGGGATCGGTAGCCGATTACTCATGTGACATTGCAGGGCTGAGGCTGACAGACGCACCAGTTACCTGCAGTCTAGCAACGGATACTGTTGCTATGGGGAGGCAGGGCCGACCAAGCGTGAGATCACACTCTTGGCTGGTCTAGAGGGGTTGGCGGCTGCCAGACACATGCAGAAGTAGTTATCAAGCATGTTTCATCTGGCGTGGGTACAGAGGTTTACTCTTACAAGTACTTTATTATGAATTTAAAATACTGTATTATATTTAACACAGTTTAATGTTACTTGAAGTTTACATATTTTCCAACTAAAACTCCAAGTACATAATTGCTTTGGACTCCACAGCCTTGGCATAAACTAGATTTTCAGCTGAGATACTCAAGCGATCATCTGCGCCAATGAGGAATCAGAGTGTGAACACAGCTTCAGAGGCTAGCTTACTGAGAGCAGTGAAAAAAAAATGTAAATAAAATGGTAGGCAACAGCTGTAATTTTCATGTAACATTGTCTGGCACTTTGTATTTTTCCATCTCTGACTGAAACTAAAGATCTGTGTCCAATGAAACTTCTGTTTCAGCGTGAATTCAGCCTGCATGAATTACCCTCTGACTCACTTCCCACAATGCAGTGATGTCAGCAGTCCAACTTCAACCAGGAAGTCTCAGCTTTACGTCCTATGATCTTAAGCAATAGCTCAACTGCAGCTTCATTCCCATAACTTATAAACATCTGACCAAACCCTGGCAAAGGCCACAACACACACACACATGTGGAATATAACAAAATGATCATAGCTTAAGTAGCACATGATAGCACTGTGTAAAATATTACATCAGTATGCAATATTTTAAACTTGATGCAAGTGTAGTTGCATTTGCTAGAAATGTAAAACAAAGGCAGAAAAAAAAAATATGGAGGGAGATCAAACACCAGCAAGTGAGAGGAGAGATGATGGTGGAGCAGCAGCTTGGCAATGTCTCCACTCATAGAAGGCACGTTGGCACAGCCAATTTACCAAGAATGGAACTACAAAGCTCCTCGTAATTAAGATATTTACACAAAAATTGACATTTATATATCTTATTCTAAATAGCTGGGGGAGAGACTCAGAAACAAAAGGAAACCGCTTGGAAAAGCGTTTTAATGGTTTTCCAATTCAAATTCAGTAGCGACTTGAACTTTTTAACATGATTGGTTATGAACCAGGTACTAGCCAACTATAGTCTACAGTCCCCATACAGGCATTCGACTTTCTGGCTGGCAGCATGCAGTTTTGCACAGCACAATCAAATATCACAGATCAGTAGGGAGGCTGGTGCTAATACATATATACATTGACCCATCAACCCAGTGCACAATCATGTTTCACCCAAAGGGCTTCGTCAGGAGAGTGATATGGGGTGAGGGTACTATCTACAATATGTGCAATACATACAACACCACCTTCCCAATTGCATCAGCAAAATAGCCCAAGTCAGAGCTTTGTTGCTTTGCAGTTCTGACTTGGGTTATTTTGCTTATGTAATTAAAGGGAAGGTTCAGGGACTGCATAAAAAAAAAAAAAAAAAATTCAATAAAAATCCAAATCCACTTACCTGGGGCTTCCTCCAGCCCGTGGCAGGCAGGAGGTGCCCTCGGCGCCGCTCCGCAGGCTCCCGGTGGTCTCCGGTGGCGAGCCCGACCTGGCCAGCTTGAGCTTCTTCTGCGCTCCAAAGTGCGTGTCACTCGTGCGCCCTGACGTCAGGGCGCACGAGTGACACGCACTTTGGAGCGCAGAAGAAGCCCAACCTGGCAGCCGGCCTGGTTAGGTCGGGCTCGCCACCGGGAGCGGCGCCAGGGGCACCTCCTGCCTGCCATGGACTGGAGGAAGCCCCAGGTAAGTGGATTTGATTTTTATTTTTTTATGCAGTCCCTGAACCTTCCCTTTAAGAGGTTGTTGTTTATATTGTACATATTGTAGATAGTACCCTCACCCCATATCACTCTCCTGAAGAAACCCTCTGGGTGAAATGTCGAGCACTGGGTAGATAGGTCACTGTATATATGTATTAGCACCTCCTTGTTGTATAGTTCATTGCATCAGCCACCCTACTGACTTGTGATATTTGATTGCGTTGTGGATTGATACGTTTCTCACTAATCTCATAATGTGGGCCTATGTGTCTACAGACCACTTCTATGAGAGCACATTCCCACTTACATGCAATCTGTGTGGTGTTGTAGAAGTAACTGGAGAATAGTGACACCCCAACTCTTTACACCCCCATGCGGAGTGGTGGGGGCTCAACAAGGTCCTCTTTGGTGTTACCCCACTGATATATACAGCACCACTACATATACGGTAATTTTACTAATCAAGTGTACTCACATTTTATGTATCGTTTAGGGCAGTGTCCAGCTGGACCGTGTTAATAGGTAAATTTTCCCTGATACTATCTCTGGGTAGTGTTTGCAAGTGTTTAAATATAAACTTGGTGGTACATACAAATTAGCCCATTGACTATGTGCAAGTGCTTTGATCCCTACAAAACACACCAATAGCTTATCTGAACACCTGTACTCATGTGCCCAACAATATCTCCCCCTCTCCTTTGCCCAACCCCCCCCCCCCCCCCCCCTCACATCTCATTCACTCTTGTGCAAAACACTAATCTCCCCTCACCTGTGTCCTACACACACCTCCCCCTCTCCTGTGCCCGACAACCACCCCCACTCATGTGCCTGACACCAACCAACATTGACAAAAAAAAAAAAAAAAAAAAAATCATTCTGAAGTATATACACAATTGTCCCTCAAAACCAATGGCCTCCTCTAGATATTCACATGGACTGATTCCTCTCACCCTATTACCTACTGTTATGCAGTATGTTCAAAGGAGTGTGCTGTTCATGTGTCTTCACCTCTCAATGGAGAACATGCCTCTTGGCCAGAAGCCAAAGTGCCTGTACAGTAATCATTTTTAATTTGGAGGTTGGCAGCTAAGTATTCAAAGCACACAATCAGAAGAAGCGTCACTTTATGTCAATATTGGCAACGGCAGCTTTCTACAGAGATCCACTTTGGAGAAATCAAGCCTCATACAAGTCAATATTCACTGCTGAATGATCTCATTAAAAATGATCAGATTGTCTATTGATCAAACTTAACTATTCTGCAGACTGACCTACTATCATGCTATTAAACTTTGAACGATGTGATGAGCTGGTAGATATTGAACGTTCCTGTGCATATGCAAATAACTGATCGATGTAACAGAATCCTGCAGAATGGAACACAGAATAAATAAATCGGTCGTAACATGTTTTGGCATTTCCCCCAATCGATAATTTGGCAAACTGTCAGTCAGGTCATGTATACAAGCTCTAAAATATTATATATATATATTTTTTTTTTTTTTATTTTTTTTACGTAGTCTAAGAAAAAAAAGGCACTCCAAATGTTTACTTGTAAACTAAACAACAGATATCCTTGATCACATGCAACTTAATGGGAATGATCTGAACAGGGTACAAGAGCTGACAGACTCAATGATCTAAAAAAACAAACAAAAAATTAAACAAGGCATCAGCTACTTTTCTACTGGATGATTTTATGCTTACAAACTTTCAGTATACCAGCTATAAAACTACTTGTACCAGTAACAAATTAAAAAGGCACTACATTCCCCACATCATTCAGCTCAGATCAATAGACCCCTCTAAGCATCAGAGCTCCACAGGACTAATAACACCACAAATAAGAACAATGGGCTGGCATTCTGGGGAATGGCGGCTCCCAGAACACAAAGTGATTAGAGAGAAACAGCATCTGGAGTTAAACAGGGAAAGCTGGACACAAATGGGCAGAGCATCTGCGCAAGACAGCAAACTGTGTTCTTAGCATCACAGAACACACAATATTATGACTCAAGTATTACATCTCCCTTTAAACAGTTTTGTACACAAGGAAAAAAGAATTAACTTTTCTGCTATACTGACAGATGTAATTTTTCCACTGTACTGCATCTCACATACTCAAGAAAGTAAACAGCACTTCTACATTGGAAGATTCTTCCAAAGGATATGCTCAATTATAACATTTTAAAACAAAAAAGAATGCTTGGCAAATGTTACATACCCATGACCTAAAACGCACTTCCGAGAATGGTTTCATATTAAAAACTATCACAGGTAACAGAAAATACTAGACAACACTTTACAGCACTCTGAACCTGTCATTTGCTAGGCTGATATCACAGTCTAACATGAAGCAGTACATACCAACCAATGTATAAACAGCACAAAAGAATGTAGTATGATTTAAATAACATTTCCTCTAGTGTCAGAAATGAAATTGTTCAAAAGAGGTTAAACTTCAACTATACAGTACATGAATTTTTGCTCTAAACAAACCAGACCGATTTATTAGTGCCACAGGACTAATCAGATTCAGTAAGGGAATGAATAAAATACCTGACTGAGTATGTAAGCTGTCAGGTAATAAACCAATAGTTATAAAAAGGTACCCACTTATTCTTTGCTGTGCAATCTTTCCACATCTCTGTAGAACAGTAAAAGGTGAATATACTTTGATTGGATACTTTAGGTAGTGCATCATTACAGTAGAATGCTATCCTTATCTAACAAGGGGCGGTTGTCTGATGCAAGATGTGTTCTTGCCAGTTGCTTGAGAAGTTAAGCGCTAACATGACACTAACCTTATCCCTTGCAGAGCTGTACAGACAGCTCACCAAACATTTTTAGACACTATCTTATATACTTCAAGGAGGTACCAGCATCCTCAGTGTACAACTTACAAAACGTGCACATGACACGATGCAGATCAGGCGATACACTGAGTGCCATACATGCATACAAGAAAGCCACTGGGAGCTACAGAAAATATAGAAGACAACATACAGAGGCTCAGTAAGTCCTTTTGGCAACCCACAAAAGTACCACCCCATCCCCCTCTCAGCTTTCCAGCTAGTTGACACTGCCAGATGCCTGAGGTCCACTAACTAGGACTCTACTGTACATAAAAGTGGTGAGATTGGATTATAGTATACAATGAAGATTGTATCATTAGTGGGCACCATTAGACAAATGTGACTAGCCCTGTGCAGTTTACCAGTTCAATATCCAATCGGCACCTGCACAGTCAAAAAGAGAAAAAAAAGGGTATTTAGAACACATCTCCAGTCATCACATTGACAAATCAGTTGCTCCCTTTTCCCCACTAAAAATGGAAAACTGTCATGGGGACAAGCTATGCAGATATGTGGAGAGACACTGGATGCAGCTGGACAAGTGGTAACTAACTGACGGCAGATCCCATCTCCTGTCCCTGGCTGGTAAAGCTCTGAGCGCATCATCACATTGCGGCGTGGAGACAGACTCCGCTCCCCTGTATCCCCATCCGTATGGACCACTCAGAGGCAGGCGGCGCATGTTCCCCTGGACTGATGGCTGCAAGGTGTAGGATGAGGCAGCCCCATGCATACAGGACACAGGGCTGCTGCCTGCCCTCATCATTCTCTCCACTGAAGCAGGACACACTCACAAGCTCAGCTCCCCGGACTGCTTAGTAAGGATACTCCCGGCTCCTGAAGGCCTCCTTCGTGTGCTCCACAATGAACACTTCCTCTCCTTCAGCGGGCTGCTCAGTCAGCGGCTTAGCCAGCGGGAAAGGCTTGCGGCCCAGCAGCGGCGCCATCCTGTCAGCGGCGTGAGAGGACGGTGCGTGACTCCCGAGAACACGGCGGCACTAGTCCGTGGCTGCCGAGGACGTCGCAGCGCAGGTGACGTTATCTGTCACAGGTAAGCCCTCCGCTTTCCCGCCCCGACTCTTCTTCACACGCAAGAAAAGAAGGGATTGAAAAATGGCGGGAGATTCCCTTCCGCCGCCGGCTCCCCCTCCTCCTCCTCACCGTGTCGCACACAAGCCTGAATACGCCGACAGTCTGACCACACCCTTTGCCCGTCCCATCGGCTCATCCCATTGGCGATTGTAGAAACCGGGTTTTTCAGTCCGCTTTCTCAATTGGACGTTGCCTTCCGTGTTTATCACGCCCCTTTCCTTTTACCTTTCTTTAGCAAGGTAGGTTGTAGTGAGCGCAACGGGGTCGCAGTTGTCATTAATGTTGACTTTTTTTTTTAATTCGAGGAACTTTATTGCTATCAACAAACGCGAGCGACGTCCGCGCTTTCTGGAGCGTCGGCTGTTCAATTTGTATTTTTTTACGGAATAGCCAAACCTCCGGTGACGGGGCTCCCGCCCCCTTTTCCCGCACACTAAGCCGCTTATATTAGTGGACAGGCCCGAGTGCAGAACAATGACAGCCTGCTGTGTGGCAGTGCCGTGGGCGGGGCGAGGCGGGATGCTCCGCTCTTCCCATAGGCTACTAGAGATGGGAAGTTCGGATCTTTTCAATGATCCGGATGATTCGAATCGGATCATTGAAGAGATCCGGATCTTTGATCCGAATCTCGGATCATTTTACTACCGGAAGCATTCGGGGGTGAAATGAACAGCAGGACAGGTCTGTGGACAGGAGAAGGGGAGGGAGTGGACACAGAGAAGGGGAGAAGATGGACAGAGGGCAGGGAGTGGACAGAGAAGGGAGGAGGGACAAGCAGAGAGCAGAAATGTTTGCACGTAATACCCACATGCTGCAAATCACATGCTTTACATATATTTCACCTATATGTTCATCTGTACACTTTGAAAGAAAAGGTCGCACAGTGAAAGAAAGCATTCCCAGAAGTGAAGTGCAGCTGTTTAGTGCCGAGTGCAGGAGGATTATATTGCCTTTCAATCACACTGTCTGCAAAGTTACTGAGCTGTGCTGAGCCAAAAGCTTCCAATGTGTTCACTGTGCAGCACTACGGAACAGACAGCCTATAATGGGCAGCACGTTACAGCCAGTATGTGTGCTCTACACATATCTGGCAGTGGCACCCATGTCCCCTCTCACATCTACCTGTCTCCCTGCAAGGCTGCCTCCCATACAACAGAGCGATCCCTGCTTCCAGGACCCCGCTGCCCGCTGAGAGGGGGCGTGTCGCTCCTGGCCCCGCCCCTTTTGCGATCCGAATCGTTCATTTTGATGATTCGGATGATCGACTCATAAAATAGATTCGGATCAAAGATCCGAATCGTTCATGATCCGGACAACACTATAGGCTACTGCATTCTGTTTCATAACAGTAAATTAAACAAGATTATAGCAGTTCATCCGCAATATAAACAGCTCAGAGGTTTCTAAATTATGACTGAGAGATTAAACTGTAAACACAGCAATATAAGGACGATGTAAGGCTTAAAGCAAACATGCAAAGTTAAAGAAGAACACCTTCCATAAATGTACTGTAATGCCATAAGGAGAGATGCCTAGCATATAGGAGTGAGAAACATTTTTTTTCAATCCATTTTATTGATTTTTAGTAAAATACAATCTGTCATGAATGTAGAAAAGAAACCAATGTTACAAAAAATATCAGAGATTGGTGCAGGGATATGATTGGGAAGCTAGCTTCTGGAGATGTAGGTCGACTTATTAAAGTGTTAGATTAAAATGCTACATCAAGGTGTACATGGAAAAACTGGAACTGCAAGAATCGGAACTAACTAACATAACATAACTTGGTCCCAGAGAGTGTGTGGGAGGACCGAACCTAGACTGGATGGTAGACACAGTAAGATTAACCACAGTCTTTTCGCCCCTTAGCGGACCCAAACCAAACATTTTTTTAATTAAAAATATTTAGTTGCACCACTCTGACACATACAAAGAGAAATATACACTCCTTCAAACCTATGATCATTGCGGTGCATGCTTTTCACCCTTCTCTTTTCATAGCTAGGGTTATACTGGGCGCAGCCATTAGCAATTCCTCCATTGCTGGACACCATCTACTCCCTAGGTTCTCAACGTGTGGTACACGTACCCCAGGGGGTACTTCTGATGGTTCCAGGGGGTACTCGGGCTTTATATACTTAACCAAGAATAACAAAGTTAGAGTTGTAGAAAATGATAAATCCTATTTAAACAACACCAAATTAGTGTTTTAGCTATTTAAAAGCAATAGTAAAGGCTTGGAAATAGTTTAGAACCAATCATCATGTACTAGCTTTAAATATATATTTGTCAAGGGGTACTTGTGATAATGTTTACTATGCTAAGGGGTACTTGGTGAGTACAGTGTTTTAAAAGGGGTACATACCAATAAAATGTTGAGAAACACTGATCTACTCCACCAGTTTTCCAGGAAAAATCCCGGCAATTTGAAAGGAAGGGAGGGGTTCCTCCAATAAATGTAAAATATTTTATATTTGTCATCATGCACCTGAAAAAAGGCTGCTATTTATTATTATAATTTAGAAAATAGATTTTATTTCTGAAAGCTTGTTATTTTAATTTGGGACCACTTTAAAGAGAACCTGTACTGAGTAAAATTATTTAAAATAAACACATGAGGTAACTTCAAATGAACATTACATAGTTACCTTGCCATCAGTTACTCTCAGAAGCTCACCATTTTCTTCTTACAGTGATCCCTTCCAGTTCTGACAACATTTTGTCAGAACTGGAATATATCAGTTGCTGTCAGTTATATCTCAGTTGCTGTCAGTTACAGCTGAGAGAAGAACTGATGTGTCCATGTTTCCCTATGGCTCAAGTGGGCAATGTTACAGTTTAACTGTGTGCTGACCAGGAAGCTGTTATGGGGTAATGGCTATTTTCAAAATGGAAGACGGAGAATTCCATTGATCACAGTAGACAAACAGGACGCAGGAGAGGAAAAATAGATTGAAGAGTAGACTACATGGAAGGTAAGTATGACTTGTGTGTGTTTATTTTGACTTTTAATTTTCAGTTCAGGTTTTCTTTAAGGACCAGAGCCTTTTTTTCCTTTCAGACCACTGCAGCGTTAACGGTTTATTGCTCGGTCATACAAACTACTATCTAAATGAATTTTACCTCCTTTTCTTGTCACTAATACAGCTTTCTTTTGGTGCTATTTGATTGCTGCTGCAAGTTTTAGTTTTTATTATATTCACCAAAAAAGACATGAATTTTGTAAAAAAAAAATGATTTTGTTTACTTTCTGTGATAAAATTTGTTAAATAAAGAAAAATTTCTGTATACATTTTTGTCCAAATTTATTGTGCTACATGTCTTTGATTAACCACTTGAGGACCCACCCTTTTCCCCCCCTTAAGGACCAGCGCTGTTTGAAGGGATCTGTGCTGGGTGGGCTCTGCAGCCCCCAGCACAGATCAGAGGGCACGCAGAGCGATCAGATCGCCCCCCTTTTTTCCCCCCTATGGGGATGATGTGCAGGGGGGGTCTGATCGCTCCTGCGTGCAGGCTAGTTGCGGGGGGGGGGGGCACCTCAAAGCCCCCCTCCGCGGCGACATTCTCCCCCTCCCTCTCCTACCTCTCCCTCCCGGTGATCCGGGCTGCACAGGACGCTATCCGTCCTGTGCAGCCAGTGACAGGACGTCCCCTGTCACATGGAGGCGATCCCCGGCCGCTGGTTGGCCGAGGATCGCCGATCTGCCTTACGGCGCTGCTGCGCAGCAGCGCCGTACAATGTAAACAAAGCGGATTATTTCCGCTTGTGTTTACATTTAGCCTGCGAGCCGCCATCGGCGGCCCGCAGGCTATTCACGGAGCCCCCCGCCGTGATTTGACAGGAAGCAGCCGCTCGCGCGAGCGGCTGCTTCCTAATTAATCAGCCTGCAGCTGGCGACGCAGTACTGCGTCGCTGGTCCTGCAGCTGCCACTTTGCCGACGCGCGGTATGAGTGCGCGGTCGGCAAGTGGTTAAAAAAAAAAAAACATTCAGTGTATATTTATTGGTTTGGGCAAAAGTTATTACAAACTATGGTGCCAAAAGTGAACTTTCCCATTTTGAAGCATCTCTGACTTTTCTGAGCACCCAGGGCCGGCCCGCTCATGAGGCGTGGTGAAACATTTGCCTCAGGCGGCAGATCTGGGGGGCGGCACCTTCCTCTCCTTGGATGCTGGGGGCCGCCTGCCGAGCTGGAGGGGTAGCTGGCAGAAGGGGGGTATTGGGCCTAGCGGTGGGGAGGGGGGTTGGACCCCCCCTCCCTCGCCTGGGTCCCCCGATCTGCGCTGCTCCTCCAGCGTTAAACCAGCGTGCATATCATTAAGAGGCAACAGGCGGGGAAATCACTAACCTCTTCCGCGTTCCATCGTGTGCTCCACTGACGTCTCTTCCGGCAACGCCGGCCACTGTATTGTAAGTGGACGGCCTTGCAGGAAGTGACGTTAGTGGAACACACGATGGAACGCGGAAGAGTTGAGTGATTCCCCCGCCCGTTGCCTCTTAATGATATGCACGCTGGTTTAACGCTGGAGGAGCAGCGCAGATCGGGGGACCCAGGCGAGGGAGGGGGGGGGGGGGGGGCGAACCCCTCCCCACCGCTAGGCCAATACCCCCTTTCTTCCCGCTACCCCTCCAGCTCGCCCCCCCTCCCCCACGGCTGGGGGGAGGGGGCGGCGATTTTTTCTAATTTTGCCTCAGGCGGCAAAAAGTCTAGGGCCGGCCCTGTTAGCACCTGTCAGGTTTCATGAGGTGCTAAAATTCCAGGATAGTATAAATACCCCCCAAATGATCCAATTTTGGAAAGAACACATCCCAAAGTATTCACTGAGAGGCATTGTGAGTTCATAGAAGATTTTATTTTTTGTCACAAGTTAACGGAATATGACACTTTGAGACAAAAAAAAAAAAGTTTCCATTTCTGCTAACTTGTGACAAAAAAAAAAAATGAAATCTGCCACGGACTCACCATGCCCCTCTCTAAATACCTTGAAGTGTCTACTTTCCAAAATGGGGTCATTTGTGGGGTGTGTTTACTGTTCTGGCATTTTGGGGGGTGCTAAATTGTAAGCAACCCTGTAAAGCCTAAAGGTGCTCATTGGACTTTGGGCCCCTTAGCGCAGTTAGGCTGCAAAAAAGTGCCACACATGTGGTACCGCCGTACTCAGGAGAAGTAGTATAATGTGTTTTATGGTGTATTTTTACATATACCCATGCTGGGTCGGAGAGATATCTCTGTAAATGACAATGTTTTGATTTTCTTTTACACTCAATTGTCCATTTACAGAGAGATTTCTCCCACCTAGCATGGGTATGTGTAAAAATACACCCCAAAACACATTATACTACTTCTCCTGAGTACGGCGATACCACATGTGTGACACTTTTTTGCAGCCTAGGTGCACTAAGGAGCCCAACGTCCTATTCACAGGTCATTTTGAGGCATTTGGTTTCTAGACTACTCCTCACAGTTTAGGGCCCCTAAAATGCCAGGGCAGTATAGGAACCCCACAAGTGACCCCATTTTAGAAAGAAGACACCCCAAGGTATTCTGTTAGGAGTATGGTGAGTTCATAGAAGATTTTTTTTTGTCACAAGTTAGCGGAAATTGACACTTTGTGAAAAAAAACAATAAATATCAATTTCCCCTAACTTGTGACAAAAAATAAAATCTTCTATGAACTTGTCATACACCTAACGGAATACCTTGGGGTGTCTTCTTTCTAAAATGGGGTCACTTGTGGGGTTCCTATACTGTCCTGGCATTTTAGGGGCCCTAAACCGTGAGGAGTAGTCTTGAACCCAAATGTCTCAAAATGACCTGTGAAATTCTAAAGGTACTCATTGGACTTTGGGCCCCTTAGCACAGTTAGGCTGCAAAAAAGTGCCACACATGTGGTACTGCCGTACTCAGAAGAAGTAGTATAATGTGTTTTGTGGTGTATTTTTACGTATACCCATGCTGGGTGGGAGAAATATTTCTGTAAATGACATTTTTTTTTTACACAAAATTGTCCATTTAGGTGTATGGTGAGTTCATGGAAGATTTTATTTTTTGTCAAAAGTTAGTGGAAAATGACACTTTGTGAAAAAAACAATAAAAAATCAATTTCCGCTAACTTTTGACAAAAAATAAAATCTTCTATGAACTCGTCATACACCTAACGGAATACCTTGGGGTGTCTTTTTTCTAAAATGGGGCCACTTGTGGGGTTCCTATACTGCCCTGGCATTTTAGGAGCCCAAAACCGTGAGTAGTCTGGAAACCAAATGCCTCAAAATGACTGTTCAGGGGTATAAGCATCTGCAAATTTTGGTGGGTGGTCTATGAGGGGGCGGATTTTGAGGATCTGGTCATAAGCAGGGTGGCCTCTTAGATGACAGGTTGTATTGGCACTGAAGTGCAGGAAGCACAGGATGTTCTCAAATCGTGACCTGGACATGGCAGCAGAGAACATGGGCATGTGATTGATGGGTATCTCAGGGGGTGATTAGAGGGAAAAATATATGCAATCAATGCACTGGGGAGGTGATCGGAAGGGGGTCTGAGGGGGATCTGAGTGTTTGGCCAAGTGATCAGGAGCCCACACAGGGAAAATTAGGGCCTGATCTGATGGGTAGGTGTGCTAGGGGGTGACAGGTGGTGACAGGAGGTGATTGATGGGTGTCTCAAGGTGTGATTAGAGGGGGGAATAGATGCAAGCAATGCACTGGCGAGGTGATCAGGGCTGGGGTCTGAGGGCTTTCTGAGGGTGTGGGCGGGTGATTGGGTGCCCAAGGGGCAGATTAGAGTCTGATCTGATGGGTAGCAGTGACAGGGGGTGATTGATGGGTGATTGGAGGGGAGAACAGATGTTAACAATGTACTTGGGAGGTGATCTGAGGGCAGGTTTGTGGGCAATCTGAGGTTGTGGGCGGGTAATTGGGTGCCCGCAAGGGGCATGTTAGGATCTGATGGGTGGCAGTGACAGGTGATCAGTGGGTGATTAGATGGCAGAACAGATGTACACAATGCACTTTGGAGGTGATCTGAGGGTGGGTCTGCGGGTGATCTGATGGTGTGGGTGGGTGATCAGATGCCCGTAAGAGGCAGGTTAGGGTTTGATCTGATGGGTGGCAGTGACAGGTGGTGACGGGGTGATTGACGGGTGATTGACAGGTGATTACATGGGAGAATAGATGTATACAGTACATAGGGGGGGAGGTCTGGGGGGGTCTGAGGTCGTTCTAATGGGGTGTGGGCAGGTGATTGGGTGCCCTAGGGGCAGATAGGGGTCTGATCTGATGGGTAGCAATGACAGGGGGTGATTGATGGGTGATCAGTGGGTGAGTAGATGGCAGAACAGATGTAAACAATGCACTTTGGAGGTGATCTGAGGGTGGGTCTGCGGGCGATCTGATGGTGTGGGTGGGTGATCAGATGCCCGTAAGAGGCAGGTTAGGGTCTGATCTGATAGGTGGCAGTGACAGGTGGTGATTGACGGGTGAATGACAGGTGATTGACAGGTGATTACAGGGGAGGATAGATGTATACAGTACACGGGGGGGGGGGGTGATCAGGATCTGAGAGTGGGGGGGGGTGATCAGGAGCCCCCAAGGGGCAGTTTAGGGACTAATTTAAAAAATAGCGCTGACAGACAGTGACAGGGAGTGATTGATGGGTGATTAGGGGGGTGATTGGTTGCAAACAGGGGTCTGAGGGGTGCTATGGGCGATCAGAGGGAAGGGGGGGGCAGATCAGTGTGCTTGGGTGCTTACCTGCGTGGCTGCAGCCTGCCCTGGTGGTCCCTCGATCACTGGGACTACCAGGGCAGGAGGCAGCCTGTATAATACGCTTTGTATACATTACAAAGCGTATTATACACTTTGTATGTGGCGATCAGGCATCTAGTAACTCGCCGGCGCTTCCAAACTGCCGGCAGGTTACTGCGAAAGGGGGGCGGAGCCTGTCACCGGCGGCTTACCGCGTCACGAATGACGCGATCACCGCATAACCATGCCCGCCGCCGCCGATGGGCGTATTGCGGTCGTTTGGGGCCAGCCCTTGCCACCACAGGCGGTCGTTTGGGGCCAGCCCTTGCCACCACCCATCGGCTGTGGGCGGTCGGCAAGTGGTTAACATTTGGTATTATAATTCCAAGATATCAGTTGTGGGGTCATGAGAAACATCTTACTTGCAATAGATAATATCATTAGAGTCCTTTCCCACTATACACATTGCAATAAGATCGCAATAGTGGGAAAAGTCGCATCACACGTTAAAAGTGTGATGTCAAGCATTCAGTGAAGCATACAGGGCAATGAAAGGAGGCTTCATTGCCACTGCAAACGCTCATGTTGTCTGGTACACGCACAGCATGCTGTACGTTACTCCGACAGAACCCGCTGTACCACACCCGATGTGAATACCATAGAAAAATGTTGTGATGCAGCTATATTGTCTATTGTGGCAGGATGCAACAGACACAGTGTGAAAGGAGCCTTAGGCATGTCTACAAATATCCCATAGCTATACTTATTAAGAGGAAGCATGACATGAGGGTCCTTTTCAAGTTGCAGAATAATTCTGCATGTCAATGCACTGTCCATACAATTTTATGGAGCTGTGTACATTTCCGCATTGTAATAGGTCGCATTATTCTGACTTGCTGCATGCAGGTTTTGAGTTAATGTCTGTGTCCAGTCTCCATTGCAGTTCACATACATTTTAAAGTGGACCTGAACTCTTGCACAGGGCAGATGTAAAACATAGAGAAATGCACCCTGTATGTATTTAGAGAGTTTAGCCTGTTTAATTCCCCCTCATTAGTGTCTAATCACAAGTTGTAATTTGATCTCTCCCCTGTGTCACATGACTGCCACGTCAGAGATGGCAGATAAGCTCATTTGAAAGCACAAAGGTATAAAGGCATCTTACAGTAGCATGGACTTCCACCTACACCAGCAGTCCCCACCAAGCCACTTCTAGTGATGTTCTTTACAATATCTATCTATTTTAAAAAGCAATTTTTCTGCAAGCAAACCCGATGCGGATATAAAAGGGAGACACCCACTCATGAAAAGAGAAGCATCTGGACAATCCAGAGCCATTCTGCCCCATACCCCCCCCCCCCCCCCCCTCTCCTCACCGGGACTACCATTGTCGCCGGGGACCCCTTTTACACAATTTAATTGTATTCGGCCACACAAGGTAGATCTGCCCCCTGCAAGTAGCCTCGTCCTCTGCTAGGCAGCTCAGGTAGGGACAAGTCATGCTGGTAAGTATGGTTCCTTTTGCAGGAACCAGGGGCAATCAGCAAAAAATAAGTGTAAACCCCAGCACTTACCTTTATGCCACTAAGGAGGGTGGGATGTGGGTGTGAGGAGGAGAATCGTCTATTAGCGGGGATCGGGGCATGCACTGGCTCACGTGCTGTAGCTCCACCCTGCACTGCATAGGCCAGCATAGTACATACGTGGCACAGCGTAGTGCCAAAGGGTATCAAGGTGTTAGACTTGGTCCGAAACTTTGATCCGGGTAGCCTGACGATGTGCCGGCCAAGATCTGGTAGCTTACAGTGTAAGAAAGGAAGATATTCAACCATGAGCCTTAATTGTGGTAAACCAAGTGTGCCAATGTGATATTACACAAGCGCAGCGTGGAGCTAGTGGGGTGTTGATATGGCCTAGATTGTCAGCGAATTAGCGTGAATCCCACGTCATCATAGTAGGCCCATGTTGACTTTGCATTAGCACAACAGAACTTTAAGTGGCAGGGGCTAGATAGTGTACTGGTTAAGGGTGTGGCCTAGTGGCTGCAGTTTTGGCACTTTCAGTCCCACAGGAGAATAATATATAATATAAATGTTCTGTGACTTGTCTTAAGTTCTCCAAAACAGCTGGTCAACAGCTGTTTTCAAAGATATGAGCAGTTCGAAACTACACCAACAGGACCCTTCTGCTGCTGTACACCGGAGCAGCCAACTCAGAGCCAGCAGGACTGGGCAGCAGAGCACAAAGCCCAGCCTCTCCTGGGCATCCTCTCTCACGTTGATAAACGTCTAGCCCATACCACACAGGCTGAGAATAAAGTTTCAAACTTAATCCAACACTTTGATCTAAAGCAGGGTTGTCAAACTCAAATACAAAGTGGGCCGAAATTGAACACTGGGATCTAGTCGTGAGGCCAACCTCAATGTTTCCTGGCCACCTTCCTCCCTTATAAAGGTCCCTGGTGTCTAATGGCTACCCTATATGGTTACCTGGTGTTTAGTGGTCCTCCGTCACTTATACAGTTACCTTGTGTCTAGTGCCCCCCTTCCTCCTCTATACAGTTCCCTTCAACAAAAGAATTGTCTCACTAAGTCTCAATTAACACTTCAAAATTTATTGATGTCTGCTTACAAAACCCCCCATAACCCCCCATAAAAACGAGCCTAAGAGTGTATAACAGCCTAGCATACACAGCCGGCCGTGTCAATCACACTGCACAACCATACATCACCAATCAATCACAGAGCTACACTCCCGGGAGTTTCCAGTTAGTGGTGGCTCTCCATGATGTTTGATTTATGGCCTTAGATCCAGTCCGTATCCAAAAATAAACACAATTTAGACCTTGTTTAGAGACCCAAATAAAACTTAACCTTTATTTCATTTTGATAAAATCATTGCTATTGGTTTGTAGTATTGTTGTTTGATTACTTTTGTACAAAAACCTAGTTGGGAGGTTCAAAGTTATGTTGTAAGAGATATACTGTATTTGTAGTGATCTCCTCACATCTCCCAGAACTAGGCACTAATGATATATTCCAATGCTGAGTTACTTCTAATAGTAAAAAGACCCTCCACCTAATACCGACATGTTTCGGCTCTTTACAAATAGAGCCGTCGTTAGGGCTAACAGTGAAAAAGTGCTTAGGGTGCAAAGTGCATAGTAAAGATAAACACAGCTATCTATAAATACATAATCAAAAAAACAACAAATGAGAGCTGTGCTCTCTTGCAATGTCAGCTATCAAATGAGGCTTCCTCCTAGCCTCCTTTATATACCCTTGAGGATGGGTGGTTTCAAAAATTGGCACCGCCCATCTAAATTATTCTCTCCTATTGGTCAAAGTGATTGTCAATCACCAAAGCGGTATACTTATTGGTTGTTCATATTTCTCCATACGTTTTCAAACAACCCTTTCCCAGGTTCCCCATTGTCCAGGAAAATAATAGTGTATACCTTACCGTCTGCGCAAACATCTGACGCTATGTAGATATCCTAAAAAATCCGTTAACAGTAAAAACTCCGTGTTCGGCGATGACTCCCATAGGTTTACATTGGAGATCTCCCATTGGTTGTACGGAGTTGAGACTCCTTACAACCAATGGGAGATCTCCAATGTAAACCTATGGGAGTCATCGCCGAACACGGAGTTTTTACTGTTAACTGATTTTTTAGGATATCTACATAGCGTCAGATGTTTGCGCAGACGGTAAGGTATACACTATTATTTTCCTGGACAATGGGGAACCTGGGAAAGGGTTTTTTGAAAACGTATGGAGAAACATGAACAACCAATAAGTATACCGCTTTGGTGATTGACAATCACTTTGACCAATAGGAGAGAATAATTTAGATGGGCGGTGCCAATTTTTGAAACCACCCATCCTCAAGGGTATATAAAGGAGGCTAGGAGGAAGCCTCATTTGATAGCTGACATTGCTAGAGAGCACAGCTCTCATTTGTTGTTTTTTTGATTATGTATTTATAGATAGCTGTGTTTATCTTTACTATGCACTTTGCACCCTAAGCACTTTTTCACTGTTAGCCCTAACGACGGCTCTATTTTTAAAGAGCCGAAACATGTCGGTTTTAGGTGGAGGGTCTTTTTACTATTAGAAGTAACTCAGCATTGGAATATATCATTAGTGCCTAGTTCTGGGAGATGTGAGGAGATCACTACAAATACAGTATATCTCTTACAACATAACTTTGAACCTCCCAACTAGGTTTTTGTACAAAAGTAATCAAACAACAATACTACAAACCAATAGCAATGATTTTATCAAAATGAAATAAAGGTTAAGTTTTATTTGGGTCTCTAAACAAGGTCTAAATTGTGTTTAGTTTAGAAATCAGTGCTGTGTATTCCGTATCCATAAATAGGCATAAAATATGGTAATGAGTCCCAGTACACTTCCAGGTACAATCTTCACATATGTATATAAGTAAGTATCAATTGCTGCGCTGTCTTGCCGTATAACATCATATATGGATTCAGGGGAAGTGAGGGTTAGCATGCAATAGTATTAGTCCATGCAGCGGGGGTCCCAGTTAGCAATTGCAACTACTTATTCACAGCCAGCGTTCAAGCATTAGTTAAGCCAGTGACACTTAGAGGGCATCGCCCAATCCTCGTAATGTTTATCACTTCTCCTATATGCATATACTATGCTGCACTGCCCTGCGGGGTCTCACCACCTCCTCAGGTTAGCCAGGTAGGTGCCTCCAGTATAGGTAGCCGGTATAGTTGCCCCCAGTATAGGTTAGATAGGCAGGTGCCCCCGGTATAGGTTAGATAGGTAGGTGCCCCCAGTACAGGTTAGCTAGGTGGGTGCCTCTAATATAGGGAGTCAGAATAGTTGCCCCCTGCCTAGGTTAGATAGGTAGGTGCCCCCAGTATAGGTTAGTTAGGTAGGTGCCTCCAATATAGGTAGCCAGTATAGTTGCCACCAGTATAGGCTAGGTAGGTAGGTGCCCCCAATACAGGTTAGATAGGTAGGGGCCCTCCAGTATAGGTTAGATGAGGTAGGTGTCCCCCAGTGTGGTTAAATTAGGTAGGTACCCCCCAGTGTGGTTAGATTATGTAGGTGCCCCCCAGTATAGGTTAGATTAGGTAGGTGCCCCCCAGTGTGGCTAGATTAGGTAGGTGCCCCCCAGTATAGGTTAGATTAGGTAGGTGCCCCCCAGTATAGGTTAGATTAGGTAGGTGCCCCCCAGTGTGGTTAGATTAGGTAGGTGCCCCCCAGTATAGGTTAGATTAGGTAGGTGCCCCCCAGTGTGGTTAGATTAGGTAGGTGCCCCAATCCAGTGTGGTTAGATTAGGTAGGTGCCCCCCAGTATAGGTTAGATTAGGTAGGTGCCCCCCCAGTATAGGTTAGATAGGTAGCTGCCCCCCCCCCATAATGGAGGGGGGAGCCGCAGCCGCGGGGAGGGCAGCCCGACCTCTCCCTTCCTTCCTCTCCGCGGGCCGCCCTCCGTGCTCCCCCCTCCGAATGTAACTGCAGGGAAGAGCTGTGTAGGGAGGGCAACTCACCTCCCTGGTTCCAATCGCAGCCGGTCTCCTCTTCTGTCTTCTCCTCATAGCCGCTCATACACACGCTGCTTCCGGGTAAACAGGAAGCAGCGTGTGTATGAGCGGCTATGAAGAGGAGACAGGCGGCGATTGGAACCAGGGAGGTGAGTTGCCCTCTCTACACAGTGCTTCCCTGCAGTTACATTCGGAGGGGGGAGCACGGAGGGCGGCCCGCGGAGAGGAAGGGAGGGAGAGGTCGGGCTGCCCTCCCCGTGGCTCCCCCTTCCATTACAGCGCCCACAGTTGGGCCGCACGGCCCTAGAAACGGGCCTGGTTAGAGGTATAAGCAGGGGAAGGGGAACAGTTTGCTAATGATTGCTACTATTCAAATCATCTATAGAAGTGATTATTGCCAGCACAAGACCAATAAACAACTAATACTGTGGTTGAGAGAGGGCCCCTCTGGACCAAGGGCCCCAATGCGGATACAACCTCTGCATCCCCTATGGCTACTCCACTGCAACATATGTATATAGTCCCTTATTCAAGGATATTTTTTTTTTATCTTCTGTTTAAAAAAACTTTTAGCATTCTGCAATTGAAAAAGTACTAAAAAAGTGAAAAGGTACTGTCAAAATTATTCTGGGCATTTTCTTGCTTGATAGTGGCTTAAAAGGTAAGGTGTGTAAATGTCACCTAGGAGAAAACTCAAAGGCTATATGAGGTCACAGTTACATACAGTATAAAGCAGTGGTTCTCAAACTATGGCCCGTGGGCCGAAAGGGACCCCCCAAGGTTTTTCACTGCCCCCCCCCCCCCCCCAAAAAAAATACAAAATGTATAACTTATAGATGTGGCCCACTGCACCTATAAATATTGGCGGCCTGCATATAAAATAGCAGTGGTGCCACCACTTATCCACCTACTGTAGAAGCCAGCGAGCAGTCATTCGCTGACTTCCAATCCAATTCTGCATCAGGTGACATTGCTGTCCAACTGGATGACAGGTTGTCACCTGGGTATGCTTCACTGTCTGGTGCACAAAGACATTCTTCAGGCGCGCATGACTGAATGTCTGCTGCTGGGAGTTTTCCTCCGGGCATGATTGGGGGCATTCAATACCTATATTCAATGTAATGTTTTTCAGCATCAATTTATGTATGTTCTGCCCCCACAGCAGCCTGAAATATAGTGACCTGGCCCTTGACTGAAAAAGTTTGGAGACTATAAAACTTTACTTGCCTTGGGCTACTTCCAGCCCCTAGAAGTCTGTGTTCCTTACCTCAGTTTCACTGTGCCTCACTGATCAGCATTCTGCTCTATAATGACTCTGTGCCTGCTTGGGCACCTCTTACGATCTGCGCATGCGCTGTAGCACTGCACATGTGCAGAACGCTCCCAGCACCAGGATTGCTTGCACAGAAGCTGCCGATCCCTCAGATCAGCGATCATTACAGAGTGGACAGCTGATTAGGGAAGCACAGTGGAACTGCAGCAATGGACACCCAGACTTCTAGGGGTTGGAAGAAGCCCCAGGTAAGTAAAGCTTTATATGTAACTATGACCTTGGATATCCTTTAAGAGAAAAAGTGAATTGAATAAGGGCTATAATATTTAAACAGTTTTGTTCACTTCACTGAATTTGAACACAGGGGGCCATATGCAATTCATTTTTTTCACCTGAGTTATCTTCTAAAAGATATTTTTTTCCCTTTGATTTAAAATAATTTTCCAACACTTTTCCACTAAAAAAGTACCAAACAGTAGGTGAAAAAGTAATATCAAAATAATTTTGAGTATTTTCTTGCTTTCTGGTCGCTTAAAAGGCATTTTATTGACAAGTTTAATAATATCACCTATAAGAAAACTCAGGTGAAAAAGTGAATTGCATATGGCCCAGGATTATTTTAGGCCCCTTTTACATTGACCACGTCGCTCATGGTCCTCTCCCCCACGACTGCTCGTCACAGTGAGTGGCCATAAAGTCATTGAGCCCTAACACACTGCCTGCGGTGTGACGTGATGCAGCGGAAGTGCTCTGGGCACTGCAAAAGTAACTCAAAACCTGCAGTGCTTTACCCTATAACTCCTGGAAGTGCACCGGAAGTCGTGTGGTAATTTATTTTCTTCTTCTGTGGCACTGCAGGGATATTAGACAGTGTGTCTTTTCAGTTGTGCTGCAATTGTTCCGAATGACACCACTACTGTAGTGCCCTAGTATAAAAGGACCCTTAACCTCCTTAGCCGTAACCCCGTGCTGGACATGGGGTAAGCCGCTGCAGAGGATTCCTCAGGCCCTGCTGGGCCGATTTGCATAATTTATTTTTCAAACACGCAGCTAGCACTGTGCTAGCTGCATGTTTGTTGCGATTGCCACAGCCCGCCACCGATGCGCCGCTACCCGCCGCGATACAGGGCCCCCCCCCCCCGCATACCCCTTGCGCAGCCTGGCCAATCGCCACCAGGCTGCGCTATTATTATTATTATTCAGTATTTATATAGCGCCGACATATTACGCAGCGCTGTACAATATATATATATATATATATATATATATATCTTGTCACTAACTGTCCCTCGAAGGTGCTCACAATCTAATCCCTACCATTGCCATATGTCTATATCATGTAGTGTATGTATTGTAGTCTAGGGCCAATTTTATGGGGAGCCAATCAACGTATCCATATGTCGGGATTCCCTGTGACGTCACGACGCTCGTCGCAATGGCGACGGGGGAAGCCCTCAAGGAAATCCCGTTTAGAACGGGATTTCCTTATGGGCAAGCGGCGCCGGCGGCGATCGGAGAATACGGGGGGACGCCGCACGGAGGGGGGAAGCATGTAGCTAGCGCTAGGCTAGCTACATGCTAAAAAAAAAAAGGTGAAAAAAACCCCTCCCGCGGCAGCGCAGCCGCACTTATCATACCGCCAGGGAGGTTAAAGAACTCCACTCAGTGATACATTTTGAGGTGCAATGGCATAGCTATAGAGGCATAGGTCTTAGGCCTCAGAAAAAATGTTACACTGGAGCCACTCCCAGCACTTTGACTTGTCTCCTGTTGCTCCCACTGGAACATAGGGCAGTTGAAAATGTCTTCCAGATTTGTTCTTTGCTGGTCCTTCACTTCCCAGGGGTCATAGCTGCTCTCTCTACAGTTCTTTTCCAAATCATCTTTGGCCAACCTCGATTTTAAGAACATAGGGAGTTCCAATTCAGAGCTGTTGTTTACTTGGCTCCATCTTGATTGCATCTAGTATGTCCTATCCAATTCCACTTTCTCTTTTTAATCTTGGGGTATACAGCAACCCTTTATTTTCTGTAGTATGTGGCCATCTTGTCTTCAGAATTCTAGAGAGACACGGTTTATTGATGCCTGTTATTGTGAACTTGTGGTTTTGGTAACCTTCCAAATTTTACATGCCTATAGGATTACACATTTTAAGTTATAAAGTCTAATCTTTCTGTTTTTGGGGATGTCTTTATAGATTTTTTGCTTTATTTATTCTCCAGCTCCTCCTATCTTGGTTGCCAACCTGTCACACAACCTAAATGAATGAAAGAGTCCACACTCTGCCAGTTTGACGCCAGTATCTAGATTTATTTTATTCTCATCTTTTTACTGAACTTCAATCCCACAACAGATGCATCTTTCTTCGAGCATTGTGCCGGCAAACAAATTTCATCTGCAAAGTTCAAATCTTCGAGCCTGTCATCTACAGCCTATTACAATTTTCCTCTCTCCTCACATTTCATAATATGATCCAATAACGGTAAAAATAATGTTGGAAAATGATTGCAGCCTTTTCTGATGCTTGAGTTCACACTAAGTGAATTATTAAGCTTCTCTTCATGAGAGACTTGACATTCAAAGCCTTTGTACCTCTCTTGAACAATTCTTCTGATCTCTATTGGGACAGCATATTAATTTAATTTAAAGGACATCTGAAGTGAGAGGGATATGGAGGCTATAACACTTGAAGCCATACTAAACAAGCATGCAGATATTTTTGACTTAAGTTTTCTGGATTGGCCACACGATTGTTTCAGGTGTGTGAGTTAGACATTACTGATGCATGAAAGATCAGCAGGAGGCCAGAGAACAGATATGACAGCCCCCATATCCCTCTTTCTTCAGGTGTCCTTTAAGTATCCTCCAAATCTCCTCTCTAATTAGTGAGCCATATGCTTTTTAAAGCCCTGTCTTGTAAGCAGTATTGCCCCAGCCAAACTGAAGTAAATGAAATCTGGGGAGCAGATGTCAAATTCCATTATCTTTTTTGAATATACACTACTTAGTTAGAATGAACTACTTATTTACAATAAAAGGGTAACTTAAAAAGTATATTTGAAATAAGAGCCAACAATGACAATCTTTATTTCTTTATTATAATCTCCGTATGTGCACTTGTATCCTGTGACGTTTTCGTCTTCCATCATTTATACCTGTATACTTATTTCTTCTCCTTTGAACTGCTTTTCTTCTAGTCTTCTGCCTTATCTAGAATACTAAGCGACAATTGTCATTATGCACGGCATGGATGCAGCTGTGTGCACCACAACCTCTGCATGGTGGGCAGACTTTGGTGTGTGCGCAGGCTTACTGTGGTTGTGGTGTGTAATTCTTTTGAGAATCGCCGCTGAAGGCTCTGTGGTGGTTGTGGTGTGTAATTCTTTTGAGAATCGCCGGTGAAGGCTCTGTGGTGGTTGTGGTGTGTAATTCTTTTGAGAATCGCCGGTGAAGGCTCTGTGGTGGTTGTGGTGTGTAATTCTTTTGAGAATCACAGGTAAGGGATTTGTGGTGTGCGATTAGAAACCATCCACAATCTGGCTTCAAGTCCCCATGTAACAGCCAAAGTGATTAGGTAAATGTGCCATGCGAGTTCAGCCTCATACAGACAACAGGGCCCATATGCAATTAACTTTTTCTTCTGAGTTCTTTCCCAGATGATATTTTCACAACTTGTTAATAAAATGCCTTTTAAACCACCAGAAAAAAGAGAAACACTTAAAAAAAATGTTAATAGAACTTTTTCATCTACTTTCTGGAACTTTTTCAATTGCAAAGTGCTTAAAAGTTCCTTTATACAGAAGAAAATTATCCTTTAGGAAAACTCAGGAGAAAATGTTAATTGCATATGGGGTCCAGAGCTGGAATTAATGATGAAACTTGGAACTGTATTTGCTGATGAACACCATTGTTTTAGGGCTTTTTAACCTAAAGACCACCTCTTTTTTTCCGATAAACCACTTTGTTTCTTTTAGTTTTGGACAGAGAGATAAAAAAAAAAGTAAAAACTACCGGTATATGTGTATTTATTGCTGTACATGCACATAAAGCAGAGAATGCACATTCTTGGCCATTCTTCCCGATCTCCTTATGTCAGACTATTATCCTACATGTGTATGCAGCATAAACACAGATACACTGTTTACTTTATTGCAGTCAGTTAAGTTCACTGCAATGTTTGTTCCTGTCCCTATGACACACCTGTAATCAGGTAGTGACAGTGCACTTGAAAGACACACCCATGTTGTTGCTGTTTTAATAGACATAATTAGCTGCCATATCCCTGCACGTCTATGTTTCATCATGACATGCAAAAATGGTTATGAAAAATAAAGTACACACAAAAAAAACCCAAACAATTTTTTTTCACTCCACAAGATGCAATCCCCCCCACCACAGGGGCAGGGAAATATCTGTGTGCCTTATGGAGCAAATATTGTGCGATGTGTGCCATAAGAGGCATGGGGAGGGTGGGCCTGGCTTCTTTCCTAACTCTGCTAGACCTTCCTCCCTCTCATTCCCTAGAGTTGTGACAGCAGACAAATACCAAGAATGGGGCTGGATAACACTGCACCAGGTCTCTTGTCCTCCAGTGGCCTTAACTTGCTTCCTACTATTTGGTGTTCCTGCATGTCATACATGTGATGTGTGGGAGATCAAGGTATGCAGAGAGCAAGAGGCTGCAGATGGGAGACCTATGTAGTCTTGCCCAGCCTAGGTCAGGTGAGTGTGTTCTAGAAGCACTTATGCTGCCACTACTCTGCTATAGGGAATGCAGGGAGGGATGACCATAGACCATTAGGGAAGCTATATGGGGGAGGGAGGGACACTCAACTAGACCACAAGGCAAGCTATATGAGGGATGGGGCTCCACTAGATTGCCAGGTAAGTTATATGGGGGAGGGGGGGGATAGGGGCCCTAGACCACCAGGAAAGTTTTTATCTCAAAAGTATTTTATTGAGAGCAATAAGTGTACAGTACAGAGAGTAAGGGAGTGCATAAACATCTGCGTAATTGCACTAGTACACGCAAAGAAGACATTCACAATGTATCAGTAAAGTGCATAATGAAACAATAAAACATGAATGCAAAAGAGTAACTAACAATTTAGCTCAACCTCTATGTCAGTGGGCTCTGACGTATGTCATAAATTTTAGCCTAGTTGTGCTTACTGCCTCGCTGGGTGGCAGTGTCTGTACGGTGCTAAGTTACAGGTGAGTGCCAGGAGCGCTAAGGCCTCTATCGCCGGCACCCTTCATTGTGTCCACAGGTTGGACTGTAGATGGATAAACTACATGGGAGCCCACCGGGCTGTGGCACCAGGAAAGTTTTATGAGGGATATAGGATTAGGTTCTGAATATTTTTTTTTTTATCTTTTCTTACCCTCTTAAACCTAGGTGCATCTTATAGAAAATCATGCCAACCCCAGACTCTCAAAATTGCACACCACAACCAACACAGAGCCCCAGCCGCCCAACACCACAACCACTGCAGAGCCCATGCCATCCAAAAACTTTGGTTGGTATATAGGATACGAGGGGTGCACGCGCAGCCAAGCAGGCGCAGAAGGCCTGACTGCCCAGGCTTACCGGGAGTCATAGCGGCTTAAAGGCGTTATCAGGCAAAAAAAAAAATAGTTTCACTTACCTGGGCTTCTATCAGCCCCATGCAGCCATCCTGTGCCCCCGTAGTCACTCACAGCTGCTCCAGTCCGCCGCCAGCTGGTTTTGTTTTTGCAGCATTGCGCACATTTTTACGCATTCCTGCTGATGCAGGAACATCAACACATACATTTTTACGCGTTCGTGTTTCAATGCATTGAACCACCAACGCGTATAAATGTATGTGTTGCTGTTCCTGCATCAGCGGGAATGCATAAAAATGTATGCAATGCGGCCCGCCGACTCCATGGTCGGCAAAAATGAAACTAGCTGGCGGTGGGGGACTGGAGCAGCAGTGAGTGACTACGAGGGCACAGGATGGCTGCATGGGGCTGGGAGAAGCCCCAGGTAAGTGAAACTAATTTTTTTTTGCCTGATAACGCCTTTAAGAAAGGGCCGAGGAGGACGGCGAGGGAGGCCACGGTACTTACGGGGCTGTAAGAAGCCCCAGGTAAGTATAAATTAGCGATAGTGTACCATCTATGGTTCACTTTCAGAAGTAACCCAGACATAAATCAAAAGCAAATAAAGACTTCTGCTAAGCACTGCCCTTTTAAAATCCTTTCCCATCAATATGCAGTCACATTTTAACATAACATAACACTATTAGCGCAACCCACGGTACTCGACTAGCGTGACTGTTGCTATGGTAACGCACGTTACCAATGAGCGTTACTGTTCGTAGCAAGCGTTACTTTAGCAACGTTCACACCAGTCGACTGCCGGGGGTTGCGCTTATGGTGTAACTCGCAGTACACAGTGCTGTAAGTAAGGTAATATTGCCGTACAGTGTCCGTTTTACAGAAATATTACCCCAGTTTGCGTTGCTCACCATACTCTCTAGTTACTAGCCATAGACTCTGAGCAAACATGCAGATCAGGTGTTTTCAGACTTGAGTGTGACTGAATTTGCTGCATGTTTGTTTCAGGTATATACAGTGGCTTGCAAAAGTATTCGGCCCCCTTGAAGTTTTCCACATTTTGTAACATTACTGCCACAAACATGAATCAATTTTAATGGAATTCCACGTGAAAGACTAATACAAAGTGGTGTACACATGAGAAATGAAACGAAAATCATACACAATTCCAAAAATTTTTAAAAAATCAATAAGTGCAAAGTGGGGTGTGCGTAATTATTCAGCCCCCTTTGGTATGAGTGCAGTCAGTTGCCCATAGACATTGCCTGATGAGTGCTAATGACTAAATCGAGTGCACCTGTGTGTAATCTAATGTCAGTACAAATACAGCTGCTCTGTGACGGCCTCAGAGGTTGTCTAAAAGAATATTGGGAGCAACAACACCATGAAGTCCAAAGAGCACACCAGACAGGTCAGGGATAAAGTAATTGAGAAATTTAATGCAGGCTTAGGCTACAAAAAGATTTCCAAAGCCTTGAACATCCCACGGAGCACTGTTCAAGCGATCATTCAGAAATGGAAGGAGTATGGCACAACTGTAAACCTACCAAGACAAGGCCGTCCACCTACACTCTCAGGCCGAACAAGAAGAGCGCTGATCAGAAATGCAGTCAAGAGGCCCATGGTGACTCTGGACGAGCTGCAGAGATCTACAGCTCAGGTGGGGGAATCTGTCCATAGGACAACTATTAGTCGTGCACTACACTATGTTGGCCTTTATGGAAGAGTGGCAAGAAGAAAGCCCTTGTGAACAGAAAAAGCATAGGAAATGCCATTTGCAGTTTGCCACAAGCCATGTGGGGGACACAGCAAACATGTGGAAGAAGGTGCTCTGGTCAGATGAGACCTAAATGGAACTTTTTGGCCAAAATGCAAAACACTATGTGTGACGGTAAAC
The DNA here is from genome assembly GCF_040937935.1 of Hyperolius riggenbachi. Taxonomy (NCBI): domain Eukaryota; kingdom Metazoa; phylum Chordata; class Amphibia; order Anura; family Hyperoliidae; genus Hyperolius; species Hyperolius riggenbachi. Next base: position 452,925,147 of record NC_090647.1, on the reverse strand, counting down.
TAACACTGCACATCACTCAGAACACACCATCCCCACTGCTTCTCTTCAGCAGGGACAGGGAAGCTGGTCAGAGTTGATGGGAAGAGGTTTGGAGCCAAATACAGGGCAATTTTGGAAGAAAACCTCTTGGAGTCTGCAAAAGACTTGAGACTGGGGTGGAGGTTCACCTTCCAGCAGGGCAACAACCCTAAACATAAAGCCAGGGCAACAATGGAATGGTTTACAACGAAACATATCCATGTGTTAGAATGGCCCAGTCAAAGTCCAGATCTAAATCCAATCGAGAGTCTGTGGCAAGATCTGAAAACTGTTGTTCACAAACGCCGTCCATCTAATCTGACTGAGCTGGAGCTGTTCTGTAAAGAAGAATGGGCAAGGAATTCAGTCTGTAGATGTGCAAAGCTGGTAGAGACATGCCCTAAAAGACTGGCAGCTGTAATTGCAGTAAAAGGTGGTTCCACAAAGTATTGACTCAGGGGACTAAATAATTATGCACACCCCCCCTTTCACTTATTGATTTGTAAAAAATGTTTGGAATGCTGTATGATTTTTGTTCCACTTCTCACGTGTACACCACTTTGTATTGGTCTTTCACATGGAATTCCAATAAAATTGATTCAGGTTTGTGGCAGTAATGTGACAAAATGTGGAAAACTTCAAGGGGGCCGAATACTTTTGCAAGCCACTGTAACTCAGACACTACTGCAGCCAAAGAGATCAGCAGGACTGACAGTTAACTGGTACACTTTAAAAGGAAATAAATATGGCAGCTGCCATATTGGGTCTAACTTTAGGTGCACTTTAAGCCTCTAACTGCAGTCACCTTCTACAGGTGTGTGTTTTGTTATGTACAGTTTTGGGGTTCATTGTTAATGTATGAAAAGATCCTTCCCATCCTATACAATAAAATCCATGTTGCTGCGTCCAGCAGTCCCTGTGTCCCCGTTTTGTGCTACTGCGCATGTGCGCAGTAACGGACAGCTGGACAGGACCTGGGAGCGAGGCGGGTGAGTGAGGTGGGCGGGTGCGTGGGTGCACGCATGCGCACTGGCGGCAGCAAAAAAAACAAACCTAGAGCCCGTTTTTAAACGGGCTTGGGTCTACTAGTAAATAATAAATCAGTTTAAGAAAAAAAACTGCAGTGACTATGAGATTACCTCACCTATAACTCATTATATCCTATGGAGCTGCATGCCTTGCAACCATTAGAACTGACAGGATAATGGATCCTGTATGTTATCACTGGAGGAGTTTTTGTGTTATGTAAAAAAAAAAAAAAAAAAATCTATGAAAGTGAATAGAAGTTGATGAAGTTCAAAAGGTCGCATGACAGACCTCTTCCTGTGAGAATCATAGCCAAATCAGCTAAAAGGTAGATACACACGTTGGATTTTTCCAAACGACTGGTCGTTTGGACGTCAAATCGGTTGTGTGTACAAACGGTCGTGCAGCCGACATGACTGGATTTCGTCAAAACCAGCATTACCAGCTGAACGACCATTTGTACACACGCTGGATTTGACGTCCAAACGACTGGTCGTTTGGAAAAATCCGACGTGCGTACACAACTAAAGAGAGAACGTCTCTACAAACAGCAGTGGGGGACTTTGGGTGAGCTTTTCTTGCGATTGCCATATTGTTTTTATGACGTGTCAATTTCATGGCTCTGGGGAACCGAGCTATATAGAAATGCATAGCTTAAAGGAATACTATCGATACCCAAGTGTTCTAAAATGACAGTGTGCAAATAATGTCTAAGTAGCTGTGTAAACATTTTCCTACTTTTCATGTTAAATATCAGAGGCAAAAGCTGTAATGTATTGAGGGTAGGATTTAGCTATATTGGGACAAATCAATTGCAGAAGGGGTGTCTGCTTCAATGCACAGCCAGAGCTGCATAGACTACAGAAAGCAAATATCAAACATATCAAACTCTGAAAGCAAAAACAGTATGAAAAAGCTGTGACAATTAGTTACATTTCCTCTGCTCTCTTCAGACAGGTCAGTCAGAAACACAGGACACGGGAGCTGTAGCTGTTGGGAGCTCTCTTCTCTGTCACACACAGAGCTACACATAGAGTTAACTGATCAAGTGTGAGGGGAATTTTCCCTCTCCTCATGGCTCAGTCAGCCTTTTGGAGTCAGTAAAGTTTGAATGTATTTTGATAACAGTAAACAAAGAAGTTGCTACTAAAATGTATACACCAGTACTTAGCAGCACTTCCAAAACAATTTCTGTGTCAATTGAAAAAAATATGTGAATCGATAGTATTCCTTTAAGTCCAGAACCTATTTTATTTTTAAATCATCAAGGTCCTTTGGAGACCTGCTTCCCAATAATTTGAATACCTGATAGGAATCAAAACACTTTTAAATCAGGTGTAGCACATGCAACTGCTGGGTGATTATACTTAAAGGGAACCTAAACTGAGAGGGATATGAATGTTTTCTTTTAACCACTTAAGGACTGCAGTCACAAAACCCCTTAAAGCCAATGGGTACCGCTTAAAAAATAAAAAAGTCAGATACTCACCTAAGGAGAGGGAAGGCTCGGTCCTAATGAGCCTTCCCTCTCCTCTCCCGGTGCTGCACTGGCTCCCCCGGTCGCATCCGCCGCCGCAGGGACTTCGGAGGTCTTCGGGAGCACTCGGGCTTCCGAAGACGGGCCGCTCCATACTACGCACGCGCGATTGCGTCATAGATCGCGCATGCGTAGTATGGAGCGGCCCGTCTTCGGGAGCCCGAGTGCTCCCGAAGGCTTCTAAAACATCCCTTCGGCTGCGGAAGTGGCAGTATTTGACCGAACTGGTCGAATACTGCTACGGGGGATCCTGCGCGGGACCGGGCACCGGGAGTGGAGAGGGAAGGCTCATTAGGACCGAGCCTTCCCTCTCCTTAGGTGAGTATCTGACTTTTTTATTTTTTAAGTGGTAAACATTCACTTTAAGGACCTTTTTTTCCATTCAGACCACTGCAGCTTTAAAGAGAACCCGAGGTGGGTTTGACGAATGTTATCTGCATACAGAGGCTGGATCTGCCTATACAGCCCAGCCTCTGTTGCTATCCCAAACCCCCCTAAGGTCCCCCTGCACTCTGCAATCCCTCATAAATCACAGCCACGCTGCTGACAAACAGCTTGTCAGAGCTGGCTGTGTTTATCTTTATAGTGTCAGTCTGCTGCTCTCCCCGCCTCCTGCAGAACTCCAGTCCCCGCCTGCATCTGTTCCCTCCCTGCTGATTGGAGGGAAGAGACGGGGGCAGGGACCGGAGCTATGCAGGAGGCGGGGGAGCAGCTGAGACTGACACTACAGATGTAAACACAGCCTCACAGCAGGGCTGTGATTTATGGGGGATTACAGAGTGCAGGGGGACCTTAGGGGGGTTTGGGATAGCAACAGAGGCTGGGCTGTATAGGCAAATCCAGCCTCTGTATGCAGATAACATTCTTTAAACACACCTCGGGTTCTCTTTAACGGTTTATTGCTCGGTCATACAACCTACTATCTAAATGAATTTTACCTCCTTTTCTTGTCACTAATACAGCTTTATTTTGGGGCTGTTTGATTGCTGCTGTGGATTTTAGTTTTTATATTCATCAAAAAAGACATGAATTTTGTGAAAAAAATGTTTTGTTTTTTTTTTACTTTCTGTGCTGACATTTTTCAAATAAAGTAACATTTCTATATAAATTTTTGTCCAAATTTATTGTGCTACATGTCTGATAAAAAAAATCCAATAAGTGTATATTTATTGGTTTGGGTAAAAGTTATAGTGTTTACACACTATGGTGCAAAAAGTGAATTTTCCCATTTTGAAGCATCTCTGACTTTTCGGAGCACCTGTCAGGTTTCATGAGGTGCTAGAATTCCAGGATAGTATAAATACCCCCCAAATGACCCCATTTTGGAAAGAAGACATCCCAAAGTATTCACTAAGAGGCATGGTGAGTTTATAGAAGATTATTATTTTTTGTCACAAGTTAGCGGAAAATGACACTTTGTGACAAAAAAAAAAAAAAAAAAAAAGTTTCCATTTCTGCTAACTTGTGACAAAAAAAAAGAAAAAAAAAAAATCTGCCACAGACTCACCATGCCCCTCTCTGAATACTTTGGGGTGTCTACTTTCCAAAATGGGGTAATTTGTTGGGTGTTTACTGTCCTGGCATTTTGGGGGGTGCTACATTGTAAGCACCCCTGTAAAGCCTAAAGGTGCTCATAGGACTTTGGGCCCCTTAGCGCACCTAGGCAGCAAAAAAGTGTCACACGTGGTACTCCGGAGAAATAGTATAATGTGTTTTGGGGTGTATTTTTACACATATCCATGTTGGGTGGGAGAAATATCTCTGTAAATGACAATGTTTTGATTTTTTTTACACACAATTGTCCATTTGCAGAGATATTTCTCCCATCCAGCATGGATATGTGTAAAAATACACCCCAAAACACATACTACTTCTCCTGAGTACGGCGATACCACATGTGTGACACTTTTTTGTAGCCTAGGTGCGCTAAGGGGTCCAAAGTCCTATGAGTACCTTTAAGATTTCACAGGTCATTTTGAGGCATTTGGTTTCCAGACTACTCCTCACGGTTTAGGGACCCTAAAATGCCAGGGCAGTTTAAGAACCCCACAAGTGACCCCATTTTAGAAAGAAGACACCCCAAAGTATTCCGTTAGGAGTATGGTGAGTTCATAGAAGATTTTATATTTTGTCACAAGCTAGCGGAAATTGATTTTTATGGGTTTTTTTTTTTCACAAAAAGTGTCATTTTCCACTAAGTTATGACAAAAAATAAAATCTTCTATGAACTCATCATACTCCTAACGGAATACCTTGGGGTGTCTTCTTTCTAAAATTGGGTCACTTGTGGGGTTCCTATACCGCCCTGGCATTTTAAGGGTCCAAAACCATGAGGAGTAATCTGGAAACCAAATGCCTCAAAATGACTGTTCAGGGATATAAGCATCTGCAAATGTTGATGACAGGTGTTCCATGAGGGACCGAATTTTGTGGAACTGGTCATAAGCAGGGTGGCCTCTTAGATGATAGGTTGTATTGGCACTGAAGTGCTGGAAGCGCAGGATGTTCTCAAATCGTGACCTGGACATGGCAGCAGAGAACATAGGCATGTGATGTATTGGGTGCGTAGACCAATAAGACCGCAATACATTCTTTTTGACTAGACCGAGGTTAGGGAGAAGGCCCCAAAAAATGTTACGTTTGAAAACTTGGAGTGGTTTCCACTGAAAAGGCTGGGCATGGTAGCTTCTTGGATTGGCGGTTGCGTATTGTGTGGCATAACGGTTGGTTTCAGCCAAAATTAAATCGTAGAGACCAGCAGTGATCAGAAAAAAAAATTCTGTCACTGCGGTGGGGCGGGTGAGGGTTTGGCGGGGTGATCAAAAGCCCGCAGGGGGCAAATTAGGGCCTGATCTGATGGATAGGAGTGCTAGGGGGTGACAGGAGGTGAGTGATGCATGTCTCAGGGGGTGATTAGAGGGGAAAATAGATGCAATCAATGCACTGGGGAGGTGATCGAAAAAGGGGGTCTGAGGGTTTGGCCGAGTGATCAGGAGCCCACAGGGCCTGATCTGATGGGTAGGTGTACTAGGGTGTGACAGGTGGTGACAGGAGGTGATTGATGGGTGTCTCAGGGTGTGATTAGAGGGGGGGGGGGGGAATAGATGCAAGCAAATGCACTGGGGAGGTGATTGGGGGGGGGGGTCTGAGGGCGATCTCAGGGTGTGGGCGGGTGTTTGGGTGCCCGTAAGGGGCAGATTAGGGTCTGATCTGATGGGTAGCAATGAGAGGTGGTGACAGTGGGTGACGGGGTGATTGATAGGTGATCAGGGTGTGATTAGAGGGAAGAATAGATGCAAGCAAAGCACTGGTGAGGTTATCAGGGGGGTCTGAGGGTGATCTGAGGGTGTGGGCGGGTAATTGGGTGCCCACAAGGGTCTGATCTGATGGGTAGCAGTGACAGGGGGTGATTGATGGGTGATCAGTGGGTGATTAGAGGGGAGAACAGATGTAAACAATGCACTTGGGAGGTGATCTGAGGGCGGGTCTGCGGGCGATCTGAGGGTGTGGGCGGGTGATCAGGTGCCCGCAAGGGGCTGGTTAGGGTCTGATCTGATGGGTGGCAGTGACAGGGGGTGATTGACAGGTGATCAGTGGGTGATTACAGGGGAGAATAGATGTATACAGTACACGGGGGAGGGGGGTCTGGGGAGGATCTGAGGGTGTGTGTGTGTGGGTGATCAGGAGCCCCCAGGGGGCAGTTTAGGACCTAATCTAAAATATAGCGTTGACAGATAGTGACAGGGAGTGATTGATGGGTGATTAGGGGGGGTGATTGGGTGCAAACGGGTCTGTGGGGGTGATCAGGGGGGGGGGGGTCTGAGGGGTGATGTGGGCGATCAAGGGGCAGGATCAGTGTGCTTGTGGAACTATTATAAGGGCTGCCTCCTGCCCTGGTGGTCCCTCGATCACTGGGACCACCAGGGCAGGAGGCAGCCTGTATAATACACTTTGTTAGCTTAACAAAGTGTATTATACGCTTTGTATGCGGCAGATCGGGGGTTAACAACCCACCGGCGCTGCTAATTGGCTGGCGGGTTGAGGTCGCGGGTGGGCGGAGCCTAATGCCGGCGGATGCGCGCGATCCCCGTCTATTCAGTCCCCCAGGAGCCCCTGCCGATCGGCATTACGTGGTCCTCAAGGTGCCACTTTGCTGCCGCCCATAGGTAGTGAGCGGTTGGCAAGTGGTTAAACAATACCAGTTGCCTGGCAGTCCTGCTGATATCTTTGCTTGCAATAGTGGCTGAATCACACACCTGAAACAAGCATGCACCTAATTCAGTCTGACTTCAGTCAGAGCACCTGATCTGCATGCTTGCTCAGGGGCTGTGGCTAAAAGTATTAGAGACACAGGATCAGCAGGAGAATCAGGTATTATATAAAAGGGAAAAATCCATATCCTTCTCAGTTTAAGGTCCCTTTAAAGTCAATGGGAATCGATATTAAAAAAAAAATTAAAAAAATCAGCCAAATACTTGCCTAAGGAGAAGGAAGGCTCTGGGTCCTATAGAGCCTTCCTGTTCCCCTCCGTAAAGCGATGGCTCCCCCGTTTGAATCCCCTTCCGCGGGGGACTTTGGAAGTCTTCCTGAAAACAGGCGGCTCCATTCTGCACACGCGTCAGTGCCCGGGAGAGGCGCTTGCGCATGCGCAGTATGGAGCACTCACGCTCACGAAGACTTCCGAAGCCAGCAGTATTTGACCAAATTGGTCGAATTCTGCTACCGGGGAGCCAGCGCTGGAACGGGGACCGGGAAGGCTCTCTAGGACCCAGAGCATTCCCTCTCATTAGGGAATCTGACTGATTTTTTTTTTTATATATCGATTCCCATTGACTTTAAACCCCAATTTAGCAACATCTCACTCAGTGTTTGAGCATTGTACTTGCACGTAGATATGCAGAACCATACTAACTGATAGATGCTCTAGTTGGCCAAACCATCCAGTACCAATCTGTCCAGAAGACTAAGATAATTTTACATTCAATTTTCAACATAGCAATGCAAAACTAGTGTACACCTGGGTTGGATTAGCTGCATTAATTTGCATGTCAAAAAAAAAAAAAAAAGGTTACCAGTGATTGCACTTGCTCTATGCCTTGCCACTGGGCACCATTTTGGCTCACAAAATATATTTCTTGTATCTACTGTTCAATGGCATAACGGCCAAAATAACGGTAGGCTCACACTTGCGGCTGTGGAAAAATGACAGCTTTTTCTCGTGGCTGAATCCTCATTCTTGGCCGACAGCCGGCTGAGAACAGCTGACTGTTGGCAACAGGAAATAGCAAAAAAAACCCAAAAACTAAAAAACAAAAAAAAAAAACCCCAGCAGTGTCTGTTTTTTACCCGCTGCGGAAAACCGCACAATGCACCCAAGTTCACTACGATTGCGCATTGGGAAGCATACTGTGCAACATGAAAATGCCCGCGATTTTTCCCAAGTATGAGCCTAGCCTCAAGACCTGGTACACACAATCAATCAATGTCGCCTGATGGGTATAGGAACCCGATCCCCCAAGCAAAATTGCAGGCCGAAGCTGTGCAGGAGCATGATCGCTTTAAAATCAGTGACATGTTTTGGTTTATGGGGTGTGGCATGGCGGTGTAGGAGTGATGTCATACAGCTGGCAGGGTAAGTGGGGTGAACAATGCTCCCGGCCATCACGCAGCCAAAGTGACGGATCGCTGGCCGAGAGTTGAGAGGGGTCGGTGGCTGTTGTACACACGCTGGATTCTCAGCAGAGGCAGTAGTTATTGGCCATCTTGACAGAGTTTCATCCGGCATGTGTACGGAGCTTAAACACTAGTACATACTTTCAATTATGTTTGGTCAATCTGACCAATGTTACTGCCTCCATGTAGTATGATTGTCAACAGATATTGGCCTCAATTCACTAAGATCATGCTGGAGATAATAAGGCAAGAGAAAACTTACCAACACACAGTGAGAGAGTTATCTTATCTCTCCATTCCTTAAGTTACCTCCTCTGTAGTTAAGTTACCTCTTGTGTAGTTAAGTTACCTCCTCTGTAGTTATTTTCACACGCAGCTAATTAACAGCCTGTCTTTAACTTTAGAATTCTGGAGTTATTTTAAGGATTGAAGAGTTAAGGTAGCCATACACTGGTCGATTTGCCATCAGATTCGACCAACTGACAGATCCCTATCTGATCGAATCTGATCAGAGAGGGATCGTATGGCTACCTTTACTGCAAACAGATTGTGAACCGATTTCAGCCTGAAACCGTTCACAATCTGTTGTGGTGGTGTTGCTGCCGCCGCTCCCCCCGCCCGCATACATTACCTGCTCCGCCAACGCGACTCCAGTCCCCAGGTCACCGCTGCTCCGTCTCCGCTCTGGTCTCCGGCCCCGGCATGCTTTACTTCTTCCTGCCCGGCAGGAAGTTTAAACAGTAGAGCGCCCTCTACTGTTTAAACTTCCTGCCGGGCCGGAGGAACTGAAGCATGCCGGAGACCAGCGCGGACACGGAGCAGCGGTGACCGGGCGTAGACGTGCCGGCGGAGCAGGTAATGTATGCGGCTCTATTGCATCGGTCGTTGGGCACTCGAACGCCGCTAGCGACGCGCTCCCTACCCGCGGGCGATCGACGCTAATTTTCCGCACGGAGCGATCGGACGAAAAGGATCGAAATTCGAAGTGTAGCGCGAACGATTGGCAGCAGATTCGATCCCAGTGATCGAATCTGCTGTCGAAACGGCGGCGAATCGGGCCAGTGTATGGCCACCTTTAACTTAAAGACTGAAGAGTTAACTTTAGGTTTGCCTAAGGTAAAATGTTTCCTGAATACGACATGCCTTATCACCATGGTGATAACTCTAGAAACCTTATTAAAGACAGGAGATAAGCTTAGTGAATTGAGGCCATTGAATACTATGAGCAGATTGTGTAGGTAAAATTGGTTAGTGATTTTCCAATCATAAGTGAAACTGTGTACCAGGGTTAACTCTCAACTTACCATTGGCAGACAAAAGTATCAGGTCATGCTTACCTGAGGAAAATTTATGCGTGCTCTAACACCAAGTTTTAACCCTAGCAAGTCTGGCTCTGCAAATGTGGCTCAATTGGCTATTCATGAGACCATGCCCATGCAAATATGCATTTGCTTTCGCACGCCAAACTACGCAGGGTCAAAAAACGAATACCGCAAAGCGGTCGCCCTGCGGGAATTAGTTCATGCCACATTAGCACTATCCAGGAGCGCCACGGGGAGGCTTCCCAATGCCCCCATACAACCGGGGGACCGCGGGGTCCCAGGCACTCTCACCGCCTGGGAACCACAGCAGCACCCCGGAGGGGGAGGCTGGGTGGCGCAGGCGACCCCCCCAAGCGTGGCCAGCGCCGGGGGGAGCTGTCCGCTCCAACCTCCCAATATTAATAACAGGCACTTACCCTAACGTCCATTGCATTCTGCTACATGCTACATACAGGGGGCATTGGGAAGCCTCCTCGTGGCGCTCCTGGATAGTGCTATTGTAGCATGAACTAATTCCCGCAGGGCAACCGCTTTGCGGCATTGGTTTTGGACCCTGCATAAGTTGGCATGCGAAAGCGAATGCATATTTGCATGAGCATTGTCTCATGAATAGCCAATTAGGCCAAATTTGCTTAGCCAGTTATGTCAGATGTTCACTTGGTGCTTAATGCACACATTCAATTCTCTGTAGTGATTCATGTCTATGCCCCTTTGGAGGCAGGTGGTGGATGGCTCATTCCAGGTGGTGTGAGTCCTGGAGTGGGCTGTCTGCGCCTTTCCTCCCCCCCCCCCCCCCCTTGGAGTGCTGTGTGTGAGCCAGCCCTGAGCTTCAAAAGCTCAGTGCGACCCATGCTTCATTCCTTTCCTTTTCAAATGTGTTGCACCCAAGCTATGCTCAGTAGCAGAACGCAATGGACGTTAAGGTAAGTGCCTGTTTTTAAATATTGGGAGGTGGGTGCGGACGGCTCTCCTTGACGCTGGCAGGCTTGGGGGGGGGTCGCCTGCGCCACCCAGCCTCCCCCTCCGGGGTGCTGCTGTGGTTCCCAGGCAGTGAGAGCGCCTGGGACCCCGCGGTCCCCCGGTTGTATGGGGGCATTGGGAAGCCTCCTCGTGGCGCTCCTGGATAGGGCTATTGTAGCATGAACTAATTCCCGCAGGGCAACCGTTTTGTGGCATTGGTTTTGGACCCTGCATAAGTTGGCATTCAAAAGCGAATGCATATTTGCATGAGCATTGTCTCATGAATAGCCAATTAGGCCAAATTTGCTTAGCCAGTTTTGTCAGGTGTTCACTTGGTGTTTAATGCACACATTCAATTCTCTCTGTAGTGAAAAGTATCAGGTCTATGGGTGCACAGATCCAAACTTGACTGGCCTATCACTGGCCAATTTTACCACCTCCATGTAGTATAAAGCACCAACACAGTTTAACTTCTTGCCAACCGGCTTACGCCGATGGGCGTGGCCCCGGCAGCAGCCCCAGGACCGCCTAACGCCGATTGGCATCAAGTCCTAAGGCTCTGTTTTGCAGGAGATCACGCATCTCCTGTTAGGGGGCGAAGCTCCGCCCTGCCTTCAGCAATCGCCGCTCGGGAGACTGGAAAGTCGGCGAAACCACTGTCTATTTACATGTGCAGCGCTGCGATCAGCGCTGTACTGGGGACAGCCGTGTGACACGGCTGTCCCCCTGGGGGACAAGAGAGCCTATGACAGCCGATCGCCATGATTGGCCAGCTGGGGGGAGGGAGGGGATTTGAAAAAAAAAAAAAAGTAAACAGTAAAAAATTATCAAAAAATAGCAACAAATATTTATTAAAAAGAAAATAAACACAAAGGGAGCGATCAGACCCCACCAACGGTGAGCTCTGTTGGGAGAAAGGGAGGGGGGGAAAATCACTCGTGTGCTGTGTTGTGCGGTCCTGCAGCTTGGCCTTAAAGCTGCAGTGGCCAATTATGCAAAACACAGCCTGGTCTTTAGGGGGGGTTTACCACTGTGGTCCTCAAGTGGTTAAATACTATGAACACATTGTGCAGGTAAGCTCTCATACTACATGGAAGTGGTACAATTGGCCAATCAAAATTGGATGCATGTGTACCAGCCTGGTACACACATCCAATTTTAATTGACCAATGTTACCACCTCCATGTAGTATGAGAGCTTACCTACACAATGTGTTCATAGTATTCATAATCTATTGGTCCTAAAACTACATGGAGGTCAGTGTTCTCCCCAGGCTCTTTTAGCCGGGTGCTCCACCCAGCTAGTTTTGGTGAGCACCCGGCTGTCATCTGATCACCTCATCCTATGCTGTAAGCAGAGTTGCACAGAGAAGTGCCAGCCCTGCATTCTCTCATCACGCCCCAGTCGGCTATTTTTCATGCCACCCAGCTGGAAAAAAATTCTGGGGAGAACACTGGAGGTGGTAAAATTCACCAGTGGATGGCCAATCAAAATTGGGAGTGTGTACCAGGATTGAGTCTAGGGGCCTGGACAACAGTACAGACCATGGAGAATCAATTTCTGACATACGCCACTCAAAACTGACAACATTTTGGAACAAGTGGTGGTTTAGTAACTGAAAAATTAGATGTAAAACTATATAAAATATTTTGCAGTAGATTTAATATTATGGATAGCTGTATAAAAAACATGTAGGGCACAATAATAATAATAATAATATGTACACTGTGTACAGAGAAGATACATTGCTGCAGCTGACACAATGGCTTCAGGCTGTTGATTGCTCAAGTGAAACCTTTGAAGTGGTCAAAATGGCCTTGGGAAGGCTCTCTCTGGCCTGCTGCATCCGACGTCGTGCTTTCTGGAAGGCATCTGTGGGAAGATGGGGTGAGGAAATCAGTACGCTTTCTGCAGGAGGCCACATACACTGTTCAATTCTTCAGTGTTTTCTTTTTTTAAAGGGATACTGTAGGGGGGTGGGGGGGGGGTCGGGGGAAAATGAACTGAACTTACCCGGGGCTTCTAATGGTCCTCCGCAGACATCCTGTGTTGGGGCGGCCACTCACCGATGCTCCGGCCCCGCCTCCAGTTCACTTCTGGAATTTCTACTTTAAAGTCAGAAAACCACTGCGCCTGCATGCCCGTGTCCTCGCTCCCGCTGATGTCACCAGGAGTGTACTGCGCAGACACAGACCATACTGGGCCTGCGCTGTGCGCTCTTGATGACATCAGCGGGATTGAGGACACGGCAACGCAGGCGCAGTGGTTTTCAGACTTTAAAGTCTGAAATTCCAGAAGTGAACCGGAGGCGGGGCCGGAGCATCGGTGAGTTGCTGCGCCAACACAGGATGTCTGCGGGGGACCGTTAGAAGCCCCGGGTAAGTTCAACTCATTTTCCCCTGACCCCCCTACAGAATCCCTTTAAAAGCTTTTATAAAGTGTACGATTTTTGAGTGTTTACATTTTTCTTCCAAACCTGATCAAATATGTAGTTAACATTTCTACAAAATCCATATAACAAAGGAAAGTTTAATTCGATTTTCCATACAGTTGATCATTTCAAAATCAAGCAATCTGGTTGTATTAAGTGTCATTAGTGTTGCCTAAGTGCAGTCAATTAAACCCCAACCATAAACAGTACCCTTATGTACATCCATTATCTGCCCCATAACAAATACCTCCATTATGTTCCTTAAAAGCAGCTATCATCTTCCCCTTATAAAAAGAGTAAACTCACTATGCTGCCCCATAACAAGCAAACACAATATCTTACCACTAGTGCCAACATAAAGTGGCACTGCTCTGCCCCTTTGTTCCCCCAAATACAGAGGCATAGCTACCTATCCTAGTGCTGGCCCACCCAATGCATCTGTGCCCAGTGTTTGTAAAGGTAATATTGCAGTGTTCTCCCCAGGCTCTTTTACCCGGGTGCTGCACCCGGCTAGTTTTGGTGAGCACCCAGCTGTCATCAGCTTACCTACTCCTCTGCTGTAAGCAAAGTTGTGCAGAGAAGTGCCTGCCCTGCATTCTCTCATGTCGCCCCACTCGGCTACTTTTTCATGCCACCCGGCTGGAAAAAAATTCTGGGGAGAACACTGTATTGTATAACAAGTATGAAGAAGAGACATGAAGGACAGGAAGAGGGCTTCACACACCACAACATATGCCTTTCCTAGAGGATATGGGTTCAGTCAAATGGGAGGTGGATGGAAACCAAACGTATTCAACACTAGATGTAAGCACTACTTTTGATTAATTAGCATTTATTTAATACCATGTTAAATTTGTTCCAACATTCCAGGGCTACGACAGACCCCCTTTGACAATGAAATTTCAAATGCACCACAAGCCCATTTCCCAGACTCCCATGCTCACGTCCACAATGTGCTCAGTAAGAGCAGCTGTGGTATATTTGTGCAGTATGCAGCAGCCACTCATTGAGCACAGTGTGAACCCTCGTGCAGGTGCCTGGGTAACTGGCTGGTGGTTGCTTTTTAAAGGGATCTCTCATGGTCTCAAAAGCATGGAATTATTGGAATTCCATGGAATGTTATATATCCCGGCGCCCATCAAAACACCTACCAATAACATTGAGAATGGAGCTTTGCTGACTGGAGCCTCCCAGGCGATCTAATACGCTCTGCATTCTTTTTCGTAGAGAACTGCTGTCAAGGAAGGCTCTGCAAAACATTAAAAAGGTGCATAAAAAATGCATATGATACACAGCTCCGAGATTCCATAAATGGTTGGTCAGATGCACAACACTTACAGGGACACAGTAATGACCAGAAAAAGGTAACATTTGGGGGGAGGGGGTTATTTATGATCTGTAAAATCCACCCTCCCCCATCCGTACTTGTTGGCACTGGGGTTGGTATCCCCTCCAGTAATCTGTGCTTCGGTGCAAAGCTTACTTGAATGCAGTACCAGCCTCCTCCTCATTGGTGTACTATGCATCCCTTTCCTCTCACTGGAACGTTGGGCAGAATTTCTAATTTATGTTGACTGGGAGGAGGAGGCAGGCACTGTATCGGCTCTTTTCAACCTGCAAATGGTCTGTCAGACCTTATGTGCATATATGCAAAAAACGGCGCAAGGAAGTTTGGGCGCTGCATGAAGTCCAAAAAAATCTCCCCCTGCCTCTGCAAAAGTCCCGGCGGCGTTAATTACTATTCTCCCTGCAGGCCGCCATGGACTCAGTGGAAAGATGCAATTTGGCTGCTATAACAGACGCCCGAATTGCACAAAATTCACATTACAGCCTATGGTGGCGTCCAAATGTCCAACGCCCTTTTCGCCGGCCTCGCTTTATGCCCTCTCTACCACATCCCCATTTCCCTGGGGCCAACGGTAGTTAACCACATTTGTGTTCACTACAGTACAATAAAAACTCCACTTAATGTCAAATGATGAGGATAGTGAAAGCAAGGAAGGGTCCATCTATAAATTCACATTTAAATGATAGTGTGAACTAGATTTATGCTCAATGCAGTTTTGGGCCCCTCTCTATTGCTCCTGGTGCACTTCTGGGCTCTTCTCGGTTATCTGTGCATTTCTTACAGATCTCAGTGAAGCCTACTACTTATACGGTTATACAATGCAGAACCTGGAATTGCACCAAAGTAACAAAACACACGCGACTGTCAAGAACAGAAATCTAAGTACATAGTTGGCGTGATATTTTCAAATGAGGTGTTGTAATTGGTTGATTCCTCCATCCAGTGTAATCCACCCATGCAAGTTATACAGCATATTGAGCAGACTGCCATTACAAGGTGCAATGAGAATTGATTTTACAGGAGCCATTTTAAGTTGACTAGTGTCTGCTGACACACTTTGCCCACTACAAGGTGTAGGACAGTCTCTAGTCAAGTCAGCTTCCAAGGTTTATTTGCTACTCAAAACATCACCATGACAACAGCTACTCTGTGCATCCCACTGTGGATAATTTCACTATTGAGTAGGCCAGATACAGAAATGGTATTGGAGGAGCCCTGTAGGCTTACATATATTTGCAGATGCAGGTAACTGTGATAGCTGTGCTTTTTCTGGCCTAGTAGGAGTGAGCTGGGGTTCTTCTTTGTGTTGTAACTGGTCAACTGCCCCACCCAGTCTGCTCCACCCATACAAGTCACAAACTGGTTTGAGCAGACTGCCAATCATTTTTTTTACATGGCAATTAACACAGACCAAACAAGTTGATTTTCTGGTAGATTTACTGTCAGATCGATTATTTCCAGCATGTTCGATCTGATTTCCGATCGATTTCCTATTGATGTGAACGATCAGAAATCGATCGGAAAATGATCAGAAATCAGATCGGACCGTAAATCTGCCAAAAATATCATAGTGTGTATCTAGCATAATAAGTAGGTTAACGTGTTAAATGGGCCAAATTTAACATATAAATATTCTAGGCCTTATATATAAACATTTCAGGTGACATTTTCTACTTGGCAACCCACACCAATCACTTATTTTCTTACTGTAGCTTAGAAAAGATGGCAGAAAAAAAACACTAGAAAACCTTTCAGACAAAATGTCTAGTGAGCTTTTACAATAGTCATTTTTATATATTTTATTTTTTTATTTAATGACAAAGCCATTGCGGTGCGACGCAATCAGCGGCGGTAGTTATTAATACTCCCGACGGGAAAACGCTGGCTCCTGAGTGTGTGTCGAACCGCAATGCACCAAAATGCAGCGTCGGATGTGAAAGGTAAAATGAAAGTCTATGGACTTTCATTTTACCTTGGTTAATGCACAGTACTGACTTTGCGTTTAACCGCAGAAAACGGGCTCAGATGTGAAAGAGCCCTGATGGTGACTGTTAAGACTTGTGCACATGCCAGATGGTTCTTGGGTGAGGTAGCCAGTTGGGGCTAGCTCTGCTGAAACTCTAGTATGTTTATGGTGTCTTCAATGAGTTGGCAAGATATCCAGACTAATCCAAGCATAGGCCACGGCCAAGACTCTCCTCCTTCCTTGTACAATGCATTATCGTGCCCTCAATAGCAACAAAAATGCATCACTAGCCTCTGGGCTAGTGACACGTCTGTATAGAACGCATCACTAGCCTCTGGGCTAGCGACATGCCTGTACAGGTCTCGTCCATACAGAGAAGCAGAAGGAGACACATGCTGAAGCCCATGGTACGCAGAGAGGAAGGCGGCCAAAGCCAGGTGTGTGACTGGGTTACCGGGGCAAGCACTGGTCTCAGGACTCAGATTAGTATTTATTTTGCACTCAATCCAAGTATAGACAGTTTCTATAGGAAATATTACTCATACCTTGACTGGTGTATGGCATAAAGGCGAAATGTCACTTTGCCCGTCGTTTCTGTTCTGAACCCAAAGCGACTCAGCCTCTGTCCCTGTAGAGTACAATGTCTGTTAGTAAACACATCTGAATTCTGAAGCTTTTATTGCCCCTAAGGTGCTTACACACGCACTAGTACTGTCACCCACAGGGTCTGTGGCTTCCCTACACGTGCTAGAGTCTGGCCCTGAATCTCAGCTTAGAACCATCTGGCTAGTGACCTACACAGTAAATTTGACTTGCTTGCATTTTAAAATGACCCGTCAGAAGTTATCTACCGTATATACTCGCAAGCAAGCCGAATTTTTGACCCCCCAAAAGTGGGCCAAAAGTTGGTGGGTCGGCTTGCTTGCGAGTCATGGGTGGATAGGTGCTGTCCCTCCCCGCTCCCCCCACGGCCGCCGCTGCTATTACCTTAGGCGGCGCCGCTTCCTCTATCCCCGTCCTCCTCCGGTAAGTAACTCATTCACAGCAGCAGGAAACCATAGAGAGCGGTTCCCATAGTAACGGCATCGCCGCTGCAGGAAGCTGCTCTCTATGGTTTCCTCGTCATCACAGCAGCGAGAGGCGCGCTGCTGTGAATGAGTTACCGGAGGAGGACGGGGATAGAGGAAGCGGCGCCGCCTAAGGTAATAGCAGCGGCAGCCGCGGGGGAGCGGGGAGGGACAGCACCTACCCACCCACACTGGGGCACTATGCTAGCTATATGGGGCACTATGCTAGCTATATGGGGCACTATGCTAGCTATATGGGGCACTATACAAGCTATAATAGGGCACTATACTAGCTATAATGGGGCACTATACTAGCTATAATGGGGCACTATACTAGCTATAATGGGGCACTATACT
This sequence comes from Hyperolius riggenbachi, assembly GCF_040937935.1. Classification (NCBI taxonomy): domain Eukaryota; kingdom Metazoa; phylum Chordata; class Amphibia; order Anura; family Hyperoliidae; genus Hyperolius; species Hyperolius riggenbachi. The sequence goes on along the minus strand of NC_090647.1, from coordinate 452,907,442 downwards.
AGCTATAATGGGGCACTATACTAGCTATACTGAGCACTATACTAGCTAAACTGGGGCACTTCACTAGCTATACTGAGCACTATACTAGCTATACTGAGCACTATACTGGCTATACTGAGCACTATACTGGCTATACTGAGCACTATACTGGCTATACTGAGCACTATACTGGATATACTGAGCACTATACTAGCTATAATGAGCACTATACTAGCTATAATGAGCACTATACTAGCTATACTGAGCACTATACTAGCTATACTGAGCACTATACTAGCTATACTGAGCACTATACTAGCTATACTGAGCACTATACTAGCTATACTGAGCACTATACTAGCTATACTGAGCACTATACTAGCTATACTGGGGCATTTTACTAGCTATACTGAGCACTACCTACCTATACTGGGCACTATACTAGCTATACTGGGACATACTGGGGGGGATCACGCGGCCAGCGTTTCCTACCCCCGGCTTACATGAGGGTCAATCATTTTTTCCTGTTTTTTGGAGTAAAAGTGGGGGGGTCGGCTTACATGCGGGTCGGCTTGCTTGCGAGTATATACGGTATACCTTTTGCTGTGCTAAAAAAGAAAAGCAAGCTCTCCCAGGCAGAGTCTCCTGTTCATCAAACTGATGCTACTATTGTCAGTCAAAATATCTGTCTCTCTAATTATCTCTCACAGTAATTTGCAGTCATCTTCAACTCTTGAAGATGTGAAAAAAAGGTATATACAGTAACCACAACCACAGTATACAGTATATACACACACATTTCTAATACAACTGAACTTCGACCTTTGAAGTATACCTGAACTAAAGTTTTTGCCATTTTCTACAAACCTAAATCAAATTGTTTTCCTAATATCCAAAGTTCTCTCACCTTCGTGGACAAAGGGGCTGTTATGTTACTGTTTAAAGATTCTGGAAATAACAGTCTCTTATAGTCTCTTTATACTGTAACCAGGGATTGAACTTCATCCCAGTCAGTAGCCGATACCCCCTTTCACACTTTTTTTCAAATGGATCATCAGGGGGCTCTGTATGGTATTACACTGTGGGAGCCTTGTTGCATTGTGGGAAATAACAGCTGTTTCCAACTGCCAAAAAAGCAACATCTCCTTCCACAGAGATCACCTGTCATCAGTAAAAATGCTGCAGTGTGATGAATTTCAGAATGTAAATCAGGCATTGGAAAGATTTTACGATGGGCAAACACTGACTAAATCATCCTACGTAATAAAACCCTAACTGTCCCTGCATCATCCTCCTGTCCCTGTGTCCGTGTGTTTTGGCTACTGCGCACGTGTAGCCATTGGGACAGGAGGAAGACGGGGCCAGGGGGTGCGGGCGGAGGGCGGCGGACATGCGGCGGTGAGAGAGACCTAGAGCCCGTTTTTAAACGGGCTTAGGTCTACTAGTTTATAAATAATTATGGTAAAAATTAAGCACTTTTATTTTGACAACCACTCCCAACTGAGCTACAGTCAGTGATACAGGAAGTAGGGACATCCCAGACACAAAATACATTTTTTATATCCAGAAAAGAACAGCAGTTTGCTGTTATCTGCCATGCAAGGTATTCTTTCTGCGTAATTTAACTTGCATATGTCAGGTTCACCGCTTGTTATGCAACTGCAGAACGCCATAGGTAAAAAATAAACTGATATAAACAATTGTATCTACAGTTGGTCTCCTACTCTTGAAAATTACTTTTTTGAAAGGAAACCCACAGTTTTATTTCCTTTTTAAGAACTAAAAAAAAGTAGGTTATGCTGTACTGTCTCATATGAATTGTATATTCTTTCACACAGCCTCAGTGTCCCAGAGCCAAAATATAGGAACTACCATATTTTTCAGACTATAAGAAGCTCCTGACCATAGGTTCAGAAACCGGGGGAAAAATATATACTAAACCTGGTGCATTCCCTCCTTTGTACCTCAGGCCCCCTTGTACCTCGCGTCTTCCTGTGTTCCCCATATGTCCACCTCTGTCCTCTATACCCCTTTGTGTCCTCCTCTATGCCCCTCTGTACTATTTTGCACGGGCACAGTACAGAGAGTCCCCGGCATTGTGGCGGGTTGGAGATTCGTATTGGCAGGCGATCACAAGTCAGGGACTCCCTGCATTTGGATATAAGATGCAGTGACTTTTCCCCCCACTTTTGGGGAAGAAAAAGGGATTCCAAAAAATACAGTCTTTGCCTTTTCTATGTACCCCCTGCACTCAGAAGCTGTTCTCTCTCAGCAAACAGATTTAGTTTGAAGTAAAAGCATTTAAAAAAAACCAAAAAATGAATTTTTCCAGTTTGATTGCTTCATGCTGTGTATTCCTCTCATGCAAGTATGTAGACTGATTGATTGAACTACTATTCCATTTTTTTGGGATGTCCTAATCCTGTTGGAGTCTTGATTAATAAATAGTCCCATCGAGTACAAAAGAGGAGACTGACAACCAAGTGGCTGCAAGAGTAATTCTAAGCAGAGAAAAAAATGCATCATTTACCTGGAAGGTTCCAGGCATTCTGACATAAGTAAGGTCTTCCAATTCTGGGGATCCACCAATGAAAAACCGTCTGAGTTCGGTCACTGGCCCCTGATCAACAGGCCGCCATGTATGTGCTGTGATTTCATGCATTCCTGGTAGTGAAGTACAAAAACATCTATTTTATTACCCTTTTTTGTGGTACATCTGCCACACAAAGAAAGTTGCAGGGCATGCTGGGTTGTCCTTTTTTGCTTCTCTACTTTCCCCTCAGACTTAACTAGATAGACATAGTTAAGATGGAAAATCCTAAGAAGGATTTTCTCTTGTGGACAGTGCAATACATATGTTATATAAGTAGAGCAAGTGTGAGTGTGAGTGTCAACTACACAGGGGAAAAAAATAGTCATTTATACTTTTATTATATTTACTCTAGGACAAGCATACACCTAATATGTATGTGCACAGATGTATTTAACATTTGACAGATCTTTTAAGGAAGACGGAAACTGGATTTGACTTGAAGGTGATATTTTCCTCCAGTTTGCTTAATTTGGATGCTACAGTATGTAAACACAAATCAAGGTCAGACAGGTGAAAAGAAACCACCAATACAACAAACTGAGGATCAACATTTCAGGCTATAATTAAAACAATTTGTAGTAATGATAATTTACTGGAGTTCTGCCGGACCCCCTTGTAAGCTGTAGAGTTTCATTCAGTAACTAGTGATACGTTAACCACTCAAGTACCAGCGGTCTCTGCCTCCTTAAGAACCAGAGACCGCTGGTACAAGAACGACGGGATCCAGACGAATCACCGCACGTACCTGCCGCAACCGCTACACGCCGGGACCCCCAGGACATAGACTCGGCCGTCTCTATGACGGCAGAGCCATGTGAGCCGGTCAGGAGCCGCTTTCATTGGCTCCTGACCGTGTCTATCCATGTAAGCCAATGGGAGCGGCTTACATAGATAGACATGGCCAAGAGGCAATGAAATCGGCTCCCGACCGACTCACATGGCTCTGCCGTCATAGAGACAGGCAGAGACTGTGAGATGCGGTGAGACACATCGGGTTTGAGCAGCGTGATCGGTGGGGAGCAACGGAAACAGCGAATGCGCGCTGCGGGCGGTGATTGAAATGTACGTCCTGCCAGCCAAGAGCCCCCCAAAACAGGACGTAGATTTCAATCACCTCGGTACTAAAGTAGTTAAGACAAGTGCTGACATACCACTGACATGAAAGAGTACCTAAGCTAGTAATGACAGAGCCTGTCATCAAAGGGAACGCTAGGTGAGCGGGTTATGGAGGCTGACATGTTTATTACCTTTTAAATAATGCACATTGCCTGGCTGTCATGCTGATCCTTTGCCTCTAATACTTTACGCCATATACCTTGAACAAGCATGCAGATCAGATGCCTATGACAAGAGAATGGGGCCTGGCGATTGTTTTTCAAAATCACAGCTCTGGCCATGCCCATCCGCATTCCCGTGGCCTGTCCTCTGCTCAGAACCTGTTGTCTAATTGGTGGCTGCCAAGCTGGGTGCAGCACAGGGCAAGGCAGAAAGAGGTTACCAAAGAGCTTTGGCAGTTTTCGGAAACATGCCCGCGACTGCATTGCCGAGGAGGAGGGCGGAGCATCACCAGTGACCAGAAGACATCAGGAGAAATGAGTATTTATTCCCGTTCTCCCCATCCATCCTCATTAAGACAGAGCTAGTCATTGACAGGCTCTGTCATTTTTTAGCATAGATAAACTATTATGCATATATAAAATGATTATGATGTGGAGAATGGGCCAGATATGTTAAAGACAAATGTTGATTTTCTGACTTAAAAAAAAAGGTATAAGCTTTGCAGTAGAAGTCATTCAGCTGACATATGACACTGGCAGAAAACAAAGGCAGCTATTGATTACTTGCCTGGGGTCTGTGGCAGCACAACAGATCCATATCCTTCAACTCGATACCTCTGCCAAAAATCCAGAGAGAGGACCTCAAAATATACAACTGGCCATTGCGGTACCTCTGAAATGAACAATGCACATTTGTTTTAGTTCTTTTCCCTCCCTTTCCTGACAAGCAGATTTCTGTGCGTATGTCTGCTCACCCTCCGCTTCAACCTCTTCTGACAGGAAAATCTCAAAGCTAAACGGATAGCAGAAATAGGCCACGTCATCCTGCGAAAAGGAGTATCAAAGCAATGAGAACTAAACACAGAGGGCGTGCCAAGATTTGACAAAACACATAAAGAAATCGTTTAACGTTTAGCCAGAGTAAAGAGCTGATGGGGAATTTAAAAAAGCAGAGAAAATCTGAAAGGGGTGTCTGTGCGGAGCTCGTCTATGGGCCAATAACAATCACAGATTTTCCTAGAGGCGCCAGTGTTTTCCAGTGGTGAAAACAGAAGCGGATTAGTTTTAAGTCTTATCAAGCAATATATGTATAGTCTGAAAATACTTCCCTCCATCACGGACTATTTTGCCTGAATAACTATGCAAAACAAAGTGCACATTATCGCTTATCAAAAAATTGTCAAATTGTACGATCTTTTTGAATTTGAGACTTCTTTTCTCGAAAGATTCATCATTTTTTGACACAGTTTTTCGTTAGATACCAAGTTTTTGAACTTTCAATATTTTTGGCTGTGATTTCTCAAAATACTTTTATCCTCCTAACCTTACATATAAGTTGATCCAAGTGTGGTGCAGGTCTGAGGAGTCGGTACAAAAATCATCGGACTCCAAAGTTTATAAAACCTCCGACTTCAGGTACCCAAAGTTGCTCCGACTCGACTCCTCGACTCTGACTCGTTAGTCTAATACCAAGGCTGTGGAATCATCCAACTCAGACTCCTCAGTTTATGAAACCACCGAATCCAGGTACCCAAAATTGCTGTGACTAAGACTCCAACTCCGACTCCACAGACCTGGTGTGGTGGATTACTTGAATGAGACTATAATTCTCATTAATTGGTCATTGAAGACTGTTCTCCCAACTACTATACACATAGTAAAACTACTTGGCCAGGTCCCTTGAAGTTTACTACAGTTCTACTAATGTATTTAAAACATGCTGCCGCTTTGCTACAGTAAATTATGTTACACCAGACTGTACTGTGTGCTGGGCAACACATTTAGGACCTTTTCCACTTCAAATCCAACACAAAGAAAAAAACATATATATGTCCTCTGCATTTGCTATGTATTTTTGGGCCGATTGTATAGTTCCAGTCAGTTGTACTGAAAGGGACAAAAGCGCAAGATCACAAAAAAATGCATCAGGCACTACGATTTTGATTCCATAGAAATTGCATTGCATTGATGGAAATGGAGCAATGCGATTCCCAGTACTCCTGAAGTGCCATTGCAAACATGACAAGCGCATGAAATGCAAGTGTCAAACACCAAAACAATGCTTTGAAAACTGCATAGTAAGAAAGAAAACCATGTGTGCAATGAGTGGCAGCAAATACCTACCCTTCCTATTGTTTTTGATTTACAGCTTTGAGTCACTCCTGACAGATCCTGAAAAGCAGGACTGGACCAATCTGTAAAGATAAAAAATAAAAACAGATAATGTAATTTTAAAGCAAGCTGCACTGAAAATAAAAAGTAAACCCAAAACAATAAACAAAAAAGAAAAGATGTACAGGCAAACAGAGGCGCCAAAAGGATAAAAGTCGATAAAAAGTTTAAAACTCGGGGGAGGCCGAAGTGGATTTCCCTCCTCCAAGTAAACACAGTTCAACCAAATATTTACTCACTCCCCTGCTTCACTCACTCTCCCTCTCCTCCACCCCAGCTTCACTCACTCTCCCTCCACCGCAACTTCACTCACCCTCTCCTCCACCTTCATCTTTTACCACCACAGTTTACTTTTTTAAATAATTTTTCCCCACACAATAGTCATCATGTTGGAGAATGCAGTACAGTGTACATCCTGCAACATGTATGCATGCCTTGATCAGCAGATTAAGGGTGTTTACTGTTGTCCTGGGTGTGTGCATGTTGCTCAATTAGAGGCTGAAGTCAGAGAGCTGAATGAGCATCTCGCAACACTGAGACGCATACACAACATGGGGAAGAGCTTGGATCTCACGATCCAGACACTGGAAGGAACCGGTGAAGATGAGGTGGGTGGAGTACAGCCGGAGCAAGAAGCAGAGGTAGCCGCTAGTTGGGTCACAGTTAGAAGGGTTAGGGGTAAAAGTGGCAGGGAGGCTAGTCCTGATTTGTCCCTCCCTAATAAGTATGCTTGCTTGCGTAATATTGGGGATGAGGATTCTGCAGTAGCAACGCTGCAGCAGGATGTGTCCCTTAGCAACCAAGGGGCAGACAGCTGCAACGAGAAAGGGAATAGGAGTGCAGCTAAGGCTAGATAGATACTGGTGGTAGGGGATTCAATTATTAGGCACACAGATAGGGTGAACTGTGAATGCCGTACAGTCTGTTGTCTCCCGGGTGCTCGGGTTTGGCATGTAGCGGAAAGAATTGACATATTATTGGGTGGGGCTGGGGAAGACCCGGCTGTCATGGTACACATTGGTACCAAAGACAAAGTTAGTGGTAGATGGAAGGTCCACAAAAATGATTTTCAGGTACTTAAAGATAAACTTAAAGAGAACCTGTACTGAGTAAAATTATTTAAAATAAACACATGAGGTAACTTCAAATGAACATTACATAGTTACCTTGCCATCAGTTCCTCCCAGAAGCTCACCATTTTCTTCTTACAGTGATCCCTTCCAGTTCTGACAGCATTTTGTCAGAAATGAAATATATCAGTTGCTGTCAGTTACAGCTGAGAGGAGAACTGATGTGTCCATGTTTCCCTATGGCTCAAGTGGGCGATGTTACAGTTTAACAGTGTGCTGACCAGGAAGCTGTTATGGGGTAATCGCCATTTTCAAAATGGAGGACGGAGAATTCCATTGATCACAATGGACAAGCAGGACGCAGGAGAGGAAAAATAGATTGAGGAGTAGGACTACACAGAGAGAAGTATGACTTGTGTATGTTTATTTTGACTTTTAATTTTCAGTTCAGGTTTTCTTTAAAGCAAAGACCTCCAAGGTGGTGTTTTATGAAATACTGCCAGTGCCACGCGCTACATCTGAGAGACAGAGGGAGCTTAGGGAGTTAAATAAGTGGCTGAGAAATTGGTGTAGGAAGGAGGGGTTTGGGTTCCTGGAGAACTGGGCAGACTTTGCAGTCGGCTACAGGTTCTACAGCAGAGATTGGCTGCACCTTAATGGGGAGGGTGCAGCTGCATTGGGGGAGAAGATGGCTAAACGGTTGGAGGAGATTTTAAACTAGGATCTGGGGGGAGGCGGGAGGGTAAAGTTTCAATATGTAGACAAGATAAGCTAAAAAGACAGTGGGAGCCTAACATTATGGGGGGTGGGGACAGTGTAAAGAGTAAGGAGGTTGGTAAAACTTCAAGTAGGTAGCCTATAAGGTCCTAAAACAGGAGGGGACCGAGGCTGCATTAAGCAATTATAAGGAGTGCAATAAAAGTTGTAAAAAATAAATTAGGCTGGCAAAGATTGAAGCTGAAAATTAAATTGCTAGAGATATCAAATCTAACCCAAAGAAGTTTTATGGTAAGTACATCAACTCTAAAAAAAAAGAAAGGTTGACTGTATTGGACACCAAAAGGATGAGGGTGGGAACTCAATGGTGGATGACCAAGGTAAGGCAGTTATTAAATGCTTTCTTTGCTTCTGTCTTCACAAGGGAAACATCACTGTTGCAAATTACAGATGCAGAAGAGTCTCAATCTTCCAATTGTAATATTAAATACTTAACGCAGGAAGAAGTGAAAATACACAAGGCACCTGGCCCGGATGGCATGCTTCCTCGGGTCTTAAGGGCCGGTTCACACTGAGCTTACGTTCCGGTTCACACTGAGCTTACGTTCAGCTCCGATGAGTGGAACGCAGCAGCGGAAGCAATGCTTTCCCGGTGGGAAAGTTCACATTGCTGCGTTGCGCTCCCTTCGTTCTGCTCACTGGAGCGGACGTTCCCGACATGCCCAATCCTTCCGATTGACGGAGTGGAACGCAGCGCAGGAGCGGATGCGCTGGGTTCATAAGCTCAATGTGAACCGGACCTTAGGGAACTAAGTTGCGTTATAGATAAACCCCTTTATCTTATCTTTTGTGACTCTCAACTGGCAGAGTCCCAGTGGATTGGCGTACAGCCCACGTTTTCCCATTATTTAAGAAGGGAAAAAAAATCAGATCCATGAAATTATAGACCTGTAAGCTTAACATCAGGTGTATGCAAACTATTTGAGGGGTTACTAAGAGATACTATACACGACTTAAAGTGGATCCGAGATGAACTTTTACTCATTGCATAATGGTGTTCCTTTCCTATAGTTTATAGGGCATTGCTCAAGCCAAATACTTTTTTGTTTTTGATTTAATACACTAATTCCCTATAAACTAAATAAACCACACCCACAGGTTTCAGAGAGCCTTGGCAGTAGCAAAGGCTCATGGGAGCTCAGTCTGGGCAGGAGGAGGAGGAGGTGTTACTAGCCATTGATTTTAGAGGCAGAAGGGAGGAGGGGTATTAGTTTTTTTTCACAGGCTTAGTGATCAAGATACAGATAAGCCTGCCTCTGTGTAATGTTTACAAACAACATGGCTGCTGTCATCGTATCACAGGAAGAAATAATCGTTTTCTATTAAAGCTGTTTGCAGCTATATTTGCTGTGTAAACGATCTAAACTTTAGAGAAGATATATAGACAAGTTACTTGTTAGTTAGTTTTTCATCTCGGATCCGCTTTAATAGTAGAAAATAATCTTATTTCTCAGCATCAGCATGGGTTTGCTAAAGACAGGTCCTGTGTGACTAACATGCTCAGCTTTTATGAGGTATTGAACGCTAATGTGGATATTGGGAATGCTGTAGATGTGATATACTTGGACTTTGCTAAGGCCTTCGACACTGTTCCCCACAAAAGTCTGGTGCAAAAGATGAGGATGCAAGGACTGGGGAAGAGTCTGTGTGCATGGATAGGGAACTGGCTAATGGACCGAAAACAAAGAGTTGTGGTCAATGGATCGTACTCAAAATGGGTGACTATTAGCAGTGGGGTCCCACAGGGGTCTGTACTGCTTCCAGTGCTCTTCAATTTATTTATTAATTAATGACCTAGTAGATGCAGTAGAAAGCAATGTTGCTATTTTTGCAGATGATACAAAATTGTGTAGATTCATCAACTCTCAGGAAGATAGTGACATATTGCAACAGGATCTTGATAGGATGGCTATATGGGCACATAAAATTCAATGGGGTTTTCGCCTTCCTCTGGATCAACAGGGATATGTGAGGGAGCAGGCTGGTGTTGTACTTTGTTCTCTGGTTGAACTCGATGGACGTAGGTCTTTTTTCAACCCAAATAACTATTTAACAATGTAACATACTCCAGAAAGTGCAACGTGTTTCACATGCATATCCCGCTTCCTCAGGCTATGAAAAGAGCATAAAACTCATGTAGGTCTAGTACAAAACAAAGCGCCTCTGTCTGAGTTTTACACTTTTTATCAACTTTTATCCTTCTGCAGCCTCTGTTTGCCTGTACATGTTCTAAGTCCACCCTTGGTGGAGGGGTGTTGCCCCCTTTTTTCCGATCTACACAGAGGGACTTCTTAATCCTGAGTGGGGACAGGTCTGATCTCCCTACCTGCCTTTACAGTGGTTGCCTGGAAGGTAAACTTGGTTTGTGAGTATTAATATCATATACTTACTTTGTCACACCCATATTACCAGTACATACTACACTATATTGGGCTCTCAGTGTTTCTTTCTGTATTCCACAAAAGACGAAAAAATACTTACCTAGGAAGAGGGAAGCCAACGGATCCTCCAGAGGCTTTCTGCGTCCTCCTCCAGACCACCACTGATGCTTTAGACCCTCCTGAAGATTGCATCTGCCCTCTGCTTCCTGCACGAGCAGGGGCGCACCTGGGCAGTGGCATGGAGAAACTCATTTGCATGTGGCTTCAGCTTACAACAGACAGACGTGGTCATGCTCCCGCAGGTGCAGGGCGGCCGCACTCGTGCATGAAGAGCTGCGTGGCTATGTAACAGATCTGACAAGCTCTTGCCAGAAATGTTCTGCCGGTCCACATGTGGAAAATGTGGGGACCAGGAGAACGTGGGAAGCATCTGCAGGATACACATGCTTCCCTTTTCTTAGGGAAGTATCTAACTTTTTTTTTTCTTTTTCACTACTGCCTCGAGTACACTTTAAGCCAGACCTTAATATATATCCCGAAGCCAATTCTGTTGCCAGAGGCGGAACTGCCCCAGCGACAAACGATGACTATAAAGAACAAGAAGTCTTACTAGCCAAACATTACTAGAGGAATTCTAAAATAAAAAATAAATAGAGTCACATTTAACATAGGAATGAATAATACTCTGTATGCACTGTGTTCATTACAAACTATACCAGTACAATGGGTCAAATACACGGGAGCATAAAGAAAAACTAGCCCTTTATAAGAGAACATCCTCTGCTAAGGGATTTAACACATTTTTTTCTCTATATCATTTTTAAAAGAGCATGATGACAAAAGAGTACAATATCCCCCAGCATTATAGAACAACAAGTGCAAAATTCTTTAGGGACAACAAGATGTAGTTGCTGTCTATCCATGAAACATGGAGTAAAGAGCATAACACACCCAGATGCATACACCATCCCATTTAAACAGCTTATCAACTGTTCAACAGACCACGTTGTCTATTTATTGCAATGCCATTGCCCCAAACTGTACACAGGGAGGCCAACACGACCACTGCAGAAAACACTTGGAGAACATACAGTAAATGCACCATTATCTCCAGACCAGAAGGACACGTCGTACCGAGACATTTCCTCAAAGACCACCAATTCAACACTGACTGACTATTTTTAGATTAGAGAGAATTCCTGAATCTATACCAGCTGGTCTCAGATATAAGAAACTCTGAGAAAGATGTACTGGGTCTTCCGGCCCCTTCTGGGCTGAACGAAGCCCTGGGAATTCAACGTTTTCTCCACTGACAAAAAAATAACTACCAAAATAAAATTTTCCTTTTTCTTTTCTTTTTTCCTTCCCTGTCTTCTTCTGCTCGTGGGTTCCTTCTTATTTTTATCATTTGACGTTAGATCCATTATACTTGGCTCATTCCATCACCTAGGATACCACATTCCATTCACCTGTAGGTACAAGTTTGCCCCTCGAGTAGTGGCTCTGAGGTTTAGATCCAGGCACCCTATCTCGCTTGGTCTTATATATTTTTCTGTTTTAGAAATCTGACAGTCGATTTCTGTAATTAATTTATGTGGTATATTCCCAATGTGTGTATATTATTTTTATGTTAATCATTTATGCTAATGTAGCTAACAATCCAACAATGTACAAGTTGTACGAATATGCCAACGCGTCACGAAAGGCATGGAATATGCCGAAACACAGTCATGGGAGCTGCATGCTAGTGTCAAGGCCCCGCCCCCTTTTTTTCCCTTGTTTACTGCCATCAAAGGCCTTGGCCAGGCAGAGGGTTAGAAAGAGCACTGGCTGGAGGTCAGCTACATACGCTATATCCTTTGATGATCGTAAGTGAAACGTTACTTGCATCTCATTGACCATCCCTAGTTTTGTTAAATCCAACCGATGTTCGTTTCTGGATACTTACGCTTAGGCAGCTCCATGAAGAAATGCACATAAAGGTTGTCACATTCAAACTCCTGAGCAGACACTGGAATAAACACACAATTTAGAGTAAGAGAACATACATATTATTCTTATGTATTTGTAGAACACTAGCCTCTTCCACATTACTGTACATACTCCTGTTACTAACTATTCCCCAGAGGCACTCACAAACTTTTTCCAACCATAGTCAGTTTAATATCCCTAACGGTTCAACGGTCCGTACACACACAAGTTTAAAGTTGGCACACACAAACGAGCAGACGTTGCTCAAATGACAACATTCAGCTAAAAGTAACAAGTAGTTTAAATTATGTTGTTCACACACATGGATACTCCGTGCAAGCGAGAGTGACATTTCACATGACATGTTTCACACCTGGCTGACTGGACTTTTTGGCTGCAGTAGTGGCTGAATCACACACCTGAAACAAGCATGCAGCTAATCCAGTCTGACTTCAGTCAGAGCACCCGATCTGCATGCTTGTGCCGGCTAAAATGGCTATGGCTAAAAGTATTAGGGACACAGGATCAGCAGGAGAGTCAGGCAACTGGTATTATTTTAAAAGGAAAAATCCATATCCTTCTCAGTTTAGGTGCACTTTAAGAAAAATAACCAGAGACCCAACTATATTGCCTAAAAAAGATCTAATGCAAAATTCCAAATACATCATATTATTTACTTTATATGTAAAAAACATGAACTCCTGTAATTTGGTCAAGACAGCATTTGGTCCTGGTGCTGGTTGGGGTGAAAGGGTCAAGTCCAGAGCTAACTTCCAAGTTAAAGAGGCGCCACAACAACATATAGTATAATGTAATACATATTCAGGATAGAAAATGACGTTAACCTGGTTTCAGCATCAGAAACACTTGTCTTATTACTGTATATTGGTATGCGACTCCGCCCTTCCAGTGACATTTAGCCTAGTCTATTCAGTCATGCAGTCTTCTCCTGTAACTGCACTCTGGGAGACTGGGGCCCATTTGCAAATCATGTTTTCTCCTCAGTTTTCTCTACGGTGATATTTTCACATCTTGTCAATAAAATGCCCTTTTTAGGAAATCAGAGATGAACTTAATTAAAAGATTTATACATACCTAGGGCTTACTCCAGCCCCATCCGCATGATCGCTCCCAAGGCCTCAGTCTTTTCCCTCTTGGTACCAAGTCCAGTAACTTAAGCATTCGCAGCCAGTCTGCACGAGCGCAGCGCGCTCCTCGTAGTGCTGTTCTCTGACTGAGAGAGAGCACTGCGCTTGCTCAGACTGGCCGAAGTTACAGGACCCGGTATCGGAGCTGGAGAAGACTGCATGGTCGTGATTCATGCAGATGGGGCTGGAGGAAGCCCCAGGTATGTATAAATCTATTAAGTTTGTCTCTGGTACACTTTAACCTCCTTGGCGGTAATCCCGAGCTAGGGTCGGGGCGGAAAACCGCAGCTAAGAGCGGTAGTCCTGACTTCTGCTCAAGGTAGCTGCCGGAGGCTGTGTGCAGAGTATAGCACGCAGCGGGCATTTATACATACCTCCCGGGGATCCCGACGTCAGCCGCCATTCTTCTTCCTCTCCTCCTGGGCTCTGCTTCCTGCTGTGGTCATGACAACAGCCGGCAATTTCACTTTACAGTTGCAGCGCCACCCGGAGGATGGAGGCATAACTGCAGAGCTGGAGCCAGGGAGCTGAGTGATTGAAAAACTGCTGCAGATCTCCCTGGCAGCATGATTTTTTTTCGAGGTTTTAGGGTCTAAAGGGCGCACAAAAAATTGCACCGCTTTTAGACCCTATAATCCGGAAAGAATCATAACGCCAAAGGGGTTAAAGGATAAGTCCAAGGTAATTAAAAAACAAAAATCCAGCCGTCCTGTGCCCTCACCACAGCTCCGGTGGCTCCTGGTCTCTTCTGATGCAGATGCCGACCCTCCCCCCCGAGGAGACCAGGAGCCACTGGAGCTGCAGGTAAGTGGATTTTTGCCTTTTCATTACCTTGGACGTATCCTTTAAACCCCCAGCAAGCAAGAGAATACACAAAATCAATTTGATAGTACTTATTCTGCTTTTGGTGCTTTTTTAATTGTGAAATTAACCAGTTAATGACAAGCTGACTTATAAAAACGTCCTGCTAGAGCCTCTTAATGACTCAAGGACGATTTTATAAGTCAGACAGTGCTGCTGCCACTGTGCGCACGCATGTGCGTCCACGCGTGCATCCCCGTGCACATGAAAATAGTGAAAAAAAAACCACCAAAGAATAAAATACATCTTTATTACTGTCACCATACTTTGTACTAGGGACATAATTAAAATATTGTGATAACCATAACAAATATGCAGATAAAATGTGTGGGTTTTATGTACTGTAGCAGTGTTTATATTAAGACTATAGGGGATAAAATTGGAGAAATTGTGTATTTTTTCATTTTTTCCTTGGTTTTTCCTTTAAAATGCATAGAAAATAAAGTAATTATTAAAAACAAATATCAACCCCAAAAAGCCTAATTGGTGGTGAAAAAAACAAGATATAGATCATGTCATTGTGATTAATAGTGATTAAGCTATTGGCAAATGAAAGGGATGAGCACTGAAAGGTGAAAATCGCTCTTGTCCGTTAGGGTAAAAACGCCTTTGGGGTGAAGTGGTTAATTTATTTTTTTCATTGTGAAATGCCGGAAAGTTTTAAAGAGAAGATAAAAAATGATCACCTAGGAGAAAACTAAGGAGAAAACGTGAATTACATATGGGCCCAGGGTCCATATGCAATTAACTTTTTCTCCTAAGTGATATTTTCAAAAGTGTCAATAAAATGCCTTTTTAGAACCACCAGCAAGCAAGAGTGTACTCAGAATTACTTTACTTCCTTGTTGGTGCTTTTTCAGTTGCAAAATGCCGAACATGTATTTTATACAGAAGATGAAAAATTATCTTCTTGGAGAAAACTGAGGAGAAAAAGTGAATTGCATATGAGCCCAGGGGCCATATGCAATTCACTTTTTCACCTGGGTTTTCTCCTAGGTGATATTTTCAAAACTTGTCATAAAATTACTTTTAAACTATCTGCAAACAAACAAATACTCAAAATAATGTTGACAGTAGTTTTTCACCTACTTTTTGGTACTTCTCCCATTGTAAAATGCTAAAAAGTTATTTTAAATTGAATATGAAAAATATCTCCTAGGAGAAAACTAAGGAGAAAAAGTAAATTGCATATGGCCCAGGTGTTTCTTCTCACTTCAGAACATTCAACAAACAAACATTCCGCAGTGATTACCAGCAATGAAGATTGAATTTAAGAAATTTAATGACAACTTAAGGCCCCGTTCACACTTGCGTTTTGGCATGCAAACGGACCGGATCCCGGATCGGATCAGGACCTGATCTGGATCGGAACTGTGCGGTTCCGATTCGGATCCGGTCCGTTTGCATCAGGCATGCATCAGGCTGCCATCCGGATCCGTGGGGCAAAAAAATAACAAAATTACCATAAAATTGTTGGGGTCTGCAGAAGGTGCACCTGTAGAATCAGGTCCTCCGCTGTAGGCCTCACCTCCACCTCCGACATACTGCCAAAACAGCTCCAGCACGTGTGTCACTGCTGCACCACTCCAGATATGCTGGGCCCATGTGTCCCCATCTGAAATGGCCGCTATAAATACGCATAGGAAGTGGGGTAGAACGTCCGGTGTTGTCTCCAGTGTGTTCTGTGCTTCCGTTTCCCATTGCTTTCATATTTCCGGATGGTGCAGTCAGGCTCCGGTCCGGGTGCGTGGGCCGGATGATCCGGACCGAAAAATAGCACATGTTGGAAAAGCATCTGGAGTCCGGCTCCGTACTGTACGGAACGGACGCGTGTGAACGTCCGCATAGCCTTTGCATTGCTATGCGGAACGTACGTTCCGTTTGTACAGTATACGGTCCGGATCTGGCCCGGCGAATCCGGACAGGGAACGCTAATGTGAACCGGGCCTAAGTGAGAAGAATATGGAGGCTACCATATTCATTTCCTTTTAAACAATAGCAGTTGCTTGGCAGCCCAGCTGATCTATTTGGCTGCAGATGTGTCTGAATAACACCAGAAACAAGCATGCAGCTAATCTTGTCAGATCTGACAATGTTAGATACACCTGATCTGCTGCATGCTTGTTCAGGGGTCTATGGCTAAAAGTATTTGAGGCAAAGGATCAGCAGCATAACCAGACAAATGGTATTGCTTAAAAGGAAATACATAAGGCAGCCTCCATAGCCCTCTTGCTAGTTATCCTTTAAATTAGGGAGAGGAAATATTTTACAATGGGAAAACATTAACTGAGTGATAACTCAAACATTGTAGAATACAAGCCATTTTAATCATCGTTACATTCAGCAAAGCTCCTCTTCAATGACAGGTAAGGAGAAAATTGGGGTTAGCTGCTGGTGAGTTGAGGCGGGTCAGATTTGTGCTGCCTGATGGTTAGGCACTAGAAGTTAAATATTAAAGTTTTTTGTTTTTGTTTATAGTTTTACTTGTTTGTATGTCAAGTTTCCTGCACTCCTAACCCAAGACCACACAGAGCTTTTATGGTCATACAGTAGAAACAATGATGTTAATACACAAACACTGAATATTTTAATTCACTTACCAATCTCTCCATTGATACACAGTCTCAGCACACCAGCAGGCGGCTTGAAAATTAAACATAGAGTATAATTAAAGACTCATAATCCTTTACCTAAATTCAATGGATGCAGCATAGTAGTAATAAGCACATATACATAACATATACAGGATTGTTCAAGCACTGAGGGGAACAAATCTAATGAGGATGTGGTCACAAAAGAAGCACAGAAGACTTTCTGTCCGTGGAAAAGATGTGTGTGTGTGAAAGTTGTTTTAATGACAAAGTACAGAAAGAGTGATGCAGCAAAGCTTTAGAATAATCACAGAAAAGGAAAGGTAATAAAAAAAACAAAAAACAAAGAGGAAATTACGATTATGTAGTACTAGCGTTGAAAGAATTTAAAGTCTAATACTTCTAAAAACTTTTATCTATGCTTTGGACAGAGCAAGGAAGGTTAAGAATCCATGTTGGGTTTTACTGATGTCTGGGTTCCCAGTAACCTCCCTGGCGTTCAATTTCTGTGCAAGTGGTGGCTGGATGGTGTACTGATTAGCTCTGCCTTCGATTTGCGCAACCAGGGTTTGAATCCTGGCTAGGGTCAGTACCTAATCAGTAAGAAGTCCTTAAAGCGGACCCAAACCAAACTTTTTTTAGTTAAAAATATTTAGTTGCACCACTCTGACACATACAAAGAAAAATAAACACTCCTTCAAGCCTATGAGCATTTCAGTGCATGCTTTTCACCCTTCTCTTTGCATAACTAGGGTTATACAGGTGGCAGCCATTAGCAATTCCTCCATTGCTGGACACCATCTACTCCACCAGTTTGCCGGAAAAATCCCGGCAATTTTAAAGGAAGGGAGGGGTTCCTCCAATAAATGTAAAATATTTTATATTTGTCATCATGCAGCTGGAAAAAGGCTGCTATTTATTATTATAATTTAGAAAATAGATTTTATTTCTGAAATCTTGTATTTTTAATTTGGGTCCACTTTAAGCAAAACTTCCTAGCCCTGTAGGCTTGCCTCTTGAGCGCGGCCTTAGTAGGTGCAGCTCTTGAGCATTTTGAGTCCAATAGGAGAAAAACACTGTACAAATGTTAGGATTATTATTTAAATTTTCATGAATTTGCCTGTAACTAACCTAAATGTGTCACACAAGGTACTATACATTTTGAGTATAATAAACAAAAGAGTTTAAAACACAAAATCATATCAATAAATAAATTTAATTTTTCCTTTCAGCCAGGCCATAGTTTCTCCACTCATTACTGTAGTTTTTTGTCTGAAAACATGCAGTTTTTTGCATTCGTGTGTGAATTTTCGCATGCAGGTTTCCGGAGAATGTGAAAATTTGCATACAAGTGCAAGTTTTAATGCATGCGAATAAAGTGAACCCTGCCTTACTGCTGGGCAAGCCTGACTTGTCCATAAGTTTTCAGCTATTTTTCCCTGGACGAGTCAGTCTGTTCCATACTGCCAGGGAGGTTAAGTAGAAATACACTCGCTTCCTGTTGCTCGCACAAGTGTCACAAAAGACAAGGCGTGAGGAGAAATCTCAAAGACACAGACAGCTGCAAAGCTCTTTCCTAAAGTGTGATAGAATGTCTATCGTGTTTATTTCTGTGAAATTTGGGTGTGTCCATGTGAAGGCTATGTCACCTGGGGGTCCATAGTTAAAAGAGAACCAGTATGACTATATCCGATAGCTGCCATTTCTCACTTTTGTTTCAGTAGCTGCTATTTCCCCAGCTCTGTGCTCAGTGGTTTAACTTCTTCAGAGCCCCAAAACAAGCATGCAAGAGTTTACCAGGTGCATGATAATCCTAGGTCAGTGACTCACTAAGGAGCAAAGCCACAAGTTAAGCATTCAGACAAGCAGACTTTGAAGTGCACATCCTTTAACTAAAATCCTTACCAGGAAGAAAAAAAAACCTCCTGTTATAATTACATGCCTGCTGTGCGCTGTATCCACTCATGCAGTGCAAGGCAATGACTTCTCAGGAGGAAAAGATAGGTGGCAGTGATAAAGATGTACAGAGATACCAGGCATCTCTAGCGACCAAGGCCATGTCGCCCCTACATTCCCACAGATCTGTAACTCTCCTTCCTTGTGTGAAGGTTGGGTCAGTGCCATAAGCCTAGGGACACTGAGATGCTAGAAATGTTTCCAGGTGTGTGAAAATTTCTGGGCCAATGGCATAAGCAGAGAGATGAGAATTGTGGCAAAGTCTTGAATAGAAATCCTTATACTATAGCTGCGGTTTCCAGCAAGCTTTGATTTTTTTTTACATTTATAAGAAAGTTATACTCACTGCAGAGTGAAATAGAAGGTATTGTATAATAGCATGAAGTTACAAAATGATTTGTGTAATATATTAACATTATTTTTTTTAAACAAATGTGGAGTTACTCATTATAGAAGAGAAGACAGAATATGTACCTATTTTTGCATCAAATAGTGTGGAAATAAATTTACTTTTTAAATTTACATATAGTAAAACAGTATGCTTTTCTGCCTCTGGGGAAGTATGCCTTGCCCAGCCTGTCAGGCTATGCAGAGCAGCAGGGGGGCAGCGGGCGGCCAGGGTTGGGCAGATGCCCGGTTTTGCCGTATGTGCGGACGCCCATGAGCAGGGAGGAGTCATAGTTATCTGGCCAGACTGCTGGACCAGCTTTCTTCTCGCTTTTCCACCCGTGCCAGCACTGCAATCCCGACAGGTCTTCTGGGTTCCAATTAAGTGATATGATGCGATCAAGGCCCAGAGGATAAAATCAGTGTTGCAGCACCGCCTGACACCATCCTCTGTGTTCCAACCATATCACATCATATGATCGGGACCCAGAGCAGGATGTCGGGAGTGCAGCGCCACCATGGGTGGAGGAGAGGAGAAGAAAGCTGTCTGAACAGGTAACTATGACTGCTCCCTGCCCGCTCTGCATGGCTGCATTAGGCAACTGAGTTTAGTCGGCAGCAAATGCCCTGTCAGAAAAATGAGACAATTCAGGCAGTACTGCGAAAAAGGTTAAAGACTGTTGGGCATCTATTGCTGCTGTCTGTGACCCGAAGCAAAAGTTTTCCCTCTGTGATAAGGAAACCTAAACAAGAAAATGTAATCACTTTGGATATAAGCTTCAGAGCTTATAGAAGAGGTAATGCTGTGTTTAACTGTTTGAATGCTGTTCTTCTACTTTTTTTTTCCCCTCTGCTGGTAGTAGGTTTTATGCTGTAAAGAGTCTTTTAAAGCAGGGAAGAAATGCTGAGTTTCATACCACTTTAAGCGATATACGTTCATTGCCAGTTAACTCACCAATTCAAAATCTGAGCCCACAAGACTGTTCAGGTACTCTTTATGTCTGCCATACAGCTAAGAAACACACAATGGAAGAGAAAAATCATAAACAAGAGCCATAATAAGGCAAAAAAAAAAATAATGTGCCAGTTAAAACAACAATTATTTTTCTACTAAGCAGTATAGACTCTTGGCACTGATGGTTAAACTCCATTGATATTGAACTTTAAAGTGAACCTAAAGTGAAAATAAACAGGTGAGATAAATAGGGCTTTCCTGACACATTCTTTTTTGGGTATTAAAAGGTTAAAAATCTAGTTGTGAATATTCTGTAGGTGTGATAGGTGCCCATTATAATGTCAGTTTCTGGCCAATTTCTTCAGGATAGGCAAAACCAACACAGTACTCCTTTTAAAAGGTTTTTAAATATTTTATTATAAATCGGCCACCTCAGAATTTGTTAGGTGTGAAGATTGGCATCTGGTGCTGCTCCTTATGCTTAATCAGCTTCCATAGAGTAATAAGCCATTGGACTTCTTCCATGTTGACAGGAATATTTGCACACCCACACACTTTCTGACCTCTCATCAGTTATCAGAGGGAATTGCAATGCAGTCTAACATTACTGTTCCTATTACTGAAACACTACCGTTAACTGAAGTTCGGCTACACATTATCTGGAGTTCGGCAATGCAACAGGTGAACTCCAGCACCTCTGGAGGCCAAATGACAGTCCGTGCCGCCACAGCCTCAAACTGCATTGTGGCCTATGGCAGCGCCCAATTCACTAAGTGCACTTCGTACCCAATTAAACTGCTTCGGTAGCAGACATCTTTTTTCTATAACTCAGTAGTACTGCCCTAATCTGGTTGTCATGCTATTTCTAGATGGCTCATTTTAAAATTTTCCCTAAAAAGGGTTAACTTAGATTCATAGCTGATCACAAACGCACTCCAACCTCAACCAACTAAAGGTGCATACACACTGTGATTGGTCGCGACCATAAGGGAATCGGTATCGATCCCCTTGGGCAACATTGCTGGGCCGGCCAGTACAAGCGCATTTCAGCTGTGTAGCAGACAACGCGTACTGTAGTTATGTGGGTGGCGCGGAGGAAGGATTGAGCAGTGAGCATATGAACTCACACGGTGGATGGGGGAGCAGCGTCTTCAAATAAGTTGCCCGCTGATTCGAACCTGGCGACCTAGCGCTGCAAGGCGAGAGAGCTAACCACTATGCCACCGCGCTGAGGAGATCATTTTTACTCTCATGGTTTTACCTTCCTTTAGATTGAAGTTACAGTCAAGCTCAAGAGGATGTACTTGTTGGACACACCTTTTTCTCTTAAAGTGAACCTTAACCATGACACCTACAAAAAAGTTTCACTTACCTGGGGCTTCCCCAAGCCCCCAGCAGCTGTCCTGTGCCCTCACCACTCCCCAAGTGTCCTCTGGTCCCCGCTGCATGTCAGTTTCATTTTCAGCCAACTGGGAGTCAGCCCCCGGCCACGCATATTCTTCTCCTTGCAGCCGTCAAGCGTGTCCTGCGCAGGCGTAATGCACCTGCGCAGGATACGCTTGATGCCGGTAAGGCGGAGAAGATTACGGGTTGCCGGGGGGCGACTCCCAGTCGGCTGAAAATTAAACGGATATGCAGCGGGGACAAGAGGACATTCGATGAGCGGTGAGGGCACAGGACGGCTGCAGGGGGCTTGGGGAAGTCCTGGGTAAGTGGAACTTTTTTTTAGGTGCCACAGACAAGGTTAACTTTAAACCTAGATGACTATGTACGTTTTTGTTCTGAACTAAGTACTTTGTTTGCAGTCCTCACATGCATTCTAGCATTTGTTGTCTACAGCCACTTACGTCCTTGTAGAGAGCCTCTTCCCGTTCCTGCTCCTCTCCTTGAACTGACTCCGAGACATGATGCAGCGAGTATCTCCATAGCTGTCGCTTCTGACCCTCTACCTCCAGCCTAGGAAGAATGCAGAGGAACAGTCTGCAGCAGCACACTACAAGGCATCACTAATCAAAATAAGCTGGGGGGTGGACTAACTAATTTAAAGAGGAACTGTAACAACGGATTGAACTTCATCTGAATGGGTAGTCGATAGCCCTTTCCTATGTGAAATCTTTATCTTTTCTTGAGTAGATCATCAGCTGGCTGTATGGCTGATATTGTAGTGAAACACCACCCACAGTGTGATGTCAGGACCTAGGGCCTGACAGTTTCCTGTATGTGAACCTTGTTGCATTGTGGGAACCTTGTTGCCTGGCTATCCTGCTGATCATCTGCCTCTAATACTTTTAGCTATAGACCCTGAACAAGCATGCAGCATATCAGGTGTTTCTGACATTATTGTCAGATCCGACAAGATTAGCTGTATTCTTGTTTCTGGTGTCATTCCAATACTACTGCAGCCAAATAGACCAGCAGGGCTGCCAGGCAACTGGTATTGTTTTAAAGGGAATAAATATGGCAGCTTCCATATACCTCTCGTTACAGTTGTCCTTTAAGTGTGAATGGCCATTTGGCTCACTGAACTGTTGTAACTCTAAACTACTGTAATGGAGTGTATTTACCTGTAGAACCCTTTTGTGCTTGTGACATCTGGCTTCAGTGTAATGACTCCATTTCCATCTACACGTATTGTGCAAAGGACATGTTCATTTTCTTTGAATCCCACTCTGGAATTGGATACACAAATAAACAAAAGAGGTAATGCTAGGACAAGCTAATAAATGCCATTAAATATCCAATACTAATACTTTGGTTTTGAGGAACAATGCTAGGTTGAATCATCTGCTGTTTGTTTCTTTCATCAGGGACATTGATAGCAAGCTATCCATACTAGGGAGGATTCTCATTGGTTCAGGGTTGGACCAATGAGAATCCTCCCTGTTTCTAGAAAGGATTCCCATTGATCCTTTACAACCCAATGGGAGCCTAATGCTTCTGCTGGGACTCTGATAACGGCACTTGTCCCCAAGTCAGCAGCTGTGTCAGCGCACGTGGAGGACCCAAATGGCCACAGAAGACAGGTGAGTAGTTCCGGAACAGAAATGGAAAACAGCCTAGTCAGAGCAAGCATTGTCTTCTCATAGGCTTGTACTGGTTCCATGAGCAACCTCAGCGGCATGGAAGACTCGAATGGCGGCAGTGGTGGACCTGGATGGCAACAGAGGCAGACTGGATGCACAATGGTGGCGAGTGTGAACATATCGCTGGACGCTGCAAAAGGCCACATCGCGTGCGTTCAGGATATGCTGTGAATGCACTCGTACACCCGGCATAGTGCAAACTTAGCCCAAGAGGTGATAATGCAGCTGATTCAATGCTGATTAGATATCCAGCTCTCAGGTGTCCAGAGATTAAAGGAAAGGTTTTTAATTGTAAAATAAAATTATACAATTGGAAGAGCCCAAAAAGTGCAAAAGCTGTCTTTTTTACTAATCAAATAATGTTAATAAAGTGGGCTTAAACTCTCCTAACTAATACTGAAGTGTTCATGGTCTCCAATGAGCCGTAGCAGCGCCTAGCGATTGGCTCATTAAAGATTTGCTCCATTTGCCTGAAGAAGTGGCAACCAAGAAATGAGTTGCAATTTATGAGCGTTTTATTCATTTGGACCAATAACATTGCAGTTTATCACCTCACTATTTGAGTTGGTTTCCCTGAGAGGAGGCATGTTTACCTTTACCTCCTCTATTTTTTTTAAACAGTTTTTAAACAATTTTATTTACCTTCAGCCTGAGCAAGCATCTGGTAATTTTCTCAATTCCTATAAAGAAATGTTCTAAGAAATGCATGTGGCTATAAGTGAATCACTAAGAAATGTGAACTTAAGGTGTACCAGAGATGGAACAATTAAAAGATTTGATACTTACCTGGGGCTTCCTCCAGCCCCATAAGCAAGTGTTAGAGTCCCTCGCCGTCTGCCTTTCAGCCGCAATCAGCCCCGGTAACTGGCTCAGTCTCATCAATCGGGATCTTGTGCACATGCGCGGACCCAGTGCCGGACTGGGAGGTGGAAAAGCTGAGGAAATCCACCTGCTGGCAAAGCAGCAGTAACCCTGTGTTATCACTCCCAATAGAAACCTGCAGCAAGTCTTCACTGTGAGCAGCAACACCTGATTACTGCAGCTTGGCCAGCAAGTGGACTTCCTCAGCTTTTCCAGCTCCCAGTCCGACACTGCGCGGACCTCCCAACTGAGCCAGTTAAAGGGGCTGATTGTAGCTGAACGGCATACTGCGGGAGGACAGCAAGGGACTCAGACGTGCTTATGAGGCTGGAGGAAGCCCCAGGTAAGTATCAAACCTTTCAATTATCCCATCTCTGGTTTACTTTAAATGGATATGAACTCAGAACTTCCTCTCTGCTCTAAAAGAGAAGCAACAGCAAAATAACCTTTAAAGAAAAACATTTAATTGTTACAGTTGATACACATCCTTCAATAAATCTGCAGTGTGTCTACTTGCTGTTTTCATAGAAGCAGATATAGGGTTAACGTCCTGCATTTACAAATTAGCTGCTTCTTTTGAAACTTCTTGTGGTCGTCTACCCTGGCTTTATATTTGTCCAGATGAGATACAACTGTGTAATTCACTAGTGCAGATTTTCACTGTATGTATAAAGGCCTGAAGAAGGGTCACCGGCCCGAAACAAATCAACGTTGTTGCTTTTGTCAACCAGTTATATGCACTTTACTACGTGATTTAACCTTTGTCAACCAATTACATGCACCTTACTACGTGATTGAGGGCTCGTTTCCACTGTTGCGGTGCGGAATCGCCTGGATTTCACCGCGGACGATATCGCATGTGGATGCGTTTCTGCATGTGGCTTTCCCCGCGATTTCGCATGCGATTTCGCTTGGCTAAGAAGCAGGCGAATTTAACCACTTGAAGACCACAGTCTTTTCGCCCCTTAAGGACCAGAGCCTTTTTTTCCATTCAGACCACTGCAGCTTTCACGGTTTATTGCTCGGTCATACAACCTGCCACCTAAATGAATTTTACCTCCTTTTCTTGTCACTAATACAGCTTTCTTTTGGTGATATTTGATTGCTGCTGCGAGTTTTACTTTTTATTATATTCTTTAAAAAAGACATGAATTTTGTCAAAAAAATTACTTTTTTAACTTTCTGTGCTGACATTTTCAAATAAAGTAAAATTTCCTATACATTTGAGCGCGAAAGTTATTGTGCTACATGTCTTTGATAAAAAAAAAAAACATTCAGTGTATATTTATTGGATTGGGTAAAAGTTATAGCGTTTTTCAAACTATGGTGCCAAAAGTGAATTTTCCCATTTTGAAGCATCTCTGCCTTTTCTAACTACCTGTCATGTTTCATGAGGTGCTAAAATTCCAGGATAGTATAAATACCCCCCAAATGACCCCATTTTGGAAAGAAGACATCCCAAAGTATTCAGTGAGAGGCATGGTGAGTTCATAGAAGATTTTATTTTTTGTCACAAGTTAGCGGAAAATGACACTTTGTGAAAAAAAAAAAAAAAAAAAAGTTTCCATTTCTTCTAGCTTGCGACAAAAAAAAAAAAAAAAATGAAATCTGCCACGGACTCACTATGCTCCTCTCTGAATACCTTAAAGTGTCTACTTTCCAAGATGGGGTCATTTGTGGGGTGTGTTCACTGTCCTGGCATTTTGGGGGGGCCTAATTGTAAGCACCCCTGTAAAGCCTAAAGATGCTCATTGGACTTTGGGCCCCTTAGCACAGTTAGGCTGCAAAAAAGTGCCACACATGTGGTATTGCCGTACTCAGGAGAAGTAGTATAATGTGTTTTGGGGTGTATTTTTACACATACCCATGCTGGGTGGGAGAAATATCTCCGTAAATGACAATTTTTTTTTTTTTTACACACAATTGTCTATTCACAGAGATATTTCTCCCACTCAGCATGGGTATGTGTAAAAATACACCCCAAAACACATTATACTACTTCTCCTGAGTACGGCGATACCACGTGTGGCACTTTTTTGCACCCTAACTGCGCTAAGGGGCCCAAAGTCCAATGAGTACCTTTAGGATTTCACAGGTCATTTTGCGACATTTGGTTTCAAGACTACTCCTCACGGTTTAGGGCCCCTAAAATGTCAGGGCAGTATAGGAACCCTACAAGTGACCCCATTTTAGAAAGAAGACACCCCAAGGTATTCTGTTAGAAGTATGGTGAGTTCATAGAAGATTTTTTTTTTTTTTTGTCACAAGTTAGCGGAAAATGACACTTTGTGAAAAAAAAAACAATACAAATCAATTTCCGCTAACTTGTGACAAAAAAAAAAAATCTTCTATGAACTCACCATACACCTAACGAAATACCTTAGGGTGTTTTCTTTCTAAAATGGGGTCACTTGTGAATTGATAAGGGGGGGGGGGTCTGAGGGCAATCTGAGCGTGCGGGCGGGTGATTGGGTGCCCGCAAGGGGCAGATTAGGGTCTAATCTGATGGGTAACAGTGACAGGTGGTGATTGATGGGTAATTAGTGGGTGTTTCGAGTAGAGAACAGATGTAAACACTGCACTTGGGAGGTGATCTGATGTCGGATCTGCGGGCGATCTATTGGTGTGGGTGGGTGATCAGATTGCCCGCAAGGGGCAGGTTAGGGGCTGATTGATGGGTGGCAGTGACAGGGGGTGATTGATGGGTGACTGGCAGGTGATCAGGGGGGATAGATGCATACAGTACACAGAGGGGGGGGGGGGGTAGGGTCTGGGGAGAATCTGAGGGGTGGGGGGGTGATCAGGAGGGAGCAGGGGGCAGTTTAGGGTTAAAAAAAATAGCGTTGACAGAAAGTGACAGGGAGTGATTGATGGGTGATTAGGGGGGTGATTGGGTGCTATCAGTGGTCTGGGGGATGGGCAATCAGGGGGCGGGGGAAATCAGTGTGCTTGGGTGCAGACTAGGGTGGCTGCAGCCTGCCCTGGTGGTCCCTCGGACACTGGGACCACCAGGGCAGGAGGCAGCCAGTATAATAGGCTTTGTATACATTACAAAGCCTACTATACAGATTACATGCGGCGATCCGGGTGCTAGTAACCTGCCGGCGCTTCGGAATGGCCAGCGGGTTACAGCGCGAGGGGGGCGGAGCCAGTCGCCGGCGGCTGATCGCGTCACGAATGACGCGATCGCCGCATAACCACGCCTGCCGCCGCCTCCGCCGGTGGGCGTATTGCGGTCGTTTAGGCCCAATCTTTGCCGCCGCCCATCGGCTGGGGGCGGTCGGCAAGTGGTTAACCATGTCACTGCCTGTGTAAATTGCCATACCATTACACGCGAAATCGCAGAGAAAACTGCATGACAAAGCCGCATGCGATTTCCCTATTAAATACATTGCGGGCGATTCGCCCTCATTCCTGCTCCACGCAAAATCTGACGGCTCTGCCGTGCAGATTTCCCCCGCACACCAAAACGCACCCGCACAACGCACCAGTGGAAACAATCCCATCCACTTGTATTGCCTATGCGAATCCGCATGCAGTGCCTGCATGCGGATTCGCTATAGTGGAAACGAGCCCTAAAGCTCTTGTACACAATATTCTGCACTTTTTGGAAAATTAAAAAGAAAAAGTATTTTTGCAAATTTGTGGTTTCCTGCGTTTTCAGTATATCCCTGATTATTAACTAGTTCCTGTGCAAGAGTTCAGGTCCACTTTAAAAATGCTACTATTACACATAAAGAGTCACTTGTTCTCCTTTTCTGAATGGAAGGAAATGATGTGAAATGCTCACTTTCCACTGGTCCCGAGATCTGCCATGATGTACATAGTCTGAACAGGTGTATTTATAACATGGCTATTTCTCACAAACTCTTCTGAAGGCTCATATGTAACAAGGCGATTCCGTATCCCGGCTCCATCCCTACAACATAAACAGAGTTGTAGTTTCAAAAAATATTTCATTTCCAGTGGGCAATTCCGAGGATGAATACGGTCCATGAGGACTAGGATCACTCACAATGGTCTTTTATCTTGGTGACGTCTCCTAACATTTGCCATTCGCTCTGTTAAGAATGTGGGTGTCTCTTTGCCTGAGGTAGTTACTGACTGGGAGTGCTGGAAAAACAAAGGATTGGGCAGCATTATGAAAACAACAAAGGAAATCGTGATTCAAAATACTGAACTGGTCACTAGGTCTTTCAATGACTATATATTGCGGTAAAAGTTTAGAGCACTAAAAATTCAGTGGAAGCCTTGCGCTGTTGGAAGCCTAAGGGCTGCATGAACCATCACTCTAAAGCAGGGGTGTCAAACTCAAATACAAAGTGGGCCAACACTGAACACTGGAACCAAGTCGTGGGCCAACCTCAAAGTCTACTGGCCACCTCCTTCCCTTATAATGTTCCCTGGTGTCTAATGCCCCTTTCTGTCCTATACGGTTCCCTGGTGTCTAGTGCCTACCCTCCTTTCCCTATACAGTTCCATGGTGTCTAGTGTCTACCCTCCCTTAACCAATACAGTTCCATGGTGTCTAGTGCCTACCCTCCCTTCCCTATACAGTCCCATGGTGTCTAGCAACCCCTCCCACCTCATATAGTTCCCTGGTGTCTAGTGCTTCCCTATATAGCTTCCCTGGTGATCTACGGCTTCACCTCCAATACAGCTTCCCTGGAGGACTAGAGTGAGTCAAACATAATGCAAAGTAGAGAAACCACTTGCGGGACAAATTTGGTAGCTCTGTGGGCCGGAGTTTGACATTTACAGTGTAGGAGTAGATGCACAAAGCAGTGGCAATATTGCTGTATGCACAGCAATATTAACGTGACAACTGCAAGAAGTTTACCGCAAACGACTGTATTAGCATGACATGCAGTATTCAAGTAACGTGACTGTTGCTCGTGTTACCAACAACCATTACCGTAAGGCTTGCAGTATTTGAATACCACTTGTTGTGCCAATAGCTTAACTCGAGGTGCATTGCTGGTGGTAGTAATGGTAACATTGTTGTGTGCTGTCTGCAAACAGCAATATTACTGCTGCTTTGTGCATCAACCCTATTATTCCTGACCTTCCGGGTTACAGCCACAAAAATATTACCCAGTCTTAGAATACCCCGCTCTAGGAGTATGAACAGGTCAGAAGGCGTCTAGTCTGGGCTATGTCTTTTGAAAAGGCAAAAAAAAAGCAGCGCAATGCATCTTTTATATCAGTGGAAAACCTGTACAGGCACTGGCTTTTCACCTTAAATAATAATTTATGGCAGCAAAAATCTAGACCACGTGTATATAGCTTTATAATACTAATATTATCAATTGCAGTTGGTAGTAACTGGCACACTACAGCTGCAGCAAATGGAAGCAACTACATTTCCTGAAATGGGTCTTAGTATTCGGACATCAGCAAATGAAATTGCCAAAATGTTCCTAACCCAACGTTTTAATTATGCCTTGTACCAAGTCAATAAATCACTTTTTTCTCACGATACCTCTTCTAGATTGGTAAATCGATCATAGTCTGTGTAGGTAAATATACGCCTATTCTTCCGCCCACCGCTCCGTTCCATATTCAAAATGTCCTGGCGATATTGATGATCCAAAGGGGTCTGGCATGCGGCCTCATTCTTATACAGCTCATATTCAAACTGGAAATAAACATATTAAAAGACACTTTGCTGTAAATAACTTAAAAATAGCTCACATTGCTCACATTAAAGAGCTACATCTCCCAGCATGCATTGTGGTGGTAGGGGATGTGCAACACCACTGTAGGAGCTTGAAAGTATGGCTCCTGCGAGTCTCCTTAGAGGAAATGGAGGGTCACATAAAGATGGAGGACTAGGGAACAGCCCCCCCAAAGATAAGTAATGCATGTCATCCCCTTATGACCCACTCTATTTACGACCACCCATAGGGGGAGGTTTGTTTTATATGTTTTATTGAAACATATTGCCTTTAAATAATATCCCTTGAAAATTAAAGGTAATTACCGTAACCCATACATATATCGTTTTGGAATTGTTAGACATGAACTAAACGGACATACAGTATGTGGTGTAAACATTGTCTGCTGTGTTTTTTAACTTTTGACTGATGTGTAGAATGGTGTTTTTAATGTTATTCAGAATAAAAAGTTTCTCTTGCTGACCTGCTCCATAGTTATTTCTGTTTTGAGGCAGTACAGTCACACCTGCGGTACTTTAGAAATTACTGATTACTAACCATAATACTGATCTCTGTTCACATGCATATCTTAAAAAAAACAAAAAACAAACAAACAAATATGTAGTGGTGTAACGATCTGTGTAACACAGAGAGGGTCTGATTACCGGTGATCTGCAGTATCACCGAGAATGCAGATATATACCCGATTATTGATGATCTGCAGTATCACCGATAATCAGATATATCTCTAACCTCTGGACACCTGAGAGATGAGAGTGTTTGGTGCAACAGTAATACTTTGAGGAAAGCACCCGTAAGAAAGGTGCTAGGCAGTAAGAGATACTGCTATGGATCAGATTCCTTCCACAGGCCTGATGCTCCCCAAGGGGCGGAGCCAGGCTGAGAGCGTGGGAAGGACAGAACGTGAGTGACACCAATGAGGAGTGTCACTGACAGATCTGTGAACTATCTCTTAACAGGAGAGATAGTTCTCGAGGTCGGGCAGGCCAGGTCGTAAACATACGGACAGATACAGTACAGAGACAGGAGACAGATGCAGAATCCTGGGACTAGCAGAGTTTGGCAACAAGGTATCAGAAAGACAAAGGTACAAAATCAAAGATCAGAAGAATGGTCAGGAAAGCAGAAGGTCATAACAGATAATCAACAATGCCTAGGCTTGAGAGTGAGCTCCTAGATTCTCACTCTCCAGGAACTAGACTAGATAATAACAATGATACAGATGGTACAGAATTCCTAGACTAAGGTGTAAGTTCCTTGGCCATCAACACCTTGGAAACTGGTCTAGATATAAATACAGATAATAACAGAATTCCTAGGCTAAGGTGTGAGCTCCGTGATCATCAACACCTACGAAACTGTCTAATAAACACAGATACTGACAAGGTCTGAGTGCTACCACGTAGTGATCGCAACGCCAGACACCAGATGAATGACAAGCACCCAGTATATATACACTAGCGCTCTCCAGCGCCTGCCCTAAGTGCTGGACCAATGAAAGTTGCTGAAATTGTCAGCTGACCGGCTTGGTCAGCTGACCCCCTTCTGACTGTCATAAAGGCCCTGCCTCATTGCGCGCGCGCGCGTCCTCCTAAACCAGTGTGGACTATCAGTCCCAGCCACACTAGTCATGTGTTGTAATGTTTCTGCTATGTTGGATGCGGAATCCGCCGCACCGCTGCCCGTGCGTGCGGCGTTTTCTCTGCATTCAGCATTACTGAGAGGAGCAGGCCTATGCGTGCAACTTGCCGCATCAGACGCGGAATCCGCCGCCCTGTTGTTTGAGCATGCGGCGGTTTCTCCGCGCTCCGACTGCGCGCCAGCTGCCATGTTGAACGTGGAGTCAGCTGCCTTGCTCTGAGTATTAGCGGCGGCTTTACCGCTGTCAGAATCCGCTCAGCTGCCTGCGCAGGCAGGAAGCCTTTTGACCATTGTTTAGGTTTGCATGCTGCAGGACTCTGGAACAGAGACCTGTCTTTCCATTGCAAGTTCTGGTCTGTTCTCTTGCTGGGGAATTTGCATACATTCGTTATGCAAATCCCCTACCTGCCTTCTTTGATGACTGGCACTATAAGAGCTTTATGTTTCCCAGAAGGCTTTGCTGGTCTTTTCCCTTCCATGGTCTGTTCCTGATGGACACTGCTGAAGTGTCAGCCATTGCTATCTAGTATAGTTAATTCCTGGGGGTTGCTTTAGGCTCCCCTTCTAGCCCAGTCAGGTTGTATTATCTGTATTGCCTGTTCTGTCTTGTCTTGCCTGTTGCCATTTTCCTGTCCCAACGGTGGTGGACAGGAAATGGTTCTGATCTCTGTTCTTGGAGTATAGCTGGTGCAGCGGTTTCTACCAGCTATCTCTTCTGTGCTGTCTCCTGGGATCGCGCTAGCTACTTTTCGCTAGCGCTGGGGATCCTTCTGTTCTGCCTTCTGGGATCGCGCTAGCTACTTTTCGCTAGCGCTGGGGATCTTTCTGTTCTGCTACTCTGTACCTGGATCGCGCTAGCCACTTTTCGCTAGTGCTGTGGATCCTATCTCTCGCTTGTCCCTGTTTTCGTGTGTCTGTCTTGTCTGCTACGCTTGCTGGAGGCTCGGTTAGGTAACCGTTAAGCAAGCGCTCGCGTCCTCTGTTTCATGTTTGTCTGTCAATGGTTAGTTAGGCGTGCTTGTCTCTATTGTGCTTATCACGTGGAGACCGCGCATAACCGCGTGCACTGTTGCAAATGAGTGCGGTGTTCGCGGTTAGCTAGCGTTTGTTATTTTCTGCACCTCCTCATTGTATGATTTGCTGTGCCTTTGCTAACCTCGTATTCTGTTCTGATCTGCCTTGTGTCACGTCTGGCGATCGCACCTCTCGCGATCGCGTTCCTATTTCATATCTGCTGTTGTGTGTGCGTGGTCGCGGGGTGGCGACTGGATTGGCGCACACACATACAACCTGTCCCTTTGCTCAATCTCATTCGCAATCGCCTCTCTTGCAATTGCTTTCTGCGCTTCGTACAATTCCTGTCTGGCATTTGTGGAGGTACAGATGATTGGTTCCTCTGCACTCCTCAGCGCCATCTACCGACAGGAATTTCCCTCTACAGGTGCGTAGCACCTTTTGCTGGGTGCCTGCAAATATACGCTTGTGGAGCATTTCCGCCGTGTCAGCGCACACGTTGTGTGCTGATCACGGAGAAAGTTCCACAATCGTTACATCCGCGTTTCTTCACAAGTGGATCATCAAATGACAGAAAACTAGCCATTATCTCAGGCTTTGAAAGTGAAGCCTTGATAGAGATTACCTCACTGAACAGTTTCTCTTGCCAGGAAATCACAATTTCTTCCTCATCCCCACCATGTCGACGTCCAGCTTTATCAAAAATTAAGCAAACGTTATAAATCAAATACAATAAAGTAATACAAAAAAATTAAAGAAATAAAACCAAAACAAGATCTCCTAAGACCCGAAAGAGGCTCTCTAATTAAATAACGTTCCCCTGGGGGGTACTCACATAGGGAGGGTGAAGCCTCTGGATCCTATCAAGGCTTCCCCCGTCCTCCTGTGTCCCACGTTGGTCTCTCTGCAGCCCACGGAATGCACAGCCGACAATTTGTCAGGCTGTGCAATTTTTACTTTTCCCTGTTCCAGCGGTGGGCACTGTTGTGGCTCTCCACTCGGAAATAGCCAATCTCAGTCTGGTCCGCTCTACTGCGCAGGGGCAGGAGACTTGCGCCTGCGCAGTAGAGTGGACCCGACTGGGATCTGCTATTTCCGAGCCGAGAGACGCTACTGCACCTGTGCTGGAACTGGGAAGGTAAATATTTACATGCCCGCTGTTCAGTGGGCTGCAGCGAGACCGCCGTGGGACACAGGAGGACGGGGGAAGCCTCGACAGGATCTAGACGCTTCCCTCTACCGAGGTCAGTACCCCCCAGGGGCATTTTGTATCGTTACAAATCCTCTTTAAAGTGATCTCCAGGGTTTTCCAAAATTTCCCCAATTACCCCACCTCTGGCATCCCAATGCTGTCCTGTTTTACAATAAAACATTTTAAAACATGCTGCAAATAACTCCTTTCCTTATGCTTCCATAGCAGCACCCCTGCAATCCTGTGCTACCATAAATGCACCAGTATAGGAAAATACTGTCAGGTGAATATACAGTACAATTTTTAGTTTTGTCCAGAGAGCTGGCCAGTGGCGTAGCAATAGGGGTTGCAGAGGTTGCGACCCCATCGGGCCCTCCCTAATACACAGTATTAGCTCTCTATTGGTCCTGTGCTGGTAATAATCACTTCTATAGATGCTTGCATTAACAAGCTGTTCCCCATCCCCTTCTTGCACCTCTGACACTGTGGTTGTCCTTGGGAGGTTTTAGTGCGCCGTATCAATTGTTATGTAAAGTAAAGAGTGCTTGGGGGGGGGGCATAGCTCCTTAGCTACGCCACTCGAGCTGGCATTAGCTGCTTAGGTCCTCCTCCAGGAACTCTGGTAGTGGTGTGCTGCTCCCTAAATCTATGACACAAAGCCCCTTCAGTAAATTGTTTAAAGTAAACTAAAGCCACCTAAAAATAAATTAATAAATGGGGAGGGAAGCCTCTGGATCCCACAGAGCCTTCCTGGTCCTCTCTCCATGCCCTCAGTCCACCGCTTACCCTACCCCCTCCCTGTTTTAGCTATTCAACCAACTAGTTTAATACACTTTTGGGAGTCCTCGTGAAGTTTCAGAAGTATTTGTGCCCACGAGTGCTTCCAAACAAAAACGGGTCAATACTGGATACGCATTAATGTGTACTAGCGCATGCGCAGTACGGATGTGCCCATTTTCAGAAGTACTCAGGGACACAAGTTCTTCTGAAGCTTTTCAAGGACTCCTGAAGGTGTGGAATTTCAACAGGGGACAACGGTGGACCGAGGACAATGAGATAGGCCCAAGAAGGCTCTATGCAACCATCGTTTGTTTGCTCAAAGGTTCCCACACCTTTTCAGCTTGCGAGCTTCTTCCAAACTTATGAATTGAAAATGATCTACCAGGTAGAATCTACCTACAGATGCAAGACACAATGGTGCTAAAGCAGGTTAGGGGACCCAGTAGAAAACAATTCTCCAATCACAGCACCCTCTACAGTACAAAGCGTTGTGATTGGCCGAACAGTGGGGGGGGGGTCGTAATTCACTACAACGTATCTAAACCTAGCAGTTCGAGAGGGTGCTGTACACACCCAATCATGTTAAAAGAATTTCCCTATGAGGTTTCCTACTGGGTCCTTTAAACTAGACTAGTGCCCTTACAACTGCAGCACATGCACAGTGGTCCATTGGAGATTACCACACGTCATCAGTCAATTAGATGCTTAAAGTGATTCTTAAGTTAAAATAAAAATAAATTATTTTAACTTACCTGGGGCTTCTTGCATCCCCCTGGAATCTTCCTGTGCCCACGACGCCGGTCCAAGTCCCACTGGCCAGCAGCGGCATCCCCCACTAAGTTGGCCGGCCACACGCCTCCTCATCGTGCTCCCATGGGCCAGGAGAGTTCTGTGCATGTGCAGTACGTGATCCACGCTACTGCACATGTGCAGAGTGCTCCCAGCAGCGGGAGTGCGATCAAGATATGCGCGGCTCGAGGCCGCGCATGCACAGTAGCTCCTGACAGGCCAACTTTGCAGGGGTTGCCGATGCTGGTCAGAGGGACTTGGCCCGGCATTATGGACACAGGACTCCAGGAGGCTCCAAGAAGCCCCAGGTAAGTTAAAATCATATATACATATATTTTTTATTACTTAAGTGTCCCTTTAACATAGAGTCATCAGTATACCAAACAGAACAGTGCTTGATCGAATAGAGTCATAATATGATGCTTACCATATTGTGCTCAGTGTATCGCAAAATTGTAATCGCCAGTAGCACATAATGCTTCTAAATGCATGGCTCCCCACATTTCAACTTCAGGACAACATATCGTATTAAGCTCATCCAAGTCAAAGAGACAGAGTACAATGCGTACGTCACTCAGGCGGGTGGAGTGGGATCTACCAAGACGTTCTTTTGTGATCTACCCAATGGGCACCCCTGGTCTAAATAAAAGTAGCCAGCATAAAATTTGTTACCAGTACAGATAGTCGGTAAGATGCTTTAATCCATTGGTGCTAGTCTAGTAGAGGGGACCCACGGCCGTTTCCTGCTCCTGGCAACTTAGTCATGTCCACTAATTTCTAAGAAATAGGGGCCCCAGCAGGAAACACTATCCACACCACCAAAACCGAATAGGCTTAGTAAAGTTACGATAGCTGAGGCGGAAGCTGAAGCAAGCGCCATGCCTGAAGCCCAGTGGCTAAACATGGCAGACGAGGGTCCTGGTGTGCAATTTTAGCAATAGTGTTTCCCGCTGGGTCTTCTATTCCTTACAAATTAGTGGACACGCCACACGACTGTAAATCTATGAGGTTTCCCGCTGTATCCAGACAACTAGATCACCACCAGTCCATCTTCACACAGCATAAATTTGAATAAAAATTTGCATGAGTCTGCATCAACTATTTCACTCACCATCCTTAGGCCTCGTTCAGATCATTCAGCGCAGATGGCTGCGCGATCAGAACGCAACGCGTACGATCGCACACCATCTGTGCTACTATGCACTGCGCTGCAGCTCCCATTCAATACAGAGAACGGGATCGGCGCTGCGATTCCAGAAAATGAATGCAGTAGTGCGATAGCGCATCACACTGCTGCGCAGCGCATATGATAGGAACGGTAGAAGGGCTGTCTATGCCCTTCTACCGTTCTTGTGTGTCGCTGTTTCACACTATACACGCTGCCAAAATGCGCACGACAGCGCATATAGTCTGAACTAGTCCTAATGACTACTAGTCAATATTATATTCACTTATCAAAAGGTGGAGAATATATCAGTCACTGAAACAGGCAGTCAGATAAGATAAATAGATGTACCGGTTCCGATACTGGAGCCCAGAGTCCGGAGCGCGATGTCTCCTCTGTTGCCCCCCTCCTCCTCCTCTTGCACCCGCTGTACCAGAGCACTGATCGGTGACACCCGTTGCAGCAGCACCCTGAGGACACATGAATGCCATTCAGAAGGCTGAATAATGATTGCGCCGCAGCACTGTGTTCTACAGTTACTACCTGATCTTCAGGTTCTTTATGGGGTCGCGAGAGCGGTACACCACCTCCCCCGTGTTCTGATTCCATTCCTCCGCCATCACCGTCTCCGTCTCCCGGGCAACCAAAGACGTGCGCGCTCCTCACAAGCCAACGTACGCACGCACGCTCCGAGTGTCGCGGCAATTCTAATGTAAACCGCAAGGACTGCCTGTCAGTCTTTAGATAGCGTAAGCGGATCATTCATTTTGTACAGTTGACAGCTATGTTTAGACACAGGCGTTCGTTTGGAGTATTGAAGCTGGCGCTGCGTTAAAACATTGTACTGATCTGTTTACTGTGACATTAGGAAAAGTGCCTTTTCCGGTTGACCTAACTCGGGTTGCAAGGTTAATGCTGCCGATTGGAATTATGGGATTAATTTATGACCTGCATGACTTTGCACCTGCTCAGTAGCATTTGCATGCTATTTTGATGGATATGATGAAATGCTGGAACACCATATCAGTATAAAAGCAATGGAAAATTCCTGCAGTAGGTTCTATAACTTTAGTAGCATAGTGTCTGTACAGCCGAATCAACCCTTGTTGCCTATCAACAAGGTAGGTAAGCTGCACACTGGCAGTAATATACTAAGAAAAGATGCCCATAAAAGAATTTGTGGAAGTACTGGGAAGAGAGACTGCATCACTCTGATTTGCAGGTAATCACAAACAGTAAGGAACCTCTACTGTCCAGGTAACTATCCTCCCTAAACCCTAATATTATCCCTGGGATCAGGTGCATCTATGCAGGTGCGGATCCGCGCCAACATGCTCGATCAGGCATGTGGATTATGGTGTGTGCGGTGCTGCTGCTGCTGCAGTCACTGCTTCTAGTGCCTGTTTTTGAAATGGACATGGACATAACAGCCTAGTAAGCAGTGGCGTAACTGAGAAGCTTGGGGCCCCAGTGCAAGTTTTACATGGGGCCCCAAGCACTCTATTGATATAAACCCCCTAAATCTACCAAGGACAGTTTCAGTGTCAGAACAGTGTTATCAGAATAAGGAAAAAGCTAGTTAAAATGCTTAATTTTTTTGGTTTTAAGTTTCACTTTTCTGGCGCTCCAGACATCCTCGCCCCCGCTGTGGCTCACTTTCCTTTTCTTCGTTTTAGGAGTTAACCACCACTGCACATCCTCGCTTCAACTCACGCCGCTGGGAGCATCCTGCGCAGGCACAGTACGAAGTTTACTTGTACTGCACCTGCGCAGGATGCTCTGGGCGACGGAAGCAAGGACGTGCGCGGCCGCACAGGTGCCGTGGCGTTCGACCGGAGGATTCTTGAGGACCGGCGTGGCACAGGATGTCTGCAGGGGGCGGTAGAAGCCACAGGTAAGTGAAACTTAAAAAAAAAACAAAAAAAAAAACATTAAAGAACCCCTTTAAGGATTACTACTATTCAATACACATATAGATGTGTTCATTACCAGTATAGCATCAATGAAAAGCTAATAAGATGGATGAAGGAGGGCCCCTCTGGTCCAAAAACACGATTGCAATCGCCTAGGATTCGCTGCACACAGCGCATGTGTTATTTAAAAGCTCTGCAGCAATTCCTTGTAGGTTCCAGCCCTAAGGCTTGATACCCATCAAAACGCAACATGGAAATAAAAAACTCAGAGGTGAATGGACTCTATGTTAGTGATAACATTCATTCACATGTCAGTTTGCAGAGAGAGGATCCGCTGCAGAGTACATTTGAAATCGGCGCCGGTAGACTTGGGCGCAGGATACAGCGGTATATAGCTGATCCTGCTTCTGCACAAGTCCGGGCTGATTTAATTACTATTCCCACTCCAGGCCGACATGGATAGTGGGGGAATAAAATAATTCGGCTTCCAGCGATTGCTGGAGGCCGAATTATAATGTTTTTAAGCAACTTCGGCTCCGTCTTCTGATGGAGCCGACGTTACTCACTGAGCGCTCCAATAGGAATAATTCCTATTGAAGTCTATGGAGGCGCCGGCTGCGCCCAAATCTAGCAGCGCTGAAAAGCACTGCTCCGTCCGCTGCAGACCTGCACAATTTTTCCAGAGGTGGATGAGTTTCTCATAAAACCCCATGGTAGAGACACACCTGCCTACAGACCACTGAAACTGATACCACACTG
Source organism: Hyperolius riggenbachi (assembly GCF_040937935.1). Lineage (NCBI taxonomy): Eukaryota > Metazoa > Chordata > Amphibia > Anura > Hyperoliidae > Hyperolius > Hyperolius riggenbachi. Next base: position 452,868,449 of record NC_090647.1, on the reverse strand, counting down.
TCCACTCCAGCTGGCTGTTAAGAGATCCAGCAAAGATAATTGTTAACGTAACATACAAATTAAAACCATCTTGCATGGATTGTGATGCCATGTTAGTTTTAGGTTAGGTACACACCATACAATTTTCTGGCAGATTTACCTGCCAACATGTTCGAGCTGAATTTCGATAGGTTTTTTAGTTTTTCCAATCGTTAATTATAGAAATGAAAAAAAATCAATCGGAAATTCGATCAAAATTCAGATCGGACTTGTTGGAAAATATCGCGAGGACCGGAGAGGTACAATACACACTGGCAGGGTGGGGACCGGAGAGGGACAATACACACTGGCAGGGTGGGGACCGGAGAGGCACAATACACACTGGCAGGGTGAGGACTGGAGAGGCACAATACACACTGGCAGGGTGAGGACCGGAGAGGCTCAATACACACTGGCAGGGTGGGGACTGGAAGGGCACAATACACACCGGCAGGGTGAGGACCGAAGAGGGACAATACACACTAGCAGAGTGAGGACAGGAGAGGCACGATACACACTTGCAGGGTGAGGGCCGGAGAGGCACAATACACACTGGCAGGGTGAGGACCGAAGAGGGACAATACACACTAGCAGAGTGAGGACAGGAGAGGCACAATACACACTGGCAGGGTGAGGGCCGGAGAGGCACAATACACACTGGCAGGGTGGGGACCGGAGAGGCACAATACACACTGGCAGGGTGAGGACCGGAGAGGCACAATACACACTGGCAGGGTGAGGACCGAAGAGGGACAATACACACTAGCAGAGTGAGGACAGGAGAGGCACAATACACACTGGCAGGGTGAGGGCCGGAGAGAGGCACAATACACACTTGCAGGGTGGGGACCGGAGAGGCACAATACACACTGGCAGGGTGAGGACCGGAGAGGCACAATACACACTGGCAGGGTGAGGACCGGAGAGGCACAATACACACTGGCAGGGTGAGGACCGGAGAGGCACAATACACACTGGCAGGGTGAGGACCGGAGAGGCACAATACACACTGGCAGGGTGAGGGCCGGAGAGGCACAATACACACTGGCAGGGTGAGGACCGGAGAGGCACAATACACACTGGCAGGGTGAGGACCGGAGAGGCACAATACACACTGGCAGGGTGAGGAGCAGAGAGGCACAATACACACTGGCAGGGTGAGAACTGGAGAGGCACAATACACACTGGCAGGGTGAGGAGCGGAGAGGCACAATACACACTGGCAGGGTAAAGAGCGGAGAGGGACAATACACACTGGCAGGGTGAGGACCGGAGAGGCACAATACACACTGGCAGGGTGAGGGCCGGAGAGGCACAATACACACTGGCAGGGTGAGGAGCAGAGAGGCACAATACACACTGGCAGTGTGAGAACTGGAGAGGCACAGTACACACTGGCAGGGCTCCGCTCCTCTCCCTGCCAGTGTGTATTGTGCCTCTCCGGCCCTCACCCTGCCAGTGTGTATTGTGCCTCTCCGGTCCTTGCTCTGCCAGTGTGTATTGTGCCTCTCCGCTCTTTACCCCGTCAGTGTGTATTGTGCCTCTCCGCTCCTCACCCTGCCAGTGTGTATTGTGCCTCTCCGGCCCTCACCCTGCCAGTGTGTATTGTGCCTCTCCGGTCCTCACCCTGCCAGTGTGTATTGTGCCTCTCCGGTCCTCACCCTGCCAGTGTGTATTGTCCCTCTCCGCTCTTTACCCTGCCAGTGTGTATTGTGCCTCTCTGGCCCTCACCCTGCCAGTGTGTATTGTGCCTCTCCGGTCCACACCCTGCCAGTGTGTATTGTGCCTCTCCGGTCCTCACCCTGCCAGTGTGTATTGTGCCTCTCTGGTCCTCACCCTGCCAGTGTGTATTGTCCCTCTCCGGTCCTCACCCTGCCAGTGTGTATTGTGCCTCTCCGGTTCTCACCCTGCCAGTGTGTATTGTCCCTCTCCGGTCCTCACCCTGCCAGTGTGTATTATGCCTCTCCGGTCCTCACCCTGCCAGTGTGTATTGTCCCTCTCCGCTCTTTACCCCGCCAGTGTGTATTGTGCTTTTCCGGTCCTCGCCCTGCCAGTGTGTATTGTGCCTCTCCGGTCATAGCCGGCCTTTGACCTGTGCGACCAGAGCGGTCGCTCAGGGCGCCGGCTTCCAAGGGGGCGCCTAATAGCTGGTTACCTATACTGAGGGCATCTACACCTGGTTTCCTATACTGGGGGCACCTATAGCTGGCTACCTTTACTGAGGGCACCAACACATGGCTACCTATACTGAAGGCTCCTACGCCTGGCTCCCTATGGGGGTGATGGAGACCTTCAACTGGCTTCCTATACTGGGGGCACCTATGCTTGGCAACCTATATTGAGGGCACCTACACGTGAGATAGGGGGGGCATTTTTTTGTGGGGGTGCACTGCAGCTATAACGCGTGGGGCAAATTGTCGGTGCTGTGCTATCATTCTAAAAGGAAGGGGGGGGGGGGCCTCGGTGGCTAACTGTCCCACTGACTGTTTTTATTAATAATACTGAAAGGTTCTAGCCTTCATTTTTAAGTATATTCAGGATAATGCACTCTTTCCATCCATTTGTGGTTATTAATAGTATTTTTCCTATTATACATATGTGACGTGTCACAGAGATCTGAGCATTTTGCGTGATGTGTCATGACGCCAAAAAAGTTGGGAACCACTGACTTAGGAGAAAAGATGAATTGCATATGGGCCTGTGTGTGTGTGTGCGCGCGCATGCGTGAAGAGGATGAAGGGGGACACAAAAATCAGGTTTCGCTCAGGGCGCTGTGAAACCTTAGGCCGGCCCTGTCTCCGGTCCTCACCCTGCCAGCGTGTATTGTGCCTCTCCGGTCCTCACCCTGCCAGTGTGTATTGTCCCTCTCCGCTCTTTACCCTGCCAGTGTGTATTGTACCTCTCCGATCCTCACCCTGCCAGTGTGTATTGTGCCTCTCCGCTCCTCACCCTGCCAGTGTGTATTGTGCCTCTCCGCTCCTCACCCTGCCAGTGTGTATTGTGCCTCTCCGGTCCTCACCCTGCCAGTGTGTATTGTGCCTCTCCGGCCCTCACCCTGCCAGTGTGTATTGTGCCTCTCTGGTCCTCACCCTGCCAGTGTGTATTGTGCCTCTCCGGTCCACACCCTGCCAGTGTGTATTGTGCCTCTCTGGTCCTCACCCTGCCAGTGTGTATTGTGCCTCTCCGGTCCACACCCTGCCAGTGTGTATTGTGCCTCTCCGGTCCTCACCCTGCCAGTGTGTATTGTGCCTCTCCGGCCCTCAGAGGGACAATACACACTGGCAGTGCGAGGACCGGAGAGGCACAATACACACTGGCAGTGTGAGGACCGGAGAGGCACAATACACACTGGCAGGGTAAAGAGCTGAGAGGGACAATACACACTGGCAGTGCGAGGACCGGAGAGGCACAATACACACTGGCAGTGTGAGGACCGGAGAGGCACAATACACACTGGCAGGGTAAAGAGCTGAGAGGGACAATACACACTAGCAGAGTGAGGACCGAAGAGGGACAATGCACACTGGCAGGGTAAAGACTGGTGAGGCACAATACACACTGGCAGAGCAAGGACCGGAGAGACACAATTGTTAGGAGTCGTGTACCATCATTTCCTGCCCCCATTTTTGGAAATTAACTGAACATTTGTACTCAATCGGGTCATACGTCTCCTATTTCCTATCTCACAAATTTTTGTTGTCTCATTTACTGCCTGCTTATGGAAGTATTGGGATGGATTACCCTGGACTTCCACCATCCACCCAGCAGGTGGCCTGTTACTATTGTACTCAAGGACTCACAATTCCCATTTTGGCATGTGGGTGCTTCAGGAGCACTGTCTGCACCTTCACACTCACTTCACCAGCTGCATCCTGTGTTTTCCAATCACACTGATAACCTGGACTATATAAAGACTGCTCTTTGCTCCAGCCAGTTGCCAGAACTTCGTTGCTTCAAGGCCTGAGTATTCTGGACACTCCTGTAACGTGTACCTGATCCGATCACTGTTGCCGAACCTATTTCTTGCTTTGACTCTGCTCATGCTTGCTCCCTATCTGATTTTCTGCTGCTGAAAGTTATTCCGTCCTGACCATTGAGCTGGTCTGTTCCTCCTTGTACTGCTGCCTGTTGTATATTTGTATGTATATATTAGTTAGTTAACTTCTGGGATCGGTGTGCACACTGTATTACTTTGGTTGATTGTTCTTTGTATATACAGTGGCTTGCAAAAGTATTCGGCCCCCTTGAAGTTTTCCACATTTTGTCATATTACTGCCACAAACATGAATCGATTTTATTGGAATTTCACGTGAAAGACCAATACAAAGTGGTGTACACGTGAGAAGTGGAACGAAAATCATACATGATTCCAAACATTTTTTACAAATAAATAACTGCAAAGTGGGGTGTGCGTAATTATTCGGCCCTGTCTGAGTCAATACTTTGTAGAACCACCTTTTGCTGCAATTACAGCTGCCAGTCTTTTAGGGTATGTTTCTACCAGTTTTGCACATCTAGAGACTGAAATCCTTGCCCAGTCTTCTTTGCAAACAAGCTCCACCTCAGTCAGATTAGATGGACAGCGTTTGTGAACAGCAGTTTTCAGATCTTACCACCGATTCTCGATTGGATTTAGATCTGGACTTTGACTGGGCCATTCTAACACATGGATATGTTTTGTTTTAAACCAGTGGTGCTCAACCTTTTTTGGCCCAAATCAAGAAAAATCTCGAGGGCCGGAACACATGCATACAAAATTTCGATGTAAAACGTTTTTCTAGTAACAGTTAACATGGTGTTGGAAATGGAAAGAAAACGACAATATAAGAATTGTTGTACTCACCATTTGATTAATGCAGCAATGGTATCAGAGTCCAGTACGGTACCTGGGTGTATGCACAGGGCAGATTAATGCAGCAATGGTATCAGAGTGGCCTTTAGTGTGCTGGTTGAGGAGGCTGTCAGCTCTGCTGAGGAGGAACAGAGGCCTAATTACCCACACGTGGCCTGTAGTGTGCTGGCTGAGGAGGCTGTCAGCTCTGTGTGGGGCTGAGGAGGCTGTCACAGAGTGTGTCCCGTTGTCTGCCTGCGGAGGAGGAGAGGATCGGGTAGTATTGCGTAGTATGGCACTCGGCGGGACGCGCATACACCAGCATGCACTCGTATTTAGCCCCGGGTAGTGCTGGGATAGTTAGAAAGCCTCATTGGTTACTGCAGGAACCTTCCTTCAATAGGAATTAGGCCGATTCCTATTGGAGGAAGGTTCCTGCAGTAACCAATGAGCGAGGCTTTCTAACTATCCCAGCGCTACCCGGGGCTGAATACGAGTGCACGCTGGTGTATGCGGGTCCCGCCGAGTGCCGTTGCTACGCAATACCACCCAATCCTCTCCCCCTCCGCAGGCAGACACCACACGGGCCACAGAAACTGGCTTCGCGGGCCACAAATGGCCCGCGGGCCGTAGGTTGGGCACGGCTGTTTTAAACCATTCCATTGTTGCCCTGGCTTTATGTTTAGGGTTGTTGTCCTGATGGAAGGTGAACCTCCGCCCTAGTCTTTTGCAGACTCCAAGAGGTTTTCTTCCAAGATTGCCCTGTATTTGGCTCCATCCATCTTCCCATCAACTCTGACCAGTGCATGACTAATAGTTGTCCTATGGACAGATTCCCCCACCTGAGCTGTAGATCTCTGCAGCTCGTCCAGTCACCATGGGCCTCTTGACTGCATTTTTGATCAGCGCTCTCCTTGTTCTGCCTCTGAGTTTAGGTGGACAGCCTTGTCTTGGTAGGTTTACAGTTGTGCCATACTCCTTCCATTTGTGAATGATCGCTTGAACAGTGCTCCGTGGGATGTTCAAGGCTCTGGAAATCTTTTTGTAGCCTAAGCATGCTTGGAGTTTCTCAATAACTTTATCCCTGACCTGTCTGGTGTGTTCTTTGGACTTCATGGTGTTGTTGCTCCCAAGATTCTCTTAGACAACCTCTGAGGCCATCACAGAGCAGCTGTATTTGTACTGACATTAGATTACACACAGGTGCACTCGATTTAGTCATTAGCACTCATCAGGCAATGTCTATGGGCAACTGACTGCACTCAGACCAAAGGGGGCCAATTAATTTCGCACACCCCACTTTGAAGTTATTTATTGGTAAAAAACGTTTGGAATGATGCATGATTTCCGTTCCACTTCTCACGTGTACACCTCTTTGTATTGGTCTTTCTCGTGGAAGTCCAATAAAATGGATTCATGTTTGTGGCAGTAATGTGACAAAATGTGGAAAACTTCAAGGGGGCCAAATATTTTTGCAAGCCACTGTATCTTGCATTGAGTGATTGCATGTTTGTATTTATGTATTATGTATGCACATTTTGCACCGAGAGTGCCTTGGCAATAAACACTTTTATTGCACCCTATTCCTGGACTCTGTACAGGGTCGGGCTGGGCAGAGGCTCCAGCCTCAAGGCGCAGTGTAGGAGGAGGCGCACAACTCACTCAGCTATTATTCCCCTATAGCAGGTGTCAGGAACCTTTGTGGCAGAGAGAACCATGAACACCACATATTTTAAAATGGAATTCTGTGAGAGCCATACAATATGTTTCAAACTAAATACAAGTACAATTGGAGTGGCCATTAGTTTTGGGGGAAGCGTGAGTAAGCTAGTAGTGCACACTATAGCAGTAGCGTACCTAGTTTGAAAATATTACTCGCGCTGCCACACTAAGCTGCACTTCTTGATCAGCACAGCTTAGTGAATCAACTCCTATGGATTTGTCTGCGAGCCAGATGCAGCCATCAAAAGAGCCACTTCTGGCTCCCGAGCCATAGGTTCCCTCCCCCTGCCCTATAGTGTTTGAAGCAGAGAGTAATAAGAAGAGGAAATACATGGTAGTGACTGCAAGCCACATAACTAGAGATTAAGGTGTTGGGGTGTCTCTTAGTCTAATAGCAGTCAGTGTGACGGCTGGGGTGGGAGGGATGGAGGGGCGCACCTTGGTGTCTCAGCCTTGGGTGCTGGAGGACCTTGTCCCGGCTTGGTCTCTGCATCAGCTTAGCTGCAAACTGTGGTCATTCCGTGTTCCTCTGTTCAGGCTTGTGATAACAATACACACTGACAGAGTAAGGTTCGGAGGTGCAATCTGTATTGACAGAAGGGATACCGAATGTATTGGCAAGGTTGGGACTGGAGCGATAGAAGATTTCGATTGACAGTATGTTTTATTAATAATAAAAATGGAGACAATTTCAAATCACTTAATTTATTAAAAAATATCTTTTGCTGTGCTGAAACACATTCATAAAGTTCTAAAAGTTTTGAGAACATGTAATACTATAGATTGTATGAAATAAACTTAACATATACAAGATCTCTGTGAAATTTAAGGAATTAAACAAATGTTATAATTCATGGAATAAATGCTGTGAGCCCATTCACACTATTGCACTGAAAACGATCAGTAATAAAAAGGCTGCAATTTTCAAGTGCGGTTTTGCTACAATGATTAAGCGAACTTTCAGATCTAGTGCATCATCGTGTCCCCAGCAAAGCACAGCCAGGCTATACAATGCAGTTACAGCGTACATGGTCTATGGATGGCAGCACCAACAATCTAGAAGAAACTGCACTGTCAGCATGGATAGGCTATGCACTGCTTGGGAAAAGATAAACATATGAATGGGAGCTAGACACTTGGGCCCATATGCCATTACGGTAACTTTTTCTCCAGAGTTTTCTCTAAGGTGATATTTTCAAAACTGTCAAAATTCCTTTTAAACCACCAGCAAGCAAGAAAAGACTCCAAATAATTTTGATAGTATTTTTTCACCTACTTTTTGCTACTTTTTTAGTTGCAAAGTGTTGAAAAGTTATTTTAGATAAATAGAGGATTAAAAATTCTCCTAGGAGAAAACTCAGGAGAAATACGGTAGTTAATTGCGATGGGCTTATGGGCTCATTTATGAAAACGGGAACTAATGCGAAGCTGTGGATAGCAAGCAATCAGGTTTCTAATTTCAAGGGGAAATAAAAAATAGCTGATTCTTTACTGTGGGTTAAAGTGTACCTGAGATGAATGGGAGGGAAGGATTTTTACTTGCCTGGGGCTTCCTCCAGCTCTGTTAGGCCTCTTTTCCACGGACTGTTGATAGGCAGTAAAATGCCTCTCAAACTCTCACAACTGCTCACTGCTGCCTGGTAACTGCTCGCTGCTGCCTGGTAACTGTTTGCTGAGGACACACCTCAGCAGTCCGTAGAAAAGAGGCCTAAGCTCACTTGCTGTCCTCCCAATCTCCTTGGTCAGCCCTGTAAAGTCTGCGACTGAGTTGCAGACTATTGCGCATGCGCAGTTTCTGCTGGCCACACCCCCAGACCGTGCTCCCATGCCCGGGAGTGTTCTATGCAGGCGCAGTTCGTTAAGACTAACTGCGCTTGCATTGAATGCTCCTGACCACAGGAGGGTGATGGAGAAAGCTCACAGCCAAGAACAGCACATGCTCAGGGAGCCGCACGGGCTACACAGCAGCACACCTGGGGGGATTGGAAAGACATCAAGGGAGCAGATTTAGTACAGGGGGCCTTTGCTCCAGATAGTCTCAGGTTTCCTTTAATGATGCATTAATGATTCTACTCCAGTTATCATAAATCAGCCTCATCATCCTTTGGGTGGTATGTGACAGAATGCATATTGTATCATTTCTGTTGTCCACCTTCTAAGCCTCAAATACATTATTGGCCAGGTCATGGGGAAGGCCTTCCACATATGGCAGGATGGACAATATCATACAATTGAATTAAAACTGCCAATTGTTTAAAATCACTGTTCATAAAATTCATCAAGGAGGGCAGTGAAGCTGGACAGTAAATGGAAACAGCATATATTGCACAATTAACTGTAGACTCTCTATAATTGATGAATCATTAGTATTGTGCAAGTGCTTAAAAAAAAAAGGCATAAAAACAAAACAACACTTAAAGGCCTAGTGCACACCAAAAACCGCTAGCAGATCCGCAAAATGCTAGCAGATTTTGAAACGCTTTTTCTTATTTTTCTGCAGCGTTTCAGCTAGCGTTTTGCGGTTTTGTGTAGCGGTTTTGGTATAGTAGATTTCATGTATTGTTACAGTAAAGCTGTTACTGAACAGCTACTGTAACAAAAACCGCCTGGCAAACTGCTCTGAAGTGCTGTTTTTCAGAGCGGTTTGCGGTTTTCCTATACTTAACATTGAGGCAGAAACGCATCCGCAATCCAAAATCTGCAGCAGCCCAGGAGTATGCGTTTCTGCAAAACGCCTCCCGCTCTGGTGTGCACCAGCCCATTGAAATACATTACCCTGGCGGATCCGCACCCGCAAGCAGATCGCAAACAGCAGCGGAAACGCTCCGGTGTGCACTAGGCCAAAGAGACTCTGTAACTAAAACAAATTCTCCCTCTGAGCGATACTTAACTAGGGAGGGGGGAAACCAAGGGTCCCAATGAGGTTTCCCAGTTTTCTGTAGTCTGGAGGAATCCAGTGCTGGCTCCCCCAAATCTTCCTTGATAATGCCTGACAAGTACTTTGCAGGAGCAACAACATTTACCTACCGCGATCTTACGCAGGTGCAGTAGCAGTTCTTAATTCGGGCTAAGGCAGAAATAGCCGAGCCTGATCGATCCGCTATACTGGGCAGGTGCAAAGGATTCGCGCCTGCGCAGTAGAGCGGATATGATCAGAAGAGCAGCTACTGTGCCTGCGCTAGACCACGGTGGGTAAATATTGATCTCGCCGCTGTTCAGGGGGTCGCAGCGCTGGATTGCCGGGACAGAGGAGGATGAAGGAAGCCTTGTTAGGATCCAGAGGCTTCCCCCTCCCGAGGTAAGTATCTCCCAGAGGGGTTTTTTTGTTTTTTTTTGGTTACCAGTTTTAAGTATCAGTGGTCTCTGCCTCCTTAAGGACCAGAGACCACTGGTACAAGAAACCGCCGGACACCGATAAATCGCCGCACATACCCACCACAACCGCCGTCCACGCCGCAAGCCACCCACTCGGCCGTCTCTTATGCCGGCAGAGCTCTGAGAGCCGGTCAGGAGCCGCTTTCATTGGCTCCTGACCGTGTGATTAATGTAAGCTAATGGGAGTTGCTTACATTTATCGACAGGGTCTGGAGCCAATGAAATCGGCTCTGATGTCAAAGAGACGGCAGGGTGAGTGAGCTGCGGCGAACATAAAGCGACAAGATCGTCAGAAGCGGCGAGAATGTGCGGCGGCGAAGTGAAATCTACTCCCGGCAGGTATTATGGGATCAAAACAGAGAGTAGATTTCAATCACCGCTGTCCGTAAGCGGTTAAGATTAATAATTGCACGACATCCCTCCTTAAAGCAGTGCTGAACTTTGAAAGTGAAACATAAGCCTGTGTTACTGCAAGGATTATTCACTCATTCACACTGCTACCAAGTTACAGATCTCCCCTGAACACCAGCAGGTCTCATTAGTGCCTCAATGCTTGCATGTGTGGGTTGTAAAGCCCCGCCCCTGCTCACATCATACAGTGCTTCGTGCTTCTGCACCAGCGAAGGAGATAGAGCAGAGATGGCCAACCTTGGCACTCCAGCTGTGGTGGAACTACAAGTCCCATGAGGCTTTGCAATACTCTGACAGCTCTAAGCATAACTCAGGGAGGCAGAGGCATGATGGGATTTGTAGTTTTGCCACAGCTGGAGTGCCAAGGTTAGCCATCACTGAGATAGAGTATGGCCAAATAGAATAGGAGGGTGAATGTGCTGCAGACTTCCTTGAATTCTATGCGGGCAATTACTTGGGGAAGATTTACAGGAGTGTGAATGAGAATGTGTACTAGTAACATAGACTTCCTCCTACTTCAAAGGTTCAAACTGAGAGTTCAGTATCACTTGAAAGTGTACATCCAAAGACAAAACAACCAAAGTTGTTTAGTTAATACCATTAACGACTAACTGTACCAGTTTTCCTTCCAAGCTTCTTCAGGCATGACACAGAACTGGATCAGAACCCTATGAAGCTATTCCTTACATGCACAAACATATATGGTTTCCTAGGTGTACACAGCAGCTTGAAACTTGATACAATTCATGCATTGCATCCACTATCAGCGCTTTTCTAAGCTCTTGCGATTTAAAAAGTTCTCGCTAATGAAAGGTATTTTTGGATTTCCAACAATCACTGGCACTTTCAAAAATGCTTTGCTAATGTAAGTCTATGGTGTTAACCCCCTGGAACGATTATGATTAGGGTTAAACACAATCGCAGGGTATTAAGCAGTTTGTGAGCATTTGGCTCAATACCTAAATCGCTGGGAAACGCAATTCAAATAGTTTTCACAAAGCACTAGTGCATTGCGATTTGTAGTGTGTCCTTTGTCAATTGACGAACATCCGAAATTTTTGACAGACATGCATGTGAAGGAAGGAGGCAGCCTGATGTTTCTAGCACAGCCGCTGGGAGTCTGTAACCGCAGCGCGTGCATGCGCAGAAGACATTACAGCATCTAGGGTTTTTTTCTTTCCATTCTCAAGTGGACGGGCATTGTGGACAGAAAAATTTATAGTACTTTGGACAGACTGTCTATCAAAAGATGGACGATTAGCAACACTGGCCTGGATCTAATAGCTGCATCAAATAATGAGAGTAAACACTATCAACTAATAAAAGGGTTAGTAGGCCAGGGGAAAGTAAAGGCTTGTACATGTTAAATAAAAGCCATTTGAAACATCCGGATGACAGATATCACTGTATCACCGTTACTGATTGTAAATGACAACATTAAGTGATAAGTGATTGATTATGTTGCTTATAAATGTGCTGAAATGTTATTTTTATTATTCAGGAGAAAAATAATTATTTTCGAAGAAGTTTGTTAATTGGGGCCATTGTGCAATTCCCCAGTGTGTACAAGGTCATTCAAACCACGTAGTTCTAGACTAGAGCATGCATGAATTTATCAAGTGAATTGTCACTTCCATGCAAAGTATTTTTACATAATCGTTTGGAATATTGATAAGTGTGGACAGGTGCAAGATGTAACAAAAGAAAAAAAAAAAAAAAAAAAAAGATCTACTTACCTGGGGCTTCCTCCAGCCCATCTGTCCCTCGTCACGGTGCCATTGTCCCGGGATCCCCTCAGTTGCAGATGCCTCGCCAGGTTGGCATCTTCTGCACCTGCGCGCCACTCACGTGGCCTGTCACCTGCGCAGACGCGGTACCTCTGGTTTCTCTTTGCCGCATGTTTGACCAGCGACACATGTGTATGGACCATCTAGATTAGAAGGTGTGAAAATTTGACAAGTTTGTATGTTTATGACTGCAGTCCTCAATCAAGTGTGTGACTGTCGGCTCCACACTTTTGGACTTAGTGACCGTCTCCTGATAGACTGTCTTTCCACATGCACAAGATAAACTGGTGGTGGAAAATAGATACTGTCAGGCAGATGTTGCTATGCCTCATAGTTTATCATAAATCCAGGTTTGATGTTCAGTCCATTCTCCACATTTCTAGATAATTACATAAATTTGTATTCCAATGTCCTCATTCATTACCCAACTTCAATCCCGCCCCTTAATACAGTAATCATTTAGTCTCTCATACTGTGGGCAGGTGTGTTGAAGTGCAGTACTACGGGGGCTTTCTGCATCTACCTGCCCATCTTCCAATGTGCAGCGGTGGGGCTTTAATGACTTAATTATCACTATCAAGTTGCTGTGCAAACCCAAAAAAATCATATGAAAATGTGTGCAAAATTTGGAATAGCTCTATACAGCTCTGAACCAGTTCTGCATCATGCCTGAAGAAGAAACAAAGTTTTGAAAGCTTGCAAGAACATCTTGTGCAGTTAGTCATTAAAGGTATTACCTAAATAGCTTCTCTTGTTATATCTTTGGATTTTCTCCAGCACCGGACCACATACAACTTGGTTCTAAAGTGTAACTGCAATTATATTTTTCAAATGCAAAACTGGGGACTGGTCAAAAATGCAAGATGTACGTAAGAGTGAATTTTAGCTCAGTCCATATTTACTCCTTCCCCTTGTTCAGTGATTTCCCTTGTTCAGTGATTCTGTTAAAAGGAAGCAGAGGTGAGACCTATGAAAGCTGCCATATTTATTTCATTTTAAACAATACCAGTTGCCTGACAGCCCTGCTGATCTTTCTGGTCAATAGGGTCTAAATCACACACTTGAAACTGAAACAAGCATCTAGCATTTGTCATAGACATCTGATCTGCATGCTTTTCAGCGTCCATGCCTTGAAGTATTAGATCCACAGGATCAGCATGACAGCCAGGGAATGTGCATGGTTTCAAAAGAAATTAACATGTCAGCTTCCATATCCTCCTCACCTCTGGTTCCCTTTAAAGAACTTAAAATACATCTAACCCAAGAGGCATATGAAGGTTGCCATATTTATTTCCTATAAAAACAATACTAGTTGCCTGGTAGTCAGACTTCGATCAAAAACATCTGTTCTGCATATTTGTTCACGGTCTATGGCTGAAAACATTAGAGGCAGAGGATCAGCAGGACAGCCAGATAATTTGCATTGCAAAGGAAATATACGTACGTCAGCCTCCATATTTCTCTCACTTCAGACAACTGATGTGAGAGGTATATGGAGGCTGCCATATTTATTTCCAGCCTACATGTCCCTCTCACTTCAGTTATCATTTTTCTCTAATTTTTAAAAGGTTGTGCAAGAATTTTGTAGGAGTAGATGCTCTCAACCAAACACTTCAAGTCATCTTCCTGTTTTCAGTGCAACCCAAAAACAAGTCCCTCCACTGCTGCAACTGTAGAAAATTAGTTCAATCACTGGAAGCAGATAGAAGACTCCTAGAGGGAAAGAGGGCAGCTGGTTTTTTCAAAGGTCTTACACAGCATTTTAGTACAGTCTGTAAAAAGAAAGGTCAATTTAAACTGTAGAACAACAATGAAAGTTACGAGCTGGGCTGCCGGCATTCACTGCATGTTCTCATGGGGATTGTAACTAGTAAAGTCATTGCATTATTGCTCCAGACCCGGTGTTACTGAAGCTAAAAATATAGAAATTGCAGTTAAACTTTAAAGGGAACCTGTCAGGACAGCTGTTATCCATGCCAAAAGAAAAGTGTAGTCAAGAACCTTGAAATGCAACAAAAGTAGATATCAGTTTTGTAATTACCCTGTACATATTTTTTCCTATGTATATTATTCATTTGCACTGTTTCAATGCATTATATATCCTATGTTTGGATTAGCTATCAAGAGCCACTAAGAGACCCTGAATAATATAGTATAGAGAGTATGTATGACACTCACAAACCAGGATTGCCCATTAAAGCTAGGTCACAACAGGAACCTCATTGACGGCCGCCCTCCAAACAGCAGCAAGTGGAAAACCGGCAGGTGCCTCAGCAATACTAAGGCATCAGAGGCACTCAAAGATAAATTAACTAAAAAGGAGTGTACATCAAAGGAACTTACCTCCTTCTGGATGACATACCTTACTGCAAAGAAAATGTATGTATAAAAGCACCAAAAAAACCTTATGTGTGACAAATTTTCCATTCCATAAAGGAAGCGGTCGCCATGTGGTTCCTTGAAGGACTACAGCAGCCTCTATCCATGGATGTAGGCCTGGGCTATGACAGATAACAGCTGTCCTTGCAGATTCCCTATAAGTGCAAACATTGTCAGCTAAGGCTTTCAAACGCGGCCACACCAAGACAGACGTGTGCTGAAACTGGCACTAGCTTTTCAAGGCCGTGGCTGGATGTAACTGTCCATCTGTGCATGTCCTCTTCAGCGGTGGCTCTCCAGACTCATCCAGATCTTCTTTCTATGAGCAGACAAGTGCAGTGAGCATCACCTGGCCTGGGCAACATCTAATGTAAGCATACTATTCACATACCATACAGTAATGATTTAATGTAAAAGCGGCAATCACTTCTAGTTTTTAGTTAAAATCTGACAGAACCGACAGGTTTTGGGCCAGTCCATCTCCTCATGGGGGATTCTCAGGGTTTACTTTGTTTTCAACAGCATTTCCTGAACAGCAGTTGCAAAGTCTAACTGACAAAATAGTGTGTAAATAAATAGGGAGGCCAACTGGTATCTTACTATTCTGGCAGTTAAACTGCTGTTCAGGAAATGCAGTTGAAAACAAAGAAAACCCTGAGAATCCCCCATGATGGGACTGACCCAAAACCTGTCGGTTCTGTCAGATTTTAACTACCCACTTTTTTCGCGATAGTGGTCAAAAGGACAAGGGCTGGCAAGTTCTTGATCTTCAAAGGGCATGTTTAATCCTTGGATTGAAACTACAGGGAAAACTTTTTAGCTTGGAAAAAAAGTACATTCCACTGTGTCAGGCCATGAAGTAGTAATTAAGATGGGGTACAGAGAGCAATAAAAAAACAAAAAAAGTTTCAGCTACCTTTTTCACTTGCCTAATATTTGATTTTGAGTACCGTATTTAACAGGCACCAAACAGCATACTTAACATAAGCTGCACTTCAGCTTGCACCCTAAAGGTTTTAATATCACTTTCCTGAATTACAGAATTCTAACATCAGGGGTGGTTTAAGATCTGATGTTGGCATTAGAATTAATTTGCTTTAAAGCCCATTTACAGGTTTGGGTTTTGTTTTGTTTTGTTTTTTAAACTTTGAGCATCCCAGCAGTAGGGCAGACCTTCCTCCCAAATCCTCTCCCCCCATACTCACAAGACCAGGAAGTTTCAGCATTCATGTCACAGTGGGTTTTCTGCTCAGGTCCCTGTCAGCTACTGGAGCTGAAGGTGAAGACTGAATATCTGTATGGTGGGATGCTGAGTGCACAGTCATTAGGGAAAGGAGGGGTGAGAATTGGCATTGATCAGAGTGACCCTGTAGTGAGTCTATGAATCCACATTTATACTGTATCCTAAAACAGAAGCATTTCTAGGACACCTAAAGTGAGTTGGATATGGATGCTGCCATATTTTTTTCTCTTTACCCCCTTGCGGTATGATTATTTCAGGATTTTAGGGTCTTTTTAAAACCTTTCAGACCCCAAAATCAGAAAAAAAAAAATCATGCTGCCAGAATGCCTGCAGCAGCCCCTGCTCTGACTCCAGCGCTGCATTTTTACCTCTGTCCTCCGGGTGGCGCTGTAACTCTGTGGTGAGATTAGTGAGGGCGATCTCAGCAGAGTGATTCAGAGCCTCAGTGGACAGGAAGGAGAACGGCTACCAACGTACGGATCCTCCGGGAGGTGAGTAAAAACGCCCGATATACTCTGCATAGAGCTCCCGGCAGCTAGCCCAAGCATAGCTCGGGATTACCACCAGGGAGGTTAAACAAGATCAGTTGCCTGGCAGTCCTGCTGATCTTTCATTCACCAGTAATCATCCCATATACTGGCGCTCTCTGTCCAGAGATTATAATGTATCCATCAACACACAAAATCTTCAAGACGTGTTTGCACCTTTAAATATAAAAGCATTAAAAAAAAGACACATCATAGTGCAGGATGCCTCTATATTGCTTGACACCTATGTGCTCCCAAATACCGCACACTATTTGCACCACCAGTGCCAGCAAACACTTCCACTAGGGAAAGAGGTTCACACACCCCCCTTTGAGTCCCCGCTCACCAGATGGTCTCTTAACTTTGCATATCTCTCAACGTCGTATCTTGTATCAGTACACGTACACCTCACAAAGATAAAAACCTTATCATGTGTAAAACCAATTTAATAGGAAGCTTCTCGCTTAAAATATATGCGTACATTAAAATCTCTTGAAAAAAGCCCATAACAGTCACCGTTGCCTCCAGGAATTGTTCCGGTCTCGGCTGCGTGTGCTCTTAGTTCCTTATTCAGCGCGTCTCTCTAGGCTCCGCCCTACCGGTTTCGTCATCAATAATGACTTATCAGGGGCTAGGGAGCATGCGCTGAAACTTGTGTTATGTAGCTGGAGTCCGTCCAGCCAACCACGCCCCCCCCCACCTATTGGCTAAACCACTTCTATCATCCATTACTATAGCCAAGTCCGGATCTTTTCCTCGGGTTCACAAATCATAATCCTTAATTTATATACCCCCACCAAGTATGAGATACCTCGTATAAATGAATTGTACCGGTTTCTTTCTTTTACTGCAAAAAAATCAGTTTACCATCGTTGCGCGACGCCCGTCCGTCTAAGCGATACCGCGCATGCGTTTGAAGTCTATTACTTTACCGTGCAACCACTATTAGTGGCGCATTTACCGCCTTACTTGTATTAACACCGCCTTTTGTATATGTTCCAGTGCGACCTTATGATCTTATGATACTGTGTTTTAATCCAACACATTTTTGACTGTATTTTATTAATATCCGCAATCTTACATAATTACATTTTTTATATAGTAGAGACCCTATCCGATTACACGTCGTGGGTCTAGGGTTAACCCAAAAACTGCATGTTTTTGCATTATGATGCCACCATTATTCATTTGTACATTTAAACGTATTATGTATTACCTATGTGTGCATTCATTTAAATTAAGTGCATTTATACCTTCACCATATTATATTCCATCTCTTATTAACGTTGTTACATCATAACTTACATATATATAACCACCATTAGCAATATTTCAAATATAAACCCCCATACCGTGCATACTAATTCTCGTGATCACAATTGGGAGGATTTGAGAATTGAAGTAATCTGAGAATTTGTTACATTTAATAAGCGAGAATTAGTATGCACGGTATGGGGGTTTATATTTGAAATATTACTAATGGTGGTTATATATATGTAAGTTATGATGTAACAACGTTAATAAGAGATGGAATATAATATGCTGTGATGAATATGGTGAAGGTATAAATGCACTTAATTTAAATGAATGCACACATAGGTAATACATAATACGTTTAAATGTACAAATGAATAATGGTGGCATCATAATGCAAAAACATGCAGTTTTTGGGTTAACCCTAGACCCACGACGTGTAATCGGATAGGGTCTCTACTATATAAAAAATGTAATTATGTAAGATTGCGGATATTAATAAAATACAGTCAAAAATGTGTTGGATTAAAACACAGTATCATAAGATCATAAGGTCGCACTGGAACATATACAAAAGGCGGTGTTAATACAAGTAAGGCGGTAAATGCGCCACTAATAGTGGTTGCACGGTAAAGTAATAGACTGCAAACACATGCGCGGTATCGCTTAGACGGACGGGCGGCGCGCAACGATGGTAAACGGATGTTTTTGCAGTAAAAGAAAGAAACAGGTACAATTCCTTTATACGAGGTATCTCATACTTGGTGGGGGTATATAAATTAAGGATTATGATTTGTGAACCCGAGGAAAAGATCTGGACTTGGCTATAGTAATGGATGATAGAAGCGGTTTAGCCAATAGGTGGGAGGGGGGCGTGGTTGGCTGGACGGACTCCAGCTACATAACACAAGTTTCAGCGCATGCTCCCTAGCCCCTGATGAGTCATTATTGATGACGAAAACGGTAGGGCGGAGCATAGAGAGACGCGCTGAATAAGGAACTAAGAGCACACGCAGCCGAGACCGGAACAATTCCTGGAGGCAACGGTGACTATGTTATGGGCTTTTTTCAAGAGATTTTAATGTACGCATATAATTTTAAGCGAGAAGCTTCCTATTAAATTGATTTTACACATAAGGTTTTTATCTTTGTGAGGTGTACGTGTACTGATACAAGATACGACGTTGAGAGATATGCAAAGTTAAAGAGACCATCTGGTGAGCGGGGACTCAAAGGGGGGGGTGTGAACCTCTTTCCCTAGTGGAAGTGTTTGCCGGCACTGGTGGTGCAAATAGTGTGCGGTATTTGGGAGCACATAGGTGTCAAGCAATATAGAGGCATCCTGCACTATGATGTGTCTTTTTTATGTTTTTATATTTTAAGGTGCAAACACGTCTTGAAGATTTTGTGTGTTGATGGATACATTATAATCTCTGGACAGAGAGCGCCAGTATATGGGATGTTTACTGAGATATAACCAGAGGAGGTTGTAATACTGGAGCGCACCACCTAAAAACGGTTGCAGTAAGACAGTAGTTGTGAACAGAATTTATAGTCAACTGATTTCAAAGAACGTACCCTAAGCGCGGCTTATAAACTTACCTGTTGAATAACATTCACCAGTAATATCAAGCATCTGATATGCATACTTCTTCAGGGTATACGGCTAAAGTATTAAATGAAACCGGAGATGAATAAATGGAAAACGTTTACACTTACCTGGCGCTTCCTCCAGCCTCCTTCAGGCCGTGGGCTCTATCGCCATCTCTCTGGGCCTCTTCTGTCCCGTTGGTGGATTGCTTGGTACTTTGCCATAGTGACGCAGACGCAAAATGCTCCTGGCTATGGAAGTGAGATGGTTGTGTGCGCGAGGCTGATAGAAGTACCAAGCCATCCAGTGAGGGACTGAAGCTGCCTGAAGGGCCGACGAGGAAGCCCCAGGTAAGTATGTTTTCCATTTATTTATCTCAGGTACACTTTGAGGGCAGAGGATCAGCAGTCAGGCAATGTGCATTGTTTAAAAGGAAATTAATATGTCAGGCTCCATATCCCTCTCATTTCTAGTTTACAAAACCCTTCCGTTTTAGGATACACCATAACTGTTGCTTCATTTGAATAGACTCAATACAAGGTAACTTTAAGCCCACTGTGATTGTAAAATATCAGAATTTGAAGCACTACTGTAATGTTCAGCACTAACAGATACCTTAGCTGCAGAAAGAGCAGGTTCCTCCTTGGTCAAGGTGGGTGGTTCATCAGCTACCTCAGCAACAGATTGCTCTGGAAAAAAAAATATTATAGATCATAAATAACAGCAGCACGTCAGGTCTTCCTCTTATCTGATTCAGCATAGCGTCAGTGGTAACTGGTCACTTGTACAATCTCAAAAATGGATACTGAGCAGTTTCCTGCAGATTTCAGCACATTCAATGTGCACTATTAAACAAGGTCACTGGGTAGCAGGTTTGGATGGCATAACCACTATCCTATACAGTAAATATGGGGAAGATGTTCTACTGCCTGATGTGAGCACCCATTACCTTGCCCTATTACTTCTGATGATGTGCCAGGTGATGTGAAATGGCCATTAGGCTGGAGGCACACTGACCATTGCTACACTGACTGGAGTGTGACCATTGAGGTATTAAATGTTCATTTATTCTCTGATGCCCACTGCGGATACCTGTTCTACCTCAGTGGAATTCATTGGGAAAAGAGCAATGACCAGGAGAAGATGCTAAGAGTAATATCGGACTCAAAGTCTTCATGTATTCCAGGAGGAGGAGCATTAGGTAAAAGAGGAAGACCTGTCATCGTGCCACACAGGTACATAAAGTAAATACAGCCCTCCCTCACTGAATGTAAAGGATTTTTACATGGGAATAAATTGATCAACAACTCAAGGATATTTGTGACATTTTATTAAGAACTGCTTGCATGAAGTTTTAAGTGCCATACTGATAATTTAAAATTAAGACTAATTAATATTAAAATTTTTAATATTCCTTTTGAGACACATGACGCAGATTAGCTCAAACCTTCCATTTAGTTTACGCCACAAAACTACCCACAATTTAGCACTCTGGGTATAGGGATACTCTGTATTACATAGGTGTTGCACTCATGTTACAATGCATTTGTAACTTTATGGGGAATTCATACTTGCTCACTGTAGATATACACTCCAGGTTTCCGATTAGTCATGCTACCCAATAGCTATGTACTGCTGAGCACCCGCTTTCCTAGAAGTCTAGGGCTCGCTAGCGTGCATCTTTACACACACATGACCTCCTGATAAGTAGTAGGCACTAACATCTATTATTGTAAGCAGGGTCAGTAATTTACTATCGGATCTGTGTAAAAATTACACGCAAAGGTTGGCTTGTAGCACTGTCAGGTGGGATGGGATGTGGGTAGGACGAGATCAGCACTTCAAGGTGGCTTCTTCCACAGGATTGACACTCTGGGCCCACAAGAAGGTGACACAAATTTAAAGAGGAGCTGTTAGGTATAAGGTCTCAGAGAAAATAAACACATATATCAGTAGCTAAAGATTGGCTGTACTTACATTACATATGCATTTCACTGTCCACGTTTGTACTTCACATAATTTTTATATAGTATTTGCAAAGAATGATGCTCCTGACAGCTCATGGCAGGTTCCATGTTTGTCTGTCTCCTATGAAGCCAAATGTGTCGTCATGTCCTGCCTGCTTCCTGATGATTCCACTCTCACAAACGCTGGTAATGAATAACACTACTGTGCAGTGAATATTAATTAGCCATGTGGCTAGGAACAATAGCGGACTACTGCAGTGTACTCTGCCCGAGATTTATTAGTGCTGTGAGCTAGACTGTTACATGCTGTTGAAACTTGAGCCTCACTAGCAGCCAGGGGAGGGCCCCAGAATGCTTTGCAGTATCTGTTATTCGGCTTGCGTCCTCCTTAGGAGCCTGGGAATACGGAGCCTTGCTGTCAGCAAACATCTAAAGTAAGAGAGATTTTTAACTGCAGTATTGCCTTTTTGGCTTTCTTCTAAACTGTTTATCACAGGAGAATAGAGGTTTAAATTAGCTTTTGCAGCCTGACAGTTACTCTTTAAGGTTCAGTTCCCACTTGCAACGGGTCCATTCCGTTCGAAACAGAGTTCTGTGTCTGCTTTGCTTGTTCCTCTGGTTCGTGTCCAGAGCTGGTATGTTTCTACCATAAGGCTCTATGAGACATGCATCTGCTATCTATTAAAATAGTAAGTGAAAGCACAAACTATTTTTAACATTAGATTTGTTTGCATGTCTGTCACACAAAAGGTACCGAACAGGTATGTTTTTTTATTTATTTATTTATTTTTTTACAAGTGGGAACCGATCCTTAGTGAACTACTGTTATTTGCACTGCTATCTTGCCAAAATAGGCAATGGGCACTGTATAATGATATGATTTTTTGCATTTCCTCTTTTTTTCCCTCTCCTTTGATATCATTTCTTCTATTATGATGGTATAAGATGTTTTTAAATGCACTGTGATTAGGAGATTACCTTTTATAAATGGGACTCAGCTGCTAGTTTTAACTAAGGTGGGCGGAACAATGTGGGTAGTAGTAGTAGTACCCACCCACTCAAATATATAGTGGCACCTGCAATCTTTTAGCTATGATTAAGGAGTCAATCTCACTCTGATACGCATGAGCTTTTTTGTTTATATATTCTTGTCCACAGTTTGCACAAATAAAGTTTGGATGTTTTTATTGACACCTGTGAAGTGGAACATTCTTGTTGTAAAATCTTGCCTGGTTTTGGTGACAGCTCCGGGGTTTTGTAGGTGGTTGCAACTGACCTTTTTGCCATTAGACCGTATAATGATTGCCTTTCAATTCAGCGGTGCAACTGGTCTTGGTCTCAAACCTGTGGCTCCCTGAATATAAGCTGGATTGTTTGAGAAGAATGGCCTGCAGATACTTGTGTAAACCTCCATATTACTCTCACTGTGAGTTTACCTGAAGACACGCTGACCCAGAATCAGCAGGATTCTATGTAGTGGACCAAAAGTAACCAAAAAAAATCCACACTTTAAAAATGTGTAAAATTCAATAACATTTTTGAAACACAAAAAAACATCCACAATGTATACACATTTATATGAATTCGTTTCAGTGCTGGCCAACCATCTGATGCTAAGACAAGACAGCAGTGTGATCCAGCTACCCCCTCCAGGTGTCTATTCACATGCCAGATCACATCCTTACCATTCAGGCTCTCCTGTCCTAGGGTTGGGGGCTGAGAGTCAGATGTGTGCACTGGGCTGGGGGACTCACTATGTGGGGGGCTTGGGCTGGAGTTGCTGCTTTCTACCTTTGGCTGATACACGTCAGAAAGGAAGCTTTGGTTACTGGTCTCATCTGTAAGAAAATGACACTCCATGAGTAAATCCATATCGACATAGCGTACATACGTATACAAAGTGGGATAATAACAGCAACAATAATCAGAATGTTATCTTAACAGTATTGTAACAGATTGCTATTTTTTCTAAAGTGGACCTCCACTGTAAATTTTAAGGTGAAAAGGATCCAGAGTAACAATGACCGTTGCCCCATTTTTTTCCCAATGCAGCAGACTACTTTATTGAGCAGCAGGAAAGAATTGTGGCAGCTCTGGAATGCAACATACAGTGGCTGACACTGCACTACTCCTCTCTTCACCTCTCCTCTCTGAGATAGGCTGGCTCACTGGCATATGTAGAAGCAGAGTACCCCTCAGACTACACTATAAGGCTCCTCCCACCCACAGATGACACTATTGCCTAGCAGTTGCCTAGCATGGCTAACCAACAAAACCTAGATTTTATGGAGAAAGTGGTCAGTTTTTAGCCATTTTTTTTCTGCTACTCCATTTTAGGTCTTTAGGTTTTTTACACTGTCGGTCCACTTTAACAGGACAAGTGAGGTCATCCAATCCCACAAAACAACATGTCGCACCAACACTGTAACTGAATGCAGTTATTGTAGGTAATAGTTGTAGGTATAATACCATGGAACAACATTTTCATGCCAAAAGACCCCTTCTTAAAGAGACACTGAAGCGAAAAAAAAATTATGATATTATGATTTGTATGTGTAGTACAGCTAAGAAATAAAACATTAAGATCAGATACATCAGTCTAATTGTTTCCAGTACAGGAAGATTTAAGAAACTCCAGTTGTTATCTCTATACAAAAAAGCCATTAAGCTCTACGACTTTCAAAGTCGTGGAGAGGGCTGTTTTCTGACTTTTATTATCTCAACTGTTAGTTCATTTTTTACTTTTCATCTGCCAGAGGAGAGGTCATTAGTTCACAGACTGCTCTGAAAGAATCAATTTGAATGCTGAGTGTTGTGTAATCTGCACATATTAGAGAAAGATGCAATGTTAGAAAAAACACTATATACCTGAAAATAAAAATATGAGAATATTTTCTTTGCTGCTAATCTTCTAGTAATTATTCATAGTACATAACCAATTCATTATATCATTTATTTTTTTTCGCTTCAGTGTCTCTTTAAAACCATTAGTGACCAACAGAGATGACCAATCCATTCTACATAACTTGTCCTTTAGGAGAATTCATGAAAAAACCCCTGTTTTAATGATCTGATCAGGTGACTCATTTCATGAACATGCGATCACGTCTCACTTCTGCTTCCTTTTTGCAAGAAGCAGATAGGAATCACGATCAGATGATTGTGACCAGCCATTCAAAGACTTACAAATCAAATCAGCAACATGATCCATTCACTCTCATCAAGCAGAATTTAGGTGGAATAAATGGATGATCTTAAGTGACCAACCACCTGTTACTTGATAAGGGGTCCTATGTGACCCCAAAACAAAGCTGCTTCAGTACTGTGACAACGTTATGTCTCGTGTAAATAAACACTTGTTTCTGCTAATGAAAAGGGTGGACATTTTTTAATTGAATGTTATCAGAATTACCCATTTTAATTTGCAGTCAGCTATGAGTTTCTAACACTAGGAAACGAAGCAGCTAAAAAACAAAAAAAACAACTAAAATTTAGCAGACAATTAACCGTGGCTACCAATAGTGGTCTGCATCCATTTTCCTCGTGGGGTGTGTGTTAATGTTAGGCAGCACTGGGGGGGGGGGGGGGGGGGGGGGGGGGCGCGGTTGTTAGTTGCCTGCCGGGAGGGTGTTATTCGTTGCCCAGTAGGGGATGGGACTGTGTGAGAGTAGGCAGGGGTTAGGTCATAGTGGAATATTGGCAAATATTACCGATATTTCACTATATCAATTTAGAATATTGGTAAATTTACAGATATTCTGCTACCACTATTTTATGTACCCTTACCCGATTTTTTTTTTTTTACAGTTTATACCACGCCCAAATTAGCGTGTGGCGTTTTCAAATGTACGCCCAGGAAAAGCTCAATTTTCACTTATCTGAAACCAAGAAGTATACTCTGGAAAAAGTGAGAAATAACACGTCACATATTTACAAACAAAATTGTGCAGTGAATCGCAAGTGACAAGGTGCCAGTTCACTTCAGGGCACATAAAGAAGCTTGTGCTCGACACACCAGTCATCTCCCACCACCCTGCAGTGGAGACCTAGCCACTGGCTAATGACAGAGTGGGAGGAGCTCTGCTCTGTCAAAACACTACACAACAGATTTGACATGCACTTTGATACGCATCAGTAAAGAATTTCTTTCTTTCCAAGTGTTGTGGTGTGTAGTCAAGTGAAGCAGAATTTATCCTGGCTTTGTAACCTGTTCTGTTACAAATGTCCATTTCCCCCAGAACTCCGGCAATTCATAAAAAGACACTCTTGATATAGCAAACAACTGCAGTTTGTATACAATCAAGAAAGAAAAGGGATGATTCTTACCCTGAAATTCCAGCAGGAGAGAGGAGTTAGAAGCGGATGTGCTGCCCAGAGCATTGCTTCCTTTTACTTTGTCTTTCTGCATAAGAAATGAAGGATTCAATCCACATGTATGTATAAAAGTAGGAACTGTACTGAGGGGTAAATGCATAGCAAATATCACAATATCACATTTGGGGTGGCAGGCTTATGTCACTGGGTTGTGCAGAATGCAGCATGTGTGCCCCCACAGTTACGTGGTATGTGTCACTGTGAATGCTAGCCTGTAAGACAACTCTACCCAATACAACAATAAAGGCACATTTATAAGCACTACACAAAAAAGCTATCATTACCATTCAAAACTGCATACATAGAATAATCCTTATTTATACATGTACTGAGATATATTTACATAACTTTACTAGGACTACCCCAAAATCCCTAGCTAACTCTACCTTATCTTAAAACAAGCAACACAGTATTTTTTTTCAGCACACTGGAGATGCTCTTTAAATAATACCTGAACTGACATGTGACATGATGAGATAAATATACATATAGTCTTACTAAGAAATTGTCTGGAGTCTGTTTTCCTTTACATCATGTTAAAAAAAACTAGAGCTGTGATCTATGTATCGTAAATGAGGTTGTCAAACAGCTCTCTGCTACTAATCACTTGAGATGCTAGCACTCACTTAGTAATAGTGGATAGACCACTGTTACTAAGCGAGTTCAGTGATTGGCCAAGTGACAGCGCTGTGGTCCCATCAGACCCAGTAACTATGCAGGCAGCCATGATTGGCAGGTCTGCACATCACTCAGCAGCAAGCAGCAGCCATGATGGGAGCCTCTCTCCTTTGGCTCTTCGTGTTAAGGATCCTCAGCCTGCCCAATCCACAGCTTGCCCGATGCTGCCCTCAGCCTGATCAGCTGTGACTGTTGGCAGCAGCCCTACGCAGATTGGTCTGAATTGTATTATTCGGACCATAAGACGCTATAGTAGACCATAAGACGCCATTAGCCAAAGACTGCTAAACTTGCTTCTTAAATTAGGCGATGGGTGCATCGCCTAATCCACCCAACCCCACGGTGGTAAAGAACTTGCTTCAGCAATATAATCGCCCAGCGAGTTCTTTACACCCTATCCTACTTTATTCATGCTGCCAGGAAGCGATACTTCCCATCAGACATGGGCATTAGTTTCGACCTGCAAATAGCAGGTTTAAACATGCTAACGCATGTGTTGCGCCGCTGCAACTGGGGATGGACCAATGGGGAGCCCCAGCGGAAGCTTCAAAGATGCTTTGCCAGGCTATGAAATACAGTAATTACAGCTAGAGATTGTGAGAAAACGCGGAAAAGTTGCCGCGTCTGTCAAGAGCAAGGCGGCTGACTCCGTGTCCAGCGCGGCGGTTTGCACGCATAGACACGTGTCTGGTAGTATGGTGGAATGCGGAAAGGCCGCCGCATGTCCTGACAGCAAAGCGGCCGTTTCTGCGTCCAACGCGGCGGTTTGCATGCAGTGGCGTGCGCTTGGTGTGGCTGGGTCTGTTAGTGCACATAGGCAGATGGAAGAGCTACGCGCACGCGGGCCTGAACTCAGGACCTTTATACCAGCAGGGGAAGTGTCAGCTGATCAGGAAGATCAGCTGATTCCTGCAGGACTCATGATTGGCTGAGTGGCTCGGGCGGGGCAGCAGAGTTCAGCTACTCTGGGCTTGATTCACAAAAGAGTGCTAAGTGTTAGCACGGCCGTTTTCGCGTGAATTTTCGCATTGCGCGCGATCACGAATTTTCCCGTAAAACGCTAACGGTTTCGCGCGCAAACGCGAATTTTCGCGCGAAAACGATATCGATTTCGCGGTGAAATTCGCGTTTGCGCGCGAAAACGTTATCGTTTCGCATGAAAACGGCCATGTTAACACTTAGCACTCTTTTGTGAATCAAGCCCTATATATTCTGCTGCTTGTCAGTTGCTGGTTGTCTGTCATTGCAAACACTTTGTGGAAGCATTCAGACCATAGTCAGATCCTAAGGCCAGAAACCCACTGGGAGCGCTTTGTAAGCGTGAGTGATTTGAAAAAGCTCTTGGTAATGCAATGCTATGGGGGATTTTTATAAAATCACATCACTCAAGTGGGATCACACCCATAGCATTACATTAGCTAGAGCTTTTCAAATCACAAAGCGCTCAGAAAAGCTCTCCTAGTGGGTTTCTAGCCTTACAGTGTGTTTGAACCAAGAGGACTTGGGAATTCACACTGAGTCAGATTACCTTGTACTGTTTATTTCTTAGACCAGTTCCAGGGTGTTGAGATCAAGGCCCTCACACCCAGACTAGGAATACTGTATATCTTCTGTGTATTCTCTAGCATAGTTCCAGGGTGTTGAGATCAAGGCCCTCACACCCAAGATTAGGGAACTGTATTGTCTTTGTGTTATATTCCAGACTAGTTCCAGGGTGTTGATGATCACGGAACTCACACCCAAGACTAGGGAATTGTATTATTATTTATGTTATACTCCAGACTAGTTCCAGGGTGTTGATGATCACGGAACTCACACCCAAGACTAGGGAATTGTATTATCATTTATGTTATGCTCCAGACTAGTTCCGGGGTGTTGTGACTACGGACCTCACACCTCAGACTAGTATTGCTATTACTGTGTTACGTTAGCCCAGTTCAGGGCAATTCCTTGCATATTAGCAGGAGGGCTTCCTGCACCCAGTCTCGGTCCCTCGCCCAGGGGTCCACAGGCTACAGGAATATCACCCACTGTCAGGGGTGAATTCCTCAGGAGTCTTAGGCTGCCAGCACCTCTGGTGGTCCCCACTCAGAGTTGTTACTGTTACACCAAACACTTACACTCTCTCAGGTGTCTAGAGGTTAGACATATTTGATTATTGACGATTCCGTAGATCCTCAATAATCGGGTATATCTGTATTCTTGGGGATACTGTGGATCGCCAAGGATCAGATTCTCTCGATCGTTACAGAGATAATATAATTACAGCGTCAGCACTTGCCACGGGAGGTGGCGGATGCCTAGCAGGGTAAGTAAATTGATACGGGGTGACCAGTGCAACTCGGGTGGGGTGGGGGGGGGGGGGTCGGGGGCTTCAGCGATGTGCGCCGGCCCCACGAGAAAGGACACCCCTAGACGCAGCGGCGGCAGGTGGTGGTGGATGTTCGGTGGGCTTGCGCATCTCTGGGGAGCGAGGCTGTGGTGCTAAAGGACAGCACCACAACGTAAAACCTCACTCCCCATCGCCCGGGATATGGAGGTACCGCTCAGGCTTTCGCCTCTTGCTTTCACCTGAGTAATGCTCCCAAACAATTGTCCATCGCATGAGTGAAACCGGCAATAAAAGTTTACTTTAGGGGACCAAGAAGGAAACCTCAAAGAAAAATCTAGTTAACATGATTGGGAGGATAGCACCCTCTCGAACTGCTAGGTTTCCAATAGGTTGTAGTAAACTACGGCCACACTATTCAGCCAATCAGAACACTTTGTGCTGTAAGAGGGTATTGTGATTGGAGTTTTTCTTCTGGGTGCTCTAAAGTAGACTAGCGTCGAGGGATCAGCAGGATGGCCAGGCAATGTGTATTATTTAAAAAAAAAAAAAAAAAATCAGCCTCCATGTTCCTCTCAATTCAAGTTCACTTTAAAACCGAGACTATAGGGCTGAATGATGAAGTAAGCCAGCCATACTTTTAGAGCCTTAAATGCCTCTTACAAGTGTTTATTTACCTCTTTGTGGATACCCCTTATATCGCTTCTGGCCAGCTTATTTGTAATCCTGGTGTATTGACAGAGCTACACTGTTATGTGTTACAAGGTAATAACTCTTCCCATGGCAACAAAAATACTTGGGTCCAGATAGAGCTATGATAGAGATATGAGGTAGGCAGCCTCTGTATCGGACAGTGCTGCAAAACCATTACAGTGGAAATCTAACGTATAGCACATCCTGAGGAATTTAGGGCCATGATTTGTTTTACCTCATGCCACTCTTCCTGTTCTCATACCCGCAGTTTCAGCTCCTATGGCAACATGGCCAGTTTGAGGGGCGGTGTCATAGGTATGCAAGTGTAGACCTCTATAAAAAATTAGGCATAATCCCTCTTCCTGTGTTCCTTTCGTCTTCCTCTTGGCTGATTGGTGCAGTAGTGGAGGCAATTTCCAAGCTATGGTTAGCACCAGGAAGCCACAGCCAATGTTTAACCAGCTAAATGGTATGCATGCGTGTGTGATGGCTAAACAGTAATGTTGCAAACTGCAGCACTAAAATGTTAGTTTTCAACAAAAATTATTATGATCATTTCTTATAAGCATTCCTAGAGTCATACTTAAAATATACCTGAGACAAAATAAAGACCAGCATTTATACTTACCTGGGGCTCCCTTCAGCCTCCTGTAGGCCATAGGCTCCCTGCAGTCAGCTCTGGTAAATTTCTCAGTCATGCTCCGCTGCAGATGCATGGTCCCAGCCACGGGCAATGCCCGAATGCACAGCAGTCTTTGCGAACTGTGTAGAACGCTCCAGGCCAATGGGAACGCGCACATGTAGAATGGAGCGTGACTGAGGATGATTGTGGAATTCACCAGAGCTGATTGTGGGACAACGGAGAAGCCTAAGAGGCCGGTGAGGGAGCCCACGGCCTACAGAGGGCTGGAGGAAGACCCAGGTAACTATAAATGCTGGTCTTTATATTTTTTCTCAGGTTTACTTCAGTTTTGATACTTTAGGTCTCTATTCATTCCTTCATTTTTATAAGGCTCTAGACATGACTAGGGATGGTCAATGAGGTGCAAATCATTTGATACAAAATTATGCAGATATTGCATGCAAATTTATTCAACTTGAAATTGGACCAACTGAATTTCACATTAGCAGAATTAAGCATCCTTAAAGGGGTTCTGTGGAGGGGGTTAAAAAGACAAGATCCGACACTTACCTGGGGCTTCTATCGGCCCCCTGTAGCTGTCATGTCCCGCACCGTTCTCTTCCAATCCTCTGTCCCCCCCCCCCCCCCCCATCAGTCCCTGTGTAATTCGTCATGTAATCCAACTGCGGCTGTGCAGCCATGGCCACGCGTGTGCTCGCTCCCGTACGCGTTATTAGGAGCTTATTGTGCAGTACAAGAAAACTTTGTACTGCGCCATAAGCTCCCGATGGCGCACGCGGGAGCGAGCATTATTTGAGGAACCGAAGATTGTAGGACGGTGTGGGACATTACAGCTGCAGGGGGGGCCGATAGAAGCCCCAGGTAAGTCTCAGATTTTGTCTTTTAATCCCCTCCACAGAACCCCTTTAAACAAAACAATACATGTTATACTGAAGCAAAAATTGCAATGATTTTGTTTACACATTCATTGCTTCCATTTGTAATATGTAATATACATACATCTCTTCCATCAATAACAGGCACCCACTTAAAAATCCGCAAAGAGGTGTCCCCAACTGTCACCCATTTCTTCTCCCTGCAGGGAATAAAATACAAATCATAAAGCGAAATGAAACCCAGCATTTCTACTTTTCTCTAATAGATTATTTACAGCATGTTATATACAACTAGCATTTTCTTTTACTAGAACTGCATTCAAAGGGTTAACACAAGCCTTAAGGCCCATACACACGTCGGATTTTTGCGAACGACCCGTCGTTTGAACGTTCCGTCATTCGCACGTCAAATCCGGCGTGTGTACAGACTATCGTTCGGGTGATAAGACTGCTGAAAACCAGTCTTATCACCCGAACGATAGTCTGTACACACGCCGGATTTGACGTGCGAACGACTGAACGTTCAAACGACGGGTCGTTCGCAAAAATCCGACGTGTGTATGGGCCTTTAGAAGCTTCCCTGCCAGCAGAGCTGGCCACTTCTGAACTTGTAGATAATGTTATCTTGTGTTTAATTGTATCAAATGAGGAATGTAAACAAAGCCTTCTCTGACACTGCCATATCTCCTAAAGACAGTGAGACAATCAGAAAGCATGTATGCTTAAGTTAGATGATGAATAAAGCAGTTATGAATAAAATGCAAAGTCAGCTCTCAGAGTAAAAAAAAAGTGTACCTTGGGAACTTGTAATATCTAAATGAATAATAATACTTATGCACAAAAGCAAATATGCTAACCGTATGGCATATAAAAAGTAGGAAAACATGTTTTTATTGAATATTATGTCAGGGTTTTATACCGCTTTAAGAGGGAACCATTTCTAGTGTTCTAAATAACAGCATGTGTGCAGTCCATTATGAATAAAATCAATAAATTGACCTGCACACCAACATTGATGCAATAATAAGTGTATTAAATATAGTATCAAATATAGTATCAAACAAATGACAAATGCACATAAAATACAATGATCACAATACAGACTGAGGCCCTTAACATCCAAAAGAAGACACTCTGTGTATATGGTATACCATAGCAGCTTATATAGTTAAAGTGAGTAATTTGCAGCAAGTACTGTAATAATGCAGTGTAGAGGAGACCATCACAGGACAAAGCTAGCCATGGTATTAACCACAACAGACACTATAGCATTATCGTAGTGGATCTCAATAGAGCAGGCTTTAGCATAGTGGAAGCAGGGGATGCCATAAAAGATGTAACAGAGCGTCAGAAAAAGTCCATTACCCTGACAGCGCTGTTTCGGATTTAATCCTTCGTCAGAGGGTTTAGGTTTGGTGGATTCCCACGGAGTGCAGCACTCCGTGGGAATCCACCAAACCTAAACCCTCTGACGAAGGATTAAATCCGAAACAGCGCTGTCAGGGTAATGGACTTTTTCTGACGCTCTGTTACATCTTTTATGGCATCCCCTGCTTCCACTATGCTAAAGCCTGCTCTATTGAGATCCACTACGATAATGCTATAGTGTCTGTTGTGGTTAATACCATGGCTAGCTTTGTCCTGTGATGGTCTCCTCTACACTGCATTATTACAGTACTTGCTGCAAATTACTCACTTTAACTATATAAGCTGCTATGGTATACCATATACACAGAGTGTCTTCTTTTGGATGTTAAGGGCCTCAGTCTGTATTGTGATCATTGTATTTTATGTGCATTTGTCATTTGTTTGATACTATATTTGATACTATATTTAATACACTTATTATTGCATCAATGTTGGTGTGCAGGTCAATTTATTGATTTTATTGGTTCTAAGGACGATGAGTCCTATTAACTGTACCTAGCACCCAGAGCTCATGTCTTTTTGCATATATCGGGTGTGCATACCTCATTTTTTATATATTGCAGTCCATTATGAAGCCTCAAGTGACTAGCCACAGTATCCGCAGTGCGATGGAAGTGTTCTGGGCGTCACAGGGTAACGCAAAGGCTGCCGTGCGTTTCCCTGCAATTCCCATAGGTGGACCGGAAGTCCCACATTAATTGTTTTGTTGTTGTTGTTTTTTTAAGTTGCTTCACAGCTAAAATGTGCAGTGCGGTGCATCTTTCCTAGCCAGTTACAGTGCGATCGTCCAGTGTGCAAGGACCCTCAATGTTAGTTTAAGGGTAATAAGTCAAGCGAGAAACACCCTTCTCTGGAACTATCAGGAGCTGTGGACCAAAAGCCACTTCCACATTCCAGTTAACTCTGCAATCTGATTTCTACTTGTAGTGTTGGGGACTCACAGATGGTAGGACGGACCTGCTTCACTTTGTACATGAACAGGTTACAAACCCTGGAAATAATAATGCTAACATGATTTAATTAGACCTTAAAGTAAACCTGTAACATTAATGGGAGAGAAATTAAGATACTTACGTCGGTAGTGGGATGCCTCTGGATCCTCCAGATGCTTCCCACGATCTTTTGATCATCGCTGGAAGTCAGAATCCTCTTGCTATTCGCAGCCCTGCTCCTGTCCATGAAAAAACATGGCCGCACTGCGCAGGACGCCTCATGCCTGCACAGTAGCACGGAGACCGCTCCGATGGGAAAAGCCAGGCCCAATCTGCTCTGTGCTACTGCGCAGGCATCCTGCGCAATGAAGTCATGCCTGTTCATGGACAGGATAGCAGCCATGCTCACTATTCGACAAACCCTTGACAGAGAGGTATAGGGAGTCCCAGCACTGGATCGGCGGAGGCGAGGGGGACTTTCTGGAGAGGTAAGCATGCGTTTGGAGCACTGTTTGCCCCTACAGGTACATAATATAGGTTTACACTTGTCTGCACGGAAAGTGTGCATTTTCCACTTGCAAAGTTTCTAAACTATGCGCGTTTACAGCACCTGTATTTTGCTACAGTAACTAATTGACTGTTTTGAAATGAATATTTTATTGAACTTCTACACAAGTTATTTACAGACAACAAAACATAACATAACTTACAAAGGTACTTATCCGTTAGCCAGGCGCATCCGGCAGGTGGCGACAAAACTCCACCAGAGTTACATCTTTCCCTACTATCCATGTCAGCCTGGAGGGGGAATAGTAGTTAGCGCCACCTGCCGGATGCGCCCGGCTAACGGATAAGTAGCCTTACAAACATCCTGTGCACTGAACAACAACTAAATGATTGTTAATGAGAAATTGTGCACAGTGTAAAATTATGCTGCAGGTTGTAACTTTTATCCTGCATGCAAAAAAATGCATTAGCTGTGAACAGGGCTATGGAGTCGAGGAGTTGGAGCAATTTTGGGTACCTGGAGTCGGAGGTTTCATAAACTGAGGAGTCGGATGATTTTTGTACCGACTGTGAATGAGTCTATTGCCTTATATTGATTGAAAGTTCTAATACAAATTCTCATGTGGGGAAAAAAAAAAACAAAAAATATAAAAATCAGAGTGGTACGAGAGAAGTCACATAGTAGGCGGGGTGAAAACGGGCCCTTGGCCACATAGCCGGCCTTTGATATGAGCGACCGGAGCGGTCGCTCAGGGCGCCGGCTTCTAAGGGGGCGCCTCTAGCTGGTTACCTATACTGAGGGCACCTACACCTGATTTCTTATACTGGAGGCACCTATAGCTGGCTACCTTTACTGAAAGCACCAACACCTGGCTACCTATACTGGAAGCACCTACGCCTGGCTACCTATGGGGGGGGGATGGAGACCTTCAACTGACTTCCTGTACTGTTGGCACCTATGTTTGGCAACCTATATTGAGGGCACCTACACATGAGATCCTATACTATGGCATCTATACCTGGCTACCTATCTATACTGAGTCTGAGGGCATTTTTTTTTGGGGGGGGGGGGGGGGGGAACAGTGCGGCTATAACGTGTGGTGCAAATTGTCTTTTTTTGTCATTGTAAACGGTGTGTGTGTGTGTGTGTGTGGGGGGGGGGGGGGGGCAGCTAACTGTCCCACTGATTGTTTTTATTAATATTCTGAAAAGGTTCTAGCCTTCATTTTTAAGTATATTTAAGATAATGCACTCTTTCCATCCATTTGTGGTTATTAATAGTATTTTTTCTGTTATACATATGTGACGTGTCACAGAGATCTGAGCATTTGGCGTGATGTGTAACAACGTCAAAAAAGTAAGTGTGTGTGTGTGTGTGTGTGCGCGCAAAGAGGATGTGGGGGGGGCACAAAAATCAGATTTCGCTCAGGGCGCTGTGAAACCTAAGGCCGGCCCTGCTTGGCCAGCGCTTGCACAAGTTTGTCAGGCGGACTGCTTGTCGACATGCTAAGGGGGATCGGAAGCCGCTGTACACATGAAAGAGCCCTGTCAAAGGCAGTCGTTATCAGCCACCTTGTGCACATCACCGGCACACAAGTGCGCTCAACTAGAAATTCCACTTTTAACTATTATGTGATAAAGAGGTTATCTAAAAACATTGAAATATCTAAGGAAGCACATATATGTTGCGATATTTGGGCAGCTCGACCAAGAGACAGAGCTCTCTTTAATTGAATCTGATCAGAGGGAGATCTGTTGGCTGCCCATACACTGCAGACCAATTCCTGTTCAATTTCAGCATTAAATCTTTTGGGAATCAGCTTTGTGGCGCTGTCACCATCATTAAACATTATAGGGGTATGGGGCCAGAGGCTGTGTCACGAGGCAGATTCCTGCAAGATTTCATGCTGAAGTTGATCGGTAATTGGCCTGCAGCCAACAGATATCGCTCTCTAATCAAAGAGAGAGATCTGTCTCTAGGTCGATTCTGGCTAGATGTAAAAACCATAGATTGCGTCACTAAACGTCACAGCACTATAGCCAGATTCCCACTTTAACTGCATCTCTCTCCGATCTCCACGGCAACCCTGCACCGGACTTCTTTTACAGGCTCAGCATTCTCTCATGCATCTGTTCAACCAATCACTGAATCCCTTTTTCCCGAGCAACCCTGCCAACCACATCACCTAGCTCTTCACACGCCCCTGTCCTATTGCGCTGAGGGACGATGACAGCTCAGAGGCAAATACCGCGCGTCTATTGGCTATTGACCACGTCACGCAGCAGCTTATCCAATCAGCACTTGCCTCTCTGTAACTTATATACCGGCGTGCCAGCCCCAATCTGTACAGGAGCAAATCTCTCCTTCAAGTAGTTTAGAGAAGTGTGTGTATCGTGAGTTCTCGTGCTCACCATCTGCGGACCTTCTCGATGGCCGCCATCACTTTTTTGATGTCATCTTTGGCCCGGCTGCGGGTCTCGGCTCTTACTGAGCGGCCTGACATTTTCCTCTCGGCACCCCAGCGTGACGCCTGGATGGGCGTGGCTGACAAGCATTCTGCCTGCAACGTAACATTTTGGCCAGTCCCCATGGGAGAGATGCTGGGCGGGAAGTCTCAGAAAGTTGCTCCTCCTGATAAGGAGAACTACGAGAGCATCTGCGCGCTGTATATGACAGCTTATCGCGAGAGCAGAGGACTCTCCTTTGCGAAGGCATTGGTGGATAGCTGCCCCCACGTGCTGCTGTCTCTTGGAGTGTCAGGCAGAAACCTGCGGGGAGAGGGAGGAGGTCATATTTATTGCTTTTTACACTCTTTATCCGTTGCCTGGCAGTCCTGTGGATGTATTTGGCAGCAGTAAGCATGCAGCTTATCCAATAAGAAACTTATGATCTGCATGGCTGTTCAGGATGTATGGCTAAAGGTACCCATAGACCTGACGATTATGGGCAGATTCGACAAAGACAAATGTATCTCTAATCGAATCTGATTAGCGATAAATTCGTTTTTGTTTTTTTTGTTGACTGCCCATATGCTACAGGCTGATTCCCGTTCGATTTCAGCATGAAATCAGCATGAGTCCGCACTGCCGCTGCCCCCAATGTATAACGCGCCTCCCCCATGTGTGCATTTATATGTTACCTGCCGTTTAGCAGCCTCCGCACAGTGTCTGTAATCCTCCAGGCATCTATACATACATGCATAGAGTCTGATGTCATACGCCAGAAGCGTGTACAGATAGCCGCCTGGAGGATTACGGACACCACGCGAAGACTGCTACAGGACAGGTAATGTATAAATGCACATCAGGGGGGGGGGGGGGTTGGGTACATTTATACATTGCGGTGTGGTTCTCGTCATCTCGTTGCTTGTTAGGGAATTCGACACCGCACACCCGACCAACCAACTTCGGCCCGACATTGTGCGGCATGCGCAATCGACCATGCAACTAATTTCCGTCCCGAAATTGGTCGCTTTGTCAGTCGAGCATGCACTTGGTGGCACCGATTTTCAAATTGGATGGTCAATCGGCCACCAAGTTGCCTGATGTATGGCCACCTTAAAGCCTCTTTTCCACGAACTGTTTGGTAAGTAGTGAAATGCCTCTCAAACTCTCACAACTGCTCACTGCTGCCTGGTAACTGCTTGCTGAGCACACAGTTTAACACTCCATGGAAAAGAGGCCTTAGAGCAAGGGTCCCCAAACATTTTCAGTCAAGGGCAGGGTCAGGTCAACATACTTTAGACTGCTGGGGGGCCAGAATATACGTGAAATGATGTGTAAAAACATAACATTGAGCCTAGGTATTGGTAGAGTATTATGCTTAGTACACACAATGCAATTTTCCATCAGAATGATAGTCAAATCGATTATTTCCGACAGGTCCGATCCGATTCCTGATCTTATTTCTGATGGATTTTGTATATAAATGATCAGGAATCAGATTGGACCTATTGGAAATAATCGATTTGAATGTCAATCTGATTGAAAATTGCATAGTGTGTACTAAGCGTTAGATGCAGTGGATCAACAGGACAGCCAGGCAGTTTGCATCATTTAAAAATAAATAAATGTCACCCACCAAAATAAAAAAATAAACATACCGGTACTTAAAGAGACACTGAAGCGAAAACAAATATATGATATAATGAATTGGTTGTGTACTATGAATAATTACTAGAAGAATAGCAGCAAAGAAAATATTCTCATATTTTTATTTTCAGGTATATAGTGTTTTTTCTAACATTGCATTATCCTATAATATGTGCAGATTACATAACACTCAGCATTCAAAATGAGTCTTTCAGAGCAGTCTGTGAAGTAATGAACTCTCCTCTAGCAGAGGAAAAGTAAACAGTTCAATTACAGTTGAGATAATAAAAGTCAGATAACAGCCCTCTCCACAACTAAGTTAGTCGGAGAGCTTAATAGCTTTTTTACATAGAGATAACAACTGGAGTTTCTCAAATCTTCCTGTACTGGAAACAATTAGACTGATGTATCTGATCTTAATGGTTTTTTTCTTAGCTGTACTACACATACAAATCATAATATCATCATTTTTTTCACTTCAGTGTCTCTTTAAGAAGGGGAAAAAAGTCTGGATCTTATATAGCAGGGGTCCCCAGGCTTTTTGGTTTCAAGGACTGGTTCCCAGTTCAAAATTTTCTGAAGGGGAGGGGGTTCCAGGGTAGGACTGGCTGTGTGGAAAGCCACATGGCCCCTCAAACCTCACACAAGGACATTTTCATTGGGGCGAAGAGGACTGGGAAGGCTGTAAGGCATGGGTGTCAAACTCAAGGCTCGTGGGCCGAATGCGGCCTTCTTTTGCAATTTTATGTGGCCCTCCAGAGCTTCAAATGTGCATAATTATAAGCAGTAAATGAATGACAGCACACTGCCTTCCCACCCAGAAGAGCACACCGGTGTTTCTGGTTGAAACTGTCAGTTTTTGGTGGGGTACAGCAACAACCCATGAGGCCCCCTCTTAGGATCCAACCCCCCTTGTGTGGCTGGTAACCCCCCTCCTCAGCTTACCAAAGAGACCACGGATGTAACTAGAAATCACTGGACCCCCCTACAAAACGTTGGATGCCCCCCCCGCCAAAAAAAGTATGGGTAGCCAGGTATAGGTGCCCCCAGTATATGTAGCCAGGCATAGGAACCCACAGTACAGTTAGCCAGGCATAGTTGTCTCAGTATAGGTTAGCCAGTTATAGGTGCCCTCAGTATAGGTTAGTTAGGTATAGGTGCTCCAGTATGGTTTAGCCAGGTCTATAGGTGCTCCAGTATAGGTTAGCCAGGTCTATAGGTGCTCCCAGTACAGGTTAGCCAGGGGTATAAATACCCCCAGTATAGGTTAGTCAGTTCTATAGGTGCCCCCCATAGGTTAGCTAGATGTATAAGTGTCCCCAGTATAGGTTAGTCAGGTGTGTAGGTAGCCCCGGAAGAGAGCTCTGCGCAGTGGGCTCAACTCTCCCCCCCCCCTTCAGGGCTCCCAGTTTCCCCCTTCATTAATGTTAGAAGTGGGAGGGGAACTTACCTCTTCCACATTCCAATAGAAGACGGAGCTCTGATTGTCTCCACCTTATATGTCTCCAGCCGCTGACAGGAAGTGGAGTCAGTGGCTGGAGACACAGAAGACGGAGACACGCAGAGCTCCGTCGCCACTTGGAATGCAGAAGAGGTAAGTTCCCTGCTTGCTGCTAACATTCCTGAATGGGGGCTCCAGGTGAGGGACTGGGGGGGGGGGAGTTTGGGCCCCCCCCTCTCTACCTCTGTGTTGGCCCGTGACTTAGACTAGGTTTCAGATTTTGGCTCCTTACGTGATTGAGTTTGACACCCCTGCTGCAAGGGACCCAGAGCCTTTCATCTTCTTAGGTAAGTATGCAACTTTTTTTTATGTGGCTATAGGCATACTTTTTTTTTTTAAAACACTTATTGGCACACTTGCAAATAATCATACAACACATTGAAACAAGGCTACAGGTATACTTTGTCCATTTCAATGTATGACAAAATGAAAACATCTTGTAAAGCTTTTATTTTTTCCTGGAAATAAAGTTGGTGAGAACAATATGAAAACCTATATGAAAACCTGCTTCCAGGATTTATTTTCATTTATCCCTCCCTTACAAAGCTGCATACGTATCCTATATAATGAAACCTGTGTCTCTGCGTCCTGTCCCTGTGTGTGTGTCTGTGCTTCCAGACTTGAGGTAGGGAACACAGTTGACTGTTTTCGTGCGCATTTTCTGCACAGAAAAACTGCACAGAAAAACTGAGCCCACATGTTAATCAATGGGCTAGTACACACTTAATATGTTGTTCGCGCGCAGAAAAAAACCCGACATTCTGCATCCTAATTCTGCACATTTTGTCAGTTTTCTCTATCAATTACATCAGCTGCTGTGAAAAAACGTGCGCGTTTTCCTGCATAGAAACACACTTGGTGTGCAGGAAAAGTATGCCGGAAACCGCGCACAGAAAACTGAAAGACAAGTGTGTTCCCTGCAGTTTGCTGTCTGTGAACCTCATTGCATTGTGGGGAATAACAGCTTTCTTTAGGGCCGGTTCACACGGACGGCAGGCGGCGTTGGGGTGGCCAGGAAGTCGCGTCGTCCTGTGACGACCCGTTCGGTGGCGGCGGTACAGAGATCGTCGCGATCGGCGTTTCTCGTCCCCGCAGGGGGACATATAGCCGCGCCGGCTAGCCGTCCCTGGACGTTGCATGCGGCTTCTAGGGACGGCCGAAACGATGCGTTAAATCGGGATCAGAACGCCGCGTTTATGCAATCGACGGTAACCGCGCAATGCTAAACGCTCCTATTCACTTGAATGGGAGAGTTTAGCCGATGGGTCCCGAACGCTTGACGGTAGACGCCGCCAAGCGTCCGTGTGAACCGGCCCTAAGTTGTTTCAACTTGTTTCACAACAAAAGTTGTAAAAGCATAAAGGACCGCTGTTGAGCATGTGTATGGGGCCTTATACTGTGATGGACATATGGCTATGCTAGGCATTAGCTTGTGAGAACCTCAGAGACAGCTAGTGATATGAATATATGACTATATATACTGTAAAACGCTGCAGTACATGTCAGCGCTATGTAAATATTAAAGGTACTTGCATATTATCCCATCTGGAAAGTTTGGCATCTTTTTGTCTAAGTTGTTTCATCCCCTAGCCAAATGTAACCATTTTTAGAAAGCTGAAGTCTTTCCTTTGAACTGGGTCTCGAGTCAATGCGATGCCCCATTCCCAAGTTAGGGGGGTTGGGGGGATAGGTGTCCCCCTGCACTTTGCTGCAGAGAGCATAGTGGAATTGAGTCTCCTGCCCATGCCAGTAAGACAGAGGGGATGAGGGTGCATAGCTGTGCTGCTCCTTCATCTGTAATGAGAGACCTAGGGCACATGACATACGTTTTGAAGTCAGTTTTATGCTGCGAAGAAAGAAGACAACCTACTGGGAGTGCTGCTTATCATCATGAGGGGTTCATCCTGTACTTCTGTAATTGCACTTTCTGCAGCCAAGTTCAGGGCACACCCCTCCTTCAAAACCCCATAACTTGGGAACTGAGCATTATACTGACTCGGGACCTCATGCAACAGAAAGCCAGGACTTTCGTCTTTCCAAAAATGGTCAGATTTTCCTGGGGGAGCAAACAGAACTTTAACAAAAAGCTGCCAAACTTTCCAGATGGGATAATACGCAAGTACCAGATTAAATAACCCCAAACAACATGACCACAGATGCGTCCCACCCGCCCCTCCACCGCTGTCTGCAGTATTTGCACACAGGGAGATGTTGCTTGCTTGGCGGTTGGAAAAAAGTATTTTGCTATTGTTCAAACAGCTGATAAGGAGTCAATCCAACTGTTGTATCAGTTATTAGCTGTTTGAACAATAGCAAAAGACTTTTTTAGTTGTGAAAACGTAAAAGACAGCTGTTGAGTGTGTGTGTGTGTGTGTGTGTGTGTGTGTGTGTGTGTGTGTGTGTGGCTTAAGACCAATTTAGGAGAAAATCCAATTAGTTTATGTATGTTTTTGGGATGTGGGAGGAGTTGTAGGAGCAAACCCATGCAGACACAAAGAACATACAAACGCTGCAGATAGAGTAGTATACCTTGCCTCCTAAACCAGCTGCACACAAAGGGTTGAGGGTTTAAAAGTATGGGGGGGGGGTTATGCAGAGGATATGCTCTATTTACTGAAAGTAAATAGAGTAGATTAGGGATGTCCAAACTTTAGACCAAGAGCCATCATTCTTGAAATTGCTAGGCTCCAAACTAGTGTAAACACATTTGCTGATTGTACCTAGGTACACTATACCCATTATACAGGTAGCCCCCTGTTAACGAAAGAGATAGGGACTGTATCTGTTTTTAAAGTGTACTCAAGGCGAAACCTGCAACAAAAAACAGACACCTAGGTAGAGTGGAGCCTCTGGATCCTGCAGAGGCTTCCCACATCCTCCTGGCCCTCATGGTTGCTATGTGCAGACCCCCAAAAGACTGTTCTCTCCATGCAGGAGCACGGCCATACTGCACCTGCGAAGTAAGCCAGAGCCACTAATGCACAAGCAGCTCATGTTACTGCACGGGCATGGCCATACTTGTGCGGGTGCAGTACAGCCACACATATGCATGAAGGGGAGCACAATCGTGATCATCAGGAGGGTCGCAGGAAGCGATGGTGGAGGCGACACAGAAAGCCTCTGCAGGTTCAGAGGCTTCTCTCTATCTAGATAAGTGTTAGTTGCCAAGGTTTACTTTAAGCTGAATTTGTTTGTAAGGCAGAACACTCCGCCCGCTTATGCCTCCAGTGTTCCTCTCTGTGCCACCAGTGCCCTCCTCCTGTCACCTTGTGCTTTCACTTTGAGTCCCATATGGGCCTCATCCTCTCCTCCTGGGCATTTGTGCCCCCTTAATGCCTCCTCTCTATCTGGGCCTCCTCTCTCTGGTTCCTCTGTGCCATCTGCTCTCCCTCACCAGTTTTGACTTTGCTCTAACTCCTCCTTCAGGACTCCTGTGGCCAGGTCATATAGGACTACAAATAATTGGCCACCAGGGTACACCCAATACAAAAATAATTCTGCAAATGTGGACTCTGGAGGCCATTTGTTTGTAGTCTTATAGTAATCACTTGGGACTACAGGAGAACGGAGTAGGTAGAGCGGAGGCACGTTGGGCCCTAACATTGATGGATGTGTCGCTGCAGTGATGACCTGCGGGCATCATGTAATTAAAACTCAAGAGCACTTCAGGGGAAACGGTAAAAAAGGCTTGGCAGGCCTTCTTTGGCCTATGGGACATGCCTGGAGTAGATTAGGTTGTTAATGAGGTATAACAAAGAAAGTCCAAAAACTGAAGATAGTAACTAAATTATACCATAATCCTTTTTCTGGTCCTGTAACATAGTGCACTAATGGGTTGAGGATTTGCTCCCTCAGCGGGACCAAACGTATAAAAACAGTTAGAGATATGCATGGTTTAGGGTTGTGTGTAAAGAGCTGCAGATAATAGGTTAGCAATATATAAACAGGGCTGTGGAGTCAGAGCAATTTTAGGTATCTGGAGTCAGATGTTTGATAAACTGAGGAGTTGGATGATTTTTGTACCGACTGTGAATGAGTCTATTGCCTTATATTGATTGTAAGTTCTAATACAAATTCTCATGTGGGGGAAAAAAAAACCATTAAAAAAAAAAAAAAATCACTGGTTACTGTAAATCACGTGATGTAGCTACTCTACCATACTAGAGTGGCGGGTGATAATGAAGAGGGCACACTGCCAGCAGCAGGAAGTGGCAAAACACCATATAAGGCAAAGGAAATTGTGCCAGAGAAATGCAGCTGGACAACATCCTACCAAATCCAGCTACTTAAAAGCAGACCCACACTCTTGCATGACATAAAATAAAAAAACATATAGCTGCAAAGAAATTCCCTCTGTGTGCGTTTAGGAAGATCAGCCTGTCTAATTAGCCGTTTTCAGCAGGTGTGAATCAGGGATATAGTGCCACAGTTCTGTGATAATATGTAAACACTGAAAACTATCCCTTTCTCTGCTCCCAGGAATGTGCAG
This sequence comes from Hyperolius riggenbachi, assembly GCF_040937935.1. Lineage (NCBI taxonomy): Eukaryota > Metazoa > Chordata > Amphibia > Anura > Hyperoliidae > Hyperolius > Hyperolius riggenbachi. The sequence goes on along the minus strand of NC_090647.1, from coordinate 452,824,803 downwards.
GAAGTTAACACTTCATGTTGATTTCTAGGGTTTTTATAAGTTGTAACAAAGAAATGTTTTTCTCTAAAGGTTATTATGATGTGGCTTATCTTTTAGAGCAGAGAGAAAATTCTGAGTTTAGTTCCAATTTAATCTGCACTAGAAAAAAAAAAATCCAGACAGCAGTCAGTTCTTGAACCGCCTGTAGGTCTTTCCTTTTCTGTTTTCCAGCATTTATCATTAAATTTAATCACAGATTTGGTAAGAAGGATAGGGGGGCTGACATATTCCCATTTACCTGGCTATCCTGCTGATATTTTGCCATAGACCCTGAACAAGCATGCAGATCAGAGGTTTCTGACAAAATTATCTACATGCATGTTTCAGGTGTGTCAATCATACATTACAGATGCCAGAATGGTCAGCGGGACTGGCAGGCAACTGGTGTTTAAAAGGAAATATGGCAGCCTCCATATACCTCTCACTTCAGGTTCCGTTTAAGATAGCTCAGGAGTCCACTAAATCTGGGATGTGCCTGATTGTTTTACCACTCACTGGTACAAATATGCCATCTTGTGGCCACATTTGGCAAGAAACAAAACCAAAAGGTGCTCAGAATAATACTTACAAAGCACATAATACCAAGTTTCACACAAATGTTTTAATTCCATAGTATAAAAATTCTAAAAACAGAGTCCTTCAGCTCTGTTCGCATACAGCAGCTAGTGCCCTCTCGGCATCTCTGATTTGTAGTTGTAGCCTGTCCTTTGTGCCCTTATTAGTGGCTTTCTTCAGCATGTCCTTCATATCAGCAATAGCAGCTCTGTAGCCTGCTGTGTTATGGAATACACGAATAGCTCGATCTCCAGTGGATGCTAAGAACTTGCTAGTCGTGTCAAAAGCCAGGTCGGAGATAACTTCTGCATGCACTGAATGAAACTCTTCCTCCACCTCCCCTGTCTGTGCATTGTAGACCGTGATGTCAGAGATACTAGAAATGGCAACAACACGGGCATCTGGAGATAATGCAATGCGACAAGGCTCTACCCCACACCATTTCCCGGTAAGCAGCAGGTAGGGGTCTTGCTGCTTCTTGTACTCAACATCCGTATTCCAGAGCTTCCACGTCCCGTCTTTAGAGACAGTTGCCATTCTGTAAAAAGAATACAAAAAAATAAGTATAATATAATAAGTATAGTAAGTATAAGTATCTAGCATACACATGCAATTGGCTTAAAGTGTATAGGTCTACATGTAGTATTATATATAGTTTGTTACTATAAAATGTCCATGAGATTTGCCACACATGGCTCATTGAGTTTTGTTTTTATAAGGCTCTATTCTAAGTGGATTAATGTACAGTATTAATTTACAAAGCACTTTTCAAGCTTTAAGCAGCTCTCGTGAAGCAATTCATAAGCTCTCAGCCCCATCCCATGTGAGATTAAAACCGTTACATAGTTATTTTGGTTGAAAAAAGACATACGTCCAAACTGTGTACATAGGTAAACAGTTGGGCCACACAGAGCGTGGGTCAACTGTTAAAGTGTACCGGAGATGACAGGATATAAATGTTTTATACATACCTGGGGGCTTCCTCCAGCCACCTCCACTCCGATTGCTCCCTTGCCGTCCTCCTCTGTCTCCTGGATTGTCCAGTAGAAGCCGTTAGCTTCGCCAATCTGGGCTAGGCAACGTTAGCACAATTCGCCCGTCACACTCCCGCAGCTGGGAGTAGTACTGTGCAATATGCCAGGACTGCCGATGCTAATGGGGCTTCTATTGGACAATCCAGAAAGTGGAGGACAGTGAGGAAGCGCTCAGCGTGGAGGGGGCTGGAGGAAGCCCCCAGGTATGTATAAAACCTGTATATCTGTCATCTCAGGTAGACTTTAACAGTTGACGCACGCTCTGTGTGGCCCAACTGTTTATATATGCACAGTTTTAAACTCACATGGGACGGGACTGAGAGTTTATGAATTGCTTCATGAGAGCTGCTTAATGCTTGAAAAATGCTTTGTAAATTACTGTTTTTTTTTTACATATTTTACTGTAAGGGTTTTCATTATTAAGTATTAATCTAGCGCAAACATCTTGAGCAGCGCAGTACAGAGTATAAGGTCTTGTCTCTTAACCGACCCTCAGAGGAGCTCCCAATCTAATCCCTACCAGTGTCTCCAGACTGAGATGGTAAAGCTAAGGAAATCCACTTTCTGGCCAAGCAGCAGTATTCATTGTTTCTGCTCACAGTGAAGATTTGCTACAGCTTTCCATTGTGAGTGACACATGGTTTCTGCTGCTTGGCCAGCAGGTGGATTTCCTCAGCTTTTCCACTTCTCAATCCAACATTGATCCCTACCATAGTTATATGTCTCTGTGTATGTATGTCTGTATCGTGTAGTATACAGTATGTATCAGTCTAGGGCAAATTTAGGGGGAAGCCAATTAACTTATCTGTATGTTTTTGGGATGTGGGAGGAAACTAGAGTACCAGAAGGAAACCCACACAGACATGGGGAGAACATACATACGCTGTGCAGATACCCTGGCTGGAATTCAAACCGGGTTCCCAGCGCTGCTAACCACTACACCACCATGCTGCGCAGTGTTATTGACCAAGTGCTTTAAATCCCAGCCTCTCTGTAGTCACATGAAGACAGGCTGCAGCGTGAATCTCCCTGATAAGTAGTAATTCTTAAAACTTGTGTGCGTTTATGTGACAAACACTCCTGACAGCAAGAAAGGGATAGGACGTTCAGCTCTGTGTGGCACCACAAATATAAACAGCAGGAGTGAATGGCAGTGATACAGTTAAAACTTACATTAAAAACTTCTGAAGCAAGAGCATTACAGAGGCTGCCATTTTTGTTCCCTTATAAAACAGCCATGCTTAGCTTTTGGCCTTTGCGTTTTTTTTTTTTTAATTTTGTTTTTTTTGAGTCACACACCTGCATGCTGATTCTGGGCATCAGGTAGTAACAGGTATCCCCTGATGACGGCGAAAGGCCAAAGCTAGTCGGGACGAGAGCGGGCTGGACACCAGAGATCGATTTCCATTGAGAATAGTACCACAAGGGTGGGAAGCGCTATTTCCGTAGAGGGTCCTACATGGAATAGGACCCTCACTATGTGAGTGATTTGTTTACATACCTGATGTGCTTTGCATGAATAAAGCTGACATTTTATCCACTGAGAGAATTCTATCTCTGCTTCTTTATTTGGGGTGTACGGAGTTGCACTATAGGAACGCAGACTGAAGGAGGAATCTCTGGAGGTGGATTGGAGTTTACACATGTTAATGGCAACAGAATACCTGGCGCTGTGTCTGTATGCGACTGTTTCTGTGAAGGAGAAGAGGATCTATCCTTGGCACGGCAGCAAAGGTGGTTGCTAGTCAGCAAAAGAATTGACTACCCTATGTGGGGCGCCTCTAACTATTTTCTCCCAGTGGCTTAAAGGGACTCCGAGCAGTGCAAAAACTATGGAAAGATGCATATCATTTTAAAGCTCTCTTTCTCCTCTTTCCAATGATATATAAACCGCCACCCTACGCCTTTTTAGTTTGCTATTTTCGCTATTGAAATTGCCGTGGCCGCGATTTCGATCGCGAAAATAGAGAAAACTAAAAGGCGTATGGCGACGATTTAGGGGTCGTCAGAAAGAGGAGAAAGAGAGCTTTAAAATGATATCCATCTTTCCATAGTTACATTGTATTACACAGGGCGACTTTTTCTCAAAGTCAGCAGCTCCATTCAGCAGAATTTGCCGCGGCAAATTCAATCGCGAAAATAGCGAAAACAAACAGGCGTAGGGCGGCAATTTATATATCATTGGAAAGAGGAGAGAGAAAGAGAGCTTTAAAATGATATGCATCTTTCCATAGTTTCTGCACTGCTCGGAGTCCCTTTAAAGTGTTAGAGGCGGAGCATCAGCACAGACATCAGGCAATTGGCATGGTTTATAGAGAATGAAGATGGCAGCCTTCACATTACTCTCACTCCAGATTCACTTTAAAAAACAAAATATGAATATAATATAGGATGACAGGCAAGTTCTATTTAGGATTTGTTCTACTTGTACCATCATCTTACCAAATTATTTTAATCAAGGAACGAAGTGCTTTCAATAAAATCTTCCTCTGTCTAATGTAATTTACAATGAAGATTACTTTACTAACCTCCGGGAATCATTGGAAAAGGCGAATCCACAGACACCAGCAGAGTGGCCTTTCAACTCAAATGCCCGGCAGACTTCTCGGAACTCTCCCGACTTACCGAAGCAAACCTCCCAAACTTTAACATCTGGAGTGAAGCCACAACTTGCAACAAACCTTTGAAGAAGAAAAAATACACAATAAAGTATAAAAAGTCCTCAAAAGTACCTCTTCCATTTTTATGCAACACCATTAGTGAAACTAAGTGCAGAAAAACAGGGCAAAGTAACCCCTGCAAATTCCTGATGTCAGCTGAAAACTTGACCAACATCCAATTCCATTGCTCTGCATTTGCTATGTTGGTAGAGAAGCCAGTGAGTGAATTATGGAATAACGCTGGAAACACTGAGCGTTAGTCAGACCTGAGGAAGCACAAAGTGCAGTTAGTGTAGTATTATCCAGCCAGATTACCATGATACTTTTTGCTAACTTTAGGTCCACATTACCTTTTTCAGCCTTGTAATTTTTTCTGTAAGTAGTAAATTTTAAAAGGGGAAATTTGCTGTAAGCCTCTGCCAGGAAACACACATTTCTTGAGGCAGGCAGGGCAGGTCACTGTCCAGGGTGCAGTGTAGGAGGGGGGAGCAGCAGGCACATAAGGCAGAGCCCATCATTGTGCCCTGGTGTCATGCGGCACCAGCTGCTACTCTATAGGCTGGGTCTTGTAGTTCTGAGCCTGCGCAGTACAGCCCAGAGGACGTCCGATGACGTCAGCGCGCTGGCGTGGAACGCACAATGGAGCGCAGAAGAGGCCCGACCTGGCCGCCGGCCTGGCCAGGTCGGCCACTGGGAGCCTGCGGAGCGGCGCCGAGGGCACCTCCTGCCTGCCACGGGCTGGAGGAAGCCCCAGGTAAGTGCATTTGGATTTTTATTTTTTTTCAACGGTCCCTGAAACTTCCCTTTAAAGTAAACCTCCAGACTAAAAATCTACTCAGCAGCACTGCAAAGGCTTGGTGTTTAACTATCCAACGACCGCGTTACGCACATGGGCAAGACCACGGCAGCCCCAGGACCGCCTAACGCCAATTGGCGTCAGGTCCTGGGGATGGCTACTGCAGGAGATCGTGCGCAGGCTGCGCACGCATCTCCTGCTTGGAGGGGGTGGAGCTCCACCTCGCCTTCGGGAGACTGTTAGACGGCGAAACCGCTGTCTTTTCACTAAGTACAGCGCTGCGATCCACAGCAGTGCTGCACTGGGGACAGCTGTGTGACACGGCTCCAGCAGAAGACTAACACTTTAATTTACTAATACTTTAATTTACTTTGGCATCAATTATCCCATTTGCTGAGATTATGATGCTCATATCACTTGCATTACATAGCACCACAGGAGACTGTGGCACCACATTACTATTGACTTTCTCCTTTTGATAAACCAACATTTTAATCTGCCTGGTGTTCTGATTCCCGCAGCACGGGAACGTTTTTTGTGCATTTTTTTTTTATCATGTAGCTAGCCTAGCGATAGCTGCATGATTCCCCCCTCCCTACTAACTCCCTCCCACCCCTCCGATCACCGCCGGCGCGAAGAACAGTCCGGAAATCCCGTTCTGAATGGGATTTCCTTCAGGGCTTCCCCCGTCACCATGGCGATGTCACAGGGAGTTCCAATCCACCCCTCAGCGCTGCCTGGCACTGATTGGCCAGGCAGCGCACGTGGTCTCGGTGGGGGCAGGGACCTGTATCGCGGCAGATCGGCGGCGATCGGGTAGGACACACAGCTTAAAAAAAAAAAAAATTCAAATTTCCCCAGCGGGGCCTGAGCGGTGACCTCCGGCGTCTCTGGACGAGCTCAGCTCGTCCAGAACGCTAGGGAGGTTTAATTCATTTTTACAAAATTGAGCCAATGAAAGCAAATGTTATTTTTAGCAGAATGGTGCTTAGAAATTACAAATCCTAATGTATAATGCCACCTGAGCTGTACAATGGCATGTGTGGAGTGTGGGTATGATAGTCATATGCCAAGGGTAAAGGTGTATACACACATTCAATCTTGATTGGGCAATTTGACCCCTTCCATGTAGTATAATAGCTTACCTACACACTCTGCTCATAGTATTTAAAATCTGTTGGCCTTATACTACATGGTAGTGGTAGAAATGGACAATCAAGATTGGATGTGTGTATGCACCGTTAGCTGTTGCTGGATCCCACTGCTGAAATCTCAGCATCCTGGACATTAGCAGTAATTGTTGATGCCGAAATCTGACGCACTTAAAGTCAGCAACTTCCTGCAGGTCCTCCTAGTCCATTCCCTGTACATTTTTAATACAGTCTGTAGCTGACTGATCGGATTGGCAAGATGCTGCATAATGTAAGTGTGATGGGAGAATGTCCAATGGCTGGTGAAGAATGGACAAAGTGACTGCTTTCTATCTGATAAATCTAGCATCCCCACACTTATAGCCCCTCCCACACCACTGTATGGCCTGGATGATTTTCTCCTTGAGTGTAGTGTGAGAACAAAACAGACACTGCAATCTTACCTTCCACAAGGAGAAATTGTAGCATATGCATTTGCAACCTGGTTAGTATTGATAGAAGCCAGGACCTCGCCCTTCAGGTCCCAAATCAATATGCTGGTATCATTCGATGCAGTCATGATGAACTTCCCTGTAAGGCAGCAAAGAAACATTAAAGTGACTCTGTAACAAAAATTACAATGTTTTTTCTACCATCCTACAAGTTCCTAAACCTATTCTAATCTGTTCTGGCTCACTGCAGCTCTTTCTACTATAACCATCTCTGTAATAAATCAATGTATCTTTCCCCTGTCAGACTTGTCGGCCTGTGTCTGGAAGGCTGCCAAGTTCTTCAGTGTTGAACTGTTCCTCTATGCACACTCCAGTGTGTGTTTTATTTACATAAGCCAGCAGCTTCTCTGCTATCTTATCAGTGATAGAAGAGAGCTGGATAAAAATCCTCCTCTGGAGGCTGTGAAAGGAGCTGGTCTGTCACATACTGAGGAATTAACGACATAGGCAGAGCTGTCTGCAGGAAGCCTGTAATGTTCAGTGCATGAGAGAAGCTGGGGACAGAAGGTAAACACACACAAGTGATCTCTTGAGATTCAGAAATAAGGCTGTATACAGCCTGCTTGTGTATGGATGCATTTTCTATGTGTGGACATGCTGTACATCAACCTACTTCCTGTTTTGGTGGCCATTTTGTTTGTTTATAAACAAACTTTTTAAAACTGTTTTTGACTACTTTTAATGCGGCGGGGAGCAGTGAAATTGTGACAGAGGGTAATAGGAGATGTCCCCTAACACACTGGTATGTTTACTTTTGTGCGATTTTAACAATACAGATTCTCTTTAACAACAACAAAAAAACATAACAGTGGTCTTATAGATGAGAACTGCTGAAAAACTCAGACGCATGACAAATGCAAATGTCAGCAATTTTTCTGCAATTAGGTTTCCATCTGAGATTCTTATTATGCAAGCATGGTCAGTTTTTAGTTTAGGTCCGCTTTAAAGAGAACCTGAGGTGGGGACATAAAAGGTTTAAAAAAACAAAAAAAAACCGATGCTACCTGATCCGGGGGGTGGATTAGGTAGCCGCCATCTCCGCTGCTCCTGTGGCCCACATCTTCTTACTTTTATTTTCGTGACCTCTGGGGTCACGACGCTGGAAGGAGAGCGAGCTGCTCTCTCAGCATGCAGGGAGGCAGGGGAGCGGCTAGGAAGAGACAGCTGCCCAATGGCAGCTGGGAAAAGCCTGCAGGATTGCCCCCAGTGGGCATCTTGAGCAGGGAATCCCTCTCCTCCTTTCCCCTCGAGATTAGCAACAATCATTGTCACCCATTTTGGGGGGATATAGCGCAGGGTGGTGGTGGTGGTGGGGGGGAAGCAGATAGGGTACACTACAAGCACTGCTGCAACTTTGCTATAATGCTGGGGGCAGTTTTCTTTTTTTAGGATTTTAGTTCTGATTTAAAAATGCAAGTGGTGAACAAAGCAAACTCAGTGCTACACTATTTGGCAAGCCAATGAGTTTTTAAGACCTTCACCAGAGTTTAGTTAGTCCATACCAATGTGGGCATAGGAATGCGTGTGCGCGCGTGTATACACATACACACACTTCTGTTATTGCATGTAACTATGGCATATCTATTTACACTAATGTAGGCAAGAGCATTGTGGGTAAAATTCTATGTAATAATTTCTGGGCACAACTAAAACCCCGCTAAAGTCAGTTCTGAGAAAGACATCTAAAATAACACATGGAGATCTATCATGCAACAATTCATATAGTAAAACATATGGATACACCTTATGCCTCATACACATGCTAGATAATCTTCACCCGAAATGAGTGTTATAGTAGAGAACAGAGGCGCCAAAAGGATAAAAACAATATTTAAAAGTTTTAAAAGTTGCTTAGGAGGCAGTGGTGGACTTACCTCCCACATGCAGACACAACAGACTGTGTATTCACAAAAGGGATATTTATTGGTATACTCCAAAAAAGATCGCAACGCGTTTCGCAGGCCAAGCCCGCTTCATCAGGCAAATACAGGAAGGAGCACACAACTGGGGGTAAGAGGCAACACATTTGTACAAGTCATAAACATCCCGCATACAATTAAACAAATTTTTATGTAGGAGAATTTGATAGTGTGATTTGAGTGTCATAACATACCAGGAAGGAGTGGCTAATTATTATATTATAGAGGTGGAAGGGAAGGAAAAGAAAAAAGGGGAAGAAAAAGGAGGAGGGGGAAAACAAGCAAAGAAGGGGGAATGGAGGGGGGGGGGGGGGGGGGGGGGGTTTGGGGGGGGGGCATCATTATAGTAATAATGTTAACGCGTTGACCTTAAGCTTGTGGCCACAAGCTTAAGGTCAATGCGTTAACATTATTACTATATTTATTATTATCATTATTATTGATTTTATTAATATTACGTTTTCATAATTTTAATTATATACTTTAAATTATGATTACTATTCTGCCGTTTTTTTCCCCCCCAAACCCCCCCCCCCCCCCCCACTAACTATCCTTCTTTTCCTTTCCCCTGTGGCCCCCCCCCACCACCAATGCCCCCCCCCCCCTCCATTCCCCCTTCTTTGCTTGTTTTCCCCCTCCTCCTTTTTCTTCCCCTTTTTCTTTTCCTTCCCTTCCACCTCTATAATATAATAATTAGCCACTCCTTCCTGGTATGTTATGACACTCAAATCACACTATCAAATTCTCCTACATAAAAATGTGTTTAATTGTATGCGGTATGTTTATGACTTGTACAAATGTGTTGCCTCTTACCCCCAGTTGTGTGCTCCTTCCTGTATTTGCCTGATGAAGCGGGCTTGGCCTGCGAAACACGTTGCGATCTTTTTTGGAGTATACCAATAAATATCCCTTTTGTGAATACACAGTCTGTTGTGTCTGCTTGTGGGAGGTAAGTCCACCACTGCCTCCTAAGCAACTTTTAAAACTTTTAAATATTGTTTTTATCTTTTTGGCGCCTCTGTTCTCTACTATAACACTGATTGTATCCACCTTTGGTGGAGGGGGATACCCCGTCTTGTTTTCAAGCCTACAGAGAGCGACTTCTTAATCCTGAGTGGGGACAGGTTAATCTCCTCACCTGCCTATACAGTGGTTGCCTGGAGGTAACCCTGGTTTGTGAGTATTCATTCTATACTCTTTTCAATTATCCAATTACCTTGACATACTACACCATATTGGGCTCTCGGTTCTCCTCTTTTTCACCCGAAATGAGTGTTTGGGGCATTCTTAGCCAAAAATCTAGTATTTACAGAGTTGCCTTGGCACTGCTTGGCGATCTGCCTCTTTTGTTTACTTCCTCAAACTATAAATCTGATACACCTGGTAGAAATGCAATAAAATCCTATTAAAACAGCAGGGACAGCCATACTATTCCAGGGATAAAAAAGCATATATAGGTAGATAATTGTTCTACTTACATACTGTAACATATGTATTATACTGTCCACATTTTGATTTCAGTGAATTTGATATAGTAAATAAAGAGAAAACTGTTTCAGGCATTTTCCATCTTTACTGCCTCTAACTGAAGCCAATCGTGATGCCATCCTCCCTTACTCTATTTTTATCCTAGAAACTGTACTGTCATATCTAGCTTGCTTTATAAACAAGTGAGCACAGCATAGATCGTATTTCAGCAGTTTCTCCCCTCTCTCAGCTTTGTGTCACACTGAATTGCCCTCACCCAATCAGTGAGGAGCAGAAATGTGGGAGGGGAGATATCAACCTTCCTTCTTGTCAGCAATATACTAAATAAGAGTCAGGCTGATTGATATAAGATTACAGCAGAAACATTTATGATTATATAAGAATGCTTGAAATGTAGGGTCAGGTTGTGGACCGCTTAAAAAACAGAGCAGTGGGTAAATGGAATTTGATTTTATGGCTGACAATTACACTTCAAGTGATCCATATAAACCATCCAATGTCATAGAGAAATGTGCAGCAGTACTAGACCGTTTCAGGCCATAGTGGACCCTTCCTCAAGCACATGAGCCAAATAAAGGCATGGTGGTCGTGTTAATTGGCATAACCTGCCAGAGTTATTGCATCTAACAAGGCCACCAACATTATTTGGTTCATATTGTATGGATCAATAGCCACTTATTGCATTACTCCTAGGTGTACCAGATTCATATTTTGAGACTATTATAGTGTGGTGCTCACCTAAGTACAACATCTGTGTGTGTGTGCGCCTCTAAGATAATCTTTTATTCGCTGCTCAGTCATTCACGGTTCATCGCTTCTCCTTCCCTTTCCATAGAGCAGCACATTATGCTTTGTCAAAGCTAAGCAACATGTCTTAAAGGGAACCTGAGGTGAGAGACATATGAAGGATGCCATATTTATTTCCTTTTAAACAATACCAGTTGCCTGGCAATCCTGCTGATCTTTCCTGCACACCTAAACAAGCAGGTGTGCATGAAAAAACATTGTCAGATTTCTGTCAAACATCTGATCTGCATGCTTGTTCAGAGTCTATTAGAGGCAGAGGATCAGCAGGACAGCCAGAAAATGTGCAGTGCAAGGAAATAAATATGGCAGCCTCCATATATATCTCACTTTCGGTTCCCTTTAACACAAAATCTGTTGCCCTAACTATTGATTAACAAATGTTAGGGCAACAGAAATGGAGAAAGCATATGGCAAGGTTAGGTGTTTTTTTGTTTTCAAAAATGATGTTATGAGTTACTGAAAGTTACACAAGGCGTACAATAAAATACATATTGGTTCAATATGTCCATTTAAAAAAAAAAAAACCTAAGCCAAAAAGCAAATACTCTGTTTAAAGTGTGCCCTTTCCATGATGGCATGGCTGAAAAACTTGTATTCTTATAAAACATTAATCTTGTTTATAATTATTATTGTATGTTATAATATAACATAATTCCCACCTGTTTCAGCTATTCCGATATTAATGATGGAAGCTTTGTGTCTCTTTGGGAAGTCATCGTGGCCTGGAGAAAAGGTTAAGGTATCTTCTTTCTTGGTCATTTTGAACACTCTGAGTGTATCCCCATTAAATAACCAAACTATAAAAGCCCTGAATGAGAAAGAATGAAACAAGGCTTGTGAACAAAAAAAAAAACAAACAAAACAAAAAGACACAGGAACAACAGGACAATCTAAAGTTGTAACATAAATCAGAGGTGGTAAAGTTGTGACAGCGATGGGAGCGAAAGGGTTTGGCTACTGTAACTGGTATAATAATACCACTGGTGATACAACTAAGGTGATCTAGAAAAGCCTTTCAAGTGCTTATTTAATTTTTCAGTTTAAAATGTACACCTGAAGATTATTTTAAATTGCACAAATATTTTTCAGCACTGATAGCATGTCTATATTACTATTTTTAGTGACAATGGAATTTCACTTTAAAATAGTTTTGCACACTTGTAATGTACACCCCATTATAATAGGACATTGTCTGTAATTTGATCATGCAACTCTGCACCTCTTTACTTATTTATCTGAATTCTAGACTTTTACAGACAATGGTGTTTGTGACCTTACGGTTCATAGATAAACTCCCTTGTGCTTCATGAGAAGCAATTAAAAGACAACTGAAGTGAGAGGCATATGGAGGCTGCCATATTTATTTCCTGTTAAACAATACCAGTTGCCTGGCAGCCCTGCTTGTCTATTTGGCCGCAGTAGTGTCTGAATCACACCAGAAACAAGCATGCAGCCAATCTTGTCAGAAACACCTGACCTGCTTATGCTTGTTTAGGGTTTATAGCTAAAAGTATTGGAGGCAGAGATTCAGCAGGCTAGTCAGGCAACTGGTATTGCTTAAAAGGAAATAAATATAGCAGCCTACATATCCCTCTAGCTTCAGTTGCCCTTTAAAGAGACGCTGAAGCGAAAACAAATTATGATATAATGAATTGGTTGTGTAGTACGGATAATTACTAGATCATCAGTAGCTAAGAAAAGCAGATACAGCGGCACTACATGAAAGAAACGGTACCTTTATTATGGTCATTCGGGTATAGAAAGAGTGGTATGAAGTGGGGGTTTATCTGCTTTACACATATGGATGTTTTTTCTAGTGTGTACACTTCAGATGCACCAATAGCTCAGGGCCACGCTGCCAGCCAACATCTAATGCCAATCTCTTCTCTACTATCCTGAATGATTTCCAATTGTTTTTATCGATTTTCTAATCACTTCTGTACAAAATAAATTCGGAAATCAGATCGGGCCGGTCGGAAATTATTGATTCGACCTGTCAATCTGACGGGAAACTGCATTGTGTACCAGGCATAAAACGCCCTACACTAATTTGTCAGTATTCCTAGAAAAATATGGATAAAAGAGATTTTACAAACTAGCGGTTTACTTTTAAAAAGGGATAATGCCTGTCTCCAACTGTGCCGTCACTATTCAAACTTTTAAACAGAGTGAAGAAGTTCATGTGACTGTAGTCAACCACCCTGGATAAAGATGCAAGGGGAAATTCAAAGATAAAATGGACAGATAGACAGAACAGTAGACAAAAAGCTGAGTTAAACTTCCAAAGATAAAAAACTAAAATGGTCGGTAATCGCACCATCCATTGACCATTGGCTCAGTGGAAGAGGATCCAGAAGGAAGCCACTGTTAAAAGGAAAACATACAAATCCAGACTGGAAGTTGCTAAAAAGTAAATTGACAACTAGAATATCTCGAGAATGTCCTTCAGAGCTTTCTGACAAGTCACATCAGCTTTGTGCCCACAGATGGAAAACTGAACTTTGTTATTTGAGGAACAGTGTTCGGTTACTTCTAAATCATCCTCCACCTTCCCAAAGTCTATAAAGTCCTTTTATAAAGTACACCGCCAGGACTGTTTTGCCCCATCATTCACAAAACATTAAACAAAGTAAGTAAAAATATTTTATCAGAATTTTCACAATTAAAAAGCTGTTACTTTACAATTAGGCATGGTCAATGAAATGTAGACAATTCTGAGGTGCAAGATTATGCAAATTGTGTATGCAAATGTACCCAGCTGGAAACAGGCCATTAGAATTCCGTCTTGACAGGATTCGATTGGCTAATTTTCAAGTTGCATAAGTTTACATACCTCTGCATCAGCTCACAATTATTTGCCTCTCACTGACCCTCCCTGGTCCCAGTTACAGGCTAGCGCTGGAGACTTGGGCGCAGCCGGCGCCACCATAGGCCGTAATAGGAATTACGGCTATAGCAGCGCACAGGGAGTAACTTTGGCACCGTCAGAAGACTGAGCTGGTTACTTTAAAAAGACTCTGTAACAAAATTTTGAGCCTTATTTTTTCTATCCTATAAGTTCCTATTACTGTTCTAATGTGGTCTGTCTTACTGCAGCCTTTCCTACTTGCACTGTCTCTGTAATAAATCTTATCTCCTTTCCTCTGTCGGGCTGAGGCTGGAATGTGCAGCACTGCTTGTCATTGGCAGAAGCTTTACACACCTCCTCCAAGCTCTGCATGAGTCACACAGTAAGCTAGTTCTCAGCCTATGATACTCTCTTTAGAAGCCAGTCTTTTGTTTGTAAACATTGCCTAAAACTGTTAATTACAAACCAGGATTGCAGCAGGGAGTAGCAGAAACAGCACAGAGGGGCAGAGGAGAACATAAGGAATAGAATGGTATGCTTTTTATTGTAAGAATATTAGAGTACAGATTCTCTTTAAGGCTGCTTTCACAGTGGGACGTTACAGGTGCACGTTAGAGCAGCCTGTAACACAGCCCACCGCACAGTAATGAAAAATCAATGGGCTGTTCACAGTGCCCAGGCTGCATTACATTGTAACGCTGCACGTTCTGGGAAAGTGCAGCATGCTGTGCGTTATACTGGGCTTTAGCTGCGTTAGACTGTTTGCACATGCTTAGTGACTAGCCACATGGCTAAGTAATATTCACTGCACTGTGATGACGTAACCTGGACTCAGTGTTGTCCGGATCATGATTGAATTGTTCATTTGATCCGGATCTTTTTTGTGAGTCGAATCATCCGGATCACAATGAACAATTCGGTTCACAGTGTATGTCTGGAAGAAACAGGAACATACAGAATGTACAGTGCAGGGAAAGTCCTGTCCTGCTAATCATTTCACTCCCAGTCTGCTTCCCCAATAAAATGGTTCAAATGATTCGGTTCAAAGATCCGGATCTTTTCAATGATCCGATTCAAATCATCCGAATCCTTGAAAAGATCCGGACTTCCCATCACTATCCTGGAGCTGCTGTTCTATCAGTATAGATAGAACTAAAACAGGCACCAAGAGCTGCATAACGCGGCTCAATCTGACATCCAACTTCAACACCAATAGCTGGAAGCCGAATTATTTCATTCCCCACCATCCATGGCGGCCTGGAGGAGGAATAGTATTTAGCGTGGCCGGGAAGTTGTGCGGCAGCAGGATTAGCCATATACCAGCTGTATCCTGCGCCCAAGTCTCCCGCGACGATATCTTTCGTACGCGCTAGGAATACAAGATCTCAATCTGCCAGATTTCATTCAACATGCAAACACTATTGTCCAGGTCCCTTGAAAATATTTCAGAAATATGTGGCAGAAGGCAAACAATGTGTATGCAAGCTATGAACACGCAGCATTACCTGCAGTCAGGGCTGAAGCGGACATGTGTAGCATGGTCCAGCTCCACATTGGCTCTCATGCAGCGGTGCTCTTTTTCAAGGAAGTCCTTTGTGCTCCATATCCTGACAGTCCTGTCATCAGAGCAGGATGCCAGATATTTCCCATTGCTGCTGAAGTCAAAGCAGGTGATATTCCCACTGTGAGCCTGCCGGAAAACGCAAGAAGAGAAAAAAGGGTGGGTAAAAAACTGGATAAAGAACATACTGTCAGACAATGGATCAGACTTCTGCTTCATACAGTGCTGTATGAAATGATTGTACCATTGGTGGCGATATGGTGTTCAGTAATGTGGAAAAGGGATTGTACAATATGGATTACACTGCATAATGCCCACTATGCAAACAGGACTGGATGACATGATGCTGATAGTAATATATGTACTGTAAAGAGCTCTCTTGACTGAGCCGGTGGGTGGGGACTGTCTCTGACAAGAGCACAGGTGCCTCGAGGTCTGCTGAGGTCCCTTTTTGGGGCACTATTGTGAAATACATTACATTTTACCAACCAATCCAATAACTTCTAAAGATCAGGCTCCAGCCGTCCAGGGAGGAGGGAAGAGGTGAAAAAAGCAGCTACTCTCTACTACATGCAGTTTTATTTGTGCATTTGCCATTTAGTCAAATCCTGTTCTTTTTCATCTGAAATCGTGGCCACAACTGCACAGTGTAGAGGTCAGAAATGCATTATATTAAAATGTGCAATGTAACAAGAAAATCACAACATAATAATGATTGGAATGATATTATAATGCAGGGCTGTGGAGTCAGATTCGGAGTCTGTGTTTTCATAAGTAAAAAGGAAAATCCTGCTGCACCAGTGTTTTATGGTGAAAGTAGAAAAGTCTTTATTCCATAATCCAGCATTACAGCATACAGATAAAAGCTCACGCATATCGGAGCGAGAGTGGCTCCTTAATCATAGCTCCATGTGTGTTTTCATAACCTGAGTCGTCGGATGATTTTTGTACCACAGCAAGGGCTGTAGAGTCAGAGTCAAGGAGTCGGAACAATGTTGGGTACCTGGAATAAGAGCCAGAGGTTTCATAAACTGAGGAGTCAGAGTAGGATGATTTTTGTTCTAGAATGTGGATTGTATAATGCTAAATGTACAATACAGACTGGATGATTGTACAATGAGGTGTGGTCAATAGACTGTATAGCTGAAGTGTACAATGCGGACTGAAGGTGTGCACAATATGGATTGATATTATATTGTGGATTAAGCAATGTAGACTGGATGATACGATTGGATGATGATATGATGGTAAACGTACAATGTGGATTGGTTGATCTGATGATGATTGTAAAAGTGTGTTGAAGAAGATCATTGCATGATGACTGAATGATATGATTGCAGACCATTTTCATTAGATAACACTAAGCCGAAAAAGTGTGGGCACCTCTGCATAAGAGGATATGATGGATGATACTGACTCAATCATGATTGGTTACATACAGTACAGGGCTGTGGAGTCGGTACAACAATCTTCCGACTCCTCAGTTTATGAAACCTCCGAGTACCCAAAATTGCTTCGACTCCTCGACTGACTCCTTAGTCTAATACTTACCAGGGCTGTGGATTTTGTACAAAAATCATCCGACTCCAACTCCTCAGTTTATTAAATCACCTACTCCAGGTACCCAAAATTGCTTCGACACTGACTCCTCGACTCCAACTCAGACTCCACAGCCCTGATACTGTATAATATTTATTTTATATGGTAAACTCCTAGTTGAACGTACGCTCTCAAGACCGTCTGTAAATGCAAGCTAGACGTCAATAAATACACTGACCATTAAAAGGCTAATGATTCAAACATATTAATATGACTAATCAGCAATCTGCTACAGATCAGATATACATGCTATAATTTATCTAGATGTACTGTACACCTTTTTATTTAAAGTGTAACTGTCAGTCATAAATTCAAAAATCAATTCTTTATTTTCATCTGGTAAACAAGTAATAAGGATGCTAACCAGTCAATCCAAAAGTTAAAATCTCATTACTTTTCTTGTTTATAAACGATCATTCCCCAGTTTACCTGACTCTTTATTTGGTACGTTGCCGCACAAAGGAAGTTGCAGGGCATGCTGGGTTGTCCTTTTTTGCTTATGTACATTAGTTACGTCTGAAGGGAAATAAAGAAGCAAGCAAAAAAAAAAAAAAAAAATACAACTCAGCATACCCTGCAACTTCCTTTGTGCGGCAGCGTACCAAATAAAGAGTCAGGTAAAAATTGATTTTATGCCCGACAGTTACTCTTTAAAAGATATACAGTAGGGCGTGTTTCCACTAGGTGCAGATCTTTGCATTTTTTCAACACACAAATTTGCACAGCAATGAACTGCTATGAGCAGGTTTCCATTAGATGCTAAAAACGCATCCAAACATGTTTCTATCTTTCGGACGTCACTTGCAGCAAAAGGCCGTGTGATTCAGTTTTGGCATTTGCGCAAACGTAATGCTCAATAGGACTTCCTTCTTCGTAAAAAAAATGCACCAAAATGTATTTTGTGACTTTGCATGTAAAATTCACATATATGCGTATGCGATTTTTCATCCGAAAATTCACATGGGGTTCGCATGCTTTTAGTGGAAACCTAGCCTAATAAATAGTCTGCACAGGTCTGACTAAAATGGGGCCATGCAGGCTAGAAACTGTGGAATGCGGCATGCAAAAGATAAAAGTGCTGATCTTCCGTTGTCTCTCGCACGCCGCTACATGTGATGCCATTTATGATCTACATGATATCTTGCAGATAAAAAAAAAAAAAAAAAAATTTATATATATATATATATATATATATATATATATATATATATATATATATATATATATATATATATATATATATATATATATATATATATTTTTTTTTTTTTTTTTTTTCTTTTGATGCAAAATTACAATCAAAGTGGAGTTTGCACATAGGTCGAATTAAGGTGCCATTCATTGCTCAATTTTCTTCCTCGGTCAACCATTCGATTCAATAATTTTTTTGGATTGGGAAGAGAATCAATTTTGTTCCATTTTGCTCAATTGATGGAAATTGCTAGATATCTAGTCGAATAGACCACTCGATTAGCCAGGATAGAAAATAGTCTTTAGATTGTAAGCCTCTGGCAGGGCCCTCCTCCCTAGTGTTTCCAGCTTGATTATGCAATCTTACTGTCAATCACCCCTCTTGTGGACTACAATCAGTCTCTATTTTGACCTATGACTCTGTACTGTTATCACATCATTTGCATGATCTTGTTTTGTTGTGAGTTTCCTGTATGTCCTACCTTGTATGTTAACCCATTTATCTATTATGCAGTGCTGCGTAATATGTTGGCGCTTTATAAATACAATAAATAATAAGTCATTCGTAAAGGAATCGGCTATTGTTTAGATAATTTTGATCATTACAAAATTGATTTTTGATTTCAGAGCATAGAGGATCAGCATTGTTCAGCTGGTTTAGGGAAGGAGAATCAAATAGAATCTCACCTGCAGAGTGTGGGCCACTAGTCCACCTCCCAATAAAGTAAATTGGCAAATCGAGTAATGTACAGTGGCTTGCAAAAGTATTCAACCCCCCCCCCCCCCTAAAGTTTTCCACATTTTGTCACATTACTGCCACAAACATGAATCAATTTTATTGGAATTCCACATGAAAGACCAATAAAAGGTGGTGTACACGTGAGAAGTGGAACAAAAGTCATACATGATTCCAAACATTTTTTTTTACAAATAAATAACTGCAAAGTGCGTTGTGCATAATTATTCAGCCCCTTGAGTCAATACTTTGTAGAACCACCTTTTACTGCAATTACAGCCCCAGTCTGTTAGGGCATGTCTCTACCAGCTTTGCACATCTAGAGACTGAAATTATTGCCCATTCTTTGCAAAACAGCTCCAGCTCAGTCAGATTAGATGGACAGTGTTTGTGAACAGCAGTTTTCAGATCTTGCCACAGATTCTCGTTTGGATTTAGATCTGGACTTTGACTGGGCCATTCTAACACATGGATGTTTTGTTTTAAACCATTCCATTGTTGCCCTGCCTTTATGTTTAGGGTCCTTGTCCTGCTGGAAGGTGAACCTCCACCACCCCAGTCTCAAGTCTTTTGCAGACTCCAAGAGGTTTTCTTCCAAGATTGCCCTGTATTTGGCTCCATCGATCTTCCCATCAACTCTGACCAGCTTCCCTGTCCCTGCTGAAGAAAAGCACCCCCAGAGCATGATGATGCCACCACCATATTTGACAGTTGGGATGGTGTGTTCAGAGTGATGTGCAGTGTTGGTTTTCCGCCACACATAGCGTTTTGCATTGTGGCTAAAAAGTTCAATCTTGGTCTCATCTGACCAGATAGCCTTCTTCCACATGTTTGCCGTGCCCCCCACATGGCTTGTGGCAAACTGCAAAAGGGGATTTCTTATGCTTTTCTGTTAACAATGGCTTTCTTCTTGCCACTCTTTCATAAAGGCCAACTTTGTGCAGCGCACGGCTAATAGTTGTCCTATGGACAGATTCCCCCACCTGAGCTGTAGATTTCTGCAGCTCGTCCAGAGTCACCATGGGCCTCTTGATTGCATTTCTGATCAGTGCTCTCCTTTTTCGGCCTGTGAGTTTAGGTGGACGGCCTTGTCTTGGTAGGTTTACATTTGTGCCATACTCCTTCCATTTCTGAATGATCGCTTGAACAGTGCTCCGTGGGAGGTTCAAGGCTTTGGAAATCTTTTTGTAGCCTAAGCCTGCTTTACATTTCTCAAAAACCTTATCCCTGACCTGTCTGGTGTGTTCTTTGGACTTCATGGTGTTGTTGCTCCCAATATTCTCTTAGACAACCTCTGAGGCCGTCACAGAGCAGCTGTATTTGTACTGACATTAGATTACACACAGATGCACTCTATTTAGTCATTAGCACTCATCAGGCAATGTCTATGGGCAACTGACTGCACTCAGACCAAAAGGGGCTGAATAATTACGCACACCCCACTTTGCAGTTATTTGTAAAAAATGTTTGGAATCATATGATTTACATTCCACTTCTCATGCGTACACCACTTTGTATTAGTCTTTCATGTGAAATTCCAATAAAACTGATTCATGTTTGTGGCAGTAATGTGACAAAATGTGGAAAACTTCAAGGGGGCCGAATACTTTTGAAATCTTTACTTTTGTAATCTTTACTTCCCCATTGGTGCTTATTACACAGTGTTCTACCCAGAATTTTTTTTCAGCCGGGTGGCATGAAAAAGTAGCCGGGTGGGGTGAGATGAGAGAATGGAAGGCCAGCACTTTTCTGCACAACTCTGCTTACAACAGAGGAGGAGATGAGCCGATGACAGCCGGGTGCTCATCAAAACTAGCCGGGTGGAGCACTAGGCTAAAAGAGCCTGAGAAGAACACGGTTACATACAGAAACCAGTGTGACACAGAATATACAGCAAATATTAATTACATGACTTGTTTGGTTCAAGAAACTATAGTTCTCTTATAAAGTCGAAACTCGTTATAGTCAACCTCTCGATATATAATAAACTCAATCCTCAGGTCCCAGTAAAGGCAGCTTTAGAAATATACAGTAGGATCTCGTTATAGTAAACGCTGATATGGTATAACCCTCAATATAGTAAACTCATTCCTCAGGTCCCAGCAAATGCATCGGTATAAATATACAATGTATGACCAATTCTGATTTAGTAATCTACTTTTCCTGGTCCCTTGGAGTTTACTATAAAGGGAATCTACTGTACTACAAACTAGATCTGTACATTTTTGTACTGTAAAACCATGTACTGTGTTTTGTTAGAAGAGATATGTCTGTACAGAGCTTTTCTTCAGAAGGAATTGAAGCTTACAACTATGCTGAATTATTAATAAAAGTACCTTGAGAGCAGATGCAAGCAGTGGATGAGAAAAATTGTGTTGCTGAGCCCTTTCTTTCCGTGGCTTCTGTTGCTTCGTTTTTTTAGACGGATGCTTCTCTGGAACAGCTTGTCCATTTGCTCTTTGATCTGAAACACAGCATAGATTGTAAGCTTGCAAGGTCAGGGCTCGCTCACCCTTTTGTGGCTTGCAATTTGTTATATATTCTATTCATCCTGTTACTTTTGTCACTGTAATTACCAATTCTGTATTTTGTTCCAATTCTGTATATTGTATATTGGTGTACACTATTGTCTAATGTTTTGTACCCCAGGTTTGTTCCTTACTTTGTACTGAGCCACAGAATTTGTTGGCTAAAAATATTATTATTAATTATAGCTTGGCTACATTGAACGGGTAATATGAGAAACGGAATCGTATCAGTACATTTGCCTTAGCAGATTATACAACCAATCTTGATTCAGTTACTGAATACTGTCAGAAAAAAAAAAGCCATAATCTCACTTGTAATTTTTGTAAAAACCGAACTGCAGCTGTTAGGTTGATAAGGAGACACACACTCACTTAAAGTCCCATAGGAACATTATCTGCCCTGGATCATTTATTTTATTTCATAATTCATAAGGTCTTCATTAGGCTGCCTACTGCTGATCTGTAGAAATGGTCACTAAAAGGTTAACGGCAAGTTGGACAGATAAATCGCTAACCAGTAGACTAGCAATGCATTCTGTTGCTAGGGAGGGGGTGTTGAGCGAGAGAGCCAGCACAGAAAAATAATGCGAACGGAGGCGTTCAGCCATGGAATGTCACTTAAGATTCTTTATCTTTAGGCAACGTTGAGGGATCTCATACACCCGCTTGATACTTGTTTGAGGTGGTCTTTATCAGACGCTTACACACAGAGTTTAATCCAATGCGTGTACACAGCTTTAAATACACTAAGCAACATACTGGAGAGTAAAGTATTACTCCTGGTATACACAATGCAATTTCCCATCAGGCAGGTCAAATCGATTATTTCCAACAGGTCCGATTGTTTTTATGATCTATTTTGTATACAAGTGATCAGAAAAACAAATGAAAATTAGTTTGAACCAGTCAGAAATAATCAATTTTACTTGTCTGATGGGAAAATTCATGGTGTGTACCAGGCATTAAACAAGCTATACAAAATTCAAGTTGCGCAAATAACTGCGCCCAAAAACAAGTCTTAAGACCACGTTGAGCACACCGATACACAAACGACAAAGGCTATCATTCATGAACAGGCTGTCGGTAAAGAGAATCAGTGTGGGAAAACACCGCTGGTGGATTTTTAGACTTCTGGGTGGGCATTCATAAAAAAGTATTCATGTGCGGAAGCAGTGCGGAGATTCCCCGAACTAAGCTGGCGGTAGGCAGGCGGTAGGCTTGCGGAGACACGGAAGCTGCAGAGTTAATACATTTCTCCGTGTTCCACTCTGCTGCAGCTGCCTGGGAGGTCTGTGTGTCTCCATTCACTTACATTGTTATCGCCACATCAGAGGGAGCGGTACTTCCCGAGCTCACACCGCTTGCGGTGATCTTTATGAATGAACATTTTGCTACATTTGTACCGATAATCACCGCACAAGGCGGTGATTTATCACTCTGCTCGGTAGTGTCATTTTTCCATGCGGAAAGAGGCTTTATGAATGCTGACTTTGCTAAGTGGTCGGTAAAGTCAGCGGTTTTAAGCATTTCCGCATGCGGAAATGCTTTATGAATGATAGCCTATGTAATTTAAATACTGGGAACGCAAGAAACATTTCACATGACATGCACACATTCTGTGTAACAATGTAATTTGAACGACACTGTATATTTGTGTCAGACTGCACAATATCTGCCCAATAGTCAGTTGGTCTGCTGAATGAATCAGACAAAATGCCCGATATTGGTTTCCTCGTCATCATTTGGCTTATATTTCATGATTGTGGCCCGATATGGTGAAAATTGTTGTTTGATGTTTTCAGCGACATTTGTATAGCGTGTGTAGAAAGCTCCAACTCCATCAAGAGATCCCTTGTACGGTTACCTGGCAGGCATTGCACTATGGGTTGGAAACAGTGGCGTAGCTAAGGAGCTGTGGGCCCCCGGTGCAAGTTTTACATGGGGGCCCCACCAAGCACTCTATACATAACAATTGATATGGCGCACCAAGACCTGCCAAGGATTTCCACAGTGTCAGAGGTGCAAGAAGGGGATGGGATGATTACCACTCTTCAAAGCATCTATAGAAGTGATTATTACAAGCACAGGACCAATAGAGAGCTAATACTTTGATAGAGGGTGGACCCTTTGGGGCCCTCTGGCCCAAGGGCCCCGATGGTTGGAAAGAAAGAATGAAGCGACAAAACAGGAAAACCCATATACATATCTACCAAAGCAAGCCTACCTATTCCCAGCCAATGAAAGATTTAAAGGGACCCTGAGCACTCCTTAAAATTGCGACGATTAACAGAGCTGTCAGCAGGAACGGGACAGGAGCCAGGAGGACGCCAGGGGACCTCGCAGGCTAGGGTGGCCTGGAGGAAGCCCCAGGTAAGTGCAGGAGAGCTCAAGGTCCCTTTAAGCAGGGCACACATCACATGGTGCTCACTAAAGACTGGCTTTACAATGGGGCTGATTTACAAAGTCAGGTGCATTCCAAAAACACTGGCGCAAGAGCAGAGCATTTGTTCAGATGAACATATACAGCTGCTAAATGGAATAACTACTACTGGGTTCTCCAGGCAGAAGCTGCACTTCTCCTCCAGGCGCCTGTTCTGTGAATGAGCTCCAGTGTGTCCCCCGTGTTACCCGGCTGCACAGCTAGTCATTCAGTGCACGTCCCCGCAGACTCTCCGCTGCTCCTCACCGCTGGGCTCCGGCTCGCTGCCAGTCTTCCCTCTACTCCGCCACACTGCCAGCAGCAGAATAATCCCTCCGATCAGCACTGTCACCGCTACCAGCGCCACCGCCTCCATAGCTGCTGCAAGCCACTCACCCGGCCACGTCACATGTAGCGGGAGCGCGCACCGGCCGCTCTGGGTTTTTTTTAACAAAACTTTATTGCAAAGCACAACGGTATGACAGAAGTGGCTGTGTACTGATGGTGGGCTTACACATTTACATAGGTCCCAACTGTCCCTCTTTTGGAGGGACAGTCCCTTTTTGGGAACCCTGTCCCTCTTCCCTCCTCATTTGTCCCTCTTTCAGGACTTTGTCCCTCTTTCTATGAATATATATATATATATATATATATATATATATATATATATATATATATATATATATATATATATATATATATATATATATATATATATATATATATATATATTTCTCTACTAAAATTGTGTTTGATTATTTCTAAACTTTATTCCCATCCTTTACATTGATATATTACTAATTTTAAAATGTTAATATGAAGGAAAATGAACCAGGATGGAAAGGACCAGTGTGGTTTGAATTATTAAAACAACATATTTTTCTTATGAAATCTTTTTGATAGGGGTGTGATGGGGGTGTTGTCAGGGGGTGGCAAGGCTTAAAGAGACTCTGTAACATTAAAAAGATCCCCTGGGGGGTACTCACCTCGGGTGGGGGAAGCCTCCGGATCCTAATGAGGCTTCCCACGCCGTCCTCTGTCCCACGGGGGTCTCGCCGCAGCCCTCCGAACAGCCGGCGACTGTGCCGACTGTCAGTTCAATATTTACCTTTGCTGGCTCCAGCGGGGGCGCTGTGGCGGCTTTCCGTTCCGAACTACACGGAAATACTTTATCTCATTCGGGTCCGCTCTACTGCGCAGGACACTTGCGCCTGCGCAGTAGAGCGGACCCGACGGCGATCGGGTATTTCCGTGTAGTTCGGAGCCGACAGCCGTCAGAGCGCCTGCGCAGGAGCCAGGAAGGTAAATATTGACGTCACCGCTGCACGGACTCCACGGAGGGCTGCAGCGAGACCCCTGACGGATGTAGGACGGCGTGGGAAGCCTCATTAGGATCCGGAGGCTTCCCCCACCCGAGGTGAGTACCCCCCAGGGGATCTTTTCATGTTACAGTTCCTCTTTAAGTGTACCTCTTATCTCAAAAAGTTGGGAGGTATGATATTACATTACCTCACCATCACTAATAAAAATATCGCTTTTTTAAAAAAAATCAGGGATCGCCAATAAATACATAACCATATGCAGAGTAAATAAAGTTCAAAACCAAGAAGCAGTCACCAGAATATGCAGAATATATCCAAAATGTTAAAAGTGCAATTACAGAAGTATGGGACGAACCCCACATGATGATAAGCAGCACACCCAGTAGGTCGTCTTCTTCTTTCGCAGCATAAATCTCTGTCTTCAAAACTTATGTCAAGTGCCGTGGGTCTCTCATTACAGGAGACTCAATTCCAACATCCAGACTCGCACCTGCTCAGTAGAGCAGATCGATCGTGTTTGGCTATTTCTGCCTTACCGGAATGAAAAGCAGATAGTATGCCTGCACAGGATCGCAGAGAGGTAAATATTTACATCGCCGCACTTCGGGGGTCCCGGCAGGCTAAACAAAGGGATGGAGGAGGATGGGGAAGCCCCATTAGGATCCATAGGATTCCAAACATTAAAAAAAAAGGCTAAGTGGGGTGTGCGTAAGTATTCAGCCCCCAGCGTCAATACTTTGTAGAACCACCTTTTGCTGCAATTACAGCTGCCAGTCTTTTAGGGTATGTCTCTACCAGCTTTGCACATCTAGAGACCGAAATCCTTGCTCATTCTTCTTTGCAAAACAGCTCCAGCTCAGTCAGATTAGATGGACAGCGTTTGTGAACAGCAGTTTTCAGATCTTGCCACAGATTCTCGATTGGATTTAGATCTGGACTTTGACTGGGCCATTCTAACACATGGATATGTTTTGTTTTAAACCATTGTTGCCCTGCCTTTATGTTTAAGGTCGTTGTCCCGCTGGAAGGTGAACCTACGCCCCAGTCTCAAGTCTTTTGCAGACTCCAAGAGGTTTTCTTCCAAGATTGCCCTGTATTTGGCTCCATCCATCTTCCCATCACTCTGACCAGCTTCCCTGTCCCTGCTGAAGAGAAGCACCCCCAGAGCATGATGCCACCACCATATTTGACAGTGGGGATGGTGTGTTCAGAGTGATGTGCAGTGTTAGTTTTCCGCCACACATAGCGTTTTGTATTTTGGCCAAAACGTTCCATTTTGGTCACATCTGACCAGAGCACCTTCTTCCACATGTTTGCTGTGTCCCCCACATGGCTTGTGGCAAACTGCAAATGGGACTTCTTATGCTTTTCTGTCAACAATGGCTTTCTTCTTGCCACTCTTCCATAAAGGCCAACTTTGTGCAGTGCACGACTTATAGTTGTCCTATGGACAGATTCCCCCACCTGAGCTGTAGATCTCTGCAGCTCGTCCAGAGTAACCATGGGCCTCTTGACTGCATTTCTTATCAGTGCTCTCCTTGTTCAGCCTGTGGGTTTAGGTGGACGGCCTTGTCTTGGTAGGTTTACAGTTGTGCCATACTCAGTGGCGTCCCTACCATGGGGCGGCCAGGAGCGCTCCGCTCCGGGTGTCAGCTCCAGGGGGGGTGTCATCAAGGCCTCCCCAGAAGCCTTGATGACACAGGAGGGGAAGCAGCGCTGAAGGAGGGGTGGCAGCGTCGGCGGGGAGGGGGGAAATACCCCCCACATCTCCCTCACCTGGGTCCCCTCCTTCCGCGCTTCCCCTCCACGGGCGCCGGCAACGGGCACTGACAGGGCGGCTGATAGCCGCCCTCAGTTTACCCGAGCAGGGCTACGGGAAGATGGCCGCCGAAGCCCGCACTGGAGACAAAAATAGACGGCAAGATGGCCGCCGACGCCATCTTGCCGTCTATTTTTGTCTCCAGTGTGGGCTTCGGCGGCCATCTTCCCGTAGCCCTGCACTGATGACGCAGCAGGAGACGGCGCGGGACATTCAAGAGGAGCTGCGGAGGCTGCCTGGGACTCGGAAGACATCTGCAGGTAAGGTTTTCTTCTTTTACAGGTGCACCGGCCCGGCCACCCACCGCTGCTGCCCACCTACCCACCACTGCTGCCCACCACCTACCCACCACTGCTGCCCACCTACCCACCAGGCTACCCACCACTACTGCCCACCTACCCACCACTGCTGCCCACCTACCCACCGCTGCTGCCCACCTACCCACCACTGCTGCCCACCTACCACCACTGCTGCCCACCTACCCACCACTGCTGCCCACCTACCCACCAGGCTACCCACCACTGCTGCCCACCTACCCACCACTGCTGCCCACCTACCCACCGCTGCTGCCCACCTACCCACCAGGCTACCCAGCAGGCTACCCACCGCTGCTGCCCACCTGCCCACCGCTGCTGCCCACCTGCCCACCGCTGCTGCCCACCTACCCACCACTGCTAGCAGGCTACCCACCACTGCTGTCCACCTACCCACCACTGCTGCCCACCTACCCACCGCTGCTGCCCACCTACCCACCAGGCTACCCAGCAGGCTACCCACCGCTGCTGCCCACCTGCCCACCGCTGCTGCCCACCTGCCAACCGCTGCTGCCCACCTACCCACCACTGCTAGCAGGCTACCCACCACTGCTGCCCACCTACCCACCGCTGCTGCCCATCTACCCACCGCTGCTGCCCACCTACCCACCACTGCTGCCCACCTACCCAGCATGCTACCCACCACTGCTGCCCACCTACCCACCACTGCTGCCCACCTACCCACCACTGCTGCCCACCTACCCACCAGGCTACCCAGCAGGCTGCCCACCTACCCACCACTGCTGCCTACCTACCCACCAGGCTACCCAGCAGGCTACCCACCGCTGCTGCCCACCTACCCACCGCTGCTGCCCACCTACCCACCGCTGCTGCCCACCTACCCACCGGGCTACCCACCACTGCTGCCCACCTACCCACCACTGCTGCCCACCTACCCACCGCTGCTGCCCACCTACCCACCAGGCTACCCAGCAGGCTACCCACCGCTGCTGCCCACCTGCCCACCGCTGCTGCCCACCTGCCCACCGCTGCTGCCCACCTACCCACCACTGCTAGCAGGCTACCCACCACTGCTGCCCACCTACCCACCGCTGCTGCCCATCTACCCACCGCTGCTGCCCACCTACCCACCGCTGCTGCCCACCTACCCACCGCTGCTGCCCACCTACCCACCACTGCTGCCCACCTACCCAGCAGGCTACCCACCACTGCTGCCCACCTACCCACCACTGCTGCCCACCTACCCACCACTGCTGCCCACCTACCCACCAGGCTACCCAGCAGGCTGCCCACCTACCCACCACTGCTGCCTACCTACCCACCAGGCTACCCAGCAGGCTACCCACCACTGCTGCCCACCTACCCACCGCTGCTGCCCACCTACCCACCGCTGCTGCCCACCTACCCACCAGGCTACCCACCACTGCTGCCCACCTACCCACCAGGCTACCCAGCAGGCTGCCCACCTACCCACCAGGCTACCCACCACTGCTGCCCACCTACCCACCACTGCTGCCCACCTACCCACCACTGCTACCCAGCAGGCTGCCCACCTACCCACCAGGCTACCCAGCAGGCTGCCCACCTACCCACCACTGCTGCCCACCTACCCACCACTGCTACCCAGCAGGCTGCCCACCTACCCACCAGGCTACCCAGCAGGCTGGCCACCTACCCACCACTGCTGCCCCCCTACCCACCATGCTACCCACCTACCCACCACTGCTGCCCACCTACCCACCAGGCTACCCAGCAGGCTACCCACCACTGCTGCCCCCCTACCCACCACTGCTACCCAGCAGGCTGCCCACCTACCCACTAGGCAATCAGGCTGCTCACCCTTCACCACCTACCCACCAGGCTATCAGCTTGCCAACACTCAAATCTGCTACCGATATTGTGTATTTTGTGGTCAGATCTGCTACCGACATTGTGTATTTTGTGGTCAGTTTAACTACCGTCGTGTATTTTGTGGTCAGTTTAACTACCGTCATTGTGTATTTTGTGGTCAGTTTAACTACTGATATTGTGTATTTTGTGGTGAAATCTGGTGCTGACATTGTGTATGTTCTGGTCAAATCTACCGCAAGATTGAATGATTTTTTTCTGGTCAAATCTGCCGACATGATTGAATGTATTTTCTTGTGAAATCTGCTCACATAACGTGTAATGTCTGGTGAAATGTTCTCGCATTACGTGTATTTTATGTTGAAAGCTTCTGACATTTTGTGTATTTTCTGGAGAAAAGCTGCGCAATGATGTGAATTTTCTGGAGAAAGGTTGACTAAAACGTGGGTGCACTTTTAAATTAGCTCCGCCCCATCCGGTCATAGCCACGCCCATTTTTTCGCCGCGGCGCGTTTCGCGCGCCGCAGGTAGTGTACCGTGGGGGGGTGTCTTTCAATACCTAGCACCGGGTGTCAAATGCCCTAGGTACGCCACTGGCCATACTCCTTCCATTTCTGAATGATCGCTTGAACAGTGCTCTGTGGGATGTTCAAGGCTTTTAAAATCTTTTTGTAGCCTAAGCCTGCTTTACATTTCTCAATAACTTTATCCCTAACCTGTCTGCTTTACATTTCTCAAAAACCTTATCCCTGACCTGTCTGGTGTGTTCTTTGGACTTCATGGTGTTGTTGCTCCCAATATTCTCTTAGACAACCTCTGAGGCCGTCACAGAGCAGCTGTATTTGTACTGACATTAGATTACACACAGGTGCACTCTATTTAGTCATTAGCACTCATCAGGCAATGTCTATGGGCAACTGACTGCACTCAGACCAAAGGGGGCTGAATAATTACGCACACCTGGAATCATGTATGATTTTCGTTCCACTTCTCCCGTGTACACCACTTTGTATTGGTCTTTCACGTGAAATTCCAATAAAATTAATTCATGTTTGTGGCAGTAATGTGACAAAATGTGGACTACTTAAAGGGGGCCGAATACTTTTGCAAACCACTGTATGCGCCCGATTTTCCTGCTTCGATATGAAGGAGGTAGGAGATCAATGAGGGGGAGGTAGGAGATCATATAGACTAGCAGGGAAAGCTATATGGATGAGGGAGGACGAGATCATAATGCTAGGTACATACGATGAGATTTTTTTGTAGATTTACTGTCAGATCGATTATTTCCAACATGTCCGATCTGATTTCCGAGGACCACTAGACTACCAGGAAAAATTAAACCAGAGAACACTATAAAGGTAAGCGGGGACCTTTAGACTGCCAGCTAATTCTGTGTCAGTGGAGGGGAGACTGCTAGAACACCAGGAAAAACAGAAACAGTAAATTCGGGCGCCTGAGGCTAGTGGACAAATCGGGCGCCGCCATTCACTCCTATAATAAATATCGTTTAATGGGCGCCCGATAGGAAAAAAGGGCGCCGGTGAAAAATAACGTTTTAAAAGCGGCGCCCGGAGACTTAATGTTTTATTACTGCTTCTCATGATTACACATTATTTAATGATTTATACATTTTTAAATATTATTTTTTAACAATTAATTTTATTGAGTTTTAAGAAAACACGCACAACAAGTACACGCAGGTACCCAAAAGGACAGTAATTAGATGAGCTACAGTTGTATACATTATGAAATTACATGGGAAGTAAAACATAAAGGAAAGAAAGCTGTGAGCATCTTATGCAGTATATACATATATTTAATACAGTATGAACAAAACCGGATTACATATTAGGGTCTTTGAGACATATGCAAGGATATCCAGCATTATTACATCTCCTGAGTTGGTCAGAGTTGCTTAAGCTATGCCAACTGTAGAGAAAGTGAGAGGAATTAGGGAGAGAAAGAGGAGAAAAAGAGGGGGGGGGGGGGGGGGGGGGGAAGAATTAAGACAGAAAGTGAAGATAGTAGCAGACTTAAGTTTTAAGTTTCCAGTGCTTGCCTCTGTAACCAGGACTAGTAGACACTAAGTTCGACCCAGTTCCCTAATTTGAACAAGAAGAATGCTAATTTGCTAGTGAGGTCATTCCTCTGGGCCAGAGGGGAGGGCTTCCACATTATTGTACCAGGGGGCCCAGATTTTGTCAAATCTACCGGAGCAGTTGCGGCTTTTATACGTTAAACGATATAAAGGCAGGGCCTTCATGATAGTACATTTCCAGTAGTTGAAGGAGGGAGGTTTATCAGATTTCCAGGTGCGGAGAATTTCCCTACGACCATAGAAACATAGGATTCTAATTAAGTATTGGGGGTGTTTACCCGGTGGGGTATCGTCTAACAGTCCCAGCAGAAATGCCCGGGGAGAGAGTATTAGTTGTGTTTGCAGAATTTCATTAATTAGGTCATTAATTTTAGACCAAAATGAATATATATGAGGGCAGTCCCAAAACATATGGAAGAAAGTTCCAGGATCGACGTTGCACCTAGGACAATTGGGAGTATTGGAAGTAGAGATTTTGTGCATACGTACAGGAGTAAGATAAGTGCGATGGAGAAATTTAAATTGTATTAATCTGTCTCTAGCAGATATCGGTACTTTGACAAAGTTTTCTAAGATTTCCTCCCAGTCCTTGTCATCCAATCCCGGAACTTCCTCGTTCCATCTGGACTGACATCTTGAAAGACTATGAGTATTATTATTCATAAGACCAAAATATATTACCGAAAGAGGTTTGTCCAGGTCCTCTACCATTAGTGTTTGCTCTATATCGCAGGAGACCAAAAGTGGCCCACTGTCCTTAAATTGAGTATTATAAGCGTGGCGAAGTTGTAGGTATCTGAAGAACATTTTATTAGGTAGATCAAAGGCACTTTTAAGGGAATTAAAAGGTAAAAGTCCGTCATTCCCCATTATATGTTGAATGGCTTTTATACCCTGGCGGGCCCACAAACCTGGATCTGGTATTTGTGAAAAATGAAGCAGAGAGGGGTTGTCCCAGAGTGGTGTGTGGGGAGAGAGTTTACCCGCGTTACCTGTATAGGCGAGCATGTCTTTCCATATTTTGGTTGTGGTGGACATAGGAATCGTGCATCTTGGATCTCCCCTGGTGCCCCTGAACGCCAGCAGGGTTAGCCTCTCGTAAGAGCCCAACCTTGCTGCCTCCACCGCAACTGCGGCGTTGTATTTGTCTTGAGAAAACCACCATCTTATGGTGACCAAAACAGCAGCACAATAATAGAGGTACATATTTGGAAGTGCTAGACCTCCCTGATCTGCTGGTAGCTGCAGAGTGGCAAGACCAATCCTCGGCACACAGCCTCCCCAGATAAAACTTGAAATCAGTGAATGTAATTTCTTAAAAAATGCCTTAGGTATAAGTATTGGCGTTTGGCGAAAAATATAAAGAAATTTAGGCAAAAATATCATTTTAAATATATTAATTTTACCAATTAGAGAAAGGGGGAGAGTCTTCCATATTAAGGCTTTTTGTTGAAATTTATCAACTGTTGGCTGTATATTTAGTTTGTGAAAGTCAGATAATTGCGTAGTTACTTGGATCCCCAGGTATTTGAATTGTTTGACCCATTGTAACGGGCTAGGATAGCAATTGGTATCAAAGTTGTCTAATGGCATCAAAACTGATTTTCCCCAGTTGACTCTGAGGCCCGAGAACCTCCCAAAACAGTCAATAATATGAAGTGCTGTTTGTAGAGAAGCTTCCGGGTCTCCCAAGTATAACAAAGTGTCGTCTGCATACAAGGAGACTTTCTCATTAAGGGAGCCAACCTGTATGCCCTCAACCTCGGCTGATTCCCTCAACAAAATTGCCAGTGGTTCAATGGCTAACGCAAAAAGATAGGGCGACAGTGGGCATCCCTGACGCGTACCCCGAGACAGTGGAAAAGGAGGAGAGATGGTGCTGCCGGTTTTTATCCTAGCTATTGGAGAGTGATATAGGGCTTTAACCCATGATATAAAATTAGTTCCAATCCCGTATAAGTTTAGTAATTGCCATAGGTATGACCATTCTACGGAGTCAAAAGCTTTTTCTGTATCCAAGGAGGCAACAGTGCGTCTACCTTTGTCCTGTACTGGCATGGAAATATTAGTGAAAAGTCTACGTATGTTAATGTCAGTGCTGCGCCCTGGCATAAAACCAGTCTGGTCGCAGTGTATCACATCACTGATGACCTTTTTTAATCTATTAGCTAAAATTTTTGCAAGTATTTTTGCGTCTGAGTTAAGTAATGATATAGGTCTATAAGAACCGCACTGGTTAGGATCCTTGTTGGGTTTTAAAAGTACTATAATGATTGCTTCGTTAAATGTATTTGGCAAAGTACTACCTTCCAGAACCTCATTAAATATTGTACATAGCTTCTCTACTAGTAGAGTGGAATGGGATTGATAAAATTCAGCGGGGAGTCCGTCGGGGCCCGGGGACTTGTTTGGTTTTAGTTCAAAAATAGCCTGTTGGATCTCTTCTACAGAAATAGCCTTATCTAGCTCAGCGGTAGTCTCCTCTGAGAAATTTGGAATATTAATATTGTGTAAATAATCAAGAAGATCATTACTAGAGTAGGTAGCTTTAGAGGCATATAGTTGTGTATAAAAGGAGACAAATGTTTGGTTGATTGTCACGGGGTCCACTAGTAATTCCCCAGAGTCATTCATTATAGATGCTATAGCTGGAGAGCCGTTGCCTTCCTTAGATAACCAAGCCAGTAATTTACTATTTTTCTCTCCAAATTCAAAAATTCTTTGCGATTGGTGGAGTAATGTGTTTTTAGTCTCATCCACCAGAGCCAATTTCCACTGTCTAAGGGCCGCCTGCCATGAGCGCCATGTTTCTATTGTGCGAGTTTGGTTAAAAATATGTTCAGTCTCTATAGTTTTTTGTTCCAAATCAGCAATGTGTTTACGAAGACTGGCCTTACACTCCTTGACAGCTGACATATAGCATCCCCTGACGACTGCCTTGCCCGCATCCCATACTATACTAGACGAAGAGGAATTTAGATTTAACTCCCAGTAATCTATAATGTGACTTGTTATTTTAGCATGAATTTGAGGTTCCTGTATATAGAACCTAGAGATGCGCCACAATCGATCCTTTGGAGCTAGATGAGCCGTAAGTGTCAGAAGTATAGGTGCATGATCGGAAATACCCAAGGGGAGTGTCTCCACATTCTGTATCATTGGGAGTAGCGCTGGGGACCCAAAGGCCATATCAATTCTAGACATTGATTTATGAGCCGCTGAGTAGCATGTGAAACTAGTAACCGCCTGATACTTCCATCGCCATAAGTCCTGTAGTTGGTAGCAGTCAGCCCAAATAGCAAGATCCCTACCCTCTCTGGTAGAAGTATTGGTTCGGTCCACCAGTGGATTCATTGTCATGTTAAAGTCGCCCATTAGGATTAGTTTGTCACATTGCCATTGGGCTAATTTGTTAAGAATTTGATAGAGTATTTGCTTGTCAGCAGGGGGGGGAAGGTATAGGCCCGCCAGGGCATAATCAGTGCCATATAGCTGGAAATGAAGTAGTACATACCTGCCCCTGTCGTCACAAAAATTGTGCAAAATTGTGATTGGGAGGGACTTATGGATGAGGACTGAGACACCTCTGGAGTATGTAGAGAATGTAGCATGGAAGTGATGAGCTACCCAAGGGCGTTTTAATGCCATAACCTTGTTCCCAGTTAAGTGAGTTTCTAGTAAAACGCAAATATGTGGGGTGTGTTTTTTAAGATAATTGAATACCAATGTTCTTTTAATTTTAGACCCTAGACCCCTCACATTCCAAGAGATGCATTTAAGTGTCGACATAAGTAAGGTAGCAATAATATTTACCAAATGAGGTCCGTATAGCTTTTGGCTGGAGGCAAGCACTGGAAGAGAGGTTTGTAAAGAAGGAATAAAAGAGAGAAGAGAACAGAAGACAGAGAGAGAAGGTATATTGATCCGGCATTAGAGGGTCCTGCAGGAGCTGTGGAGTACCTGTAAAAGAAAAGTTAACCACCAACGAGAAAAAAACAAACATCCCAACCCCCCACCCTACACCATACATCATGAGGATGCTTAAGGTGTCTGCACCCTAACAATCTAAGAAACAGAGACCCCAAACAACAAACTGAATTAACTGTTGTCTCTGTAAGGGACGTACGCCAGGAGCTTAGCCCGCTACCCGGCTGCACCCATCAAGATGGGGGTAAGTACCATCTTAATAAACGTTACTAAAAGTTTGAAACCTGTGATGTACAAAACAATAGTAATGATAGTGGAGCTGAACATAAACTAACTCTGATTGATCACAGGGGAATATAGCCCATAGAACCCTTGTTGCAGTGTGCTTCCCCTGAATTTATTATTATAGAATGACTGTCAGGAAGGTAAAGAGATAGGGAAAATCAGGGGGTGGGAAGGGGGAAAGATTAAGGGGGGGGGGTAAAGGAGAGTATGTGAGCCACCAACATCCCTCCAGTATCACGACTAAAGAAGATATCCGCTAAAGAATTTGACCCAGCCTCGTGGACGAATAATTAAAATAGGATAGTGTATGAGTGAACAGTACACCGCCCAATATGGGGTAATAGGAATAAATATACATAGTATATGATGTATAGGGGTGGGAAATCTTAATGGCGCGGGAGGCTTGATTGGTATCTCCAGACTCGACTCAGAACCGACTGGTATGTGATTAGTACACATCCAACTATGGGATCATGTTAATAAAGGCTTTGACTACATACACCTGTGAAAAGACAAAATTGCTAAGTTGTGTCCCAAAACTCTATAAACAGGCTTAAAGTATGGACAAGATTTAGTAAATGACTATATTGCATGCATTAATCGGGGAAGACCTACAGCATTATATAGATTTAACCTGCTATGGACTGGATAAGCATTGCAATTGTATTTAACTGTATTCTAATTAGTAGCTATAGAAGACCATGAATGGATCCCTGCTGGTGGTCTATTACATTTGAACTACAGGATTAATGCCCTTATCAGGCGGGATAATACATGTAGACAATGCAAAACAGTATTCCATTAACTTATACTAGGGCTTACCCTTGTCCCTCTGTTCTAGTCACCCCTCAGCCAAACAAGGTGTATTGCAGGATCTTATACATTGTATATATAAATATATATGATACATTTCAATATGAAACAAAAATCAGTCAGGAGGAATAGTCATCTTCATATCCACCATTTCTCGTACTACACACCCAGATTATGATCATCTCATACTAATGACTGCCAGAGTTGTTTGTAAGTAATCTGCCAACCTGCTTGCCTGCAGTGTCCATGTTGATCGTTTGTTAGGGGCTAGCGCCATCTGGTGGGTGTATCCCACATGCATTCTCATCACACACTTGAACGGAGTTACAGAAGTACATTTATAGTGGCAGAGAAATGCGGGCTAAGCCCTGCTGTTTGGTCAGAGATTTGTGAGGGAGAGAACATCATTTAGCAAATAATGTGCAGTAACACTGCAAGATTCCAGCATTACGGTATCCATGGACTGATTCAGGCACATACCCATCTTATAGCATACTATTGTGATATGTTCAGTGAGAGCGGGTTTACATCGCTGTATGATTATATCATAGCTTAGTGGAAGCTGGCTGTGTTTAATAACTATAGCAGAGCGCTAGTAGGCGCACAGACATAGGTGATAGCCAATTGACTATAAAATTGTCGTAACTAGATGGGCATTACACTGAAAGAGACCATAGAAATGCTCCCAGGGGAGGACTGGCCCAGGGGGACGGGGGGCAATTGCCCCCCGGGCTGCCCGAATCTTAAGTAATTAGGGCTGGCCACTGCTATACGCAGCGGCCGCAGACATACCACAGATGACAGGTTCGCAGTGGGGATCGCAACCTCGCGCGATATTTCCCAGCAAGTTGAAGTATCCAATTAAAGAAGGGCAGGGCCGGGCCGAGGCATAGGCTGGAGAGGCTCCAGCCTCAGGGCGCAGTGTAGGAGGGGGCGCAGAATTCATTCAGCTGTCATTAATAATTGTGTTTGAAGCAGAAAGAAATAAGAAAAGGGGATACATGGCAGTGACTGCAAGCCATATAAGTAGATATTAAGGTTTTGGGGAGGCTATGGGCCCTGTGGTGCCTCTTAGTCTAATAGCAATCAGTGTGTGATGGCTGGGGTGGGAGAGATGGAGGGGCGCACTTTGGTGTCTCAGCCTTGGGTGCTGGAGGACCTTGTCCCGGCTCTGAAGAAGGGGCTGAGGCGGCCGGCCGTGGTGTGCCCTTGTGCGTGGCTGCTCCTGCGGTGGATGTGAGCGGCACAAGGACACAAATAACTTAGGTCCTCTCCGGCCAGGTGGGTTGACCCTGCTTGACTCCGCCCCCCGCCTGGAGCCATTGCCGCCCGCAACGTGCTGCTGTGCCTGCGGTGTCATCGGAGTGAGCTGTCTCACTCTTCAGCTTTCTGTGCTGGGGGGGCTGGGGGCCTGGAGCTGTGGCTACGAGTGGCTGGCTGGAGGAGTCGGACACAGTCCTCCCCTGTGCTGCTGTGCCTGAGGTGTCGTCGGAGTGAGCTGTCTCACTCTTCAGCTTTCTGTGCTGGGGGGGCTGGGGGCCTGGAGCTGCGGCTACGAGTGGCTGGCTGGCTGTCCTGGCTGGAGGAGTCGGACACTCTGGGGGCTGGGAGTCGGAGATGCTACCTATAGCTGCTTGCTGCTGTGGAGGAGGTGTAGGACTGAGGAGACAGGAGGATAGAGGAGGTCGGGTCCAGGTTGCCAGAGGAGAAGGTGGTTTTTAAAAATTTTGTTTCTGTACTTCTTCTCCCTTCTTGTCACTGAGTTACTCACACTTTGCTGCCTGCCTGCTACTGCTGTCAAATTAAATTCTCTGCCCAGGCCAGTGCCCTCTAAAAAAAATTTTCTGTGATAATCATCCCCATTCTTACCCTGGCCTGAGGGGGAACGTTTTTTCTTCTTGTGGTGTGATTGGCGGCAGGGGAGGGGGGAGGCAGGCAGTTAGGCACTGTCAAACAGGTAGTTGGAGGGGGGGGGAAGGGAGTAGGTGTCAGACAAGTAGTTTGTATGGTGGGTGGGCAGGAGTGGGGTTAGGCATCACCAGGTAGGTAGTTTTGTGTGTGTGTGTGTGTGTGTGTGTGTGGGGGGGGGGGGGTGTTGTTTAAAGGAGTTATCAGGCATTGTTAATGAAATAAGTGCTACTTACCCGGGGCTTCCTCCAGCCCCACGCTCCCAGCATGTCCCTCGCCGCAGCTCTGCAGTCAGCCATTCGCTGCCGCTGCCTCCCAGTCCCCGGCGATGGCACCAGTCCGACCTGGATGTCGGCCTGTACTGCGCCTGTGCGAGCAGCACTGTCAATCTCCGCCACGTGGACCGGAGTGTACTGCGCAGGCGCAGTAGTTCTGCGTCTGCACAGTACGATCTGGTCCATGTGGCGGTGATTGACAGCGCCGCTCGCACAGGCGCAGTTGGCCTGACGTCATCGCCGGGGGCTGGGAGGCAGCGGCAGCGAACAGCTGACTGCAGAGCTGCGGCAAGGGACATGCTGGGAGCTTGGGGCTGGACGAGCCCTGGGTAAGTAGCACTTATTTTCGTAAAAAAAAAAAAGCCTGATAACTCCTTTAAGGTTAGGCATCAGACAGACAGGTAGATTGTGCGGAGAAATGGGGTTAGACATCAGGTACATAGTGTGTGTGTGTGTGTGTGTGTGTGTGTGTGGCTGGGGCTGTTAGTCATCACAATTTGAAGATTTGCACACAAGAAAGATATGGCTTTGGGCTGGGGATGCCGTGAAACGGGCCTCTAGTTTGTGTTGTCCCCCCAGGCCAAAAGGTCCCAGTCCTCCCCTGAATGCTCCGTTAGTATATCGTTAGTGGCCCCAGATCTAACCCATCGCACCACTACAACGTGGCTAAGCAAGATATATTATATAACTTATACACAGTATATAGGATGTGATATGATTGAAAATGAAAATAGGTCAGGGGATATAAGGAGAGTGCTCTCCACTCCCCAGACCGCGCTCCCCCATTTATGCAGTGCAGTGCTGACGTAGCAATACAGAATAGAGCCCCATGCAGAAGTGACCGCATGTTGCAGAATTACTTGTAGGAACACCACTAATAGAGCCCAAATGCATGTTTAGAATAAAATCTGCTTGGGAGCAACGCGGTCCGGTGGGCGGGAGCACCCATGCCGTTTATCATTCACTGGAGCAGTACCATATATGTATGACAGAGTGGCAGAAAGATGAATGAGCTGCTCACTAGTTCTAAGCCCAAGACTCAGCAAAAGCATAGCTATCATACTATATCGTGGTGACCATCTTAAACATATTGGTGAACATATCCTTTTTACATTACATGCATGCATCACTGTAGAACCATAACAATCATTGGCTTATGGATTAAAGAGCAGTCACGGAGAGAGATGTATTAACATAGCACTAGTGGTATATACGGGACCTGTTATTTCAGCAACAGGGGAAAGGTATCGGTACACACTGCAAGGTATAGCCCCAAGGAGTGAATAAATGTCATCCCCAAGGATCAAACAAGAGTTAGTGCAGTCTCCAAACACCAGCTTGAGGATTAACTGGAACCGTAACTCACGAACTTGTCCCGTGCTCACAGTAAGAAATTTAGTCCTGGAAGGGAGATAGCATCTAAGTGTTCAGTGGAGTGAGACCGCCTGAAGGCTTGTGACCGCTGAAAGATCAAAGGCATCATGAAATGTACGGCCAGAGTAGTCACTTCAGTGTGTAGAGAAAGCGCGGGTGAATTCCCGCCAAGCATACTTAGGAGGAGTATCGGTCCACTGCCGCTGTTAATGTACATGTATATATGCGTGCAGTAATTACGGACATTGTAAAAGTACTGACCCGTGCCGAGTAGGACAACAGTTCACTGCATGCTATCTCTGTCAAAGTTTCCCCAGGCATTTATGACCATATAGAGTTGTCACAAATGAGGGGAGGGAGTGCAACTAAGCTGTCCAGACTCCAAGGGAGCACATTTCAGCAGAAAGAGGCAGTAAGGGAGCCTTGGATGCCCCACACAAAGTCTGCGGCAGCTAGTAGTATCAGTACCGTGAGCACAGAGACATAGTTAAATAATAAATACTTATCCTATCCTTGTGCAGGGAGTGATTCCAACCATCTTATGACTTCCTCCGGTTTGTCAAAGAATCGAACATTACCCCCGTCCTGGACTCTCAGCCGTGCAGGAAAGATCATGGCATACTTGATCTGTTTCTCACGCAGTTTAGCTTTAGCATTCAGGAATGTACGTCTGAGCTTTTGTGTTTCGGTGGTATAATCTGGAAACAGCATCAATCTTGTGTTCTCGTATTGGATGTCTTCCATCTTCCTGGCAGCTGCAAGTATGGCATCTCTGTCTTTAAAATTAAGCATGCGGAATATGATCGGGCGAGGAAGGGAGCCAGGGGGCCCTTTGGTAGCCGGGATGCGGTGGGCTCTCTCAATAACGAAGAAGTCAGAAAACGTGTCTGCAGGAAGCAGTTGCCTGAGCAGGTTTTCCATGAATGCAGGGACGTTGTTGGTTTCAGTACCCTCCGGGAGCCCCAGCAGGCGCAAATTGTTGCGCCTGTTTCGATTCTCAGCATCTACTGCACGTGTCTCCAGTTGAGCGAGCCGTTTTCGGATATCTGGAATAGCAGCAGTCTGAGCCTGGGCACGGTCTTCAATGTCGGAGGTACGGCGCTCGAGGTCAGTTGTTCTCTGTCTGAGTGTTCCTATGTCCTGGCGGAGCAGGCCAAACTTGGTCTCGATATGTTCGATTTTCAGTGTGAGAGTTGTCTGGCATTGTTGTATAGCCTGTAGTAGTTCAGCAGTAGTCGGCATGGCAGGAGGGACTGCCTCGTGGTCCATCTCCTTCTCTCCTGATTGAGCCGGTGGATTATCAGCAGCCGTTATAGAGACCAGCGGGGCAGACTGTGTACTGCTAGTAGAAGGATGATTGTCCCCCTTCTCCTTTTCCCTCTCCTTCTGGTGCTTCTTAGTGCCCCCCATCACTTCGTAAGGTTGTACACGGCGTGGGGATCGTTGAGACCGGGAGGGGCCGCTGAATTCCTGGGGCTCTGATGGAGGATCGGGTTTTTCAGGGAGAGAGTTGCCCGGAGGATCAAACCAAGAAGCCAGGATGAGGCAGGGAGGTAAGCTGGTGCAGTCGAGCAGATTTAGCACAGAAATGGGAGCAGTTAAAGAGGCGATGGACTCAGATTGTAAAAGCCGGGCAGCGGAGCTCCGAGAAGCTAGACTGATCAGTGTGCCATCTTGGCCACGCCCCCAATTAAATATTATTTTTAAACGAAAAACAGTACAATATTTTTTTTCAAACATTATTTTTAAACGAAAAACAGTACAATTTTTTTTTTACATTATTTTTAAACAAAAAAACCAACAGGGGGGTCTTAGGTTTAGGCACCAACAGGGGGGTCTTAGGTTTAGGCATCAACAGGGGGGGTCTTAGGTTTAGGCACCAACAGGGGGTCTTAGGTTTAGGCACCAAAAGGGGGGTCTTAGGTTTAGGCACCAACAGGGGGGTCTTAGGTTTAGGCACCAACAGGGGGGTCTTAGGTTTAGGCACCAACAGGGGGGTCTTAGGTTTAGGCACTAACAGGGGGGTCTAGGGGTTAGGGGTAGGTACAGGGAGGGTTACTTAGGCACCAACAGGGGGGGTCTTAGGTTTAGGCATCAACAGGGGGGTCTAGGGGTTAGGGGTAGGTACAGGGAGGGTTACTTAGTAATTTTTTTTTAACGTTATTATACGTTTCAGTATTTAAACGAAAGATTAACGTTTTTACAATTGCCGATTTAATGCACATTATTTAATGATTTATAACTTTAAAAAACATTAATTTTAAACGAAATATAGTACAATACATTTTTAAACGTTATCCATGCTTATCGTTAAAAACCCGGCGCCCTTTTTTCCCAGCGCCCCTTTTTACCGTACGCAGGAAAAACTGTGATGAGCACAGCATAGGCATTGCTATGAGGCTGGACTGCAGACAGGAGCATATTATGTTTGGGGATTTAATGCTATTGGGGGTACATCTAGCTGCCTAATAGTATTTGTGGGGCACATGTGCCTACCTAATTTGCTAATTGTAGGGCTCACAGGAATACCTAATACTGCTAATTGGGGGCACATATGTGTAGACTATTCTTTATGGGGGACTCACAGGCGAGTGCCTAACGCTCAATGGTTTAAGGGGTATATTCACTAAAGTGCAGTAAGCAGAGTGTGCGTAAATTCTTACCGCACAATGCAATATGCGGCCAATTACAACTAGTAGTGATTGGTTTCCATAGATCCTGAAATGATCTTTTTGCTCACTGCCTTCCTCAACGGTCACCGAGGCCACATTCCGTCCTGAAAGCCTAATGCTCAGTACGGGAGTACTTTAGAAGAATTATTGCACTTGACGGTTTAAGGGGTATATTCACTAAACTGCAGTAAGCAGAGTATGTGCGTAAACTCTTACTGTACAATGCAATATGCTCTAATCATGTGTGCAAAAGAGTGCAAAAAAGGGCCCATACACCTAACGATTTTCCCGCCGATATACAGCCGTTCCGATCACAGTGATCACACCGCTGACAGAACGATGGATTTCCATCCGAAATACATCGTTCCTGTCGACTCCAGTCGATCCATCCGTGCGGAAGATTTTTTTCGAGCGCCGGCGGGTCGGGAGTGCGTCGATAGCGGCGTTCGAATGCCCGAGGACCGACGCAATACAGCAGGTATACATTACCTATCCCGCTGGCGCGAGTCCCGCTGTCACCGCTGCTCCGCCTCCGCGCTGGTCTGGTCTTCGGCATGCTTCACTTCTTCCTGCCCGGCAGGAAGTTTAAACAGTAGAGCGCCCTCTACTGTTTAAACTTCCTGCCGGGCAGGAAGAAGTGAAGCATTCCGGAGACCAGACCAGCGCGGAGACGGAGCAGCGGTGTCAGCGGGACTCGCGCCGGCGGAACAGGTAATGTATGCGGGGCGGGGAGTGGCGGCAGCACCACCACCACCACAGATTGTGAACGGTTTCAGGCTGAAATCGGTTTACAAACTGCAGTAAAGGTGGCCATACGATCCCTCTCTGATCAGATTCGATCAGAGAGGGATCTATCTGTTGGTCGAATCTGATGGCAAATCGACCAGTGTATGGCCACCACTTAACACTTCTAAGTGCCCACCTGGCAACCTAATACTGCTATCTTGGGGATTCACAGTGCTACCTAATGCTGCTAATTGGCTGGAGAAACATCTGGCTATCTAATACTGACATTAGGCGCACATGGCTATTTCACTCTTTTAGCTGGGGAAGACGTATCCTCTTTTTGTATCTACAGGGCATCTGGCTTCTGGCTTCTATCTGGTTGCATATGACTACTGTGACTAAATACAGTTGAGTTCCTGTTATCCGACACTCTATGAACCAGTAGCCTCAACTAACCGGCTGTTAGCGGAGAGTGTCCCACTCTCATTTTGCAGAGCAGTGAGCAGCAGAGAAACTACTTACATAAGCCACAGACACCGGTCCTCTCCATTTCCTGCAGTTGCATGCTGCTCTGCTGCCTCTTTATTGTAAATCCTAATTCCCATAGGATATCCCCCATGTAAAATATTATTCTCCTTTCATGACCTAGCAATATTTGTTCTAATGTCATTTCAGAACAAAACTAAATTTAGCACACCATTCAAAATAAATGCGATGCTTGCACCAAAACACCTCAGATCTCGTCTGGAACTGGCATTGCGAGTATTTCATAAAAGTGAGTGTACAAACATTGTACTAACAAATAGTAACTTGTGCATCCAACCCAGTGTTCTTTCCAGAATTCTTTTCCTGCCAGGTGGAATGAAAAAGTAGGCGGGTGGGGTATGATGGGGGAATGCAAGGCCGGCGCAACTCTGCTTACAGTATTGGAGGAAGATGAGGAGGCGAACTAATGACAGCCTGGTGCTCACCAAAACTAACCGGGTGGAGCACCCAGCTAAAAGAGCCTGGGGAGAACACTGCAACCTAAAGTCACCAATAATGCTCTGATGCGCTGACCAGCTCCCACATGCAGTTACTATAAATCTGCCATACTCTGAGTCTTTCCCTTGACACGGCTCTCATCTGTTCAACCATATAAAGCAAAGGGGGA
This sequence comes from Hyperolius riggenbachi, assembly GCF_040937935.1. NCBI lineage: Eukaryota > Metazoa > Chordata > Amphibia > Anura > Hyperoliidae > Hyperolius > Hyperolius riggenbachi. Next base: position 452,780,483 of record NC_090647.1, on the reverse strand, counting down.
AAAAAAAGAGAGCAGGCTCACTCCTTTAAGTAGTAGGTCCAGTACACAAAACTTTTAATCAATCTAATAAAAGATAAATACAGGATAACTCACATTTTTGGCAATGGTCCTCTGTTAGTCCTAGCCGCACCGGCGCAGTAGCATGAAACCGCTCGTTCTTGGCTTTTTCCTGCCTGCATGTGCTACTGTGCAGGAGCGGCCAGGACTCGCTCCGGTGTAGTCCAGCTGTGCTTGTACACAGAGGGGGCAGAGTGGCGCAAAAAAGAAGGTTCCGGCTGCAGAGGGGTCTAGGAGAATCATGGAAGCCTCTAAGCTACAGCATACAGAGGTTTCCCTTTACCAACGTAAAGAGGAACCAATAATTGAACTTCATTCCAATCAGTAGCGGACATCCCCTTTCCCACGAGAAATCTGTATGGCTAATATTGTGGTGCAACCCCTCCCACAGTGTGGTGTCATGACCATGGTCCTGACAGTTTGCTGCCTGTGAACCTCGTTGCATTGTGGGAAATAACGTATTTTTCCAATTGCCAAGCAAGCAATATCTCCCTCTGTGCATAGAATTCTCAGCAACGAACATTCCGTACAGATTACCTGGCAGAACAATAGATGTCACCACCAGTGAAAAATTCCAGAATTTAAATCACAGAGAGGAAAGATTTTACAATGGGCAAACAATGAATAAATAATCTATAAATTAATATTGTGAACAATCAGCAATTTTATTCCATATGTTAGTTGCATTACAGTTCCTCTTTAAAAGGAAACTTAAAGAGACTCTGGAGTTCTTTTTTTTTACATGTTTTTGTCATAAAATCCTATTAAGCATGAATGCCCCCCTTGAATCGCAGCATCCCCGTGGCAGATGAAGGATGTATTACAGTGTAATAGACCTGCAAAGTTCTACGACTTTGCAGGTAGCAGATTCTGCTGCTCTGGAGAGAAAGAGCTTTAGGGCTGGTTCAGACGGACGTCTGCGGAGCGTTTTTAAACGCCGCGTTCAAACGCCCGTGTTTTTTTTTTTCAAGAACGCCAGCGTTTAACTACTAAGCGTTTAAAGGCTTTTATTAGCTTTCATGAAGTAGTGTTTTCGAGCGTTGCGTTTTGTTGGCTTTTGCTGGCTTTTACAGGAAGTGGGCGTTTTTAAAGGGAAAGGGCTTGGTTATGTGTCTGCAGGAAGCGGAAATACCTTTGTACTTCCTGTACTCCGAGTGCTGGTGACATACTTTGCCCAGAGCTCTGGTTTGTATTTGGAATAGCGTTTTTCTTGCTGGAGATATGGATGAGATTCAAGCTTGCCTTGTTCAGCTGAAGCTTGTGACTCTCAGGGCGCTTCTGTCGAGGCCTCCGACGGGTCACAGGGTGAGTGCTGGGAGGCTGTGGGTTCATCCTATTGTTGCAGAGAGGTCCAGTAGAGGTGCATTTATGTCCCTTTACCACGATCTCAGAAGACATCCTGCTCGTTTCTTTGGCTACGTGCGGATGACCGGGGATTCCTTTGATGAGCTGTTGGTCCTGCTATCTCCTTCCCTTCAGAGGCAGCATACCCACATGCGTTCACCAGCGAGTCCTGCTGAACGTCTCCTGGTGACACTGCGGTGAGTACACCTATATGTATGTAGTTTATTAGATGTGTTTTACAAGTTTTTTTTTGTGTTTGTGAAGGCTAATTTTTTTTCATTTTTCTAGATTCCTTGCTACGGGTGAGACTTTTGCCTCTTTACACTACCAATTTCGTTTGGGTAGATCAACTGTGCAAGGGATTGTTCACGACACGTGCCAGAAGATATGGGAAGTCTTGCAGCCAATCTTCATGCCTTCACCGACTGAGCAGTTGTGGAAGGATGCTGCAGATTCCTTCCTTAAAAAGGCCAAGTTTCCAAATTGTGTTGGTGCCGTGGATGGAAAACATATTCGGATACAACTACCAAGTGGTTCTGGATCACGGTACTACAACTATAAGAAGTACTTTTCGGTGGTGCTCATGGCAGTTGTCCATGCCAACTATACGTTTCTGACGATTGATGTAGGATCCTATGGCAGTACTGCAGATTCCAACATCTTCCGATCGTCTATCATTGGCAGCCGGTTGTACAATGGTACTTTGAACCTTCCGGGGCCTAAACCAATCCAGGAACATGGGGAACCAATGCCACATGTGATGGTCGGAGATGAAGCCTTTGCACTTCATGTCCATTTGATGAAGCTAAAGCCCAAAGAGAGATCTGGACACAAAGAAGAAGGTGTTTAATTACCGTCTCACCAAAGCCCACCGTTTTGTGGAGTGTGTCTTTGGAGTGTTGTCTAACAAATGGCGGGTTTTCCACAGCACTCTGGTGATGACCCCGGACCATGTAGACAATGTTATAAAAGCAGCATGTGTACTGCACAACTTTGTACATGAAAAGGAAGGTGTGAATTATGATGAAATTGTGGATGCGGCCTTCACAGATCACACTGGCAGCTTCATACGTCACACCTCAGCAGCTGGAACTGTACGTGACAAATTTGCGAATTATTTTGTATCTTCTGTGGGAGAAGACCCCTTTCAGTACAGCCAGATTTAATTTTTTTATTTTTTTTATTTTTTATACTGTGGATTGTATGGATGTATGGTTTGTTACTGCATGTTGCCTGCAATAGCCGCATGCAACTTCCTGGAGAAGCCCTTGGGAACAAGCATGCGGTTATAGTGGGCCTTGGGGAAGCAGCAAAATATGGCATGCTGGTCCATATTCTGATGCTTACTTACTCGCTTTGTAAAGGGTGGTGGGGTAGCATAGGGAAGCAATAGCCACTTGCAACTTCCTGGAAAAGTCCTTGGGAACAAGCATGCGGTCATAGTGACCCTTGGGGAAGCAGCAAAATATGGCATGCCGGTCCATATTCTGATGCTTACTTACTCGCTTTGTAAGGGGTGGTGGGGTAGCATAGGGAAGCAATAGCCGCTTGCAACTTCCTGGAAAAGTCCTTGTGAACAAGCATGCGGTTATAGTGACCCTTGGGGAAGCAGCAAAATATGGCATGCCGGTCCATATTCTGATGCTTACTTACTCGCTTTGTAAGGGGTGGTGGGGTAGCATAGGGAAGCAATAGCCGCTTGCAACTTCCTGGAAAAGTCCTTGTGAACAAGCATGCGGTTATAGTGACCCTTGGGGAAGCAGCAAAATATGGCATGCCGTCCATATTCTGATGCTTACTTACTCGCTTTGTAAGGGGTGGTGGGGTAGCATAGGGAAGCAATAGCCGCTTGCAACTTCCTGGAAAAGTCCTTGGGAACAAGCATGCGGTTATAGTGACCCTTGCGGAAGCAGCAAAATATGGCATGCCGGTCCATATTCTGATGCTTACTTACTCGCTTTGTAAGGGGTGGTGGGGTAGCATAGGGAAGCAATAGCCGCTTGCAACTTCCTGGAAAAGTCCTTGGGAACAAGCATGCGGTTATAGTGACCCTTGGGGAAGCAGCAAAATATGGCATGCCGGTCCATATTCTGATGCTTACGTACTCGCTTTGTAAGGGGTGGTGGGGTAGCATAGGGAAGCAATAGCCGCTTGCAACTTCCTGGAAAAGTCCTTGGGAACAAGCATGCGGTTATAGTGACCCTTGGGGAAGCAGCAAAATATGGCATGCCGGTCCATATTCTGATGCTTACTTACTCGCTTTGAAAGGGGTGGTGGGGTAGCATAGGGAAGCAATAGCCGCTTGCAACTTCCTGGAAAAGTCCTTGGGAACAAGCATGCGGTTATAGTGACCCTTGGGGAAGCAGCAAAATATGGCATGCTGGTCCATATTCTGATGCTTACTTACTCGCTTTGTAAGGGGTGGTGGGGTAGCATAGGGAAGCAATAGCCGCTTGCAACTTCCTGGAAAAGTCCTTGGGAACAAGCATGCGGTTATAGTGACCCTTGGGGAAGCAGCAAAATATGGCATGCCGGTCCATATTCTGATGCTTACCTACTCGCTTTGTAAGGGGTGGTGGGGTAGCATAGGGAAGCAATAGCCGCTTGCAACTTCCTGGAAAAGTCCTTGGGAACAAGCATGCGGTTATAGTGACCCTTGGGGAAGCAGCAAAATATGGCATGCCGGTCCATATTCTGATGCTTACTTACTCGCTTTGTAAGGGGTGGTGGGGTAGCATAGGGAAGAAATAGCCGCTTGCAACTTCCTGGAAAAGTCCTTGGGAACAAGCATGCGGTTATAGTGACCCTTGGGGAAGCAGCAAAATATGGCATGCCGGTCCATATTCTGATGCTTACTTACTTGCTTTGTAAGGGGTGGTGGGGTAGCATAGGGAAGCAATAGCCGCTTGCAACTTCCTGGAAAAGTCCTTGGGAACAAGCATGCGGTTATAGTGACCCTTGGGGAAGCAGCAAAATATGGCATGCGGGTCCATATTCTGATGCTTACTTACTTGCTTTGTAAGGGGTGGTGGGGTAGCATAGGGAAGCAATAGCCGCTTGCAACTTCCTGGAAAAGTCCTTGGGAACAAGCATGCGGTTATAGTGACCCTTGGGGAAGCAGCAAAATATGGCATGCCGGTCCATATTCTGATGCTTACTTACTCGCTTTGTAAGGGGTGGTGGGGTAGCATAGGGAAGCAATAGCCGCTTGCAACTTCCTGGAAAAGTCCTTGGGAACAAGCATGCAGTTATAGTGACCCTTGGGGAAGCAGCAAAATATGGCATGCGGGTCCATATTCTGATGCTTACTTACTCGCTTTGTAAGGGGTGGTGGGGTAGCATAGGGAAGCAATAGCCGCTTGCAACTTCCTGGAAAAGTCCTTGGGAACAAGCATGCGGTTATAGTGACCCTTGGGGAAGCAGCAAAATATGGCATGCCGGTCCATATTCTGATGCTTACGTACTCGCTTTGTAAGGGGTGGTGGGGTAGCATAGGGAAGCAATAGCCGCTTGCAACTTCCTGGAAAAGTCCTTGGGAACAAGCATGCGGTTATAGTGACCCTTGGGGAAGCAGCAAAATATGGCATGCCGGTCCATATTCTGATGCTTACTTACTCGCTTTGTAAGGGGTGGTGGGGTAGCATAGGGAAGCAATAGCTGCTTGCAACTTCCTGGAAAAGTCCTTGGGAACAAGCATGCGGTTATAGTGACCCTTGGGGAAGCAGCAAAATATGGCATGCCGGTCCATATTCTGATGCTTACTTACTCGCTTTGTAAGGGGTGGTGGGGTAGCATAGGGAAGCAATAGCCGCTTGCAACTTCCTGGAAAAGTCCTTGGGAACAAGCATGCGGTTATAGTGACCCTTGGGGAAGCAGCAAAATATGGCATGCCGGTCCATATTCTGATGCTTACTTACTCGCTTTGTAAGGGGTGGTGGGGTAGCATAGGGAAGCAATAGCCGCTTGCAACTTCCTGGAAAAGTCCTTGGGAACAAGCATGCGGTTATAGTGACCCTTGGGGAAGCAGCAAAATATGGCATGCTGGTCCATATTCTGATGCTTACTTACTCACTTTGTAAGGGGTGGTGGGGTAGCATAGGGAAGCAATAGCCGCTTGCAACTTCCTGGAAAAGTCCTTGGGAACAAGCATGCGGTTATAGTGGGCCTTGGGGAAGCAGCAAAATATGGCATGCGGGTCCATATTCTGATGCTTACTTACTCGCTTTGTAAGGGGTGGTGGGGTAGCATAGGGAAGCAATAGCCGCTTGCAACTTCCTGGAAAAGTCCTTGGGAACAAGCATGCGGTTATAGTGACCCTTGGGGAAGCAGCAAAATATGGCATGCCGGTCCATATTCTGATGCTTACGTACTCGCTTTGTAAGGGGTGGTGGGGTAGCATAGGGAAGCAATAGCCGCTTGCAACTTCCTGGAAAAGTCCTTGGGAACAAGCATGCGGTTATAGTGACCCTTGGGGAAGCAGCAAAATATGGCATGCCGGTCCATATTCTGATGCTTACTTACTCGCTTTGTAAGGGGTGGTGGGGTAGCATAGGGAAGCAATAGCCGCTTGCAACTTCCTGGAAAAGTCCTTGGGAACAAGCATGCGGTTATAGTGACCCTTGGGGAAGCAGCAAAATATGGCATGCCGGTCCATATTCTGATGCTTACTTACTCGCTTTGTAAGGGGTGGTGGGGTAGCATAGGGAAGCAATAGCCGCTTGCAACTTCCTGGAAAAGTCCTTGGGAACAAGCATGCGGTTATAGTGACCCTTGGGGAAGCAGCAAAATATGGCATGCCGGTCCATATTCTGATGCTTACTTACTCTGTAAGGGGTGGTGGGGTAGCATAGGGAAGCAATAGCCGCTTGCAACTTCCTGGAAAAGTCCTTGGGAACAAGCATGCGGTTATAGTGACCCTTGGGGAAGCAGCAAAATATGGCATGCCGGTCCATATTCTGATGCTTACTTATTGGCTTTGTAAGGGGTGGTGGGGTAGCATAGGGAAGCAATAGCCGCTTGCAACTTCCTGGAAAAGTCCTTGGGAACAAGCATGCGGTTATAGTGACCCTTGGGGAAGCAGCAAAATATGGAATGCCGGTCCATATTCTGATGCTTACTTACTCGCTTTGTAAGGGGTGGTGGGGTAGCATAGGGAAGCAATAGCCGCTTGCATCTTCCTGGAAAAGTCCTTGGGAACAAGCATGCGGTTATAGTGACCCTTGGGGAAGCAGCAAAATATGGCATGCCGGTCCATATTCTGATGCTTACTTACTCGCTTTGTAAGGGGTGGTGGGGTAGCATAAGGAAGCAATAGCCGCTTGCAACTTCCTGGAAAAGTCCTTGGGAACAAGCATGCGGTTATAGTGACCCTTGGGGAAGCAGCAAAATATGGCATGCCGGTCCATATTCTGATGCTTACTTACTCGCTTTATAAGGGGTGGTGGGGTAGCATAGGGAAGCAATAGCCGCTTGCAACTTCCTGGAAAAGTCCTTGGGAACAAGCATGCGGTTATAGTGGGCCTTGGGGAAGCAATACACATTGAATAAAGTAAAAACTGACATTGTTTTTCTGAATTATTTCTTTTTAATAAAAAAAATTAACAGAATTTTTTTTTCGTTTCAATATTATTCATATATTAACTGTATATAACTGTATGTACAAAAAATAATTACAAAGCCTTGACGTGCTAACAACAGGCACAGGAGGATAGCCTAAGAGGGCAAAGGTTTGTGGCTGAGGTAGAGAAAGTCCATCACCTCATGGGGGACCCTCTGCCTGTGGCCTGGGGGAAGCTAAGCCTCAACCAAAGCCACAGACAGATGGTCCTGCCATGAGGGGATGGACCATCTCCACCTCAACCACACATGGTGTTTACAGTGGTAGCACATACATGTCTATGCTGTGCTAAAATAGTAGCACACACAGTAGGAGGCACAGGAGGAGAGCCTGAGAGGATGCACAGGAGGATAGCCTGAGCGGGCAAAGGTTTGTGGCTGAGGTAGAGAAAGTCCATCACCTCATGGGGGATCCTCTGCCTGTGGCCTGGGGGAAGCAAAGCCTCAACCAAAGCCACAGACAGATGGTCCTGCCATGAGGGGATGGACCATCTCCACATCAACCACACATGGTGTTTACAGTGGTAGCACATACATGTCTATGCTGTGCTAAAATAGTAGCACACACAGTAGGAGGCACAGGAGGAGAGCCTGAGAGGAGGCACAGGAGGATAGCCTGAGAGGGCAAAGGTTTGTGGCTGAGGTAGAGAAAGTCCATCACCTCATGGGGGACTCTCTGCCTGTGGCCTGGGGGAAGCTAAGCAGCATACCAAAGCCACAGACAGATAGTCCTGCCATGAGGGGATGGACCATCTCCACCTCAACCACATATGCTGTAAACAAAAGTAGCACACACATTACTAGGCACCAGGGGATAGCCTCACAAGAACGAGGTCTGTGGCTGAGGTAGAGAAAGTCCATCACCTCATGGGGGACTCTCTGCCTGTGGCCTGGGGGAAGCTAAGCAGCATACCAAAGCCACAGACAGATAGTCCTGCCATGAGGGGATGGACCATCTCCACCTCAACCACACAAGGCACGTACACATAGTATTAAACAACATAGCAAAACAGTGTAATTATATGTCGTCTATTATTGGTGCATCACTCCTGGACTGCATCCGTAGAGAGGCAGATACAGCCTCTGCTGTGCTTTCTAAACTGGTAACGGTTGATGTTGGTGCACGCGCTGGACAATTGGCCTGTCCTTGGTCGTAAGTGCTTGGCTGCTGACTATATGGATACCAGCTTGCTGGGTAAGGGTGCAACATATGTGTGTAAGTGCCGGGGGTTGGGCCATAGTAAGGTGGGCCTGCTTCATGTGGTGCTTGAGTTGGCCAAGGTTGAGTTGTTTGAGTTGAGGTGGGTGCACTAGTGGTTTTCATTTGCATAACCATAGTAAACAGTTTCTGTTTCATGTCGTCCCATTTGTCTTTTGGAACCTCCCGTGCCTCTTTTTCCAGAGCCCTAAAAAATGTCCCCAAACTATCCTGTGGCTCCATTATTTTTGCAACATTTTTCTCCACATCTTTAATTAAAGAGACGACATCCGCATTAGCAGCTTCCTGAACGTTTCTGGACCTATTTCTTCTAGAGGCAGTTATCACAGGTGATGAGGGTCGTTGCGCACTAGTCGGTGTGGATGTTGACTGTGTGCTCACATTTGCATTGTCCTCTAGCGACTCCTCCTCTGTCTCTCTGTTCTCAGATGATGACCTTAGCGATTGACTGAGAGATGCAATACTGCCGTCATCTTCCTCCTCAGGTTCCTCCTGTGCCTCACTTCTAGCAGCATTTGTCGTTGTTCTGGAATTATAAGAAAAGATATACAAAAAAATATATATTACTTTGCAGAAAATTATAAACTTTTGATGTTATAGTTTTTAAAAACGTAATGGTTATTTTATTACCTTCTCCTTTCCTGTGTGTTGCGGAGAAAAGCTAGCTGTTCGAAAAGTGGGTGGTAGCGGTATCGACTAGGAGCTTGCCCACTCCTGCTTTCCCTGCTGTGGCGGAGGTCTTTTCCGTACCGGTCCCTTATGGACTTCCATTTTTTTTTAAGCATTTTTACTGAGAAACAAAGGCAGAGAAACTTGATCAAATATGTGTAATTTTCACATCGGTTCCATACAAAAAAATCAAAATCCTTTCAATTACTTATCCTTATTGGAAGGTGGGGAGGTACAATGCATTCAGTGGGCCCGTGGGGAGGTACAATGCATTCAGTGGGCCCGTGGGGAGGTACAATGCATTCAGTGGGCCCGTGGGGAGGTACAATGCATTCAGTGGGCCCGTGGGGAGGTACAATGCATTCAGTGGGCCAGAGAGGGAGGTACAATGCATTCAGTGGGCCAATAGGGAGGTACAATGCATTCAGTGGGCCAGAGAGGGAGGTACAATGTATTATAAGATCATACAGTGAGCCCCATCATGTACTTACAAATGTTGTCTCTAGTAGATGCACTATACTCCGGATACTGCTCGAAAAAATGTTTGCAAACTTCCGCTCATGCGCGTGCCTTCCGTACATTATTACATAGCAAGGAAATGAACAGCGCTACTTAAAAACAGGCAAGTGCCTACCTGCAAAAGAGTGCAAGCCCCACTTGTGGAATCGAATACACACCGAGCATACACATGACCTGTCTACCACTGGAGGAGGATGTTAGTTTCCTGTAACAGCTTGCATGCAACCTATTAACTACTCGTCCCTCCCACTGCGAAGAAGTCGATCCTCCATGGGAGGGGCCTAACACTAACTAAATCCTAACCTATGTACAGTGGTGTGAAAAACTATTTGCCCCCTTCCTGATTTCTTATTCTTTTGCATGTTTGTCACACTTAAATGTTTCTGCTCATCAAAAACCATTAACTATTAGTCAAAGATAACATAATTGAACACAAAATGCAGTTTTAAATGATGGTTTTTATTATTTAGTGAGAAAAATAACTCAAAACCTACATGGCCCTGTGTGAAAAAGAAATTGCCCCCTGAACCTAATAACTGGTTGGTCCACCCTTAGCAGCAATAACTGCAATCAAGCTTTTGCGATAACTTGCAACGACTCTTTTACAGCGCTCTGCAGGAATTTTGGCCCACTCATTTTTGCAGAATTGTTGTAATTCAGCTTTAGTTGAGGGTTTTCTAGCATGAACCGCCTTTTTAAGGTCATGCCACAACATCTCAATAGGATTCAGGTCAGGACTTTGACTAGGCCACTCCAAAGTCTTCATTTTGTTTTTCTTCAGCCATTCAGAGGTGGATTTGCTGGTGTGTTTTGGGTCATTGTCCTGCTCCAGCACCCAAGATCGCTTCAGCTTGAGTTGATGAACAGATGGCCGGACATTCTCCTTCAGGATTTTTTGGTAGACAGTAAAATTCATGGTTCCATCTATCACAGCAAGCCTTCCAGGTCCTGAAGCAGCAAAACAACCCCAGACCATCACACTACCACCACCATATTTTACTGTTGGTATGATGTTCTTTTGCTGAAATGCTGTGTTACTTCTACGCCAGATGTAACGGGACACGCACCTTCCAAAAAGTTCAACTTTTGTCTCGTCGGTCCACAAGGTATTTTCCCAAAAGTCTTGCCAATCATTGAGATGTTTTTTTAGCAAAATTGAGACGAGCCTTAATGTTCTTTTTGCTTAAAAGTGGTTTGCGCCTTGGATATCTGCCATGCAGACCGTTTTTGCCCAGTCTCTTTCTTATGGTGGAGTCATGAACAATGACCTTAATTGAGGCAAGTGAGGCCTGCAGTTCTTTAGATGTTGTCCTGGGGTCTTTTGTGGCCTCTCGGATGAGTTTCTGTGCTCTTGGGGTAATTTTGGTCGGCCAGCCACTCCTGGGAAGGTTCATCACTGTTCCATGTTTTTGCCATTTGTGGATAATGGCTCTCACTGTGGTTCGCTGGAGTCCCAAAGCTTTAGAAATGGCTTTATAACCTTTACCAGACTGATAGATCTCAATTACAGTACTTTGTTCTCATTTGTTCCTGAATTTCTTTGGATCTTGGCATGATGTCTAGCTTTTGAGGTGCTTTTGGTCTACTTCTCTGTGTCAGATAGCTCCTATTTAAGTGATTTCTTGATTGAAACAGGTGTGGCAGTAATCAGGCCTGGGGTGACTACAGAAATTGAACTCAGGTGTGATAAACCACAGTTAAGTTATTTTTTTAACAAGGGGGGCAATCACTTTTTCACACAGGGCCATGTAGATTTGGAGGTTTTTTTTCTCACTAAATAATAAAAACCATCATTTAAAACTGCATTTTGTGTTCAATTATGTTATCTTTGACTAATAGTTAACGGTTTTTGATGAGCAGAAACATTTAAGTGTGACAAACATGCAAAAGAATAAGAAATCAGGAAGGGGGCAAATAGTTTTTCACACCACTGTATATGCATAGCCTGGGTGCGGCTAATCAAATAAAATCGAAAATTGCGCAAAAGGTGGATCAGCGCAACACCAGGCCGCCTCCAAATGGACTCCAATCAGAGGTGCGCTGAGCCCCCCCAGAAACTACAAACGCACCTTGAACCCAAACAGAAGCTCTGCATATACACCAAAAGCATGGCTGTTAAGTGGGAGCAGCTGACCAAAAACGAAATAAATTAGTACATAGCAAGGAAATGAACAGCGCTACTTAAAAACAGGCAAGTGCCTACCTGCAAAAGAGTGCAAGCCCCACTTGTGGAGTCGAATACACACCGAGCATACACATGACCTGTCTACCACTGGAGGAGGATGTTCGTTTCCTGTAGCAATTTTCAATTTTATTTGATTAGCCGCACCCAGGCTATGCATATACATAGGTTAGGATTTAGTTCGTGTTAGGCCCCTCCCATGGAGGATCGTCTTCTTCGCAGTGCGAGGGACGAGTACTTAATAGGTTGCATGCAAGCTGTTGCAGGAAACTAACATCCTCCTCCAGTGGTAGACAGGTCATGTGTATGCTCGGTGTTTATTCGACTCCACAAGTGGGGCTTGCACTCTTTTGCAGGTAGGCGCTTGCCTGTTTTTAAGTAGCGCTGTTCATTTCCTTGCTATGTACTAATTTATTTCGTTTTTGGTCAGCTGCTCCCACTTAACAGCCATGCTTTTGGTGTATATGCAGAGCTTCTGTTTGGGTTCAAGGTGCGTTTGTAGTTTCTGGGGGGGCTCAGCGCACCTCTGATTGGAGGCCATTCGGAGGCGGCCTGGTGTTGCGCTGATCCACCTTTTGCGCAATTTTCAATTTCCGTACATTATTGCTGTATTCCCTGCAGCTACTGTCCCTAATGGCAGGGCGGCCATGAACCTGCTCAACCAGCTCTCCCAGCTCCACATTGCGCTCTGCTGCTGTCGCCATCGCTCTAGCCTGTCTCATCACTTCCTCTCGCATTGAATTATGGTTCTCCTTCCTGTTCTGTCCCCTCCTCCAGACGCCTTTGCAGACTTTTCACTGGCTTTCACTGGCGTTCGAGCGCGTTTGAACGCTACGCGGCCAGACGCAACCGCCTTCCAGAAGCTGCATGTTGCTTTCGAGACTAGACGCGACGCCGGGATCAACCGCCAGGCGTTTATAAAAAACTTGCAACAGCCAGCCATGAATGAGACGGCGGTAGATCCCAAAAAAGTCGCGTTTGAAAGCCCGCGTTTAACGCCGCAAAACCGTCCGTCTGAACCGGCTGTAGCTCTGCCTCTCTGCAATCAATCTCCGCGGATCTCCGCCTCCTCCCTGCCCCTTTCAGTGAAAGAAGACTGAGAGGGGTGGGGAGAGGCGGCGATCAGCAGAGATTGCGGAGGAGGCAGAGCTACAGCCTAAAGCTCTGCCATGCGATTCCGGAAGCTTTGCAGGGCTATTACACTGTAATAAATCACCCATCTGCCACGGGGATGCGTCGATTCAACAGGGGCATTCACGCTTAAGAGGATTTTATGACAAAAACATGTAAAAAAAAAAAAAAAGACTTCAGAGTCTCTTTAAGTAAAAGATTTTAACATACCTGGGGCTTCTTCCAGCCCCATGGACTCCTTCTGTGCCCACAACATCCTCCTGATCGCCTCCGGGCAGCGGCGAAGACCTCGAGAAAGCTGGGCTGTCGCCGCCAGACGGCGGCTACTGTGCACACGTGGCCCCTACTGCGTATGCGTAGAATGCTCCCAGCTACGGGAGTTTGACCAGGGTGCGCGCGGCGCAGTAGCCCAGCTTTTCTGGGGTCGCGGCTGCTGCTCGGAGGGGATCAGGAGGACATAGTGGGCACAGTATGAGTTCATGGGGCTGGAGGAAGCCCCAGGTAAGTTAAAATCTTTTTTTTTCTATTTAAGATTCCTTTTAAGTATTTACTGTGTTTTTGAATGATTTTAGATTTGCTTTTATATTATCATTATGTAGTATTTATTATAGCGCTGACATTCATAGTCTATACTATATTTATTTTCATGTCTATTGTCCCTAGGGCCACTTTGAGGAGAAGCAAATTAACTTACCAGGATGCTTTTGAGATATGGGAGTAAACCAGATTGCACAGCTGAAACACGGGGAGCAGGGCCAGGTCTCATGAAGCAAGGCGAAACATTTGCATCAGGAGGCAGAGATTACAGGGGCAGCATGTTTGTACTGTGTTTACACTAACAGCATGCAGTCAGAGTAGGAGGAGGCCATCATTGGGGAAAAGCAGCTTGTTGTGCTGTGTGAGGAGTCTGACTGTGAGAGAGGAGGGGGAGGCAGGAGAGCAGCAGTGTTTCAGTTAACTTGCACAGCAGAAGGGAGGAGGTGGCACTGCTGTTCTGACTGAGGAGGAATTGTCAGGTGCTGTGCGATCATTCCAAATCGGGAAGGGGGGCATCCTTACAAGTGTGCCTTAGGCAGCAAAAAGTCTAGAACCAGCCCTGACGGGGAGACCATACCTCCATGCTCTATTAGGTAATAATCACATTTGTTAAAGGATACCCGAACTGACATGTGACATAATGAGATAGACATGTGCATGTACAGTGCTTAGCACATAAATAACTATGTGTTCCTTTTTTTCTTTCTCTGCCTGAAAGAGTTAAATATCAGGTATGTAAGTGGCTGACTCAGTCCTGACTCAGACAGGAAGTGACTACAGTGTGACCCTCACTGATAAGAAATTCCCCTTTTTTATCTCTTTCTTGCTCTCAGAAGCCATTTTCTGCTAGGAAAGTGTTTTATAGTTGGAATTTCTTATCAGTGAGGGTCACACTGTAGTCACTCCCTGTGAGTCAGCCACTTACATACCTGATATTTAACTCTTTTAGGCAGAGAAAGAAAAAAGGAACACAGCATTTATTTGTGTGCTAGGCACTGTACATACATGTCTATCTCATTATGTCACATGTCAGTTCGGGTATCCTTTAAAAATGCATATCCAACTCACTGTAAAATAAGTTAAAAACAATTCATCTAAGCTAAAGGAAAGCTTCTATCCACTATCTTCATTAAACAAAATCCACAAAAAATAAATAAATGAGTGTTCAGAAGCAATGGTGCATAAACATAAAAACAAAATAATTAATTTCCATGTGTATAAAAATAATTGCCCAAATGCTACTGTGAATACATAAACAATTAGTTTAGCCATAATTAATAATAATCTCAATATTTGTTCTTACTGGAGCCTAAAGTGGCCCAGCCACAGTGCAAATAGTATACAAACAGAAATAATATTCGTTAACAAGATTAGCAATTGAACTGGGCACTAAGTTTGTTCAGAACGTAATAACTTTTAACAGAATAATACAAAGCCAGAAGAACGTTAAGTGACTGGCAAAAAATGATCAGTTGAATTTGATATTCCATTGAGGCCGGCTTCACACTGCTAATCGGCTGATCGTACCACTGCGTGCGGTAATCTACCATTCTGGCTGCAGGCCAAGCAGGAAGTGATGCTCTCTAGAGCTCACTTCCTGTGGCCGGAATTAGAACTGCGTTGAAGTGTAGTGAAAAAAATATGCTTCAGCGCATGCGCGTTGCAATGCAAACATCAAAAAATTTAGCCAGACCCTAAGGCGCTGTCGCCTGTGTATCAAATTCACGACTTCCGGCGTATCGCACCGCGCCAGGTATGAAATGCCCTATAGAGACCTGCATTGGCATAGCCTTACCCTGCCGCAAAACAGGGCAACGCGCTAGTGTGAAAGGGGCCTCAGAGTTACAGATTGCCAGCAAGCTCATAGTAAACCAGGACTCCTAGGAGTGTGTAAGGGGCTGAAAGAGATCCAAAAGCCTCCCTACTATAATGCTATGCAAAACAGAGGTTTGCCTTCTTGAAACAGAAGGTATTTGTGATTATTCAAGCTCAAAGCTGACTCCAACGTCACTAATAATCGCAAATACCTTCTACCTGCCTACAGTGACCAGATTTTGGGGGCCCATCCTGGGATTGGGGGAAGGGGGAGAGATAGGAAATGGGGAGTTAGGCAATGAGCCCAAGTTCCTCCCAAAACACAGTCAGGCAAAATGACCCTGAGGGCTCATTCACACTAGGGGGGCTTTCCGTCTTTTTTTCAAGCGCAGGCGATTTTTAAAATTACCCACAAAAAACTTGTGCAATGATTCCCTATGAGAGAGTACACAGCTGAGCGGTTCGTTTCCGATCTGCTTAGCAAAACGGTGCCTGTACTATTTTTGAGGCATTTTTGCTATAATGGAAGGTATAGGAAAAATGCTAAACGCTCACAAAATCGCTTTGTGCAGCTATTGCGTTTTTAAGAATAAATAAATTGTATTTATTGTTTTCCAGGTCAAAGAGTTCACTTCCTGACTTGATTCAGGGAGTGAATTACAAAACCGCTCTGAAAAAGCGCACAGAAAAGCACTTTTTACAAAAACACAGAGCGCAGTGGACTGCCGGAAGGGGAAAAAAAAACAGCGCACAAAAACGCAAAACATTTGCGTTTTCGTTTTGAGGTATAAATGGGGCCTAAAGGTAATCAGTCAATGTTCCCCATACACTGAAAGGAAACCAGAGCTGACAGCTGAGTTAATATAAAAGTTTTTTACATACCTGGGGCTTCCTCCAGCCACATGCGCACGGATCACTCCCAGACTGGATTTGACCGATCCGTCAAGTGTACCCGTCAAAACCAGCGTTATCAGCTGAATGATAGAGATGGCCTGAACGGTTCGCCCGCGAATAGAGATGGCCCGAACCTCCGATTTTCGGTTCGCGAAACGCGAACTTCCGCAAAAGTTTGCGAACATGCGAACTTCCGTGAACCACAATAGACTTCAATGGGGAGGCGACCTTTGAAAACTAGAAACATTTATGCTGGCCGAAAAAGTGATGGAAAAGATGTTTCAATGGGTCTAACACCTGGAGGGGGGCATGGCAGAGTGGTACACGCCAAGATACACGCCAAAACTCCCTGGGAAAAATCAGGATTTGACGCAAAGCAGCATTTTAAGGGCAGAAATCACATTTTATTGCTAAATTGGAGGCCTAAAGTGCTTTAAAACATCTTGCATGTGTATACATCAATCAGGGAGTGTAATTAGTGTACTGCTTCACACTGACATGCTTGGTGTCTGACATATAATGGATCAATAAACGACACTTTTTGCTCTACTGAGAAGCTGGTGTGCGAGCTCACTCTTGGACCCTACTATATTTATTGGATGTTGGCTTTGCATCCAGGACTCAGCACCCGATCTTGGACGGAAAGGTGTGCCGCTCCTAATCTCACTGTTGCTTCACACTGACAGACCAAACTCACTGTGTAACACACCGCACACAGCTGTTTGTTTAGTGACGGCTGTGCTGGACTGGTGCGCACCATGGCGAGAGTGCAGGCGATGGTGGTTTTCAAGCCCATATGGTCGGGCTGAGGTAGCTGAATGACAGAACAGTGACTGAGTGTCCAGCTGATCGAATTTGGTCTGTTCACAATGAAGCAACAACCTTATTATCTATCTTCTTGGGTCAGGTGTGCCCCCCAACCCCAACACACTCATATAGCCGGCAGTCGTTGCTTCATTGTGATGCGCAAGCACCTTCACTGCGGCAAGGTAGCGATCACGAAGGGGAATTGACACATGTACATGCCTTTTGTTTTGTTGTTGCAGCTGTAGTGCAGCCAGAAAAATTAGCCAGGCATGTACACGCACCAGAAAAATTATTATAGCGGCAACTGCTAGCAGCGGCCTTAAAAATTCAGGAATCCGCCTGGAGTCCTGGACCCTGTTGGTGGTGGCGGAGAAGGCAGTCAAGTGGCCTGCGGGCAGAGGTGCTGTGTGGGGAGCGACTTAGTCTTGGGGCAGGCAGTCACACGGCGTGCAGGCAGAGATGCTGTGTGTGGGGACTGACTTAGTCTTCAGGCGGGAAGTAACCCTCCGGGATCCATGCCTCATTCATTTTGATAAAGGTGAGGTACTGAACACTTTTGTGACCTAGGTGACTTCTCTTCTCCTGTCCTCGCCTGCGTGGACATGGGAGAAGTTTTACTTGCAGTGGTACCTTTATTCCGTTGTGCTGTGACATCACCCTTAAAGGCACTGTAAAGCATAGTTGCCAGCTTGTTCTGCATGTGCAGCATCCTTTCTGCCTTCACGTGAGTTGGTAACATGTCCGTCACTTTGTGCCTATACCGAGGGTCTAGCAGCATGGCCACCCAGTACAGCTCATTCCCCTTGAGTTTTTTATACGGGGGTCCCTCAACAGGCTGGACAGCAAGAAAGATGCCATCTGCACAAAGTTGGATCCAGACGTACTATCCAAATCGTATTGCTCTACCTCAGTGATGTCAGGTAATTTCTCCTCCTCCTCCCAGCCGCAAACAATACCACGGGAGCATTGAGCAGCACAAGCCCCCTGCAACGCCTGCTACGGTTGTTCTTCTGCTGCCTCCTCCTCCTCCAAAAAAACCCACCTTCCTTATCATCGGACTCCTCTTCCCCACACGACTCTTCCTCCTCCTCCCCCTCTGTGCTGCCGCAGGTGTTGAGGAAACATCTGGTTTTAATAAGAATTGATCCCACAACTCTTCCTCCTGTTCACGCTCATCCACAGCTTGATACACCACTCTACGCACGGCATGCTCCAGGAAGAAGGCATACGGGATCAAGTCGCTGATGGCGCCTTCACTGCGGCTCACCATGTTTGTCACCTCCTCAAACGGCTGCATGAGCCTGCAGGCATTTCGCATGAGTGTCCAGTACTTCGGCCAGAACATCCCTATCTCCCCAGAGCATGTCCTTCTACTGTAGTTGTAGAGATACTGGGTGACGGCTTTCTCCTGTTGTAGCGGGCAGTCGAACATCAGGAGGGTCGAATTCCAGTGAGTCGGGCTATCAGAAATCAAGCGCCTCACCGGAAAGTTGTTTCTCCGCTGAATATCGGCCAAGCGTGCCATGGCCGTGTAAGACCGCCTAAAATACCCACACAACTTCCTGGCCTGCTTCAGGACGTCCTGTAAGCCTGGGTACTTACACACAAATCTCTGGATTACGAGATTGAGCACATGTGCCATGCAGGGTACATGTGTCAACTTTCCCAAATTCAAAGCCGAAATGAGATTGCTGCCGTTGTCACACAACACATTGCCGATCTACAGTTGGTGCGGGGTCAGCCACTGATCCACCTGTTTGTTCAGAGCAGCCAGGAGAGCTGCTCCAGTGTGACTCTGCTTTGAGGCAAGACATGTCTAAGATGGCGTGACACCGTCGTACCTGACATGCAGCATAGGCCCTGGAGAGCTGAAGCTGTGTAGCTGGAGAGGAGATCGCAGCACCAATAGAGTTGTGCTGCCACTCAGCCGAGGAGGAGGACGATGACAGTGAAGAGGATGTAGCAGGAGGAGTAGGAGAAGGAGAGGAGGTGGCAGCAGGCCTGCCTGCAAGCCGTGAAGATGTCACAACTAGGTCCGCTGCACAGCCACGTACTCCCTGCTTGCCAGTGGTCACCAGGTTGACCCAATGGGCTGTGCAAGTAATGTACCTGCCCTGACCGTGCTTGGCAGACCAGGCATCGGTGGTCAGATGGACCCTTGACCCAACGCTGTGTGCCAAAGGTGACACCACTTGGCTTTCTACTTCCCGGTACAGTTTGGGTATCACCGTTTTTGAGAAATAATTGCGGCCTGGTAACTTACACTGCGGTGTCCCAATGGCCACAAATTTTTGGAAGGCCTCAGAGTCCACCAGCTGGTATGGTAACAGCTGGCGGGATAACAGTTCCGCCAAGCCAGCTGTCAGACGCCGGGCAAGGGTGTGATTGGCAGACATTGGCTTCTTCCGCTCAAAGATTTCCCTCACGGACACCTGGCTGCTGCTGTGGGCAGAGGAGCAGGAGCTGCTCAAGGTGAGAGGCGGAGTGGAGGAGGTTGGCTGTGATTGTGAAGGTGCAAGGGAGAAAGCGGCTGAAGATGATGCACCTGAAGGAGGAACAGGAGAAGGAGGGTGGCTTTGCTTTTGTGTGCTGCTTTTGCTCAGGTGGTCTCCCCATTGCAGTTTGTGCCTTTTCTGTATGTGCCTTCATAAGGCAGTTGTCCCTACGTGGGTGTTGGCCTTTCCATGGCTCAATTTTTGGTGGCAGAGAGTACAGATGGCATTGCTCGGATCTTTGGCATACACATTAAAAAATGTCCACACCTCTGAGCCACCCTGGGGTGTGGGCACTATGGTGGCGTCAGCAGCTGACGTTGAAGGGCATGTTGGCTGGCTGTCCATAGGTGGCGATACATGGCGCCGGACACTACCACCAGCTGTTTCTGGAGCAAGATAAGCTCCCCCTGCTTCTTTCAGGAACTCGTCTCCTCCTACTCCTCTCTGACTCCCCCTTGTAACTGTCCCCCTGTTCATCTCCTTTATTGGGAACCCACGTAGCATCCGTATCATCATAATAATCATAATCATCCTCCCCAGCTTCGCTTGTATCAAATACCTCCAAAACTGCACCAACAGCAGGTACTTCATCAACTTCCTCCTCACACGTTACGTCCATAGTGTCGCCTAACTCAGACATATGAGGTGGTGTAACTTGCTTAGCACCTTCATATTGTTGTAACAATAATGGCTGTGAATCAGTGATATAACTCCTGTGAAGTGTCAAATGTAGCGGATGTGGTACTTGGAGTAGCGCTGGTGGCTGCGGAAGATGAGGTGTTCTGTGTTAAATAGTCAACCACGTCCTGACAACCTTTGGAGTTGATGGGACGTGCCTTCTTCGGAGCTCTGTACTTTGGTCTAGGGCCACACGAAATCAAGTCAGCACGACCTCGAACAGACCTGCCGGATGGCCTGCCTCTGGGTCTGCCTCTGCCTGTTGTTTTGTCCATATCGGGGGGGGGGGGGGGGGGGGGGATGAAGTGAAAGGTATGCACTGACTTGACTAATACAATATGCAGTCACACAGGTGCAGTGAAAGGTATGCAGTGACTGGTATACTAAACAGCATGCGGTCACACAGGTGCAGTGAACAGGTATGCACGGACTGGTATATAAAACAGCGTGCGGTCACACAGGTGCAGTGAACAGGTATGCACGGACTGGTATTACAAATGTGCAGCTGTCAAACACACAGGTGCAGTGAACAGTCCTGCTGACATGATTTTGTGCAGGCCCTGGACCAAAGTACAGTGCTCAGAAGAAGGCACGTGCCATCAACTCCCAAGATTGTCAGGACGTAGTTGACTATTTAACACAGAACACCTCATCTTTCACAGCCACCAGTGCTACTACAAGCACCACATCCGCTACTTTTGACACTTCGCATGAGTTATTTGGTGGGGAATTAACTGATTCACAGCCATTATTGTTACAACAAGATGAAGGCGCTAAGCAAGTTACACCACCTCATATGTTTGAGTTAGGCGGCATTATGGACGTAGGGAGTGAGGAGGAGCATGAAGCACCTGCTGTTGGTGCAGTTTTGGAGGTGTTTGATACAAGCGAAGCTGTGGAGGATGATTATGATGATGAGGATTATGATGATATGGATGTCACATGGGTTTCTAATAGAGGAGATAAACAGGGGGACGGTTCAGAGGGGGGAGTCAGAGAGGATTAGGAGGTGACGAGTTGCTGAAAGAAGCAGGGAGAGCTCGCCGTCAGAAACCGCTCGTGGCAGTGTCCGGCGCCATGTATCGCCACCTATGGACAGCCAGCCAACATGCCCTTCAACGCCAGCTGCTGACGCCACCATAGTGCCATCACCGCAGGACTCAGGAGTGTGGAAATTTTTTTGTGTGTCTGCCTCAGATGAGAGCAATGCCATCTGTACTCTCTGCCACCAAAAATTGAGCCATGGAAAGGCCAACACCCGCGTAGGGACAACTGCCTTACGAAGGCACATGACGAGAAAGCACAAACTGCAATGGGAAGATCACCTGAGGAAAAGCAGCACACAAAAGCAAAGCCACCCTCCTTCTCCTGTTCCTCCTTCAGGTGCATTATCTTCAGCCGCTTTCTCCCTTGCACCCTCTCACCGTGAGCGGTTCCTGCTCCTCTGCCCACAGCAGCAGCCAAGTGTCCGTGAGGGAAATCTTAGAGAGAAAGAAGCCAATGTCGATCAGTCCACATTTCCAATCACCTAAAGCGCCCGGCGTACGACAACTACTTTTCCGACAAGCAGAGTCTCACTGGAGCCGCCTTGGTGGACTGAAGGAGCTGAAGATACAAGTTTGTGGCTGTAAAGAAGAGAAGAAAAGGGAGGAAAAAATATAAATTCCGTTTGTGGATTATCCGGGACCCCCAGTCCAGCGGTTAGCATGTCATACCTCAAACAGCCCCCCTATGGCATGAATGGCTTGGGGCTCACAGGACCCGCAATGGATCTGCTGCACCCGTCTGTGGGGTACCCAGCCACCCCACGGAAGCAGCGCCGGGAACCCACCACCTTCACACGTTCGCAGCTAGACATTTTGGAGGCGTTGTTCGCCAAGACACGTTATCCAGACATCTTCATGCGGGAGGAGGTGGCGCTGAAGATCAACCTGCCGGAGTCCCGCGTCCAGGTGTGGTTTAAGAATCACCGCGCAAAGTGCCGGCAGCAACAGCAGAGCAGCTCCGCGGGGGCCAAGAGCCACCCGGCCAAGAAGAAGTGCAGCCCCGCCCGGGAGAGCTCCGGATCGGAGAGCAGCGGCCAGTTCACTCCACCGGCGGTGTCCAGCTCCGGATCTTCATCTTCCTCTTCTTACAGTTCCAATTCCTCCGGAAATCCCGCCCTGGGAGCAGCGTTAAACGGCAACACTCCAACAGCTTCCTCCATCTGGAGCCCCGCCTCCATCTCTCCAGGCACCTGCCCCGCCCCCGGCTCCGCGTCCGACCCCCTAGGACCTGGCTGCGCTTCCTGCATGCAGCACTCTGGCTCTTCATCTGCAGCTTCTTATCCGATGTGCTACAGTCAGGCTGCCAGTTACACCCAGGGCTACCCTGCCCCATCATCCTCTTACTTCAGTGGGGTGGATTGTAGCTCCTATCTGGCGCCTATGCACTCTCACCACCACCCTCATCAGCTCAGTCCAATGACTCCTTCCTCTATGTCCAGCCATCACCATCATTTGAGCCAGACCTCCAGCCACCACCATCATCACCATCACCAGGGGCGTCTCTAGCCATTTTGTCACTCCAGGCGAGAAATCCTGTGGCACCCCCCCCCCCCCCCCCGTGATTGCCCCCAGTCCCATACCCCGCACCCCTCATGGTGAACACCACTCCTGTGGTGAACCCCACCCCCAAGACCCCCGAAAATCATAATGCAGCAGCGTTTCACCAGAAAATGTACTTATTGCGGCATGGGTTCACCAGAAAATAGTTGTTATGCAGCAGAGCGTTTCACCATAAAATATACTTATTGCGGCATGCACTCACACACACCACACACAGTACACACACACACACTATACACACACACACACACAGTACACACACTGCACACAACATACACACTATACACAGTACACACACACACACACTCTAGACATGCACAGCACAGTACACACACTATACACACACACACACACACACACACAACATACACACACACACACAGTACACACACTGCACACAACATACACACTATACACAGTACACACACACACACACACACACACTTTAGACACGCACAGCACAGTACACACACTACACACACACACACACACACACACACACACACACAGTACACACACTGCACACAACACACACACGCACGCACGCACGCACGCACGCACGCACGCACGCACGCACACACACACACACACACACACACACACAGAGAGAGAGCACACTATACACAGCACACAGTAGACATACACTATACACATACAGAGATAGGAGGAGTGGAGTGAGACTGAGAATAGCCTGAGATGGAGCAGTTTATCTGTATTGCAGTCCCACATTACACAGAGACTAGTTGCTGGTAATAGGACTGCTGTCCCTGCCAATCTCTTACACAAGTCAGCAAGCAGCCCTCCTGGAGTCTAGGGACTGTCAAAACTTTTCAACCTGTTTAAGACCTTATCTGCACATGCAGTCATTATAACAATGGGGAGAGACCAGACAGATTTTTTCCCACTGACCCTCCAGACGAGTTCTACATCATGCTGTGTATATTTACCAGCTAGCCTGCCCTCTAATTGCACTTTTATCAGCTAGCCTAGTATTTTACATTGCCTTACATCAACAAACCTGAATACAGCAGACACAGGACCAACCCTAAATCATTGAATGAAAGGCGGCCTGGGGGGAAGTCAATGCCTGGCTGCTACACAGTCTCTACATCCACTCAGTTAGCAGTAGCAGAGAGAGAGGGACTGAATTCTCAGGAGTCGGACTCAGGAGCTGATGATGCTGTACTCCTCGGATCCCTGACTAGGATGAGTGCCTTCTCTCACTGACTCATTCATTACTGTGGTTCTTTGAATCATTGAGCTGAAGTCCAGTCAGCCCCGCTGCTGCTGTGTAAACTGACACCTGAGTCAGCTGAGAGGCATTTCTTCTCTCACTACTCAGTGCAGAAGCGCCCTTGCCTCTTCCTGTCGCCTTAGGCGAAAATTTATAGCTGCCTAATGGCTCGGACGCCTCTGACCATCACCACCAAGGCTATGCCAGCACAGGACTGCCTTTCAACTCCTCTGACTGCCTGGACTACAAAGACCAGGCTGCTGTTGCCGCCTCCTCCTGGAAACTGAACTTTAACTCCTCCGACTGTCTGGACTACAAAGATCAGGTGTCATGGAGGTTCCAGGTCTTGTGAGAGTTGAGATCCCACCAGCTCCAGTGATGGAAACTCTCTACGTGGTGTACATGGGAAGGAGCGCCCCCTGGAGGTCTAGTGTTGTTAGCAAAGGACAGGTGGCAATGTTTGGAGTTTGATGGAGGGCCAGACCCCTAGGGGTCAAATAACTTGTGCCTGGACTTACCACCATCTCTAAGCGATTAATTTATTTTTTTCGTGTAAACCTGGGATTTAATATCGCCTAACATTGTCCCCCCCCCCCCCCACCCTTGGAGAAACCAAAATATTTGCCCTGAGACTTGAGGCGTTTGTGGACCAAATCACAGCATGCTTTCCACCATGAAGGTGAATTGTCACCAGACACTCCCTGGAAAATATTGGGTTAATCGCACTGATGTCACCACATTGATGGCCCCTTTCATAGTGATGAGGTTGAGTTAGGTGTGACTAGCAGTAAGATGCTATTTGAAGTGTTTGGGGGCCCCCCAGTAAACTGGCCACCATGACGCAGCCCTGAGACCCTCACTGAGGAATATGGAGGATAAGGATCCACTCATTCCCACGACTTGGTGATCTGATGGACTGTAGCCCCACCGCGACCACATCCATTCTTCCTCCGTGTGTATTGCACATTGTACCTAATAGATCACATCCACCCCCACCCCACCCCTCACACGACTTTTTATAGCGCCTCTTTATTTGAATTGGCCTCACGATTTAATGTATCTCCACTCCACACTTGCCTCATTTGTGTCAATGAAGATTTGATCTGTTTGTCCCTGTGTAAGTGGAAAAAAATTGTTTGTAAAACTGACATGGTATCTGGCGTCACCCCCATATCTGCCTCCCCTCCCCCTTCCCATAATAAAATAATAAAAAAAAAAAAAAAGAAAAGAAAAAAATAAGAAAGAGAAAAAAAAAGAAAAGAAAGAAGCCAATGTCTGCCAGTCACCCCCTTGCCCGGCGTCTGACAGCTGGCTTGGCGGAACTGTTAGCTCGCCAGGTGTTATCATACCAGCTGGTGGACTCTGAGGCCTTCCGAAAATTTGTGGCATTTCGGACACCGTAGTGGAAGATACCAGGCCGCAATTATTTCTCAAAAAAGGCGATACCCAAACTGTACCATGAAGTTGAAAGGCAAATGGTGTCATCTCTGGCACACAGCGTTGGGTCAAGGGTCCATCTGACCACGGATGCCTGGTCTGCAAAGCACGGTCAGGGCAGGTACATTACTTACACAGCCCATTGGGTCAACCTGGTGACCGCTGGCAAGCAGGCAGTACGTGGCTGTGCAGCGGACCTAGTTGTGACATCTTTACAGCTTGCAGGCAGGCCTGCTGCCACCTCCTCTCCTTCTCCTACTCCTCCTGCTACATCCTCTTCTGTCATCGTCCTCCTCCTCGGCTGAGTGGCAGTGCTACTCTACTGGTGCTGCGATCTCCTCTCCAGCTACACAGCCCCAGCTCCCCAGGGCCTATGCTGCATGCTAGATACGACGATGCCACACCATCCTAGACATGTTTTGCCTCAAAGTGGAGAGTCACAGTGGAGCAGCTCTCCTGGCTGCTCTTAACAAACAGGTGGATCAGTGGCTGACCCCGCACCAACTGGAGATCGGCAATGTGTTGTGTGACAACGGCAGCAATCTCATTTCGGCTTTGAATTTGGGAAAGTTGACATACATAGCACATGTGCTGAATCAAATAATTCAGAGATTTGTGTGTAAGTACCCAGGCTTACAGGATGTCCTGAGGCAGTACAGGAAGGTGTGTGGGCATTTTAGGCGGTCTTACACGGCCATGGCACGCTTGGCCGATATTCAGCGGAGAAACAACTTGCCGGGAGGCGCTTGATTTGCGATAGCCCGACTCGCTGGAATTCAACGCTCCTGATGTTTAACCGCCTGCTACAACAGGAGAAAGCCGTCAACCAGTATCTCTACAACTACAGTAAAAGGACATGCTCTGGGGAGATGGGGTTGTTCTGGCCAAAGTACTGGACACTCATGCAAAATGCCTGCAGGCTCATGCAGCCGTTTGAGGAGGTAACAAACATGGTGAGTCGCAGTGAAGGCATCATCAGCGACATGATTCCATATGCTTTCTTCCTGGAGCGTGCCGTGCGTAGCGTGGTGGATCAAGCTGTGGAGGAACGTGAACGTGAACAGGAACAGGAAGAAGAGTTGTGGGATCAATTACCAGCAGAACCAGATGTTTCCTCAACACCTGCGGCAGCACAGAGGGGGGAGGAGGAAGGGTAGTATGGGGAAGAGGAGTCAGATGAGGAAGGTGTTTTTTTGTTGAGGAGGAGGCAGAAGAACAACCGCAGCAGGTGTCGCAGGGGCCTTTTGCTGCTCAACTTTCCCATTGTATTGTTCGTGGCTGGGGGGAGGAGGAGAATTTACCTGACATCACTGAGGAAGAGCAAGAGGAGATGGATAGTACGTCTGCATCCAACTTTGTGCAGATGGCGGCTTTCATGCTGTCCAGCCTGTTGAAAGACCCCCGTCTGTTGAAAGACCTGTACGTGGTGGCAACGCTACTAGACCCTCGGTATAAGCACAAAGTAGCGGAGATGTTACCAACTCACCAGAAGGCAGAAAGGATGCAGCACTTGCACAACAAGCTGGCAAGTATGCTTTACAGTGCGTTTAAGGGTGATGTCACAGCACAACGGAATAAAGGTGCCACAGCCAGTAATCCTTCTCCCATGTCCACGCAGGCAAGGACAGGATGCTCTAGCGATCTCATGGTGATGTCGGACATGCGGACATTCTTTAGTCCAACGCCTCACCTTAGCCCCTTCCGGATCCACCCTCCACCAATACCTCGACCGGCAGGTACCCGACTACCTGGCCTTAACTGCGGAGGTAGACAACAGCGATGAACCCCTGGACTACTGGGTGCGCAGGCTTGACCTGTGGCCAGAGCTGTCACAATTTGCCATCCAACTTCTGTCTTGCCCTGCCTCAAGCGTCCTGTCAGAAAGGACCTTCAGCGCAGCTGGAGGCATTGTCACTGAGAAGAGAAGTCGTAGTTTCAATTGAGACATTGCCTATGTCCCAGTGTCAAGCACCCGACCATACCCAGATGGTGTGCCTTCCATAACCCTTTCATCTGAGAAGAGAAGTCGCCTAGGTCAAAAAAGTGTTCAGTACCTCACATTTATCAAAATGAATGAGGCATGGATCCCGGAGGGCTACTGCCCGCCCGAAAACTAAGTCAGTCCCCGCACACAGCATCTCTGCCTGCACGCCGTGTGACTGCCTGCTCCAAGACTAAGTCGGTCCCCAGTCCCCACACAGCATCTGTGCCTGCATGCCGCTTGACTGCCTTCTCTGCCACCACCAACAGGGTCCAGGACTCCAGGCGGATTCCTGAATTTTTAAGGCCGCTGCTAGCAGTGGCTGCTAACAAAACCAATAACAATTTTTTCTATTTTTTCTGGTGTGTGCCCATGTCTGCTTAATTTTTCTGCACTGCAGCTGCAACAACAAAACAAAAGGCATGTACATGTGTCAATTCCCCTTCGTGATCATTACCTTGCCGCGGTGAAGGGGCTTACATATCACAATGAAGCAATGACCGCCGGCTATATGAGTGTGTCGGGGGGGGGGGGGGGGGCACACTTAAGATAATAAGGTTGTTGCTTCATTGTGGACAGACCATATTCGATCAGCAGGACAGTCACTGTTGTTCTATCATTGAGCTACCTCAGCCTGGCGACCGTATGGGCTTGAAAACCGATATCGTCTGCACTCTTGCCATGGTGCGCACCAGTCCAGCACGGCCGTCACTACACAAACAGCTGTTTGCGGTACCTTACACAGTGAGTTTGGTCTGTCAGTGTGAAGCAGTACACTAATTACACTCCCTGAGTGATGTATACACATGCAAGATGTTTTAAAGCACTTTAGGCCTCCAATTTAGCATTCAATGTGATTTCTGCCTTTAAAACTCTGCTGTGCGTCAAATCCTGATTTTTCCCCGGGACTTTTGGCGTGTATCCCACTCCACCATGCCCTTCTCTAGGTGTTAGACGCCTTGAAACATATTTTCCATCACTTTTGTGGCCAGCATAAGTGTTTGTTGTTTTTAAAGTTCGCCTCCCTATTGAAGTCTATTGCAGTTCGCGTGAACCTGAACTTTTGCGGAAGTTCGCGTTCGAGGTTATCGAACCTAAAATCGGAGGTTCGAGCCATCTCTAGCGTTCATACACGGACAGCAGGAGTGCGGCTGTACAAACATTTCCCACAAACCCTTGTCAAATATATTTGTGGGGGACCAGCACTAAATTGGTGGGGTGAAGGAGGATGGGGAGCCTCTGGGCTGCATACAGATAATAGCGCACGAGTAAAAATGGGCACAGAAAAATGGTAATACTGTGTTCTCTGCAGCTGGGCGGCTTGCCCAGGTAAAATAAATTACTGCCCGGCTGATGATACAGCGTACCCCGCTGTCACCGCTTTTGCTGCTGTAACCACATGTCCCGCTCTTTACTCACTGACAAGTGCCTGGCTGTCAGGAAGATGCGCTTCTTCTCCTCAGCGCACGAGATCTCGCTCTTCCTGGCGACCTTGTACAACCATTGGCTTAGCACGTGGTGGAGGTATGACCATAGCGCTAGCCGGCAACACAGACAGCTGCTGTATGCTGTGTAGTGACGTGCTGTGCAGGGGCCAGGGACAGAGGTATGCGCACCCTGACTGGCTGATCATGAATGTTATTTTATATGCACGATCTTTACTCTCCGCGGCGGTGTGCAGTGCGGCGTGATATTGCAGATAGTGTGAAAGTGTGCAGGGGACATATATGATAATAATTATATATGGCCCCTGCACACTATCTGCAATACCCCATGACGACCCAGCCCCCCTCGTCCACCCCCCCTCGCAGGAAAAATCATGCATATGAAATAACATTCAGGGAATAGACCTAACAATATAAAAAAAATTGCAGCTGGAAACAGGTAAAAGTGGAGAGGAGAGATAGAGTGCACGCTATGCTGCGGTAGGGCAGCATAGCACACGTTCCTTTTAACTAATGAACTGCTCCACTCACCTCGCTGATGATGGGCAGATTCAACCAAGAGACAATCAGCTACTCATACAGCACAGACCGATTCCCAATCGATTTCATGCTGAAATTGATCTTGAATCAGCCTTGTGATGCCACATCCGCTGCCTCAGTGGTCTGACGCTGTCCCCCTAATGTGCAGTGTGGCCCTGTGATGCTCCAGTGCACTATAGAATATCACTCATTTTACAGATATTCTATTATCTACTATAGTAAAATATTGGTCATTTAACAGATAATTTACTATGTCCTGACCTATCCCTATACTCCACTCCCATGGCGAACTGTAGGTGGGCGCCTAACCCTGACATCCTCCCCCCTAACCCTAAAGACCCTCCTCCTTCACCTGCTATTTTATCAGGAAAGTCCAGCGTCGAAATTTACAGTAATAGCTGAGTCTTTAATGGGCACCGATGGTGGCGCTCATCATGGCTTCTAACAGCCCCCTGCAGCCGCCCTGTGCCTGCGTCATCCTGGAACGATGTTCCTGCCCCCCACTGCGGCTAGGTTCGCTGCGCCTGTGCGGCCCTGGCCATAGATGTTCTCGCTCTCACCGCCGTTGCCATCCTGTGCATGCG
Organism: Hyperolius riggenbachi; assembly: GCF_040937935.1. NCBI lineage: Eukaryota > Metazoa > Chordata > Amphibia > Anura > Hyperoliidae > Hyperolius > Hyperolius riggenbachi. The sequence goes on along the minus strand of NC_090647.1, from coordinate 452,750,693 downwards.
AAGTACAAGATTTTCTTTTCTATGCACGCGTAGGACAACGGCGAGGGCGAGGTCACGCACACCCAGGTATGCGCAGGTGCAGTGGCTCAAAAAAGGAACTTACATGCGACGGGTGACCGTTCCAGGATGGCGCGAGCACAGGGTGGCTGGTAGAAGTCCCTAAGTAAAACTCTTTTGTTGTCATTTTTCTTTAGGTTCCCTATAAGGTGTCTATCCTTGGCAATTTTTTCTCACACGTACATCATAAAATTGCGGCCTATGGTTGCACCCAATTTAAAGCATCAGACAATGAGGAGGCATTGTACGGAACTCTAATTACCTCCATGTGTTATTAGCTGTGTTACTAGCTGTTTTTGCTGGCTGCTAACCAGTGGCGTAGCTATAGACCTCTGGGCCCCGATGCAGAATCTGGATGTAGACCCCCCCCACGTTACCTCCGATACTTGAAACGCAACCACAGTTACCTCCGATACTTGAAAACAACCACCATTACCTCCATCACTTAAAATGCAACCATCGTTACCTCCGACACTTGAAATGCAGCAAACGTTAAAGGTGACAAACATTACCCCCAGTTGTTAAAATGCAGTAACCGTTATCTCCTACACTTGGAGTTCAGAAAACATGAAATGCTGCAAATTGTACTGAGATAAATGCATTAAGGCTGGTTTCACAGTGGGACGTTACAGGCGCACGTTAGAGCAGCCTGTAACGCACCCCAACGCACAGCAATGAAAAATCAATGGGCTGTTCACAGTGCCCACGTTGCGTTACATTGTAATGCAGCACGTCTACATAACGTACTGCATACAGTACTTTACACGCGGCTAAGCCGCATTAGACGGTTTGCACATGCTCAGTAGGGTTTTTTTTTATTTTATGGGCGGAAAGGAGGCGGGGAGAGGTCGCTAAGTAGCCAGGCACATGGCTACTTATTATTCACTGCACTTGCAGTGTTTACATCCTGGAGCGGCCGCGGATTGGCTGGCGGGACCACGTGATGCGGAGAGCTCCGCTCGCGTGGTCTCCGCAGTGCCTCCGACAGAGCAGGCGCACCAAGAGCTGCTTGTAACGCGGCTCTTGGTAGCGTCCTGCTCCAACACCCCCAGGCGTTGCGTTAGGGGCACGTTATGTGACCATAACGTCCCCTAAAACGCAACGTCCTGGTGTGAAACAGCCCTAAATGTACTTTCCCCTAGATCAGGTGTCTCAAACTCGCAGCCCGCGGGCCAGTTGCGGCCCTCGACATAATATTTTGTGGCCCTCGCCGCCAAAAGCTTCCTTATAGTTTGCTTCAGTGCTCCCAAGTAATCCGCCGCATCCCCGCCGCTAAACAAGGGCTGCAGAGCCCCCAAATCGCCCGGGCAGCATTCCGCCTGCATTTCCTGGAAGGGGCAGAGCTTTCAGCTTCAGCTCTGCCCCTCCTGACGTCAATCGCCGCCTCTCCCCGCCCCTCTCTGTGAAGGAAGAGTGAAAGGGGCGGGCAGAGGTGGCGATGCGCCGCGATTGTGAAATTCCTTATGCGGCCCAGCCTCATCCTGACTTTGCCTCCTGCGGCCCCCAGGTAAATTGAGTTTTAGACCCCTGCCCTAGATGCTGGTGGGATGGAACTGCTGAGTGGCATAGGGATTTGTACTCTTTACCGCCCAAGGCCAATTTCACCAGCCGCCCCCCTTCAGTATAGGTAGCGAGATGACCCCTCCCCCTTTCCTCCAGTATAGGTAGTGAGATGACCCCTCCCCCTTCCCTCCAGTATAGGTAGCAAGATGACCCCTCCCCCTTCCCTCCAGGATAGGTAGCCAGATGACTCCTCCATCCTTCCCTCTAGTATAGATAGCCAGATGACCCCTCCCCCTTCCCTCCAGTATAGGTAGCCAGATGACCCCTCCCTCCTTCCCTCTAGTATAGATAGCCTTAGGACCCCCCTCCAGTATAGGTAGCCAGATGACCCCTCCCCTCTTTCCCTCTAGTATAGGTAGCCTGATGACCCCTTCCCCTCCCCCTCCAGTTTAGGTAGCCAGATGACTACCTTAATCCCTCCCTTTCCCACTCCCCCCTTTCAGTACAGCTTGCCTCTACACAGCAGCAGCCATAAGTGTCACTCACTTCTCTGCTCATCTCCAGTGCAGAACCTTCCTCTTTCCCTCCGTCTCCAATGCTGCCCAAGTCCGTAGCCGCACGCCACAACGCCAACGTGCACAGAGAGCAAGGTGGCTGCTGCACAGGTGGCTGGCAGCAGGGAGATTAGGCGCTCACTTGATCTCCCTGCATTGCAGCATTTGCAGTCTTGCAAATACTGCACCAGTTTAGTTTGCTGCTTTGGTGCCCTTGCTCCTGTGGTGCCCTAGGCCATGGCCTAGGCGGCCTAGGCCTAAATCCGGCCCTGGTGATACTGGGTGCTTCTGGGAGGGAACCACTGGGTGTGTGTGGGGGGGGAGGTGACACTAAGTGCTACAGGGTGGGATCGAAGGTGACACTGTTCTGCAGGGTGGGAGGGAAGGTGACAGGGGTGTAGCAATAGGAGTTGCAGAGATTGTGACTGCATCGTGGCCATTAGGCCAGAGCGGCCCCGAAGGGCCCTCCCTCAACCTCAGTATTAGCTCTTTATTGGTCCTGTGCTGGTAATAATCACTTCTACAGTGGGATGCGAAAGTTTGGGCAACCTTGTTAATCGTCATGATTTTCCTGTATAAATCGTTGGCTATTACGATAAAAAATGTCCGTTAAATATATCATATAGGAGACACACACAGTGATATTTGAGAAGTGAAATTAAGTTTATTGGATTTACAGAAAGTGCGCAATAATTGTTTAAATAAATTTAGGCAGGTGCATAAATTTGGGTACTGTTGTCATTTTATTGATTCCAAAACCTTTAGAACTAATTATTGGAACTATACATCTCACTGTATAGATGCTTTGAATAGCAGTAATCATTTACAAACTGCTCCCCATCCCCTTATTGCACCTCTGACACTGTAGTTGTCCTTGGCAATTTTTGGGGTGCCGTATGAATTATTACGTATAGAGTGTTTGGAGGGCCCCAATGTAAAACTTACATCGGGGCCCACAGCGCCTTAGCTACGCCACTGGGAGGTGATGCTATGTGCAGCAGGTAGGGAGGGTGACACTAGTTGCTGCAGAACGATATGGAGGGTGATACTGTACTGCAGGGTGATATTACACACTGGGTGCTGCTGGGTGGTACATTAGGTGTTGGGGGTTCATTGAGCTGCTGCTTCCCCCCATGTACCTGTCCCCCTCTCCCTGCACCGCACTTACCCTCCAGGAGGATGACACTGGGGAAGGAGTAGAGTGACACTGGGTGGGGAGGGCACTCACATCTTCTAAAGGTGGCCACACACGATACAATAAAATGATCCAATTTTACAGTAATTCAATAAAAACTATTGCATCTCTCGAAAAAATCTAAAGCTTTTTTTTTCATTCGATTGAAAAATCTGATCGGATTTCCTGTTTTTTTCGATTTAAATCTATCCGGAATGCCAGATATTTCTCTTCAATTTCTACTAAAGATTGTATGGTGTGTGTTGAATTGTAAATTTATTAATATACACACCCTAGCAATTTTCTCAGAGTTTCCAATCATTTTTATCATAATTGGGGAAAAATGTAACATACGTGTGTGGTACATTGGTCATATTTTTGAAATGTTACAATCAGTCAGAAAAATGTATTGCAATTCTTAAATTGAACAGATATTTAAAAAATTGTATGGTGTGTGGCCACCTTTAGTATCCTAATTTCCTGAAACGAGACTCCAACAACTTCAGATTATGCTGCGGAAACATAATCGCTGCAAGAACTGCGCCAATCAAAATTCGCGCCACACTTCCGGGCAGTGTCACGTGGTTTGCATTGCTCTCTGCCCGGATTGGCCCGGGATGTAGCACTTCAGTGATTGGCCGTGACAGCTGGAGGGGGGTCTGATGAGGCGGGCCTGCACGCTGAAGAACAGTAAAGTGACCGAGGCGCAACGGGACTCTAGCATGCGGTCCTGTCAGCAGGTGTGATTATCTGCCAGCACTTGGAACACGCAGGGCCTGGGCCCCTCACGCCACTGCGACCACGGCCCTACTGCTAACTTCAGCTGGCTCACTGACTGGCAGACAGGCTTACTTGCTGGAGATTGCCATGACTCCTGGGAAGCCCCGCCCCTAAACTCGTGTGAAGTCCAGCCCCCAAACCCGTGCAGAACCCCACCCCCAAACCCACGTGAAGCCTCGCTCATCGGCAACATGATATAGGAATACCTGTCCTCTGCGGACAGTACAGTCAAGAGCAGAAGAGACGGACGTGTTTCTCCTGTCCCGCACTCCGCAGGAATGGCGACACTAGAGACACAGGTAGGGAGGAGGCTCCGCCTACTCACTCGGGGGCGTGTATCGGAGTAACTGGGAATCAGATTCTCGTATGCTTGCCAAGGAGACGGCATTCATTATGTCCGGAGCTCCCCCTAGTGGCCTATAGTGAAATAGCCTGGCTGAGAATAGTGAGCGTAGCTAGGGTTTCCAGCGCCCGGGGACAAAGACTATTAATGCGCCCTGTAAGGTCAAAAAAGGGGCGTCGGCATGGTAATGGGTGGGGCCAAATGTACATGACCTTAGCAGTGGTGTAAAAGGTCTGGCAGGGAAGTTTGAGCTCTGCCATAGTGTTTCCCCCCAAAATACATGTAATCTGACAGCATTTCACCAAAAATACATGTAATTTGGCAGAGGTTCCTCCAAAATACAGATATTTGACAATGGTTGCCCCAAAATAGACACAATCTGGCAGCAGTGGTTCCCCCAACATACATATAATCTGGCAGCTGTTCCCCAAAATACACTTAATCTGGCAGCAGCGGTTCCCCAAAAATACAGTTAATCTGGCAGCAGTTTCCCCAAAATAGGTGCCCCCAGTATAGGTAACCAGGTCTATAGGTGTCCCCAGTGGTAGTAACCAGGTAAATAAATAAAAAAAAAACCACAGGTCACAGCTGGGCGCCCCTAGGGACCCAGCGCCCGGGGGCACTTGTCCTACCCCGCCCACCCCTAGCTACGCCCCTGGTATGGATGGAGACAGCAGATAGCCCCGCGGCAGGAATACATAGGGCGGCTGCATACAGAGCTGTATAGGAGCGGGATGCTGCAGATAACAGCCTACCCACTTAGCAGGGAGTGTCATGCATGGAGTAGGAGCATATAAATGTTCATAAATGTACCTTATAAAGAGCTGACTGCCAGGTACATCTCTGTGAGTAGAGATGAGGGCTTCATCTGAGCATCACAAATAAAGCTAAATACATGGGCGTCCGCACATACGGCAAAACCGGGCATCTGCCCAACCCTGGCCGCCCGCTGCCCCCCCCCCCCCCCGGCCGCGTGCCCGTGCAGCCAGCAGGAGGGGAGCAGCGCAGAGAAGAGAGAGAGCTATGGGCACAGTGGGGAAGGGCGGATGTCTCCCCCCCCTTCCCTCACCTTAGGGGGCTCTCTCTCCCTCGCTGTCCCCTCCGGAACAAGTGTGCAGCGGCTGGGCAGCGGGCGGAACTTACCTCGTCTCGCTCCTGCGCCGGAAGTTCTGGTGCCGCACTCTGGTCTGGATCAGACCAGAGTAGCGGCTAATCCATCCGGCGCGTGCGACGAGACGAGGTAAGTTCCGCCTGCTGCACACTTTGTTCTGGAGGGAAGAGCCCCCTAAGGTGAGTGCCCATAGCTCTCCCTCTTCTCTGCGCTGCTCCCCTCCTGCTGGGGCACACCTGGCCACTTTTTCTGGGGACATATACTCCTGCCTACATATACTGGGCACATATACCCCTGGCTATATATACTGGGCACATATACCCCTGGCTATATATACTGGGCACATATACCCCTGCCTACATATACTGGGCACATATACCCCTGCCTACATATACTGGGACATATCCCCCTGGCTACTTTTTCTGGGGACATATACCCCTGCCTACATATACTGGGACATATCCCCCTGGCTACTTTTTCTGGGGACATATACCCCTGCCTACATATACTGGGCACATATACCCCTGGCTATATATACTGGGAACATATACCCCTGGCTATATATACTGGGCACATATACCCCTGCCTACATATACTGGGCACATATACCCCTGCCTACATATACTGGGCATATATACCCCTGCCTACATATACTGGGCACATATACCCCTGGCTACATATACTGGGCACATATACCCCTGCCTACATATACTGGGCACATATACCCCTGCCTACATATACTGGGCTCATATACCCCTGGCTATATATACTGGGCACATATACCCATGGCTATATATACTGGGCACATATACCGCTGCCTACATATACTGGGCACATATACCCCTGCCTACATATACTGGGCACATATACCCCTGCCTACATATACTGGGCACATATACCCCTGCCTACATATACTGGGCACATATACCCCTGGCTATATATACTGGTCACATATACCCCTGCCTACATATACTGGGCACATATACCCCTGACTACATATACTGCACACATATACCGTTGCCTACATATACTGGGCACATATACCCCTGACTACATATACTGGGCACATATACCCCTGACTACATATACTGGGCACATATACCTCTGGCTACCTGTTCTGGGGACATCTCTACTCCTGGCTACCAATTCTGGGGACATCTATACCGCTGGCCACCTATTCTGGGGACACCTATAGACCTGGGGCTACCTATTTTTGGGGAACCACTGCTGTCAGATTGAGTGTATTTTGGGGAACTGCTGCCAGGTGAGAGGTGTCTACATATTAAGGGGGTATTCTGCCTATTTATGTGAAAAGCTGTCTATTTATGTGCCTCATGACTGCTGAATTTGTCTTGTTGCGGGCCTCATGGTTACTAACTTTGTCTTGTTGGGGGCCTCATGATTTGTTGGGGGCCTCAAGATTGCTGAATTTGTCTTGTTGGGGGCCTCATGATTGCTGAATTTGTCTTGTTGGGGGCCTCATGATTGCTGAGTTGGTCATGTTGGGGGCCTCATGATTGCTGAATTTGTATTGTTGGGGGCCTCATGATTGCTGATTTTGTCTTGTTGGGGGCCTCATGATTGCTGAATTTGTCTTGTTGGGGGCCTCATGATTGCTGAGTTGGTCATGTTGGGGGCCTCATGATTGCTGAATTTGTCTTGATGGGGGGGCCTCATGATTGCTGAATTTGTCTTGTTGGGGGTCACATGATTACTAACTGCGAGACTATGGAAAAAGCTGAATCATCATCATATGAGACAATAGCATTAAACCTACTTTTTCTGCTTTTTAAAACAGAAAATGAAACTGGGAGGTTGTAAAAAAAAATGAATTTTTCAGGAGTAGGATGGATGAAATTGTTTATCTTCACAGTTTATTTTCAACTTGGATTTTCCATAATGTTCATGTATGAGTTAAAACGTTTGTATTTAGTTTAAATTGCTGTTGGCACTTTGTGATAGTAAAGTGACTTTGCAGTTTGGACACTCGATCTCCAAAAGGTTCGCCACCACTATCCTAATCTAATGTCCCACCATTGCTAAATTCATGTAAACTTGTCTCCACCCACGACCACACCCACATTCTGGTTCATGACCACACCCATTTTTCGGCGCGGCACGCTCGTAGCCCCATTAACACTGTCCCAGATTTGATGCGCGCACCGCCCCACTTTTTGCTCCCCCCTGGAAAATTTTCTGCGGACGCCCATGGCTAAATAGGATTAGTCAGTAGTGATGAGCATGAATTTCGTATAATGGGAATATTGTAATACACAAAGATGATACAAAATCATAATGTGAAATTTCAGAAAAAAATGGTTATTTAGTTTGTTTGCAAACACAATCAGGAACCATACTTTAGCATTTTTGTGTAATTTTGTGTCGACTTTAGCGGTTCATAGCAAAGCCCCCATACATTCTATCATCAAAATTGCTACGTATGTTAAAACAAAAGACCTGGAGGTTTTTGAGAAAATCTGCAAAGGAAAAATGTTTTTTTAAACTGTCATTTTTCTAAGTTAAAAAAAAATATAAACTTTCTGAAAAACGACTCGTCGTTTTGAAACATTCCATTTTTCTTTTGTTTTACTTCTTCCTACTATTCCCTTTAGCATACATATCAATTCTGGTGATGATAGTATGTATGGGGGCTTTGCTATTAACTGCTAAATTCGGCATGAAATTATGAATGTATTACATGAAATCAATTGAATTTCCAAACTGTAATGACGTATGGCTGTAATTGCAGTAATGTACATAAAATGTTGCGATCTCGTAATTGACAGATTACAATCCTCACTATTAGGCAGAAACTCCATGACAGACGCTCCCCTGTGAATGTGAAGAACCAATGCTGGGACTCCTTGATCACACCAACCAATTGTTACGCTATGTGTTTTTATGGTCTTATCTTTTTTTGAGCTATTAAAGAATTGAAAAAAGGAAGTGAGGCTACCCAGTGATCGCTGTGGATATGCCTCAACTGACTCATAGACCAGCGCATGCATGACCCACCTGATCGCTGAGGTGGTTGGAATCTGGTGGTGGGGTGTGACCACGGAGTGCAAGCTCTGGTTCTTCACTTTCACAGGGGAGCGTCTGTCAGTGTGGAGCAAAGTGTTTGAAACTGTATTACGCTATGTGGAGCTTTAACCTCTTCAGGACCGTAGGCTTACATCCCCCTAGTGACCAGGCTATTTTTTACAATTCAGGCCACTGCAGCTTTAAGGGCTCGCTGCAGGGCCGTACAACTCAGCACACAAGTGATCCTCCCCCTTTTTTGCCCACCAACAGAGCTTGCTGTTGGTGGGCTCTGATCCCTCCTGCTGTGTTTATTTATTTATGTATTTGTGTTTTTTTTTAAATAAATATTGCCATTTTTCTATTTATTTTTATTAACCCTCCTGGCAGTCTATTAAAAACCGCCAGGGGGCAGCGCAGCAGTTTATTTATTTATTTAAATCTAGGCTCGCTACATGACAGCCGCTGTGCAGCGGCATCCCCCCACCCTCTTAAGCCCGTCTGGAAATCCCGTTATGAACGGGATTTCCATTATGGCTTCACTGTCCCAATGGCGACAAGCGGGATGACGTTACATACGTCAAAAGGAGTCCCGATTCAACCCCTCAGCACTGCCTGGCACTGATTGGCCAGGCAGCGCACAGGGTCTGGGGGGGAGGGGGGGGGCGCGGCGAGCGTTGGCTAATTGGCGCGGAGGCGATGCGTGTTTAAAAAAAATAATTATGCAAATCGGCCCAGCAGGGTCTGAGAAATCCTCCTGCGCGGCTTAAACCCCTCCCCCCGCCAGCCAATCACAGCGATCAGGGCTTATATACATCAGCCTATGAGAGCCGATCGCATTCTTTTTCTCCCAGGGGGACAGCTGAGAATCACGGCTATCCTCAGTACAGCGCTGTTGTAGATCGCAGCGCTATACAATGTAAATAGGCGGCGGTTTCGCTGTCTAACAGTCTCCTAACGGAGATCACAGCTGGGAAACTGATGACTAAGTGGAGCACCGTCATTCAAGCGGAGATGCACGCGCATCTCTTGCAAAACCCCGCCCCAGGACTTGGCATCAGGCAGTCGTGAGGCGGACGGCAAGGGGTTAATATGTTGCAGGTTGTTTGAGATAGATGAGGGCGCAGCAGAACCATACTATTTTTTGTTTTTTCTTTAAAAAAAAGTTTGCTTTAGCTACTGTGGGACTAGACGACAATTGTATTACGACCGCCTAACGCCAATAGGTGGTTGCAAGGTGGCTCCGCCAGGACTGCCTAATGCTGATTGGGAGAGGCGATCAGCAGGAATCATGCCCGCCGTTGCGCACGCATCCTTGCTTCAACAGTCTGCCAGCGGCGATCGCCGCTAGCATACAGAGATGTTGTGAACATCAAATTTTCCGTTTACGAACGGCGAACGCCAACTTCCGAAAATGTTCGCGAACAGGCGAATCTGGCGAACCGCCATAGACTTCAATGGGCAGGTGAATTTTAAAACATACAAAAGACTACAAAGAGTGTTTTTGGCCACAAAAGTGATGAAAAAGCTATATTAAGGGTTCTAACACGTGGACTAGGGCATGCCAGAGGGGGATCCATGCCAAAAATGTCACCAAAAATTACAGAGTTGGCGCGAGGTCGGGTTTTAATCCCTAAAGGGCAGGAATCACATTATGCACAGCTCTGGGTGTCAGTTGGCAGCGGAGTGTCTCATACAGAGAGATTTAATAGTACTATCAGAATACAGTGAAATAATAATGCACTGGAGTGGTTCTGTGCTTGTAACTTAATGAGGCAACAGCAGTAGTTTGCACACAGCCCTGGGTGTTAGTGGGCTGTGGAGTGTCACACACACAAAAAAAAAAAAACACTCGATAGGGCTGTTTGAAGTGCTTTCACAGCAGGTGAGGAACAAGAACACAGACAAGACAAGACAAATAACATTTATATTGCGCTTTTCTCCTTGCGGACTCAAAGCGCCAGAGCAGAGCAGCAGCCACTAGGGCGCGCTCTATTGGCAGTAGCAGTGTAAGGGAGACTTGCCAAAGGTCTCCTACTGAATTAGTGCTGGCTTACTGAACAGGCAGAGCCGAGATTCGAACCCTGGTCTCCTGTTTCAGAGGCAGAGCCCTTAACCATTACACCATCAGCCAACACAGGCCTTGCTAATGCTTTCCCTGCCGATCTGCAGCAAGTCTGACCCTGTTCTCACTAACAGTCAGCATCCAGCAGATAATTCATCCAATATAGTCAACGCAACTGCTTTTTGATAGGGGGTAGGGGGTCCAGGAATGGGTGCTAGCTGTTTGGCTGCCATGTGTCTGCTGAACGGGTCAAAGTTTAGCTCAATGATGGTGTCGAGGGAGCGAATCGAACACGCCAAATGTTCGCTGTTCGCATTTGGATGTTTGCAGAATACTGCTCACTGGCAAACAGTTTGTACCATCTCTACTAGCAGACTGTTAGACAGTGAAACCGCCGTCTATTTAAATTGTACAGTGCTGCGATCTACTGCAGCGCTGTACTGGGGACAGCCTTGTCACTTGCCTGTCCCCTGGAGTAGGAAGGGAAAGGATTGTTCTCATAGGCTGATGCCTATAAGAGACTATCAAGCTGATCGCTTCTCGGGAAGACAAAGGGAAAAAAAATACAGATTTTTATTAATAAAAAAACCCCCAAATAAAATGAATAAAAAAAAACAACATCAGATCAGCGATCAGAGCCCACCAACAGAAAGAGCTGTTGATGGGCAGAAAAGGAAGGAAGATCCATTTGTGTGTAGAGTTGTACGGCCCTGCAGCGAGCTTTTAAAGCTGCAGTGGCCTGAATTGTAAAAAAAAATAGCCTGGTCACTAGAGGGGTGTAAGCCTGTGGTCCTAAAACATTTTTCTTTTTGGTGATGCTAGCATGTATGTGTACTTTACTATTAACTGCTAAATCAGCATGAATTATACACTGCCCAAAAAAATAAAATAAAGGGAACACGAAAATAAGACATCCTAGAAATTAATGAATGAAATTTTCTTATTAAAGAATACCAGAGCTCAAATGGTTTGGAGAAACAGGGGGAGCAGGCCTATACTACCATCCGGCCTTATGCCCACCGCTCCCCCTGTTCTCCTATCTGCCCCGATAGCTCACCTGCCCCCGTAGCTCGGCCGGGTCAGAACTTACTGCGCTGGCGCCGGTCGGGCTGCGCTTGTCCTACAGCACGTGCCCATGGCCGGGAGTGCACTACGTATGCGTAGGACGTCACTGCGTCATGGGCATGACGCCATGCACAGTGCGCTCTCAGCCACGGGCGCATGCTGTAGGACAAGCGCTGTCTGACCGGTGCCAACGCAGTAAGTCCCGACCCGGCCAACCGGAAGAGGATCCTGGGGGGCTTTTACGTGAGCTATGGGGGCAGAGAGGAGACGGTTTCTCCAAACCATTGGAGCTCTGGTATCCTTTAAATACTTCATTCTTTACATATTTGAATGTGCCGACAACAACATCACACAAACATTTTCAATGGGAATCAAATTTATCAACCCAATGGAGGTCTGGATTTGAAAAAAAACACCACAGGCTGATCCAACTTTGATATAATGGCCTCAATTCACTAAGCTTAACTCCTGTCTTTAATAACTCTTCTGAGCTGTTTTACAGTTATCACAATTATATCACCATGGTGATAACTGTAAAACAGCTCCGAAGAGTTATTAAAGACAGGAGTTAAGCTTAGTGAATTGAGGCCAATGTCCTTAAAGTGAACCTCCGGACTAAAAATCGACTCAGCAGCACTGAAAAGGCTTTGTGTTTCTTTAACAGTTTCACAGCATCAGAACTTTGTTTCTCTTATACAAGCCTCATTTTTAGCTGCACAGAAGAAAACTGCCCGGGCTTTTTTCCCCTGATGCTGTGCAAAGCATGATGGGATTTCTGATTTTGTTGTTCTCGTTCTGCTGTTTTGGTGCAATTTTTTTTTTACATTTTGAATTTGACATTTGAAGCCTAGCGTGTGATGCTGGGAGGAGTAATCAGGGCACAGGATAGTTGGAACTGTGTCTCCTGCTCCTTCTCACCTCCTTTCAACCAAAAAGATGGCTGCCCCCATGACAAAGATGGCAGCCCCCATGAATCACAAACATTTGCCTGTTCTTTTAAAACAGGGTGGGTAAGAGATTATATTACCTATCTATTCTAATTAACATAACTAATGTAACTTGATGACAGTATGTTTGTTTAGGCTGAAGTTCCCCTTTAAAACAAGATTCCTGAGGCCGGTTTCACACTGTGTAGCAGCCAAAAACAGGCCTTAGGGGATTACCACGATTATCCCGGTCTGGCAGCAGTCCAAGCAGGAAGTGACACTCAGTTCCTGTGGCCAAATCGATGACGTGCATGTTGCTAAAATATGCTTCTGTGACGCATAAAACTTGCAGTGGTCATTTTAAAAAACATGCGTAGCCATAGACTTACTTGACAAGCATCTCACTGCAGGAGCCGCTCTATAATGTAGGTATGCGCTCACGATAGATTAGGGACTTCCGGCGCATCACAACTCGTCACGTGCAGTGTGTTATTACCTATAGACTTTTATTGCTCTGACGCTAGGCTACGGTAAAATGCCGCACCGCGCCAGTGTGAAAGGCCCCATACTGAATAGGTGCTGGCTTACTAAACAGGAAGAGCCTAGAATTAAACCCTGGTCTACTGTGTCACAAGTAGTGCCCCTAACCAGTACATTATCCAGGCAAGCATTATATCTGTACAGCGCTGCGGAAGATGTCGGCGCTATATAAATACTAAATAATACTACTAATAATACTAGTCCACCCCCCAAAAAACAAAAATAGACTGTGCTACGTATCTGTGTAAAACTAGTTCACAAGAAGAAGTCAACAGTAACAGCATAAAAGTAATGATCGTGCATGTGTTAACCATATGAGATTTATCATTTAAGGTGCTACAGCCTGACAATGCATGTCATGCCATAGTTTTAGTAAAAGATATTATTTATATATGAACCACTTGAGGACCGCAGTGTTAAATTCCCCTAAAGACCAGGCCATTTTTCACAAAATGGGCCACTGCAGCTTTAAGGCCTCGCTGCAGGGCCGCACAACACAGCACACAAGTGATTCCCCCCTCTTCTACCCACCAACAGAGCTGTCTGTTGGTGGGGGGTCTGATCGCTCCCCCAATGTTTGTTTGTTTTATAAATATTTATGTTATATTTTTAAATAAAATTGTCTTTTTTTTTTTATTTACACAGTGGCCCCGCCCTCCCTCCGCTGGCCAGCCTATCACTGTGATCGGCTGTCATAGGCTTCAGCCTATGACAGCGGATCACCCCTGAGCTTCTGGAGGAGACAGCCGTGTCACACGGCTGTCCCCAGTACAGCGCTGCCTTAGATCGCAGCACTGTACAGCCTAATTACGGTAGATGGCGGTTTCGCAGTCTAATAGTCTCCGTTGGGAGACTGAAGGCGGAGCGGAGCTCCACCTACCAAGCGGAGATGTGCGCGCATTGGCGTACGCAAATTCCTGCAAAAGCCAGCCCCAGGACTGGACACCAATTGGCGTTAGGCGGTCCTGGGACTGCTGCTGCAGTCACGCCCATTGGCTTTAGGTAGTTAATATAAGGTCATGTGGCTGTCTTATGCCACACCCATTATATTCATCGTTAATTTTGTCACTGTATCGATTTTGTATTTTGTCACCAATTATGTATTTTGTATATTGGTGTATTCCATTTGTCTGTATTATTCCGTATCCCTTGTTCTTTTCTTACTGTGTGCAGCGCCACAGATGGCGCTTTTTAAATCAATAATAATAATAGGCAAGATGACATCACAGCAGAGATTTGTGCTTTCTAGAAATCGCCAACGATTTCAAAAGTACTTCGCTGCGGAAACTGAATCCGCAGGGGCTATTGCAATTTGCAGGAATTCATGCAGCATGTTCAAAAGCATTTTATGAAGGAAAGCAACAGGACTGTGGACTTGGAGTCGGAGGTTTCATAAACTAAGGAGTCAAAAGATTTTTGTTTCAAATCCACAGCCCTGGTAAGTATTAGATTAAAGAGTCGGAGTCAGCGCCATTTTGGGGACTTGGAGTCTCTGTTTTCATAAAATGAGCAAACGGAGTTGGAGTCAAATGATTTTTGTACCAACTCCACAGCCCTGGAAAGCAGGACCCAAAATCACTTTCCCTAAAATTGCTGCGCAAGTGGTCCTAGGCCTAAATGTGTATTTGTGTACGCATCCTTGGATATAGAATGTGTTGCATATCTTTGTGCAGCAATTATTACCTTTTTTTAAAATACAGATGTTAGAAGCATTCTAGACTACTGTTTACTGAAAATGCTATGTTACTGTACACAGGGGCCTTGCTAGGATCCTAAGAGATCTGAGGCACCTTTGGGCACTCCAAACGGTAAATGGGTGTGGCCACGTAGCAGAATGTGGATGTGGTCATTGGTGGAGCCAAATTTACATAAACTTAACAGCAGTCTAAGTAGACCTGTCCAACAAAATTTTGGATGAAGCCCCCTCTCCATTAATACATAAAATAAAAAAAAATGGAGCATGTCACATAAATAGGCAGTGTCACTTAAACATAACTATCTCACTCCACCATGCCCTTCTCCAGGTGTTAGACCTCTTGAAACATCTTTTCCATCACTTTTGTGGCCAGCATAAGTGGTTGTCCTTTTCAAAGTTCGCCTCCCCATTAAAGTCTATTGCGTTTCCTGAGGTTCGCGTGAACCCGAACTTTTGCAGAAGTTCGCATTCGAGGTTATCGAACCTAAAATCAGAGGTTCGAGCCATCTCTAGCGTTCATACACGGACAGCAAGAGTGCGGCTGTACAAACATTTCCCACAAATCCTTGTCAAATATATTTATGGGGGTCCAGCTCTGAATTGGTGGGGTGAAGGAGGATGGGGAGCCTCTGGGCTGCATACAGATAATAGCACACGAGTAAAAATGGGCACAGAAAAATGGTAATACTGTGTTCTCTGCAGCCGGGCGGCTTGCCCAGGTAAAATAAATTACCGCCAGGCTGATGATACTGCATACCCTGCTGTCACCGCTTTTCCTGCTGTAACCACATGTCCTGCTCTTTACTCACTGACAAGTGCCTGGCTGTCAGGAAGATGCGCTTCTTCTCCTCAGCGCACGAGATCTCGCTCTTCCTGGCAACCTTGTGCAACCATTGGCTTAGCACGTGGTGGAGGCATGACCATAGCGCTAGCCGGCAACACAGACAGCTGCTGTATGCTGTGTAGTGATGTACTGTGCAGGGGCAAGGGACAGAGGTATGCGCACACTGACTGGCTGATCATGAATGTTATTTTATATGCACGATCTTTACTCTCCGTGGCGGTGTGGCATGATATTGCAGATGGCGTGCAGAGGACATATATAATAATCATTATATATGCCCCCTGCACAGTATCTGCAATACCCCATGACGACCCAGCCCCCCTCCTCCACCCCCCCTCACAGGAAAAATCATGCATATGAAATAACATTCAGGGAATAGACCTAGCAATATAAAAAAATGCAGCTGGAAACAGGTAAAAGTGGAGAGATAGAGTGCACGCTATGCTGCGGTAGGGCAGCATAGC
The DNA here is from genome assembly GCF_040937935.1 of Hyperolius riggenbachi. Classification (NCBI taxonomy): domain Eukaryota; kingdom Metazoa; phylum Chordata; class Amphibia; order Anura; family Hyperoliidae; genus Hyperolius; species Hyperolius riggenbachi. The sequence goes on along the minus strand of NC_090647.1, from coordinate 452,734,550 downwards.
ACACGCTCCTTTTAACTAATGACCCGCTCCACTCACCACGCTGATGATGGGCAGATTCAACCAAGAGACAATCTGTCAGCTACTCATACAGCACAGGCCGATTCCCAATCGATTTCATGCTGAATTTGATCTGGAATCGGCCTTGTGATGCCTCATCCACCGCCTCAGTGGCCCAACCCTGTCCCCCTAATGTGCAGTGTGGCCCTGTGATGCTCCAGTGCACTATAGGATATCACTAATTTTACAGATATTCGATTATCGACTATAGTAAAATATTGGTCATTTAACAGATAATTTACTATGTCCTGACCTATCCCTATACTTACACAGAACCCTCCCTCTTGATGCTTAACACTAACCAATTGCCCCAGGTGGTGCCTAACACTAAAACTCCTCTGTGGGCAGTTAACCTTAACCCTCTCTTCCCCCACATAAGTATAGGTGGGTAACTAATCTTAAACTCCACTCCCATGGCTAACTGTAGGTGGGCGCCTAACCCTGACACCCTCCTCCCTAACCCCCCTCCTTTACCTGCTATTTTATCCGGAAAGTCCCGCGTCAAAATTTACAGTAATAGCTGAGTCTTTAATGGGCACCGATGGTGGCGCTCATATGGTCATTTATCGTGCACAAATATATATGATCCACAGGATCATCTAGAGGATTTCTTCCGTCTATTAAAGGTAACCTAAAGCAAAGTGACGAAAAAAAAGTTTAACTTATCTGGGGCTTCTAACAGCCCCCTGCAGCCGCCGTGCCTGCGTCATCCTGGAACGATGTTCCTGCCCCCCACTGCGGCTAGGTTCACTGCGCCTGTGCGGCCCTGGCCACGGGCGTTCTCGCTCTCACCGCCGTTGCCATCCTGTGCATGTGAAGTACAAGATTTTCTTTTCTATGCATGCGTAGGACAATGGCGAGGTCACGCACAGCCAGGTATGCGCAGGTGCAGTGGCTCGAAAAAGGAACTTACATGCGACAGGTCACCAGAGCATCGTTCCAGGATAGCGCGAGCACAGGGTGGCTGGTAGAAGTCCCAGGTAAGTAAAACTCTTTTATTGTAATTTTTCTTGAGGTTCCCTATAAGGTGTAATCTTGGCAATTTTTTCTCACACGTACATCATAAAATTGCGGCCTATGGTTGCACCCAATTTAAAGCATCAGACAATGAGGAGGCATTGTACGGAACTTTAATTACCTCCATGTGTTATTCGCTGTGTTACTAGCTGTTTTTGCTGGCTGCTAACCAGTGGCGTAGCTATAGACCTCTGGGCCCCGATACAGAATCTGGATGTAGGACCCCCCCATGTTACCTCCGATACTTGAAACACAATCACCATTACCTCCATCACTTAAAATTCAACCACCGTTACCTCCGACACTTCAAATGCAGCCATCGTTACCTCCGACACTTCAAATGCAGCCATCGTTACCTCCGACACTTCAAATGCAGCCATCGTTACCTCCGACACTTCAAATGCAGCAAACGTTAAAGGTGACAAACATTGCCTCCCAGTTGTTAAAATGCAGTAACCGTTCTCTCCTACACTTGTAGTTCAGAAAACATGAAATGCGGCAAATTGTACTGAGATAAATGCATTAAATGTACTTTCCCCTAGATGCTGCTGGGATAGAACTGCTGAGTGGCATAGGGTGATACTGGGTGCTTCTGGGAAGGAACCACTGGGTGGGGGTGACACTGAGTGATACAGGGTGGGATCAAGGGTGACACTGTTCTGCAGGGTGGGAGGGAAGGTGACATGGGGTGTAGCAATAGGGGTTGCAGAGGTTGTGACCGCATCAGGGCCATTAGGCCAGAGGGGCCCCGAAGGGCCCTCCCTCAACCTCAGTATTATCTCTTTATTGGTCCTGTGCTGGTAATAATCACTTCTACAGTGGGATGCGAAAGTTTGGGCAACCTTGTTAATCGTCATGATTTTCCTATATAAATCGTTGGTTGTTACGATAAAAAATGTCAGTTAAATATATCATATAGGAGACACACACAGTGATATTTGAGAAGTTAAATGAAGTTTATTGGATTTACAGAAAGTATGCAATAATTGTTTAAATAAAATTATGCAGGTGCATAAATTTGGGTACTGTTGTCATTTTATTGATTCCAAAACCTTTAGAACTAATTATTGGAACTATACATCCCACTGTATAGATGCTTTGAATTGCAGTAATCATTAACAAACTGCTCCACATCCCCTTCTTGCACCTCTGACACTGTGGTTGTCCTTGGCAGTTTTTGGGGTGCCGTATGAATTATTACGTATAGAGTGTTTGGGGGGCCCCAATGTAAAACTTACATCGGGGCCCACAGCGCCTTAGCTACGCCATTGGAAGGTGATGCTATGTGCAGCAGATAGGGAGGGTGACACTAGTTGCTGCAGAACGATAGGGAGGGTGATACTGTACTGCAGGGTGATATTACACACTGGGTGCTGCTGGGTGGTACATTAGGTGTTGGGGGTCTTCATTGAGCTGCTGCTGCCCCCCATGTACCTGTCCCCCTCTCCCTGCACCGCACTTACCCTCCAGGAGGATGACACTAGGGAAGGAGTAGAGTGACACTGGGAGGGGAGGGCGCTCACATCTTCTTAAGGGGCCCATACACCTAACGATTTTCCAGCCGATATACAGCCGATTCGATCACAGTGATCGAATCGGCTGTGAAATCGCAGCGCACACCGCTGACAGAACGATCGATTTCCATCCGAAGTCGATCATTCCCGTCGATCCGTCCGTGTGGAAGATTTTTCTAGATCGCCGGCGGGTCGGGAGTGCGTCGATAGCGGCGTTCGAAAGCCCGATGCAATACAACGAGTATACATTACCTGTTCCGCCGCCGCGACTCTCCTGGTCCTCGCTGTCTTCTTTCCGCGCTGGGTTCTGGACCGCTGCAGCTACACAGAACTTCCTGTCCCAGTAGGAAGTTTAAACAGTAGAGCGCCCTCTACTGTTTAAACTTCCCTTGGACAGGAAGTTCAGTAGCTGCAGGAACGGTCCGGAGCGGAAAAGAAGACAGCGGGGACCAGGGGAGTCGTGACGGCGGAACAGGTAATGTATGCAGGGGGGGGGGGGGGGGCGTTAGCTCCACAGATTGTGATGAGTTTCAGGCTGAAATCGATTCACAATCTGTTTGCAGTAAAGGTGGCCATACGATCCCTCTCTGATCAGATTCGATCAGAGAGGGATCTATCTGTTGGTCGAATCTGATGGCAATTCGACCAGTGTATGGCCACCTTAAGTATCCTAATTTCCTGAAGAGAGACTCCAACAACTTCTGTTTATGCTGTGGAGAAATAAACGCTGAAAGAACTGCGCCAATCAAAATTCGCGCCGCACTTCTGGGCATTGCTCTCTGCCCGGATTGGCCCGGGATGTAGCACTTCAGTGATTGGCCGTGACAGCTGGAGGTGGGTCTGATGAGGCGGGCCTGCATGCTGAAGAGCAGTAAAGTGACCGAGGCGCAACGGGACTCTAGCATGCGGTCCTGTCTGCAGGTGTGATTATCTGCCAGCACTTGGAACACACACGGCCTGGGCCCCTCACACCCACCCCCAGTCGCCACTGCGACCACAGCCCTACGCCCCTGCTGCTAACTTCAGCTGGCTCACTGACTGGCAGACAGGCTTACTTGCTAGTGATGGGTCGTTCGCGAACGAGCCGGCTCTTCTTTGCTGTGAACGACAAGAGCCGGTTCTCAGTTTTTAAAGAGCCGATGCCTCAGCCGCCCCACACAGCTCTGATTTGCTGTGTAATAAAGGGCGCTGAGGCATGCTGGGAGATGTAGTCCTGTAGTTGCAGCTTGTAGGTGTGTATGGGGCAGAGCAGAGCAGTAGCAGGAGGGATCGGGGCAGTCAGCGAAGCAGTCTGGAATTGTCATGGAGAAGGGGGCGGGGCTTTTACTCCGATTCTGAGTGGTGTCCAGTGATATTTAATGAAGAGCCGATTGAGAGCCGTAAGAGCCGGCTCTTTCATGGGAGCCGATTCAGAAGAGCCGATTCTCAGAGAAGAGCCGGAATTCCCATCACTATTACTTGCTGGAGATTGCTGGCAGATCGCCATGACCCCTGGGAAGCCCCGCCCCCAAACGCGTGCAAAGCCCCGCCCCTAAACTCGTGTGAAGTCCAGCCCCCAAACCCGCGCAGAACCTCGCCCCCAAACTCACGTGAAGCCTCGCTCATCGGCAACATGATAGAGGAGTACCTGTCCTCTGCGGACAGTCCAGTCCTGGAGAGCAGAAGAGGCAGATGTGTTTCTCCTGTCCTACACTTAGCAGGAATGGCGACACTAGAGACACAGGTAGGGACGAGGCTCCGCCTACTCACTCGGGGGCGTGTATCGGAGTAACTAGGAATCAGATTCTCGTATGCTTGCCAAGGAGACGGCATTCATTATGTCCGCCGGAGCTCCCCCTTGTGGCCGATAGTGAAATAGCCTGGCTGAGAATACATTCTGCACAGAGTTGAAGTTCAGGACAGCATACTATACAATACATGCTGTATATACCGGGGAGAGACTAGGGAGCTAAGTGCACTGCGTGTTATATGTAAAGCTACAGCTATCTGCATTTCCAAATGAACTGGGACATTTATTGCTTGCAAGCAACCATTGGTTGATCAATTGCCTAATACAAATAGACTGTCAGTCCATGCTCACATTACCATCAGACAGCTAGGGGACTCAGTATGCATGAGTGGCTGCTGTGTTGAGTGCTTGAATTTTTAACCGACCAGGGATGCGTTATTTATAGGTTCTGCAGCGCATTCTGTGTTTTTAAATGTCTGTTTTTGATTTTTATATTCTATTGATATAATAAATTGTATACACTACACGTGATACCTATTACTTTTGTTAATTGAGTTTAGCCGCTGTGTATTGTGTTTTAAGACCATTTTTATAATTTTTTGAATACATAGCAAAAGGATCTTGCTTTTAATTTAGCGCATGTTATAATTGATTTTATGAATTATAATAATTAGAACCTGCTGAATTGCGGATCTTAGCCGTATGGCTCTTATTGAGAGACTAGGGAGCGAGCCCAAACTCACGCTCTGCTCCCTTCTTACGTCTGCGGGGGAGTGGCTTAGTTCATTAAGGCGGAGCCTGGTCCCGAGCTTTGACTGACACTAATGCTGGGTACACACGATGAGATTTCCCGTTCGATTCCCGGATCGATTCGATTAAATCAAACATGTTCGATTGGATTTCGATCGAGTTTTTCATGATAGGTATGCAAAATCGACGGAAAAAACGATCGAAATCCAATCGAACATGTTTGATTTAATCGAATCGATCCGGGAATCGAACGGGAAATCTCATCGTGTGTACCCAGCATAAAGCTCGAGCATTGATACACTCCTCTTGTTCAAAAACGGATGCAGCTGCAGAGGAAGAGGTGTGCGGTGCAGCAAGTAAGTACAGGGGCGTGGCAGCCATTGAACAGAAGAGTACCCTGCCTGTCCCTTAGTAGCCACTTGTTGGCTGGAATTACATATAAATGGGCGGGCCGATCCAGGATCAGGCCCCTCCTTGTCGGCACTTAAAGTGCACCTCTGGACTAAAAATCTACTCAGCAGAACTGAAAAGGCTTGGTGTTTCTTTAACAGTTTCACGGCATCAGAACTCTGTTTTTCTTACCAAAGCATGATTTTTGGCTGCATTTTTAGCTAAGCTCCACCCATCAAAGAAAAAAGCCAGGCTTTTTTTCCCCTGATGCTGTGCAAGGCATGATGGGATTTCCTATGTTGTTGTTCACGTTGCCTAGCAACTGGGAGAGGTGCTCAGGACACAGGACAGTTGGAACTGTGTCTCATACTCCCTGTCACCTCCTTTCAATCAAAAAGATGGCTGCTATCATGAAATCAAACATTTGCCTGTTCTTTTAAAACGGGGTGGGTAAGCGATTATTTTACCTATCTTTTAATTAACATAACTAATGTAACTTAATGACAGTATGTTTGTTTAGGCTGAAGTTCCTCTTTAAGGGAGGGCAGCGGTGGATAGCAGGCGGGGAAGGGGCGGTCCCTGAGTCACACATACATAGGGGCAGAACTTAGCCGCGATTCTCGGTATCGATCCTCTCGTTTGGCAACTCAGATAAATGCAGCTGCAGGGGAGAAAGATGTGGTTGCGGCTGCAATTAAGTAGGGGGGCATCCATTAAACAGAACAGTACCCTGCCGTGCCCCCTAGATTGCCACTTGTTGGCAGGAATTACATAAATGGGCGGGACAATCCAAGATCAGGCCCCTCCCTGTCGACACTGAAGAGAGGGCAGCAGTGGATGATAGCATGGCGGGGCAGTCCCTTAGTCACACCTACATACGGTGCAGTGCTTAGAAGCTGAGATACGGCCATATAAAAGGATGAGGGGGGAGGAGCGCAGTCTCCCCGCCCCTCCTGGTAGGCTTTTCCCTGCTGAAATGTTAGACTTTATGCACTCTATACTAGAGTGACCAGATTTTTGTGGGCTCTCCTTGCCCTGAATCTGCGCTGAAAAACGGGGGGCTGCGCGCGCTGAAAAATGGGCATGGCCATGATATTGTATGGGCGGAGCCAACATTATGATGCAACAGCGAGGCAAGCCACCGCTCCCACCTCACCCCACCGGACTGGGTAGGAACCTTTTTAACAATATTGGAAATGTATCCTGTCTTTCTATGATGTACAGCCATACACAATAAAGCTGTGTTTTAACAAGGAGCATCGCTTGTGCCAATCCTCACCTTCTCTCAGAGTACCATATATGCCTTGTTGCTTTTGTGGATTAGAGCACGCAATCCTTGATTTTAGTGGACCCAGCCAGTGTCGCAGCAGTCCGATTCATGTGATATTGAACTCCTGTTATTGCAGTGCCTGTTGTCCTCTCCTTTTGTATCTACAGCGAGGCATAAGAAAGCAGTGTTCACGCCATGATGTGGTTAAACAAGGATTCGTATCATGGGTGTGCAGAAACTGTGTGATGCTATTTAATAGTCCACCGTAACCCCAAAGCAGCAAACATAGCCAACTATGACCATTAAATAATAAATGCAGCAAATTACCCCAGACACCAGAAAATAAACGCAATGTGGGCAACATGTCAGCACAACATAAACGCAATGGGCAACATGTCCGCACAAAATAAACTCAATGTGGGCACATTTGACCTGGAAAAAAAGCATTTACTCACCTGACAGAACTCTTCTCTCGCTCCCGGCCGACCTCTGGCGCGCTGCTCCCTGGACCATCTTCTTCCTCCTACAATCTCCCACGCTGACAGGCAGAGCAGGGCTACGGGAAGATGGCATCCGAAGCCCTGTACTGGAGACACAAATAGTCTCCAATACAGGGCTTCACCGGACGCCATCTTCCCATAGCCCTGCTCTGCCTGCCAAAGGAATATGCAGGCTGCTGGAGCGGGGCTGCAGGGAATGAACTGGCGCAGCATCTATGAGACCTTGCAGCCAGTTCATGCAATGGACGGTAGGCAGAGTCCCGAGGCCGGGACGTCCCGCAGCTAAAAGCGGGACGTTTCCCGGGACCTCATGCAGCCTGGGACAGCGCTCCCCGAAGGCAGGATGCGTCCCGGGTAAAGCGGGACGTCTGGTCACCGTATCTATACACGTTTTTGCCCATGACAATGTGTGCATTTCTCCAATTAATCATATGTGATGTGAACAGTGTGCTTTTTAAATTCACTACAGAAATGATATTGTGTAGTTCCAAACAGCACTGCCAGAGCAGGATCATCCACTTGGCAACCCAGGCAGGTGCCTGGGGCCCACTGTGTGTCAGGGGGCCCTACTGCCACTTTGACCCTCTCATTTCAGGTCATCAAAAGGACCATGGGAGGAGGGGGGCAAAACTTCTACCTTGCTTATGGCCACATTTCATTGTAATCCATCCATGAGCACTGCTGCTTCTAAACTGTTCTCAAAGCTGTGCACTGTATCTGCGATCTTGTACACATTTTACAATGCATAAAGTGCATGAATCCTTAAAGAACAGTCATGTGTCCGAAAAAGGACTTGCAAATTGCATGCCTACCCTCATGCATTAAGATGAAATGTAGCCCTGGGCAAGGAAGGAAATTTAGTAGTAGAGTGGTCAGTTGGGCTCCCTTGGACCCATTAGGTCCCAGGCACGTACCTTGCTTGCCTGTTAGATGATCCTTCCAGAGGTCCCTTAAAACATCTGGCAGACTATAATAAGCACATATACCGTACTTTCCGCAGTATAAGACGCACTTTTTCTCCCCCCAAAATGGGGAGAAAAAGTCCCTGCATCTTATACGGCAAATGCAGGAAATCCCCGACTTACGAACGCCCGCCGATAAGAACCGCAACCCGCCGCCATCGGCGATTCCCTGCATTGCCGTGTGGTCCACTCCCCTTCCTCTTGTAATTAGTGTGGTATCAACGTTGCTAGTGTCACTGCCAGGCTCCCTGCGCTGACAGCTTTCCCAATCTTCCCTCCCCGCATATGTGCGCTCTCCCCCTGGTGTCCGCACTGCCCCCGCTTGTGTGTCCGCTCCCCTCCCCCCCGGGTGTCAGCATAGCACTAGACAGTCATACTTACTCCAGAGTCCAGTCGCTCTCCGGGAATGCAGACCTGGTCTCCTCTCTCGTCGCTCTTCTAGTGATGGCTTCATCAATGACGCGTATTACAGAAGCTATCACTAGAGGAGCGACGAGAGAGGAGACCAGGTCTGCATTCCCGGAGAGCGGCTGGACTCTGGAGTAAGTATGACTGCCTAGCACTATGCTGACACCCGAGGGGGGGGGGGGGGGGGGAAGCGGACAAACAAGCGGGGGCAGCACGGACACCAGGTGGGGGGAGCGCACATATGCGGGGAGGGAAGATTGGGAAAGCTGTCAGCGCGGGGAGCCCGGCAGTGACACCGGCAACGCTGATACATACATGCCGCCGCCACCACACTAATTACAAGGGGAAGGGGAGCGGACCTCACAGGGAGATGGGGGGGGGGGGGGGGGGGAAGGGGCATCTGAGGGCACATGGGGAACACCTGGAGGCAACACCTAAGAGCACATGGGGCACCTGAGGACTACACTAAGGGCACATACAGACACTAGGGGCCACACTGGGACCACCTAATGGCATATGTGGGACACCTGGGGGCCCACTGGGAGCACCCAAGGACACATGGGGAACATCTGAGGACTACACTAAGGGCACATGGGGACACTAAGGGCACATGTGGGACACCTGGGGGCAACACTGGGAACACCCAAGGGCACATGGGGAACACTGAGGGCACATGAGACACCTGGGGGCCACACTGGGAACACCCAAGGGCACACGGGGGACACCTGAGGACTACACTGAGGATACCTAAGGGCGCATGGGAAACACTAAGGACACATGCGGGACACCTGGGGGCCACACTGGGAACACCTAAGCGCACATGGGGGACACTGAGCACACATGGGGGACACCTGGGGGCTACACTGGGAACACCCAAGGGCTGACGGGGGACACCTGAGGACTACACTGAGGATACCTAAGGGCACATGGGAGACACTAAGGACACATGCGGGACACCTGGGGGCCACACTGGGAACACCTAAGGGCACATGGGGGACACCTGAGGACAAATGGGGACACCTGAGGGCACATAGGGAATATTGAGGACATTAATTGGGGGTAGAACACCTACAAGACGCTCCTGGAATATAGACGCATCAGGTTTAGTATATATTCTTTTTTTCCCCTGGTTTTTGCCCTCAAAACCTGGGTGCGTCTTATATTCCAGAACTTCTTATACGGCGCGAAATACGATATTACACAAAAAAGATTGTAGTCATCAATCAATAGACATGTGACATGAAATATGTAGTCTATAAATGCATATTGTGTTAAACTAATCGTATATAAACCTGGTGCAACCATGAAAATGGATGAAATCCAATTATTTTAAAAACACTTAAGGTGGCCACACACGATACAATAAAATGATCCGATTTTACGGCAATTTGATAAAATGATCGGATCTCCCGAAAAAATTGAAAACTTTTTTTGCATTCAACTGAAAAATCCGATCGGATTTCCCGTTTTCTTCGATTTTTATCGATCCAGAATGCCAGATATTTTTCTTCAATCTTTCTAAAGATTGTATGGTGTGTGTTAGATTGTCAATTTATTAATATACACACCCTAGCAATTTTGTCAGTTTCCAATCATTTTTATCATAATTGGGGAAAAATATAACATACGTGTGTGGTACATTGGTCATATTTTTCAAATGTTACAATCAGTCAGAAAAATTTATTGCAATTCTTAAATTGAACATATATTTAAAAATTGTATGGTGTGTGGCCACCTTAAGGCTTTGTTCACATCTGAAATCAAAATTGCCGACGCCAATGATTTTTTATTTTTTGCACGTTTTTCCCCCCCTCCATTGCCCTCCATTGCGCGCTACGATTTCGTACAAAGCACTTTTGCAGAGCGATTCTGTTTTTCCGCTTCCTGACATCGGTCAGGAAGTGAACTCTTTCATCCAGAAATATATAAATACAATGTATTTATTCATGAAAATGCGAACGCAATTGCCACACAAAGCAATTTTGTGAGCGTTTTGCGTTTTTCCTATACCTTCCATTGTAACAAAATCTTCCTAAAAATGGTACATGCATTGCTTTGCTGAGCGGAAATCCAACAAAACGCGCTGATATGAACTATCCTATAAGGATTTATTGCACAAGCGCTTGTAGGGCTATTTTCAAAATCGCTGGCACTAAAAAAAAAATGCGCAAAACACCCTAGGTGTGAACTAGCCCTTTTTTTTTTTTTTTTTTTTTTTTTGCAATTTTCCTTCAGATTGACGGTCAAATCGATTATTTCCAACAGGTCCAATCTGATTTCCAATAGTTGTTCTGATCGATTTTCTAATCACTCCTATACAAAATCGATTGGAAAACAGATTGGCGCTGTCGGAAATAATCAATTTGACTGTCAATCTGATGGAAAAATGGATTGTGTGTACTAGGAATTGTGTTTTCTAGTACACATGTAAAAGATCCAACATACCTCCTGTCTACTTTTGTTGTAAGAACAACTGTAACGTGAGGGATATGGAGGCTGCCATAAGTGGACCTGAACTCTTGCACAGAACAGAAGGAAAACATAGAGAAATGTACCCTGTATGTATTTAGAGAGTTTAATTCCCCTTGATTTGGGTCTAATCACAAGTTGTAATTTGATCTCTCCGTGTCACATGACTGCTACAGCAGAGATGGCAGATAAGCTCATTAAAAGCACAGGCTGTTAACAATATACCATACATTGTGAGATATACTTCAGTGGGTATGATCCGAATAGACAAACACCAACAGCCTTATTCAGAACATATCTATACAAAATCTTTATTAATCAAATATTATTAGATAGAATTCACATTAAAAATGTGCCCCTGTCCCACCCGCCTCCCCCACCAATGATGGATCACCCCACTCCCCCCTCATCCACCCCCTGTCTGCCCACCAGGCCCCAAAGGATTGCAAACAGATATAGCATATGCATATAACACTCTGCAACCAGTTGCAGATATTAACGTCCACCTGAGCTCAGGATAAAAAAATATATATGTATAGTGGACCAGCTATCCAGTTCGTCAATATGCAATGTAATCCATGAGGAGCATCAGATCTCAGTAAATACTGATCCAAGAAATTCCACAATTGCATGAAATTCCAAAAAAATGGACACAGTTCAGCGATTGCAACTAGCCAGAAAAGCTTAGCGGTTAGTCAGCAGCCAATGTAAAAGCGGAGAGCCCCTCTCCAAGCAGCCCCGCAGTACAGCAAGCCATGCGATGAAACCCACACAGTATCATAAGAGTGGCCACTTTGTGCATAGTGACATCAATAGCTTATTGCAGCATAAGCATCCATACAGCCAGCATGGTTATATCTCACAAGATCAGACTTTTGTGCGTGTGGCATCGGAAGTCTTTCATGATTTGTGCCCAGAGGGCTGCTTACGTCTCCTGCTGCTGAGTTGGATGTCCGGTAAGCGCTGGTGTCCAGCTGGTGGGGCTGACAGCCCTGTGGATCTCCTGGGAGAGCGGTGTGCCTTGATGGAGGCCAAATGGCTAGGCAGGTCCACGATGGAGGAAAGTTCAGGTCGGGACGCAGCACATGCGTGCCCTCGACCGGTTTCGCCGGACTTCCGGCTTCCTCTGGAGACACGTCAGTCCACTGTGTTGCCTCCAATTTATTCCCCCCATCGGGCGGGGAGTACGGCCCAAGCCACGCCCGCCCCCCCCCCCTGCGGCCAATGACGGGCGAGAGGGGGGGGCCGGCCGACACAGCGGGGCGGCGTATCTGCCACACACCCGATGCGTCAGCGCGGCCACACCCACCCGCCCAACCACACGCCGGGCAGTGGGGCGGAGCGGGCAGACACACCGAGACGGTGCAAAGGCAACCATCATGGCGCATCCGCCAAGCCCCGCCCCCCCGCCCGGACTGCCGCCGGAGGGGGCGGGCGAGACCAGACGCCAAAATCCCCAGACCACCACCAGGAGAAAAGACATCGGAGACAGCCAGTGGTAAAAAATCCCATTATCCAATAATATATAGTTTATCAAACAGACCTTAAACTTGTATACCCATCCTAATCCATAGAGCTAAACAGATGGCAGAAACAACATATGATATAACTGTAAAGCCCAAGGGATTCCCTCATGAACCCACCCCACATTAGTGAGTGTGTTGTTCAACCGCCCCAGGGACGAAGGATCACTGATCCCTCATATAGTATATAACACAACTACATGAAATTTGTATTTGGCAATGTGCGGCGAGAAACTCCCAGCCTCCAACACGACCGACCCAGGAGCCCCACACAATATGTTAACAATATGTTAACAATATGTCTGCTTCCTTGAATTAGGAAGGAGAAACAGTGCAGATTTATTTTAAAAGGGAAGGTTCAGGGAGTGGGATAAGAAAATAAAAATCCATATCCACTTACCTGGGGCTTCCTCCAGCCCGTGGCAGACAGGAGGAGCCCTCGCCGCCGCTCCAGAGGCTCCCGGTCGTTTCCGGTGGCCGACCCGACCTGGCCAGGCCCGGCTGCCAAGTCGGGCTCTTCTGCGCTCCAATCTGCGCCTCACGGGGGCACGCTGACATCATCGGATGCCTCCGCCCGGAGGATGTCCGATGACGTCAGCGCGCCCACGTGGGACGCAGAAGAGCCTGTCGGAGCGCAGAAGAGCCCGACCTGGCAGCCGGCCTGGCCAGGTCGGGTTGGCCACTGGGAGCCTAAGTGGATATGGTTTTTTATCCCACTCCCTGAACCTTCCCTTTAAGATTTGTATCGGGTATAAAGACTTTTTTTTGTTTAAAGGAGAACTGTAGTGAGATATATGCAGGCTGCCATATTTATTTCCATTAAAGCAATACCAGTTGCCTGGCTGGCCTGCAGCCCAATTTGGCCGCAGTAGCGGCTGCATTGCATCAGAAACATGCATGCAGCTAATCTTGTCAGATCTGTCAATAACGTCAGAAACACCTGATCTGCTGCATGCTTGTTCTGGGTCTATGGCTAAAAGTATTAGAGGCAGAGGATTAGCAAGATAGCCAGGCAGCCTCCATATTCTTCTCACTACAGTTGTCCTTTAAAGATTATTATGCTGTTGCGTATATTTTAGAGCAGAGATGACGTTATGAGCTCAGGTCCGCTTTAAATGTTGCCTAGCTGCCCTGCTCGATCCTCTGTCTCTAAGGCTACTTACACACCAGGACGTTGCGTTTAGGGGACGTTATAGGGCACATAACGTGCCCCTAACGCAACGCCTGGTGGTGTTGGAGCAGGACGCTACCAAGAGCCGCGTTACAAGCAGCTCTTGGTGCTCCTGCTCTGTCGGATGCGCTGCGGAGACCACGTGAGCGGAGTTCTCCGCATCACGTGGTCCCGCCAGCCAATCAGCGGCCGCTCCAAAGAGTAAACACTGCAAGTGCAGTGAATGCCAAGTAGCCATGTGCCTGGCTACGTAGCGGCCTCTCCCCGCCTCCTCTCCGCCCCTAAAATAAAAAAAACCACCTGTACTGAGCATGTGCAAAGTCTAACGCGGCTTAGTCGCGTACAAAGTATTGCATGCAGTACGTTGTCTTGACGTGAAGCATTACTGTGTAACGCAACGTGGGCACTGTAAACAGCCCATTGATTTTTCATTGCTGTGCTGTGGGGGTGCGTTACAGGCTACTCTAACGTGCGCCTGTAACGTCCCACTGTGAAAGCAGCCTAAGGCTAGGAACATACATAACAGAAAAGCTAGCGTTGCAGAAAACGCAGCGTTTTTGCCGCTAATGGAAGTCAATGGGCTGCATCAAAAAATGTATATTAAAAAACGCATATGCGTTTTTGGTGCATTTTCAAACATGCATTTTTAAAAATGTTTTGTTGCATGATTTTCAGAAATGCATCAAAATGCACATAATGAACATCAATGGTAACGCAATAGTATTCGTTTTTCATGCGTTTTATATGCGATTTTTTTATTGTATTTCCGCTTCCTTTTGTCTTCCTAGTGATTTGCATAAAACGCTATTGAAAAACACATATCAAAATGCATTTGCGTTTTGTATATGCGAACCACAAATGCATAAAAAATGCCCGCAAAACATTGCAAAAATACATATGCGGCAAAAAACACCAACGCAAAAGCACCAAAAACGCACTAAAAATGCACACACACAAAAAAAATGCACATGACAGAAAACTCGCACCCAGCCTAATACTTTTAGGGCTTGTTCACACTGCAGGCATTTTTGTTAATTTTTTAAGCGCGGGTGATTTTTCAAAATTGCCCTGAAAGCGCTTACACAATGATTCTGTATGAGATAGTTCACATGTGAGCAGCTCGTTTGCGTTCCTCCTTGTAAAGCGGTGCTGGAGCCATTTTTGATGCTATTTCGCCTCAATGGAAGGTATAGAGAACGCAAAACGCTCACAAAACCGTATTGTGGAGCGATTGCGTTCGTGTTTTTTAAGAATAAATACATTTAATTTATTATTTTCTAGTTCTAAGAGTTCACTTCCTGACTTGCGTCAGGGAGTGAATTACCAAAACGCTGGGGAAAAAACACGTCGGAAACCGCTAACTACAAAAACGAATTGCCCACCCAAGTGCCGGCAATTAAAAAAAAAAACGCCTAAAAAAAAAGCCCACCGTGGACGGACGCGTAAGCGGAACTCATGTGAACAAGGCCTTAGCCATTCACCCTGAACAAGCATGTAAATAATAGAATATAATATAATAGAATATAAATAATAGAATATAATCATATTAACAACTCATTCATAAAAAATTGACAAATGTCATTCACTCTTCAATCCCTCAGGTTTTCCAGCACACATGTTGAAGATCGGGGGACGCAGCGGACGAGGCCGGGAGCAGCAGGACGGTGGCGGCAGCTGAAGCAGGTGAGATTACAATGCATAGGGACTGGGGGGGGGCACATTTATATTTGGGGGGACAGCAGCCATGTGGTGAATTGCAGCGTCACAAGGCCAATTCCCGAGAGATTTCATGGTGAAATTGATCGGGAATTGGCCTGCAGTGTATGGGCAGTAGACAGATCTTTTACCGAGCAGATTCGATCAGAGAGATGTATGGGCTCTTTAAAGGATACTTTAGCGCTAACTTCAAATCAAAAAGGAAGTTTAATGTGTGCATGTGGTCTGTGCGGACTCTTACCGCACCTCCCGTGCCTTGGTTTCCCTCCGTACTCAGTAATAATCCAAATTCTCCTCTTCCTGTTCGGCGCAGTCATTGACCTCCGACCCGGACATCCTGCGCTGTGCATGCGCAGTATGTCCACCAGGGCGCTTTGTGACCACACTCTGCAGCAACGCCATGTGGCGTAAGCATGTTCAAGTGGTCGCAGGACGCCCTAGCGCACATACTGAGCATGCACAGCACTGTATGTCCCGGTCAGAGGTCACCGACCACTCCGACGAGGAAGAGAAGAAATTGGATTATTACCGGAGAACAGAGGGAGACGCCGGGGCATGGGAGGTACAGTAAGGATCCGCCCCGCTCCCCATACACAGATTAGTCGTCCTTCTTGAATTTAAAGGACAACTTAAGTGAGAGTTATATGGAGGCTGCCATGTTTCTTTTCTTTTAAGCAATACTAGTTGCCTGGCAGCCCTGCCGCTCCTCTGCCTCTAATACCTTTAGCCATAGACCCTGACCAAGCATAGGCAGATCAGTTGTTTCTGACATTTTTGTCAGATCTGACAAGATTTACTGCATGCTTGTTTCTGGTGTGATTCAGACACTACTGCAGCCAAATAGATGAGCGCATCTGACAGGCAACTGGTTTTGTTTAAAAGGGAAATTTAGGCAGCCTCCATAGTCTTCTCTCTTCAGTTGTCCTTTAAGTTAGCGCTAAGGTATCCTTCAACTGTTTTAATCTATTCATTTCTCTGATAGGAGCCTACTCAATAGCCTGTATGGTAAAAGTCTTCAGACTGCCCCGTGCAGAACTAAGACATGTCAGGACACAGTGTTTCTCCTTTTCTGGACATCATTAATATGCTCCCTTGCTCTATCTTTTAAATGGCAGCTAGTCCATCCTACATATTGAATCTTGCATTATGTGCATGTAATGACTTACAGTATCTCACAGAAGTACAACCCTCACATTTTTGAAAATATTTTATTATTTCTTTTCATGGGGCAACACTGAAGCTATGAAACTTTGATACCATGTAAAGTAAAAGTGTAAAATTGCTGTCCCATCAAAATATCTTAACACACAGCCATTAATGTTTAGACAGCTGGCAACAAAAATGAGCACACCCTCGGGCATAGGTGCTCCCATTAAAGCCCGACTTGGGTGCTCCCAGTATAGCCAGGCATGGGTGCCCCCAGCATAGCCAGGCATAGGTGCTCCCAGTATAGCCAGGAATGGGTGTCGGCAGCATAGCCAGGCATGGGTGCTCCCAGTATAGCCAGGCATGGGTGCCCCCAGTATAGCCAGGCATGGGTGCCCCCAGTATAGCCAGGCATGGGTGCCCCCAGTATAGCCAGGCATGGGTGCCCCCAGTATAGCCAGGCATGGGTGCCCCCAGTATAGCCAGGCATGGGTGCCCCCAGTATAGCCAGGCATGGGTGCCCCCAGTATAGCCAGGCATGGGTGCCCCCAGTATAGCCAGGCATGGGTGCTTCCCAGTATAGCCAGGCATGGGTGCTTCCCAGTATAGCCAGGCATGGGTGCTTCCCAGTATAGCCAGGCATGGGTGCTTCCCAGTATAGCCAGGCATGGGTGCTGCCAGTATAGCCAGGCATGGGTGCTTCCCAGTATAGCCAGGCATGGGTGCTTCCAAGTATAGCCAGGCATGGGTGCTTCCCAGTATAGCCAGGCATGGGTGCTTCCCAGTATAGCCAGGCATGGGTGCTTCCCAGTATAGCCAGGCATGGGTGCCCCCAGTATAGCCAGGTATAGGTGCCGGCAGTATAGCCAGGCATGGGTGCTTGCCAGTATAGCCAGGCATGGGTGCTTGCCAGTATAGCGAGGCATGGGTGCTTGCCAGTATAGCCAGGCATGGGTGCTTGCCAGTATAGCCAGGCATGGGTGCTTCCTAGTATAGCCAGGCATGGGTGCTTCCTAGTATAGCCAGGCATGGGTGCCCCCAGTATAGCCAGGTATAGGTGCCGGCAGTATAGCCAGGCATGGGTGCTTCCCAGTATAGCCAGGCATGGGTGCTTCCCAGTATAGCCAGGCATGGGTGCTTCCCAGTATAGCCAGGCATGGGTGCTTCCCAGTATAGCCAGGCATGGGTGCTTCCCAGTATAGCCAGGCATGGGTGCTTCCCAGTATAGCCAGGCATGTATAGCCAGGCATGGGTGCTTCCCAGTATAGCCAGGCATGGGTGCTTCCCAGTATAGCCAGGCATGGGAGCTGCCAGTATAGCCAGGCATGGGTGCTGCCAGTATAGCCAGGCATGGGTGCTTCCTAGTATAGCCAGGCATGGGTGCTTCCTAGTATAGCCAGGCATGGGTGCCCCCAGTATAGCCAGGTATAGGTGCCGGCAGTATAGCCAGGCATGGGTGCTTCCCAGTATAGCCAGGCATGGGTGCTTCCCAGTATAGCCAGGCATGGGAGCTGCCAGTATAGCCAGGCATGGGTGCTGCCAGTATAGCCAGCCATGGGTGCTTCCTAGTATAGCCAGGCATGGGTGCTTCCTAGTATAGCCAGGCATGGGTGCCCCCAGTATAGCCAGGTATGGGTGCCGGCAGTATAGCCAGGCATGGGTGCTTCCCAGTATAGCCAGGCATGGGTGCTTCCCAGTATAGCCAGGCATGGGTGCTTCCCAGTATAGCCAGGCATGGATGCTTCCCAGTATAGCCAGGCATGGGTGCTTCCCAGTATAGCCAGGCATGGGTGCTTCCCAGTATAGCCAGGCATGGGTGCTTCCCAGTATAGCCAGGCATGGGAGCTGCCAGTATAGCCAGGCATGGGTGCTGCCAGTATAGCCAGGCATGGGTGCTGCCAGTATAGCCAGGCATGGGTGCTGCCAGTATAGCCAGGCATGGGTGCTTCCCAGTATAGCCAGGCATGGGTGCTTCCCAGTATAGCCAGGCATGGGTGCTTCCCAGTATAGCCAGGCATGGGTGCTTCCCAGTATAGCCAGGCATGGGTGCTTCCCAGTATAGCCAGGCATGGGTGCTTCCCAGTATAGCCAGGCATGGGTGCTTCCCAGTATAGCCAGGCATGGGTGCTTCCCAGTATAGCCAGGCATGGGTGCTTCCCAGTATAGCCAGGCATGGGAGCTGCCAGTATAGCCAGGCATGGGTGCTGCCAGTATAGCCAGGCATGGGTGCTGCCAGTATAGCCAGGCATGGGTGCTTCCCAGTATAGCCAGGCATGGGTGCTTCCCAGTATAGCCAGGCATGGGTGCTTCCCAGTATAGCCAGGCATGGGTGCTTCCCAGTATAGCCAGGCATGGGTGCTTCCCAGTATAGCCAGGCATGGGTGCTTCCCAGTATAGCCAGGCATGGGTGCTTCCCAGTATAGCCAGGCATGGGAGCTGCCAGTATAGCCAGGCATGGGTGCTGCCAGTATAGCCAGGCATGGGTGCTGCCAGTATAGCCAGGCATGGGTGCTGCCAGTATAGCCAGGCATGGGTGCTGCCAGTATAGCCAGGTATGGGTGCTGCCAGTATAGCCAGGCATGGGTGCTTCCCAGTATAGGCAGGCATGGGTGCTTCCCAGTATAGGCAGGCATGGGTGCTTCCCAGTATAGGCAGGCATGGGTGCTTCCCAGTATAGCCAGGCATGGGTGCTTCCCAGTATAGCCAGGCATGGGTGCTTCCCAGTATAGCCAGGCATGGGTGCTTCCCAGTATAGCCAGGCATGGATGCTTCCCCAGTATAGCCAGGCATGGGTGCTTCCCAGTATAGCCAGGCATGGGTGCTTCCCAGTATAGCCAGGCATGGGTGCTTCCCAGTATAGCCAGGCATGGGAGCTGCCAGTATAGCCAGGCATGGGTGCTGCCAGTATAGCCAGGCATGGGTGCTGCCAGTATAGCCAGGCATGGGTGCTGCCAGTATAGCCAGGCATGGGTGCTGCCAGTATAGCCAGGTATGGGTGCTGCCAGTATAGCCAGGCATGGGTGCTTCCCAGTATAGGCAGGCATGGGTGCTTCCCAGTATAGGCAGGCATGGGTGCTTCCCAGTATAGGCAGGCATGGGTGCTTCCCAGTATAGCCAGGCATGGGTGCTTCCCAGTATAGCCAGGCATGGGTGCTTCCCAGTATAGCCAGGCATGGGTGCTTCCCAGTATAGCCAGGCATGGGTGCTTCCCCAGTATAGCCAGGCATGGATGCTTCCCCAGTATAGCCAGGCATGGGTGCTTCCCAGTATAGCCAGGCATGGGTGCTTCCCAGTATAGCCAGGCATGGGTGCTTCCCAGTATAGCCAGGCATGGGTGCTTCCCAGTATAGCCAGGCATGGGTGCTTCCCAGTATAGCCAGGCATGGATGCTTCCCCAGTATAGCCAGGCATAGGCACCTTCCTCCCAGGCGTCCATTGCAACATTGATACCAGCAACCCCTGTGATCACATGTGGTTATCTCATATCTCTGATAGGAGCCTACTCAATAGCCTGTATGGTAAAAGTCTTCAGACTGCCCCGTGCAGATCTAAGACACGTCAGGACACATTAGTGTTTCTTCTTTTCTGGATATCATTAATATGCTCCCTTACATTTCATGGGACAACACTGAAGCTATGAAACTTTGATACAATGTAAAGTAAAAGTGTAAATTTGCTGTCCCATCAAAATATCTTAACACACAGCCATTAATGTGTAGACAGCTGGCAACAAAAATGAGCCCCCCCCCCCCCCCCCCCCAGTGAAGAATGTCAAATCATCTGCCCAAAGCGACAGTATTTTGTGCGCCCACCATTATTTTTTTGCACATGTGCGCCCCACGAATTGGCAAAAAATTTGGAACTTCTGCGTCGACCAGTGACTTCTATGTATTCCGCTGGGTTGCAACAGAAGTCTGACGGTCATGCGCTGTTGACTTTGCAGCGAGTTTGTGGCCAATAGGGAACTTCCGACGCAACGCAGTAAGCGTATTAGGTCACATAGACTTTCATTGCTGTTGCGTTACCCTGTGTGTAAAAAGGGTAACACAATGCAAAAAAAGTGGCCAAGTGTAAGTTGTGGTGCCCATACATGGTACAATAAAAACATTCGATTTTCCTGTCGATCGAATGGAAGTTAAAAAGAATCTTTTTTTTTTTTTCAATCAAGAAAAACGATTATCCCATGTTTTTCAGTAAAAATCTGATTGTGTTGGAAAAATGTTTATATTCGAACAGAATAAATTGGACAAAATTATCTAATTGAAAAAAAATAATAATGAAATGATTGTACCATGTATGGGCACTTTAAGAAGAAGCAAGCCAGGTGCAGAAAATCAGTCGCTATGGTATTGTGTCATTACAGTTTTAAAGAGACTCTGTATCGAAAAAAAAAAGGGCCCCTGGGAAGAAGTTACCTCGGGAGAGGGAAGCCTCTGGATCTGATTGAGGCTCCCCCGTCCTCTTCCGTCCCACGGTGGTCTCGCTGGGCCCCTCTGAAGCAAAAGCCGACAATTTGTCAGGCTGTGGCTAAGTGGCGCCTGCAATATTTTCCTTCTCCATCTCCAGCAGGCGCAGTAGCGGCTCTCAGCTCAGGTCAGGCGGAAATAGCCGATCCCAGTCGGGTCCGCTCTACTGCGCAGGAGCAGATGACTTGCGTCTGTGCAGAAGAGTGGATCCAACTGGGATCAGCTATTTCCACCTGATCCCGAGCCGAGAGCGGCTACTACACCTGTGCTGGAGCCAAGAAGGTAGATATTTACATGACCGCCGTTCGGAGCGGCCCAGCAAGACCACCGTGGGACAGAGGAGGATGGGGGAAGCCTCAATCGGATCCAGAGACTTCCCCCTTCCGAGGTAAGTACCCCAGGAGCCCTTTTTTCGATACAGGTTTTCTTTAAGTGCCTGGGCTGTGTATATTGCATGGAGCAGGAGCAACAGGGTCGGATACTTGGATAAGTAACACAGGTCAGGGCCTCAGGCAGCTACTGCTGAAAGATGCTGCATATAAAAGAGGGGCTGCAAATGAGGAGCAACACATAGGAAAAAGTAGCTGCAGTCAAAAGGGACCTATACATGACAGAGAGGCTGCTGGACATGGATGAGGGGGCTGCACATAAATTGTGAGAGAGCTGCTTTACAAAGAATGGAAGTTGCAAGAAAGTTAGTCCAGCGACTCAAAGGAGGCGGTCATCTTTATCCCAGTTTGAAACTAACAAGCTGCTAGGCAGTGGGTGGAATACAGTCCTGTTTTCTGAAGCACTTAAACAGCCAAGAAACATTGGGGGACAGCTTGAGATAAGGTTTTACTGCAGGGAAATTCAAAGGGTCATTATTTCTGCTTTGTTTTATAGCTTAAAGAAAAACTGTAGTGAGAGGTATATGGAGGCTTCCATATTTATTTCCTTTTAAGCAATACCAGTTGCCTGGCTGTCCTGCTTATCCTCTGCCTCTAATACTTTTAGCCCTACACCCTGAACAAGCATCACGTGTTTGACATTTTTGTCAGATCTGAAATGATTAGCTGCATACGTTTCTGGTGTGAGACACTACTGCAGGCAAATAGCTCAGTGGGGCTGCCAGGCAACTGGTATTGCTTAACCACTTAAGTACCAGCGGTCTCTGCCCCCTTAAAGACCAGAGACCGCTGGTACAAGGACAGAATCCTGACGAATCGCCGCGCATACCCCGCCGCTGTCGCCGTCATTGCTGCTCGGCGGGGCGATCCTGACACCCACTCTGCCGTCTCTATGAGTTTTAAATCTGAAGTTTTCGGTGAGACAGTGACACAGATAGTGACAATTTAGAAGTTTAATATAAGTGCTGTAAAAAAAAATCCCCCCTCCCCCTGCAGAGCCAGGTATAGGTGCTTGCAGTATAGGCTGGCCAGGAATAGGTCCCCCCAGTATAGGTAGCTACGCATAGGTGCTCCCACTATAGCCAGGCATGGGTGCTCCCACTATAGCCAGGCTTGGGTGCTCCCACTATAGCCAGGCTTGGGTGCTCCCACTATAGCCAGGCTTGGGTGCTCCCACTATAGCCAGGCTTGGGTGCTCCCACTATAGCCAGGCTTGGGTGCTCCCACTATAGCCAGGCTTGGGTGCTCCCACTATAGCCAGGCTTGGGTGCTCCCACTATAGCCAGGCTTGGGTGCTCCCACTATAGCCAGGCATAGGTGCTCACACTAACGCCAGGCATAGGTGCTCCCAGTAGTCGGGCATAGGTGCTCCCAGTACAGTCAGGCATAGGTGCACCCAGTACAGTCAGGCATAAGTGCTCCCACTGTAGCCAGGCTTGGGTGCTCCCACTATAGCCAGGCATGGGTGCTCCCACTATAGCCAGGCTTGGGTGCCCCCACTATAGCCAGGCATGGGTGCCCCCACTATAGCCAGGCTTGGGTGCCCCCACTATAGCCAGGCTTGGGTGCCCCCACTATAGCCAGGCTTGGGTGCTCCCACTATAGCCAGGCTTGGGTGCTCCCACTATTGCCAGGCTTGGGTGCTCCCACTATAGCCAGGCTTGGGTGCTCCCACTATAGCCAGGCTTGGGTGCTCCCACTATAGCCAGGCTTGGGTGCTTCCACTATAGCCAGGCATAGGTGCTCCCACTATAGCCAGGCATAGGTGCTCCCACTATAGCCAGGCATAGGTGCTCCCACTACAGCCAGGCATAGGTGCTCCCAGTACAGTCAGGCATGGGTGCTCCCAATATAGCCAGGCATGGGTGCTCCCAATACAGCCAGGCATGGGTGCTCCCAATACAGCCAGGCATGGGTGCTCCCTATACAGCCAGGCATGGGTGCTCCCTATACAGCCAGGCATGGGTGCTCCCTATACAGCCAGGCATGGGTGCTCCCCATACAGCCAGGCATGGGTGCTCCCCATACAGCCAGGCATGGGTGCTCCCCATACAGCCAGGCATGGGTGCTCCCACTACAGCCAGGCATGGGTGCTCCCTATACAGCCAGGCATGGGTGCTCCCCATACAGCCAGGCATGGGTGCTCCCCATACAGCCAGGCATGGGTGCTCCCCATACAGCCAGGCATGGGTGCTCCCCATACAGCCAGGCATGGGTGCTCCCACTACAGCCAGGCATGGGTGCTCCCACTACAGCCAGGCATGGGTGCTCCCACTACAGCCAGGCATGGGTGCTCCCACTACAGCCAGGCATGGGTGCTCCCAATACTGCCAGGCATGGGTGCTCCCAATACTGCCAGGCATGGGTGCTCCCAATACAGCCAGGCATGGGTGCTCCCAATACAGCCAGGCATGGGTGCTCCCAATACAGCCAGGCATGGGTGCTCCCAATACAGCCAGGCATGGGTGCTCCCAATACAGCCAGGCATAGGTGCTCCCAACAAAGCCAGGCATAGGTGCTCCCAACAAAGCCAGGCATAGATGCTCCCAACACAGCCAGGCATAGGTGCTTCTATTAAAGCCAGGCATAGGTGCTTCCATTAAAGCCAGGCATAGGTGCTCCCTTTAAAGACAGGAAGTAGGTAGATGTCAGTATTAGGTAGCTAGATCTGCTCCTATCCTTCCTGTCTATAGTATCTGAAAGTCCTGTGAGTCCCCCAGATAGCAATATATTATACTGCATTAGGTAGCCAGAAGTCCCCCCAAAATAATATAAGATAGTCAAATAGTAATGGGTAGCCAGAGGTTTCCCTAAAATAGTACTAGGTAGCCAATGGTGCCTTCAAATAGTATTAGATAGCCATAGGTGCCACTGAGGTATTAGGTAGCAGAAGGTGCCACCAGGTTTTAGGTAGCTAAATCCCCTCCTGCTTTGGGTCCCCGCTAATATTCCTGACAGACACATGCTCTATGCTGCATACCTTTGGCTCTAAATGTATGTTATGTGATCGGGAGCTGTAGGTATGGAAGCACAGAGCGTGCAGCTGCCAGGAAGTACAGAAGAGACCCGACATAGCACTAGAGCAGATTAATATTGCACTGCTCCCCTGTTCTATGTGGGTAGAGGGTGCCAGGTGGGAAAGGAGTGTAGGTGTGAGTATATTTTACCTGCCACATGGGGGAGTTTGTATCCAAAGAGGGGCCCCATGGGTTGTTGCTGCACCCGGGCTTAAAGGATACTGCAGCCGAAAGGCTGCCGAGAGATAAAAACTGCAATGTGTAGGGAAAGAAAAGTACATACTCACCGCTCCCCTCGCTCTCTGCCGTCGGGTCCCGCTCGTCAGCCACAGCTCCCGGTACTGGCCGACTCTCCTGAACCCTGACCCGGACATACTGCGCCGCACATGCGCAGTATGTCCTGTAATCTTCGCTTCTGGCGTCGCATCATGACACCAGAAGTACAGACACTCCCCCGCCTCCTGCGTGTGCGCTCCAGCGGCTCCACTATAAAGCTTTATAGTGGAGCCGCTGGAGCGCACACGCAGGAGGCGGGGGAGTGTCCGTACTTCTGGCGTCATGATGCGACGCCAGAAGCGAAGATTACAGGACATACTGCGCATGCGCGGCGCAGTATGTCCGGGTCAGGGGTCAGGAGAGTCGGCCAGTACCGGGAGCTGTGGCTGACGAGCGGGACCCGACGGCAGAGAGCGAGGGGAGCGGTGAGTATGTACTTTTCTTTCCCTACACATTGCAGTTTTTATCTCTCGGCAGCCTTTCGGCTGCAGTATCCTTTAAACTGACAATGTTTCAATCAGAAACGCTGTCATCGTCTGGACGGGAATTCAATGTACTATTGTTCTTTTCCTGCTTACAAAGATGCACATTTAGGCCTTAGACACACCGCTGCGTTAAAAAAAAAAAAAAACACTCCTATTGACTTGCATACAAATTACGGTGAAAATCACAGCAAAATTGCTGCAACTGCAACTTTTCAAAATATTGCGATCGCAGCGATATTGCCACAATTTTAATACAAGTCAATGGGAGCATTTTTTAAAACAGACATAGTGCAAACGGCCGGGTGCACCGACGAAATAATCTACCCGTCGAATCAGCCTACATTCACTATCAAACGTATAGCAGGAGGGTTAAGGGAGGGGGAGGGGATAGTAAAGTCTATGGGATGTAGGTTAGTTCAACGGTGTAGGTTAAATTTGTTGGAGCACCGGCACCGCGCTCTGCAGTGTGTCTTGAGCCGGTCACTCACCTCTCTGGGCTCCAGCAATGTGATTACTTACTTTACTCTTCCTTATTCCTGGTCTGTAAGGCTCCAGCAGTGTCTATCATCACATAATGCTAACGGGTCACATGATGAGATGTCACTGGTGCCATGGAGATAGGGATGCTGAAAGGGAAGGAACGTGATTGACTTACTGGAGCCTGGAGAAGTCAATTACCTCTTCACTCTATTTTGCTTGTACTCTGCAATTTAGAGGGCCTGCCGCAGGCATTGAATGGATTCACAAGGCCTGGTGCAGGGGTCTCAGTGCCTTGTGGGTTATACAACCCTGCAGAGGTCACATAGGCCTCTAAAGTCATGGATCCCTCATTTGGCTGCACAACCAGCACAACTGTATGTCTGCCACTGGGCTGTGTCAGCCTGTAAGTGTCAGAGTAAACAACTGATCAGGCTACAGAGAGCCTTTAAAGTGTGCCTAAAACCAAGTAAAGAAAATGGGTTTCACTATCCTGGGGCTTCTACCAGCCCCCTGTAGCCGGGTGTGCCCTCGCCAGTCCTCAACAATCTTCCATTCCCTCGCTGCGGCTTAGTTTCGGTTTTAGGACGCTATTGCGGACAGCAACGTGAACAAGGATACGCGTTGCCAGCGCCATGCAGGCACAGTAGCCCACTGACTCCCAGTTGGCGAAACCGAAATGAAGCCACGGTGAGGGAATGGAGGATCGTTAAAGACTTGCTAGGGCCCACCCGGCTACAGGGGGCTGGTAGAAGCCCCAGGAAAGTGAAACCCATTTTCTTTACTTGGTTTTAGGTTTCCTTTAATCCATTTTATCTGGAAAAGTTAAGAGCATTTTCTTTGCTTCATTACTTCTTCATTTAGATATATTTGAATTTAGAAACTGTTATGGAATGCCTTTATAATGATTTTGAGAAATAATGCAAGTTTGATATATTATCAATAATCGTTGACATAAATATATTGATAATTGCATAATGTATTCAGGTGGGGAGATAGCAGGCCATATTATATGAAACCGTTCACATATCTTTTCTTTTATTCTTAGTTTAAAATCACTGATCTGATCTGATCTCTGGGAATGGGAGAGCTAGGTGGTTCTCAATGACTCCAATCTCGATGCACCTACAATCGGAGGATTGTACCGTTTTGTGGCCAATGTCCTCCTAACTTGGAATGGGACGGATGTCGAGTTTACAGAGTTTCTCACATTTTTGAATGTTAACACTTTTAATATGCAATTTACGGGCATTTTGGGTGGCATTTTTTGGATTTGGAGAACTGTATTTCACAGGGGTCCCTCAAAACCAGAGCTTACAGAAAGTACATAGCAATAAACTCTATGCTTTTAAAGGAGTCATCAATTAAGTTATGCTACCTCCTGTACTACTTACCCGGGGCTTCCTCCAGACCCTGTCAGCCGCTATGTCCCTCGCCACAGCTCCGCTGGCCCCCCTTCCCCGACAGTGCGCAGGACGACCTCCATGTCGTCCTTACTGCAACTGTGCGAGCACTGCTTGTCAATAGAGTCCACGTTTTCTGCAGTGTACTGTGCAGGCGCAGAACTACTGCGCCTGTGCAGTACACTGTGGACAACGTGGAGTTGATTGACAGCGGCGCTTGCGCAGGTGCAGTAGAGGAGGTCAGCCTCTGCACTGGGCCGGCGACTGCGAGTGGAGCTGCGGCGTGGGACATGTTGGCTGCAAGGGGCTGAAGGAAGCCCTGGGTAAGTATATAAGGGGGCAGCACTATTTTGCTGATGACGCCTTTAACTACTTTCACCTCCTGGACGTAGAAGCTACGTCCAGGAGGCTATGTGCACTCCCGGCCCGCGGTTCGTTAGCCAGGGAATCAGTGAATCGGGCCATGGTGCCCGATCACTGATTCCTCTCCCCCACAGAAAAAGCGACAGCTTCTCTCGGAAGCCTAGCTTTTTCTGCCTCCTACGTCCCTCTAAGCGTTCATGTTATGCAGTGGTCTGAATTGAAAAAAAAGCTCTGGTCCTTAAGGGGCGAAAAGACTGTGGTCCTTAAGTGGTTAAAGGGAATCCGAGGTGAGAGGAATATTGAGGCTGCCATATTTATTTCCTTTTAAACAATACCAGTTGCCTGGCAGCCCTGCTGATCCTGTGTCTCTTTCGCCATGGACCCTGAACAAGCATGCAGCAGATCAGGTACTCTGACTCGGCTGAATCAGGTTTGACTGAATTAGCCATACGCTTGTTCCAGGGTTTTGATTCAGACACTACTTATGCCAGAAGATTACAAGAGCTGCCAGGCAACTGGCATGGTTTACAAAGAAATAAATTTGGCAACCTCCATCTCCCTCTCACCTCAGGGATCCTTTAAAGGTGTCCATTTATAGTACAATCTTGATTGTACAATCTTACCACTTCTGTGTAATATGAGGGATCTGAAACTTCTATTTAATACTAACTCAGTCTACCTTTCTACTAAATAGATTTGGTAAGTTTGTACAATCACTGATGGGCACCTTAATGCTGGGAACAAGATGCAACTTCTAGTCCAATCGACAGTAATCGGTCGATTATTTCTGTCATGTCCGATCGGTTTTTGGTCGAGAAAAGGATCGATTTTGCAAAGTTATAATCGGAAAATCGATCCCTTTATCGATCTGGAGCAGTTTATACGTGTACATATGGTACAAGTTCCGTCCGATCACCTGTTGATCGTATGGGAAATGGCATTGTGTGTTCCCAGCATAAGGCATATGAGAAGGTGAGGTTAGTGTTAGGCCCAGGAGAGGGGAGATTGGTGTTGGGCACTCAGGTTAGTGTTGGGCATCAGACAGGATAGGGTTTGGAAGAGGTTAGGAGTGAGTGCTGGCCAGATCAGCTGTTCATGCCCAATCTGCGATTGATGGGCTAATGCAGGCATGGGCAAACTTGGCCCTCCAGCTGTTAAGGAACTACAAGTCCAACAATGCATTTGCCTTTATGAGTCACGACTGTGGCTGTAAGACTACTGCAGTGCATTGTGGGACTTGTAGTTTCTTAACAGCTGGAGGGCCAAGTTTGCCCATGCCTGGGCTAATGCATGAGTATCGCAATTCTGGATAGTCCACAGTTTGCCCAAACAGATACAACCCCCTCCCTAATAACACACAGAGAGGAACGTGGCTCTGTGGAACTACAAGTCACAGCATAGCATGCTGATAAATCAGCAGAAACTTTATCTTTTTTTTGTTTGTTTTTAAACTGTGAGCCATCTCCCTCCAGCACTCTCTTCTACTGTACATTCTTAAGCTACATGCACACGTGATAATCGTTTCAGCCGCTGATCATTATGCGTGCATAATGGCCGCTAATTGATATTGCTCGGGCACTGTTAAATATCTGTCCAGTCGGATTCTTAACGGCCCCAAATGGTCGCGCATGACTGTTGTGCAATGCTTTTTTACAGGCCTCGCCTACCACTGGAACCATCCTGTTGTCCACTGATCATCGTCCTTCTGCCCCCTCTCCATGGCAACAGAACACATTGCTAGCCTCAAGGCTAGGGAGGTGTCTACACAACATCGTTCTGTGAATTGTCACTTATCTGGGACTTCCTCTAGCCCCATGAGGGGCGTGGGCCCCCTCGCTGTCCTCCTGCTATGCGCCCTTTGGTAATCTGGCCAGTTGTGTGCTTCTGGGCATGCGCAGCCGCACACCCCCTCGCCACGCTCCCAGCCCAGGGGCATTCTAGGCCTAGACAAAGACAAGACAAGACAAATAACATTTATATTGCGCTTTTCTCCTTGCGGACTCAAAGCGCTAGAGCAGAGCAGCAGCCACTAGGGCGCGCTCTATTGGCAGTAGCAGTGTAAGGGAGACTTGCCAAAGGTCTCCTACTGAATTAGTGCTGGCTTACTGAACAGGCAGAGCCGAGATTCGAACCCTGGTCTCCTGTGTCAGAGGCAGAGCCCTTAACCATTACACCACCAGCCTACACAGTAGTACTGCACGGGCTGCTCCCAGCTGCGGGACTGCGACGGGGTGCACAGGAGAGCGCGGCCAGAAAGATTACCGGAGGGGATTACAGGGCAATGGAGCGGCTGGACAGGGAGCCAACGCTTCTCATGGGGCTGGAGAAAGCCTCAGGTCAGTATAAATACACACATATGCCACTCAGGTTTTGTTTAACTTTTCTATATTATGCTCTTTGCTGTTTTACCACTTTCACCTTCACACAATTCTGTCTCTTTCACCACTCCCCTCAACACTCTCTCCACCATTTGCCTGCCCCCTTATCTCCTCTCTTCCATCATTCTCACACAAAAAACATTCTCTCACTCACACACACAGTCACACACACAGTCACACAACACAACCACACAGTCAGTCAGACACAATGGGACTCACCCCACTCCACACTAGTGTTGTCCGGATCATGAACGATTCGGATCTTTGATCCGAATCTATTTTATGAGTCGATCATCCGAATCATCAAAATGAACGATTCGGATCGCAAAAGGGGCGGGGCCAGGAGCGACACGCCCCCTCTCAGCGGGCAGCGGGGTCCTGGAAGCAGGGATCGCTCTGTTGGATGGGAGGCAGCCTTGCAGGGACAGGTAGATGAGAGAGAGGGGACATGGGTGCCACTGCCAGATATGTGTAGAGCACACATACTGGCTGCAATGTGCTGCTCATTATAGGCTGTCTCTTCCGTAGTTGTGCTGCACAGTGAACACATTGGAAGCTTTTGGCTCAGCACAGCTCAGTAACTTTGCAGACAGTGTGATTGAAAGGCAATATAATCCTCCTGCACTCAGCACAGCTGCACTTATCTTCTGGGAATGCTTTCTTTCACTGTGCGACCTTTTCTTTCAAAGTGTACAGATGAACATATAGGTGAAATATATGTAAAGCATATGACTTCAGCATGTGGGTATTACGTGCAAACATTTCTGCTCTCTGCTCCTCCCTTCTCTGTCCACTCCCTGCCCTCTGTCCATCTTCTCCCCTTCTC
Organism: Hyperolius riggenbachi; assembly: GCF_040937935.1. Classification (NCBI taxonomy): domain Eukaryota; kingdom Metazoa; phylum Chordata; class Amphibia; order Anura; family Hyperoliidae; genus Hyperolius; species Hyperolius riggenbachi. The sequence continues at coordinate 452,703,848 of NC_090647.1, read as the reverse complement.
TGTGTGTCCTCCCCCCTCCCCTTCTCCTGTCCACAGACCTGTCCTGCTGTTCATTTCACCCCCGAATGCTTCCGGTAGTAAAATGATCCGAGATTCGGATCAAAGATCCGGATCTCTTCAATGATCCGATTCGAATCATCCGGATCATTGAAAAGATCCGAACTTCCCATCTCTACTCCACACTCATAGGAACTACTGTGCACTTAGCTGAAAGAGTGGGCGGGGCAAGGGCGGATGCAGCACAGCAGCAGCTTCCCCCTCCTCTATGGCCAGTCTGCACAGTTTAGGACAGCATAGTGAGCATACTATACTACTATAGAATACAGGCTGTATATATACCGGGGAGAAACTAGGGAGCGAGGCCAGACTCACGCTCTGCTCCCTCCTGACGTCTGTGGGGGCGTGGCTTAGCCCATTAAGGCGGAGCCTGGTCCCGAGCTTTGACTGACACTTAGGGGCGGAGCTTAGCTCGAGCATCGATACACTCCTCTTGCTGCAGAGGAGGAAGAAGGTGCGGTTCAGCAAGTAAGTACGGGGGCGGGGCAGCCATTGAACAGAACAGTACCCGGCCTGCCTGTCCCTTTGTAGCCACTTGTTGGCAGGAATTACATATAAATGGGCGGGAGATCCAGGATCAGGCCCCTCCCTGTCAGCATTGAAGGGAGGGCAGCGGTGGATGATAGCAGGCAGGGCGGGGGCGGTGCCTGAGTCACACCTACATACAATGCAGTGCCCATAAGCTGAGACGCTGTCATGTAGAAGGATGAGGGGGAGGAGCGCAGTCTCCCCGCCCCTCCTGGTGGCCCTTCGCCGGCTGGAATGTTAGGTTTTATGCACACAATACAGGTTTTTGCCCATTTTAATTTGTGCATTTCTTCGATTAACCATGTGTGACATGTACAGCATGCTTTTGAAACTAAATATATTATATTATATATACATATACATATACAGGGAGAGTCTAAAGAGCGAACCCCGACTCTCGCTCCCTTCTTGCTTACGTTTGTGGAGGCGTGGCTTAGAACCCTCGGAGCGAAGATTGGAATGTTGGCGGCGGGGCCGGGTCCCGAGCTTTGACTGACGGGCAGAGCTTAGCTCGAGCCTCAATTCTCCTCTTGTTTGGCAACTCAGATAAATGCAGCTGCAGGGGAGAAAGATGTGGTTGCTGCTGCAATTAAGTAAGGGGGCGGGGCATCCATTAAACAGAACAGTACACTGCTGTGCCCCCTAGATTGCCACTTGTTGGCAGAAATTACATATAAATGGGCGGGACGATCTAGGATCAGGCTCCTCCCTGTCGGCACTGAAGGGAGAGCAGCAGTGGATGATAGCAGGTGGGGCGGGGCGGTCCCTGAGTCACACCTACATACAGTGCAGTGCCTATAAGCTGAGATGCGGCCATGTAGAACAGTGGTTCCCAACCTTTTTCAAGCCGTGATACATCACGCCAAACGTTCACATCTCCGTGACACGCTATTGCTGGCAACTGCTAATAAGTGGCTGCCACTGCTGCAGGCATAGTTGCAGCTGCTAATCAGTGTCATCTACTACTGCTGACATAGTGGCAGCTGCTGGCACAATGGCTGTTATTGCTGCTGGCACAGTGGCCGCTGCTAATCAGTGGCTGTTACTGCTGCTGGCACAGTGGCCGCTGCTATTCCGTGGCTGTTGCTGCTGCTGGCACAGTGGCTGCTGCTAATCAGTGGCTGTTGCTGCTGCTGGCACAGTGGCTGCTGCTAATCAGTGGCGGTTACTGCTGCTGGCACAGTGGCCGGCTGCTGATCAGTGGCTGTTACTGCTGCTGGCATAGTGGTGGCTGCTAATCAGTGGCTCTACTGCTGCTGGCACAGTGGCAGCTGCTAATCAGTGGCTCTACTGCTGCTGGCACAGTGGCAGCTGCTAATCAGTGGCTGTTACTGTTGCTGGCACAGTGGCGGCTTCTAATCAGTGGTTGCTGCTGCTGCCAAGCTACAGGAGTGTGGTTGAGGACGTACACAGCCGGTTCAGGTGTGCTTTGGGAAAACAAAAAAACAAAACCTCACCAGATGTTACATACATACACAGCAAATATGTGAGACAATCAGACTGTTTCACCAACATGCCTGTTGTGCTCTGGAACTGATCTAACAATGATCTAGATTAACTTCCTGGCAGGAAGTTATGAATGAGCAGAAATAAGGTTGTAAAGTTAAAAAGTGCATCCCTTCAATGTGTTCCAGAATCCTACATACATACACATGACATTACACACACACACACACACATTCTTTATCTCTGTATAATGAATGGGCCAGTACAGTAATGCTACACAAAGAGATGCTGGAAATATTGCTTTTAGATATCCAAAGACTTCTAAATAAGTGCAGAGCCAAGCAGTACAAATCAGTATAAACTAGCTATGCTTTACTATGCTATGCTCTGCCTCCCACTTCACCTCTACTCTGTGTCACTGCATCCTCTGTGTTCCCGCTTTGGCTCCTATTTAGCCCTGTAGCTGCTGCTGTAACTCCTCATCTGCTCTGTTTGTATAGAGCAGGACTACAAAAAAATGGCCAACTATGTCCACGAGTGTGGACTCCGACGGCCATTTTCTTGTAGCCCTCATTACAAACAGAGCAGAAGAGGAGTTACAGCAGCAGTTGAGAGGCTAAATAGGAGCCAGAGCGGGGACACTGAAACTGCGGCGACACATACCAGCAGCTGCCGCGACACATGAATGTGTCGCGGCACATGGGTTGGGAACCGCTGATGTAGAAGGATGAGGGGGAGGAGCGCAGTCTCCCCGCCCCTCCTGGTGGGCATTTCCCTGCTGAAATGTTAGGCATTATGCACTCTATACACGTTTTTGCCCATGACAATGTGTGCATTTCTCCAATTAATCATATGTGATGTGAACACTGTTCTTTTTAAATTCACTACAGAAATGATATTGTGTAGTTCCAAACAGCACTGCCAGAGCAGGATCATCCACATGCCAACATAGGCAGGTGCCTGGGGCCTACTGTGTGTCAGGGGGCCCTACTGCCACTTTGACCCTCTCATTTCAGGTTACCAAAAGGACCATGGGAGGAGGGGGGCAAAACTACTACCTTGCTTATGGCCACATCCATGAGCACTGCTGCTTCTAAACTGTTCTCAAAGCTGTGCACTGCATCTGCGATCTTGTACACATTTTACAATGCATAAAGTGCATGAATCCTTAAAGAGACTCTGTAACATCAAAAACATCCCCTGGGGGGTACTCACCTCGGGTGGGGGAAGCCTCGGGATCCTAATGAGGCTTCCCACGCCGTCCTCTGTCCCACGGGGGTCTCGCTGCAGCCCTCCGAACAGCCAGCGACAGACCCGACTGTCAATTCAATATTTACCTTTGCTGGCTCCAGCGGGGGCGCTGTGGCGGCTTACGGCTCCGAAGTAGACGGAAATACCCGATCTCAGTCGGGTCCGCTCTACTGCGCAGGCGCCGGAAACTTGCGCCTGCGCAGTAGAGCAGACCCGACGGCGATCGGGTATTTCCGCCTACTTCGGAGCCGACAGCCGTCAGAGCGCCTGCGCAGGAGCCGGGAAGGTAAATAATGACGTCATCTTGTATGGAGGGCCGCAGCGAGACCCCTGAGGGACAGAGGACGGCGTGGGAAGCCTCATTAGAATCCTGAGGCTTCCCCCACCCGAGGTGAGTAACCCCAGGGGATGTTTTGACGTTACAGATTCCCTTTAAAGAACAGTCATGTGTCCGAAAAAGGACTTGCAAATTGCATGCATCTAGTGGAAATGTACCCTCATGCATTAAGATGAAATGTAGCCCTGGGCAAGGTAGGAAATTTAGTAGGAGAGTGGTCAGTTGGGCCCCCTTGCACCAATTAGGTCCCAGGCACCTACCTAGGTTGCATGTTAGATGATCCTTCCAGAGGTCCCTTAAAATATCTGGCAGAATAGAATGAGCACATATATTACACAAAAAGATTGTAGTCATCAATCAATAGACATGTGACATGAAATATGTGTAGTCTATAAATGCATATTGTGTTAAACTAATCGTATATAAACCTGGTGCAACCATGAAAATGGATGAAATCCAATTATTTTAAAACATTAAGGCTTTGTTCACATCTGAAATCAAAATTGCAGATGCCATTTTTCATTTTTTGTGCTTTTTTCCCCCTCTCCCAGCGCTCCACTGCGCGCTACGATTTTGTACAAAACACTTTTGCAGAGCGATTCTGTTTTTCCACTTCCTGACATCAGTCAGGAAGTGAACTCTTTCATCCAGAAATGAATAAATACAATGTATTAGAGATGGGAAGTTCGGATCTTTTCAATGATTCGGATGATTCGAATCGGATCATTGAAAAGATCCGGATCTTTGACCCGAATCTCGGATCATTTTACTAGGGAAGCATTCGGGGGTGAAATGACTAGCAGGACAGGACTTTCCCTGCGGTGGACAGATCAGGGGAGGGGGGTGGACACACAGAGAAGGGGAGATGGTGGACAGAGACGAGCAGGGAGTGGACAGAGAAGGGACGAGCAGAGAGCAGAAATGTTTGTTTGCACACATGCTGTAATCATATGCTTTACATATATTTCACCTATATGTTCATCAGTAGACTTTGCATGCAAACGTCGCACAGTGAAAGAAAGCATTCCCCAAAGCATTCCCAGAAGTGAAGTGCAGCTGTTTAGAGCAGTGCAGGAGGATCATATTGCACTGCAATCACAGTGCCTGTCATTCTAGCCCAGCACGCTGTCTTCAGAGTTACTGAACTGTGCTTCTGAGCCAAACGTTTCCCATTTGTTCACTATGCAGCACTACGGAACAGACAGCCTATAATGAGCAGCACATTATATCCAGTATGTGTGCTCTACACATACTGTATCTGGCAGTGGCACCGATGTCCCCTCTCTCTGATCTACCTGTCCCTGCAAGGCTGGCTCCCCTCCAACAGAGCGATCCATCTCTGCTCTGCTTCCAGGACTCCGCTGCCCGCTGAGAAAGAGAGGGGGGCGTGCCGCTCCTGGCCCCGCCCCCTTTGCGATCCGAATCACTCATTTTGATTTGGATGATTCGTCTCACAAAAGAGATTCGGATCAAAGATCCGAATCGTTCATGATCCGGACAACACTACAATGTATTTATTCATGAAAACGCGAACGCAATTGCCACACAAAGCAATTTTGTGAGCGTTTTTTGCGTTTATCCTATACCTTCCATTGTAACAAAATCTTCCTAAAAATGGTACATGCATTGCTTTGCTGAGCGGAAATCCAACAAAACGCGCTGATATGAACTATCCTATAAGGATTTATTGCACAAGCACTTAAAGGGCTATTTTGAAAATCGCTGGCACTTGTATATTAAAAAACGCATATGCGTTTTTGGTGCATTTTCAAACATGCATTTTTAAAAACGCTGTTTTTTTTGCATGATTTTCAAAAATGCATCAATAATGAACATCAATGGTAACGCAATAGTTTGCGTTTTTCATGCGTTTTTTATTGTATTTTCGCTTCCTGCTGTCTTCCTAGTGATTTGCATAAAAAGCAATTGAAAAACGCATATAAAAACGCATATGCGTTTTGTATATGCGAACCCCAAATGCATAAAAAACGCCCGCAAAACATTGGAAAAATGCATATGCGAAAAAAAAAACGCCACCGCAAAAGCACCAAAACCGCACTAAATACGCACACACACAAAAAAACCTCACGACAGAAAACTCGCACCCAGCCTAATACTTTTAGGGCTTGTTCACACTGCAGGCGCTTTTGTTATTTTTTAAGCGCGGGTGATTTTTCAAAATCACCCTGAAAGCGCTTACACAATGATTCTGTATGAGATAGTTCACATGTGAGCAGCTCGTTTGCGTTCCTCCTTGTAAAGCGGTGCTGGAGCCATTTTTGACGCTATTTCGCCTCAATGGAAGGTATAGAAAACGCAAAACGCTCACAAAACCGTATTGTGGAGCGATTGCGTTCGCGTTTTTAAGAATAAATACATTTAATGTATTCTTTTCCAGATCAAAGAGTTCACTTCCTGAGGAGGAGGCATAGGCTTACCGAACCTCCAGTGGCCCAGCGTCTGCTTCCGTTTCCGGCAACCCTTGACCCAGACATACTACACTGGGTAGGCGCAGTATGTCTGTAGAGCACCTGGGGTCACCAGCGAGCGCGGTCACTAGGCACCCAAGCGGACATACTGCACATGCGCAGCGTAGTAAGTCCAAGTCAGAGGGCGCTGACCGACCAGGACCCACACAGCGGAAGTGATAGGGAAGCAGAGGCAGATGTGGGGCTGCCGGAGGTGCGGTAAGCCTATGCACAACACACAGGGAGTCAGTTTGTGGATTTATTTAGGACTCAGGTCAGCACTTTGCCAGCCGCGTGTGCTGCCCGATCGCCGCCGCTCTGCGGCGATTCGCCGCGAGCAGCGGCGAAAGAGGGTCCCCCCAGCCGCCTGAGCCCAGCGTAGCCGGAACAAAAAGTTCCGGCCAGCGCTAAGGGCTGGATCGGAGGCGGCTGACGTCAGGACGTCGGCTGACGTCCATGACGTCACTCCGCTCGTCGCTATGGCGACGATCTAAGCAAAACAAGGAAGGCCGCTCATTGCGGCCTTCCTTGTTTATTCTGGGCGCCGGAGGCGATCGGAAGAACGCCTCCGGAGCGCCCTCTAGGGGGCTTTCATGCAGCCAACTTTCAGTTGGCTGCATGAAATAGTTTTTTTTTAATTTAAAAAAAACCCTCCCGCAGCCGCCCTGGCGATCTTAATAGAACGCCAGGGTGGTTAAGCCTGGTACACACTTTTAGGGCTCAAACTCTCTAGCAGCCTTTTCTAAGCGCTAGTGACCTGAGAAGCTCTTGTTAATACAATGCTATGGGGATTTTTATAAAATCACAGCCCTCGAGTGGGATCACCCCCATAGCATTACATTAGCAAGAGCTTGTCAAATCACAGGTGCTTGGAAATGGCTTAGTAACTTACTGCTAGTGGGTTCCAGGCTCCCTTTGTGATTGGCTAATCACTGACCAATTCTGACCAAAAATGATCGGGAATTGGCCTGCAGTGTATGGGCAGCCGACAGATCTTTTACTGAGCAGATTCGATCAGTGAGATGTATGGGCTCTTTAAAGGATACTTTAGCGCTAACTTCAAATCAAAAAGGAAGTTTAATGTGTGCATGTGGTCTGTGTTCTTACCGCACCTCCCGTGCCTTGGTTTCCCTCCGTACTCCAGTAATAATCCAAATTCTCCTCTTCCTGTTCGGCGCAGTCATTGACCTCCGACCCGGACATACTGCGCTGTGCATGCGCAGTATGTCCACTAGGGCGCTTTGTGACCATACTCTGCAGCAACGCCATGTGGCGTAAGCGCGTTCAAGTGGTCGCAGGATGCCCTAGCGCACATACTGAGCATGCACAGCACTGTATGTCCCGGTCAGAGGTCACCGACCACTCCGACCAAGAAGAGGATTGGATTATTACCGGAGAACAGAGGGAGACGCCGGGGCATGGGAGGTACAGTAAGAATCCGCCCCGCTCCCCATACACAGATTAGTCGTCCTTCTTGAATTTAACCACTTTACCCCCGCGCGTACGTATTTCTCCGCCCCTTTTTCCATCCTTTAACAACCAGGGACGGAGAAATACGTACTTTCCGCGTTCCCGACGCTGTCCGCGCTCCCGCTCGTAAACACGCCGCCCGCCGCTAGTAAACACGCCGCCGCCCGCTCGCCCAGAGATCAATGAACGGGAAAATCCATTCCCGTTCGTTGATCTAAGCCCCGCAATGATCCGCTGCTCTCCTATGGGCAGCGCGATCATTGTGAGAAAAAACTCACGTGTCCAGCCTCCTTATACTTCCTCCAAGCTTCCGGAAGTAAGCTTGGAGGTCGCATTAAAACAAAAAGTTACTGTGGCCATCTTGTGGCCAAATAGTAAACTACACCCTACACATTTTTCACATACAAATAAATGACTTTTACACATAAAATTAACTCATTACCTCCCACACTCCCCATTTTTTTTTTTTGTAATTAAAAAAAAAAAATTAAAAAATTTACAATTAAAAAAAATAGATAAATAGTTACCTTAGGGACTGAACTTTTTAAATATTTATGTCAAGAGGGTATAACACTGTTACTTTATAAACTATGGGCTTGTAATTAGGGATGGACGCAAAAATGAAAAAAATGCACCTTTATTTCCAAATAAAATATTGGCGCCAAACATTGTGATAGGGACATAATTTAAATGGTTTTATAACCGGGACAAAAGGGCAAATACATTTCATGGGTTTTAATTACAGTAGCATGCATTATTTAAAAACTATAATGGCCGAAAACTGAAAAATAATTATTTTTTTCCCCACATTTTTCCTATTTTCCCATTAAAACACATTTAGAAAAAAATAATTCTTGGCATAATGTTCCACCTAAAGAAAGCCTAATTGGTGGCGGAAAAAAACAAGATATAGTTCATTTCATTGCGATAAGTAATGATAAAGTTATAGACGAATGAATGGAAGGAGCGCTGAAAGGTGAAAATTGCTCTGGTGCTCAGGGGGTAAAACCCCTCAGTGGTGAAGTGGTTAAAGGACAACTTAAGTGAGAGTTATATGGAGGCTGCCATGTTTATTTCCTTTTAAGCAATACTAGTTGCCTGGCAGCCCTGCCGCTCCTCTGCCTCTAATACCTTTAGCCATAGACCCTGAACAAGCATAAGCAGATCAGTTGTTTGACATTTTTGTCAGATCTGACAAGATTTACTGCATGCTTGTTTCTGGTGTGATTCAGACACTACTGCAGCCAAGTAGATGAGCGCATCTGACAGGCAACTGGTTTTGTTTAAAAGGGAATTAATATGGCATCCTCCATAGTCTTCTCTCTTCAGTTGTCCTTTAAGTTAGCGCTAAGGTATCCTTTAACTGTTTAAGGGCCTGTTTCCACTACACGCAGATTCTGCATGCAGAAAACTGACTCCAATGAATGTCTATGGGCCTGTTTCCACTGAACGCGATTTTTCTGATGCAGATTTCCCATAGGCAATCATTGGAGTCAGTTTTCTGCGTGCAGTGGAAACAGGCCCTAAATCTATTCGTTTCTCTGATAGAAGCCTACTCAATAGCCTGTATGGTAAAAGTCTTCAGACTGACCTGTGCAGAACTAAGACATGTCAGGACACAGTGTTTCTCCTTTTCTGGACATCATTAATATGCTCCCTTGCTCTATCTTTTAAATGGCAGCTAGTCCATCCTACATACTGAATCTTGCATTATGTGCATGTAATGACTTACAGTATCTCACAGAAGTACAACCCTCACATTTTTGAAAATATTTTATGATTTCTTTTCATGGGACAACACTGAAGCTATGAAACTTTGATACAATGTAAAATAAAAGTGTAAATTTGCTGTCCCATCAAAATATCTTAACACAGCCATTAATGTTTAGACAGCTGGCAACAAAAATGAGCACACCCTTGGGCATAGGTGCTCCCATTAAAGCCCGACTTGGGTGCCCCCACTATAGCCAGGCATGGGTGCTCCCACTATAGCCAGGTGTCATGGACGGTTGCGGGGACGCAGGCGCGTCCTGGAACCGCCCGTGAAGTAAAGAACGATCGCACTCGATTCCTGCATCGATTGCGCTTCAGATCAATAGAACCAAGATTTGATAAGAAGTATCCCTCAGCTAAGACAGATTCCCCAGCTGTTCCTAAGCTACAGTGACAGCCTGGGGGGAAGGTGTTAATTAGCTGGGACATATTCCCTGTGGAAGGCACAATTTCCCGTTTGGCTCTGGGAACCAGGTGACACCTAGATGTTAATTAGCCAGCAGAGAACTCACTCTGCCCTTTGGGGAAGACAGGATGAGCTCCCAGCAGGGGGCTATTCAAAAAATCTGCTCTGCTCAGACCGTCCAGAGCCATATTAGAAAGCATGGAGTTTAGTATTTTGAGCATGTTTAAGCAATACCGTTCAGGTGAGAAATGTGAAAGTTATATCATTCTGCTGGTCCGGATCTTGTGAGTGTTTTGATATTAAATTTGGGCCACTGTCCTAAACAGAACTCTGGGAATTCCACCGTTTTTTAACCAGGCATGCAAACATGCCCAAGTTTGATATCATATTAATCGGTAGGTTCTGGGGATCGAGAATATGTACTTATTATTTGTGGGCCGGCCGCGCAGGTCTGCCTAGGGAACATGTCAGGATTATGAGGTTGCTAAAGCCCCTGCCCACATGTGATTACCATAGTCCGGCCTGGAGGGCCGACTCTGGGAGCCCGCCTCTGAGCTCAGCTCCATAAAAAGTGAATGAGCTGCCTGGGAAGGAGTTTTCCTCCCTTTACCATCTTCATGACAATCTGCTGCCAGCCAGAGGACATAGGGCTGGTGGCCATTTTGCTGACCCATCTGAACAAAGAACTCTAAGAACTTGAAACCGTTTTGCTTGAACTTGATTGGAAACCAGAACTCTGATTTTTCCCACAAACAGGACATCTTTCCAGGAACTAAGTATTTTTCTCCCTTCTTTTATTTTTCATACTGGCTATTACTGTTTTAATAATTGTTGATTTTCATAATTGTCTGTATATATTAATTATTTATATTGCGTGAATAAACGACTTTCCCCAAGTCATTCACTGTTTCGCTACCCTGCTTATCAGCACACACAGAAATGATCCCGGGTCTCTGAAGATACGCTACTGTTTGTTTGTTGTTGGCTAGACAGAATATCGTGTGTTTAACCGTTTTATTCGCAGGATTAGTCAGTCAGTTAGTGGGCCCCACGGTCCCATAGTAACCGCGGTGGTGGCAGTTTACTCTGAACCAGTAGGTGACGTTGTAATTACCCGTGTCTCACAGGCTCCCTTCTGAGTTGTCTGCGGCTAATTCTTAACGGTTCCTGCGCATTGACTGCGACCAGAGTTCGCACGATCTGTGCGCTGGCACCGTTTAGAAGGCTAAGTGCGGTCAGCCACTAGGGCTCCTGTGACAGTGTTAGGCAGCGGTTGGGATCTGTGTTGTGCTGAAAGTATCTGCGATAGCGCTAGCGCTATCGAGAAACGAACTAATTCGTTGGTGTAGCTGGAAGGCAATATATTTTTTATATATACAGAGAGACTGTGTAGCCAGTACCCCTTCCCCAAAGTTCTATTTTATTTGGCATGGAAATGTCCGGGAACTACCAGAACATGTGCCTAGCAGACCTGGAAAATCTTTGCGAAGAGAGGGGCATTGGCATCCCCTGCAAGACAAAACGGGACCTGATAGCAGACTTGTCCAGATGGGATGCCCAGCAACTGCGGGAGCCGGGAGTGTCCGCTGAGGTGGATACCAGCCCATCTGACAATCAAGGGGAACCAGAGGCTGAAGATCTTAGGCGTACAGAGGTTGAGCATCCTGCGGGCCCTGTTGCAACAGTTACGCCAGAGACTGTCAGTATATACCCCAATCCCAGAGTTTCTGACATTACTCGCCCGGAACTGGCCAGTACTGGACTGTCCATGGGTGCTGACCCGGTAATGCAGCAGGCATTACAAAAGCTGATGGAGACTGACCTGGAAAAGTACATGCAGTACATGGAAGCACGAGAGGAACGGGAGCGCCAATCTGCAGAACGCAAAGCTGCTGCTGCTGCTGAACGCCACGCGGAGAGGGATGCCGCAGAGGCGCGGGAGAGACGACAGCATGAGCTCAACATGGCAAAGGTGCAACAGGCCAGCCGGAGTTCACCGCCCAGCCTCCCTGCTGAAGGAGCTGCAGCACCCGTAAGTGCAAAATTTAAATTTGCTAATATTGAAAAAGACACTGACATTGACTTGTTTTTGCGGTCTTTTGAAAAAGCATGCCGTCAGTATCGTCTGTCCCAAGACCAGTGGGCCAGACATCTGACACCTTTGCTGCGCTACAAAGCGCTTGATGCTTTCGCAGAATTGCCTGCGGAAAAGGATAATGATTATGATGCTATAAAAGACGCTATCATTACTAAGTACCAGCTGACGCCAGAAGCCTATCGCAAAAAGTTCAGGGCCTGGCAGAAAAAGTCTTCTGATTCGTACCGAGATGTGGTCAGCAGCTTGCTCACCACACTCCGCCAGTGGACACTCGGCCTCACCAAAGGGTCTTATGGCGTCCTGGAGGACTTGATAGTCCTGGAACAATTTCTGAACATTTGCCCTGCTGATGTACGACAATTTGTGCCAGAACGCAAGCCGGCTTCAGCCACTCTCGCTGCAGACCTTGCTGAGACTTTTGCAACTACCCGGGTGGCTGATACACGCAGAACTGTCCCATCCAGCTGGAGAGGAGGTCAGCCCAATACCTCGGCAGACCCTCCTGCCCCTGTGAGCCGTCCGCCACAGAGGCCACCCAGCGCAGCTGCTGCACCCAGGCCCGCAGCGCCTGGAGAGGTCACCTGTCACTACTGCCGCCAGCCCGGACACATGAAATTCGACTGTCCGGAGCGGAGACAGACACCACCAGCACCTGGATCATCTGCATCACCTGCACCTCACCCACAGCAGAGGCAGCCCGCCAGCGAACCACAGCCTGGATCATCCGATTTTGTCCTGTTTGCCCGCGGAAAGGAAATCCGCGACCGAACCGACCAGCAGCAACTTGTTAGAGTGAACGGCAAAGTTGTCACCGGATTTCGGGACACCGGAGCTGACATCACGTTAGTTCACTCACATCTTGTGCCAAAGGAGAGCATCAGCTCCAGCCGATCCCTTGCCCTTACTGGAGTAGAGACTTTAATTAAACAACCGCCACTCAAAAAACTGTCTGCAAAAATATTTATTAGTAAAAGAACACGTGAAAAACCATCCCTCTTAAAAGGTAACCCTTTAAAAACAAGACGTGGGTTTAGCACACAAGGAGTACTCCTGGACACACAGTGTGGGCGGGGCTTGGAGACGTTGGGTCAGAGGAGTAGCCGGACCGCCACAAGCCGAAATCTACTAACAGCGTCTTGCACTGACAGACGGAGAGCCTTGGGTGATTGCAGGTACCTGCTGGCCGCGGGACGCCGCGGCGGACTGCCTGGAATCAGGTGAAAACAAGGTACCCATTTTGTTGTCCCACAAGGGAAACCTTTGTGTGCTCAGAGAACTGTGGACCATGCTGATGCACTATGAGAGGGAGCACGCCGTCTGAACAGGCAAGCTGGGTGGAATGCTTATACCATTACAATATGGACAAGGTGCAGCGACAGTGAGAGGCTATCTTATCCATCTAAGGAGCCCACTGTATTAGCTTCATTGGAAGTGAAGAGTTACGCTGAGACTGTCCTGCTGGTTAATGCAATTCCCAGTTAGGTACACACGCACATGCGACTAGGGTCGGCCGACTCAGATCTGAGTGTGGATGTGTGTTGAAAGGTGGCTTGTGAGTTTGTGTCCAGGAGTACTCCTTGTGTGCTAAACCCACGTCTTGTTTTTAAAGGGTTACCTTTTAAGAGGGATGGTTTTTCACGTGTTCTTCTACTAATAAATATTTTTGCAGACAGTTTTTTGAGTGGCGGTTGTTTAATTAAAGTCTCTACAGTTTGGCCTTCAACCTGCCTTCCCCTCCGAAGGGATTTATCTCTCCAGAGGGTGAACTCTGCACACGAAGGGACCAGTGCACCAGTGTTGTTAATTTGCTTACTGGAGTAGAGGGCACCCTTTTCCACATAGCCCACGCCAGAGTGAAGCTGGATTGGGGAGTGGGAGGGGTCCACGAAAGGGTTGTTGGGGTTATGAAGGATCTCCCAGTCCCTGTGTTGCTAGGGACTGATTTGGGCAAGCTTGTGTCCTACTATGAACCTGCCACGACCGCCTTGTCGCTCACGGAAGGAGACGGACTCTCCACCCACCACCAGGTACTTTATACACTTGGGGGAGCACCAGGGGGAGGTGGGTTGAATGTGCCCAGTTCAAGGGTACCAGGTTCAATAGTGCCTGCTTCAAAGGCACCTGAGTTTGATGTACAGACTGTCTGTTGTGATGATGCTGTAACTGTACCTGAGTTTACTGTACAACCTGTCTGTAATGAAAAAATGTCTATACCTGTCAATATCATTACTGCATGCAATGATGATTTGAGCATAGTCCCCAACAGTCCCAATTTGATCGGGACTGTACCGATTTGGGGGGCCCCTCCCGCCATCCCGCGCTGCCCCCCTTCTGTCCCGGCCGCTGGGCAGAGAGAAGGAAAAAAATTGATCGAGGCACCAGCCCCGGGGATCTGCATGCGGGATGGATTACCGCCGCTATTTATTTCTCCCTCCCTCCTTCCTAATGTGTCCCCCAGTGTCCCCGGCTTCCCCCCGCACAGTAATATGGGCAGTGAGTCTTACCACTGCCTCTCCGCTGCGTACCGGGATCTCCTCTGATCTTCTCGCTTCCTGTGACGTCACAGGAAGATCAGAGGAGATCTCGGTACGCAGCGGAGAGGCAGTGGTAAGACTCACTGCCTGCTCCGCTGCCCATATTACTGTGCGGGGGGAAGCCGGGGACACTGGGGGACACATTAGGAGGGAGGGAGAAGGATAATGATGGCGGCGGCGGCCATACATGCCGCATACCGGGCGGGCTGGTGCCTCGATCTGCTTTTTTTCCCCCCTCTCTCTGCCTGGCCACCCCCCTCCTCCTCCTCACCACAACCACCCCGGCACCCTCCCATTTGGGAGTAATTTAATAACAAAATTATTTTAAAAAAAACAAAACTTTTTTTTCCCCTGGGGTGGGCGTGACTAGGGGGTTGGGGGCGTGGCCAGGGGTGTGGCCTAATTGTCCCGTTTTGGGACATTGAAAAGTTGGGAGGTATGGATTTGAGTACTGTCCGTCTGTGCCATTCTGACAGTGTACCTGTGCTAGCAGTACCGCGCAGCTGCACTGCTCAGAACCTGAGCTCAGAACAGGTGGAGGGGGTTCCGGCCTCCTCCCCCTCCTCTGACCGCAGGGATGAGACCTTTCAGCCGCTGGCCTCGTGTGACATGAGCCAGTTGGCTGAAACTGACAGCGCCGTATTCTCAGCTGCACTACAAAGTGACCCAAGCCTGGAGGTGCTCAGGCAGCAAGCCGCTGAGCCCCTCGCAGACGGGGCCGCTTTCAAGGTGTACTGGGAAGGTGGGAGACTGTACAGTGAGTCTGTACAGCCCCCTACAGGTAGATCCCACGCGAATACCAAGTGGCTTGTGGTCCCGAGTGCGTTCAGGGGACATGTGCTGAAATCCGCACATGGTAATCCTCTGACAGGGCACTCGGGTGTCCGCAAGACACTCGCCGGTATTCGGAACCAGTTTTATTGGCCCCGGATGAACAGGGATGTAGCAAACTACTGCAGGGCATGTGCCGTCTGTCAGGAGCTGGGAAGGTCCAGGGATTCCCGCGGGGTTCCCTTAGGTCCACAGCCACTCAGCAGGGGAACCCTGCGTGGGCTGGCTGTTGACCTAACCAACCCACTGCCCGTTGTCAGCAGTCCCGGCAGGCACCACGTCCGACTGCAGTGGCGCAAACGCCCTGTCCAGAACGGTCCATGTTGGGTCAACCCTGAGGGTAGCAGACCGCGACCGGTCCAGGGGAACCGAGCCACAGGCTCCAATAGGTTTTCCCGCCGTACCGGCAACTCGAGGCCCGTCAGCCAGGTTAGCAGCGCCGCCACACATCTTGCGGATGAGTGGCTGAGCCGCGGACAAGGGGGAGGGCTGTCACGGACGGTTGCGGGGACGCAGGCGCGTCCTGGCACCGCCCGTGAAGTAAAGAACGATCGCACTCGATTCCTGCATCGATTGCGCTTCAGATCAATAGAACCAAGATTTGATAAGAAGTATCCCTCAGCTAAGACAGATTCCCCAGCTGTTCCTAAGCTACAGTGACAGCCTGGGGGGAAGGTGTTAATTAGCTGGGACATATTCCCTGTGGAAGGCACAATTTCCCTTTTGGCTCTGGGAACCAGGTGACACCTAGATGTTAATTAGCCAGCAGAGAACTCACTCTGCCCTTTGGGGAAGACAGGATGAGCTCCCAGCAGGGGGCTATTCAAAAAATCTGCTCTGCTCAGACCGTCCGGAGCCATATTAGAAAGCATGGAGTTTAGTATTTTGAGCATGTTTAAGCAATACCGTTCAGGTGAGAAATGTGAAAGTTATATCATTCTGCTGGTCCGGATCTTGTGAGTGTTTTGATATTAAATTTGGGCCACTGTCCTAAACAGAACTCTGGGAATTCCACCGTTTTTTAACCAGGCATGCAAACATGCCCAAGTTTGATATCATATTAATCGGTAGGTTCTGGGGATCGAGAATATGTACTTATTATTTGTGGGCCGGCCGCGCAGGTCTGCCTAGGGAACATGTCAGGATTATGAGGTTGCTAAAGCCCCTGCCCACATGTGATTACCATAGTCCGGCCTGGAGGGCCGACTCTGGGAGCCCGCCTCTGAGCTCAGCTCCATAAAAAGTGAATGAGCTGCCTGGGAAGGAGTTTTCCTCCCTTTACCATCTTCATGACAATCTGCTGCCAGCCAGAGGACATAGGGCTGGTGGCCATTTTGCTGACCCATCTGAACAAAGAACTCTAAGAACTTGAAACCGTTTTGCTTGAACTTGATTGGAAACCAGAACTCTGATTTTTCCCACAAACAGGACATCTTTCCAGGAACTAAGTATTTTTCGCCCTTCTTTTATTTTTCATACTGGCTATTACTGTTTTAATAATTGTTGATTTTCATAAATGTCTGTATATATTAATTATTTATATTGCGTGAATAAACGACTTTCCCCAAGTCATTCACTGTTTCGCTACCCTGCTTATCAGCACACACAGAAATGATCCCGGGTCTCTGAAGATACGCTACTGTTTGTTTGTTGTTGGCTAGACAGAATATCGTGTGTTTAACCGTTTTATTCGCAGGATTAGTCAGTCAGTTAGTGGGCCCCACGGTCCCATAGTAACCGCGGTGGTGGCAGTTTACTCTGAACCAGTAGGTGACGTTGTAATTACCCGTGTCTCACAGGCTCCCTTCTGAGTTGTCTGCGGCTAATTCTTAACGGTTCCTGCGCATTGACTGCGACCAGAGTTCGCACGATCTGTGCGCTGGCACCGTTTAGAAGGCTAAGTGCGGTCAGCCACTAGGGCTCCTGTGACACCAGGCATGGGTGCTCCCACTATAGCAAGGCATGGGTGCTCCCACTATAGCCAGGCATGGGTGCTCCCACTATAGCCAGGCATGGGTGCTCCCACTATAGCCAGGCATGGGTGCTCCCACTATAGCCAAGCTTGGGTGCTCCCACTATAGCCAGGCATAGGTGCTCCCACTATAGCCAGGCATAGGTGCTCCCACTATAGCCAGGCATAGGTGCTCCCACTATAGCCAGGCATAAGTGCTCCCACTATAGCCAGGCATAAGTGCTCCCACTATAGCCAGGCATAAGTGCTCCCACTATAGCCAGGCATAAGTGCTCCCACTATAGCCAGGCATAAGTGCTCCCACTATAGCCAGGCATAAGTGCTCCCACTATAGCCAGGCATAAGTGCTCCCACTATAGCCAGGCATAAGTGCTCCCACTATAGCCAGGCATAAGTGCTCCCACTATAGCCAGGCATAAGTGCTCCCACTATAGCCAGGCATAAGTGCTCCCACTATAGCCAGGCATAAGTGCTCCCACTATAGCCAGGCATAAGTGCTCCCACTATAGCCAGGCATAAGTGCTCCCACTATAGCCAGGCATAAGTGCTCCCACTATAGCCAGGCATAAGTGCTCCCACTATAGCCAGGCATAAGTGCTCCCACTATAGCCAGGCATAAGTGCTCCCACTATAGCCAGGCATAAGTGCTCCCACTATAGCCAGGCATAAGTGCTCCCACTATAGCCAGGCATAAGTGCTCCCACTATAGCCAGGCATAAGTGCTCCCACTATAGCCAGGCATAAGTGTTCCCACTATAGCCAGGCATAAGTGCTCCCACTATAGCCAGGCATAAGTGCTCCCACTATAGCCAGGCATAAGTGCTCCCACTATAGCCAGGCATAAGTGCTCCCACTATAGCCAGGCATAAGTGCTCCCACTACAGGCAGGCATACGTTCTTCTATTATAGCCAAGCATAGGTGCTCCCAGTGCAGCCAGGCATAGGTGCTCCCAATACAGCCAGGCATAGGTGCTCCCAATATAGCCAGGCATAGGTGCTCCCAATATAGCCAGGCATAGGTGCTCCCAATATAGCCAGGCATAGGTGCTACCAATATAGCCAGGCATAGGTGCTCCCAATATAGCCAGGCATAGGTGCACCCAATATAGCCAGGCATAGGTGCACCCAATACAGCCAGGCATAGGTGCTCCCAATACAGCCAGGCATGGGTGCTCCCAATACAGCCAGGCATGGGTGCTCCCAATACAGCCAGGCATGGGTGCTCCCAATACAGCCAGGCATGGGTGCTCCCAATACAGCCAGGCATGGGTGCTCCCAATACAGCCAGGCATGGGTGCTCCCAATACAGCCAGGTATGGGTGCTCCCAATACAGCCAGGCATGGGTGCTCCCAATACAGCCAGGCATGGGTGCTCCCAATACAGCCAGGCATAGGTGCTCCCAATACAGCCAGGCATAGGTGCTCCCAACACAGCCAGGCATAGGTGCTCCCAACACAGCCAGGCATAGGTGCTCCCAACACAGCCAGGCATAGGTGCTCCCAACACAGCCAGGCATAGGTGCTCCCAACACAGCCAGGCATAGGTGCTTCCATTAAACCCAGGCATAGGTGCTCCCTTTAAAGACAGGAAGTAGGTAGATGTCAGTATTAGGCAGCTAGATCTGCTCCTATCCTTCCTGTCTATAGTATCTAAAAGTCCTGTGAGTCAGATAGTAATGGGTAGCCAGAGGTTTCCCTAAAATAGTACTAGGTAGCCAATGGTGCCTTCAAATAGTATTAGATAGCCATAGGTGCCACTGAGGTATTAGGTAGTAGAAGGTGCCACCTGGTTTTAGGTAGCTAGATCCCCTCCTGCTTTGGGTCCCTGCTAATATTCCTGACAGACACATGCTCTATGCTGCAAACCTTTGGCTCTAAATGAATGACATGTGATCGGGAGCTGTAGGTATGGAAGCACAGAGCGTGCAGCTGCCAGGAAGTACAGAAGAGACCCGACATAGCACTAGAGCAGATTAATATTGCACTGCTGCCCTGTCCTATGTAGGTAGAGGGTGCCAGGTGGGAAAGGAGTGTAGGTGTGAGTATATTTTACCTGCCACATGGGGGAGTTTGTATCCAAAGAGAGGTCCAATGGGTTGTTGCTGCACCCGGGCTTAAACTGCCAATGTTTCAACCAGAAACGCTGTCATCGTCTGTACTATTGTTCTTTTCCTGCTTACAAAGACGCACATTTAGGCCTTAGACACACCGCTGCGTTAAAAAAAACCACTTCCATTGACTTGCATACAAATTACAGTGAAAAATCACAGCAAAATTGCTGCAACTGCAACTTTTCAAAATATTGCGATCGCAGCGATATTGCCACAATTTTAATACAAGTCAATGGGAGCGGTTTTTAAAACAGACATAGTGCAAACGGCCGGGTGCACCGACAAAATAACCTACCCGTCGAATCAGCCTACATTCACTATCAAACGTAGGAGGGTTAAAGAGAACCCGAGGTGGCATTGCATTATGCTAGTGGGGCACAGAGGCTGGTTGGGCACACTAACACCAGCCTCTGTTGCCCCATCGTGTGCCTCAAAGACCCCCCTGCTCGCCGCTATACCCCCGCAGTGCTGGCGACACGCAGCGTGTCGCCAGCACAATGTTTACCCTAGCGCTGTCTGTCAGCGCCGCTCCGCCGCCTCCTCATCGCCGCTACCCGCCCATGTCTCTTCCCTCCCGCTGATTGGAGGGAAGGGACGAGGGCGGGTAGCGGCGATGCGGAGGAGCGGCGCTGACAGACAGCGCTAGGGTAAACATTGTGCTGGCGACGCGCTGCGTGTCGCCAGCACTGCGGAGAGTATAGCGGCGAGCAGGGGGGTCTTTGAGGCACACGATGGGGCAACAGAGGCTGATGTTAGTGTGCCCAACCAGCCTCTGTGCCCCAGTAACATAATGCAATGCCACCTCGGGTTCTCTTTAAGGGAGGGGGAGGGGATAGTAAAGTCTATGGGATGTAGGTTAGCTCAACGGTGTAGGTTAAATTTGTTGGAGCACCGGCACCGCGCTCTGCAGTGTGTCTCGAGCCGGTCACTCACCTCTCTGGGCTCCAGCAATGTGATTACTTACCTTACTCTTCCTTATTCCTGGTCTGTAAGGCTCCAGCAGTGTCTATCATCACATAATGCTAACGGGTCACATGATGAGATGTCACTGGTGCCATGGAGATAGGGATGCTGAAAGGGAAGGAACGTGATCGACTGGAGAAGTCAATTACCTCTTCACTCTATTTTACTTGTACTCTGCAATTTAGAGGGCCTGCCGCAGGCATTGAATGGATTCACAAGGCCAGGTGCAGGGGTCTCAGTGCCTTGTGGGTTATACAACCCTGCAGAGGTCACATAGGCCTCTAAAGTCATGGATCCCTCATTTGGCTGCACAACCAGCACAACTGTATGTCTGCCACTGGGCTGTGTCAGCCTGTAAGTGTCAGAGTAAACAACTGATCAGGCTACAGAGAGCCTTTAAAGTGTGCCTAAAACCAAGTAAAGAAAATGTGTTTCACTTTCCTGCCCCCTGTAGCCGGGTGTGCCCTCGCCAGTCCTCAACAATCCTCCATTCCCTCGCTGCGGCTTAGTTTCGGTTTTAGGATGCTATTGCGGACAGCAACGTGAACAAGGATACGCGTTGCCAGCGCCATGCAGGCACAGTAGCCCGCTGACTCCCAGTTGGCGAAACCGAAATGAAGCCACGGCGAGGGAATGGAGGATCGTTGAAGACCTGCTAGGGCCCACCCGGCTACAGGGGGCTGGTAGAAGCTCCAGGAAAGTGAAACCCATTTTCTTTACTTGGTTTTAGGTTTCCTTTAATCCATTTTATTTGGAAAAGTTAAGAGCATTTTCTTTGCTTCATTACTTCTTCATTTAGATATATTTGAATTTAGAAACGGTTATGGAATGCCTTTATAAGGATTTTGATAAATAATGCAAGTTTGATATATTATCAATAATTGTTGATATAAATATATTGATAATTGCATAATGTATTCAGGTGGGGAGATAGCAGGCCATATTATATGAAACCGTTCACATATCTTTTCTTTTATTCTTAGTTTAAAATCACTGATCTGATCTCTGGGAATGGGAGAGCTAGGTGGTTCTCAATGACTCCAATCTCGATGCACCTATAAATCGGAGGATAGTTCCATTTTGTGGCCAATGTCCTCCTAACTTGGAATGGGACGGATGTCGAGTTTACAGAGTTTCTCACATTTTTGAATGTTAACACTTTTAATGTGCAATTTACGGGCATTTTGGGTGGCATTTTTTGGATGTGGAGATCTGTATTGAACAGGGGTCCCTCAAAACCAGAGCTTACAGAAAGTACATAGCAATAAACTCTATGCTTTTAAAGGAGTCATCAATTAAGTTATGCTACCTCCTGTACTACTTACCCGGGGCTTCCTCCAGACCCTGTCAGCCGCTATGTCCCTCGCCACAGCTCCGCTGGCCCCCTTTCCCCGACAATGCGCAGGACGACCTCCATGTCGTCCTTACTGCAACTGTGCGAGCGCTGCTTGTCAATCGAGTCCACGTTTTCTGCAGTGTACTGCGCAGGCACAGAACTACTGCGCCTGTGCAGTACACGGTGGACAACGTGGAGTTGACTGACAGCGGCGCTTGCGCAGGTGCAGTAGAGGAGGTCAGCCTCTGCACTGGGCCGGCGACTGCGAGTGGAGCTGTGGCGTAAGACATGTCGGCTGCAAGGGGTTGAAGGAAGCCCTGGGTAAGTATATAAGGGGGCAGCACTATTTTGCTGATGACTCCTTTAACTACTTTCGCCTCCTGGACGTAGAAGCTACGTCCAGGAGGCCATGTGCGCTCCCGGCCCGGGGTTCGTTAGCCAGGGAATCAGTGAATCGGTTTCCATGGTAGCGGCGATATACATGGTGCCCGATCACTGATTCCTCTCCCCCGCAGAAAAAGCGACAGCTTCTCTCGGAAGCCTAGCTTTTTCTGCCTCCCACGTCCCCCCTACCTCCCTCTAAGCGTTCATGTTATGCTTAGAGTGACGTCATGTAAACAAACCTAAGGTTGCCATCTTGTGGCCAAAAAGTAAAACTACATCTACATTAAAAAAATAAAATAAAAATAGATTTACATTACAAAAATGACTATTTACATCCCACCCTCCCAAAAATACCCAAATAAAATGTTTCATAATAAAAAAAAAACATTACAATAAAAAAAAAAAAAAAAAAACGTAAATATTTACCTAAGGGTCTAAACTTTCTAAATATCTATGTGAAGATGAAATATTTCTTTTTTCTTATTATAAGCTTGTAAATAGTGATGGATGCAAAACGGAAAAAATGGACTTTTATTTCCAAATAAAATATTGTCGCCATACATTGTGATAGGGACATAATTTAAACAGTGTAACAGCCGGGACAAATGGGCAAATACAATACGTGGGTTTTATTTATGGAAGCATGTATTTTAAAACTATAATGGCCAAAAACTGAGAAATAATGAATTTTTTTCAGTTTTTTTCTTATTCTTACTGTTAAAATGCATTTACAGTAAGGTAGCTCTTAGCAAAATGTACCACCCAAAGAAAGTCTAATTGGTGGCGGAAAAAGCAAGATATAGATCAGTTCATTGTGATAAGTAGTGATAAAGTTATAGGCGAATGAATGGGAGGTGAACATTGCTCGGATGCATAAAGTGAAAACGACTGAGGGCTGAAGTGGTTAAAGCGGTATCGTCACCATAAAAATCAAATTTCAACAGCAACTGGTCTGAGTGTATTAAGGCAGCTGTGCCCAACCTACGGCCCGCGGGCCATTCGTGGCCCGCGAGGCCAGTTTCTGTGGCCCGTGCGGTGGTGTCCTGGGGAGGGGGGAGAGGATCGGGTGGTATTGCGTAGTTATAGTATCGGCGTAGTCACGCGCATACACCAGCGTGTGCTCCGTATTCAGCCCCAGGTAGCGCTGGGATAGTTAGAAAGCCTCACTCATTGGTTACTGCAGGAACCTTCCTCCAATAGGAATCAGCCTGATACACCCAGGTACCGTACTGGACTCTGATACCATTGCTGCATTAATCTACCGCAAACTTCTCATTAAGAAAATGTCCATCAAATGGTGAGTACAACAATTCTTATATTGTCGTTTTCTTTTCATTTCCAACACCATGTTAACTGTTCCTAGAAAAACGTTAAAAGTTTTAAATCGAAATTTTGTATGCATGTGTTCCGGCCCTCGAGATTTTTATTAATTTGAAGTTCGGCCCTCAGGCCAAAAAAGGTTGAGCACCACTGTATTAAGGGATAAAGATGCTAATCCTGCATTCAAAACTTTCAAAACTTTTTCTGCTGTTATGATTTGGAGTTATCATATACCTTAGAAGCACTGGCTCTTTAGTAGTCGGTGCCAAAGAATTGCATGCTGGGGGTTCTTTTTATCTAAAATATATAATTATTATTATTTAGTATTTATATAGCGCCGACATATTACGCAGCGCTGTACAGTGTATATATATATATTGTCTTGTCACTAACTGCCCCTCAAAGGAGCTCACAATCTAATCCCTACCATTGCCATATGTCTATATTATGTAGTGTAAGTACTGTAGTCTAGGGCCAATTTTAGGGGGAGCCAATTAACTTATCCGTATGGTTTTTTTTTTTGGAATGTGGGAGGAAACCGGAGTGCCCGGAGGAAACCCATGCAGACACAGAGAGAACATACAAACTCTTTGCAGATAGTGCCCTGGCTGGGATTCGAACCAGGGACCCAGCGCTGCAAGGTGAGAGAGCTAACCACTACGCCACCGTGCTCCTCTTCCCTTTATTTCCCTGTCTGCTGCTTATCTGAAACCTAATCCCCTACTCACTTGTGTTTACAAGCAAGGCTGAGGTGACTCAGTGATTGGAGGAGACAAGAAAAAAAGTAAAGGGCAGAAAGGACATCACGAGTTAGCCTTTACTGTGGGCAAAAGACATGGCCCCCACCAGGAACAGAATTCTCGTCATTTACTATATAGCATTCAGTGAAATCAAAACGTGGACAGTACAATACATGTGTTATGTAAATAGATCAAGTATTTATCTACTTATATGTGTTTTTTTCCCTGGAATAGTATGGCTGATCCTACTGCTTTAAAGAGGAGCTGTTAGGTATAAGGTCTCAGAGAAAATAAACACATATATCAGTAGCTAAAGATTGGCTGTACTTACATTACATATGCATTTCACTGTCCACGTTTGGATTTCACAGAATTTGTATATAGTATATGCAGAGATAGATGCTCTTGACAGCTCATGGCAGGCTCCATGTTTTTCTGTCAAATGTGTCGTCATGTCCTGCCTGCTTCCTGATCACAGATAAGCTGGTACTAAATAACACAGTGTGCAGTGAATATTAATGAGCCATGTGGCTAGGAACAATAGCTGACTCCTGCAGTGTACTCTGCCCGAGATTTATCAGTGCTACGCGATTACAAGCTGCTGTAACAAGCTGCTGTAACGTCTCATTAGCAGCCGAGGGGAGAGCCCCAGAATGCTTTGCAGTATGGTATGCGACTTGCATCTTCTTAAGAATAACAGCCTTGCTGATAAGCACACATCAAAGGTAACTGAGATTTTTATCTTCACTAATTGCTTTTGGGCTTCCTTCTAAACTGTTTAACACAGGAGAATAGAGGTTTAAATTAGCTTCTGCAGCCTGACAGTTACTCTTTAAGGAAAAACAAAATTTGTTGCAGAGATTTTTTCCGATGCCGGAACTGCCGACATTGTAACCAATTGAAATCTGGACGGAGCATCCTGCTCAGTGGTCAGACAATAACAATTAAAGAGACTCTGAAATAAATTAAAAAAAAAAAATTAAAAAATGGGCCCCTGGGGGGTACTTACCTCGGGAGGGGGAAGCCTCCTGATCCTATCGAGGCTTCCCCTATCCTCTGCCCCACGGTGGTCTCGCTGGGCCCTTAGAAGCCACAGCCAACAATTTGTCAGGCTGATTTACCTTCCCCGACTCCAGCCCAGGCGCAATAGCGGCTCTCTGCTCGGGATCAGGCAGAAATAACCGATCCCAGTCGGGTCTGCTTTACTGTGCAGGGGCAAGTCGCCTACGCCTGATCAGTACAGCGGATCCGACTGGGATTGGCTATTTCGCGACTGACATCATGACGTCAGTCCTGATCCTCATGGCCGAGGATACCGGAGCTGTGAGGACTGCGGAGAGGCTGCAGATATCGCTGGAACAAGGCTTGGTATGTATATAGTGCCTGGATCAGGGGTGGGGGGGGGGGGGGGGGTCACATACGTTGGCATCCCTATTGCCACCTACATGTACCTGAATGCCCCACACCTATTTAATCTATACTGGGGGACTCCTGTACTTACCGACTATACTGGGGGACACCTGTACCTACCTAGCCTATAATGGGGGACATCTGTTATTACCTAGGCTATACTGGGGTACACCTGTACCTACGTAGCCTATACTGGGGGACACCTGTACCTACCTAGCCTATACTGGGGGAAACCTGTACATACCTAGCCTGGTGGACACATCTGTAACTACCTAGCCTATACTGGGGACACCTTTACCTACTTAGCCTATACTGAGCGACACGTACCTAACTGGCTTGGGGGGGCACCTGTACCTACCTAGGTTGGGGGGCACCTGTACATAATTAGGCTATACTGAGCGACACCGGTACCTACCTAGCCTTTACTGGGGACACCTGTACCTACCTAGCCTATACTGAGCGACACCTGTACCTACCTAGCCTATACTGAGCGACACCTGTACCTACCTAGCCTATACTGAGCGACACCTGTACCTACCTAGCCTATACTGAGCGACACCTGTACCTACCTAGCCTATACTGAGCGACACCTGTACCTACCTAGCCTATACTGAGCTACATCTGTACCTAGCTAGCCTATACAAGGGGACACATGTACCTGGCTACCTCCTTACAATAATCTACAGGGGATTCTGAAAACATGGGCACCGCACGGTGGGCGACACAGGAAAGGTAATGTATAAATGCACACACGGGGGTACATTCAAGTACCGGGGGAGCGGCGAGGCAACGGACACGGCCGATTCTCAAGAGATTTCATGTTAAAATCGTTTGGAAATCGGCCTGCTGAGTATGGGCAGCTGACCAATCTCTCTCCAATCAGACTCGATTAGAGAGAGCTTTGTCTCTTGATCGAATCTTCCCATCATCTCCAGATGTATGGCCACCTTTACATTTGTGTTAGTGCAGGTTGAGCAACTGCAGCTTGAAAGTATAAATGATCAGAGATTTTGGGGAGTAATTTTGAAAATTAGGTTAGATTTTGTGTTTTAAGCTTTTATTAAACTCAAAATGTATACTAGACCTTTGCATGACACATTTTGGTAAGTTACAGGGAAAAAAGGTTATGGAAATTAATTGGATCACTATTTGCACAGAAATTCAGGAAAAACTGAACGCCAGGGAGGTTAAAGAACAAAGTATTTCATAAAAATTTTCAGATCTAGGATGTCTTTTTTGTGTGCTCCCTTTAGTTTTTTGAGCAGTGTATACAGTCACTGAAATCCTTTAAAGAGGGGTCCCCAACCCCCGGTCCGCGGCCCACTGCTGGTCCGTGGACCATTTGTTAGCTGGCGGCCACTTCCTTTTTTATAATGCCTGGTCGGCGCCCTTCTTCATGCCCCGTGTCCTTACACAGCAGCGCGTCTTCCGGCTGCTGTGAATAAGCACGAAGCAGGAAAGCGGTTTCCATGGTAACGGTGATATACATCGCCACTACAGGAAGCTGCTCTCCTGCTTCCTGCTTATTCACAGCAGCCAGGAGACGCGCTGCTGAAAGGAGACGGGGCATGAAGAAGGGCGCTGACCAGGCATTATAAAAGAAGTGGCCGCCAGCTAAGTTAACACTAGCGGTGGCTGTGGGCACCTATACACAGGGGTATCTGTACTAGCTATACTGGGACATATACTAGCTATACTGGGCTTCTATTCTAGCTACACTGGGACATATACTAGCTATACTGGGCATCTATCCTGGAGCAACTAGAATACCTATACAAGGGCATCTATACTAGACAAGACAAATAACATTTATATTGCGCTTTTCTCCTTGCGGACTCAAAGCGCCAGAGCAGAGCAGCAGCCACTAGGGCGCGCTCTATTGGCAGTAGCAGTGTAAGGGAGACTTGCCAAAGGTCTCCTACTGAATTAGTGCTGGCTTACTGAACAGGCAGAGCCGAGATTCGAACCCTGGTCTCCTGTGTCAGAGGCAGAACCCTTAACCATTACACCTTCAGCCAACTATAGCTATACTGGGGCAACTATAATACCTACTGTACGCAGGGACATCTATACTAGCTATACTGGGGCAGCTATACTCAGCCAACTATACTCCCAGTACTGGGGCAACTATAATACCTATACAGGGGTATCTATAATACCTATACAGGGGCATCTATATTAGCTTTACTGGGCATCTATACTAGCTATACTGGGCATCTATACTAGCTATACAGGGCTTCTATACTAGCTACACTGGGCATCTATACTGGAGCAACTAGAATACCTATACAGGGGTGTCTATACTAGCTATACTGGGCATCTATACTAACTATACTGGGGCAACTATAATACCTATGCAAAGACATCTATACTAGCTATACTGGGCAGCTATACTCCCTATACTGGGGCAACTATACCTAGATACCCTACCTGGCTACCTACATACTTATGCACTCCAAATCGCTTTGCCGGCCCTCCCCTCCCGGTCTGAAAAAGGTTGGGGACCCCTGCTTTAAAGTGAGACGGAAGTGGGAGGTAATGCCTTCGCAGTCTACAAACACCTGGCAGGTCGAGTATATTGTACTTTGCTGAGGACCCCAATATTCCTCAGCTGACCCCTTTGCTGCCTAACCTGCCTCTATTTCCCTAACATACCCTAGAGGCGTATGTAGGGAAAGATGGTACCCGTGGCAAGCACTAAAACTGCGCCCTTAGGAAGAGGAGGGGTTTACCTGGGGCTTGAACAGCAGCGCTGTCAATAAGGATAAAGGCAAAATGTCAGTGACATAAATAAGGGACCCTGTACACACTTCCTCAAACACAATTAGGCAGCAGCATAATCTCCACGTAATAACTAGGCAGGCATTTCTCACAAATAACAAATGTCCCAGTGAAAGACCAAACCACAAACAAAGACCTCAGTAACAGACACCCACACCATTAAAGCCTGAACCCACTAATGCAGTTGTGTCCACTTCTGTCCGCTTTTCAGCATCTGTAACATTGATGTGTAACTGAAAAGCGGACACAACTGCGTTAGTGGGCTCAGGCCCTTAGTGTTTGGGGGGGGGGGGATTTTTCTTAGGCATGGGAGAGGGGAGGTTAGTGTTAGGCATGGGAGAGGGGAGGTTAGTGTTAGGCAGGGGAGAGGGGAGGTTAGTGTTAGGCAGGGGAGAGGGGAGGTTAGTGTTAGGCAGGGGAGAGGGGAGGTTAGTGTTAGGCAGGGGAAAGGGGAGGTTAGTGTTAGGCAGGGGAGAGGGGAGGTTAGTGTTAGGCAGGGGAGAGGGGAGGTTAGTGTTAGGCATGAGAGATGTTAGTGTTAGGCAGACAGAGGAGTGGTTAGTGTTAGAGAGAGGAGAGTTTAGTGTTAGACAGGGCAGAGAAGAGGTTAGTGTTAAAGTGGAACTTCAGCCTAAACAAACATACTGTCATTAAGTTACATTAGTTATGTTAATTAGAATAGATAGGTAATATAATTTTTTACCCACCCGGTTTTAAAAGAACAGACAAATGTTTGTGATTAATGGGGGCAACCATCTTTGTCATGGGGCAGCCATCTTTTTGGTTGAAAGAAGGTGACAGGGAGCATAAGACACAGTTCCAACTGTCCTGTGTCCTGATAACCCCTCCCAGCTGCACACTCTAGGCTTAAAATGTCAAATTCAAAATATAAAATAAATAAATAAATAAAACAAAACAAAAAACAAAAACAAAAAAAACATTTTCACCAAAACAGCAGAACGAGAACAACAACATCAGAAATCCCATCATGCTTTGCACAGCATCAGGGGAAAAAATGCCCGGGCAG
The DNA here is from genome assembly GCF_040937935.1 of Hyperolius riggenbachi. Lineage (NCBI taxonomy): Eukaryota > Metazoa > Chordata > Amphibia > Anura > Hyperoliidae > Hyperolius > Hyperolius riggenbachi. The sequence continues at coordinate 452,674,605 of NC_090647.1, read as the reverse complement.
TTTTCTTCTGTGCAGCTAAAAATGAGGCTTGTATAAGAGAAACAAAGTTCTGATGCTGTGAAACTGTTAAAGAAACACCAGGCCTTTTCAGTGCTGCTGAGTCGATTTTTAGTCTGGAGGTTCACTTTAAGGTGGCCACTAACGATACAATTTGGGGGATGATTATGCGTATGAACGATCGGGAATGATCGTTTGGGACCACTAACAGATGAAATCTACTATCAAATCAGATTTGATTTTTGGGTAAATCCCATCAATCTGATCAGATTGGTTAGGAGATTTTTGTTAATGAGTGGTCCCAAAGAATCATTTCCTTTCATTTATATGAATAATTGTTTGTAAACGATCGATAAGTAAATTGTATGGTTAGTGGCAACCTTAAAGGTGTCCATTAAAGGTACAATCTTGATGGTACAATCTTACCACTTCTGGGTAATATGAGGGACAATCTGACTATTCTATCCCCCTACCTCAGGTTTCCTTTAAGTCATATGAAAGGGGGTGGTTAGTGTTAGGCCCAGGAGAGGAGAGATTAGTGTCGGGCACTCAGGTTAGTGTCGGGCATCAGAGAGGACAGTGTTGGGATGAGGTTAAGGGAAGAGTAAAAAAACAGCCAGATCAGCTGTTCATGCCCAATCTGCAATTGTCGGCCTAATACACGAGTTTCACAAGCATCACAATTTTGGAGAAGTCACAGTTTGCCCAGATACAATCCCCTCTCCAATAATACAGAGAGAGGAATGTGTCTCTGTGGAACTACAAGTCCCAGCATAGCATTCAGCAGAAACTCTGGCAGAACGGTGGTGTAGAGGTTAGTGCTCTTGCCTTGCAGCGCTTGGTCCCCGCTTTGAATCCCAGCCAGGGCACTATCTGCAAGGAGTTTGTATACTCTCCCTGTGTCTGCCTGGGTTTCCTCTGGGCGCTCCGATTTCCTCCCACATCCCAAAAACATACAGATAAGTTAATTGGTTCCCCCTTAATTGGCCCTAGATTACAATACATACAGTACATGATATAGACATACTGTACACTCACCTAAAGGATTTTTAGGAAGACCATACTAATACAGTGTTTGACCCCCTTTCGCCTTCAGAACTGCCTTAATTCTACATGGCATGGATTCAACAAGGTGCTGAAAGCATTCTTTAGAAATGTTGGCCCATATTGATAGGATAGCATCTTGCAATTGATGAGAGATTTGTGGGATGCACATCCAGGGCACCAAGCTCCCATTCCATCACATCCCAAAGATGCTCTATTGGGCTGAGATCTGGTGACTGTGGGGGCCATTTTAGTACAGTGAACACATTGTCATGTTCAAGAAACCCATTTGAAATGATTCAAGCTTTGTGACATGGTGCTAATATTATCCTGCTGGAAGTAGCCATCAGAGGATGGGTACATGGTGGTCATGAAGGGATGGACATGGTCAGAAAGAATGCTCAGATAGCCCGTGGCATTTAAACAAGGCCCAGTTGGCACTAAGGGGCCTTATGCTGGCCATACACTGGCCCGATTTGCCGCCGTTCGACAGCAGATTCGATCACTGGGATCGAATCTGCTGCCAATCATTCGCGCTAAACGCACCCGCCGATCCGATTTCCTCCCGAATTCAGATCAGTCTGTCGATCGCGCCGTGCGGGAAATTACCGACGATCGCCCGCGGGTAGGGAGCGCGTCGCTAGCGGCGCCCGATCCGATACAGGTATACATTACCTGACGCTGGCTCCCTGGCATCTTCTCCGCGCTGCACCGCTCTGTTCCTGCTCCATCCCAGCGTACATTAACTTCCTGTGTCACTCCAGTGACCAGGAAGTTCAAATAGAGGGCGCTCTATTTGAACTTCCTGGTCACGGAGTGACACAGTGTACGCTGGGATGCGGTGCAGCGCGGAGAAGAGGACCCGGAGCCAGCTTCAGGTAATGTATACAGGGGGCGGGGTGGGCGGGGACAGGCGGCAGAAGCAGCTCAACAGATTGTGATCGGTTTCAGGCTGAAATCGATTCATAATCTGTTTGCAGTAAAGGCAGCCATACGATTCCTCTCTGATCAGATTCGATCAGATAGGGATCTGTCAGTTGGTCGATCTAATGGCAAATCGACCAGTGTATGGCTACCTTACAGTGTGCCAAGAAAACATCCCCCACACCATTACACCACCACTACCAGCCTGCACAGTGGTAACAAGGCATGATGAATCCATGTTCTCATTCTGTTTACGCCAAATTCTGACTCGATCGAGACTCATCAGACCAGGCAACATTTTTCCAGTCTTCAACTGTCCAATTTTGGAGAGCTCATGCAAATTGTAGCCTCTTATTCCTATTTGTAGTGGAGATGAGTGGTACCCAGTGGGGTCTTCTGCTATTGTAGCCCATTTGACTCAAGGTTGTGCATGTTGTGGCTTCACAAATGCTTTGCTGCATACCTCGGTTGAAACGAGTGGTTATTTCAGTCAACGTTGCTCTTCTATCAGCTTGAATCAGTCGGCCCATTCTTCTCTGACCTCTAGCATCAACAAGGCATATTCGCCCACAGGAGTGCCGCATACTGGATGTTTTTCCCTTTTCACACCATTCTTTGTAAACCCTAGAAATGGTTGTGTGTGAAAATCCCAGTAACTGAGCAGATTGTGGAATACTCAGACAGGCCTGTCTGGCACCAACAACCATGCCACGCTCAAAATTGCTTAAATCACCTTTCTTTCCCATTCTGACATTCAGTTTGGAGTTCACAAGATTGTCTTGACCAGGACCACACCCCTAAATGCATTGAATCAACTGCTATGTGATTGGTTGATTAGATAATTGCATTAATGAGAAATTGAACAGGTGTTCCTAATAGTCCTTTAGGTGAGTGTATAACAATGGTAGGAATTAGATTGTGAGCTCCTTGAGGGACAGTTAGTGACAAGACTCTATATATATATATAGAGAGAGAGAGAGAGAGAGAGAGAGAGAGAGAGAGAGAGAGAGAGAGAGAGAGAGAGAGAGAGAGAGAGAGAGAGAGAGAGAGAGAGAGAGAGAGAGAGAGAGAGAGAGAGAGAGAGAGAGAGATATATATATATATATAGATAGATAGATAGATAGATAGATATGCATACATACATATATATACATACACTTTACAGCACTGTGTAAGATGTTGGTGCTATATAAATAATAATAACTATCTTTTTTTTTTGTGTCTTATAGTGGGAAGCCTGCGCGGTCACTGAGTCACACCTACACACAGTGCGGTGCCTATAAGCTCAGATGTGGCCATGTAGTAGAATGAGGGGGAGGAGCACAGTCTAACTCTTCCCCGCAAAATCCACGACTTTCTTGGTCGTGGATTTTGCTGCCCTGTGCGCTTCCGTGTGAGGCAGGGCTATGAGCTGCAGCCCTGCCTTACACACGTCTGTCAGCGGCGGATCTCCGCCTCTCCCCTCTCAGCGAAGGAAGACTGAGAGGGGCAGGGGAGAGGCGGCGATCCGCCGCTGACAGACGCGTGTGAGGCAGGGCTGCAGCTCATAGCCCTGCCTCACACGGAAGAGCTGCCCGGATTGCCCCCCGGGGAGTTTGAGGGGATTTAGATAGTTTACATTGGCGGGGATGTGGCGGTTTAGTTAGGGATATAGTATTAAAAATATTTATGACAAAAAAAATACATTTTTTTAGAGACTTCTGAGTCTCTTTAAAGTGTACCAGAGATGAATGGGAAAACATTTTTTCATACATACCTGGGGCATCCTCCTCCGGCCTAAAGCTTACAGCCTAAAGGCCTGTTTCTACTAGACATGAATCACTGCGTTTTCCCGCATGCAAAATCAAATGGGGAAACACAGCCTAGTGAAAAATATTGCATGCGCCGGGGGCGACAATCAGATGGCATGCAGCCAAAATATTCATCACAAATCTGAATCTCTATATGCATGGCACAGCTAGAGGGATTCAGGTGAATTCTTGCATTACTGCAAGTACCGGTGTGCATCTCGCAAGACGCACACCAGCACAGTGGAAATGGGCCCTAAAACAGGGAGACAGGTCAGTCTGACATAAACTTCCTGCACTGAATACACACATCATACTTTTACCACTTGAACACGTACAATACAAACAGCTCTGCACCAGAATCATTAATTACTAGGTTTCTCATACTTACATATCCCTCAAAAGGCGTTTTCTCACAAGGTCTGTCTGCATAAAAATAAAATAATGTAATATGTAAATAAAATAAATGCAGCAACTATCTTTCGTTAATGCTATACAGTAAACTTTTATATCATCTGACATGAAACTTCCATAGACCCCCAAATACCTAATTACCCGCTGTAAGCCCATGCACTGCATACATATCTACACCCTGTAGGCACATGCACTGTGTACATATCTACACCCTGTAGGCACATGCACTGCATACATATCTACACCCTGTAGGCACATGCACTGCATACATATCTACATCCTGTAGGCACATGCACTGCATACATATCTACACCCTGTAGGCACATGCACTGTATACATATCTACACCCTGTAGGCACATGCACTGTATACATATCTAAATCCTGTAGGCACATGCACTGTATACATATCTACATCCTGTAGGCACATGCACTGTGTACATATCTACACCCTGTAGGCACATGCACTGTGTACATATCTACACCCTGTAGGCACATGCACTGTGTACATATCTACATCCTGTAGGCACATGCACTGTATACATATCTACACCCTGTAGGCACATGCACTGTATACATATCTACACCCTGTAGGCACATGCACTGTGTACATATCTACACCCTGTAGGCACATGCACTGTGTACATATCTACACCCTGTAGGCACATGCACTGTGTACATATCTACATCCTGTAGGCACATGCACTGTGTACATATCTACATCCTGTAGGCACATGCACTGTGTACATATCTACATCCTGTAGGCACATGCACTGTGTACATATCTCCATCCTGTAGGCACATGCACTGTGTACATATCTACATCCTGTAGGCACATGCACTGTGTACATATCTACATCCTGTAGGCACATGCACTGTGTACATATATGTAGGCACATGCACTGTATACATATCTACACCCTGTAGGCACATGCACTGTATACATATCTACACCCTGTAGGCACATGCACTGTGTACATATCTACACCCTGTAGGCACATGCACTGTGTACATATCTACACCCTGTAGGCACATGCACTGTGTACATATCTACATCCTGTAGGCACATGCACTGTGTACATATCTACATCCTGTAGGCACATGCACTGTGTACATATCTACATCCTGTAGGCACATGCACTGTGTACATATCTCCATCCTGTAGGCACATGCACTGTGTACATATCTACATCCTGTAGGCACATGCACTGTGTACATATCTACATCCTGTAGGCACATGCACTGTGTACATATCTACATCCTGTAGGCACATGCACTGTGTACATATCTACATCCTGAAGACATCTACGCTGAATACTTATCCACCCACTGTAAGCACATGCACTGTAAACTGATCCACACCCTGTAGGCACCTGGGCTGTATACACATCTACATCCTGTAGGCACCTGCTCTGAATACTTACCTACCTGCTGTAAGCACATGCGCAGTATACAAATCTACAGCCTGTAGGCACCTGAGCTGTATACATATCTACATCCTGAAGGCATCTGTGCTGGATACTTACCTACCCGCTGTAAGCACATGCACAGTATACAAATCTACACCCTGTAGGCACATGCACTGTATACATAGCTAGATCCTGAAGGCATCTGTGCTGAATACTTATCCATCTGCTGTAAGCACATGCGCAGTATACCTATCCACCCACTGTAAGCACCTACACTAAATACATGCCCACCCCACCGTAAGCACCTATGCTAAATACTTACCCACCTGCTGTGAGCCCCTGCTTTGAATACTTACGGTATCCATACATCTAGTGAGTTTGGTGGCCGATCGACCAAGAGACAGGTCTCTCTCTGGTCAAATCTGATCGGAGAGAGATCTGTAGGCTGCCGTAAACCGCAGGCCAATTCCCGATAAGTTTCAGCATGAATTAGTTCGGGGACTGGCCCTGTGACGCCGCTTCACCACCCGCACCCACTGTCCCCTCCTAATGTTTTATGCCCCCCCCCGCAGTGCCCATGCAGTTATACTTTACCTGTCATAATGTCAGTTTCCTCGTACTTCCGCATTTGCCTGCATTATAACACGTAGGTCGTGTGTGACGTCACCACATGCTATATGCCGGTAGACACGTGGGGCCCTAATGCTTAAATCTCTCATCGCGGTTGGCAGACAGGTAAAGTTTAACTGCGGGTGAGGGGGGGGGGGGGTGTTTGGACATAAAACACTAGGAGAGACAGAGCTGGGGGTTCTGGCGCTCGTCCCGATATTGCACGCTGTCCTTGCCATGTATCTGATCAAGAATTCTTTTTTTTTTCTTATATCTCCATTATCTTCCATGGCACCAGCATCTTCAAGGATTGAAGATTTTCCATCATGTCCCATTGATGCATGCAAACAATTATCAACTCGGATGGTCAATTGGCTACTAAGTCACGTGATGCTTGGGCACCTTTACCCGACCGCTGTAACTAAACATGCTTCAGCACTTGGTCCAATTCTGTGGCCTCGTTGAGCTGTTTTGGCACCTTGAAATCTCCATTTAATTGGCAAGGTGGGTATATCAAGCAGAAATGTGATCATGTTAAAGAGACTCCGTAACAAAAATTGCATCCTGTTTTTTTATCATCCTACAAGTTCAAAAAGCTATTCTAATGTGTTCTGGCTTACTGCAGCACTTTCTGCTATCACAGTCTCTGTAATAAATCAACTTATCTCTCTCTTGTCAGACTTGTCAGCCTGTGTCTGGAAGGCTGCCAAGTTCTTCAGTGTTGTGGTTCTGCTATGAACTCCCCCTTCCAGGCCCCTCTATGCACACTGCCTGTGTATTATTTAGATTAGAGCAGCTTCTCTCTTATCTTTTACAAGCTGGATAAATCGTCCTCTGAGCTGGCTGGGCTTTCACATACTGAGGAATTACATACAGGCAGAGCTGTCTGCACTCTGCAGGAAGAAACAGCCTGACACTTCAGTGCATGAGAGATGCAGGGGGAAAGAAACACACAAATGATGTATACAGCCTGCTTGTGTATGGATGTATTTTCTATGTGTGGACATACTGTACATCAACCTACTTCCTGTTTTGGTGGCCATTTTGTTTGTTTATAAACAAACTTTTTAAAACGGTTTTTAACCACTTTTAATGCGGCGGGAAGCGGCGAAATTGTGACAGAGGGTAATAGGAGATGTCCCCTAACACACTGGTATGTTTACTTTTGTGTGATTTTAACAATACAGATTCTCTTTAAAGAAGAACTCAGTGAAAATAATGTACTAAAAAAAAAGTGCTTAATTTTTACAATAATTATGTATAAATGATTTAGTCAGTGTTTGCCCATTGTAAAATCTTTTCTCTCCCTGATTTACATTCTGACATTTATCACATGGTGACTTTTCCACTACTGGAAAGCGATATAAGTGGAAAGAGATCCTGTTATTTCCCACAATGCAACAAGGCTTGCACAGTGTGATATCAGAACCATGGTCCTGGCATCAGTGTGGGAGGGGTTTTACCACAGTATCAGCCATATAGAGCCCCCTGATTATCCATTTGTGAAAAGGAAAAGCTTTCTCATGGGAAAGGGAGTATCAGTTCAATCCTTAATTACGGTTTCTCTTTAAAGCAAATCTTTACTTATAATAGAAGTCAAGTAAATCTGACATCTGTATCCTGAAATAACAAAAACATTCTTACCACAGTACCAGGGGTGCAGCTAGTAAGAAACCTCTGTGCCCCCTCCGCCCCCCCCCCCCCCCCCCCCACCACCACCACCAGTTTTAAGTAGCCCGAGTTGCCTCTGGTATTAAGCAGTCCTTCAGTATTGGTATTCAGAGGGTACCCTCTAGTATCAGATAGCCCCAGGTAGCTCCACAGTGGGATGCAGGGCTGTGGAGTCGGAGTCGGGCAATTTTGGGTGCCTGGAGTCAGAGTCTGAGTCGGGAAAAAATGCACCGACTCCGACTCCTTATGAATTTGTAACTGTAATTAAAATAGAAAATATGATAAAATGTTCTATTTCTCAGATAATAGTCATTAAAAATAATGTATATATACAGTATATATACAGTAATAGCTGTGCTTAGTCCACAAAAATGAAATAAACCAATCAAAATTAGTTACTTGTGCTGCTTCAATAAAGCAGTCCCCGTATTTTTAAGGTCAGATATACATATCTGATTGTGACGGTATATATGATGTGTACACAGGAATCTCTTATATATACTAAATAACATCTATGCTGTAAGAATAAAGCCTGCTGTGTAGCTGTGTCACTAATAGAGATGGTCAACGAGATGGAAATAATTCTGCATTGATGCTGATTTATGCAAATGTATGCACTCCCTTTGCTGATGAAATCAAATAATTTGATATGTTATTAAAATTTGGTGACTACAAATTAAAGGGTAACGGAGACGGATGAAAAGTAAAGTTTTATACATACCTGGGGCTTCCTCCAGCCCCCTTCAGGCTAATCAGTCCCTCACTGTCCTCCACCACCCGGATCTTCTGCTATGAGTCCTGGTAATTCAGCCAGTCAGCGCTGTCCGGCCGCATGCCGCTCCCACAGCCAGGAACATTCTGCACCTGCGCAATAGTGCTGCACAGGTGTAGTATGCTCCTGGCGGCGGAGTGTGTGCCTGCACACTACGCCTGACTGGCTCAAGTACCTGGACTCATAGCAGAAGATCCAGGTGGTGGAGGAGGACAACGAGGGACTGATTATCCTGAAGGCGGCTGGAGGAAGCCCCAGGTATGTATAAAACTTTAATTTCATCTGTCTCAGGTTTACTTTGTTACACAGTAGTACTATACTCTACATATGCACTCCCCACAGAGCTGCAGGGAATCCACTGAGAATGCTGTGCACATTGAACACAGAGGTGTTGTCTGTTTACAATCTCCTCATTCCCCTGCAGAGTACCTGCACATCATTCTTACATGTACCCACACTTACATTGCCTAGGGCCTGATAGATGTTCTTTGTTCCGGTTTGTACCTTTTACAAGTACTCTTACCAAGGAATAGTTTTAGTCTAAAGGGCATAAATATAGTAGTCTACATATCCTTCTCACTTCAGTTGTCTTGTAAAAATCCTAAGCGTTGGCAGTTAAGAGACGAATTTCTTTCACTAAAGTTTTATTAAGCAGATATAAAAGTATAAACATACCAAATGCGTTTACAATGTATCAGATTAAACACGATATGAAAAGTTACGAAACCAATTTAAATGAACTATAATAAAAATAGTCCGCTGTAATGTCCATCTGAGAAAAAAAGGTTCATAGTTAAGTGATCTACTATATTTTCTTGTACTATGAAGATTGCGTATTCCTTCGTTGGGCCCACCAATCGTCCCAGTGTAAGTGAAATTTCTCCATAGTACCAAACATTGTATGAAAAATAAAATCTGTCAACATAATACTGTCCACCCTGGAGAGAACTTTATCAAAGTTAAGGTCTGGTTGTTTCCATAAAAATGCTATAACCCATAGCACTGAACATAATAGTACATAATAAACCCTTCTCCATACTTTCGGTATTAGAGTGTTGGGGGTTAGTAATAGTGCTTGTGTAGCCTCCAGATTAATTTGTTTTTCACATAAATTGCTTAAAAGAGAGCTCACCTGTGACCATATTCCCACTGCTTTCGGGCAATCCCAAAATATGTGCAGTATCGAGCCGTCAGTTTGACATCCTCGGAAACATTGTGGAGATACCTGTGGAAACATCTTATGCAATCTGGTTGGAACCTGATACCAACGCGTAGCTACTTTCAGCACTGTATCTCTGATTGCTGCATATTTTGTAACAGTTTTTATGTTAGAGTATATTTTATTCCATTCTGTTATATCTAAATTCTGTGCTAAATCCGAATCCCAGGCCACCATGCTACTTGTTTTACATTTTTCTGCGTAGCTTCTCAAATGGTTATAAATAGAAGAGATCATTCCTTTTGGTGGTTGTTCTGAGAGATAAAGATTTTCAAAAAAGGTAGCATTTAGTCTGCCACCTGGAGTGGAGTTTCGCACAAAAAAATGTCTGAGCTGGTAGTATCTAAAATGCTCTGCATTAGGTATCTGTCTGTTGATTTGAAGTATTTCCAAGGGGAGAAATTTATCTCCTAACCAGAATTTATTAGCAGTGGTGTATCCATGAGAGATCCACCAATGGAAATTTCTATAATCCAAAAAGGCAGGAGGGAATTCTGGGTGGCCAGTAAAGGGTAATTTAGGGCCAAACTTTGAGCCTAGTTGAAATTTTTTATGATATCTAAACCAGATACGCAATGAATCTGCTACAACCAGATTGCATTTATAGATCTGTCGTTGGTAATGGTCTGGTAGGTATATCAGAGATTGAATATTGTATGGCTCCACCAATAATGTTTCGAATTGGATCCATGGGATATTCAGCTCTGGTTGGAACCAGCCAATAATTTGAGAAAATCTTGCTGCCAGTAAATATGACCACAGGTGAGGTACCCCCACTCCTCCTTGGGTTGTTGCTCTATACAGGGTTGAGGTTTTAAATCTGGCTCTCTTATTGTTCCAAACAAATTTATCTATCACCTTTTGCAGTTTTTCGATAAGTTTCCTGTTGGGGGTTAGGGGTATTGCTCTAAAAAAATATAGGATCCTGGGCAGTATAACCATTTTTACGGCTGTGATTTTCCCAAGCCAAGAGATTTTATATTTAGACCATTCATGCAGCGTTTGAGTGATTGAGAGCACTAAAGGGTCATAATTAGCTGATATTAATGAGGAAAATTTAGAAGTAATTTTAACTCCTAAGTAAGAGATCTCATGTTCCTTCCATTTAAAGTCAAAGTTGGCTTGATATAATTTTACCACAGTATGTGGGAGGTTTATTGGTAGTGCGTGGGATTTTTCTGTATTGACTCTTAATCCAGAAATTTTACCAAATGAGTCCAATAGGGGGAGAAGTGTGGGCAGGGAAGTCAAAGGTTGCGACAAGAACACCAAAGAATCGTCTGCATAAAAGCTTACTTTAAACTCAGTTCCATTGATCTCATATCCCTTGATGTCTTCACTAGATTGAATTGCCAGCGATAGTGGTTCCAAAGCAAGTGAAAACAGCAAGGGCGAAAGTGGGCACCCTTGTCTGGTGCCCCTTCTCAGCTGTATCTGGTCTGAGAAAATACCTGGTAGCTTGATCCTTGTTTTAGGATTGTGATATAATGCTTGGATTCCCCTTAAAAAGTTACCTGTAAGTCCCATTCTCTCCATTACTCGATACAGATATGGCCATAAAACCGAATCGAAAGCTTTATGTAAATCTAAGCTTAGCATAAGCAATCTGTTATCTTTAAGTTTCACATCCTGTAGGATATTACAAACTAATCGGACATTGTCTATAGTTTGTCTATTAGGCATAAAGCCAGCTTGTGGGTTAGAGATTAATTGGGGTATCACTCTAGAGAGTCGGGACGCCAAAATTTTTGCAAAAATTTTTGTGTCATTATTAATCAGTGAAATGGGTCTGAAATTTTGTGGTAATGAATGATCTTGATTGGGTTTCGGGATTAGGGTCATGTTGGCAAAGGTCATGTCATCAGGGAATTTATAACCATTGAGGATACTATTAAACATCTCAACCATATATGGAACAAGTGTCGGTGAGAATTTTTTATAATATATGCTTGAGAAGCCATCAGGGCCTGGTGATTTCGATAATTTTAGGGATTTTATTACTTCACTTATTTCTGATGGTTTAATTGGTTCATTCAGTATTTCCAATTGAGATGAGGTTAAGGAGGGAAGTTTAATTGAATTTAACCAATCCTGTATCTTTGATGGGTTTGTCTCTTCTGGTTCTGCAAAAAGTTTAGAATAATAATTTTTAAAAATTTCCATAACCTTCTCTGGTAGAGATTCAAGACAACCAGATCTTGATTGTAGTCTATACACATGTGGGGGTCTGTAGTAGTGGGACAACTTACGAGCAAACATAGTGCTTGCAGAGTTACCATATAAAAGAAATCTGGCTTTTGTGAATTTTAAAGTTTTTTCTACTTTTTCTGATAATAATTTATCTAACTCTATTCTTTTTTCCCTGATTTGTCCCACCACTACAGAGTCCACCGTAGAACTCTGTTTACGATATAAGCTATCCAATTCACGAGATAATTGTTGTATCTTAGCTAGTCGTTCCTTTTTGCGTCTAACAGCCATAGTGATCAGTTTGCCCCTAATTACTGTTTTATGTGCTGACCATAAGACCTCTGCTGAGACTGCTCCATTATTATTAAGTATGAAATATTCCTCTAAAGAATTTTGAATCTCGTCAACATTTGACTGATTTTGCAGTAATAAGTCATTTAAGCGCCATGATAGTGGAGAGAATGGGACCCCAAACCCCCCAAAGCTACCTGAGACCATGTGATGGTCTGACCAGACACATACATGGATGTCCGCATCGATAGCATTAGCTAGTAAAATTGGGGAGACCATCACATAGTCCAATCTAGCAAATGATTGTTGAGGATGAGAGAAATAGGTATAACTCCTATCTCCTGTGTGAAAGGCCCTCCAAAGATCAGTCAGTTGAAATGTCCTGTGTAGTCCCCTCAGTACTCTTGGAAAGGTTCTACTATGCATAGAGGATGAATTTCTGTCAATTGAGGTATTGCTAACGCAGTTAAAATCACTTGCAAGTAGCAGATGACCGGAAAAAAGGCTTTCCAACTTAGCAAACATATCCTTAAAGAATTGTGCCTGTGAAGATTGGGGGGCATACACATTACATAGGGTGACATCTTTCCCCCTTAGTGAGCCTTTCACTATAATATAGCGGCTGTCCGGGTCTTTATAGGTCTGAGTAAGTTCAAATGGAATTCTGTTGTGTATTAATATAGCGACCCCCCGTGCCTTTGAGGAGAAAGTAGTGGTATAACTTTTTTGATAAGATTTATCTAACAGCCTCAGAGGGTTCGCATGTGCAAAATGTGTTTCCTGAAGAAACAGTACGTCAGCCTGCAATGATTTATACTGTTGAAATGCTTTTCGCCTTTTCTGAGGGGAGTTAAATCCCTGTACATTGTGTGTAATAAATTTCAACGCCATTTCGTTATCATATGTGGGCTATTAATAACCTGGTCAAAAAAGAGATTCTCCAAGGCACGTGGGGTCCCTCTCCCAATCCATCTCCCCCCAATTATATTGGTTTCCTTCTCCAGATATGCATATAAATCTCCAGGTGGACAGCAGTATATCTCAGTAAGCAGCATAATAAAACATAACTGAAAATAAACTAAAACTAAACAAAAACATATTTGAAACCAACAGTACTGCATAACAGATATTGGTGGAATAAAGCCTATTTGGCTTAAATCAGAACAATAATCCTTCCCAGGTCCAGTCCAAAACAGGACTGGATGTACCTGGAATACTCCAGTTGCAGTAGAAACTGACAACTGAAGGGGGTAGACAAATAGCACGAGCGAGGTTGGAGAAACATACCGCTATTAATGCAATATAATTAACTAACTGTGCAAAGTGCTATACATTACGTCAGAGCTATACGTGTATCTTGTGTCCATTCCTATGTCTGAAGTCAGTCACCCGAAAATCGGCGATCTTTGTTCTTTTGAGATCGTCGTGGTGTCCATATTGGAGAGAGGGGTCGCCTATTACTTTTAGCTGGGGTAGGTGGTAATGTCGGCGCCTCCAGACCCAGTTTAGATAAGAGACGGTGACCTTCTTTAGATGTGATAGCAGAATAGATAACCCCATTTTGTTGTACTACCAAGCGAAATGGAAAGCCCCATCTGTATTTTATATTTGCTTTTTGCAGGACTGCTGTAATGTCCTTCATCTTTCTTCTTTTTTCCAGCGTCACTGGGGAAATATCTTGATATATGGAGATTCGGTGGCTTTCATATTCCAGTGAGGTTGCCTCTCTCGATTCTTTTAGGATCCTCTCTTTGATAAGAAAGTCCTTCAGACATAAAACTATGTCCCTTGGTGGTTGTTCCGGTCCTGGTTGCGTTCTTAGTGCTCTATGAATTCTATCACAGGTAAAAGCTCCATCTTGTGCGTCAGGCACCAGTGATAGGAATATAGCGGAAACATGCTTTTCTAGCTCTGTATATGTTTCAGGTAATCCCCTTACCCGTAAGTTGTTACGGCGGTTTCGGTTGTCTAGATCCTCCGCTTGAGATTGCAAGGCCGTGACCGTTTCTTTCGTAAGCTCATGTTCTTCTTGTAGCTCGTTGTGGGCTTTTAGAAGTGCGTCATGTTTTGATTCAAGCCGGTCCGTACGTTCCCCCAGCATAGTAATCTCATGTGTCAATGACGATTCAAGTTTATGCAGTTCTGACTGAAACTTACTGGCCAGTCTCGTGTACATGTTGTCCAGACTGTCTTCAAGGTCCTGTTTTGTGAGGCCTCGATGTCTCTCTGTCCTGGATGTTGTCCAGTCTGGGCCCGAGTCTGCTACGGATCCTTGTGAGCCAGTGGGGGAGCCGCGGCCATCTTGAGACTGCATGGTTGAGTCTCGTGTGCGGAGGAAATAGTCTCGTACCAGCTTCTGCTTCGGGATAACGGGTTGCCGGCGCTTCGGTGGCATGCACAGATAGTTTCTCTCGGGGATGCTATAGAAAATGTAGCAATATAGAGGCTTCTAATCCCCGGTAAGCGGCATTAATAACTCCGTTCGGCTGGAGCTACATCTAGGTGCGTCCTCCTCTCAGCGCGCCGCGCATGCGCCCCCAAGAGACGAATTTCATGTTACATACTTTTAATCAACAAAATTGTAATATGCAAATTAGAGGAGTCGGAGTCGGTGGAATACTAAACTGAGGAGTCGGAGTCGGTGGATTTTTGGACCGACTCCACAGCCCTGGTGGGATCGGTTGAAAAGGTCGCCCAAGCTGCCTGTATGAAAAGGGCGCCGCCATAGACATCAATGTTATTTCTGGAAATATGGGCTACAAGGTGTAGAAAAGGACGCCCGAGTTTTGATATAGGCTACAAGCGGGCTCCCCTTTGTAGCCCGTATTTTTTTCGGCTACAAGGTTTTCGGCTACAGTAAGGTGCCCCTTTGTAGCCCATATTATTGCCTTTTTTTCTAGCCGAAGTTTTTATATGGGCTACAAGTGCTGGAAGCCGAATTATTTCATTCCCCCACTATCCATGGCGGCCTGGAGGGGGGATAGTAATTAACACATCCCGGAGTATTTTTTGTAGCCGAAGTTATTATATGGGCTACAAGCACTGTAAGCCGAATTATTTCATTCCCCCACTATCCATGGCGGCATGGAGGGGGAATAGTAATTAACACATCCCGGAGTTTTTTTTCTAGCCGAAGTTTTGATATGGGCTACACCAAGCGCCTTTTTTGTAGCCGAAGTTGGTATATATGGGCTCCACCAGGCGCCCTTTTTTACCGGCGCCCTTTTCACGTAGACCCTCCACAGTGTATAGGAAGTGCGAAGTAATCGCCCAAATTTATGCAGCATCTCCCAGTCTAGATAGCCACAAGCAGCCCCCTCCTTAACAGTACAGGTAGCCAGAAGTAGCTCTCCTGTATAGGTAGCCCCCCGGTATAGATAGTCAGAAGGGACCCCAGTATTAGGAAGTATCCCTTATTGGTAGCCAGAGGTAGCCCCACAGTATAGGTAGCCCAGTGTTCTCCCCAGGCTCTTTTAGCCGGGTGCTCCACCCGGCTAGATTTGGTGACCACCCGGCTGTCATCGGCTCACCTTCTCACCTCCTCCTATGCTGTAAGCACAGTTGCCCTGCATTTTCAACTCGCCCCACCCGGCTACTTTTTCATGCCACCCGCTACTATTTCATGCCACCCGGCTGGAAAAAAATTCTGGGGAGAACACTGTAGCCCCCTCAGTATTGGTAGAGCGAAGGGCAACCCAGTATAGGTAGCCTCCCCCCATAAAGGTAGAAAGAAGAACTAGGTAGCCAGAAGTAGGTGCACTCAGTGTAGGTGGCCAAAGGCGCCATCCAGAATAAGTAGCCAGATGTGACCCCTCCCCCAAAGCAGAATAGTGATCTACCTTCTTCAGGTGTCCCTGTCTCTATTATTAGAGCACCCTCTCTCGTCATGTAACCAGACAGCGTGACAAGACAGGGCCCTTTAAGTTATGCTGAAGGTCTGCTTTAATGCGTATTTGCAGAATAGTCCTGTTTTTTTTTATTAATTACAGTTGGAGACAGTGATTTTATTTTTTTTTGCAGGTATGCTAGGGTGACCCAGAGATTTTTTCAGTTTGCTTATGATGTTAGCACTCTGAAATAGCAACCAGCCACAAGCTTTGTCTTATTACTTCTGTACAAATGAAACATCTCTGTGTCCTGCATGAATTTGATTAAAACAAAATATTCACATTTTATTGCTTTATGGCCTGAAATGCAGAAACACAAAGCCATTTTCAAGCTCCATTTACAAAATTCAACTAAAAACAGGCAAGTGAAATGTATACCGTAATTCAGAAAAAATAAAACCCTCATATCCCCACATCATGCGGACCCTCTGCCATCACCAGGCTAGTGCCTTTGTCGACTTGCCTTTAATCTTGCCCTCCCTAAAGATGCCCATACCAGGGCTGTGGAGTCGGTAAAAAAAATCATCCGACTACAACTCAGTTATGAAACCCTCCGACTCCAGGTACCAAAATAGCTCCAACTCCTCGACTCTGACTCCACAGCCCAGTCCGAAACATGGAGTGGGTAGAAAAATCATTTAACTCCAGCTCCTCAGTTCATGAAACAACCGACTGACTCCAGGTGCCCGAAAATTGCTCCGACTCCACAGCCCTGGCCCATACATCTAGCAATGTATGGGCAGATTCAACCAAGAGACAGATCTCAGATCAGAGAGATATCTGTTACCTGTCCATACACCACAGGCCGATTCCTGATCAATTTTAACATGAAATCTCTCAAGAATCGGCCTCGTGTTGCCGCCTCGCCACCCCTGGATGTTGATGTCCAACCGGTCAAATCCTTGATTAAGCAGGCTTATTATAATACTGATTTTCATACAATCAGATAATAAGAATGGTAGATCAAATTCAAAATTGACATATGTATGGCCACTCTTCACACACAGTCGCACCCACACCGAACTCCAGAAAATGAATCTCATTGCCCATATTTAGTGAATATACAGATACAGTACTCCATACACAAGCTCCACACACACATATTTCAATATATTAAAACACACAGCACATCAATATTCTGCTAAAAAGGAGTACCTAAGCTCAACTCCAATGGTCTGAAATAATTTGAAAGGAAAAAAGAAAAAAATCCCCAAAATTGCAATGGTTTACATGCACATGAACCACTGTAATGGTAGGGATTTTTCTCCTTTTTTATGTTTATCTATGCAGTAGCTGGATATTGGGCTGGAAAACCTGAGCTGAAGCTTGTGTTCAGAAACACAATCACCTAAGGAGAGGGAAGCCTCAGCATCCTACAGAGGCTTCCCTCTGTGTCCTCCGCTGCTTGCCGGGAACCTTGTGCTGCTTGGAGCCATCTCCCTCTGCAGCCATGCGAGCAGGGCCTCACCTGTGCAGTATCTGCTCCAGCCTACTGCACAAGCACGGCCGTACTTACACAGGCGCAGCACGGCCACACTTGTGCCAGAAGAGGAGTGCAGCCCTGATCAGATTACTGACATGCCCTTGTTGTTAAAGAGAGTCTGTAATTGAAAAAGTGCCCCTGGAGGTACTAACCTCAGGAGGGGGAAGCCTCTGGATCCTAATGAGGCTTTTCCTGTCCTTCACAGTAGCTCCTATCCAGCACTGGCTCTCCCTGAAAATCCACTGACGGCCGCCTGCAGGCTCAGTAGCACCTATGGCACGCGGCGATATTTACCTTTTGGATCCAGCACAGGCACAGTACCATCTTCCCCTTCTGGCTCTAGCGGAAATAGTCGAGCCCCATCGGGTCCACTCTACTGCGCAGGTGCAAACCGCATCGTAACACAAGGGCAATGCAAGGAAATGGCGCCTAGCACACTTACCATGTTGGCTTGCGAAGGAAGTGCCCGATCCACCGTCGAGCCACCGCAGGGTCAACAGCACATTACAGAGTTACGCAGCGGCAGTGGAAGCAATTAAGTCAATGGGCAATGTCGACGATGTGGATGCGCAGAATGACTGGAATACGACAGGGAAACAAGAGAATCCCAGTGACGTACTTCCTGTCCAGCAGAGTACGTCACAGGGCGACGGGCGTGCGAGGGGAAGGCACTATACATATGACCCTGTCGGAGCACTCTGCTGCAGGGTTACAGGTTAGAACCACAGTGTAAAGCAAGCACCAATGGGAGAGATATAGTTCAAACGTGCTATGACTCCTATGGTCTGTGCACATCAGACCAAATCAATAGTCAAGGTCCAAAACGAGTCAGCACCGTCTTCAGTAAGAAATAGCTCTTTTATTGGTTAAAAAGCATGATGTCAAGTATCTGTCAGCGACAGCTCCGCTGTTTCGGGCGTATAGCCCTTTTTCAAGCCAAGAAGCAAAGTCATCACACCAACATGTAATACATCACAGTTTAAATAGTATAACATTATCCAGCCCACCAATCAGCATTGCTCTATATCGGCCAATCAGAGAGAGGCAGGGACCGGCGGACCTGATGGGGAACTAATCCCTTCGCATGCAAAGAAGGAAGCCCAGCTCCTCCCCCAGGCATTACCAAATACTCACCGCCTAATCCACGGTGAAAACAGCAATCGTTACAGGTTAGGCATTTTGTGCGCATCACACCGCAAACACTTTTCTAGAGTAAAACCAGCCTAAAAGCAAACCTATAATGTTTGCTACAACCTATTTCGGATCTACGGGAGGGGGAAGCCTCTGGATCCTCTAGAAACATCCTCATCTTCATCAGCCAGGCCGGTCCAGTGATGAGACCTGAAGCGTGGCCACGCGTCACCTGCGCAGTAGCACAGAACCGACTGTGCTTAGCTTTTTTCCGCTGGAGCCTGGCTGGTGCTCCTGTGCAATGCGCAAACAGTCCACAAGTGGTTTTGCAGGGATCTCAGCGCTGGAACGGCTCAGTGGAGGACGGAGAATCCAGAGGCTTACCCTTACCAAGGTAAGTATCTGGTAGGGGCACTTCTTATTCCCTACAAGTACACGTTAACCAGTTCGGCCTTTCTGGACGAGCTTTCTCGTCCAGAAAGGCACTGCTGCTTTCAATGCGTGGTGCGCGCGATCGGGCGCGCGCCCGCGCGCGCACCCGCCGCTAGCCCCCCGATCAGTGAATGGGAATATAATTCCCATTCACCGATCTAACTTCCCCGCAGAAATACTGACGCTTTCTCTCCAGAGAGCGTGGTATTTCTGCCCCCAGGAAACAACTCCTCTGAATTTTGGTTCCTGGATGCGAAATCGTTCGCATCCAGGACTTTTCTCACTGTGGCCATCTTGTGGCCAAATAGTAAACTGCACCCACATACATTTTTAATTAAAGAATTTGCTTATTTTACATGTAAAATAAGCAGTTTCCCTCCCACACCAAACATTTTTTTTTTTCAATTAAGATTTTATTGAGCAAGAAAATAAATTTGAACAATATCAAACATTTTGATTAAAGCTATAGTGGTACATGCTCAGTACAGAAAAATACACGCTTGTTTCAATGATAGGTGAAAACTATGTACTCTAAGCAGAGGATAGCAGAAAAATACTTCGTATTAACTTCCTAGATACATCCTTGTTGTAGAGTACTGTAATGCAGACTATCTAGCACTCTTGAAGTAGGCAGTAATGCTTTCACTATGTCGGAAAAAGAGGGAGAGAAAATCCAACGCTTATCCCCCGGTGGCATCCAGGGTAGTAAGTAGGAGAAGGTGGGAAAGAGCAAGGTAGAGTAAAGGATAAGAAAGGGGAGGAATAAGAGTTCAAGGTATGCATAAGTTGCGACTTTTATGATTGTATAATATCCTTATATTCCTGGGATTGCTGAAAGTCCCCCCAGGTTGACCAGGTAAGAGTACATTGCTCAGATCTGTCTTGGGAAAGTAGTATATTACGTTCCATGACCTCAATTGCCTCCACTCGTCTCACCCAGGCTTTGGGAGAGGGTGGTGTTGTGGATTTCCAGTTGAGTGGGATTAAGGCTCTTGCCGCGTTTATTAAATGTACTGTAAGAGATTTTTTGTATGACTTTGCCAAGTCCTGGGTGTCATGGAGTAAAAAGACACTGGGTGTAAAGTCAATCTTTTCACAGAGAATTTGTTCCATTAAGCTATGAATTTTTCCCCAAAAGGGTATAATCATTGGACATGACCAAAAGATATGAAGGATGGTGCCGGTATCTGAGCCACACCGCCAACAGCTATCTGGGACTGAGGGGAATATTTTATGCAGATTTAGGGGTGTTCTGTACCACCGAGTGAGGATCTTGTATCCCAGTTCTTGGGTGTTTACGTTAAGGGATCCCTTGTGGTTTAGTAGAAAGATTTTTTCCCATTGTCTGTCTTCAATGGTTATCCCAAGATCTGATTCCCATTGGACCTGAAATCTTAATTTGGGCGCCCCTGGCTTCGACAGTAGGATTTTGTAGAGATATCAGATGTCTGGGGGTAGATGCATTGATGATAAGGTTTTCAAAATCTGTGAGAGGTTTATTCCAGGTTGAAATGTCCCACACCAAAAATTACCCACATACATTTTTTATTAAAAAAAAAAAAATACAAGCAAAAAAAAACAACAACATAAATAGTTACCCAAGGGTCTAAACTTTTTAAATATACATGTCAAGAGAGTATGCTATTATATTATTTAAAATTATAAGCTTATAAATAGTGATGGACACAAATTGAAAAAATGCACCTTTATTTCTAAATGAAATATCGGCACCATAAATTGTGATAGGGACATCGTTTAAATGGTGTCATTAACGGGACAGATGGGCAAATAAAATACATGGGTTTTAATTACGGTAGCGTATATTAATTTCAAACTATAATGGCCAAAAACTGAGAAATAATGAATTTTTTTCATTTCTTTCTTAAAGGGACTCCGAGCAGTGCAGAAACTATGGAAAGATGCACATCATTTTAAAGCTCTCTTTCTCCTCTTTCCAATGATATATAAACCGCCACCCTACGCCTTTTAGTTTTCGCTATTTTCGCGATTGAAATTGCCGCGGCCGTGATTTCGATCGCGAAAATAGAGAAAACTAAAAGGTGTAGGGCAACGATTTAGGTGTCGTCAGAAAGAGGAGAAAGAGAGCTTTAAAATGATATCCATCAAGCCATAGTTATATTGTATTACACAGGGCGACTTTTTGTCAAAGTCAGCAGCTGCATTCAGCAGAATGGAGCTGCTGACACTGGGGAAAGTGTCGTCCTGTGTAATACAATATAACTATGGCTTGATGGATATCATTTTAAAGCTCTCTTTCTCCTCTTTCTGATGACACCTAAATCGTTGCCCTACACCTTTTAGTTTTCTCTATTTTCGCGATCGAAATCACGGTCGCGGCAATTTCAGGGTGGTGGTTTATATATCATTGGAAAGAGGAGAAAGAGAGCTTTAAAATGATATGCATCTTTCCATAGTTTCTGCACTGCTCGGAGTCCCTTTAATCTTCCTGTTAAAATGGATTTAAAAAAAAAATAATTCTTAGCAAAATGTAGTACCCAAAGAAAGCCTAATTAGTGGCGGAAAAAACAAGATATAGATCAATTCATTGTGATAAGTAGCAATAAAGTTATAGGCGAATGAATGGGAGGTGAACGTTGCTCGGATGCATGAGATTTTCGGCACTGCGGCGCTGAACCGGTTAAATTACACCCTTGTGGCTGGTAATGGAAATTACAATATTTTATGCTTGATACACACCATTTCCCGTCACACAGACCGGTCAAATCGATTGTTTCTGACAGGTCCGATCGTTCTTTTTTGTAATCAATTTTGTAGAGACATGATCGAAAAATCGATTGTACCTGTCAGAAATAGTTGATTTGACCCATCTATCTGAAAGGAAATTATGATGTGTACCAAGCATTATATGCAGTGCACATTGGATTCTTGAGTGTGAAATATTTAGTGTGGTTCTGACTCCAATAATAATATAGCATCAAAGTGGAAACGGTTTATTTACTTGACCAATGCAGGGCCGTTTCTGAAAAATGTTAAAATCTGCAGCAAAACAATCCTTCCTCCACCGCTTAAACTAGTCATCAGGGGAAAAATAGTAAAAGAAGTGGTACTTACCGCCGGGGGCTTCCTCCAGCTCCAAGCTCCCAGGACGTCCCTCGCCGCAGCTCTGCCCGCAGCCATTCGCCGCAGGTCCGTCCCGGTCCCCGGCGATGACGTCAGAGCGACCTCCAGGTCGCTCTGTACTGCGCCTGTGCGAGCGGCGCTGTTGATCACCGCCACGTGGGCGGGAGCGGACTGCG
Source organism: Hyperolius riggenbachi (assembly GCF_040937935.1). Lineage (NCBI taxonomy): Eukaryota > Metazoa > Chordata > Amphibia > Anura > Hyperoliidae > Hyperolius > Hyperolius riggenbachi. The sequence continues at coordinate 452,652,069 of NC_090647.1, read as the reverse complement.
CAGGCGTAGTAGTACTGCGCGTTCGCAGTCCGCTTCGGCCCACGTGGTGGTGATCGACAGCATCGCTCAAGCAGGCGCAGTACAGAGCGACCTGGAGTTCGCTCTGACGTCATAGCCGGGGACCGGGACGGACCTGCGGCGAACGGCTGCGGGCAGAGCTGCGGCGAGGGACGTCCTGGGAGCTTGGAGCTGGAGGAAGCCCCCGGTAAGTACCACTTCTTTTACTATTTTTCCCCTGATGACTCCTTTAAAGAGAACCAGAGACGTTGCAAAAAAGCTTTTATACATACCTGGGGCTTCCTCCAGCCCCATAAGCCTGGATCGCTCCCATGCCGCCGTCCTCCGCTGCCCCTATCCGCCGGTACCAGGTCCCGTACTTTCGGCCAGTCAACGCAAGCGCAGTGCGTCACTACCGGCGGACGCGGCCAATTGTACGCAAGAGCAGGGACTCTCTCCATATCCTTATGCATGCGCCTCCATACTACGCAGGCACATGCGTAAGGATATGGAGGGAGTCCCTGCTCTTGCGTACAATTGGCCGCGTCCCGGTAGCGGCGATAGAGGCAGCATAGGACGGCGGCGTTGGAGCGATCCAGGCTTATGGGGCTGGAGGAAGCCCCAGGTACGTATAAAAGCTTTTTCATTTTTTCAATGCTGTTCGTCTCTGGTTCCCTTTAAGTCCCTGCCTTCACTCCAGCACTCACAAAACATCTAGGAATGATGGGCAAATTCCACCAAGAGACAGATCTCTATCTGATCCAATATAATCAGATAGAGATCTGTTGGCTTCCCATACACCAAAGGCCAATTCTTGATCGATTTCAGCATGAAATCTTTTAGAAAATGGCCTTGTGACATTGCCTCGCCACCCCACCAAATGTTTTATGTGACCCCCCCCTACCCCGTGCATTTATACTTCCGAGTGTCAGCACTGAATTCCTGCATTGGCGCGCCATATGACTACCCGGCGTCTAGCACATGTGTGACACACACCCCATGTCTATATGCCGGTAATCATGTGGGGCACATCTGTGGAAGTACAGTGCAGACACTGAGGGGACAGGTAAAGTATGAGCACCAGGGGGTACATAAAACATTTGGAGGGACAGCAGCCAGGGGGTCTCTGTCACATTTGTCATTCATGTTTATCGCATTCTGTTACCGCCACACACTGAACAGTGTTCTCCCTAGAATGTTTTTCCATCCGGGTGGCATGAAATAGTAGCTGGGTGGCATGAAAAAGTAGCCGGGTGGGGCAATATGAGAGAATGCTGGGCTGGTGCTTCTTTGCACAACTCTGCTTATAGCATAGGAAGAGGTGAGCCGATGATAGCTGGGTGCTCACCAAAACTAGCCGGGTGGAGCACCCGGCTAAAAGAGCCTGGGGAGAACACTGCTGAATCAACCACGTTGACCCGAGATTTCCCTGCATGCCTAATCAATACATTCAACCAATTTCAGCCTCAATTTGGTCGTACTGTTGATTGGTCATGCACTTGGCGGCACCGATTTTATCCAATTCAAACATAATTAACAAAATTGGATGGTCGATTGTCCGCCAAGTTGACAGATGTATGGCCACCTGCAGTCAGCTCCACCTCCACACACACCAAACCCCAAGAACAGTGGCGTAGCTAAGGAGCAGTGGGCCCCAATGCAAGTTTTACAATGCCCCCCCCCCAAGCACTCTATACATACCAATTGATACGATGCACCAAAACCTGCCAATGGCAACTACAGTGTCAGAGGTGCAAGAAAAGGATGGGAAACAGTTTGTTAAGGATTACCACTATTCAAAGTATCTATAGAAGTGATTATTATGAGCACAGGACCAATAGAGAGCTAATACTGTAGTTGAGGGAGGGCCCTTCGGGGCCCCTCTGGCCCAAGGGCCCCGATGCGGTCGCTACCTCTGCAACCCCTATTGCTACGCCCCTGCCCAAGAAATATTAATACATCACTAATCATATTATGCATATACAGTACACAATTCCAGGGCTCTGCCTCCTTGCATGTGAACAGTCAATAGGCAGACATTACTACATACTCTACACGTACAGCAGCACACAGACTGCTTCTTCCTTCCTTATCTATAAATGTTTCACATCCATCCTCCACCATGCTCTGTGTTCCCCAAGAATAACGATAGTGCACAGCAGCTACTGGGGCACTAATGATAGGCCAAAGCTATATACCTGCATGGTAAGGTAAATGGGCTCTGGTCACGTGTGCCTGCATGCACCGCCCTCAGCGGTGACATGCCCAGTATGACGTCAGACATCATACCTTCCCCGAGGATCCGCTCCTCGCAGACTCGGCGCCGGTTGCAGAGAGCTCGAGCTCGCACACTCGGCCGGCGGCGGTAGCAGAGAGGACTGACGTGTTGCTAAGACGGCAGCTACCTCAGCCCTATACGTCGATTCCACTAACTAGAAGGAGAGAGCGGCTGTCTGATCACACCCGGAGCTCCCCCTTGTGGCTGGCAGCTAGAAGGAGAGAGCGGGTCTAAACACTGATCACACCCGGAGCTCCCCCTTGTGGCTGGCAGCTAGAAGGAGAGAGCGGCTGTCTGAACACTGATCACACCCGGAGCTCCCCCTTGTGGCTGTAGCGGCAATAGCAGGATGGAGACAAAACATTGAAGGAGATTTCTGTGAGTAAAAATGAACCTAGTTCTGACCGGGGCAGGTTTTGGGTTACATTTATCCCAGGTCCCTAATCTCGCCCTCCCAGTATAGGCAGCGGGATGTATTCACTCCCTCCCCAGTATAGGCCACCATATGACCCCTGCACAGACAGCCAGAGCTCAGTCCCACACCCATCTTGTAAATGCAGCAACGCAAAAGTGTCCTGAATATCCTTTACCCTCTGGCCTATACATTGTATATATATATATATTTAATAGTGTTTGCAGTTAATGTGCTGATGTTGCTCACGTGCTGCTGCTTTGTGCTGCAGCTGCATTTTACAATTAAATTATAAGCTGCCATTTTTTGGTGCATTTGGAAGTAGCGGAGTTCATTTGCAGCGCGCAGTTTCTGCACATACTGGGGTACTAATCAGGGCTGTGGAGTCGGAGTCGTGGAGTCGGGCAATTTCGGGTGCCTGGAGTCGGAGTCGGGAAAAAATGCACCGACTCCGACTCCTAATGAATTTGTAACTGTAATTAAAATAGAAAATATGATAAAATGTTCTATTTCTCAGATAATAGTCATTAAAAATAATGTATATATACAGTATATATACAGTATATATACAGTAATAGCTGTGCTTAGTCCACAAAAATGAAATAAACCAATCAAAATTAGTTACTTGTGCTGCTTCAATAAAGCAGTCCCTGTATCTTTAAGGTCAGATATACATATCTGATTGTGACTGTATATATGATGTGTACACAGGAATCTCTTATATATACTAAATAACATCTATGCTGTAAGAATAAAGCCTGATGTGTAGCCGTGTCACAAATAGAGATGGTCAACGAGATGGAAATAATTCTGCGTCGATTCTGATTTATGCAAATGTATGCACTCCCTTTGCTGATGAAATCAAATAATGTGATATGTTATTAAAATTTGGTTTGGTGACTACAAATTAAAGGGTAACTGAGACGGATGAAAAGTAAAGTTTTATACATACCTGGGGCTTCCTCCAGCCCCCTTCAGGCTAATCAGTCCCTCGCTGTCCTCCACCACCCGGATCTTCTGCTATGAGTCCTGGTAATTCAGCCAGTCAGCGCTGTCCGGCGCATGCCGCTCCCACAGCCAGGAACATTCTGCACCTGCGCAATAGTGCTGCACAGGTGTATTATGCTCCTGGCGGCGGAGTGTGTGCATGCGCACTACGCCTGACTGGCTCAAGTACCTGGACTCATAGCAGAAGATCCAGGTGGTGGAGGAGGACAACGAGGGACTGATTATCCTGAAGGCGGCTGGAGGAAGCCCCAGGTATGTATAAAACTTTAATTTCATCTGTCTCAGGTTTACTTTGTTACACAGTAGTACTATACTCTACATATGCACTCCCCACAGAGCTGCAGGGAATCCACTGAGAATGCTGTGCACATTGAACACAGAGGTGTTGTCTGTTTACAATCTCCTCATTCCCCTGCAGAGTACCTGCACATCATTCTTACATGTACCCACACTTACATTGCCTAGGGCCTGATAGATGTTCTTTGTTCCGGTTTGTACCTTTTACAAGCACTCTTACCAAGGACTAGTTTTAGTCTAAAGGGAATAAATATATTAGTCTACATATCCTTCTCACTTCAGTTGTCTTGTAAAATTCCTAAGCGTTGGCAGTTAAGAGACGAATTTCATGTTACATACTTTTAATCAACAAAATTGTAATATGCAAATTAGAGGAGTCGTGGAGTCGGAGTCGGAGTCGGTGGAATCCTAAACTGAGGAGTCGGAGTCGGTGGATTTTTGGACCGACTCCACAGCCCTGGTACTAATGATAGGCCAAAGCTATACACTTCCATGGTAAGGTATTGGTAAGGTATTTGTGTTGTGGTCACGTGTGGTTGCATGCGGTCAGGGCAGCCATCAGGGGGGAACAACTGACACTGCAGTGAGGGGCCCAGGGCTTCTGGGGGCCCTGGGCCCCCCCAAGCGCTGGAAGGGCCGCATATGCTGGCTGCGGGCCTGTGGCTCACTAACCAGCACACTGCATTCCAGCACTGACAAAAGAGGCACAGGAAGAAAAGAGGGGAACAAAAGAGAATGGATAAAGTATAATAACGGTCCTACAAGTCCCTGTCTCATTTGTTAACTGGGGACTACCTGTATTTTGCTAGTATTTGACTCCACCCTCAACATGCCATGGCCACGCCCACTGTCCCCCCGCATCTTGCTGTGCATGCCGCTTTCTTTAGTGTCTGAGCCATGAACATTTTTTCGCGCAGCGCACTTCATGCACGGGGGTGGGGTGGCTAGTGGGTGGGCACAGCAACCAGTGGGTGGGCCCAGGGAAGGGGGCCCCAGGCCTGATGATGTGTGAGGGGCCCCAAAATTTCTAATAGCGGCCCTGCATGCGGTCACCTGTCACTGCTTGCGCTGTACCCAGCGGTGACACGCCCATGACATGACGTCATAGTCAGACATCATAGTCACCTCAAGGATCTACTTCTCGCAGATTCGGCAGTAGACTGGATAGAAGCTACTCCAGCCCCGTACCTCCACTAACCAGAAGTGAAAGAGATCGGCTTTCCGAGCAGTAATCATACCCGGAGCACCCCCTTGTGGCTGGTAGCGGGAATGGCAGGATGGAGGCACAGAATGGAAGTCATTACTGTGAGTAAAAGTACGTTCATTAGTACGCATGCCCTGGCCTTGATTGTGCACCTGTTGCCAGGTACGCTTCGTGATGCTACGCTCATGCGCAGAGCATGCCCAGCCACAGGCGCACAATCTAGGACGCTCACCAAGCATGCGTACTAATGAACGAATCCCCGGCCCAGGGCATACGTACTACTGCAGGTCATTGTGACCTGGAAGTAGTACAGGGGCCAGGCTGCCCATAGCTTTGCAGCGAGCAGTTTGCAGAACTGCTCGCAACATCACTACTTGTAAATGCAGTAGCGCAAAGGTGCCATAATTATTATCCTTTCCCCTCGGTCCTTGTAATTGTGTATATTTTTATAGTATGTACACTTAATGTGTTGATGTCTGCTCATGTGTTACTGCTTTGTGCTGCAGCAGCATTTTACAATTAAATGATAAACCTCCATTTTTTGGGTGGGTGCATTTGGAAGTAGCTTATTTTATTTGCAGCACGCAGTTTTAAAGTTAAGAATTTCTAGTTTCTACAGCCCCCCAAAAATGTCACAAGGTGGTGGCTGCAGGACATGTGACAGTGGTACCCTGGAGAGCACAGTGTTATGTCCAGTCTGTGGACAGGAAATACCATCTGCTGACATTAAAGCCCATCTTGATGAATGCTAGAATGAAAAGCATAGTGGGGTGTTGCCTAAGAAGAGGCGCCTTTTCTCCCATGATGCTGAAGGGTAGATGGGTCTGCCTCTCAAAAAAGGCCCTGGGCTTAAAGGAGTATTGCAAGGGTAAAAATAAAAAATAAAAAGTATTTAACTTACCTGGGGCTTCTACTGCCCCCCCCCCCCGCAGATGTCCTGTGCCTGCGTCGGGATAAAGCGATCCTCTGGTCTCCTGCCATGGCTCACTTTCGAATTTTGTGACTTCAGTGTCGCAAACTACTGCATACTCGCGCCCGCTGTCTTCATCAGGAGCTTCCGGCGCAGTACTGTACTGCGCAGGAAGCTCCCGGTGACATCTGCGGGAGTGAGGACGCGCACGACCAGGGCCATGCAGGCACAGTAGTTTGCGACATTAAAATTGCAAAATCTGGAAGTGAGCCGCAGCAGAAGACTAGAGTATCTTTTTGTCCTGGCGTGGGAACAGGACGGCTGTGGAGGGCCAACAGAAGCCCCAAGTAACACTTCCGCTTGTGATCACGGTCCTGTCACCATGCAGGTGCCCAAAGTGCCTGCTTTTGTGACTTGCTGCCAGTACAGGGCTCTTTTCCACAGATGGCTGAACTGCTCATTTGTCTGGTACTTAAGCATCCTGTCTACCACCCACGATTGCTATTCAGGGCTGTCTGCTGCATATGCCATGCTTTAGCTTGCACCCGGCTGATGGACAGTAGCAGCTGACAGGAGGGGAATTCACCACCTGGCTGAAGTTCTGGAGAAGAGGCCTTAAAGGAGTTGTCCGGCAAAAATAAATAAAATCAGCGCTACTTACCGGGGGCTTCCTCCAGCCCCTGCGCAGTCCGCTCCAGCCCACGTGACGGTGATTGACAGTGCCGATCGCGCAGGTGCAGTACAGAGCGACCTCTAGGTCGCTCTGACATCATCGCCGGGGACCGGGTCGAAGCTCCGGCAAATGGCTGAAGGGAGAGCTGCGGCGAGGGACGTGCTGGGAGGTTGGGGCTGGAGGAAGCCCCCGGTAAGTAGCGCTTATTTTATTTATTTTTGCCGGACAACTCCTTTAGGCTGCTTACACAGTAAGACGTTACAGGCGCACGTTAGTGCACCTGTAACGCTCCCCCAACGCACAGCAATGTAACACAAGTGGACTGTTCACACAGCCCACGTTGCGTTACATGTAAAGCTGCACGTTCTCCCGAAAGTGCAGCATGCTACGGCGTTAGAGCGGCTTAAGCCGCATTAGACTGTCTGCACATGCGCAGTCACGTTGGGGAGGAGCGGAGAGCGGCCAGGCACATGGCTAATTAATATTCACTGCACGTTGTGACGTGCAGTGTTTACTTCCTGGAGCGGCCGCTCTGTGAGGTGATTGGCCGGCGGGACCACATGATGCCGCATGCGCACAAGAGTACGCATCACGGCATCACGGACGCCAGAGTGAGCTGCACAACGCGGCTCACTCTGACGTTCACATAGAAGAGCACCAGGCGTTGCGTTAGGTGCACAATATGCGACCTTAACGTGGCACCTAACGCAACGTCTTAGTGTGCAAGTAGCCTTAAAGTAAACCCGAGGTGAGAGTGATATGGAGGCTGACATATTTATTTCCCTGATACTCTGCCTCTATAACATTTAGCCATTGACCTTGAACAAGCATGCAGCAGATCAGGTGTTACTGACATTGTCAGATCTGACAAGATTAGCTGCATGCTTGTTTCAGGTGATATTCAGATACTACTACAGCCAAATAGATGAGTAAGGCTGCATGATGACAAATATAAAATATTTTACATTTATTGGAAGGATCCCTCCCTTCGTTTCATATTGCCAGGACAGAATCCGGCAAACTGGTGGAGTAGGTGGTGTCCGGCAAAGGAGGAATTGCTAATGGCTGCCACCTGTATAACCCTAGTTATGAAAAGAGAAGGGTGAAAAGCATGCACTGAAATGCTCATAGGCTTGAAGGAGTGTTTATTTATCTTTGTATGTGTTAGAGTGGTGCAACTAAATATTTTAAATTGAAAATTGTTTGGTTTGGGTTCGTTTAAGCAGAATTTCATACCTAAGGTTTTTGCATGATTAGTAGTGACTAATGCATTGCGTGTAATGTATTGCATTCTGCTCTACTAATCCTGCGGCAAAACTTTATGCACATCATCTTGCTTAATGCAATTAATTGCGCACGCCCTGTTGAGTTTAGTTTTAGGCTGCAGGGTACCAGAGGATTGGTGTGTCCCGACATGGGCACAGGACTTCTGCAGGGGGCTGGTGGAAGCCCCAGGTAAGTTAAACTTTTTTTCTTCTACTCGGTTAAGGTTCACTTTAATGTGCCCATACACATGTCAATCTGCCACCAAATCGACCATCAGCCTGATTTCTCTTCTGCTTGATTTCAGATTGAATATGTTCTGAAAGGATTCTATTGCCTGCCCACTCACTGCAGACAGATATCAAAAAGAAACACCAGTGTGGCGAGGAACAGGAGCTCGCAGTGAGGTCACTGGAGGAGGCCAGGAGTCGTGCCGGCGGACAGGTGGGACTTTAACACTTTGTTTCTTAAAAAGTAGAAAACACTGCTTAGGTTCCATCAATGCATATTTGTTTTATACACTTTAATGCAAAACAACTAGAGAAATAGGTGTTGCTGAATGTTTAATACGGACGTGGGGACTGCGTGTGGAGTGGGAGGTGATTTGATGTACATGTAATGAGTGGTTATACACAGAAGTGGGGCTTCACATGGAAGGTTAGTCAAAAGAAACACACCCTGGCCATCACTAAGAGCCACTGTACACTGCATGGATGAAAAACTGATCCATCAAACAGATCATTTTTATTGGGCATCAGTTTTTCATCCATGATTTCCATTCCATTACCGATCGGTCGATGCATATCTCAATCTGGAATTAATAGTTGACTCCCTATATTTGCAATCCAATCAGCAGAACGGACTGAACACATCCTTTTCAAACAGACTGAGGATCCATTCGCATCCGTTGGGATACCTTCCTAAAACAGACTATTTTTGTGTACAGTGTGAACCGGCCTATAGGATTTAGTCCTGATGGTGCCTTCATTTTTCTACCTCTTAGCAGACTCTAAAGGTGGCCATACATCTAGTGATTCGGCTTTCATTCTGTCATTTCATCAAATCAAATGTGCTTCAGTATATCTAACCAATGAAAAGTTGCTGATATCATGTTGACCACCTTAGTCAATTGAGCAGGATTCAAGATTTCGGTCATTCACACAGGAATTGGCTACTTTTCACATACCGTTTGATTGACGCTGTATCGATTTTTGCATTCAGAGCATGGAGGTACAATATCGGTCAGATTGATTTGTGAAAGTGAATCACATAGGCTATCCCTTGTACTGTGTGGGCTACTAGCCGATCGACTTTCGATCAACCACACTGAAGTTGATCTCCAGTAAAGGCGATTGCTTTGTCGACTGAATCAGAATCGCTAGATATATGGATACCTTAAGGCTTCTTTTACACAAGCAGCTGAAGGCAGTGAATTCACTGCCTGTCAGCTGCTCCCATCCACTGGCTGGGTGCTTGCTAGCGCTCGGCACAGGCAGTCCCCCCATGTAGTTTCATCTGAGCATGACACTTTCCGCGCTCAGATGCAGCATGAAACTGTTTAACACAACCGGGTGTAAAACATGTGTTTACCGATCGCTTCCACTCAGCTGCATGTAATTACAGCTGAATGGTGCTTGTTGCCAGCATCCCTGGATAAGAGGCCATTAGGCTGGGAGTACACCTGTTGTCTGTCATTTTCTACGCATGATTATTAGGATGCATTTTCTGCACTCCATGTGTGTCTGTAGGTGGGTAAACGTGTGTGCTTTTTCACAGATGCTAATGTAATTGCTGGAGAAAATGCACACAGTGCTGTACTGCTCTCATTATTATTATTTTTGTCTGCATGCGAAAACGCATTCAAGGATAAACTAGCCCATTGATTAACATTGGTTCTTAGTAGGGGCGCAGTGCGGAGTATGGCGGATGCAAGCTCCGTGAGCTCCGATCATAGCGGGGACAGACAGTGGCATAACTTCTGAACCGCGGACTTAAAACGGACGACATAGGCAAAGAAGAGGGTCGGAAGACTACCCCCGCACCTCATATGCCTTCAACCCGGGGTAAAGATAATGAATTAGTGCTCAGATCCCTGGACTTCTTCAGGCCGCGTGGTGCGACAGCAGCTAAGATGGCCGCCGAGAAGCTGCAGGCAACTAATACACTTACTGAGAAAGAAGGAGAATCTCTGCATCGTACTGACTTCTCTCTGAAGGATATCACAGACCTTCTCACGGATCTAAAGGTCTCCTTCACGAATGAGATCAGAGCCACTCTCTGCCCAGATGGAAGAACTGGGAGACAGGACGAGCAAACTAGAATACAGAATGGATGACGCAGTGGACATTATTACAGAATTACAGAACCAAAATGCAGCCCAGGAGGAAAAACTGGTAAACCAGGAGAATAAATTGGAAGATCTGGATAATAGTGGTAGGAGGGAAAATATTAGGATCAGATCTGTACCAGACTCTGTGACGGACATTAAGGCTTATGTGACAGCGTTATTTAAGCACTTCTCCCTAACCTCCCTGATGAGATGTTCAGATTTGATAGGATTCATAGGGCTTTAAAAGCACTCAAAAACCCGGAGTGATCAAGAGACATTATACTAAAAATGCACTACTCGGAAACGAAAGAAGAGGTGATGAGAGCTGCATGGGAAATGGGTCCTAATGGAATAGGAGACCATAAGGTACACATATTTCCAGATCTGTCACCAATTACACTTGCAAAACGTAGATCTTTAAGACCAGTCACTACAGCCCTGCAAAAAAGAGCGATACCATATCGGTGGGATTTCCTTTTGTACTCGCATTCAACTTTGGCCCCAAAAGATATCAAGTCCATTATGCAGGAAGGATTAAAAGCCCTCAGAGAAAATGGAGTACAGGAAATCACAGAGGAATCGCCTATGGACTCTTCTAACAAGCATAAAAGGCTGGCAGGAAACGCACCACTCTACCTATAAACGAAGCAAAGAAAAACACCTGACTCCTTCTAAAATCCCAAGAGCTTTAAGGTCGGGCAACGATAAAGACTGATGGCTTCCTTTACTCCTGTAAGTGACCCACAGGTTAATCATCCATAAGGGGACAAAGAGAGCTTTACTTGCTCACATAATACAGACTCAGCCAATCTTGGCACTCTCTTTGCCTTTAACTTGCTTACTGGCTAGGATTTACATTAATAAGCTATACCTCCTGGTAGCTTCTGCGGTTCAGGCAGTATTACTTAAGTATCTCTCAGCAGTTTCGGTCCAGCTGTGTGATTTGCAGCTCCAACATTTCCCTGGTTATTTGAAATGTGCTTTCTCATAGCTTGTGTGTTCATGTTTCAATATATATATTTATTTGAATGTACGGTAATCTTAAATATTTTTTGTATTAGTTTTAGTTATAGAAGTGTGACCCATAAGACCGGATCTGCAATACGGGTGTTCGTGTTTTTGAGAGAGATCAAGTCCTCACTACTAATATTTTTACTATGTAAAAGGGATGTTGAGATCTATAGGATTATTTTGGTAAACAAATTGCTTGTTGGGGCTCGTTTCCACTATTGCGGTGCAGAATCGCTTGGATTCCACCGCTGATGAAATTGCATGCGGATGCGATTCCCATGCGTTTTTCGCCGCGAATTCGCATGCGATTTCGCATAGGTGAGGGTATATGCGATTTTAACCATGTCACTGCCTGTGTGAATTTACATTGGTACCTATGCGAATTCGCGGCAAAAAACGCATGTTGAAAACGCATGCGACTTCCCTATTAAATACATTGCATGCGATTCGCATGCATTCCACTCGCAGGCGAATACTGCGGCTCTTTTGTGCGTTTTTTCACAGCTTAAAAAAAACGCACCCTAAAAACGCTACAGTGGAAACAGGCCCATCCACTTGCATTACATGTGCGAATCCGCATGCGTTGGACGCATGCGGATTCACGATAGTGGAAACGAGCCCTTAGATACAGCATAAGGAGAGTGACAGCAACTTCAGTTCTCTGGCTTCCGGATTCATGAAAGTACTCTCACATAATACTCAAGGTCTTAACAGCCCTACAAAAAGAGCTAAATGCATGCGCTATTATAATGCGAGAAACCCTGCAATCGTTATGCTACAAGAGACCCATTTTATTAGGATGTCATTTCCAAGATTTTTCCATAAAAATTTCCCTGAATTTCATTTATCTAGTCACCCAACAGCCAAGAGAAATGGAGTTGCTATCCTTCTCCACAAAAATACTTCATTTATCTTAAGAAACAAAGTGACTGATAAGGAGGGCCGCTACATTTCATTAGCAGGCGTACCAACATTGTTAGTCAATATTTACGCACCCTCAACCAAAAATGGAGCATTCTACAATTATATAATCGACACCCTCCATCAATTTCAAAATGAGAATATAATCATAGGAGGGAATATGAAGTTAGCACTAAACCCAAAGCTGGATTACCAATCCTCTTCGACCCTTTCTGATAGACCCCCGCCCCCATATCATTTATTAGGCAGATACAGATACATGGAGAGAGACCCATCCAAAAGAAAAAAAAAAAAGATTTTACCTTCTTTTCCCCATCTCAGCTCTTCAAGGCTTGATTATATATTTACTACAAAAATTCTTACTACTAGGATTAAGAGTTCGACATTCATCCATTCATATTTATCGGATCATTCAATCATCTGTACCACTTTCACACCACAACATAACTCTAATAGGACCCCAAGATGGAGAGTTCCACCCTTCATGTTAACCAATCCTGAACAAATAAGGAAATTATCAGAATCACTAAATAATGAGCCGGGAAGATGAATTCACAAAATCGATTTCAATAATATACAAGCTTCTCAATACATTAACTCCCACATCGAAGAGGCCTTATCAAATTAACTGGGAGAAAGATCTAGGCCATGAAATCTCGGATTCTCAATGGTCAACAATCTGGGAAAGAACTTCCAAATGTTCAAATAATGTATCAATGACGGAAACTTCTGTTATGTTTCGCACATATTTAACTCCTTCTAGAATTAATAAATATAAACCTCACATTTCTAATTTATGTTTCTGAGGGTGTCTAGACATTGGAGACTCTTTTCACACTTGGGGCTTAATTCACAAAAAAGTGCTAACTGTTAGCACGGCCGTTTTCGCGCGAATTTTCGCATTGCGCGTGATCGCAAATTTTCGCGCAAAACGATACCGGTTTCACGCGAAAACGATATCGATTTCGCGGGAAAATTTGAGTTTGCGCGCAAAAACGTTATCGTTTCGCACGAAAATTCGCGATCGTGCACAATGCAAAAATTTGCGCAAAAACGGCTGTGCTAACAGTTAGCACTCTTTTGTGAATTAAGCCCTAGGTGGTCTTGCCCTATGGTACATTCACTCTGGTCAAATATTTTTGAGCTGTCAAGGGAATTTTGGGATAAAGCTGCTACCCCTAACCCTCTATCAGATTTACTGAACCTAAAGATTGACAAACTTTCCCGGTTAGAAAACCCTTTATTCACTAAAATATTGGTGGCCACTAGACTCCACATCGCCCAAGCTTGGCTAATCAATGAACTGTCCTGGGACAAAGTCATACAAAAAATTAATTATATCTGTTTAAACAAATTTATATGGGCTCTGACTATAGGAGACACAGCACCTTTTCTTTCAATATGGGAACCTTGGCTAACCTCAGATTATGGCAAACATATACAAACAATTTTGAGTAAATGTTAATCTGACATGAGTATGATAAGAAAAGTGCATTAAGCTTTCTCATAGGGGACATGATCTCCCATACTTCCTCTAAGTAAGGTCTACAACATCTTTGGATATGCAAATTCTCACTTCTACGTATACCTGTTCCTCGTTCTTTGTTCTGTTTTGTTTTGTGTTGTCTTTAAACTACTACATATGGTTATGACATCTTCATGGAATTGGGCCCTTGGTTATACTCATATCTCTATTCTAGCATAATATTACTATGTGTAAGACTGCAAGAATGATGGGGACTCTCAATTGTTTTGTTTATTGCACTATTTGCTGTTGCTGTTATCAGTTATAATTCATTGTGATGTTTCTGTTTATTTTCTCAATAAACATCTTTTGAAAGTAAAAAAAAACAAAACATTGGTTCTTAGTTTTCCTGTGCAGAACACACGCAGACACAGACACGTGTGCTCCCTGCCTTAAAGGGAACCTGAACTGAAAGGAAGAAAAATAGTTTCACTTACCTGTGGCTTCTACCAGCTCCCTGCAGCCGCTCTGTTCATGTGCCATCATGGAACGATTGTCCGGTCGCCTGCATTGGCTGAGTTTCGATTTTGGCGAATGGGCCAGTCAATGGCTGTGGGGCCCTAGACGTACGCGTCCTCGATCACGCTCCCATAGCTGGGATTGTCCTGTGCGTGTGCAGTATGAGATTTTCTCGTACTGCTGCTGTCAAAGAGACATCTGCTAATGAGTGTCCATTACTGCTGCTGGCATAGTGGCAGCTGCTAATCAGTGGCTGTTAGTGATGCCACAACTGTTCACTGGTGAACAGTTCTCCATGTAGCTACTTCTGGGTTGGCAAGGTCAGTGAGTAGTGTGCAGGTGCTTGCCCCATGGCACCCATCCTTGACCATGTGCCCGCCAGCACTTTTCGTATGATATCATGACTACATGGTACACATGCCCACTATGTAGTCATGACATTATATGCAGAGTACTCCCAGACATGGGTGCACAATCAAGGATGCGCGCCACTGGGCCATTGCCTGCTAATTAGTAGCGTTTACTGCTGCTGGCAGTGGCGTTTACTGCCGGTGTTTGCTGCTGGTATAACAGACAAGTGTGAAAGCGAACCTGGACAGACAACGATCACTTGCTGGATGCATCTTCTTCCTTGCTGAAATGGGACATCGTTGGTACATTTGTAGGAGACCAAAGTTAACGTCGATACACAGGTGTTATTCACAGAACAATATCATTAGATTTGTCATATTCTTCACTGAACACTATCGGTGAAAATCAACATCACACTCTAACTTTATTGTGATACTAATGAAAACGTTTTGCAAGTTTTGTGCGAAGTGGCTTAAAAAACCTTAGTAAAAAAGAACAAATTGGCATCATTTGATTTTTGTGCATAAAGATATCTTCTAGAAATAGGCCTGTAAGGGTAAATTGCATGCTATGACCTGCCACCATAAGAGACCTGTAAGTCCATAAAATATACATATTGCTAACTGTCTTTGCCCAGATGTAGATTGGTTGATGTTTATTCCTGAATAACATAAATGTATGTGTTTGGTATGATATACTTTACACTGCAATGTTATGCTTTGTGAAAGGGGGACTATGCAAGGGCCCCAAACAATTGTCCTCTTATTCACAGGTCATGGGATACCAGTAAATGTATATTCACATGAAGTGCAGCTTTTGTGAAATTATTACTGCTCTTTCACATGGCTGTAGTCCAAAGTTTGCACTGACTTGGATGGTTATTGTAGTAATTCTTTGCTTTGTGACACGCATGAGTACTGTCACCTGTAGCAATCAGGCCTCCAGACCAGTGATGTGCTCTGTTGTAAAGCGGAGGAATGGTGCATGAGGGAGCAACACTAAACTGGAGGCATAAGTAACTTGTACATTATACTTGGCCAGTGCTTATGCAAGATAATTCATCAGTCCAGATATCGTGCTGATACATGAGGGAGGCCGGGGCCCAATAAACACACTTGGGAGAGGCATTGTAGAGATTCATTTAGCATTTGTACAAGCCTTGAATTAGGCTTCATTTGCCCTGTGCCACATGCTGATGTGAAATCACATCTCAATCCAGTAGGCATGCCAATGCATGGCTAGAAGCATTCAGATGTCATGTTAGAAAAATGCAGCAGGGACTCCTATTTTTTTTCCCTGCAAGTGATTTTAGTGGGGTGTAATTCTGCATCTGAATTTGTATGAAAAGGAAATAGAAAGAAATCACAGAAATGGAAAATTACTGTAGACCTTATTGAGATACTAAACCCAAAGGAGGTTACAGATCAAGTGTTCTAACTCCTCTAGTTGTAGCCTAATTCCAGGAGTGCCTTAAAGAGAACTTGAGACAAGAAGCATCTCAGGCTCCATACTTACCTAGGGCTTCCTTAAGCCCCCTTGAGGCTGCTAAGTCCCTTGCTGTCTCCCCAAGTGGCCTCTGTCCCCCTCAATTTGGCCCGAAAGCTTGACTGAATCACGTTTCACCGCGCATGTGCTGCTCTGCTGCACGCTAACCCATTGTGGTCCCACTGCTGGAAGCTTTCTGCGCTTGCACATCAGTTCTGCACTGGCGTAGAATGCTCCCGCTACGGGAGAGTGACTGGTGTGCTTTTACCGCCAAGCGCATTTACGTGATAAAGCGGAACTCGGCCAAACTTTCAGGGCCAAATTGCCGAGGACCGGAGCCACCTGGAGAGACAACGAGGGGGCTTAAGGAAGCCACCGGTAAATATGGTGCCTGAGACGCTTTTTGTCTAGTCTTCAAGGTACACTTAAAGTTACATAAAGAGAATCTGTACTCTAAAATTTTTACAGCAAAAAGCATACCATTCTATTCATTATGTTCTCCTGGGCCCCTCTGTGCTATTTCTGCCACTCTCTGCTGCAAACCTGGCTTGTAATTGCCAGTTTTAGGCAGTGTTTACAAACAAACTAACCAGCTTGTGATAGGCTCACATAAGCAGAGTGTGTGAATCATACAGAGCCTGCAGGGGGCCTGGAGGGGATGTGTATAGCTTCTACCAATCACAAGCAGCCCTGCACATTCCACACATTCTAGCCTTAGCCCGACTGTGCTGACAGAAGAAAACAGATTAGATCATAAACAGAGATAACATAGCCACTGTGCAATTAGGAAAAGCTGCAGTAAGCCAGAGCACATTAGAACAGGCAAAGGAACTTATAGGATAGAAGAACTAAGGCTGAAAATTTTGTTCCAGAGTCTCTTTAACGTTTGCCTGCACTTTCAATATCAAAGTAAAGTGCCCTTTTTCAGATAAAATCCAAAACTGCTGCCCAGTGTTTTTCGCTTTTAGAGGCGTGGCGTAAGGCAGAAGTAGGTGCAGGCAAAGACTGGGTGACTTCAGCATACATTAGGTACAACACTTGTAAGAGGGATTTTTTTTCTGTAGAGTGGAGGGTGGTGAAAAAAAATACAAGCTTATGCCATGATATTTATATACCCTCAGCTGTAACAATGACTTGGAAAAAAGCTGTTCCTTTCACTTGCCACATAAAGGAATAGCAACATCTATTCTAGACTCAATTGTAGCTTTGCGTAATGTGAAGATAAGTGGAAGGCATATTGTAGTTCCAAGTTAAATGTAAAGTAGAAACCACATATTAAACCACATAAATGGCATGCTTCTGGGCTGTGAGGTTTCCCTTAGGGAGGGTGGTTTCCTGAAATCTGTACTCCTTTCAGCTAGTTGGGGTATTGGCCTTGTTCCTTTGCTGTATGTGTGATGTCATTTTTTGCTGTGACTAGGATGTCTGCTGCGCCTTCTGATTATCACACAAATCAATAAAACATATCAGCAGCCAAGCTGCTATTGATGTGTGTGATGCCGGGGAGGTAGGAGACGCAGTTTAGCGCTAAGTCTAACTGAAGTTGACTTCACATATCTAGTGAACAGGAGGTGTGGGTGGGTCCCAGAGAAGATTGATTTCCAGTAGAAGATTCTTCTCATGTTAGGTTAGCACTGGGTGGGAAGCCGACATACAGGATGTTGGTGGGATGAAATTGTTCCCTGGGGAGGGTGTCTTAATCTGTGAGGGTTTTTTTGCTGGTAAATCAGCAGTGTAGGGCCATTCACCTATGCTTTTGGTGGTGTCTTGAATGAAGCTGAGACTTTGATCTCTACTGCGCAGTCTTTTTGTCACACAAATCAAGAACGTTATCTCAGCTGCCAGAGTGGTACTCTTCTTGGTATGTGTGATTGTCAGGGGAAGTAGAAGGCGTTGTGTGGGTCCAAGTTGGATGTAAAGTTGAGACCCCATCTATAGCATATTGGTGGGGTGGGAGGGTTCTCTTAGAAGGGTAGATTTTTTTCCTAGAGTTTGTACTTCTTTCAACTAGTTAGGGCATACCTTTCAACTATTATAGGCTTTTAAAAGGGTGGGGGGGGGGGGGGTAGGTTCCTTAGAGAAGATTGTGTTTTCCATTGGAAGACTCTTCTCTTGTTCACTTAGCACGGGGTGGGTTGTGCCAACATTTACTAGGTTGGTGGGATGAAGTAGTTCCCTGGGGAGGGTGCCTGTGTGATGTCACTTTTTGCTGTGACTAGGATCTCTGCTGCGCCTTCTGCTTATCACACAAATCAGTAAAACATCTCAGCAGCCAAGCTGCTACTGATGTGTGTGATGCCGGGGAGGTAGGAGACGCAGTTTAGCGCCAAGTCTAACTGAAGTTGACGCCACACATATAGTGAACCGGAGGTGCGGGTGGGGTCCCAGAGAAGATTGATTTCCAGTTGAAGATTCTTCTCATGTTAGGTTAGCACTGGGTGGGAAGCCGACATACAGCATGTTGGTGGGATGAAATTGTTCCCTGGGGAGGGTGTCTTAATCTGGGAGGGTTTTTTTTGCTGATAAATCCGCAGTGTAGGGCCATTCACCTATGATATTGGTGGTGTCTTGACTGAAGCTGAGACTTTGATCTCTACTGCGCGGTCTATTTGTCGCACAAATCATGAACGGTATCTCCGCTTCCAGAGTGGTACTCTTCTTGGTATGTGTGATTGTCAGGGGAAGTAGAAGGCGTCATGTGGGTCCAAGTCAGATGTGAGGTTGAGACCACATCTATAGCATATTGGTGGGGTGGGAGGGTTCTCTTAAAAGAGTAGATTTTTTTCCTGGAGTTTGTACTCCTTTCAACTAGTTAGGGCATACCTTTCAACTATTATATGCCTTTAAAAGGGTGGGGGATAGGTTCCTTAGAGAAGATTGTGTTTTCCATTGGAAGATTCTTCTCTTGTTCAGTTAGCACGGGGTGGGTTGTGCCAACATATACTAGGTTGGTGGGATGAAGTAGTTCCCTGGGGAGGGTGTCTGTGTGATGTCACTTTTTGCTGTGACTAGGATCTCTGGTGCGCCTTCTGCTTATCACACAAATCAGTAAAACATCTCAGCAGCCAAGCTGCTACTGATGTGTGTGATGCCGGGGAGATAGGAGACGCAGTTTAGCGCCAAGTCTAACTGAAGTTGACGCCACACATATAGTGAACCGGAGGTGCGGGTGGGGTCCCAGAGAAGATTGATTTCCAGTGGAAGATTCTTCTCATGTTAGGTTAGCACTGGGTGGGAAGCCGACATACAGCATGTTGGTGGGATGAAATTGTTTCCTGGGGAGGGTGTCTTAATCTGGGAGTTTTTTTTTGCTGATAAATCAGCAGTGTAGGGCCATTCACCTATGCTATTGGTGGTGTCTTGACTGAAGCGGAGACTTTGATCTCTACTGCGCAGTCTATTTGTCGCACCAATCAAGAACGGTATCTCCGCTGCCAGAGTGGTACTCTTCTTGGTATGTGTGATTGTCAGGGGAAGTAGAATGCGTTGTGTGGTTCCAAGTCAGATGTGAGGTTGAGACCACATCTATAGTATATTGGTGGGGTGGGAGGGTTCTCTTAGAAGGGTAGATTTTTTCCTGGAGTTTGTACTCCTTTCAACTAGTTAGGGCATACCTTTCAACTATTATAGGCTTTTAAAAGGGTGGGGGGTAGGTTCCTTAGAGAAGATTGTGTTTTCCATTGGAAGATTCTTCTCTTGTTCAGTTAGCACGGGGTGGGTTGTGCCAACATATACTAGGTTGGTGGGATGAAGTAGTTCCCTGGGGAGGGTGTCTGTGTGATGTCACTTTTTGCTGTGACTAGGATCTCTGCTGCGCCTTCTGCTTATCACACAAATCAGTGAAACATCTCAGCAGCCAAGCTGCTACTGATGTGTGTGATGCCGGGGAGGTAGGAGACGCAGTTTAGCGCCAAGTCTTACTGAAGTTGACGCCACACATATAGTGAACCGGAGGTGCGGGTAGGGTCCCAGAGAAGATTGATTTCCAGTGGAAGATTCTTCTCATGTTAGGTTAGCACTGGGTGGGAAGCCGACATACAGCATGTTGGTGGGATGAAATTGTTCCCTGGGGAGGGTGTCTTAATCTGGGAGGGTTTTTTTGCTGATAAATCAGCAGTGTAGGGCCATTCACCTATGCTATTGTTGGTGTCTTGACTGAAGCGGAGACTTTGATCTCTACTGCGCGGTCTATTTGTCGCACAAATCCAGAACGGTATTTTCGCTGCCAGAGTGGTACTCTTCTTGGTATGTGTGATTGTCAGGGGAAGTAGAATGCGTTGTGTGGGTCCAAGTCAGATGTGAGGTTGAGACCACATCTATAGCATATTGGTGGGGTGGGAGGGTTCTCTTAGAAGGGTAGATTTTTTCCTGGAGTTTGTACTCCTTTCAACTAGTTAGGGCATACCTTTCAACTATTATAGGCTTTTAAAAGGGTGGGGGGTAGGTTCCTTAGAGAAGATTGTGTTTTCCATTGGAAGATTTTTCTCTTGTTCAGTTAGCACCGGGTGGGTTGTGCCAACATATACTAGGTTGGTGGGATGAAGTAGTTCCCTGGGGAGGGTGTCTGTGTGATGTCACTTTTTGCTGTGACTAGGATCTCTGCTGCGCCTTCTGCTTATCACACAAATCAGTAAAACATCTCAGCAGCCAAGCTGCTACTGATGTGTGTGATGCCGGGGAGGTAGGAGACGCAGTTTAGCGCCAAGTCTAACTGAAGTTGACGCCACACATATAGTGAACCGGAGGTGCGGGTGGGGTCCCAGAGAAGATTGATTTCCAGTGGAAGATACTTCTCATGTTAGGTTAGCACTGGGTGGGAAGCCGACATACAGCATGTTGGTGGGATGAAATTGTTCCCTGGGGAGGGTGTCTTAATCTGGGAGGGTTTTTTTGCTGATAAATCAGCAATGT
This sequence comes from Hyperolius riggenbachi, assembly GCF_040937935.1. Classification (NCBI taxonomy): domain Eukaryota; kingdom Metazoa; phylum Chordata; class Amphibia; order Anura; family Hyperoliidae; genus Hyperolius; species Hyperolius riggenbachi. Next base: position 452,631,035 of record NC_090647.1, on the reverse strand, counting down.
AGGGCCATTCACCTATGCTATTGGTGGTGTCTTGACTGAAGCAGAGACTTTGATCTCTACTGCGCAGTCTATTTGTCGCACCAATCAAGAACGGTATCTCCGCTGCCAGAGTGGTACTCTTCTTGGTATGTGTGATTGTCAGGGGAAGTAGAATGCGTTGTGTGGGTCCAAGTCAGATGTGAGGTTGAGACCACATCTATAGCATATTGGTGGGGTGGGAGGGTTCTCTTAGAAGGGTAGATTTTTTCCTGGAGTTTGTACTCCTTTCAACTAGTTAGGGCATACCTTTCAACTATTATAGGCTTTTAAAAGGGTGGGGGGTAGGTTCCTTAGAGAAGATTGTGTTTTCCATTGGAAGATTCTTCTCTTGTTCAGTTAGCACGGGGGGGTTGTGCCAACATATACTAGGTTGGTGGGATGAAGTAGTTCCCTGGGGAGGGTGTCTGTGTGATGTCACTTTTTGCTGTGACTAGGATCTCTGGTGCGCCTTCTGCTTATCACACAAATCAGTAAAACATCTCAGCAGCTAAGCTGCTACTGATGTGTGTGATGCCGGGGAGGTAGGAGACGCAGTTTAGCGCCAAGTCTAACTGAAGTTGACGCCACACATATAGTGAACCGGAGGTGCGGGTGGGGTCCCAGAGAAGATTGATTTCCAGTGGAAGATTCTTCTCATGTTAGGTTAGCACTGGGTGGGAAGCTGACATACAGCATGTTGGTGGGATGAAATTGTTCCCTGGGGAGGGTGTCTTAATCTGGGAGGGTTTTTTTTGCTGATAAATCAGCAGTGTAGGGCCATTCACCTATGCTATTGGTGGTGTCTTGACTGAAGCTGAGACTTTGATCTCTACTGCGCAGTCTATTTGTCGCACCAATCAAGAACGGTATCTCCGCTGCCAGAGTGGTACTCTTCTTGGTATGTGTGATTGTCAGGGGAAGTAGAATGCGTTGTGTGGGTCCAAGTCAGATGTGAGGTTAAGACCACATCTATAGCATATTGGTGGGGTGGGAGGGTTCTCTTAGAAGGGTAGATTTTTTCCTGGAGTTTGTACTCCTTTCAACTAGTTAGGGCATACCTTTCAACTATTATAGGCTTTTAAAAGGGTGGGGGGTAGGTTCCTTAGAGAAGATTGTGTTTTCCATTGGAAGATTCTTCTCTTGTTCAGTTAGTACGGGGTGGGTTGTGCCAACATATACTAGGTTGGTGGGATGAAGTAGTTCCCTGGGGAGGGTGTCTGTGTGATGTCACTTTTTGCTGTGACTAGGATCTCTGCTGCGCCTTCTGCTTATCACACAAATCAGTAAAACATCTCAGCAGCCAAGCTGCTACTGATGTGTGTGATGCCGGGGAGGTAGGAGACGCAGTTTAGCGCCAAGTCTAACTGAAGTTGACGCCACACATATAGTGAACCGGAGGTGCGGGTGGGGTCCCAGAGAAGATTGATTTCCAGTGGAAGATTCTTCTCATGTTAGGTTAGCACTGGGTGGGAAGCCGACATACAGCATGTTGGTGGGATGAAATTGTTCCCTGGGGAGGGTGTCTTAATCTGGGAGGGTTTTTTGCTGATAAATCAGCAATGTAGGGCCATTCACCTATGCTATTGTTGGTGTCTTGACTGAAGCGGAGGCTTTGATCTCTACTGCGCGGTCTATTTGTCGCACAAATCCAGAACGGTAATTTCGCTGCCAGAGTGATACTCTTCTTGGTATGTGTGATTGTCAGGGGAAGTAGAATGCGTTGTGTGGGTCCAAGTCAGATGTGAGGTTGAGACCACATCTATAGCATATTGGTGGGGTGGGAGGGTTCTCTTAGAAGGGTAGATTTTTTCCTGGAGTTTGTACTCCTTTCAACTAGTTAGGGCATACCTTTCAACTATTATAGGCTTTTAAAAGGGTGGGGGGTAGGTTCCTTAGAGAAGATTGTGTTTTCCATAGGAAGATTCTTCTCTTGTTCAGTTAGCACGGGGTGGGTTGTGCCAACATATACTAGGTTGGTGGGATGAAGTAGATCCCTGGGGAGGGTGTCTGTGTGATGTCACTTTTTGCTGTGACTAGGATCTCTGCTGCGCCTTCTGCTTATCACACAAATCAGTAAAACATCTCAGCAGCCAAGCTGCTACTGATGTATGTGATGCCGGGGAGGTAGGAGACGCAGTTTAGCGCCAAGTCTAACTAAAGTTGACGCCACACATATAGTGAACCGGAGGTGCGGGTGGGGTCCCAGAGAAGATTGATTTCCAGTGGAAGATACTTCTCATGTTAGGTTAGCACTGGGTGGGAAGCCGACATACAGCATGTTGGTGGGATGAAATTGTTCCCTGGGGAGGGTGTCTTAATCTGTGAGGTTTTTTTTGCTGATAAATCATCAGTGTAGGGCCATTCACCTATGCTATTGTTGGTGTCTTGACTGAAGCGGAGACTTTGATCTCTACTGCGCGGTCTATTTGTCGCACAAATCCAGAACGGTATTTTCGCTGCCAGAGTGGTACTCTTCTTGGTATGTGTGATTGTCAGGGGAAGTAGAATGCGTTGTGTGGGTCCAAGTCAGATGTGAGGTTGAGACCACATCTATAGCATATTGGTGGGGTGGGAGGGTTCTCTTAGAAGGGTAGATTTTTTCCTGGAGTTTGTACTCCTTTCAACTAGTTAGGGCATACCTTTCAACTATTATAGGCTTTTAAAAGGGTGGGGGTAGGTTCCTTAGAGAAGATTGTGTTTTCCATTGGAAGATTCTTCTCTTGTTCAGTTAGCACGGGGTGGGTTGTGCCAACATATACTAGGTTGGTGGGATGAAGTAGTTCCCTGGGGAGGGTGTCTGTGTGATGTCACTTTTTGCTGTGACTAGGATCTCTGCTGCGCCTTCTGCTTATCACACAAATCAGTAAAACATCTCAGCAGCTAAGCTGCTACTGATGTGTGTGATGCCGGGGAGGTAGGAGACGCAGTTTAGCGCCAAGTCTAACTGAAGTTGACGCCACACATATAGTGAACCGGAGGTGCGGGTGGGGTCCCAGAGAAGATTGATTTCCAGTGGAAGATACTTCGCATGTTAGGTTAGCACTGGGTGGGAAGCCGACATACAGCATGTTGGTGGGATGAAATTGTTCCCTGGGGAGGGTGTCTTAATCTGGGAGGGTTTTTTTGCTGATAAATCAGCAATGTAGGGCCATTCACCTATGCTATTGGTGGTGTCTTGACTGAAGCAGAGACTTTGATCTCTGCTGCGCAGTCTATTTGTCGCACCAATCAAGAACGGTATCTCCGCTGCCAGAGTGGTACTCTTCTTGGTATGTGTGATTGTCAGGGGAAGTAGAATGCGTTGTGTGGGTCCAAGTCAGATGTGAGGTTGAGACCACATCTATAGCATATTGGTGGGGTGGGAGGGTTCTCTTAGAAGGGTAGATTTTTTCCTGGAGTTTGTACTCCTTTCAACTAGTTAGGGCATACCTTTCAACTATTATAGGCTTTTAAAAGGGTGGGGGGTAGGTTCCTTAGAGAAGATTGTGTTTTCCATTGGAAGATTCTTCTCTTGTTCAGTTAGCACGGGGTGGGTTGTGCCAACATATACTAGGTTGGTGGGATGAAGTAGTTCCCTGGGGAGGGTGTCTGTGTGATGTCACTTTTTGCTGTGACTAGGATCTCTGGTGCGCCTTCTGCTTATCACACAAATCAGTAAAACATCTCAGCAGCCAAGCTGCTACTGATGTGTGTGATGCCGGGAAGGTAGGAGACGCAGTTTAGCGCCAAGTCTAACTGAAGTTGACGCCACACATATAGTGAACCGGAGGTGCGGGTGGGGTCCCAGAGAAGATTGATTTCCAGTGGAAGATTCTTCTCATGTTAGGTTAGCACTGGGTGGGAAGCCGACATACAGCATGTTGGTGGGATGAAATTGTTCCCTGGGGAGGGTGTCTTAATCTGGGAGGGTTTTTTTGCTGATAAATCAGCAGTGTAGGGCCATTCACCTATGCTATTGGTGGTGTCCTGACTGAAGCTGAGACTTTGATCTCTACTGCGCAGTCTATTTGTCGCACCAATCAAGAACGGTATCTCCGCTGCCAGAGTGGTACTCTTCTTGGTATGTGTGATTGTCAGGGGAAGTAGAATGCGTTGTGTGGGTCCAAGTCAGATGTGAGGTTAAGACCACATCTATAGCATATTGGTGGGGTGGGAGGGTTCTCTTAGAAGGGTAGATTTTTTCCTGGAGTTTGTACTCCTTTCAACTAGTTAGGGCATACCTTTCAACTATTATAGGCTTTTAAAAGGGTGGGGGGTAGGTTCCTTAGAGAAGATTGTGTTTTCCATTGGAAGATTCTTCTCTTGTTCAGTTAGTACGGGGTGGGTTGTGCCAACATATACTAGGTTGGTGGGATGAAGTAGTTCCCTGGGGAGGGTGTCTGTGTGATGTCACTTTTTGCTGTGACTAGGATCTCTGCTGCGCCTTCTGCTTATCACACAAATCAGTAAAACATCTCAGCAGCCAAGCTGCTACTGATGTGTGTGATGCCGGGGAGGTAGGAGACGCAGTTTAGCGCCAAGTCTAACTGAAGTTGACGCCACACATATAGTGAACCAGAGGTGCGGGTGGGGTCCCAGAGAAGATTGATTTTCAGTGGAAGATACTTCTCATGTTAGGTTAGCACTGGGTGGGAAGCCGACATACAGCATGTTGGTGGGATGAAATTGTTCCCTGGGGAGGGTGTCTTAATCTGGGAGGGTTATTTTGCTGATAAATCAGCAATAAAGGGCCATTTACCTATGCTATTGGTGGTGTCTTGACTGAAGCTGAGACTTTGATCTCTACTGCGCAGTCTATTTGTCGCACCAATCAAGAACGGTATCTCCGCTGCCAGAGTGGTACTCTTCTTGGTATGTGTGATTATCAGGCGAATTAGAATGCGTTGTGTGGGTCCAAGTCAGATGTGAGGTTGAGACCACATTCTTTAGCATATTGGTGGGGTGGGAGGGTTCTCTTAGAAGGGTAGATTTTTTCCTGGAGTTTGTACTCCTTTCAACTAGTTAGGGCATACCTTTCAACTATTATAGGCTTTTAAAAGGGTGGGGGGTAGGTTCCTTAGAGAAGATTGTGTTTTCCATTGGAAGATTCTTCTCTTGTTCAGTTAGTACGGGGTGGGTTGTGCCAACATATACTAGGTTGGTGGGATGAAGTAGTTCCCTGGGGGGGGTGTCTGTGTGATGTCACTTTTTGCTGTGACTAGGATCTCTGCTGCGCCTTCTGCTTATCACACAAATCAGTAAAACATCTCAGCAGCCAAGCTGCTACTGATGTGTGTGATGCCGGGGAGGTAGGAGACGCAGTTTAGCGCCAAGTCTAACTGAAGTTGACGCCACACATATAGTGAACCGGAGGTGCGGGTGGGGTCCCAGAGAAGATTGATTTTCAGTGGAAGATACTTCTCATGTTAGGTTAGCACTGGGTGGGAAGCCGACATACAGCATGTTGGTGGGATGAAATTGTTCCCTGGGGAGGGTGTCTTAATCTGGGAGGGTTATTTTGCTGATAAATCAGCAATGTAGGGCCATTTACCTATGCTATTGGTGGTGTCTTGACTGAAGCTGAGACTTTGATCTCTACTGTGCAGTCTATTTGTCGCACCAATCAAGAACGGTATCTCCGCTGCCAGAGTGGTACTCTTCTTGGTATGTGTGATTGTCAGGGGAAGTAGAATGCGTTGTGTGGGTCCAAGTCAGATGTGAGGTTAAGACCACATCTATAGCATATTGGTGGGGTGGGAGGGTTCTCTTAGAAGGGTAGATTTTTTCCTGGAGTTTTTACTCCTTTCAACTAGTTAGGGCATACCTTTCAACTATTATAGGCTTTTAAAAGGGTGGGGGGTAGGTTCCTTAGAGAAGATTGTGTTTTCCATTGGAAGATTCTTCTCTTGTTCAGTTAGCACGGGGTGGGTTGTGCCAACATATACTAGGTTGGTGGGATGAAGTAGTTCCCTGGGGAGGGTGTCTGTGTGATGTCACTTTTTGCTGTGACTAGGATCTCTGCTGCGCCTTCTGCTTATCACACAAATCAGTAAAACATCTCAGCAGCCAAGCTGCTACTGATGTGTGTGATGCCGGGGAGGTAGGAGACGCAGTTTAGCGCCAAGTCTAACTGAAGTTGACGCCACACATATAGTGAACCGGAGGTGCGGGTGGGGTCCCAGAGAAGATTGATTTCCAGTGGAAGATTCTTCTCATGTTAGGTTAGCACTGGGTGGGAAGCCGACATACAGCATGTTGGTGGGATGAAATTGTTCCCTGGGGAGGGTGTCTTAATCTGGGAGGGTTTTTTTGCTAATAAATCAGCAGTGTAGGGCCATTCACCTATGCTATTGGTGGTGTCTTGACTGAAGCTGAGACTTTGATCTCTACTGCGCAGTCTATTTGTCGCACCAATCAAGAACGGTATCTCCGCTGCCAGAGTGGTACTCTTCTTGGTATGTGTGATTGTCAGGGGAAGTAGAATGCGTTGTGTGGGTCCAAGTCAGATGTGAGGTTAAGACCACATCTATAGCATATTGGTGGGGTGGGAGGGTTCTCTTAGAAGGGTAGATTTTTTCCTGGAGTTTGTACTCCTTTCAACTAGTTAGGGCATACCTTTCAACTATTATAGGCTTTTAAAAGGGTGGGGGGTAGGTTCCTTAGAGAAGATTGTGTTTTCCATTGGAAGATTCTTCTCTTGTTCAGTTAGTACGGGGTGGGTTGTGCCAACATATACTAGGTTGGCGGGATGAAGTAGTTCCCTGGGGAGGGTGTCTGTGTGATGTCACTTTTTGCTGTGACTAGGATCTCTGCTGCGCCTTCTGCTTATCACACAAATCAGTAAAACATCTCAGCAGCCAAGCTGCTACTGATGTGTGTGATGCCGGGGAGGTAGGAGACGCAGTTTAGCGCCAAGTCTAACTGAAGTTGACGCCACACATATAGTGAACCAGAGGTGCGGGTGGGGTCCCAGAGAAGATTGATTTCCAGTGGAAGATACTTCTCATGTTAGGTTAGCACTGGGTGGGAAGCCGACATACAGCATGTTGGTGGGATGAAATTGTTCCCTGGGGAGGGTGTCTTAATCTGGGAGGGTTTTTTTGCTGATAAATCAGCAATGTAGGGCCATTCACCTATGCTATTGGTGGTGTCTTGACTGAAGCTGAGACTTTGATCTCTACTGCGCAATCTATTTGTTGCACCAATCAAGAACGGTATCTCCGCTGCCAGAGTGGTACTCTTCTTGGTATGTGTGATTGTCAGGGGAAGTAGAATGCGTTGTGTGGGTCCAAGTCAGATTTGAGGTTAAGACCACATCTATAGCATATTGGTGGGGTGGGAGGGTTCTCTTAGAAGGGTAGATTTTTTCCTGGAGTTTTTACTCCTTTCAACTAGTTAGGGCATACCTTTCAACTATTATAGGCTTTTAAAAGGGTGGGGGGTAGGTTCCTTAGAGAAGATTGTGTTTTCCATTGGAAGATTCTTCTCTTGTTCAGTTAGCACGGGGTGGGTTGTGCCAACATATACTAGGTTGGTGGGATGAAGTAGTTCCCTGGGGAGGGTGTCTGTGTGATGTCACTTTTTGCTGTGACTAGGATCTCTGCTACGCCTTCTGCTTATCACACAAATCAGTAAAACATCTCAGCAGCCAAGCTGCTACTGATGTGTGTGATGCCGGGGAGGTAGGAGACGCAGTTTAGCGCCAAGTCTAACTGAAGTTGACGCCACACATATAGTGAACCGGAGGTGCGGGTGGGGTCCCAGAGAAGATTGATTTCCAGTGGAAGATACTTCTCATGTTAGGTTAGCACTGGGTGGGAAGCCGACATACAGCATGTTGGTGGGATGAAATTGTTCCCTGGGAAGGGGGTCTTAATCTGGGAGGGTTTTTTTTGCTGATAAATCAGCAATGTAGGGCCATTCACCTATGCTATTGGTGGTGTCTTGACTGAAGCAGAGACTTTGATCTCTTCTGTGCAGTCTATTTGTCGCACCAATCAAGAACGGTATTTCCGCTGCCAGAGGGGTACTCTTCTTGGTATGTGTGATTGTCAGGGGAAGTAGAATGTGTTGTGTGGGTCCAAGTCAGATGTGAGGTTGAGACCACATCTATAGCATATTGGTGGGGTGGGAGGGTTCTCTTAGAAGGGTAGATTTTTTCCTGGAGTTTGTACTCCTTTCAACTAGTTAGGGCATACCTTTCAACTATTATAGGCTTTTAAAAGGGTGGGGGGTAGGTTCCTTAGAGAAGATTGTGTTTTCCATTGGAAGATTCTTCTCTTGTTCAGTTAGCACGGGGTGGCTTGTGCCAACATATACTAGGTTGGTGGGATGAAGTAGTTCCCTGGGGAGGGTGTCTGTGTGATGTCACTTTTTGCTGTGACTAGGATCTCTGCTGCGCCTTCTGCTTATCACACAAATCAGTAAAACATCTCAGCAGCCAAGCTGCTACTGATGTGTGTGATGCCGGGGAGGTAGGAGACGCAGTTTAGCGCCAAGTCTAACTGAAGTTGACGCCACACATATAGTGAACCGGAGGTGCGGGTGGGGTCCCAGAGAAGATTGATTTCCAGTGGAAGATACTTCTCATGTTAGGTTAGCACTGGGTGGGAAGCCGACATACAGCATGTTGGTGGGATGAAATTGTTCCCTGGGGAGGGTGTCTTAATCTGGGAGGGTTTTTTTGCTGATAAATCAGCAATGTAGGGCCATTCACCTATGCTATTGGTGGTGTCTTGACTGAAGCAGAGACTTTGATCTCTACTGCGCAGTCTATTTGTCGCACCAATCAAGAACGGTATCTCCGCTGCCAGAGTGGTACTCTTCTTGGTATGTGTGATTATCAGGGGAAGTAGAATGCATTGTGTGGGTCCAAGTCAGATGTGAGGTTGAGACCACATCTATAGCATATTGGTGGGGTGGGAGGGTTCTCTTAGAAGGGTAGATTTTTTCCTGGAGTTTGTACTCCTTTCAACTAGTTAGGGCATACCTTTCAACTATTATAGGCTTTTAAAAGGGTGGGGGGTAGGTTCCTTAGAGAAGATTGTGTTTTCCATTGGAAGATTCTTCTCTTGTTCAGTTAGCACGGGGTGGGTTGTGCCAACATATACTAGGTTGGTGGGATGAAGTAGATCCCTGGGGAGGGTGTCTGTGTGATGTCACTTTTTGCTGTGACTAGGATCTCTGCTGCGCCTTCTGCTTATCACACAAATCAGTAAAACATCTCAGCAGCCAAGCTGCTACTGATGTGTGTGATGCCGGGGAGGTAGGAGACGCAGTTTAGTGCCAAGTCTAACTGAAGTTGACGCCACACATATAGTGAACCGGAGGTGCGGGTGGGGTCCCAGAGAAGATTGATTTCCAGTGGAAGATTCTTCTCGTGTTAGGTTAGCACTGGGTGGGAAGCCGACATACAGCATGTTGGTGGGATGAAATTGTTCCCTGGGGAGGGTGTCTTAATCTGGGAGGGTTTTTTTGCTGATAAATCAGCAGTGTAGGGCCATTCACCTATGCTATTGTTGGTGTCTTGACTGAAGCTGAGACTTTGATCTCTTCTGCGCGGTCTATTTGTCGCACAAATCCAGAACTGTATTTTCGCTGCCAGAGTGGTACTCTTCTTGGTATGTATGATTGTCAAGAAAAGTAGAAGGCGTCGTGTGGGTCCAAGTCAGAAGTGAGGTTGAGACCACATCTATAGCATATTGGTGGGGTGGGAGGGTTCTCTTACAAGGGTAGATTTTTTTCCTGGAGTTTGTACTCCTTTCAACTATTTAGGGCATACCTTTCAACTATTATAGGCTTTTAAAAGGGTGGGGGGTAGGTTCCTTAGAGAAGATTGTGTTTTCCATTGGAAGATTCTTCTCTTGTTCAGTTAGCACGGGGTGGGTTGTGCCAACATATACTAGGTTGGTGGGATGAAGTAGTTCCCTGGGGAGGGTGTCTGTGTGATGTCACTTTTTGCTGTGACTAGGATCTCTGCTGCGCCTTCTGCTTATCACACAAATCAGTAAAACATCTCAGCAGCCAAGCTGCTACTGATGTGTGTGATGCCGGGGAGGTAGGAGACGCAGTTTAGCGCCAAGTCTAACTGAAGTTGACGCCACACATATAGTGAACCGGAGGTGCGGGTGGGGTCCCAGAGAAGATTGATTTCCAGTGGAAGATACTTCTCATGTTAGGTTAGCACTGGGTGGGAAGCCGACATACAGCATGTTGGTGGGATGAAATTGTTCCCTGGGAAGGGGGTCTTAATCTGGGAGGGTTTTTTTGCTGATAAATCAGCAATGTAGGGCCATTCACCTATGCTATTGGTGGTGTCTTGACTGAAGCAGAGACTTTGATCTCTACTGCGCAGTCTATTTGTCGCACCAATCAAGAACGGTATCTCCGCTGCCAGAGTGGTACTCTTCTTGGTATGTGTGATTATCAGGGGAAGTAGAATGCGTTGTGTGGGTCCAAGTCAGATGTGAGGTTGAGACCACATCTATAGCATATTGGTGGGGTGGGAGGGTTCTCTTAGAAGGGTAGATTTTTTCCTGGAGTTTGTACTCCTTTCAACTAGTTAGGGCATGCCTTTCAACTATTATAGGCTTTTAAAAGGGTGGGGGGTAGGTTCCTTAGAGAAGATTGTGTTTTCCATTGGAAGATTCTTCTCTTGTTCAGTTAGCACGGAGTGGGTTGTGCCAACATATACTAGGTTGGTGGGATGAAGTAGATCCCTGGGGAGGGTGTCTGTGTGATGTCACTTTTTGCTGTGACTAGGATCTCTGCTGCGCCTTCTGCTTATCACACAAATCAGTAAAACATCTCAGCAGCCAAGCTGCTACTGATGTGTGTGATGCCGGGGAGGTAGGAGACGCAGTTTAGCGCCAAGTCTAACTGAAGTTGACGCCACACATATAGTGAACCGGAGGTGCGGGTGGGGTCCCAGAGAAGATTGATTTCCAGTGGAAGATTCTTCTCATGTTAGGTTAGCACTGGGTGGGAAGCCGACATACAGCATGTTGGTGGGATGAAATTGTTCCCTGGGGAGGGTGTCTTAATCTGGGAGGGTTTTTTTGCTGATAAATCAGCAGTGTAGGGCCATTCACCTATGCTATTGTTGGTGTCTTGACTGAAGCTGAGACTTTGATCTCTACTGCGCGGTCTATTTGTCGCACAAATCCAGAACGGTATTTTCGCTGCCAGAGTGGTACTCTTCTTGGTATGTATGATTGTCAAGAAAAGTAGAAGGCGTCGTGTGGGTCCAAGTCAGACGTGAGGTTGAGACCACATCTATAGCATATTGGTGGGGTGGGAGGGTTCTCTTAGAAGGGTAGATTTTTTTTCCTGGAGTTTGTACTCCTTTCAACTATTTAGGGCATACCTTTCAACTATTATAGGCTTTTAAAAGGGTGGGGGGTAGGTTCCTTAGAGAAGATTGTGTTTTCCATTGGAAGATTCTTCTCTTGTTCAGTTAGCACGGGGTGGATTGTGCCAACATATACTAGGTTGGTGGGATGAAGTAGTTCCCTGGGGAGGGTGTCTGTGTGATGTCACTTTTTGCTGTGACTAGGATCTCTGCTGCGCCTTCTGCTTATCACACAAATCAGTAAAACATCTCAGCAGCCAAGCTGCTACTGATGTGTGTGATGCCGGGGAGGTAGGAGACGCAGTTTAGCGCCAAGTCTAACTAAAGTTGACGCCACACATATAGTGAACTGGAGGTGCGGGTGGGGTCCCAGAGAAGATTGATTTCCAGTGGAAGATACTTCTCATGTTAGGTTAGCACTGGGTGGGAAGCCGACATACAGCATGTTGGTGGGATGAAATTGTTCCCTGGGGAGGGTGTCTTAATCTGTGAGGTTTTTTTTGCTGATAAATCATTAGTGTAGGGCCATTCACCTATGCTATTGTTGGTGTCTTGACTGAAGCGGAGACTTTGATCTCTACTGCGCAGTCTATTTGTCGCACAAATCCAGAACAGTATTTTTGCTGCCAGAGTGGTACTCTTCTTGGTATGTGTGATTGTCAGGGGAAGTAGAATGCGTTGTGTGGGTCCAAGTCAGATGTGAGGTTGAGACCACATCTATAGCATATTGGTGGGGTGGGAGGGTTCTCTTAGAAGGGTAGATTTTTTCCTGGAGTTTGTACTCCTTTCAACTAGTTAGGGCATACCTTTCAACTATTATAGGCTTTTAAAAGGGTGGGGGTTAGGTTCCTTAGAGAAGATTGTGTTTTCCATTGGAAGATTCTTCTCTTGTTCAGTTAGCACGGGGTGGGTTGTGCCAACATATACTAGGTTGGTGGGATGAAGTAGTTCCCTGGGGAGGGTGTCTGTGTGATGTCACTTTTTGCTGTGACTAGGATCTCTGCTGCGCCTTCTGCTTATCACACAAATCAGTAAAACATCTCAGCAGCCAAGCTGCTACTGATGTGTGTGATGCCGGGGAGGTAGGAGACGCAGTTTAGCGCCAAGTCTAACTGAAGTTGACGCCACACATATAGTGAACCGGAGGTGCGGGTGGGGTCCCAGAGAAGATTGATTTCTAGTGGAAGATACTTCTCATGTTAGGTTAGCACTGGGTGGGAAGCCGACATACAGCATGTTGGTGGGATGAAATTGTTCCCTGGGGAGGGTGTCTTAATCTGTGAGGTTTTTTTTGCTGATAAATCATCAGTGTAGGGCCATTAACCTATGCTATTGTTGGTGTCTTGACTGAAGCGGAGACTTTGATCTCTACTGCGCGGTCTATTTGTCGCACAAATCCAGAACGGTATTTTCGCTGCCAGAGTGGTACTCTTCTTGGTATGTGTGATTGTCAGGGGAAGTAGAATGCGTTGTGTGGGTCCAAGTCAGATGTGAGGTTGAGACCACATCTATAGCATATTGGTGGGGTGGGAGGGTTCTCTTAGAAGGGTAGATTTTTTCCTGGAGTTTGTACTCCTTTCAACTAGTCAGGGCATACCTTTCAACTATTATAGGCTTTTAAAAGGGTGGCGGGTAGGTTCCTTAGAGAAGATTGTGTTTTCCATTGGAAGATTCTTCTCTTGTTCAGTTAGCACGCGGTGGGTTGTGCCAACATATACTAGGTTGGTGGGATGAAGTAGTTCCCTGGGGAGGGTGTCTGTGTGATGTCACTTTTTGCTGTGACTAGGATCTCTGCTGCGCCTTCTGCTTATCACACAAATCAGTAAAACATCTCAGCAGCCAAGCTGCTACTGATGTGTGTGATGCCGGGGAGGTAGGAGACGCAGTTTAGTGCCAAGTCTAACTGAAGTTGACGCCACACATATAGTGAACCGGAGGTGCGGGTGGGGTCCCAGAGAAGATTGATTTCCAGTGGAAGATACTTCTCATGTTAGGTTAGCACTGGGTGGGAAGCCGACATACAGCATGTTGGTGGGATGAAATTGTTCCCTGGGAAGGGGGTCTTAATCTGGGAGGTTTTTTTTGCTGATAAATCAGCAATGTAGGGCCATTCACCTATGCTATTGGAGGTGTCTTGACTGAAGCAGAGACTTTGATCTCTACTGCGCAGTCTATTTGTCGCACCAATCAAGAACGGTATCTCCGCTGCCAGAGTGGTACTCTTCTTGGTATGTGTGATTATCAGGGGAAGTAGAATGCGTTGTGTGGGTCCAAGTCAGATGTGAGGTTGAGACCACATCTATAGCATATTGGTGGGGTGGGAGGGTTCTCTTAGAAGGGTAGATTTTTTCCTGGAGTTTGTACTCCTTTCAACTAGTTAGGGCATACCTTTCAACTATTATAGGCTTTTAAAAGGGTGGGGGGTAGGTTCCTTAGAGAAGATTGTGTTTTCCATTGGAAGATTCTTCTCTTGTTCAGTTAGCACGGGGTGGGTTGTGCCAACATATACTAGGTTGGTGGGATGAAGTAGATCCCTGGGGAGGGTGTCTGTGTGATGTCACTTTTTGCTGTGACTAGGATCTCTGCTGCGCCTTCTGCTTATCACACAAATCAGTAAAACATCTCAGCAGCCAAGCTGCTACTGATGTGTGTGATGCCGGGGAGGTAGGAGACGCAGTTTAGCGCCAAGTCTAACTGAAGTTGACGCCACACATATAGTGAACCGGAGGTGCGGGTGGGGTCCCAGAGAAGATTGATTTCCAGTGGAAGATTCTTTTCATGTTAGGTTAGCACTGGGTGGGAAGCCGACATACAGCATGTTGGTGGGATGAAATTGTTCCCTGGGGAGGGTGTCTTAATCTGGGAGGGTTTTTTTGCTGATAAATCAGCAGTGTAGGGCCATTCACCTATGCTATTGTTGGTGTCTTGACTGAAGCTGAGACTTTGATCTCTACTGCGCGGTCTATTTGTCGCACAAATCCAGAACGGTATTTTCGCTGCCAGAGTGGTACTCTTCTTGGTATGTATGATTGTCAAGAAAAGTAGAAGGCGTCGTGTGGGTCCAAGTCAGAAGTGGAGGTTGAGACCACATCTATAGCATATTGGTGGGGTGGGAGGGTTCTCTTAGAAGGGTAGATTTTCTTCCTGGAGTTTGTACTCCTTTCAACTATTTAGGGCATACCTTTCAACTATTATAGGCTTTTAAAAGGGTGGGGGGTATGTTCCTTAGAGAAGATTGTGTTTTCCATTGGAAGATTCTTCTCTTGTTCAGTTAGCACGGGGTGGGTTGTGCCAACATATACTAGGTTGGTGGGATGAAGTAGTTCCCTGGGGAGGGTGTCTGTGTGATGTCACTTTTTGCTGTGACTAGGATCTCTGCTGCGCCTTCTGCTTATCACACAAATCAGTAAAACATCTCAGCAGCCAAGCTGCTACTGATGTGTGTGATGCCGGGGAGGTAGGAGACGCAGTTTAGCGCCAAGTCTAACTAAAGTTGACGCCACACATATAGTGAACCGGAGGTGCGGGTGGGGTCCCAGAGAAGATTGATTTCCAGTGGAAGATACTTCTCATGTTAGGTTAGCACTGGGTGGGAAGCCGACATACAGCATGTTGGTGGGATGAAATTGTTCCCTGGGGAGGGTGTCTTAATCTGTGAGGTTTTTTTTGCTGATAAATCATCAGTGTAGGGCCATTCACCTATGCTATTGTTGGTGTCTTGACTGAAGCGGAGACTTTGATCTCTACTGCGCGGTCTATTTGTCGCACAAATCCAGAACGGTATTTTCGCTGCCAGAGTGGTACTCTTCTTGGTATGTGTGATTGTCAGGGGAAGTAGAATGCGTTGTGTGGGTCCAAGTCAGATGTGAGGTTGAGACCACATCTATAGCATATTGGTGGGGTGGGAGGGTTCTCTTAGAAGGGTAGATTTTTTCCTGGAGTTTGTACTCCTTTCAACTAGTTAGGGCATACCTTTCAACTATTATAGGCTTTTAAAAGGGTGGGGGGTAGGTTCCTTAGAGAAGATTGTGTTTTCCATTGGAAGATTCTTCTCTTGTTCAGTTAGCACGGGGTGGCTTGTGCCAACATATACTAGGTTGGTGGGATGAAGTAGTTCCCTAGGGAGGGTGTCTGTGTGATGTCACTTTTTGCTGTGACTAGGATCTCTGCTGCGCCTTCTGCTTATCACACAAATCAGTAAAACATCTCAGCAGCCAAGCTGCTACTGATGTGTGTGATGCCGGGGAGGTAGGAGACGCAGTTTAGCGCCAAGTCTAACTGAAGTTGACGCCACACATATAGTGAACCGGAGGTGCGGGTGGGGTCCCAGAGAAGATTGATTTCCAGTGGAAGATACTTCTCATGTTAGGTTAGCACTGGGTGGGAAGCCGACATACAGCATGTTGGTGGGATGAAATTGTTCCCTGGGGAGGGTGTCTTAATCTGGGAGGGTTTTTTTGCTGATAAATCAGCAATGTAGGGCCATTCACCTATGCTATTGGTGGTGTCTTGACTGAAGCAGAGACTTTGATCTCTACTGCGCAGTCTATTTGTCGCACCAATCAAGAACGGTATCTCCGCTGCCAGAGTAGTACTCTTCTTGGTATGTGTGATTGTCAGGGGAAGTAGAATGCGTTGTGTGGGTCCAAGTCAGATGTGAGGTTGAGACCACATCTATAGCATATTGGTGGGGTGGGAGGGTTCTCTTAGAAGGGTAGATTTTTTCCTGGAGTTTGTACTCCTTTCAACTAGTTAGGGAATACCTTTCAACTATTATAGGCTTTTAAAAGGGTGGGGGGTAGGTTCCTTAGAGAAGATTGTCTTTTCCATTGGAAGATTCTTCTCTTGTTCAGTTAGCACGGGGTGGGTTGTGCCAACATATACTAGGTTGGTGGGATGAAGTAGTTCCCTGGGGAGGGTGTCTGTGTGATGTCACTTTTTGCTGTGACTAGGATCTCTGCTGCGCCTTCTGCTTATCACACAAATCAGTAAAACATCTCAGCAGCCAAGCTGCTACTGATGTGTGTGATGCCGGGGAGGTAGGAGACGCAGTTTAGCGCCAAGTCTAACTGAAGTTGACGCCACACATATAGTGAACCGGAGGTGCGGGTGGGGTCCCAGAGAAGATTGATTTCCAGTGGAAGATACTTCTCATGTTAGGTTAGCACTGGGTGGGAAGCCGACATACAGCATGTTGGTGGGATGAAATTGTTCCCTGGGAAGGGGGTCTTAATCTGGGAGGGTTTTTTTGCTGATAAATCAGCAATGTAGGGCCATTCACCTATGCTATTGGTGGTGTCTTGACTGAAGCAGAGACTTTGATCTCTACTGCGCAGTCTATTTGTCGCACCAATCAAGAACGGTATCTCCGCTGCCAGAGTGGTACTCTTCTTGGTATGTGTGATTATCAGGCGAAGTAGAATGCGTTGTGTGGGTCCAAGTCAGATGTGAGGTTGAGACCACATCTATAGCATATTGGTGGGGTGGGAGGGTTCTCTTAGAAGGGTAGATTTTTTCCTGGAGTTTGTACTCCTTTCAACTAGTTAGGGCATACCTTTCAACTATTATAGGCTTTTAAAAGGGTGGGGGGTAGGTTCCTTAGAGAAGATTGTGTTTTCCATTGGAAGATTCTTCTCTTGTTCAGTTAGCACGGGGTGGGTTGTGCCAACATATACTAGGTTGGTGGGATGAAGTAGATCCCTGGGGAGGGTGTCTGTGTGATGTCACTTTTTGCTGTGACTAGGATCTCTGCTGCGCCTTCTGCTTATCACACAAATCAGTAAAACATCTCAGCAGCCAAGCTGCTACTGATGTGTGTGATGCCGGGGAGGTAGGAGACGCAGTTTAGCGCCAAGTCTAACTGAAGTTGACGCCACACATATAGTGAACCGGAGGTGCGGGTGGGGTCCCAGAGAAGATTGATTTCCAGTGGAAGATTCTTCTCATGTTAGGTTAGCACTGGGTGGGAAGCCGACATACAGCATGTTGGTGGGATGAAATTGTTCCCTGGGGAGGGTGTCTTAATCTGGGAGGGTTTTTTTGCTGATAAATCAGCAGTGTAGGGCCATTCACCTATGCTATTGTTGGTGTCTTGACTGAAGCTGAGACTTTGATCTCTACTGCGCGGTCTATTTGTCGCACAAATCCAGAACGGTATTTTCGCTGCCAGAGTGGTACTCTTCTTGGTATGTGTGATTGTCAGGGGAAGTAGAATGCGTTGTGTGGGTCCAAGTCAGATGTGAGGTTGAGACCACATCTATAGCATATTGGTGGGGTGGGAGGGTTCTCTTTGAAGGGTAGATTTTTTCCTGGAGTATGTACTCCTTTCAACTAGTTAGAGCATACCTTTCAACTATTATAGGCTTTTAAAAGGGTGGGGGGTAGGTTCCTTAGAGAAGATTGTGTTTTCCATTGGAAGATTCTTCTCTTGTTCAGTTAGCACGGGGTGGGTTGTGCCAACATATACTAGGTTGGTGGGATGAAGTAGTTCCCTGGGGAGGGTGTCTGTGTGATGTCACTTTTTGCTGTGACTAGGATCTCTGCTGCGCCTTCTGCTTATCACACAAATCAGTAAAACATCTCAGCAGCCAAGCTGCTACTGATGTGTGTGATGCCGGGGAGGTAGGAGACGCAGTTTAGCGCCAAGTCTAACTGAAGTTGACGCCACACATATAGTGAACCGGAGGTGCGGGTGGGGTCCCAGAGAAGATTGATTTCCAGTGGAAGATACTTCTCATGTTAGGTTAGCACTGGGTGGGAAGCCGACATACAGCATGTTGGTGGGATGAAATTGTTCCCTGGGAAGGGGGTCTTAATCTGGGAGGGTTTTTTTTGCTGATAAATCAGCAATGTAGGGCCATTCACCTATGCTATTGGTGGTGTCTTGACTGAAGCAGAGACTTTGATCTCTTCTGTGCAGTCTATTTGTCGCACCAATCAAGAACGGTATCTCCGCTGCCAGAGTGGTACTCTTCTTGGTATGTGTGATTGTCAGGGGAAGTAGAATGCGTTGTGTGGGTCCAAGTCAGATGTGAGGTTGAGACCACATCTATAGCATATTGGTGGGGTGGGAGGGTTCTCTTAGAAGGGTAGATTTTTTCCTGGAGTTTGTACTCCTTTCAACTAGTTAGGGCATACCTTTCAACTATTATAGGCTTTTAAAAGGGTGGGGGGTAGGTTCCTTAGAGAAGATTGTGTTTTCCATTGGAAGATTCTTCTCTTGTTCAGTTAGCACGGGGTGGGTTGTGCCAACATATACTAGGTTGGTGGGATGAAGTAGATCCCTGGGGAGGGTGTCTGTGTGATGTCACTTTTTGCTGTGACTAGGATCTCTGCTGCGCCTTCTGCTTATCACACAAATCAGTAAAACATCTCAGCAGCCAAGCTGCTACTGATGTGTGTGATGCCGGGGAGGTAGGAGACGCAGTTTAGCGCCAAGTCTAACTGAAGTTGACGCCACACATATAGTGAACCGGAGGTGCGGGTGGGGTCCCAGAGAAGATTGATTTCCAGTGGAAGATTCTTCTCATGTTAGGTTAGCACTGGGTGGGAAGCCGACATACAGCATGTTGGTGGGATGAAATTGTTCCCTGGGGAGGGTGTCTTAATCTGGGAGGGTTTTTTTGCTGATAAATCAGCAGTGTAGGGCCATTCACCTATGCTATTGTTGGTGTCTTGACTGAAGCTGAGACTTTGATCTCTACTGCGCGGTCTATTTGTCGCACAAATCCAGAACGGTATTTTCGCTGCCAGAGTGGTACTCTTCTTGGTATGTGTGATTGTCAGGGGAAGTAGAATGCGTTGTGTGGGTCCAAGTCAGATGTGAGGTTGAGACCACATCTATAGCATATTGGTGGGGTGGGAGGGTTCTCTTAGAAGGGTAGATTTTTTCCTGGAGTATGTACTCCTTTCAACTAGTTAGGGCATACCTTTCAACTATTATAGGCTTTTAAAAGGGTGGGGGGTAGGTTCCTTAGAGAAGATTGTGTTTTCCATTGGAAGATTCTTCTCTTGTTCAGTTAGCACAGGGTGGGTTGTGCCAACATATACTAGGTTGGTGGGATGAAATAGTTCCCTGGGGAGGGTGTCTGTGTGATGTCACTTTTTGCTGTGACTAGGATCTCTGCTGCGCCTTCTGCTTATCACACAAATCAGTAAAACATCTCAGCAGCCAAGCTGCTACTGATGTGTGTGATGCCGGGGAGGTAGGAGACGCAGTTTAGCGCCAAGTCTAACTGAAGTTGACGCCACACATATAGTGAACCGGAGGTGCGGGTGGGGTCCCAGAGAAGATTGATTTCCAGTGGAAGATACTTCTCATGTTAGGTTAGCACTGGGTGGGAAGCCGACATACAGCATGTTGGTGGGATGAAATTGTTCCCTGGGAAGGGGGTCTTAATCTGGGAGGGTTTTTTTTGCTGATAAATCAGCAATGTAGGGCCATTCACCTATGCTATTGTTGGTGTCTTGACTGAAGCTGAGACTTTGATCTCTACTGCGCGGTCTATTTGTCGCACAAATCCAGAACGGTATTTTCGCTGCCAGAGTGGTACTCTTCTTGGTATGTATGATTGTCAAGAAAAGTAGAAGGCGTCGTGTGGGTCCAAGTCAGAAGTGAGGTTGAGACCACATCTATAGCATATTGGTGGGGTGGGAGGGTTCTCTTAGAAGGGTAGATTTTTTTCCTGGAGTTTGTACTCCTTTCAACTATTTAGGGCATACCTTTCAACTTTTATAGGCTTTTAAAAGGGTGGGGGGTAGGTTCCTTAGAGAAGATTGTCTTTTCCATTGGAAGATTCTTCTCTTGTTCAGTTAGCACGGGGTGGGTTGTGCCAACATATACTAGGTTGGTGGGATGAAGTAGTTCCCTGGGGAGGGTGTCTGTGTGATGTCACTTTTTGCTGTGACTAGGATCTCTGCTGCGCCTTCTGCTTATCACACAAATCAGTAAAACATCTCAGCAGCCAAGCTGCTACTGATGTGTGTGATGCCGGGGAGGTAGGAGACGCAGTTTAGCGCCAAGTCTAACTAAAGTTGACGCCACACATATAGTGAACCGGAGGTGCGGGTGGGGTCCCAGAGAAGATTGATTTCCAGTGGAAGATACTTCTCATGTTAGGTTAGCACTGGGTGGGAAGCCGACATACAGCATGTTGGTGGGATGAAATTGTTCCCTGGGGAGGGTGTCTTAATCTGTGAGGTTTTTTTTGCTGATAAATCATCAGTGTAGGGCCATTCACCTATGCTATTGTTGGTGTCTTGACTGAAGCGGAGACTTTGATCTCTACTGCGCGGTCTATTTGTCGCACAAATCCAGAACGGTATTTTCGCTGCCAGAGTGGTACTCTTCTTGGTATGTGTGATTGTCAGGGGAAGTAGAATGTGGTGTGTGGGTCCAAGTCAGATGTGAGGTTGAGACCACATCTATAGCATATTGGTGGGGTGGGAGGGTTCTCTTAGAAGGGTAGATTTTTTCCTGGAGTTTGTACTCCTTTCAACTAGTTAGGGCATACCTTTCAACTATTATAGGCTTTTAAAAGGGTGGGGGGTAGGTTCCTTAGAGAAGATTGTGTTTTCCATTGGAAGATTCTTCTCTTGTTCAGTTAGCACGGGGTGGGTTGTGCCAACATATACTAGGTTGGTGGGATGAAGTAGTTCCCTAGGGAGGGTGTCTGTGTGATGTCACTTTTTGCTGTGACTAGGATCTCTGCTGCGCCTTCTGCTTATCACAAAAATCAGTAAAACATCTCAGCAGCCAAGCTGCTACTGATGTGTGTGATGCCGGGGAGGTAGGAGACGCAGTTTAGCGCCAAGTCTAACTGAAGTTGACGCCACACATATAGTGAACCGGAGGTGCGGGTGGGGTCCCAGAGAAGATTGATTTCCAGTGGAAGATACTTCTCATGTTAGGTTAGCACTGGGTGGGAAGCCGACATACAGCATGTTGGTGGGATGAAATTGTTCCCTGGGGAGGGTGTCTTAATCTGGGAGGGTTTTTTTGCTGATAAATCAGCAATGTAGGGCCATTCACCTATGCTATTGGTGGTGTCTTGACTGAAGCAGAGACTTTGATCTCTACTGCGCAGTCTATTTGTCGCACCAATCAAGAACGGTATCTCCGCTGCCAGAGTAGTACTCTTCTTGGTATGTGTGATTGTCAGGGGAAGTAGAATGCGTTGTGTGGGTCCAAGTCAGATGTGAGGTTGAGACCACATCTATAGCATATTGGTGGGGTGGGAGGGTTCTCTTAGAAGGGTAGATTTTTTCCTGGAGTTTGTACTCCTTTCAACTAGTTAGGGAATACCTTTCAACTATTATAGGCTTTTAAAAGGGTGGGGGGTACGTTCCTTAGAGAAGATTGTCTTTTCCATTGGAAGATTCTTCTCTTGTTCAGTTAGCACGGGGTGGGTTGTGCCAACATATACTAGGTTGGTGGGATGAAGTAGTTCCCTGGGGAGGGTGTCTGTGTGATGTCACTTTTTGCTGTGACTAGGATCTCTGCTGCGCCTTCTGCTTATCACACAAATCAGTAAAACATCTCAGCAGCCAAGCTGCTACTGATGTGTGTGATGCCGGGGAGGTAGGAGACGCAGTTTAGCGCCAAGTCTAACTGAAGTTGACGCCACACATATAGTGAACCGGAGGTGCGGGTGGGGTCCCAGAGAAGATTGATTTCCAGTGGAAGATACTTCTCATGTTAGGTTAGCACTGGGTGGGAAGCCGACATACAGCATGTTGGTGGGATGAAATTGTTCCCTGGGAAGGGGGTCTTAATCTGGGAGGGTTTTTTTGCTGATAAATCAGCAATGTAGGGCCATTCACCTATGCTATTGGTGGTGTCTTGACTGAAGCAGAGACTTTGATCTCTACTGCACAGTCTATTTGTCGCACCAATCAAGAACGGTATCTCCGCTGCCAGAGTGGTATTCTTCTTGGTATGTGTGATTATCAGGCGAATTAGAATGCGTTGTGTGGGTCCAAGTCAGATGTGAGGTTGAGACCACATCTATAGCATATTGGTGGGGTGGGAGGGTTCTCTTAGAAGGGTAGATTTTTTCCTGGAGTTTGTACTCCTTTCAACTAGTTAGGGCATACCTTTCAACTATTATAGGCTTTTAAAAGGGTGGGGGGTAGGTTCCTTAGAGAAGATTGTGTTTTCCATTGGAAGATTCTTCTCTTGTTCAGTTAGCACGGGGTGGGTTGTGCCAACATATACTAGGTTGGTGGGATGAAGTAGATCCCTGGGGAGGGTGTCTGTGTGATGTCACTTTTTGCTGTGACTAGGATCTCTGCTGCGCCTTCTGCTTATCACACAAATCAGTAAAACATCTCAGCAGCCAAGCTGCTACTGATGTGTGTGATGCCGGGGAGGTAGGAGACGCAGTTTAGCGCCAAGTCTAACTGAAGTTGACGCCACACATATAGTGAACCGGAGGTGCGGGTGGGGTCCCAGAGAAGATTGATTTCCAGTGGAAGATTCTTCTCATGTTAGGTTAGCACTGGGTGGGAAGCCGACATACAGCATGTTGGTGGGATGAAATTGTTCCCTGGGGAGGGTGTCTTAATCTGGGAGGGTTTTTTTGCTGATAAATCAGCAGTGTAGGGCCATTCACCTATGCTATTGTTGGTGTCTTGACTGAAGCTGAGACTTTGATCTCTACTGCGCGGTCTATTTGTCGCACAAATCCAGAACGGTATTTTCGCTGCCAGAGTGGTACTCTTCTTGGTATGTGTGATTGTCAGGGGAAGTAGAATGCGTTGTGTGGGTCCAAGTCAGATGTGAGGTTGAGACCACATCTATAGCATATTGGTGGGGTGGGAGGGTTCTCTTAGAAGGGTAGATTTTTTCCTGGAGTATGTACTCCTTTCAACTAGTTAGGGCATACCTTTCAACTATTATAGGCTTTTAAAAGGGTGGGGGGTAGGTTCCTTAGAGAAGATTGTGTTTTCCATTGGAAGATTCTTCTCTTGTTCAGTTAGCACGGGGTGGGTTGTGCCAACATATACTAGGTTGGTGGGATGAAGTAGTTCCCTGGGGAGGGTGTCTGTGTGATGTCACTTTTTGCTGTGACTAGGATGTCTGCTGCGCCTTCTGCTTATCACACAAATCAGTAAAACATCTCAGCAGCCAAGCTGCTACTGATGTGTGTGATGCCGGGGAGGTAGGAGACGCAGTTTAGCGCCAAGTCTAACTGAAGTTGACGCCACACATATAGTGAACCGGAGGTGCGGGTGGGGTCCCAGAGAAGATTGATTTCCAGTGGAAGATACTTCTCATGTTAGGTTAGCACTGGGTGGGAAGCCGACATACAGCATGTTGGTGGGATGAAATTGTTCCCTGGGAAGGGGGTATTAATCTGGGAGGGTTTTTTTTGCTGATAAATCAGCAATGTAGGGCCATTCACCTATGCTATTGGTGGTGTCTTGACTGAAGCAGAGACTTTGATCTCTTCTGTGCAGTCTATTTGTCGCACCAATCAAGAACGGTATCTCCGCTGCCAGAGTGGTACTCTTCTTGGTATGTGTGATTGTCAGGGGAAGTAGAATGCGTTGTGTGGGTCCAAGTCAGATGTGAGGTTGAGACCACATCTATAGCATATTGGTGGGGTGGGAGGGTTCTCTTAGAAGGGTAGATTTTTTCCTGGAGTTTGTACTCCTTTCAACTAGTTAGGGCATACCTTTTAACTATTATAGGCTTTTAAAAGGGTGGGGGGTAGGTTCCTTAGAGAAGATTGTGTTTTCCATTGGAAGATTCTTCTCTTGTTCAGTTAGCACGGGGTGGGTTGTGCCAACATATACTAGGTTGGTGGGATGAATTAGATCCCTGGGGAGGGTGTCTGTGTGATGTCACTTTTTGCTGTGACTAGGATCTCTGCTGCGCCTTCTGCTTATCACACAAATCAGTAAAACATCTCAGCAGCCAAGCTGCTACTGATGTGTGTGATGCCGGGGAGGTAGGAGACGCAGTTTAGCGCCAAGTCTAACTGAAGTTGACGCCACACATATAGTGAACCGGAGGTGCGGGTGGGGTCCCAGAGAAGATTGATTTCCAGTGGAAGATTCTTCTCATGTTAGGTTAGCACTGGGTGGGAAGCCGACATACAGCATGTTGGTGGGATGAAATTGTTCCCTGGGGAGGGTGTCTTAATCTGGGAGGGTTTTTTTGCTGATAAATCAGCAGTGTAGGGCCATTCACCTATGCTATTGTTGGTGTCTTGACTGAAGCTGAGACTTTGATCTCTACTGCGCGGTCTATTTGTCGCACAAATCCAGAACGGTATTTTCGCTGCCAGAGTGGTACTCTTCTTGGTATGTGTGATTGTCAGGGGAAGTAGAATGCGTTGTGTGGGTCCAAGTCAGATGTGAGGTTGAGACCACATCTATAGCATATTGGTGGGGTGGGAGGGTTCTCTTAGAAGGGTAGATTTTTTCCTGGAGTATGTACTCCTTTCAACTAGTTAGGGCATGCCTTTCAAGTATTATAGGCTTTTAAAAGGGTGGGGGGTAGGTTCCTTAGAGAAGATTGTGTTTTCCATTGGAAGATTCTTCTCTTGTTCAGTTAGCACGGGGTGGGTTGTGCCAACATATACTAGGTTGGTGGGATGAAGTAGTTCCCTGGGGAGGGTGTCTGTGTGATGTCACTTTTTGCTGTGACTAGGATCTCTGCTGCGCCTTCTGCTTATCACACAAATCAGTAAAACATCTCAGCAGCCAAGCTGCTACTGATGTGTGTGATGCCGGGGAGGTAGGAGACGCAGTTTAGCGCCAAGTCTAACTGAAGTTGACGCCACACATATAGTGAACCGGAGGTGCGGGTGGGGTCCCAGAGAAGATTGATTTCCAGTGGAAGATACTTCTCATGTTAGGTTAGCACTGGGTGGGAAGCCGACATACAGCATGTTGGTGGGATGAAATTGTTCCCTGGGAAGGGGGTCTTAATCTGGGAGGGTTTTTTTTGCTGATAAATCAGCAATGTAGGGCCATTCACCTATGCTATTGGTGGTGTCTTGACTGAAGCAGAGACTTTGATCTCTTCTGTGCAGTCTATTTGTCGCACCAATCAAGAACGGTATCTCCGCTGCCAGAGTGGTACTCTTCTTGGTATGTGTGATTGTCAGGGGAAGTAGAATGCGTTGTGTGGGTCCAAGTCAGATGTGAGGTTGAGACCACATCTATAGCATATTGGTGGGGTGGGAGGGTTCTCTTAGAAGGGTAGATTTTTTCCTGGAGTTTGTACTCCTTTCAACTAGTTAGGGCATACCTTTCAACTATTATAGGCTTTTAAAAGGGTGGGGGGTAGGTTCCTTAGAGAAGATTGTGTTTTCCATTGGAAGATTCTTCTCTTGTTCAGTTAGCACGGGGTGGCTTGTGCCAACATATACTAGGTTGGTGGGATGAAGTAGTTCCCTGGGGAGGGTGTCTGTGTGATGTCACTTTTTGCTGTGACTAGGATGTCTGCTGCGCCTTCTGCTTATCACACAAATCAGTAAAACATCTCAGCAGCCAAGCTGCTACTGATGTGTGTGATGCCGGGGAGGTAGGAGACGCAGTTTAGCGCCAAGTCTAACTGAAGTTGATGCCACACATATAGTGAACCGGAGGTGCGGGTGGGGTCCCAGAGAAGATTGATTTCCAGTGGAAGATTCTTCTCATGTTAGGTTAGCACTGGGTGGGAAGCCGACATACAGCATGTTGGTGGGATGAAATTGTTCCCTGGGGAGGGTGTCTTAATCTGGGAGGGTTTTTTTGCTGATAAATCAGCAGTGTAGGGCCATTCACCTATGCTATTGTTGGTGTCTTGACTGAAGCTGAGACTTTGATCTCTACTGCGCGGTCTATTTGTCGCACAAATCCAGAACGGTATTTTCGCTGCCAGAGTGGTACTCTTCTTGGTATGTGTGATTGTCAGGGGAAGTAGAATGCGTTGTGTGGGTCCAAGTCAGATGTGAGGTTGAGACCACATCTATAGCATATTGGTGGGGTGGGAGGGTTCTCTTAGAAGGGTAGATTTTTTCCTGGAGTATGTACTCCTTTCAACTAGTTAGGGCATACCTTTCAACTATTATAGGCTTTTAAAAGGGTGGGGGGTAGGTTCCTTAGAGAAGATTGTGTTTTCCATTGGAAGATTCTTCTCTTGTTCAGTTAGCACGGGGTGGGTTGTGCCAACATATACTAGGTTGGTGGGATGAAGTAGTTCCCTGGGGAGGGTGTCTGTGTGATGTCACTTTTTGCTGTGACTAGGATCTCTGCTGCGCCTTCTGCTTATCACACAAATCAGTAAAACATCTCAGCAGCCCAGCTGCTACTGATGTGTGTGATGCCGGGGAGGTAGGAGACGCAGTTTAGCGCCAAGTCTAACTGAAGTTGACGCCACACATATAGTGAACCGGAGGTGCGGGTGGGGTCCCAGAGAAGATTGATTTCCAGTGGAAGATACTTCTCATGTTAGGTTAGCACTGGGTGGGAAGCCGACATACAGCATGTTGGTGGGATGAAATTGTTCCCTGGGAAGGGGGTCTTAATCTGGGAGGGTTTTTTTTGCTGATAAATCAGCAATGTAGGGCCA
This sequence comes from Hyperolius riggenbachi, assembly GCF_040937935.1. Classification (NCBI taxonomy): domain Eukaryota; kingdom Metazoa; phylum Chordata; class Amphibia; order Anura; family Hyperoliidae; genus Hyperolius; species Hyperolius riggenbachi. The sequence continues at coordinate 452,604,123 of NC_090647.1, read as the reverse complement.
TTCACCTATGCTATTGGTGGTGTCTTGACGGAAGCAGAGACTTTGATCTCTTCTGTGCAGTCTATTTGTCGCACCAATCAAGAACGGTATCTCCGCTGCCAGAGTGGTACTCTTCTTGGTATGTGTGATTGTCAGGGGAAGTAGAATGCGTTGTGTGGGTCCAAGTCAGATGTGAGGTTGAGACCACATCTATAGCATATTGGTGGGGTGGGAGGGTTCTCTTAGAAGGGTAGATTTTTTCCTGGAGTTTGTACTCCTTTCAACTAGTTAGGGCATACCTTTCAACTATTATAGGCTTTTAAAAGGGTGGGGGGTAGGTTCCTTAGAGAAGATTGTGTTTTCCATTGGAAGATTCTTCTCTTGTTCAGTTAGCACGGGGTGGCTTGTGCCAACATATACTAGGTTGGTGGGATGAAGTAGTTCCCTGGGGAGGGTGTCTGTGTGATGTCACTTTTTGCTGTGACTAGGATGTCTGCTGCGCCTTCTGCTTATCACACAAATCAGTAAAACATCTCAGCAGCCAAGCTGCTACTGATGTGTGTGATGCCGGGGAGGTAGGAGACGCAGTTTAGCGCCAAGTCTAACTGAAGTTGATGCCACACATATAGTGAACCGGAGGTGCGGGTGGGGTCCCAGAGAAGATTGATTTCCAGTGGAAGATACTTCTCATGTTAGGTTAGCACTGGGTGGGAAGCCGACATACAGCATGTTGGTGGGATGAAATTGTTCCCTGGGAAGGGGGTCTTAATCTGGGAGGGTTTTTTTTGCTGATAAATCAGCAATGTAGGGCCATTCACCTATGCTATTGGTTGTGTCTTGACTGAAGCAGAGACTTTGATCTCTACTGCGCAGTCTATTTGTCGCACCAATCAAGAACGGTATCTCCGCTGCCAGAGTGGTACTCTTCTTGGTATGTGTGATTATCAGGGGAAGTAGAATGCATTGTGTGGGTCCAAGTCAGATGTGAGGTTGAGACCACATCTATAGCATATTGGTGGGGTGGGAGGGTTCTCTTAGAAGGGTAGATTTTTTCCTGGAGTTTGTACTCCTTTCAACTAGTTAGGGCATACCTTTCAACTATTATAGGCTTTTAAAAGGGTGGGGGGTAGGTTCCTTAGAGAAGATTGTGTTTTCCATTGGAAGATTCTTCTCTTGTTCAGTTAGCACGGGGTGGGTTGTGCCAACATATACTAGGTTGGTGGGATGAAGTAGATCCCTGGGGAGGGTGTCTGTGTGATGTCACTTTTTGCTGTGACTAGGATCTCTGCTGCGCCTTCTGCTTATCACACAAATCAGTAAAACATCTCAGCAGCCAAGCTGCTACTGATGTGTGTGATGCCGGGGAGGTAGGAGACGCAGTTTAGCGCCAAGTCTAACTGAAGTTGACGCCACACATATAGTGAACCGGAGGTGCGGGTGGGGTCCCAGAGAAGATTGATTTCCAGTGGAAGATTCTTCTCATGTTAGGTTAGCACTGGGTGGGAAGCCGACATACAGCATGTTGGTGGGATGAAATTTTTCCCTGGGGAGGGTGTCTTAATCTGGGAGGGTTTTTTTGCTGATAAATCAGCAGTGTAGGGCCATTCACCTATGCTATTGTTGGTGTCTTGACTGAAGCTGAGACTTTGATCTCTACTGCGCGGTCTATTTGTCGCACAAATCCAGAACGGTATTTTCGCTGCCAGAGTGGTACTTTTCTTGGTATGTGTGATTGTCAGGGGAAGTAAAATGCGTTGTGTGGGTCCAAGTCAGATGTGAGGTTGAGACCACATCTATAGCATATTGGTGGGGTGGGAGGGTTCTCTTAGAAGGGTCGATTTTTTCCTGGAGTTTGTACTCCTTTCAACTAGTTAGGGCATACCTTTCAACTATTATAGGCTTTTAAAAGGGTGGGGGGTAGGTTCCTTAGAGAAGATTGTGTTTTCCATTGGAAGATTCTTCTCTTGTTCAGTTAGCACGGGGTGGGTTGTGCCAACATATACTAGGTTGGTGGGATGAAGTAGTTCCCTGGGGAGGGTGTCTGTGTGATGTCACTTTTTGCTGTGACTAGGATCTCTGCTGCGCCTTCTGCTTATCACACAAATCAGTAAAACATCTCAGCAGCCAAGCTGCTACTGATGTGTGTGATGCCGGGGAGGTAGGAGACGCAGTTTAGCGCCAAGTCTAACTGAAGTTGACGCCACACATATAGTGAACCGGAGGTGCGGGTGGGGTCCCAGAGAAGATTGATTTCCAGTGGAAGATACTTCTCATGTTAGGTTAGCACTGGGTGGGAAGCCGACATACAGCATGTTGGTGGGATAAAATTGTTCCCTGGGAAGGGGGTCTTAATCTGGGAGGGGTTTTTTTGCTGATAAATCAGCAATGTAGGGCCATTCACCTATGCTATTGGTGGTGTCTTGACTGAAGCAGAGACTTTGATCTCTTCTGTGCAGTCTATTTGTCGCACCAATCAAGAACGGTATCTCCGCTGCCAGAGTGGTACTCTTCTTGGTATGTGTGATTGTCAGGGGAAGTAGAATGCGTTGTGTGGGTCCAAGTCAGATGTGAGGTTGAGACCACATCTATAGCATATTGGTGGGGTGGGAGGGTTCTCTTAGAAGGGTAGATTTTTTCCTGGAGTTTGTACTCCTTTCAACTAGTTAGGGCATACCTTTCAACTATTATAGGCTTTTAAAAGGGTGGGGGGTAGGTTCCTTAGAGAAGATTGTGTTTTCCATTGGAAGATTCTTCTCTTGTTCAGTTAGCACGGGGTGGCTTGTGCCAACATATACTAGGTTGGTGGGATGAAGTAGTTCCCTGGGGAGGGTGTCTGTGTGATGTCACTTTTTGCTGTGACTAGGATGTCTGCTGCGCCTTCTGCTTATCACACAAATCAGTAAAACATCTCAGCAGCCAAGCTGCTACTGATGTGTGTGATGCCGGGGAGGTAGGAGACGCAGTTTAGCGCCAAGTCTAACTGAAGTTGACGCCACACATATAGTGAACCGGAGGTGCGGGTGGGGTCCCAGAGAAGATTGATTTCCAGTGGAAGATACTTCTCATGTTAGGTTAGCACTGGGTGGGAAGCCGACATACAGCATGTTGGTGGGATGAAATTGTTCCCTGGGAAGGGGGTCTTAATCTGGGAGGGTTTTTTTTGCTGATAAATCAGCAATGTAGGGCCATTCACCTATGCTATTGGTGGTGTCTTGACTGAAGCAGAGACTTTGATCTCTACTGCGCAGTCTATTTGTCGCACCAATCAAGAACGGTATCTCCGCTGCCAGAGTGGTACTCTTCTTGGTATGTGTGATTATCAGGGGAAGTAGAATGCATTGTGTGGGTCCAAGTCAGATGTGAGGTTGAGACCACATCTATAGCATATTGGTGGGGTGGGAGGGTTCTCTTAGAAGGGTAGATTTTTTCCTGGAGTTTGTACTCCTTTCAACTAGTTAGGGCATACCTTTCAACTATTATAGGCTTTTAAAAGGGTGGGGGGTAGGTTCCTTAGAGAAGATTGTGTTTTCCATTGGAAGATTCTTCTCTTGTTCAGTTAGCACGGGGTGGGTTGTGCCAACATATACTAGGTTGGTGGGATGAAGTAGATCCCTGGGGAGGGTGTCTGTGTGATGTCACTTTTTGCTGTGACTAGGATCTCTGCTGCCCCTTCTGCTTATCACACAAATCAGTAAAACATCTCAGCAGCCAAGCTGCTACTGATGTGTGTGATGCCGGGGAGGTAGGAGACGCAGTTTAGCGCCAAGTCTAACTGAAGTTGACGCCACACATATAGTGAACCGGAGGTGCGGGTGGGGTCCCAGAGAAGATTGATTTCCAGTGGAAGATTCTTCTCATGTTAGGTTAGCACTGGGTGGGAAGCCGACATACAGCATGTTGGTGGGATGAAATTGTTCCCTGGGGAGGGTGTCTTAATCTGGGAGGGTTTTTTTGCTGATAAATCATCAGTGTAGGGCCATTCACCTATGCTATTGTTGGTGTCTTGACTGAAGCTGAGACTTTGATCTCTACTGCGCGGTCTATTTGTCGCACAAATCCAGAACGGTATTTTCGCTGCCAGAGTGGTACTCTTCTTGGTATGTATGATTGTCAAGAAAAGTAGAAGGCGTCGTGTGAGTCCAAGTCAGAAGTGAGGTTGAGACCACATCTATAGCATATTGGTGGGGTGGGAGGGTTCTCTTACAAGGGTAGATTTTTTTCCTGGAGTTTGTACTCCTTTCAACTATTTAGGGCATACCTTTCAACTATTATAGGCTTTTAAAAGGGTGGGGGGTAGGTTCCTTAGAGAAGATTGTGTTTTCCATTGGAAGATTCTTCTCTTGTTCAGTTAGCACGGGGTGGGTTGTGCCAACATATACTAGGTTGGTGGGATGAAGTAGTTCCCTGGGGAGGGTGTCTGTGTGATGTCACTTTTTGCTGTGACTAGGATCTCTGCTGCGCCTTCTGCTTATCACACAAATCAGTAAAACATCTCAGCAGCCAAGCTGCTACTGATGTGTGTGATGCCGGGGAGGTAGGAGACGCAGTTTAGCGCCAAGTCTAACTGAAGTTGACGCCACACATATAGTGAACCGGAGGTGCGGGTGGGGTCCCAGAGAAGATTGATTTCCAGTGGAAGATACTTCTCATGTTAGGTTAGCACTGGATGGGAAGCCGACATACAGCATGTTGGTGGGATGAAATTGTTCCCTGGGGAGGGTGTCTTAATCTGGGAGGGTTTTTTGCTGATAAATCAGCAATGTAGGGCCATTCACCTATGCTATTGGTGGTGTCTTGACTGAAGCAGAGACTTTGATCTCTACTGCGCAGTCTATTTGTCGCACCAATCAAGTACGGTATCTCCGCTGCCAGAGTGGTACTCTTCTTGGTATGTGTGATTGTCAGGGGAAGTAGAATGCGTTGTGTGGGTCCAAGTCAGATGTGAGGTTGAGACCACATCTATAGCATATTGGTGGGGTGGGAGGGTCCTCTTAGAAGGGTAGATTTTTTTCCTCGAGTTTGTACTCCTTTCAACTAGTTAGGGCATACCTTTCAACTATTATAGGCTTTTAAAAGGGTGGGGGGTAGGTTCCTTAGAGAAGATTGTGTTTTCCATTGGAAGATTCTTCTCTTGTTCAGTTAGCACGGGGTGGGTTGTGCCAACATATACTAGGTTGGTGGGATGAAGTAGTTCCCTGGGGAGGGTGTCTGTGTGATGTCACTTTTTGCTGTGACTAGGATCTCTGCTGCGCCTTCTGCTTATCACACAAATCAGTAAAACATCTCAGCAGCCAAGCTGCTACTGATGTGTGTGATGCCGGGGAGGTAGGAGACACAGTTTAGCACCAAGTCTAACTGAAGTTGACGCCACACATATAGTGAACCGGAGGTGCGGGTGGGGTCCCAGAGAAGATTGATTTCCAGTGGAAGATTCTTCTCATGTTAGGTTAGCACTGGGTGGGAAGCCGACATACAGCATGTTGGTGGGATGAAATTGTTCCCTGGGGAGGGTGTCTTAATCTGGGAGGGTTTTTTTGCTGATAAATCAGCAGTGTAGGGCCATTCACCTATGCTATTGGTGGTGTCTTGACTGAAGCTGAGACTTTGATCTCTACTGCGCAGTCTATTTTTCTCACCAATCAAGAACGGTATCTCCGCTGCCAGAGTGGTACTCTTCTTGGTATGTGTGATTGTCAGGGTAAGTAGAATGCGTTGTGTGGGTCCAAGTCAGATGTGAGGTTAAGACCACATCTATAGCATATTCGTGGGGTGGGAGGGTTCTCTTAGAAGGGTAGATTTTTTCCTGGAGTTTGTACTCCTTTCAACTATTTAGGGCATACCTTTCAACTATTATAGGCTTTTAAAAGGGTGGGGGGTAGGTTCCTTAGAGAAGGTTGTGTTTTCCATTGGAAGATTCTTCTCTTGTTCAGTTAGCACGGGGTGGGTTGTGCCAACATATACTAGGTTGGTGGGATGAAGTAGTTCCCTGGGGAGGGTGTCTGTGTGATGTCACTTTTTGCTGTGACTAGGATCTCTGCTGCACCTTCTGCTTATCACACAAATCAGTAAAACATCTCAGCAGCCAAGCTGCTACTGATGTGTGTGATGCCGGGGAGGTAGGAGACGCAGTTTAGCGCCAAGTCTAACTAAAGTTGACGCCACACATATAGTGAACCGGAGGTGCGGGTGGGGTCCCAGAGAAGATTGATTTCCAGTGGAAGATACTACTCATGTTAGGTTAGCACTGGGTGGGAAGCCGACATACAGCATGTTGGTGGGATGAAATTGTTCCCTGGGGAGGGTGTCTTAATCTGTGAGGTTATTTTTGCTGATAAATCATCAGTGTAGGGCCATTCACCTATGCTATTGTTGGTGTCTTGACTGAAGCGGAGACTTTGATCTCTACTGCGCGGTCTATTTGTCGCACCAATCAAGAACGGTATCTCCGCTGCCAGAGTGGTACTCTTCTTGGTATGTGTGATTGTCAGGGGAAGTAGAATGCGTTGTGTGGGTCCAAGTCAGATGTGAGGTTGAGACCACATCTATAGCATATTGGTGGGGTGGGAGGGTTCTCTTAGAAGGGTCGATTTTTTCCTGGAGTTTGTACTCCTTTCAACTAGTTAGGGCATACCTTTCAACTATTATAGGCTTTTAAAAGGGTGGGGGGTAGGTTCCTTAGAGAAGATTGTGTTTTCCATTGGAAGATTCTTCTCTTGTTCAGTTAGCACGGGGTGGGTTGTGCCAACATATACTAGGTTGGTGGGATGAAGTAGTTCCCTGGGGAGGGTGTCTGTGTGATGTCACTTTTTGCTGTGACTAGGATCTCTTCTGCGCCTTCTGCTTATCACACAAATCAGTAAAACATCTCAGCAGCCAAGCTGCTACTGATGTGTGTGATGCCGGGGAGGTAGGAGACGCAGTTTAGCGCCAAGTCTAACTGAAGTTGACGCCACACATATAGTGAACCGGAGGTGCGGGTGGGGTCCCACAGAAGATTGATTTCCAGTGGAAGATACTTCTCATGTTAGGTTAGCACTGGGTGGGAAGCCGACATACAGCATGTTGGTGGGATGAAATTGTTCCCTGGGGAGGGTGTCTTAATCTGGGAGGGTTTTTTTGCTGATAAATCAGCAATGTAGGGCCATTCACCTATGCTATTGGTGGTGTCTTGACTAAAGCAGAGACTTTGATCTCTACTGCGCAGTCTATTTGTCGCACCAATCAAGAACGGTATCTCCGCTGCCAGAGTGGTACTCTTCTTGGTATGTGTGATTGTCAGGGGAAGTAGAATGCGTTGTGTGGGTCCAAGTCAGATGTGAGGTTGAGACCACATCTATAGCATATTGGTGGGGTGGGAGGGTTCTCTTAGAAGGGTAGATTTTTTCCTGGAGTTTGTACTACTTTCAACTAGTTAGGGCATACCTTTCAACTATTATAGGCTTTTAAAAGGGTGGGGGGTAGGTTCCTTAGAGAAGATTGTCTTTTCCATTGGAAGATTCTTCTCTTGTTCAGTTAGCACGGGGTGGGTTGTGCCAACATATACTAGGTTGGTGGGATGAAGTAGTTCCCTGGGGAGGGTGTCTGTGTGATGTCACTTTTTGCTGTGACTAGGATCTCTGCTGCGCCTTCTGCTTATCACACAAATCAGTAAAACATCTCAGCAGCCAAGCTGCTACTGATGTGTGTGATGCCGGGGAGGTAGGAGACGCAGTTTAGCGCCAAGTCTAACTGAAGTTGACGCCACACATATAGTGAACCGGAGGTGCGGGTGGGGTCCCAGAGAAGATTGATTTCCAGTGGAAGATACTTCTCATGCTAGGTTAGCACTGGGTGGGAAGCCGACATACAGCATGTTGGTGGGATGAAATTGTTCCCTGGGAAGGGTGTCTTAATCTGGGAGGGTTTTTTTGCTGATAAATCAGCAATGTAGGGCCATTCACCTATGCTATTGGTGGTGTCTTGACTGAAGCAGAGACTTTGATCTCTACTGCGCAGTCTATTTGTCGCACCAATCAAGAACGGTATCTCCGCTGCCAGAGTGGTACTCTTCTTGGTATGTGTGATTATCAGGCGAATTAGAATGCGTTGTGTGGGTCCAAGTCAGATGTGAGGTTGAGACCACATCTATAGCATATTGGTGGGGTGGGAGGGTTCTCTTAGAAGGGTAGATTTTTTCCTGGAGTTTGTACTCCTTTCAACTAGTTAGGGCATACCTTTCAACTATTATAGGCTTTTAAAAGGGTGGGGGGTAGGTTCCTTAGAGAAGATTGTCTTTTCCATTGGAAGATTCTTCTCTTGTTCAGTTAGCACGGGGTGGGTTGTGCCAACATATACTAGGTTGGTGGGATGAAGTAGTTCCCTGGGGAGGGTGTCTGTGTGATGTCACTTTTTGCTGTGACTAGGATCTCTGCTGCGCCTTCTGCTTATCACACAAATCAGTAAAACATCTCAGCAGCCAAGCTGCTACTGATGTGTGTGATGCCGGGGAGGTAGGAGACACAGTTTAGCGCCAAGTCTAACTGAAGTTGACGCCACACATATAGTGAACCGGAGGTGCGGGTGGGGTCCCAGAGAAGATTGATTTCCAGTGGAAGATTCTTCTCATGTTAGGTTAGCACTGGGTGGGAAGCCGACATACAGCATGTTGGTGGGATGAAATTGTTCCCTGGGGAGGGTGTCTTAATCTGGGAGGGTTTTTTTGCTGATAAATCAGCAGTGTAGGGCCATTCACCTATGCTATTGGTGGTGTCTTGACTGAAGCTGAGACTTTGATCTCTACTGCGCGGTCTATTTGTCGCACAAATCCAGAACGGTATTTTCGCTGCCAGAGTGGTACTCTTCTTGGTATGTATGATTGTCAAGAAAAGTAGAAGGCGTCGTGTGGGTCCAAGTCAGAAGTGAGGTTGAGACCACATCTATAGCATATTGGTGGGGTGGGAGGGTTCTCTTAGAAGGGTAGATTATTTTCCTGGAGTTTGTACTCCTTTCAACTATTTAGGGCATACCTTTCAACTATTGTAGGCTTTTAAAAGGGTGGGGGGTAGGTTCCTTAGAGAAGATTGTGTTTTCCATTGGAAGATTCTTCTCTTGTTCAGTTAGCACGGGGTGGGTTGTGCCAACATATACTAGGTTGGTGGGATGAAGTAGTTCCCTGGGGAGGGTGTCTGTGTGATGTCACTTTTTGCTGTGACTAGGATCTCTGCTGCGCCTTCTGCTTATCACACAAATCAGTAAAACATCTCAGCAGCCAAGCTGCTACTGATGTGTGTGATGCCGGGGAGGTAGGAGACGCAGTTTAGCGCCAAGTCTAACTGAAGTTGACGCCACACATATAGTGAACCGGAGGTGCGGGTGGGGTCCCAGAGAAGATTGATTTCCAGTGGAAGATACTTCTCATGTTAGGTTAGCACTGGATGGGAAGCCGACATACAGCATGTTGGTGGGATGAAATTGTTCCCTGGGGAGGGTGTCTTAATCTGGGAGGGTTTTTTTGCTGATAAATCAGCAATGTAGGGCCATTCACCTATGCTATTGGTGGTGTCTTGACTGAAGCAGAGACTTTGATCTCTTCTGTGCAGTCTATTTGTCGCACCAATCAAGAACGGTATCTCCGCTGCCAGAGTGGTACTCTTCTTGGTATGTGTGATTGTCAGGCGAATTAGAATGCGTTGTGTGGGTCCAAGTCAGATGTGAGGTTGAGACCACATCTATAGCATATTGGTGGGGTGGGAGGGTTCTCTTAGAAGGGTAGATTTTTTCCTGGAGTTTGTACTCCTTTCAACTAGTTAGGGCATACCTTTCAACTATTATAGGCTTTTAAAAGGGTGGGGGGTAGGTTCCTTAGAGAAGATTGTCTTTTCCATTGGAAGATTCTTCTCTTGTTCAGTTAGCACGGGGTGGGTTGTGCCAACATATACTAGGTTGGTGGGATGAAGTAGTTCCCTGGGGAGGGTGTCTGTGTGATGTCACTTTTTGCTGTGACTAGGATCTCTGCTGCGCCTTCTGCTTATCACACAAATCAGTAAAACATCTCAGCAGCCAAGCTGCTACTGATGTGTGTGATGCCGGGGAGGTAGGAGACGCAGTTTAGCGCCAAGTCTAACTAAAGTTGACGCCACACATATAGTGAACCGGAGGTGCGGGTGGGGTCCCAGAGAAGATTGATTTCCAGTGGAAGATACTACTCATGTTAGGTTAGCACTGGGTGGGAAGCCGACATACAGCATGTTGGTGGGATGAAATTGTTCCCTGGGGAGGGTGTCTTAATCTGTGAGGTTTTTTTTGCTGATAAATCATCAGTGTAGGGCCATTCACCTATGCTATTGTTGGTGTCTTGACTGAAGCGGAGACTTTGATCTCTACTGCGCGGTCTATTTGTCGCACAAATCCAGAACGGTATTTTCGCTGCCAGAGTGGTACTCTTCTTGGTATGTATGATTGTCAAGAAAAGTAGAAGGCGTCGTGTGGGTCCAAGTCAGAAGTGAGGTTGAGACCACATCTATAGCATATTGGTGGGGTGGGAGGGTTCTCTTAGAAGGGTAGATTTTTTTCCTGGAGTTTGTACTCCTTTCAACTATTTAGGGCATACCTTTCAACTATTATAGGCTTTTAAAAGGGTGGGGGGTAGGTTCCTTAGAGAAGGTTGTGTTTTCCATTGGAAGATTCTTCTCTTGTTCAGTTAGCACGGGGTGGGTTGTGCCAACATATACTAGGTTGGTGGGATGAAGTAGTTCCCTGGGGAGGGTGTCTGTGTGATGTCACTTTTTGCTGTGACTAGGATCTCTGCTGCACCTTCTGCTTATCACACAAATCAGTAAAACATCTCAGCAGCCAAGCTGCTACTGATGTGTGTGATGCCGGGGAGGTAGGAGACGCAGTTTAGCGCCAAGTCTAACTGAAGTTGACGCCACACATATAGTAAACCGGAGGTGCGGGTGGGGTCCCAGAGAAGATTGATTTCCAGTGGAAGATACTACTCATGTTAGGTTAGCACTGGGTGGGAAGCCGACATACAGCATGTTGGTGGGATGAAATTGTTCCCTGGGGAGGGTGTCTTAATCTGTGAGGTTTTTTTTGCTGATAAATCATCAGTGTAGGGCCATTCACCTATGCTATTGTTGGTGTCTTGACTGAAGCGGAGACTTTGATCTCTACTGCGCGGTCTATTTGTCGTACAAATCCAGAACGGTATTTTCGCTGCCAGAGTGGTACTCTTCTTGGTATGTGTGATTGTCAGGGGAAGTAGAATGCGTTGTGTGGGTCCAAGTCAGATGTGAGGTTGAGACCACATCTATAGCATATTGGTGGGGTGGGAGGGTTCTCTTAGAAGGGTAGATTTTTTCCTGGAGTTTGTACTCCTTTCAACTAGTTAGGGCATACCTTTCAACTATTATAGGCTTTTAAAAGGGTGGGGGGTAGGTTCCTTAGAGAAGATTGTGTTTTCCATTGGAAGATTCTTCTCTTGTTCAGTTAGCACGGGGTGGGTTGTGCCAACATATACTAGGTTGGTGGGATGAAGTAGTTCCCTGGGGAGGGTGTCTGTGTGATGTCACTTTTTGCTGTGACTAGGATCTCTGCTGCGCCTTCTGCTTATCACACAAATCAGTAAAACATCTCAGCAGCCAAGCTGCTACTGATGTGTGTGATGCCGGGGAGGTAGGAGACGCAGTTTAGCGCCAAGTCTAACTGAAGTTGACGCCACACATATAGTGAACCGGAGGTGCGGGTGGGGTCCCAGAGAAGATTGATTTCCAGTGGAAGATACTTCTCATGTTAGGTTAGCACTGGGTGGGAAGCCGACATACAGCATGTTGGTGGGATGAAATTGTTCCCTGGGGAGGGTGTCTTAATCTGGGAGGGTTTTTTTGCTGATAAATCAGCAATGTAGGGCCATTCACCTATGCTATTGGTGGTGTCTTGACTGAAGCAGAGACTTTGATCTCTACTGCGCAGTCTATTTGTCGCACCAATCAAGAACGGTATCTCCGCTGCCAGAGTGGTACTCTTCTTGGTATGTGTGATTGTCAGGGGAAGTAGAATGCGTTGTGTGGGTCCAAGTCAGATGTGAGGTTGAGACCACATCTATAGCATATTGGTGGGGTGGGAGGGTTCTCTTAGAAGGGTAGATTCTTTCCTGGAGTTTGTACTACTTTCAACTAGTTAGGGCATACCTTTCAACTATTATAGGCTTTTAAAAGGGTGGGGGGTAGGTTCCTTAGAGAAGATTGTCTTTTCCATTGGAAGATTCTTCTCTTGTTCAGTTAGCACGGGGTGGGTTGTGCCAACATATACTAGGTTGGTGGGATGAAGTAGTTCCCTGGGGAGGGTGTCTGTGTGATGTCACTTTTTGCTGTGACTAGGATCTCTGCTGCGCCTTCTGCTTATCACACAAATCAGTAAAACATCTCAGCAGCCAAGCTGCTACTGATGTGTGTGATGCCGGGGAGGTAGGAGACGCAGTTTAGCGCCAAGTCTAACTGAAGTTGACGCCACACATATAGTGAACCGGAGGTGCGGGTGGGGTCCCAGAGAAGATTGATTTCCAGTGGAAGATACTTCTCATGTTAGGTTAGCACTGGGTGGGAAGCCGACATACAGCATGTTGGTGGGATGAAATTGTTCCCTGGGAAGGGTGTCTTAATCTGGGAGGGTTTTTTTGCTGATAAATCAGCAATGTAGGGCCATTCACCTATGCTATTGGTGGTGTCTTGACTGAAGCAGAGACTTTGATCTCTACTGCGCAGTCTATTTGTCGCACCAATCAAGAACGGTATCTCCGCTGCCAGAGTGGTACTCTTCTTGGTATGTGTGATTATCAGGCGAATTAGAATGCGTTGTGTGGGTCCAAGTCAGATGTGAGGTTGAGACCACATCTATAGCATATTGGTGGGGTGGGAGGGTTCTCTTAGAAGGGTAGATTTTTTCCTGGAGTTTGTACTCCTTTCAACTAGTTAGGGCATACCTTTCAACTATTATAGGCTTTTAAAAGGGTGGGGGGTAGGTTCCTTAGAGAAGATTGTGTTTTCCATTGGAAGATTCTTCTCTTGTTCAGTTAGCACGGGGCGGGTTGTGCCAACATATACTAGGTTGGTGGGATGAAGTAGATCCCTGGGGAGGGTGTCTGTGTGATGTCACTTTTTGCTGTGACTAGGATCTCTGCTGCGCCTTCTGCTTATCACACAAATCAGTAAAACATCTCAGCAGCCAAGCTGCTACTGATGTGTGTGATGCCGGGGAGGTAGAAGACGCAGTTTAGCGCCAAGTCTAATTGAAGTTGACGCCACACATATAGTGAACCGGAGGTGCGGGTGGGGTCCCAGAGAAGATTGATTTCCAGTGGAAGATTCTTCTCATGTTAGGTTAGCACTGGGTGGGAAGCCGACATACAGCATGTTGGTGGGATGAAATTGTTCCCTGGGGAGGGTGTCTTAATCTGGGAGGGTTTTTTTTGCTGATAAATCAGCAGTGTAGGGCCATTCACCTATGCTATTGTTGGTGTCTTGACTGAAGCTGAAACTTTGATCTCTACTGCGCGGTCTATTTGTCGCACAAATCCAGAACGGTATTTTCGCTGCCAGAGTGGTACTCTTCTTGGTATGTATGATTGTCAAGAAAAGTAGAAGGCGTCGTGTGGGTCCAAGTCAGAAGTGAGGTTGAGACCACATCTATAGCATATTGGTGGGGTGGGAGGGTTCTCTTAGAAGGGTAGATTTTTTTCCTGGAGTTTGTACTCCTTTCAACTATTTAGGGCATACCTTTCAACTATTATAGGCTTTTAAAAGGGTGGGGGGTAGGTTCCTTAGAGAAGATTGTGTTTTCCATTGGAAGATTCTTCTCTTGTTAAGTTAGCACGGGGTGGGTTGTGCCAACATATACTAGGTTGGTGGGATGAAGTAGTTCCCTGGGGAGGGTGTCTGTGTGATGTCACTTTTTGCTGTGACTAGGATCTCTGCTGCGCCTTCTGCTTATCACACAAATCAGTAAAACATCTCAGCAGCCAAGCTGCTACTGATGTGTGTGATGCCGGGGAGGTAGGAGACGCAGTTTAGCGCCAAGTCTAACTAAAGTTGACGCCACACATATAGTGAACCGGAGGTGCGGGTGGGGTCCCAGAGAAGATTGATTTCCAGTGGAAGATACTTCTCATGTTAGGTTAGCACTGGGTGGGAAGCCGACATACAGCATGTTGGTGGGATGAAATTGTTCCCTGGGGAGGGTGTCTTAATCTGGGAGGGTTTTTTTGCTGATAAATCAGCAATGTAGGGCCATTCACCTATGCTATTGGTGGTGTCTTGACTGAAGCAGAGACTTTGATCTCTACTGCGCAGTCTATTTGTCGCACCAATCAAGAACGGTATCTCCGCTGCCAGAGTGGTACTCTTCTTGGTATGTGTGATTGTCAGGGGAAGTAGAATGCGTTGTGTGGGTCCAAGTCAGATGTGAGGTTGAGACCACATCTATAGCATATTGGTGGGGTGGGAGGGTTCTCTTAGAAGGGTAGATTCTTTCCTGGAGTTTGTACTACTTTCAACTAGTTAGGGCATACCTTTCAACTATTATAGGCTTTTAAAAGGGTGGGGGGTAGGTTCCTTAGAGAAGATTGTCTTTTCCATTGGAAGATTCTTCTCTTGTTCAGTTAGCACGGGGTGGGTTGTGCCAACATATACTAGGTTGGTGGGATGAAGTAGTTCCCTGGGGAGGGTGTCTGTGTGATGTCACTTTTTGCTGTGACTAGGATCTCTGCTGCGCCTTCTGCTTATCACACAAATCAGTAAAACATCTCAGCAGCCAAGCTGCTACTGATGTGTGTGATGCCGGGGAGGTAGGAGACGCAGTTTAGCACCAAGTCTAACTGAAGTTGACGCCACACATATAGTGAACCGGAGGTGCGGGTGGGGTCCCAGAGAAGATTGATTTCCAGTGGAAGATACTTCTCATGTTAGGTTAGCACTGGGTGGGAAGCCGACATACAGCATGTTGGTGGGATGAAATTGTTCCCTGGGAAGGGTGTCTTAATCTGGGAGGGTTTTTTTGCTGATAAATCAGCAATGTAGGGCCATTCACCTATGCTATTGGTGGTGTCTTGACTGAAGCAGAGACTTTGATCTCTACTGCGCAGTCTATTTGTCGCACCAATCAAGAACGGTATCTCCGCTGCCAGAGTGGTACTCTTCTTGGTATGTGTGATTATCAGGCGAATTAGAATGCGTTGTGTGGGTCCAAGTCAGATGTGAGGTTGAGACCACATCTATAGCATATTGGTGGGGTGGGAGGGTTCTCTTAGAAGGGTAGATTTTTTCCTGGAGTTTGTACTCCTTTCAACTAGTTAGGGCATACCTTTCAACTATTATAGGCTTTTAAAAGGGTGGGGGGTAGGTTCCTTAGAGAAGATTGTGTTTTCCATTGGAAGATTCTTCTCTTGTTCAGTTAGCACGGGGCGGGTTGTGCCAACATATACTAGGTTGGTGGGATGAAGTAGATCCCTGGGGAGGGTGTCTGTGTGATGTCACTTTTTGCTGTGACTAGGATCTCTGCTGCGCCTTCTGCTTATCACACAAATCAGTAAAACATCTCAGCAGCCAAGCTGCTACTGATGTGTGTGATGCCGGGGAGGTAGGAGACGCAGTTTAGCGCCAAGTCTAACTGAAGTTGACGCCACACATATAGTGAACCGGAGGTGCGGGTGGGGTCCCAGAGAAGATTGATTTCCAGTGGAAGATTCTTCTCATGTTAGGTTAGCACTGGGTGGGAAGCCGACATACAGCATGTTGGTGGGATGAAATTGTTCCCTGGGGAGGGTGTCTTAATCTGGGAGGGTTTTTTTGCTGATAAATCAGCAGTGTAGGGCCATTCACCTATGCTATTGTTGGTGTCTTGACTGAAGCTGAGACTTTGATCTCTACTGCACGGTCTATTTGTCGCACAAATCCAGAACGGTATTTTCGCTTCCAGAGTGGTACTCTTCTTGGTATGTGTGATTGTCAGGGGAAGTAGAATGCGTTGTGTGGGTCCAAGTCAGATGTGAGGTTGAGACCACATCTATAGCATATTGGTGGGGTGGGAGGGTTCTCTTAGAAGGGTAGATTTTTTTCCTGGAGTTTGTACTCCTTTCAACTAGTTAGGGCATACCTTTCAACTATTATAGGCTTTTAAAAGGGTGGGGGGTAGGTTCCTTAGAGAAGATTGTGTTTTCCATTGGAAGATTCTTCTCTTGTTCAGTTAGCACGGGGTGGGTTGTGCCAACATATACTAGGTTGGTGGGATGAAGTAGTTCCCTGGGGAGGGTGTCTGTGTGATGTCACTTTTTGCTGTGACTAGGATCTCTGCTGCGCCTTCTGCTTATCACACAAATCAGTAAAACATCTCAGCAGCCAAGCTGCTACTGATGTGTGTGATGCCGGGGAGGTAGGAGATGCAGTTTAGCGCCAAGTCTAACTGAAGTTGACGCCACACATATAGTGAACCGGAGATGCGGGTGGGGTCCCAGAGAAAATTGATTTCCAGTGGAAGATACTTCTCATGTTAGGTTAGCACTGGGTGGGAAGCCGACATACAGCATGTTGGTGGGATGAAATTGTTCCCTGGGAAGGGGGTCTTAATCTGGGAGGGTTTTTTTTGCTGATAAATCAGCAATGTAGGGCCATTCACCTATGCTATTGGTGGTGTCTTGACTGAAGCAGAGACTTTGATCTCTACTGCGCAGTCTATTTGTCGCACCAATCAAGAACGGTATCTCCGCTGCCAGAGTGGTACTCTTCTTGGTATGTATGATTGTCAAGAAAAGTAGAAGGCGTCGTGTGGGTCCAAGTCAGAAGTGAGGTTGAGACCACATCTATAGCATATTGGTGGGGTGGGAGGGTTCTCTTAGAAGGGTAGATTTTTTTCCTGGAGTTTGTACTCCTTTCAACTAGTTAGGGCATACCTTTCAACTATTATAGGCTTTTAAAAGGGTGGGGGGTAGGTTCCTTAGAGAAGATTGTGTTTTCCATTGGAAGATTCTTCTCTTGTTCAGTTAGCACGGGGTGGGTTGTGCCAACATATACTAGGTTGGTGGGATGAAGTAGTTCCCTGGGGAGGGTGTCTGTGTGATGTCACTTTTTGCTGTGACTAGGATCTCTGGTGCGCCTTCTGCTTATCACACAAATCAGTAAAACATCTCAGCAGCCAAGCTGCTACTGATGTGTGTGATGCCGGGGAGGTAGGAGACGCAGTTTAGCGCCAAGTCTAACTGAAGTTGACGCCACACATATAGTGAACCGGAGGTGCGGGTGGGGTCCCAGAGAAGATTGATTTCCAGTTGAAGACTCTTCTCATGTTAGGTTAGCACTGGGTGGGAAGCCGACATACAGCATGTTGGTGGGATGAAATTGTTCCCTGGGGAGGGTGTCTTAATCTGGGAGGGTTTTTTTGCTGATAAATCAGCAGTGTAGGGCCATTCACCTATGCTATTGTTGGTGTCTTGACTGAAGCTGAGACTTTGATCTCTACTGCGCGGTCTATTTGTCGCTCAAATCCAGAACGGTATTTTCGCTGCCAGAGTGGTACTCTTCTTGGTATGTGTGATTGTCAGGGGAAGTAGAATGCGTTGTGTGGGTCCAAGTCAGATGTGAGGTTGAGACCACATCTATAGCATATTGGTGGGGTGGGAGGGTTCTCTTAGAAGGGTAGATTTTTTCCTGGAGTTTGTACTCCTTTCAACTAGTTAGGGCATACCTTTCAACTATTATAGGCTTTTAAAAGGGTGGGGGTAGGTTCCTTAGAGAAGATTGTGTTTTCCATTGGAAGATTCTTCTCTTGTTCAGTTAGCACAGGGTGGGTTGTGCCAACATATACTAGGTTGGTGGGATGAAGTAGTTCCCTGGGGAGGGTGTCTGTGTGATGTCACTTTTTGCTGTGACTAGGATCTCTGCTGCGCCTTCTGCTTATCACACAAATCAGTAAAACATCTCAGCAGCCAAGCTGCTACTGATGTGTGTGATGCCGGGGAGGTAGGAGACGCAGTTTAGCGCCAAGTCTAACTAAAGTTGACGCCACACATATAGTGAACTGGAGGTGCGGGTGGGGTCCCAGAGAAGATTGATTTCCAGTGGAAGATACTTCTCATGTTAGGTTAGCACTGGGTGGGAAGCCGACATACAGCATGTTGGTGGGATGAAATTGTTCCCTGGGGAGGGTGTCTTAATCTGTGAGGTTTTTTTTGCTGATAAATCATCAGTGTAGGGCCATTCACCTATGCTATTGTTGGTGTCTTGACTGAAGCGGAGACTTTGATCTCTACTGCGCGGTCTATTTGTCGCACAAATCCAGAACGGTATTTTCGCTGCCAGAGTGGTACTCTTCTTGGTATGTGTGATTGTCAGGGGAAGTAGAATGCGTTGTGTGGGTCCAAGTCAGATGTGAGGTTGAGACCACATCTATAGCATATTGGTGGGGTGGGAGGGTTCTCTTAGAAGGGTAGATTTTTTCCTGGAGTTTGTACTCCTTTCAACTAGTTAGGGCATACCTTTCAACTATTATAGGCTTTTAAAAGGGTGGGGGGTAGGTTCCTTAGAGAAGATTGTGTTTTCCATTGGAAGATTCTTCTCTTGTTCAGTTAGCACGGGGTGGGTTTTGCCAACATATACTAGGTTGGTGGGATGAAGTAGTTCCCTGGGGAGGGTGTCTGTGTGATGTCACTTTTTGCTGTGACTAGGATCTCTGCTGCGCCTTCTGCTTATCACACAAATCAGTAAAACATCTCAGCAGCCAAGCTGCTACTGATGTGTGTGATGCCGGGGAGGTAGGAGACGCAGTTTAGCGCCAAGTCTAACTGAAGTTGACGCCACACATATAGTGAACCGGAGGTGCGGGTGGGGTCCCAGAGAAGATTGATTTCCAGTGGAAGATACTTCTCATGTTAGGTTAGCACTGGGTGGGAAGCCGACATACAGCATGTTGGTGGGATGAAATTGTTCCCTGGGGAGGGTGTCTTAATCTGGGAGGGTTTTTTTGCTGATAAATCAGCAATGTAGGGCCATTCACCTATGCTATTGGTGGTGTCTTGACTGAAGCTGAGACTTTGATCTCTACTGCGCAGTCTATTTGTCGCACCAATCAAGAACGGTATCTCCGCTGCCAGAGTGGTACACTTCTTGGTATGTGTGATTTTCAGGGGAAGTAGAATGCGTTGTGTGGGTCCAAGTCAGATGTGAGGTTGAGACCACATCTATAGCATATTGGTGGGGTGGGAGGGTTGTCTTAGAAGGGTAGATTTTTTCCTGGAGTTTGTACTCCTTTCAACTAGTTAGGGAATACCTTTCAACTATTATAGGCTTTTAAAAGGGTGGGGGGTAGGTTCCTTAGAGAAGATGTGTTTTCCATTGGAAGATTCTTCTCTTGTTCAGTTAGCACGGGGTGGGTTGTGCCAACATATACTAGGTTGGTGGGATGAAGTAGTTCCCTGGGGAGGGTGTCTGTGTGATGTCACTTTTTGCTGTGACTAGGATCTCTGCTGCGCCTTCTGCTTATCACACAAATCAGTAAAACATCTCAGCAGCCAAGCTGCTACTGATGTGTGTGATGCCGGGGAGGTAGGAGACGCAGTTTAGCGCCAAGTCTAACTGAAGTTGACGCCACACATATAGTGAACCGGAGGTGCGGGTGGGGTCCCAGAGAAGATTGATTTCCAGTGGAAGATACTTCTCATGTTAGGTTAGCACTGGGTGGGAAGCCGACATACAGCATGTTGGTGGGATGAAATTGTTCCCTGGGAAGGGTGTCTTAATCTGGGAGGGTTTTTTTGCTGATAAATCAGCAATGTAGGGCCATTCACCTATGCTATTGGTGGTGTCTTGACTGAAGCAGAGACTTTGATCTCTACTGCGCAGTCTATTTGTCGCACCAATCAAGAACGGTATCTCCGCTGCCAGAGTGGTACTCTTCTTGGTATGTGTGATTATCAGGCGAAGTAGAATGCGGTGTGGGTCCAAGTCAGATGTGAGGTTGAGACCACATCTATAGCATATTGGTGGGGTGGGAGGGTTCTCTTAGAAGGGTAGATTTTTTCCTGGAGTTTGTACTCCTTTCAACTAGTTAGGGCATACCTTTCAACTATTATAGGCTTTTAAAAGGGTGGGGGGTAGGTTCCTTAGAGAAGATTGTGTTTTCCATTGGAAGATTCTTCTCTTGTTCAGTTAGCACGGGGTGGGTTGTGCCAACATATACTAGGTTGGTGGGATGAAGTAGATCCCTGGGGAGGGTGTCTGTGTGATGTCACTTTTTGCTGTGACTAGGATCTCTGCTGCGCCTTCTGCTTATCACACAAATCAGTAAAACATCTCAGCAGCCAAGCTGCTACTGATGTGTGTGATGCCGGGGAGGTAGAAGACGCAGTTTAGCGCCAAGTCTAACTGAAGTTGACGCCACACATATAGTGAACCGGAGGTGCGGGTGGGGTCCCAGAGAAGATTGATTTCCAGTGGAAGACACTTCTCATGTTAGGTTAGCACTGGGTGGGAAGCCGACATACAGCATGTTGGTGGGATGAAATTGTTCCCTGGGGAGGGTGTCTTAATCTGGGAGGGTTTTTTTGCTGATAAATCAGCAGTGTAGGGCCATTCACCTATGCTATTGTTGGTGTCTTGACTGAAGCTGAGACTTTGATCTCTACTGCGCGGTCTATTTGTCGCACAAATCCAGAACGGTATTTTCGCTGCCAGAGTGGTACTCTTCTTGGTATGTATGATTGTCAAGAAAAATAGAAGGCGTCGTGTGGGTCCAAGTCAGAAGTGAGGTTGAGACCACATCTATAGCATATTGGTGGGGTGGGAGGGTTCTCTTAGAAGGGTAGATTTTTTTCCTGGAGTTTGTACTCCTTTCAACTATTTAGGGCATACCTTTCAACTATTATAGGCTTTTAAAAGGGTGGGGGGTAGGTTCCTTAGAGAAGATTGTGTTTTCCATTGGAAGATTCTTCTCTTGTTCAGTTAGCACGGGGTGGGTTGTGCCAACATATACTAGGTTGGTGGGATGAAGTAGTTCCCTGGGGAGGGTGTCTGTGTGATGTCACTTTTTGCTGTGACTAGGATCTCTGCTGCGCCTTCTGCTTATCACACAAATCAGTAAAACATCTCAGCAGCCAAGCTGCTACTGATGTGTGTGATGCCGGGGAGGTAGGAGACGCAGTTTAGCGCCAAGTCTAACTGAAGTTGACGCCACACATATAGTGAACCGGAGGTGCGGGTGGGGTCCCAGAGAAGATTGATTTCCAGTGGAAGATACTTCTCATGTTAGGTTAGCACTGGATGGGAAGCCGACATACAGCATGTTGGTGGGATGAAATTGTTCCCTGGGGAGGGTGTCTTAATCTGGGAGGGTTTTTTTGCTGATAAATCAGCAATGTAGGGCCATTCACCTATGCTATTGGTGGTGTCTTGACTGAAGCAGAGACTTTGATCTCTTCTGTGCAGTCTATTTGTCGCACCAATCAAGAACGGTATCTCCGCTGCCAGAGTGGTACTCTTCTTGGTATGTGTGATTGTCAGGGGAAGTAGAATGCGTTGTGTGGGTCCAAGTCAGATGTGAGGTTGAGACCACATCTATAGCATATTGGTGGGGTGGGAGGGTTCTCTTAGAAGGGTAGATTTTTTCCTGGAGGTTGTACTCCTTTCAACTAGTTAGGGCATACCTTTCAACTATTATAGGCTTCTAAAAGGGTGGGGGGTAGGTTCCTTAGAGAAGATTGTGTTTTCCATTGGAAGATTCTTCTCTTGTTCAGTTAGCACGGGGTGGGTTGTGCCAACATATACTAGGTTGGTGGGATGAAGTAGTTCCCTGGGGAGGGTGTCTGTGTGATGTCACTTTTTGCTGTGACTAGGATCTCTGCTGCGCCTTCTGCTTATCACACAAATCAGTAAAACATCTCAGCAGCCAAGCTGCTACTGATGTGTGTGATGCCGGGGAGGTAGGAGACACAGTTTAGCTCCAAGTCTAACTGAAGTTGACGCCACACATATAGTGAACCGGAGGTGCGGGTGGGGTCCCAGAGAAGATTGATTTCCAGTGGAAGATTCTTCTCATGTTAGGTTAGCACTGGGTGGGAAGCCGACATACAGCATGTTGGTGGGATGAAATTGTTCCCTGGGGAGGGTGTCTTAATCTGGGAGGTTTTTTTTGCTGATAAATCAGCAGTGTAGGGCCATTCACCTATGCTATTGGTGGTGTCTTGACTGAAGCTGAGACTTTGATCTCTACTGCGCAGTCTATTTGTCGCACCAATCAAGAACGGTATCTCCGCTGCCAGAGTGGTACTCTTCTTGGTATGTGTGATTGTCAGGGGAAGTAGAATGCGTTGTGTGGGTCCAAGTCAGATGTGAGGTTAAGACCACATCTATAGCATATTGGTGGGGTGGGAGGGTTCTCTTAGAAGGGTAGATTTTTTCCTGGAGTTTGTACTCCTTTCAACTAGTTAGGGCATACCTTTCAACTATTATAGGCTTTTAAAAGGGTGGGGGGTAGGTTCCTTAGAGAAGATTGTGTTTTCCATTGGAAGATTCTTCTCTTGTTCAGTTAGTACGGGGTGGGTTGTGCCAACATATACTAGGTTGGTGGGATGAAGTAGTTCCCTGGGGAGGGTGTCTGTGTGATGTCACTTTTTGCTGTGACTAGGATCTCTGCTGCGCCTTCTGCTTATCACACAAATCAGTAAAACATCTCAGCAGCCAAGCTGCTACTGATGTGTGTGATGCCGGGGAGGTAGGAGACGCAGTTTAGCGCCAAGTCTAACTGAAGTTGACGCCACACATATAGTGAACCGGAGGTGCGGGTGGGGTCCCAGAGAAG
This sequence comes from Hyperolius riggenbachi, assembly GCF_040937935.1. Lineage (NCBI taxonomy): Eukaryota > Metazoa > Chordata > Amphibia > Anura > Hyperoliidae > Hyperolius > Hyperolius riggenbachi. The sequence goes on along the minus strand of NC_090647.1, from coordinate 452,581,326 downwards.
ATTGATTTCCAGTGGAAGATACTTCTCATGTTAGGTTAGCACTGGGTGGGAAGCCAACATACAGCATGTTGGTGGGATGAAATTGTTCCCTGGGGAGGGTGTCTTAATCTGGGAGGGTTTTTTTGCTGATAAATCAGCAGTGTAGGGCCATTCACCTATGCTATTGTTGGTGTCTTGACTGAAGCTGAGACTTTGATCTCTACTGCGCGGTCTATTTGTCGCACAAATCCAGAACGGTATTTTCGCTGCCAGAGTGGTACTCTTCTTGGTATGTATGATTGTCAAGAAAAGTAGAAGGCGTCGTGTGGGTCCAAGTCAGAAGTGAGGTTGAGACCACATCTATAGCATATTGGTGGGGTGGGAGGGTTCTCTTAGAAGGGTAGATTTTTTTCCTGGAGTTTGTACTCCTTTCAACTATTTAGGGCATACCTTTCAACTATTATAGGCTTTTAAAAGGGTGGGGGGTAGGTTCCTTAGAGAAGATTGTGTTTTCCATTGGAAGATTCTTCTCTTGTTCAGTTAGGACGGGGTGGGTTGTGCCAACATATACTAGGTTGGTGGGATGAAGTAGTTCCCTGGGGAGGGTGTCTGTGTGATGTCACTTTTTGCTGTGACTAGGATCTCTGCTGCGCCTTCTGCTTATCACACAAATCAGTAAAACATCTCAGCAGCCAAGCTGCTACTGATGTGTGTGATGCCGGGGAGGTAGGAGACGCAGTTTAGCACCAAGTCTAACTAAAGTTGACGCCACACATATAGTGAACCGGAGGTGCGGGTGGGGTCCCAGAGAAGATTGATTTCCAGTGGAAGATACTTCTCATGTTAGGTTAGCACTGGGTGGGAAGCCGACATACAGCATGTTGGTGGGATGAAATTGTTCCCTGGGGAGGGTGTCTTACTCTGTGAGGTTTTTTTTGCTGATAAATCATCAGTGTAGGGCCATTCACCTATGCTATTGTTGGTGTCTTGACTGAAGCGGAGACTTTGATCTCTACTGCGCGGTCTATTTGTCGCACAAATCCAGAACGGTATTTTCGCTGCCAGAGTGGTACTCTTCTTGGTATGTGTGATTGTCAGGGGAAGTAGAATGCGTTGTGTGGGTCCAAGTCAGATGTGAGGTTGAGACCACATCTATAGCATATTGGTGGGGTGGGAGGGTTCTCTTAGAAGGGTAGATTTTTTCCTGGAGTTTGTACTCCTTTCAACTAGTTAGGGCATACCTTTCAACTATTATAGGCTTTTAAAAGGGTGGGGGGTAGGTTCCTTAGAGAAGATTGTGTTTTCCATTGGAAGATTCTTCTCTTGTTAAGTTAGCACGGGGTGGGTTGTGCCAACATATACTAGGTTGGTGGGATGAAGTAGTTCCCTGGGGAGGGTGTCTGTGTGATGTCACTTTTTGCTGTGACTAGGATCTCTGCTGCGCCTTCTGCTTATCACACAAATCAGTAAAACATCTCAGCAGCCAAGCTGCTACTGATGTGTGTGATGCCGGGGAGGTAGGAGACGCAGTTTAGCGCCAAGTCTAACTGAAGTTGACGCCACACATATAGTGAACCGGAGGTGCGGGTGGGGTCCCAGAGAAGATTGATTTCCAGTGGAAGATACTTCTCATGTTAGGTTAGCACTGGGTGGGAAGCCGACATACAGCATGTTGGTGGGATGAAATTGTTCCCTGGGGAGGGTGTCTTAATCTGGGAGGGTTTTTTTGCTGATAAATCAGCAATGTAGGGCCATTCACCTATGCTATTGGTGGTGTCTTGACTGAAGCAGAGACTTTGATCTCTACTGCGCAGTCTATTTGTCGCACCAATCAAGAACGGTATCTCCGCTGCCAGAGTGGTACTCTTCTTGGTATGTGTGATTGTCAGGGGAAGTAGAATGCGTTGTGTGGGTCCAAGTCAGATGTGAGGTTGAGACCACATCTATAGCATATTGGTGGGGTGGGAGGGTTCTCTTAGAAGGGTAGATTTTTTCCTGGAGTTTGTACTCCTTTCAACTAGTTAGGGCATACCTTTCGACTATTATAGGCTTTTAAAAGGGTGGGGGGTAGGTTCCTTAGAGAAGATTGTGTTTTCCATTGGAAGATTCTTCTCTTGTTCAGTTAGCACGGGGTGGGTTGTGCCAACATATACTAGGTTGGTGGGATGAAGTAGTTCCCTGGGGAGGGTGTCTGTGTGATGTCACTTTTTGCTGTGACTAGGATCTCTGCTGCGCCTTCTGCTTATCACACAAATCAGTAAAACATCTCAGCAGCCAAGCTGCTACTGATGTGTGTGATGCCGGGGAGGTAGGAGACGCAGTTTAGCACCAAGTCTAACTGAAATTGACGCCACACATATAGTGAACCGGAGGTGCGGGTGGGGTCCCAGAGAAGATTGATTTCCAGTGGAAGATACTTCTCATGTTAGGTTAGCACTGGGTGGGAAGCCGACATACAGCATGTTGGTGGGATGAAATTGTTCCCTGGGGAGGGTGTCTTAATCTGGGAGGGTTTTTTTGCTGATAAATCAGCAATGTAGGGCCATTCACCTATGCTATTGGTGGTGTCTTGACTGAAGCAGAGACTTTGATCTCTACTGCGCAGTCTATTTGTCGCACCAATCAAGAACGGTATCTCCGCTGCCAGAGTGGTACTCTTCTTGGTATGTGTGATTGTCAGGGGAAGTAGAATGCGTTGTGTGGGTCCAAGTCAGATGTAAAGTTGAGACCACATCTATAGCATATTGGTGGGGTGGGAGGGTTCTCTTAGAAGGGTAGATTTTTTCCTGGAGTTTGTACTCCTTTCAACTAGTTAGGGCATACCTTTCAACTATTATAGGCTTTTAAAAGGGTGGGGGGTAGGTTCCTTAGAGAAGATTGTGTTTTCCATTGGAAGATTCTTCTCTTGTTCAGTTAGCACGGGGTGGGTGGTGCCAACATATACTAGGTTGGTGGGATGAAGTAGATCCCTGGGGAGGGTGTCTGTGTGATGTCACTTTTTGCTGTGACTAGGATCTCTGCTGCGCCTTCTGCTTATCACACAAATCAGTAAAACATCTCAGCAGCCAAGCTGCTACTGATGTGTGTGATGCCGGGGAGGTAGGAGACGCAGTTTAGCGCCAAGTCTAACTGAAGTTGACGCCACACATATAGTGAACCGGAGGTGCGGGTGGGGTCCCAGAGAAGATTGATTTCCAGTGGAAGATTCTTCTCATGTTAGGTTAGCACTGGGTGGGAAGCCGACATACAGCATGTTGGTGGGATGAAATTGTTCCCTGGGGAGGGTGTCTTAATCTGGGAGGGTTTTTTTGCTGATAAATCAGCAGTGTAGGGCCATTCACCTATGCTATTGTTGGTGTCTTGACTGAAGCTGAGACTTTGATCTCTACTGCGCGGTCTATTTGTCGCACAAATCCAGAACGGTATTTTCGCTGCCAGAGTGGTACTCTTCTTGGTATGTGTGATTGTCAGGGGAAGTAGAATGCGTTGTGTGGGTCCAAGTCAGATGTGAGGTTGAGACCACATCTATAGCATATTGGTGGGGTGGGAGGGTTCTCTTAGAAGGGTAGATTTTTTCCTGGAGTTTGTACTCCTTTCAACTAGTTAGGGCATACCTTTCAACTATTATAGGCTTTTAAAAGGGTGGGGGGTAGGTTCCTTAGAGAAGATTGTGTTTTCCATTGGAAGATTCTTCTCTTGTTCAGTTAGCACGGGGTGGGTTGTGCCAACATATACTAGGTTGGTGGGATGAAGTAGTTCCCTGGGGAGGGTGTCTGTGTGATGTCACTTTTTGCTGTGACTAGGATCTCTGCTGCGCCTTCTGCTTATCACACAAATCAGTAAAACATCTCAGCAGCCAAGCTGCTACTGATGTGTGTGATGCCGGGGAGGTAGGAGACACAGTTTAGCGCCAAGTCTAACTGAAGTTGACGCCACACATATAGTGAACCGGAGGTGCGGGTGATGTCCCAGAGAAGATTGATTTCCAGTGGAAGATACTTCTCATGTTAGGTTAGCACTGGGTGGGAAGCCGACATACAGCATGTTGGTGGGATGAAATTGTTCCCTGGGAAGGGGGTCTTAATCTGGGAGGGTTTTTTTTGCTGATAAATCAGCAATGTAGGGCCATTCACCTATGCTATTGGTGGTGTCTTGACTGAAGCAGAGACTTTGATCTCTTCTGTGCAGTCTATTTGTCGCACCAATCAAGAACGGTATCTCCGCTGCCAGAGTGGTACTCTTCTTGGTATGTGTGATTGTCAGGGGAAGTAGAATGCGTTGTGTGGGTCCAAGTCAGATGTGAGGTTGAGACCACATCTATAGCATATTGGTGGGGTGGGAGGGTTCTCTTAGAAGGGTAGATTTTTTCCTGGAGTTTGTACTCCTTTCAACTAGTTAGGGCATACCTTTCAACTAGTATAGGCTTTTAAAAGGGTGGGGGGTAGGTTCCTTAGAGAAGATTGTGTTTTCCATTGGAAGATTCTTCTCTTGTTCAGTTAGCACGGGGTGGGTTGTGCCAACATATACTAGGTTGGTGGGATGAAGTAGTTCCCTGGGGAGGGTGTCTGTGTGATGTCACTTTTTGCTGTGACTAGGATCTCTGCTGCGCCTTCTGCTTATCACACAAATCAGTAAAACATTTTAGCAGCCAAGCTGCTACTGATGTGTGTGATGCCGGGGAGGTAGGAGACGCAGTTTAGCGCCAAGTCTAACTGAAGTTGACGCCACACATATAGTGAACCGGAGGTGCGGGTGGGGTCCCAGAGAAGATTGATTTCCAGTGGAAGATACTTCTCATGTTAGGTTAGCACTGGGTGGGAAGCCGACATACAGCATGTTGGTGGGATGAAATTGTTCCCTGGGAAGGGGGTCTTAATCTGGGAGGGTTTTTTTTGCTGATAAATCAGCAATGTAGGGCCATTCACCTATGCTATTGGTGGTGTCTTGACTGAAGCAGAGACTTTGATCTCTACTGCGCAGTCTATTTGTCGCACCAATCAAGAACGGTATCTCCGCTGCCAGAGTGGTACTCTTCTTGGTATGTGTGATTATCAGGGGAAGTAGAATGCGTTGTGTGGGTCCAAGTCAGATGTGAGGTTGAGACCACATCTATAGCATATTGGTGGGGTGGGAGGGTTCTCTTAGAAGGGTAGATTTTTTCCTGGAGTTTGTACTCCTTTCAACTAGTTAGGGCATGCCTTTCAACTATTATAGGCTTTTAAAAGGGTGGGGGGTAGGTTCCTTAGAGAAGATTGTGTTTTCCATTGGAAGATTCTTCTCTTGTTCAGTTAGCACGGGGTGGGTGGTGCCAACATATACTAGGTTGGTGGGATGAAGTAGATCCCTGGGGAGGGTGTCTGTGTGATGTCACTTTTTGCTGTGACTAGGATCTCTGCTGCGCCTTCTGCTTATCACACAAATCAGTAAAACATCTCAGCAGCCAAGCTGCTACTGATGTGTGTGATGCCGGGGAGGTAGGAGACGCAGTTTAGCGCCAAGTCTAACTGAAGTTGACGCCACACATATAGTGAACCGGAGGTGCGGGTGGGGTCCCAGAGAAGATTGATTTCCAGTGGAAGATTCTTCTCATGTTAGGTTAGCACTGGGTGGGAAGCCGACATACAGCATGTTGGTGGGATGAAATTGTTCCCTGGGGAGGGTGTCTTAATCTGGGAGGGTTTTTTTGCTGATAAATCAGCAGTGTAGGGCCATTCACCTATGCTATTGTTGGTGTCTTGACTGAAGCTGAGACTTTGATCTCTACTGCGCGGTCTATTTGTCGCACAAATCCAGAACGGTATTTTCGCTGCCAGAGTGGTACTCTTCTTGGTATGTGTGATTGTCAGGGGAAGTAGAATGCGTTGTGTGGGTCCAAGTCAGATGTGAGGTTGAGACCACATCTATAGCATATTGGTGGGGTGGGAGGGTTCTCTTAGAAGGGTAGATTTTTTCCTGGAGTTTGTACTCCTTTCAACTAGTTAGGGCATACCTTTCAACTATTATAGGCTTTTAAAAGGGTGGGGGGTAGGTTCCTTAGAGAAGATTGTGTTTTCCATTGGAAGATTCTTCTCTTGTTCAGTTAGCACGGGGTGGGTTGTGCCAACATATACTAGGTTGGTGGGATGAAGTAGTTCCCTGGGGAGGGTGTCTGTGTGATGTCACTTTTTGCTGTGACTAGGATCTCTGCTGCGCCTTCTGCTTATCACACAAATCAGTAAAACATCTCAGCAGCCAAGCTGCTACTGATGTGTGTGATGCCGGGGAGGTAGGAGACACAGTTTAGCGCCAAGTCTAACTGAAGTTGACGCCACACATATAGTGAACCGGAGGTGCGGGTGGGGTCCCAGAGAAGATTGATTTCCAGTGGAAGATACTTCTCATGTTAGGTTAGCACTGGGTGGGAAGCCGACATACAGCATGTTGGTGGGATGAAATTGTTCCCTGGGAAGGGGGTCTTAATCTGGGAGGGTTTTTTTTGCTGATAAATCAGCAATGTAGGGCCATTCACCTATGCTATTGGTGGTGTCTTGACTGAAGCAGAGACTTTGATCTCTTCTGTGCAGTCTATTTGTCGCACCAATCAAGAACGGTATCTCCGCTGCCAGAGTGGTACTCTTCTTGGTATGTGTGATTGTCAGGGGAAGTAGAATGCGTTGTGTGGGTCCAAGTCAGATGTGAGGTTGAGACCACATCTATAGCATATTGGTGGGGTGGGAGGGTTCTCTTAGAAGGGTAGATTTTTTCCTGGAGTTTGTACTCCTTTCAACTAGTTAGGGCATACCTTTCAACTAGTATAGGCTTTTAAAAGGGTGGGGGGTAGGTTCCTTAGAGAAGATTGTGTTTTCCATTGGAAGATTCTTCTCTTGTTCAGTTAGCACGGGGTGGGTTGTGCCAACATATACTAGGTTGGTGGGATGAAGTAGTTCCCTGGGGAGGGTGTCTGTGTGATGTCACTTTTTGCTGTGACTAGGATCTCTGCTGCGCCTTCTGCTTATCACACAAATCAGTAAAACATCTCAGCAGCCAAGCTGCTACTGATGTGTGTGATGCCGGGGAGGTAGGAGACGCAGTTTAGCGCCAAGTCTAACTGAAGTTGACGCCACACATATAGTGAACCGGAGGTGCGGGTGGGGTCCCAGAGAAGATTGATTTCCAGTGGAAGATACTTCTCATGTTAGGTTAGCACTGGGTGGGAAGCCGACATACAGCATGTTGGTGGGATGAAATTGTTCCCTGGGAAGGGGGTCTTAATCTGGGAGGGTTTTTTTTGATGATAAATCAGCAATGTAGGGCCATTCACCTATGCTATTGGTGGTGTCTTGACTGAAGCAGAGACTTTGATCTCTACTGCGCAGTCTATTTGTCGCACCAATCAAGAACGGTATCTCCGCTGCCAGAGTGGTACTCTTCTTGGTATGTGTGATTATCAGGGGAAGTAGAATGCGTTGTGTGGGTCCAAGTCAGATGTGAGGTTGAGACCACATCTATAGCATATTGGTGGGGTGGGAGGGTTCTCTTAGAAGGGTAGATTTTTTCCTGGAGTTTGTACTCCTTTCAACTAGTTAGGGCATGCCTTTCAACTATTATAGGCTTTTAAAAGGGTGGGGGGTAGGTTCCTTAGAGAAGATTGTGTTTTCCATTGGAAGATTCTTCTCTTGTTCAGTTAGCACAGGGTGGGTTGTGCCAACATATACTAGGTTGGTGGGATGAAGTAGATCCCTGGGGAGGGTGTCTGTGTGATGTCACTTTTTGCTGTGACTAGGATCTCTGCTGCGCCTTCTGCTTATCACACAAATCAGTAAAACATCTCAGCAGCCAAGCTGCTACTGATGTGTGTGATGCCGGGGAGGTAGGAGACGCAGTTTAGCGCCAAGTCTAACTGAAGTTGACGCCACACATATAGTGAACCGGAGGTGCGGGTGGGGTCCCAGAGAAGATTGATTTCCAGTGGAAGATTCTTCTCATGTTAGGTTAGCACTGGGTGGGAAGCCGACATACAGCATGTTGGTGGGATGAAATTGTTCCCTGGGGAGGGTGTCTTAATCTGGGAGGGTTTTTTTGCTGATAAATCAGCAGTGTAGGGCCATTCACCTATGCTATTGTTGGTGTCTTGACTGAAGCTGAGACTTTGATCTCTACTGCGCGGTCTATTTGTCGCACAAATCCAGAACGGTATTTTCGCTGCCAGAGTGGTACTCTTCTTGGTATGTATGATTGTCAAGAAAAGTAGAAGGCGTCGTGTGGGTCCAAGTCAGAAGTGAGGTTGAGACCACATCTATAGCATATTGGTGGGGTGGGAGGGTTCTCTTAGAAGGGTAGATTTTTTTCCTGGAGTTTGTACTCCTTTCAACTATTTAGGGCATACCTTTCAACTATTATAGGCTTTTAAAAGGGTGGGGGGTAGGTTCCTTAGAGAAGATTGTGTTTTCCATTGGAAGATTCTTCTCTTGTTCAGTTAGCACGGGGTGGGTTGTGCCAACATATACTAGGTTGGTGGGATGAAGTAGTTCCCTGGGGAGGGTGTCTGTGTGATGTCACTTTTTGCTGTGACTAGGATCTCTGCTGCGCCTTCTGCTTATCACACAAATCAGTAAAACATCTCAGCAGCCAAGCTGCTACTGATGTGTGTGATGCCGGGGAGGTAGGAGACGCAGTTTAGCGCCAAGTCTAACTGAAGTTGACGCCACACATATAGTGAACCGGAGGTGCGGGTGGGGTCCCAGAGAAGATTGATTTCCAGTGGAAGATACTTCTCATGTTAGGTTAGCACTGGATGGGAAGCCGACATACAGCATGTTGGTGGGATGAAATTGTTCCCTGGGGAGGGTGTCTTAATCTGGGAGGGTTTTTTTGCTGATAAATCAGCAATGTAGGGCCATTCACCTATGCTATTGGTGGTGTCTTGACTGAAGCAGAGACTTTGATCTCTTCTGTGCAGTCTATTTGTCGCACCAATCAAGAACGGTATCTCCGCTGCCAGAGTGGTACTCTTCTTGGTATGTGTGATTGTCAGGGGAAGTAGAATGCGTTGTGTGGGTCCAAGTCAGATGTGAGGTTGAGACCACATCTATAGCATATTGGTGGGGTGGGAGGGTTCTCTTAGAAGGGTAGATTTTTTTCCTGGAGTTTGTACTCCTTTCAACTAGTTAGGGCATACCTTTCAACTATTATAGGCTTTTAAAAGGGTGGGGGGTAGGTTCCTTAGAGAAGATTGTGTTTTCCATTGGAAGATTCTTCTCTTGTTCAGTTAGCACGGGGTGGGTTGTGCCAACATATACTAGGTTGGTGGGATGAAGTAGTTCCCTGGGGAGGGTGTCTGTGTGATGTCACTTTTTGCTGTGACTAGGATCTCTGCTGCGCCTTCTGCTTATCACACAAATCAGTAAAACATCTCAGCAGCCAAGCTGCTACTGATGTGTGTGATGCCGGGGAGGTAGGAGACGCAGTTTAGCGCCAAGTCTAACTGAAGTTGACGCCACACATATAGTGAACCGGAGGTGCGGGTGGGGTCCCAGAGAAGATTGATTTCCAGTGGAAGACACTTCTCATGTTAGGTTAGCCCTGGGTGGGAAGCCGACATACAGCATGTTGGTGGGATGAAATTGTTCCCTGGGGAGGGTGTCTTAATCTGGGAGGGTTTTTTTGCTGATAAATCAGCAATGTAGGACCATTCACCTATGCTATTGGTGGTGTCTTGACTGAAGCAGAGACTTTGATCTCTACTGCACAGTCTATTTGTCGCACCAATCAAGAACGGTATCTCCGCTGCCAGAGTGGTACTCTTCTTGGTATGTATGATTGTCAAGAAAAGTAGAAGGCGTCGTGTGGGTCCAAGTCAGAAGTGAGGTTGAGACCACATCTATAGCATATTGGTGGGGTGGGAGGGTTCTCTTAGAAGGGTAGATTTTTTTCCTGGAGTTTGTACTCCTTTCAACTAGTTAGGGCATACCTTTCAACTATTATAGGCTTTTAAAAGGGTGGGGGGTAGGTTCCTTAGAGAAGATTGTGTTTTCCATTGGAAGATTCTTCTCTTGTTCAGTTAGCACGGGGTGGGTTGTGCCAACATATACTAGGTTGGTGGGATGAAGTAGTTCCCTGGGGAGGGTGTCTGTGTGATGTCACTTTTTGCTGTGACTAGGATCTCTGGTGCGCCTTCTGCTTATCACACAAATCAGTAAAACATCTCAGCAGCCAAGCTGCTACTGATGTGTGTGATGCCGGGGAGGTAGGAGACGCAGTTTAGCGCCAAGTCTAACTGAAGTTGACACCACACATATAGTGAACCGGAGGTGCGGGTGGGGTCCCAGAGAAGATTGATTTCCAGTGGAAGACTCTTCTCATGTTAGGTTAGCACTGGGTGGGAAGCCGACATACAGCATGTTGGTGGGATGAAATTGTTCCCTGGGGAGGGTGTCTTAATCTGGGAGGGTTTTTTTGCTGATAAATCAGCAGTGTAGGGCCATTCACCTATGCTATTGTTGGTGTCTTGACTGAAGCTGAGACTTTGATCTCTACTGCGCGGTCTATTTGTCGCACAAATCCAGAACGGTATTTTCGCTGCCAGAGTGGTACTCTTCTTGGTATGTATGATTGTCAAGAAAAGTAGAAGGCGTCGTGTGGGTCCAAGTCAGAAGTGAGGTTGAGACCACATCTATAGCATATTGGTGGGGTGGGAGGGTTCTCTTAGAAGGGTAGATTTTTTTTCTGGAGTTTGTACTCCTTTCAACTAGTTAGGGCATACCTTTCAACTATTATAGGCTTTTAAAAGGGTGGGGGGTAGGTTCCTTAGAGAAGATTGTGTTTTCCATTGGAAGATTCTTCTCTTGTTCAGTTAGCACGGGGTGGGTTGTGCCAACATATACTAGGTTGGTGGGATGAAGTAGATCCCTGGGGAGGGTGTCTGTGTGATGTCACTTTTTGCTGTGACTAGGATCTCTGCTGCGCCTTCTGCTTATCACACAAATCAGTAAAACATCTCAGCAGCCAAGCTGCTACTGATGTGTGTGATGCCGGGGAGGTAGGAGACGCAGTTTAGCGCCAAGTCTAACTGAAGTTGACGCCACACATATAGTGAACCGGAGGTGCGGGTGGGGTCCCAAAGAAGATTGATTTCCAGTGAAAGATACTTCTCATGTTAGGTTAGCACTGGGTGGGAAGCCGACATACAGCATGTTGGTGGGATGAAATTGTTCCCTGGGGAGGGTGTCTTAATCTGGGAGGGTTTTTTTGGTGATAAATCAGCAGTGTAGGGCCATTCACCTATGCTATTGTTGGTGTCTTGACTGAAGCTGAGACTTTGATCTCTACTGCGCGGTCTATTTGTCGCACAAATCCAGAACGGTATTTTCGCTGCCAGAGTGGTACTCTTCTTGGTATGTGTGATTGTCAGGGGAAGTAGAATGCGTTGTGTGGGTCCAAGTCAGATGTGAGGTTGAGACCACATCTATAGCATATTGGTGGGGTGGGAGGGTTCTCTTAGAAGGGTAGATTTTTTTCCTGGAGTTTGTACTCCTTTCAACTAGTTAGGGCATACCTTTCAACTATTATAGGCTTTTAAAAGGGTGGGGGGTAGGTTCCTTAGAGAAGATTGTGTTTTCCATTGGAAGATTCTTCTCTTGTTCAGTTAGCACGGGGTGGGTTGTGCCAACATATACTAGGTTGGTGGGATGAAGTAGTTCCCTGGGGAGGGTGTCTGTGTGATGTCACTTTTTGCTGTGACTAGGATCTCTGCTGCGCCTTCTGCTTATCACACAAATCAGTAAAACATCTCAGCAGCCAAGCTGCTACTGATGTGTGTGATGCCGGGGAGGTAGGAGACGCAGTTTAGCGCCAAGTCTAACTGAAGTTGACGCCACACATATAGTGAACCGGAGGTGCGGGTGGGGTCCCAGAGAAGATTGATTTCCAGTGGAAGATACTTCTCATGTTAGGTTAGCACTGGGTGGGAAGCCAACATACAGCATGTTGGTGGGATGAAATTGTTCTCTGGGGAGGGTGTCTTAATCTGGGAAGGTTTTTTTGCTGATAAATCAGCAATGTAGGGCCATTCACCTATGCTATTGGTGGTGTCTTGACTGAAGCAGAGACTTTGATCTCTACTGCGCAGTCTATTTGTCGCACCAATCAAGAACGGTATACCCGCTGCCAGAGTGGTACTCTTCTTGGTATGTGTGATTGTCAGGGGAAGTAGAATGCGTTGTGTGGGTCCAAGTCAGATGTGAGGTTGAGACCACATCTATAGCATATTGGTGGGGTGGGAGGGTTCTCTTAGCAGGGTCGATTTTTTCCTGGAGTTTGTACTCCTTTCAACTAGTTAGGGCATACCTTTCAACTATTATAGGCTTTTAAAAGGGTGGGGGGTAGGTTCCTTAGAGAAGATTGTGTTTTCCATTGGAAGATTCTTCTCTTGTTCAGTTAGCACGGGGTGGGTTGTGCCAACATATACTAGGTTGGTGGGATGAAGTAGTTCCCTGGGGAGGGTGTCTGTGTGATGTCACTTTTTGCTGTGACTAGGATCTCTGCTGCGCCTTCTGCTTATCACACAAATCAGTAAAACATCTCAGCAGCCAAGCTGCTACTGATGTGTGTGATGCCGGGGAGGTAGGAGACGCAGTTTAGCGCCAAGTCTAACTGAAGTTGACGCCACACATATAGTGAACCGGAGGTGCGGGTGGGGTCCCAGAGAAGATTGATTTCCAGTGGAAGATACTTCTCATGTTAGGTTAGCACTGGGTGGGAAGCCAACATACAGCATGTTGGTGGGATGAAATTGTTCCCTGAGGAGGGTGTCTTAATCTGGGAGGGTTTTTTTGCTGATAAATCAGCAATGTAGGGCCATTCACCTATGCTATTGGTGGTGTCTTGACTGAAGCAGAGACTTTGATCTCTACTGCGCAGTCTATTTGTCGCACCAATCAAGAACGGTATCTCCGCTGCCAGAGTGGTACTCTTCTTGGTATGTGTGATTGTCAGGGGAAGTAGAATGCGTTGTGTGGGTCCAAGTCAGATGTGAGGTTGAGACCACATCTATAGCATATTGGTGGGGTGGGAGGGTTCTCTTAGAAGGGTAGATTTTTTCCTGGAGTTTGTACTCCTTTCAACTAGTTAGGGCATACCTTTCAACTATTAAAGGCTTTTAAAAGGGTGGGGGGTAGGTTCCTTAGAGAAGATTGTGTTTTCCATTGGAAGATTCTTCTCTTGTTCAGTTAGCACGGGGTGGGTTGTGCCAACATATACTAGGTTGGTGGGATGAAGTAGTTCCCTGGGGAGGGTGTCTGTGTGATGTCACTTTTTGCTGTGACTAGGATCTCTGCTGCGCCTTCTGCTTATCACACAAATCAGTAAAACATCTCAGCAGCCAAGCTGCTACTGATGTGTGTGATGCCGGGGAGGTAGGAGACGCAGTTTAGCGCCAAGTCTAACTGAAGTTGACGCCACACATATAGTGAACCGGAGGTGCGGGTGGGGTCCCAGAGAAGATTGATTTCCAGTGGAAGATACTTCTCATGTTAGGTTAGCACTGGGTGGGAAGCCGACATACAGCATGTTGCTGGGATGAAATTGTTCCCTGGGAAGGGGGTCTTAATCTGGGAGGGTTTTTTTTGCTGATAAATCAGCAATGTAGGGCCATTCACCTATGCTATTGGTGGTGTCTTGACTGAAGCAGAGACTTTGATCTCTACTGCGCAGTCTATTTGTCGCACCAATCAAGAACGGTATCTCCGCTGCCAGAGTGGTACTCTTCTTGGTATGTGTGATTATCAGGGGAAGTAGAATGCGTTGTGTGGGTCCAAGTCAGATGTGAGGTCGAGACCACATCTATAGCATATTGGTGGGGTGGGAGGGTTCTCTTAGAAGGGTAGATTTTTTCCTGGAGTTTGTACTCCTTTCAACTAGTTAGGGCAGTCCTTTTAACTATTATAGGCTTTTAAAAGGGTGGGGGGTAGGTTCCTTAGAGAAGATTGTGTTTTCCATTGGAAGATTCTTCTCTTGTTCAGTTAGCACGGGGTGGGTTGTGCCAACATATACTAGGTTGGTGGGATGAAGTAGATCCCTGGGGAGGGTGTCTGTGTGATGTCACTTTTGACTAGGATCTCTGCTGCGCCTTCTGCTTATCACACAAATCAGTAAAACATCTCAGCAGCCAAGCTGCTACTGATGTGTGTGATGCCGGGGAGGTAGGAGACGCAGTTTAGCGCCAAGTCTAACTGAAGTTGACGCCACACATATAGTGAACCGGAGGTGCGGGTGGGGTCCCAGAGAAGATTGATTTCCAGTGGAAGATTCTTCTCATGTTAGGTTAGCACTGGGTGGGAAGCCGACATACAGCATGTTGGTGGGATGAAATTGTTCCCTGGGGAGGGTGTCTTAATCTGGGAGGGTTTTTTTGCTGATAAATCAGCAGTGTAGGGCCATTCACCTATGCTATTGTTGGTGTCTTGACTGAAGCTGAGACTTTGATCTCTACTGCGCGGTCTATTTGTCGCACAAATCCAGAACGGTATTTTCGCTGCCAGAGTGGTACTCTTCTTGGTATGTGTGATTGTCAGGGGAAGTAGAATGCGTTGTGTGGGTCCAAGTCAGATGTGAGGTTGAGACCACATCTATAGCATATTGGTGGGGTGGGAGGGTTCTCTTAGAAGGGTAGATTTTTTCCTGGAGTTTGTACTCCTTTCAACTAGTTAGGGCATACCTTTCAACTATTATAGGCTTTTAAAAGGGTGGGGGGTAGGTTCCTTAGAGAAGATTGTGTTTTCCATTGGAAGATTCTTCTCTTGTTCAGTTAGCACGGGGTGGGTTGTGCCAACATATACTAGGTTGGTGGGATGAAGTAGTTCCCTGGGGAGGGTGTCTGTGTGATGTCACTTTTTGCTGTGACTAGGATCTCTGCTGCGCCTTCTGCTTATCACACAAATCAGTAAAACATCTCAGCAGCCAAGCTGCTACTGATGTGTGTGATGCCGGGGAGGTAGGAGACGCAGTTTAGCGCCAAGTCTAACTGAAGTTGACGCCACACATATAGTGAACCGGAGGTGCGGGTGGGGTCCCAGAGAAGATTGATTTCCAGTGGAAGACACTTCTCATGTTAGGTTAGCCCTGGGTGGGAAGCCGACATACAGCATGTTGGTGGGATGAAATTGTTCCCTGGGGAGGGTGTCTTAATCTGGGAGGGTTTTTTTGCTGATAAATCAGCAATGTAGGGCCATTCACCTATGCTATTGGTGGTGTCTTGACTGAAGCAGAGACTTTGATCTCTACTGCGCAGTCTATTTGTCGCACCAATCAAGAACGGTATCTCCGCTGCCAGAGTGGTACTCTTCTTGGTATGTATGATTGTCAAGAAAAGTAGAAGGCGTCGTGTGGGTCCAAGTCAGAAGTGAGGTTGAGACCACATCTATAGCATATTGGTGGGGTGGGAGGGTTCTCTTAGAAGGGTAGATTTTTTTTCCTGGAGTTTTTACTCCTTTCAACTAGTTAGGGCATACCTTTCAACTATTATAGGCTTTTAAAAGGGTGGGGGGTAGGTTCCTTAGAGAAGATTGTGTTTTCCATTGGAAGATTCTTCTCTTGTTCAGTTAGCACGGGGTGGGTTGTGCCAACATATACTAGGTTGGTGGGATGAAGTAGTTCCCTGGGGAGGGTGTCTGTGTGATGTCACTTTTTGCTGTGACTAGGATCTCTGCTGCGCCTTCTGCTTATCACACAAATCAGTAAAACATCTCAGCAGCCAAGCTGTTACTGATGTGTGTGATGCCGGGGAGGTAGGAGACGCAGTTTAGCGCCAAGTCTAACTGAAGTTGACGCCACACATATAGTGAACCGGAGGTGCGGGTGGGGTCCCAGAGAAGATTGATTTCCAGTGGAAGACTCTTCTCATGTTAGGTTAGCACTGGGTGGGAAGCCGACATACAGCATGTTGGTGGGATGAAATTGTTCCCTGGGGAGGGTGTCTTAATCTGGGAGGGTTTTTTTGCTGATAAATCAGCAGTGTAGGGCCATTCACCTATGCTATTGTTGGTGTCTTGACTGAAGCTGAGACTTTGATCTCTACTGCGCGGTCTATTTGTCGCACAAATCCAGAACGGTATTTTCGCTGCCAGAGTGGTACTCTTCTTGGTATGTATGATTGTCAAGAAAAGTAGAAGGCGTCGTGTGGGTCCAAGTCAGAAGTGAGGTTGAGACCACATCTATAGCATATTGGTGGGGTGGGAGGGTTCTCGTAGAAGGGTAGATTTTTTTCCTGGAGTTTGTACTCCTTTCAACTAGTTAGGGCATACCTTTCAACTATTATAGGCTTTTAAAAGGGTGGGGGGTAGGTTCCTTAGAGAAGATTGTGTTTTCCATTGGAAGATTCTTCTCTTGTTCAGTTAGCACGGGGTGGGTTGTGCCAACATATACTAGGTTGGTGGGATGAAGTAGTTCCCTGGGGAGGGTGTCTGTGTGATGTCACTTTTTGCTGTGACTAGGATCTCTGCTGCGCCTTCTGCTTATCACACAAATCAGTAAAACATCTCAGCAGCCAAGCTGCTACTGATGTGTGTGATGCCGGGGAGGTAGGAGACGCAGTTTAGCGCCAAGTCTAACTGAAGTTGACGCCACACATATAGTGAACCGGAGGTGCGGGTGGGGTCCCAAAGAAGATTGATTTCCAGTGAAAGATACTTCTCATGTTAGGTTAGCACTGGGTGGGAAGCCGACATACAGCATGTTGGTGGGATGAAATTGTTCCCTGGGGAGGGTGTCTTAATCTGTGAGGTTTTTTTTGCTGATAAATCAGCAGTGTAGGGCCATTCACCTATGCTATTGTTGGTGTCTTGACTGAAGCGGAGACTTTGATCTCTACTTCGCGGTCTATTTGTCGCACAAATCCAGAACGGTATTTTCTCTGCCAGAGTGGTACTCTTCTTGGTATGTGTGATTGTCAGGGGAAGTAGAATGCGTTGTGTGGGTCCAAGTCAGATGTGAGGTTGAGACCACATCTATAGCATATTGGTGGGGTGGGAGGGTTCTCTTAGAAGGGTAGATTTTTTTCCTGGAGTTTGTACTCCTTTCAACTAGTTAGGGCATACCTTTCAACTATTATAGGCTTTTGAAAGGGTGGGGGGTAGGTTCCTTAGAGAAGATTGTGTTTTCCATTGGAAGATTCTTCTCTTGTTCAGTTAGCACGGGGTGGGTTGTGCCAACATATACTAGGTTGGTGGGATGAAGTAGTTCCCTGGGGAGGGTGTCTGTGTGATGTCACTTTTTGCTGTGACTAGGATCTCTGCTGCGCCTTCTGCTTATCACACAAATCAGTAAAACATCTCAGCAGCCAAGCTGCTACTGATGTGTGTGATGCCGGGGAGGTAGGAGACGCAGTTTAGCGCCAAGTCTAACTGAAGTTGACGCCACACATATAGTGAACCGGAGGTGCGGGTGGGGTCCCAGAGAAGATTGATTTCCAGTGGAAGATACTTCTCATGTTAGGTTAGCACTGGGTGGGAAGCCAACATACAGCATGTTGGTGGGATGAAATTGTTCTCTGGGGAGGGTGTCTTAATCTGGGAGGGTTTTTTTGCTGATAAATCAGCAATGTAGGGCCATTCACCTATGCTATTGGTGGTGTCTTGACTGAAGCAGAGACTTTGATCTCTACTGCGCAGTCTATTTGTCGCACCAATCAAGAACGGTATACCCGCTGCCAGAGTGGTACTCTTCTTGGTATGTGTGATTGTCAGGGGAAGTAGAATGCGTTGTGTGGGTCCAAGTCAGATGTGAGGTTGAGACCACATCTATAGCATATTGGTGGGGTGGGAGGGTTCTCTTAGCAGGGTCGATTTTTTCCTGGAGTTTGTACTCCTTTCAACTAGTTAGGGCATACCTTTCAACTATTATAGGCTTTTAAAAGGGTGGGGGGTAGGTTCCTTAGAGAAGATTGTGTTTTCCATTGGAAGATTCTTCTCTTGTTCAGTTAGCACGGGGTGGGTTGTGCCAACATATACTAGGTTGGTGGGATGAAGTAGTTCCCTGGGGAGGGTGTCTGTGTGATGTCACTTTTTGCTGTGACTAGGATCTCTGCTGCGCCTTCTGCTTATCACACAAATCAGTAAAACATCTCAGCAGCCAAGCTGCTACTGATGTGTGTGATGCCGGGGAGGTAGGAGACGCAGTTTAGCGCCAAGTCTAACTGAAGTTGACGCCACACATATAGTGAACCGGAGGTGCGGGTGGGGTCCCAGAGAAGATTGATTTCCAGTGGAAGATACTTCTCATGTTAGGTTAGCACTGGGTGGGAAGCCGACATACAGCATGTTGGTGGGATGAAATTGTTCCCTGGGAAGGGGGTCTTAATCTGGGAGGGTTTTTTTTGCTGATAAATCAGCAATGTAGGGCCATTCACCTATGCTATTGGTGGTGTCTTGACTGAAGCAGAGACTTTGATCTCTACTGCGCAGTCTATTTGTCGCACCAATCAAGAACGGTATCTCCGCTGCCAGAGTGGTACTCTTCTTGGTATGTGTGATTGTCAGGGGAAGTAGAATGCGTTGTGTGGGTCCAAGTCAGATGTGAGGTTGAGATCACATCTATAGCATATTGGTGGGGTGGGAGGGTTCTCTTAGAAGGGTAGATTTTTTCCTGGAGTTTGTACTCCTTTCAACTAGTTAGGGCATGCCTTTCAACTATTATAGGCTTTTAAAAGGGTGGGGGGTAGGTTCCTTAGAGAAGATTGTGTTTTCCATTGGAAGATTCTTCTCTTGTTCAGTTAGCACGGGGTGGGTTGTGCCAACATATACTAGGTTGGTGGGATGAAGTAGATCCCTGGGGAGGGTGTCTGTGTGATGTCACTTTTTGCTGTGACTAGGATCTCTGCTGCGCCTTCTGCTTATCACACAAATCAGTAAAACATCTCAGCAGCCAAGCTGCTACTGATGTGTGTGATGCCGGGGAGGTAGGAGACGCAGTTTAGCGCCAAGTCTAACTGAAGTTGACGCCACACATATAGTGAACCGGTGGTTCGGGTGGGGTCCCAGAGAAGATTGATTTCCAGTGGAAGATTCTTCTCATGTTAGGTTAGCACTGGGTGGGAAGCCGACATACAGCATGTTGGTGGGATGAAATTGTTCCCTGGGGAGGGTGTCTTAATCTGGGAGGGTTTTTTTGCTGATAAATCAGCAGTGTAGGGCCATTCACCTATGCTATTGTTGGTGTCTTGACTGAAGCTGAGACTTTGATCTCTACTGCGCGGTCTATTTGTCGCACAAATCCAGAACGGTATTTTCGCTGCCAGAGTGGTACTCTTCTTGGTATGTATGATTGTCAAGAAAAGTAGAAGGCGTCGTGTGGGTCCAAGTCAGAAGTGAGGTTGAGACCACATCTATAGCATATTGGTGGGGTGGGAGGGTTCTCTTAGAAGGGTAGATTTTTTTCCTGGAGTTTGTACTCCTTTCAACTATTTAGGGCATACCTTTCAACTATTATAGGCTTTTAAAAGGGTGGGGGGTAGGTTCCTTAGAGAATATTGTGTTTTCCATTGGAAGATTCTTCTCTTGTTCAGTTAGCACGGGGTGGGTTGTGCCAACATATACTAGGTTGGTGGGATGAAGTAGTTCCCTGGGGAGGGTGTCTGTGTGATGTCACTTTTTGCTGTGACTAGGATCTCTGCTGCGCCTTCTGCTTATCACACAAATCAGTAAAATCATCTCAGCAGCCAAGCTGCTACTGATGTGTGTGATGCCGGGGAGGTAGGAGACGCAGTTTAGCGCCAAGTCTAACTGAAGTTGACGCCACACATATAGTGAACCGGAGGTGCGGGTGGGGTCCCAGAGAAGATTGATTTCCAGTGGAAGATACTTCTCATGTTAGGTTAGCACTGGGTGGGAAGCCGACATACAGCATGTTGGTGGGATGAAATTGTTCCCTGGGAAGGGGGTCTTAATCTGGGAGGTTTTTTTTTGCTGATAAATCAGCAATGTAGGGCCATTCACCTATGCTATTGGTGGTGTCTTGACTGAAGCAGAGACCTTGATCTCTTCTGTGCAGTCTATTTGTCGCACCAATCAAGAACGGTATCTCCGCTGCCAGAGTGGTACTCTTCTTGGTATGTGTGATTGTCAGGGGAAGTAGAATGCGTTGTGTGGGTCCAAGTCAGATGTGAGGTTGAGACCACATCTATAGCATATTGGTGGGGTGGGAGGGTTCTCTTAGAAGGGTAGATTTTTTCCTGGATTTTGTGCTCCTTTCAACTAGTTAGGGCATACCTTTCAACTATTATAGGCTTTTAAAAGGGTGGGGGGTAGGTTCCTTAGAGAAGATTGTGTTTTCCATTGGAAGATTCTTCTCTTGTTCAGTTAGCACGGGGTGGGTTGTGCCAACATATACTAGGTTGGTGGGATGAAGTAGTTCCCTGGGGAGGGTGTCTGTGTGATGTCACTTTTTGCTGTGACTAGGATCTCTGCTGCGCCTTCTGCTTATCACACAAATCAGTAAAACATCTCAGCAGCCAAGCTGCTACTGATGTGTGTGATGCCGGAGAGGTAGGAGACGCAGTTTAGCGCCAAGTCTAACTGAAGTTGACGCCACACATATAGTGAACCGGAGGTGCGGGTGGGGTCCCAGAGAAGATTGATTTCCAGTGGAAGATACTTCTCATGTTAGGTTAGCACTGGGTGGGAAGCCGACATACAGCATGTTGGTGGGATGAAATTGTTCCCTGGGAAGGGGGTCTTAATCTGGGAGGGTTTTTTTTGCTGATAAATCAGCAATGTAGGGCCATTCACCTATGCTATTGGTGGTGTCTTGACTGAAGCAGAGACTTTGATCTCTACTGCGCAGTCTATTTGTCGCACCAATCAAGAACGGTATCTCCGCTGCCAGAGTGGTACTCTTCTTGGTATGTGTGATTGTCAGGGGAAGTAGAATGCGTTGTGTGGGTCCAAGTCAGATGTGAGGTTGAGATCACATCTATAGCATATTGGTGGGGTGGGAGGGTTCTCTTAGAAGGGTAGATTTTTTCCTGGAGTTTGTACTCCTTTCAACTAGTTAGGGCATACCTTTCAACTATTAAAGGCTTTTAAAGGGGTGGGGGGTAGGTTCCTTAGAGAAGATTGTGTTTTCCATTGGAAGATTCTTCTCTTGTTCAGTTAGCACGGGGTGGGTTGTGCCAACATATACTAGGTTGGTGGGATGAAGTACTTCCCTGGGGAGGGTGTCTGTGTGATGTCACTTTTTGCTGTGACTAGGATCTCTGCTGCGCCTTCTGCTTATCACACAAATCAGTAAAACATCTCAGCAGCCAAGCTGCTACTGATGTGTGTGATGCCGGGGAGGTAGGAGACGCAGTTTAGCGCCAAGTCTAACTGAAGTTGACGCCACACATATAGTGAACCGGAGGTGCGGGTGGGGTCCCAGAGAAGATTGATTTCCAGTGGAAGATACTTCTCATGTTAGGTTAGCACTGGGTGGGAAGCCGACATACAGCATGTTGGTGGGATGAAATTGTTCCCTGGGAAGGGGGTCTTAATCTGGGAGGGTTTCTTTTGCTGATAAATCAGCAATGTAGGGCCATTCACCTATGCTATTGGTGGTGTCTTGACTGAAGCAGAGACCTTGATCTCTTCTGTGCAGTCTATTTGTCGCACCAATCAAGAACGGTATCTCCGCTGCCAGAGTGGTACTCTTCTTGGTATGTGTGATTGTCAGGGGAAGTAGAATGCGTTGTGTGGGTCCAAGTCAGATGTGAGGTTGAGACCACATCTATAGCATATTGGTGGGGTGGGAGGGTTCTCTTAGAAGGGTAGATTTTTTCCTGGAGTTTGTACTCCTTTCAACTATTTAGGGCATACCTTTCAACTATTATAGGCTTTTAAAAGGGTGGGGGGTAGGTTCCTTAGAGAAGATTGTGTTTTCCATTGGAAGATTCTTCTCTTGTTCAGTTAGCACGGGGTGGGTTGTGCCAACATATACTAGGTTGGTGGGATGAAGTAGTTCCCTGGGGAGGGTGTCTGTGTGATGTCACTTTTTGCTGTGACTAGGATCTCTGCTGCGCCTTCTGCTTATCACACAAATCAGTAAAACATCTCAGCAGCCAAGCTGCTACTGATGTGTGTGATGCCGGGGAGGTAGGAGACGCAGTTTAGCGCCAAGTCTAACTGAAGTTGACGCCACACATATAGTGAACCGGAGGTGCGGGTGGGGTCCCAGAGAAGATTGATTTCCAGTGGAAGATACTTCTCATGTTAGGTTAGCACTGGGTGGGAAGCCGACATACAGCATGTTGGTGGGATGAAATTGTTCCCTGGGAAGGGGGTCTTAATCTGGGAGGGTTTTTTTTGCTGATAAATCAGCAATGTAGGGCCATTCACCTATGCTATTGGTGGTGTCTTGACTGAAGCAGAGACTTTGATCTCTACTGCGCAGTCTATTTGTCGCACCAATCAAGAACGGTATCTCCGCTGCCAGAGTGGTACTCTTCTTGGTATGTGTGATTATCAGGGGAAGTAGAATGCGTTGTGTGGGTCCAAGTCAGATGTGAGGTTGAGACCACATCTATAGCATATTGGTGGGGTGGGAGGGTTCTCTTAGAAGGGTAGATTTTTTCCTGGAGTTTGTACTCCTTTCAACTAGTTAGGGCATGCCTTTCAACTATTATAGGCTTTTAAAAGGGTGGGGGGTAGGTTCCTTAGAGAAGATTGTGTTTTCCATTGGAAGATTCTTCTCTTGTTCAGTTAGCACGGGGTGGGTTGTGCCAACATATACTAGGTTGGTGGGATGAAGTAGATCCCTGGGGAGGGTGTCTGTGTGATGTCACTTTTTGCTGTGACTAGGATCTCTGCTGCGCCTTCTGCTTATCACACAAATCAGTAAAACATCTCAGCAGCCAAGCTGCTACTGATGTGTGTGATGCCGGGGAGGTAGGAGACGCAGTTTAGCGCCAAGTCTAACTGAAGTTGACGGCACACATATAGTGAACCGGAGGTGCGGGTGGGGTCCCAGAGAAGATTGATTTCCAGTGGAAGATTCTTCTCATGTTAGGTTAGCACTGGGTGGGAAGCCGACATACAGCATGTTGGTGGGATGAAATTGTTCCCTGGGGAGGGTGTCTTAATCTGGGAGGGTTTTTTTGCTGATAAATCAGCAGTGTAGGGCCATTCACCTATGCTATTGTTGGTGTCTTGACTGAAGCTGAGACTTTGATCTCTACTGCGCGGTCTATTTGTCGCACAAATCCAGAACGGTATTTTCGCTGCCAGAGTGGTACTCTTCTTGGTATGTATGATTGTCAAGAAAAGTAGAAGGCGTCGTGTGGGTCCAAGTCAGAAGTGAGGTTGAGACCACATCTATAGCATATTGGTGGGGTGGGAGGGTTCTCTTAGAAGGGTAGATTTTTTTCCTGGAGTTTGTACTCCTTTCAACTATTTAGGGCATACCTTTCAACTATTATAGGCTTTTAAAAGGGTGGGGGGTAGGTTCCTTAGAGAAGATTGTGTTTTCCATTGGAAGATTCTTCTCTTGTTCAGTTAGCACGGGGTGGGTTGTGCCAACATATACTAGGTTGGTGGGATGAAGTAGTTCCCTGGGGAGGGTGTCTGTGTGATGTCACTTTTTGCTGTGACTAGGATCTCTGCTGCGCCTTCTGCTTATCACACAAATCAGTAAAACATCTCAGCAGCCAAGCTGCTACTGATGTGTGTGATGCCGGGGAGGTAGGAGACGCAGTTTAGCGCCAAGTCTAACTGAAGTTGACGCCACACATATAGTGAACCGGAGGTGCGGGTGGGGTCCCAGAGAAGATTGATTTCCAGTGGAAGATACTTCTCATGTTAGGTTAGCACTGGATGGAAAGCCGACATACAGCATGTTGGTGGGATGAAATTGTTCCCTGGGGAGGGTGTCTTAATCTGGGAGGGTTTTTTTGCTGATAAATAAGCAATGTAGGGCCATTCACCTATGCTATTGGTGGTGTCTTGACTGAAGCAGAGACTTTGATCTCTTCTGTGCAGTCTATTTGTCGAACCAATCAAGAACGGTATCTCCGCTGCCAGAGTGGTACTCTTCTTGGTATGTGTGATTGTCAGGGGAAGTAGAATGCGTTGTGTGGGTCCAAGTCAGATGTGAGGTTGAGACCACATCTATAGCATATTGGTGGGGTGGGAGGGTTCTCTTAGAAGGGTAGATTTTTTCCTGGAGTTTGTACTCCTTTCAACTAGTTAGGGCATACCTTTCAACTATTATAGGCTTTTAAAAGGGTGGGGGGTAGGTTCCTTAGAGAAGATTGTGTTTTCCATTGGAAGATTCTTCTCTTGTTCAGTTAGCACGGGGTGGGTTGTGCCAACATATACTAGGTTGGTGGGATGAAGTAGTTCCCTGGGGAGGGTGTCTGTGTGATGTCACTTTTTGCTGTGACTAGGATCTCTGCTGCGCCTTCTGCTTATCACACAAATCAGTAAAACATCTCAGCAGCCAAGCTGCTACTGATGTGTGTGATGCCGGGGAGGTAGGAGACGCAGTTTAGCGCCAAGTCTAACTGAAGTTGACGCCACACATATAGTGAACCGGAGGTGCGGGTGGGGTCCCAGAGAAGATTGATTTCCAGTGGAAGATACTTCTCATGTTAGGTTAGCACTGGGTGGGAAGCCGACATACAGCATGTTGGTGGGATGAAATTGTTCCCTGGGAAGGGGGTCTTAATCTGGGAGGGTTTTTTTGCTGATAAATCAGCAATGTAGGGCCATTCACCTATGCTATTGGTGGTGTCTTGACTGAAGCAGAGACTTTGATCTCTACTGCGCAGTCTATTTGTCGCACCAATCAAGAACGGTATCTCCGCTGCCAGAGTGGTACTCTTCTTGGTATGTATGATTGTCAAGAAAAGTAGAAGGCGTCGTGTGGGTCCAAGTCAGAAGTGAGGTTGAGACCACATCTATAGCATATTGGTGGGGTGGGAGGGTTCTCTTAGAAGGGTAGATTTTTTTCCTGGAGTTTGTACTCCTTTCAACTATTTAGGGCATACCTTTCAACTATTATAGGCTTTTAAAAGGGTGGGGGGTAGGTTCCTTAGAGAAGATTGTGTTTTCCATTGGAAGATTCTTCTCTTGTTCAGTTAGCACGGGGTGGGTTGTGCCAACATATACTAGGTTGGTGGGATGAAGTAGTTCCCTGGGGAGGGTGTCTGTGTGATGTCACTTTTTGCTGTGACTAGGATCTCTGCTGCGCCTTCTGCTTATCACACAAATCAGTAAAACATCTCAGCAGCCAAGCTGCTACTGATGTGTGTGATGCCGGGGAGGTAGGAGACGCAGTTTAGCGCCAAGTCTAACTGAAGTTGACGCCACACATATAGTGAACCGGAGGTGCGGGTGGGGTCCCAGAGAAGATTGATTTCCAGTGGAAGATACTTCTCATGTTAGGTTAGCACTGGGTGGGAAGCCGACATACAGCATGTTGGTGGGATGAAATTGTTCCCTGGGAAGGGGGTCTTAATCTGGGAGGGTTTTTTTGCTGATAAATCAGCAATGTAGGGCCATTCACCTATGCTATTGGTGGTGTCTTGACTGAAGCAGAGACTTTGATCTCTACTGCGCAGTCTATTTGTCGCACCAATCAAGAACGGTATCTCCGCTGCCAGAGTGGTACTCTTCTTGGTATGTGTGATTATCAGGGGAAGTAGAATGCGTTGTGTGGGTCCAAGTCAGATGTGAGGTTGAGACCACATCTATAGCATATTGGTGGGGTGGGAGGGTTCTCTTAGAAGGGTAGATTTTTTCCTGGAGTTTGTACTCCTTTCAACTAGTTAGGGCATGCCTTTCAACTATTATAGGCTTTTAAAAGGGTGGGGGGTAGGTTCCTTAGAGAAGATTGTGTTTTCCATTGGAAGATTCTTCTCTTGTTCAGTTAGCACGGGGTGGGTTGTGCCAACATATACTAGGTTGGTGGGATGAAGTAGATCCCTGGGGAGGGTGTCTGTGTGATGTCACTTTTTGCTGTGACTAGGATCTCTGCTGCGCCTTCTGCTTATCACACAAATCAGTAAAACATCTCAGCAGCCAAGCTGCTACTGATGTGTGTGATGCCGGGGAGGTAGGAGACGCAGTTTAGCGCCAAGTCTAACTGAAGTTGACGCCACACATATAGTGAACCGGAGGTGCGGGTGGGGTCCCAGAGAAGATTGATTTCCAGTGGAAGATACTTCTCATGTTAGGTTAGCACTGGATGGGAAGCCGACATACAGCATGTTGGTGGGATGAAATTGTTCCCTGGGGAGGGTGTCTTAATCTGGGAGGGTTTTTTTGCTGATAAATCAGCAATGTAGGGCCATTCACCTATGCTATTGGTGGTGTCTTGACTGAAGCAGAGACTTTGATCTCTTCTGTGCAGTCTATTTGTCGCACCAATCAAGAACGGTATCTCCGCTGCCAGAGTGGTACTCTTCTTGGTATGTGTGATTGTCAGGGGAAGTAGAATGCGTTGTGTGGGTCCAAGTCAGATGTGAGGTTGAGACCACATCTATAGCATATTGGTGGGGTGGGAGGGTTCTCTTAGAAGGGTAGATTTTTTCCTGGAGTTTGTACTCCTTTCAACTAGTTAGGGCATACCTTTCAACTATTATAGGCTTTTAAAAGGGTGGGGGGTAGGTTCCTTAGAGAAGATTGTGTTTTCCATTGGAAGATTCTTCTCTTGTTCAGTTAGCACGGGGTGGGTTGTGCCAACATATACTAGGTTGGTGGGATGAAGTAGATCCCTGGGGAGGGTGTCTGTGTGATGTCACTTTTTGCTGTGACTAGGATCTCTGCTGCGCCTTCTGCTTATCACACAAATCAGTAAAACATCTCAGCAGCCAAGCTGCTACTGATGTGTGTGATGCCGGGGAGGTAGGAGACGCAGTTTAGCGCCAAGTCTAACTGAAGTTGACGCCACACATATAGTGAACCGGAGGTGCGGGTGGGGTCCCAGAGAAGATTGATTTCCAGTGGAAGATACTTCTCATGTTAGGTTAGCACTGGATGGGAAGCCGACATACAGCATGTTGGTGGGATGAAATTGTTCCCTGGGGAGGGTGTCTTAATCTGGGAGGGTTTTTTTGCTGATAAATCAGCAATGTAGGGCCATTCACCTATGCTATTGGTGGTGTCTTGACTGAAGCAGAGACTTTGATCTCTTCTGTGCAGTCTATTTGTCGCACCAATCAAGAACGGTATCTCCGCTGCCAGAGTGGTACTCTTCTTGGTATGTGTGATTGTCAGGGGAAGTAGAATGCGTTGTGTGGGTCCAAGTCAGATGTGAGGTTGAGACCACATCTATAGCATATTGGTGGGGTGGGAGGGTTCTCTTAGAAGGGTAGATTTTTTCCTGGAGTTTGTACTCCTTTCAACTAGTTAGGGCATACCTTTCAACTATTATAGGCTTTTAAAAGGGTGGGGGGTAGGTTCCTTAGAGAAGATTGTGTTTTCCATTGGAAGATTCTTCTCTTGTTCAGTTAGCACGGGGTGGGTTGTGCCAACATATACTAGGTTGGTGGGATGAAGTAGATCCCTGGGGAGGGTGTCTGTGTGATGTCACTTTTTGCTGTGACTAGGATCTCTGCTGCGCCTTCTGCTTATCACACAAATCAGTAAAACATCTCAGCAGCCAAGCTGCTACTGATGTGTGTGATGCCGGGGAGGTAGGAGACGCAGTTTAGCGCCAAGTGTAACTGAAGTTGACGCCACACATATAGTGAACCGGAGGTGCGGGTGGGGTCCCAGAGAAGATTGATTTCCAGTGGAAGATACTTCTCATGTTAGGTTAGCACTGGATGGGAAGCCGACATACAGCATGTTGGTGGGATGAAATTGTTCCCTGGGGAGGGTGTCTTAATCTGGGAGGGTTTTTTTGCTGATAAATCAGCAATGTAGGGCCATTCACCTATGCTATTGGTGGTGTCTTGACTGAAGCAGAGACTTTGATCTCTTCTGTGCAGTCTATTTGTCGCACCAATCAAGAACGGTATCTCCGCTGCCAGAGTGGTACTCTTCTTGGTATGTGTGATTGTCAGGGGAAGTAGAATGCGTTGTGTGGGTCCAAGTCAGATGTGAGGTTGAGACCACATCTATAGCATATTGGTGGGGTGGGAGGGTTCTCTTAGAAGGGTAGATTTTTTCCTGGAGTTTGTACTCCTTTCAACTAGTTAGGGCATACCTTTTAACTATTATAGGCTTTTAAAAGGGTGGGGGGTAGGTTCCTTAGAGAAGATTGTGTTTTCCATTGGAAGATTCTTCTCTTGTTCAGTTAGCACGGGGTGGGTTGTGCCAACATATACTAGGTTGGTGGGATGAAGTAGATCCCTGGGGAGGGTGTCTGTGTGATGTCACTTTTTGCTGTGACTAGGATCTCTGCTGCGCCTTCTGCTTATCACACAAATCAGTAAAACATCTCAGCAGCCAAGCTGCTACTGATGTGTGTGATGCCGGGGAGGTAGGAGACGCAGTTTAGCGCCAAGTCCAACTGAAGTTGACGCCACACATATAGTGAACCGGAGGTGCGGGTGGGGTCCCAGAGAAGATTGATTTCCAGTGGAAGATACTTCTCATGTTAGGTTAGCACTGGATGGGAAGCCGACATACAGCATGTTGGTGGGATGAAATTGTTCCCTGGGGAGGGTGTCTTAATCTGGGAGGGTTTTTTTGCTGATAAATCAGCAATGTAGGGCCATTCACCTATGCTATTGGTGGTGTCTTGACTGAAGCAGAGACTTTGATCTCTTCTGTGCAGTCTATTTGTCGCACCAATCAAGAACGGTATCTCCGCTGCCAGAGTGGTACTCTTCTTGGTATGTGTGATTGTCAGGGGAAGTAGAATGCGTTGTGTGGGTCCAAGTCAGATGTGAGGTTGAGACCACATCTATAGCATATTGATGGGGTGGGAGGGTTCTCTTAGAAGGGTAGATTTTTTCCTGGAGTTTGTACTCCTTTCAACTAGTTAGGGCATACCTTTCAACTATTATAGGCTTTTAAAAGGGTGGGGGGTAGGTTCCTTAGAGAAGATTGTGTTTTCCATTGGAAGATTCTTCTCTTGTTCAGTTAGCACGGGGTGGGTTGTGCCAACATATACTAGGTTGGTGGGATGAAGTAGTTCCCTGGGGAGGGTGTCTGTGTGATGTCACTTTTTGCTGTGACTAGGATCTCTGCTGCGCCTTCTGCTTATCACACAAATCAGTAAAACATCTCAGCAGCCAAGCTGCTACTGATGTGTGTGATGCCGGGGAGGTAGGAGACGCAGTTTAGCGCCAAGTCTAACTGAAGTTGACGCCACACATATAGTGAACCGGAGGTGCGGGTGGGGTCCCAGAGAAGATTGATTTCCAGTGGAAGATACTTCTCATGTTAGGTTAGCACTGGGTGGGAAGCCGACATACAGCATGTTGGTGGGATGAAATTGTTCCCTGGGAAGGGGATCTTAATCTGGGAGGGGTTTTTTTTGCTGATAAATCAGCAATGTAGGGCCATTCACCTATGCTATTGGTGGTGTCTTGACTGAAGCAGAGACTTTGATCTCTACTGCGCAGTCTATTTGTCGCACCAATCAAGAACGGTATCTCCGCTGCCAGAGTGGTACTCTTCTTGGTATGTGTGATTATCAGGGGAAGTAGAATGCGTTGTGTGGGTCCAAGTCAGATGTGAGGTTGAGACCACATCTATAGCATATTGGTGGGGTGGGAGGGTTCTCTTAGAAGGGTAGATTTTTTCCTGGAGTTTGTACTCCTTTCAACTAGTTAGGGCATGCCTTTCAACTATTATAGGCTTTTAAAAGGGTGGGGGGTAGGTTCCTTAGAGAAGATTGTGTTTTCCATTGGAAGATTCTTCTCTTGTTCAGTTAGCACGGGGTGGGTTGTGCCAACATATACTAGGTTGGTGGGATGAAGTAGATCCCTGGGGAGGGTGTCTGTGTGATGTCACTTTTTGCTGTGACTAGGATCTCTGCTGCGCCTTCTGCTTATCACACAAATCAGTAAAACATCTCAGCAGCCAAGCTGCTACTGATGTGTGTGATGCCGGGGAGGTAGGAGACGCAGTTTAGCGCCAAGTCTAACTGAAGTTGACGCCACACATATAGTGAACCGGAGGTGCGGGTGGGGTCCCAGAGAAAATTGATTTCCAGTGGAAGATTCTTCTCATGTTAGGTTAGCACTGGGTGGGAAGCCGACATACAGCATGTTGGTGGGATGAAATTGTTCCCTGGGGAGGGTGTCTTAATCTGGGAGGGTTTTTTTGCTGATAAATCAGCAGTGTAGGGCCATTCACCTATGCTATTGTTGGTGTCTTGACTGAAGCTGAGACTTTGATCTCTACTGCGCGGTCTATTTGTCGCACAAATCCAGAACGGTATTTTCGCTGCCAGAGTGGTACTCTTCTTGGTATGTGTGATTGTCAGGGGAAGTAGAATGCGTTGTGTGGGTCCAAGTCAGATGTGAGGTTGAGACCACATCTATAGCATATTGGTGGGGTGGGAGGGTTCTCTTAGAAGGGTAGATTTTTTCCTGGAGTTTGTACTCCTTTCAACTAGTTAGGGCATACCTTTCAACTATTATAGGCTTTTAAAAGGGTGGGGGGTAGGTTCCTTAGAGAAGATTGTGTTTTCCATTGGAAGATTCTTCTCTTGTTCAGTTAGCACGGGGTGGGTTGTGCCAACATATACTAGGTTGGTGGGATGAAGTAGTTCCCTGGGGAGGGTGTCTGTGTGATGTAACTTTTTGCTGTGACTAGGATCTCTGCTGCGCCTTCTGCCTATCACACAAATCAGTAAAACATCTCAGCAGCCAAGCTGCTACTGATGTGTGTGATGCCGGGGAGGTAGGAGACGCAGTTTAGCGCCAAGTCTAACTGAAGTTGACGCCACACATATAGTGAACCGGAGGTGCGGGTGGGGTCCCAGAGAAGATTGATTTCCAGTGGAAGACACTTCTCATGTTAGGTTAGCCCTGGGTGGGAAGCCGACATACAGCATGTTGGTGGGATGAAATTGTTCCCTGGGGAGGGTGTCTTAATCTGGGAGGTTTTTTTTGCTGATAAATCAGCAATGTAGGGCCATTCACCTATGCTATTGGTGGTGTCTTGACTGAAGCAGAGACTTTGATCTCTACTGCGCAGTCTATTTGTCGCACCAATCAAGAACGGTATCTCCGCTGCCAGAGTGGTACTCTTCTTGGTATGTATGATTGTCAAGAAAAGTAGAAGGCGTCGTGTGGGTCCAAGTCAGAAGTGAGGTTGAGACCACATCTATAGCATATTGGTGGGGTGAGAGGGTTCTCTTAGAAGGGTAGATTTTTTTCCTGGAGTTTGTACTCCTTTCAACTAGTTAGGGCATACCTTTCAACTATTATAGACTTTTAAAAGGGTGGGGGGTAGGTTCCTTAGAGAAGATTGTGTTTTCCATTGGAAGATTCTTCTCTTGTTCAGTTAGCACGGGGTGGGTTGTGCCAACATATACTAGGTTGGTGGGATGAAGTAGTTCCCTGGGGAGGGTGTCTGTGTGATGTCCCTTTTTGCTGTGACTAGGATCTCTGGTGCGCCTTCTGCTTATCACACAAATCAGTAAAACATCTCAGCAGCCAAGCTGCTACTGATGTGTGTGATGCCGGGGAGGTAGGAGACGCAGTTTAGCGCCAAGTCTAACTGAAGTTGACGCCACACATATAGTGAACCGGAGGTGCGGGTGGGTTCCCAGAGAAGATTGATTTCCATTGGAAGACTCTACTCATGTTAGGTTACCACTGGGTGGGAAGCCGACATACAGCATGTTGGTGGGATGAAATTGTTCCCTGGGGAGGGTGTCTTAATCTGGGAGGGTTTTTTTGCTGATAAATCAGCAGTGTAGGGCCATTCACCTATGCTATTGTTGGTGTCTTGACTGAAGCTGAGACTTTGATCTCTACTGCGCGGTCGCAGTAAGAGGTGCCTCGGTCACATGGCTCCACGGCTTTTCAGGTAGTTTTAGGTTTTGTTTTGTTTTTATTTTAGTTTTTTAGCTTAGTTTTTATTTTAGTTTTTTAGCTTAGTCCAGTCTAGCTCTATTCTCTTAGCTTAGTGCAGTTCAGATGAACAAAGGACGGAAGGAACCCACCTAATCGGGCCACCACAGCTGCTGCTCCCGGAGCAGCCGCATCCAAGCCCAGCACTCCGCACCCAAGCCCAGGACTACTCACTGACCTCAAACCATCGGGCACCCAGACCGCAGCACCAGCCACCAGCTTCCCATCGGTAGGCTTCCACCGGGCTCCACGCTCTCCAGACAGCGGCTCCATCTTCAGGCCTGCACACTCCCGGGCACCCGGACTACAGCACTAGCCACCGGCTCCCCATCGGCAGGCTCCCACCGTCGCCCAGGCCTCACGCTCCACGCTCTCCAGACAGTGGCCCCATCCTGGCTGACCTCAACTATCGGGCACCCAGACCGCAGCACCAGCCACCAGCTCCCCATCGGTAGGCTTCCACCGGGCTCCACGCTCTCCAGACAGCGGCTCCATCTTCAGGCCTGCACACTCCCGGGCACCCGGACTACAGCACTAGCCACCGGCTCCCCATCGGCAGGCTCCCTCCGCCGCCCAGGCCTCACGCTCCACGCTCTCCAGACAGTGGCCCCATCCTCACACTCCCGGGCACCCAGACTGCAGCACTAGCCACCGGCTCCCCATCGGCAGGCTCCCACCGCCGCCCAGGCCTCACGCTCTCCAGACAGCGGCGCCATCTTCAGGCCCGCTCACTCCCGGGCACCCGGACTGCAGCACCAGCCACCAGCTCCCCATCGGAGGCTTCCACCGCCTCCCCAGGTTCCACACTCCCCAGACCAGCGGCTCCATCTCCAGGCCCGCACACTCCCGGGCACCCGGACTGCAGCACTGACCACCAGCTCCGCCTTGGCAAGCTCCCACCGCCTCCCGGGCTCCACGTGCCCCAGACCAGCTGCTCCATCTCAGGCCGGTGCAGGACGTTGCCCCAGCAGCCGCACCGCTCAGGCTCCTGGCCAGCCCACTCGTCAGAGACAGGGTCTCCAGCAAGAAGGCTCTGGGACACTGCTCGCTGGAGACCCCCGAAGAGGGGTCCCGCTCGTCGGGACCATCACTGCTGACACCCAGCCGACCCTCTCACTTCTGCCCGGTCCTCTCACTTCCTGGTCCTCTCACTTCTCCCAGCAAGCGAGTGAATCTGCTCACCCCAGGGAGGGGGTGCACCTGTGCCGCAGCTCACCTCAGATCTGTTGCCTGCCGCCACCACTGGAGTCCCCGCTGCCCTGCCTGACACTGGCCCCACGCTCGTAGGCCGCTGCTGGCCACAACAAGGGCCTGCAGCCCTGCCGGACACCCCTCAGCGCCGCTGATGCCCAGGACAGGATAAGAGGAAATGGTGAGACCATGCAAAAACTTTATTTACCCTTTACTGCTGGTACCTTATTTATCCTTTACTCCTAGTACTGTAATGCATCGCTCTTTGTGTCTGCTCCTTGTACCTGCTTCCACCCGCTCCATGGCACCCCGCTATTAGCCCACCAAGCCTGCTGCTCCCTAGGTGTGCTCCCTATGTATGTACGCTCCTGAGTAACTCATGCCTGCTGCCCGCTCTGCTTCCCAGGCCACACTACACCAGCTACTGCCATCTCAGGCATGAGCGCAGAGAAACCGCCCCCACGGGACGATAAACCCACCCGCTTACTATCCCGCACTGAAATCCTGAAATGGGAGCCCCCTGCTTGCGGCGACCGGCCCTCTGATTCTTCCCTATGGGAGTTAGTTAGTGCCCACATCGCGCACCTGACTGGCAGCGCCAGGGGCCCCCCAAACAAACGTCGCCACAGGGGGAGAAGGGCAGGGGCTCGGGTGAGACTGAAGAGAAGGGGACTACACACTCCTATACCGGCCATACTCCTAGCAAACGTTTGCTCTCTTCCAAACAAGGTGGACGAACTGCTCCTACTGCTTGGCCACAAACTCTCGCTAAGCAGGAACACCCCAGTGCTCTGCTTCACGGAGACCTGGCTCAACGGAAACATCCCAGATGATGCCTTACAGATGCCAGGCTACTTTCTCTTCCGGGCAGATCGGGACCAAGAACTCTCTGGGAAAATGAGAGGGGGCGGCATATGCTTCTACGTAAACTCCGACTGGTGCACCAACATAACACCCCTCAGCACGTTCTGCTCACCAGATGTCGAACTCCTAGCCATCAACTGCAGGCCCAGATACTCACCTAGGGAGTTCTCCTCCTTCATTCTGGCAGGGGTCTACATCCCCCCGGATTCCAACACCAAGAATGCCCTGAGAACACTGAGCGACTATATCTCGGGGTGGGAAACAGCTTTTCCTGAGGCCCTCATCATCATCTTAGGAGACTTCAACAGCGCAAACCTGCGACAGGAGCTGCCCCACTTCCAGCAGAACATCACCTGCCCCACCAGGAACCACAACACCCTGGACAAGTGCTACACGGCCCTCAGAAATGCCTACAAGGCCTCCCGAGGCGCTCCCCTGGGGAACTCAGACCACTGCGTGATCCACCTTATCCCCACCTACAGGAGGCAACTTGAGACGATAAAGCCCATCACTAGAACCGTCAAAAAGTGGACCACGGATGCAAAACTGAGGCTGCAAGCCTGCTTGGAATGCACCGACTGGGCGGTCCTGGAAGCACCCACCTTGGAGGAATGGTCAGAAAATGTTCTCTCCTACATCCGCTTCTGCGAAGACGCATGCATCCCGACCAAAACCTTCAAAGTCTTCCCAAATGAAAAGCCCTGGTTCAACAGCAACCTACGACGCCTACGGAAAATCAAGGAGGTGGCGCACAAGACGGGCACCTCAGAAGAGTTCAGAGAAGCCAGAAACTCCCTGAATAGAGAACTGAAAACGGCAAAGAGGGCCTACTCTAACAAGGTTGGCCTCAGCCTTCAGTCAAACAACTCACGGGAAGTTTGGAAGGGTCTAAGGGCAGCCACGAACTTTAAGCCCCCCCCTCAACATGCAGTCCCCAGCTCCCAACTGGTAGAGGAACTCAATGAGTTCTACTGCAGATTTGATCTACAACCCAAGCAGCCCGCGGCCTCAGCATCCCCCACGGCCCCAGCATCTCAGCCAGCACCGGATCCCTCGGCATCCGCGGAAAAGGATGCCCGGGGCCCCCCAGTGACCAGTGGCACCCCCGCTCTGACCACAGTGCAAGAGGAGGATGTGCTACGACACCTCCGCAGACTTAATCCCAGAAAAGCCTCGGGCCCGGATGGGGTGTCCTCACACTGCCTGAGAACCTGCGCAAACCAACTAGCCCCCGTCCTCACCTCTCTCTACAACAGATCCCTATCAGAGGGGGGGGTCCCCTCCTGCTTCAAAAGGTCCACAATAATACCAGTCCCCAAAAAACCTGGGAACATGGAGCTCAACAACTTCAGACCCGTAGCCCTGACCCCCATCATCATGAAGGTATTCGAGAGGCTGGTGCTGGCCCATCTGAAGCATTCCACCAGCGCCCTCCTTGAACCACACCAGTTTGCCTACAGGGAAAACCGATCAGTTGATGATGCCATCAATGTCAGCCTAGCATACATCTCGGAACACCTCGACAGACCAGGGGCCTACGCGAGAGTCCTTTTCCTGGACTTCAGCTCAGCCTTTAATACCATCTGCCCGGACATTCTGATTGACAACCTTGTGCATCTCGGGATAGACTCCCTCCTCTGTAGGTGGGTTAAAGACTTTCTCTCCAACAGAACCCAACGGGTCAAGCTCGGCAGTCACATCTCCAGCGAGAGAACCACCAATGTCGGTGCACCGCAAGGCTGCGTGCTGTCCCCACTCCTGTTCTCCCTGTATACCAACAAATGCACCTCGACCTCCGACTCCGTCAAAGTTATTAAATTCGCTGACGATACCACGCTTATCGGCCTCATCGACAGAAATGGGGAGGACCCTTATAGAAATGAAATTGCGAGGATCTGTGATTGGTGCAGGGACAACAATCTTGTTCTCAACACGGCAAAGACAGTAGAACTGATCGTGGACTTCCGGAAACTCCCCCCTGCCCCCCTCCCTGTGTTCATTGATGGGTCTGAGGTCTCCAGAGTTCAAAGCGTACGGTTCTTAGGCACAACCCTAACAAGCGACCTCAAATGGGAGCAGAACACTACTAAAACCCAGAAGAAAGCACAGCAAAGGCTATTCTTCCTGCGCCAATTGAAGAAATTCGGCATGTCACGGGAACTGCTGACCAGCTTCTACACCTCGACCATCGAATCCATCCTCTGCTGCTCCATCATAGTCTGGTATGCCGGAGCAACTGCCAAGGATAAATACAAACTCCACAGAGTGATAAACGCAGCAGAAAAGATCATCGGCGCCCACCTGCCCCCACTAGATCTCCTCTACTCCACGAGGATGAAGGCAAGGGCCACCAAGATCCTACTCGACCCCTCCCACCCGGGCAGACACTACTTCGAGACCCTTCCATTGGGACGCCGGTTCAGATCCATCCCCTCCAAAACCACTAGGCGTATGAACACCTTCTTCCCCCAAGCAGTTCACCTGCTGAACTCACTGAACTCAAGACCCCCCCCCCCCACCACCACCACTGAGACACTCTAGCCCCCAGGGCAACCCAAGACTCTAAATGTGTTGCTCTATACGGTTGTGTGTATGTTTTGCTTTGCCTTGATCATGTTGGCCGGGTGTTATATGTTATATGTTTGCCGAGTGTTAAATGTTATATGTAACTGAACTGCCATTTGCCATGTGAACCACAAGCAATTCCGGGCCCACCAATTGGTGTGCTTGGCGACAATAAAGATGATTCTGATTCTGATTCTATTTGTCGCACAAATCCAGAACGGTATTTTCGCTGCCAGAGTGGTACTCTTCTTGGTATGTATGATTGTCAAGAAAAGTAGAAGGCGTCGTGTGGGTCCAAGTCAGAAGTGAGGTTGAGACCACATCTATAGCATATTGGTGGGGTGGGAGGGTTCTCTTAGAAGGGTAGATTTTTTTCCTGGAGTTTGTACTCCTTTCAACTATTTAGGGCATACCTTTCAACTATTATAGGCTTTTAAAAGGGTGGGGGGTAGGTTCCTTAGAGAAGATTGTGTTTTCCATTGGAAGATTCTTCTCTTGTTCAGTTAGCACGGGGTGGGTTGTGCCAACATATACTAGGTTGGTGGGATGAAGTAGTTCCCTGGGGAGGGTGTCTGTGTGATGTCACTTTTTGCTGTGACTAGGATCTCTGCTGCGCCTTCTGCTTATCACACAAATCAGTAAAACATCTCAGCAGCCAAGCTGCTACTGATGTGTGTGATGCCGGGGAGGTAGGAGACGCAGTTTAGCGCCAAGTCTAACTGAAGTTGACGCCACACATATAGTGAACCGGAGGTGCGGGTGGGGTCCCAGAGAAGATTGATTTCCAGTGGAAGATACTTCTCATGTTAGGTTAGCACTGGGTGGGAAGCCGACATACAGCATGTTGGTGGGATATAATTGTTCCCTGGGAAGGGGGTCTTAATCTGGGAGGGGTTTTTTTGCTGATAAATCAGCAATGTAGGGCCATTCACCTATGCTATTGGTGGTGTCTTGACTGAAGCAGAGACCTTGATCTCTTCTGTGCAGTCTATTTGTCGCACCAATCAAGAACGGTATCTCCGCTGCCAGAGTGGTACTCTTCTTGGTATGTGTGATTGTCAGGGGAAGTAGAATGCGTTGTGTGGGTCCAAGTCAGATGTGAGGTTGAGACCACATCTATAGCATATTGGTGGGGTGGGAGGGTTCTCTTAGAAGGGTAGATTTTTTCCTGGAGTTTGTACTCCTTTCAACTAGTTAGGGCATACCTTTCAACTATTATAGGCTTTTAAAAGGGTGGGGGGTAGGTTCCTTAGAGAAGATTGTGTTTTCCATTGGAAGATTCTTCTCTTGTTCAGTTAGCACGGGGTGGGTTGTGCCAACATATACTAGGTTGGTGGGATGAAGTAGTTCCCTGGGGAGGGTGTCTGTGTGATGTCACTTTTTGCTGTGACTAGGATCTCTGCTGCGCCTTCTGCTTATCACACAAATCAGTAAAACATCTCAGCAGCCAAGCTGCTACTGATGTGTGTGATGCCGGGGAGGTAGGAGACGCAGTTTAGCGCCAAGTCTAACTGAAGTTGACGCCACACATATAGTGAACCGGAGGTGCGGGTGGGGTCCCAGAGAAGATTGATTTCCAGTGGAAGATACTTCTCATGTTAGGTTAGCACTGGGTGGGAAGCCGACATACAGCATGTTGGTGGGATGAAATTGTTCCCTGGGAAGGGGGTCTTAATCTGGGAGGGTTTTTTTTGCTGATAAATCAGCAATGTAGGGCCATTCACCTATGCTATTGGTGGTGTCTTGACTGAAGCAGAGACTTTGATCTCTACTGCGCAGTCTATTTGTCGCACCAATCAAGAACGGTATCTCCGCTGCCAGAGTGGTACTCTTCTTGGTATGTGTGATTGTCAGGGGAAGTAGAATGCGTTGTGTGGGTCCAAGTCAGATGTGAGGTTGAGATCACATCTATAGCATATTGGTGGGGTGGGAGGGTTCTCTTAGAAGGGTAGATTTTTTCCTGGAGTTTGTACTCCTTTCAACTAGTTAGGGCATACCTTTCAACTATTATAGGCTTTTAAAAGGGTGGGGGGTAGGTTCCTTAGAGAAGATTGTGTTTTCCATTGGAAGATTCTTCTCTTGTTCAGTTAGCACGGGGTGGGTTGTGCCAACATATACTAGGTTGGTGGGATGAAGTAGTTCCCTGGGGAGGGTGTCTGTGTGATGTCACTTTTTGCTGTGACTAGGATCTCTGCTGCGCCTTCTGCTTATCACACAAATCAGTAAAACATCTCAGCAGCCAAGCTGCTACTGATGTGTGTGATGCCGGGGAGGTAGGAGACGCAGTTTAGCGCCAAGTCTAACTGAAGTTGACGCCACACATATAGTGAACCGGAGGTGCGGGTGGGGTCCCAGAGAAGATTGATTTCCAGTGGAAGATACTTCTCATGTTAGGTTAGCACTGGGTGGGAAGCCGACATACAGCATGTTGGTGGGATGAAATTGTTCCCTGGGAAGGGGGTCTTAATCTGGGAGGGTTTTTTTGCTGATAAATCAGCAATGTAGGGCCATTCACCTATGCTATTGGTGGTGTCTTGACTGAAGCAGAGACCTTGATCTCTTCTGTGCAGTCTATTTGTCGCACCAATCAAGAACGGTATCTCCGCTGCCAGAGTGGTACTCTTCTTGGTATGTGTGATTGTCAGGGGAAGTAGAATGCGTTGTGTGGGTCCAAGTCAGATGTGAGGTTGAGACCACATCTATAGCATATTGGTGGGGTGGGAGGGTTCTCTTAGAAGGGTAGATTTTTTCCTGGAGTTTGTACTCCTTTCAACTAGTTAGGGCATACCTTTCAACTATTATAGGCTTTTAAAAGGGTGGGGGGTAGGTTCCTTAGAGAAGATTGTGTTTTCCATTGGAAGATTCTTCTCTTGTTCAGTTAGCACGGGGTGGGTTGTGCCAACATATACTAGGTTGGTGGGATGAAGTAGTTCCCTGGGGAGGGTGTCTGTGTGATGTCACTTTTTGCTGTGACTAGGATCTCTGCTGCGCCTTCTGCTTATCACACAAATCAGTAAAACATCTCAGCAGCCAAGCTGCTACTGATGTGTGTGATGCCGGGGAGGTAGGAGACGCAGTTTAGCGCCAAGTCTAACTGAAGTTGACGCCACACATATAGTGAACCGGAGGTGCGGGTGGGGTCCCAGAGAAGATTGATTTCCAGTGGAAGATACTTCTCATGTTAGGTTAGCACTGGGTGGGAAGCCGACATACAGCATGTTGGTGGGATGAAATTGTTCCCTGGGAAGGGGGTCTTAATCTGGGAGGGTTTTTTTTGCTGATAAATCAGCAATGTAGGGCCATTCACCTATGCTATTGGTGGTGTCTTGACTGAAGCAGAGACTTTGATCTCTACTGCGCAGTCTATTTGTCGCACCAATCAAGAACGGTATCTCCGCTGCCAGAGTGGTACTCTTCTTGGTATGTGTGATTATCAGGGGAAGTAGAATGCGTTGTGTGGGTCCAAGTCAGATGTGAGGTTGAGACCACATCTATAGCATATTGGTGGGGTGGGAGGGTTCTCTTAGAAGGGTAGATTTTTTCCTGGAGTTTGTACTCCTTTCAACTAGTTAGGGCATGCCTTTCAACTATTATAGGCTTTTAAAAGGGTGGGGGGTAGGTTCCTTAGAGAAGATTGTGTTTTCCATTGGAAGATTCTTCTCTTGTTCAGTTAGCACGGGGTGGGTTGTGCCAACATATACTAGGTTGGTGGGATGAAGTAGATCCCTGGGGAGGGTGTCTGTGTGATGTCACTTTTTGCTGTGACTAGGATCTCTGCTGCGCCTTCTGCTTATCACACAAATCAGTAAAACATCTCAGCAGCCAAGCTGCTACTGATGTGTGTGATGCCGGGGAGGTAGGAGACGCAGTTTAGCGCCAAGTCTAACTGAAGTTGACGCCACACATATAGTGAACCGGAGGTGCGGGTGGGGTCCCAGAGAAGATTGATTTCCAGTGGAAGATTCTTCTCATGTTAGGTTAGCACTGGGTGGGAAGCCGACATACAGCATGTTGGTGGGATGAAATTGTTCCCTGGGGAGGGTGTCTTAATCTGGGAGGGTTTTTTTGCTGATAAATCAGCAGTGTAGGGCCATTCACCTATGCTATTGTTGGTGTCTTGACTGAAGCTGAGACTTTGATCTCTACTGCGCGGTCTATTTGTCGCACAAATCTAGAACGGTATGTTCGCTGCCAGAGTGGTACTCTTCTTGGTATGTATGATTGTCAAGAAAAGTAGAAGGCGTCGTGTGGGTCCAAGTCAGAAGTGAGGTTGAGACCACATCTATAGCATATTGGTGGGGTGGGAGGGTTCTCTTAGAAGGGTAGATTTTTTTCCTGGAGTTTGTACTCCTTTCAACTATTTAGGGCATACCTTTCAACTATTATAGGCTTTTAAAAGGGTGGGGGGTGGGTTCCTTAGAGAAGATTGTGTTTTCCATTGGAAGATTCTTCTCTTGTTCAGGTAGCACGGGGTGGGTTGTGCCAACATATACTAGGTTGGTGGGATGAAGTAGTTCCCTGGGGAGGGTGTCTGTGTGATGTCACTTTTTGCTGTGACTAGGATCTCTGCTGTGCCTTCTGCTTATCACACAAATCAGTAAAACATCTCAGCAGCCAAGCTGCTACTGATGTGTGTGATGCCGGGGAGGTAGGAGACGCAGTTTAGCGCCAAGTCTAACTGAAGTTGACGCCACACATATAGTGAACCGGAGGTGCGGGTGGGGTCCCAGAGAAGATTGATTTCCAGTGGAAGATACTTCTCATGTTAGGTTAGCACTGGATGGAAAGCCGACATACAGCATGTTGGTGGGTTGAAATTGTTCCCTGGGGAGGGTGTCTTAATCTGGGAGGGTTTTTTTGCTGATAAATCAGCAATGTAGGGCCATTCACCTATGCTATTGGTGGTGTCTTGACTGAAGCAGAGACTTTGATCTCTTCTGTGCAGTCTATTTGTCGCACCAATCAAGAACGGTATCTCCGCTGCCAGAGTGGTACTCTTCTTGGTATGTGTGATTGTCAGGGGAAGTAGAATGCGTTGTGTGGGTCCAAGTCAGATGTGAGGTTGAGACCACATCTATAGCATATTGGTGGGGTGGGAGGGTTCTCTTAGAAGGGTAGATTTTTTCCTGGAGTTTGTACTCCTTTCAACTAGTTAGGGCATACCTTTCAACTATTATAGGCTTTTAAAAGGGTGGGGGGTAGGTTCCTTAGAGAAGATTGTGTTTTCCATTGGAAGATTCTTCTCTTGTTCAGTTAGCACGGGGTGGGTTGTGCCAACATATACTAGGTTGGTGGGATGAAGTAGTTCCCTGGGGAGGGTGTCTGTGTGATGTCACTTTTTGCTGTGACTAGGATCTCTGCTGCGCCTTCTGCTTATCACACAAATCAGTAAAACATCTCAGCAGCCAAGCTGCTACTGATGTGTGTGATGCCGGGGAGGTAGGAGACGCAGTTTAGCGCCAAGTCTAACTGAAGTTGACGCCACACATATAGTGAACCGGAGGTGCGGGTGGGGTCCCAGAGAAGATTGATTTCCAGTGGAAGATACTTCTCATGTTAGGTTAGCACTGGGTGGGAAGCCGACATACAGCATGTTGGTGGGATGAAATTGTTCCCTGGGAAGGGGGTCTTAATCTGGGAGGGTTTTTTTGCTGATAAATCAGCAATGTAGGGCCATTCACCTATGCTATTGGTGGTGTCTTGACTGAAGCAGAGACTTTGATCTCTACTGCGCAGTCTATTTGTCGCACC
Organism: Hyperolius riggenbachi; assembly: GCF_040937935.1. NCBI lineage: Eukaryota > Metazoa > Chordata > Amphibia > Anura > Hyperoliidae > Hyperolius > Hyperolius riggenbachi. The sequence continues at coordinate 452,538,995 of NC_090647.1, read as the reverse complement.
AATCAAGAACGGTATCTCCGCTGCCAGAGTGGTACTCTTCTTGGTATGTGTGATTATCAGGGGAAGTAGAATGCGTTGTGTGGGTCCAAGTCAGATGTGAGGTTGAGACCACATCTATAGCATATTGGTGGGGTGGGAGGGTTCTCTTAGAAGGGTAGATTTTTTCCTGGAGTTTGTACTCCTTTCAACTAGTTAGGGCATGCCTTTCAACTATTATAGGCTTTTAAAAGGGTGGGGGGTAGGTTCCTTAGAGAAGATTGTGTTTTCCATTGGAAGATTCTTCTCTTGTTCAGTTAGCACGGGGTGGGTTGTGCCAACATATACTAGGTTGGTGGGATGAAGTAGTTCCCTGGGGAGGGTGTCTGTGTGATGTCACTTTTTGCTGTGACTAGGATCTCTGCTGCGCCCTCTGCTTATCACACAACTCAGTAAAACATCTCAGCAGCCAAGCTGCTACTGATGTGTGTGATGCCGGGGAGGTAGGAGACGCAGTTTAGCTCCAAGTCTAACTGAAGTTGACACCACACATATAGTGAACCGGAGGTGCGGGTGGGGTCCCAGAGAAGATTGATTTCCAGTGGAAGATTCTTCTCATGTTAGGTTAGCACCGGGTGGGAAGCCGACATACAGCATGTAGGTGGGATGAAATTGTTCCCTGGGGAGGGTGTCTTAATCTGGGAGGGTTTTTTTGCTGATAAATCAGCAGTGTAGGGCCATTCACCTATGCTATTGTTGGTGTCTTGACTGAAGCTAAGACTTTGATCTCTACTGCGCGGTCTATTTGTCGCACAAATCCAGAACGGTATTTTCGCTGCCAGAGTGGTACTCTTCTTGGTATGTGTGATTGTCAGGGGAAGTAGAATGCGTTGTGTGGGTCCAAGTCAGATGTGAGGTTGAGACCACATCTATAGCATATTGGTGGGGTGGGAGGGTTCTCTTAGAAGGGTAGATTTTTTTCCTGGAGTTTGTACTCCTTTCAACTAGTTAGGGCATACCTTTCAACTATTATAGGCTTTTAAAAGGGTGGGGGGTAGGTTCCTTAGAGAAGATAGTGTTTTCCATTGGAAGATTCTTCACTTGTTCAGTTAGCATGGGGTGGGTTGTGCCAACATACACTAGGTTGGTGGGATGAAGTAGTTCCCTGGGGAGGGTGTCTGTGTGATGTCCCTTTTTGCTGTGACTAGGATCTCTGCTGCGCCTTCTGCTTATCACACAAATCAGTAAAACATCTCAGCAGCCAAGCTGCTACTGATGTGTGTGATGCCGGGGAGGTAGGAGACGCAGTTTAGCTCCAAGTCTAACTGAAGTTGACGCCACACATATAGTGAACCGGAGGTGCAGGTAGGGTCCCAGAGAAGATTGATTTCCAGTGGAAGATACTTCTCATGTTAGGTTAGCACTGGGTGGGAAGCCGACATACAGCATGTTGGTGGGATGAAATTGTTCCCTGGGGAGGGTGTCTTAATCTGGGAGGGTTTTTTTGCTGCTAAATCAGCAGTGTAGGGCCATTCACCTATGCTATTGGTGGTGTCTTGACTGAAGCGGAGACTTTGATCTCTACTGCGCAGTCTATTTGTCGCACCAATCAAGAACGGTATCTCCGCTGCCAGAGTGGTACTCTTCTTGGTATGTGTGATTGTCAGGGGAAGTAGAATGCGTTGTGTGGGTCCAAGTCAGATGTGAGGTTGAGACCACATCTATAGCATATTGGTGGGGTGGGAGGGTTCTCTTAGAAGTGTAGATTTTTTCCTGGAGTTTGTACTCCTTTCAACTAGTTAGGGCATGCCTTTCAACTATTATAGGCTATTAAAAGGCTGGGGGGTAGGCTCCTTAGAGAAGATTGTGTTTTCCATTGGAAGATTTTTCTCTTGTTCAGTTAGCATGAGGTGGGTTGTGCCAACATATACTAGGTTGGTGGGATGAAGTAGTTCCCTGGGGAGGGTGTCGGTGTGATGTCACTTTTTGCTGTGACTAGGATCTCTGCTGCGCCTTCTGCTTATCACACAAATCAGTAAAACATCTCAGCAGCCAAGCTGCTACTGATGTGTGTGATGCCGGGGAGGTAGGAGACGCAGTTTAGCGCCAAGTCTAACTGAAGTTGACGCCACACATATAGTGAACCGGAGGTTTGGGTGGGGTCCCAGAGAAGATTGATTTCCAGTGGAAGATTCTTCTCATGTTAGGTTAGCACTGGGTGGGAAGCCGACATACAGCATGTTGGTGGGATGAAATTGTTCCCTGGGGAGGGTGTCTTAATCTGGGAGGGTTTTTTTGCTGATAAATCAGCAGTGTAGGGCCATTCACCTATGCTATTGTTGGTGTCTTGACTGAAGCTGAGACTTTGATCTCTACTGCGCGGTCTATTTGTCGCACAAATCCAGAACGGTATGTTCGCTGCCAGAGTGGTACTCTTCTTGGTATGTATGATTGTCAAGAAAAGTAGAAGGCGTCGTGTGGGTCCAAGTCAGAAGTGAGGTTGAGACCACATCTATAGCATATTGGTGGGGTGGGAGGGTTCTCTTAGAAGGGTAGATTTTTTTCCTGGAGTTTGTACTCCTTTCAACTATTTAGGGCATACCTTTCAACTATTATAGGCTTTTAAAAGGGTGGGGGGTAGGTTCCTTAGAGAAGATTGTGTTTTCCATTGGAAGATTCTTCTCTTGTTCAGTTAGCACGGGGTGGGTTGTGCCAACATATACTAGGTTGGTGGGATGAAGTAGTTCCCTGGGGAGGGTGTCTGTGTGATGTCACTTTTTGCTGTGACTAGGATCTCTGCTGTGCCTTCTGCTTATCACACAAATCAGTAAAACATCTCAGCAGCCAAGCTGCTACTGATGTGTGTGATGCCGGGGAGGTAGGAGACGCAGTTTAGCGCCAAGTCTAACTGAAGTTGACGCCACACATATAGTGAACCGGAGGTGCGGGTGGGGTCCCAGAGAAGATTGATTTCCAGTGGAAGATTCTTCTCATGTTAGGTTAGCACTGGGTGGGAAGCCGACATACAGCATGTTGGTGGGATGAAATTGTTCCCTGGGGAGGGTGTCTTAATCTGGGAGGGTTTTTTTGCTGATAAATCAGCAGTGTAGGGCCATTCACCTATGCTATTGTTGGTGTCTTGACTGAAGCTGAGACTTTGATCTCTACTGCGCGGTCTATTTGTCGCACAAATCCAGAACGGTATGTTCGCTGCCAGAGTGGTACTCTTCTTGGTATGTATGATTGTCAAGAAAAGTAGAAGGCGTCGTGTGGGTCCAAGTCAGAAGTGAGGTTGAGACCACATCTATAGCATATTGGTGGGGTGGGAGGGTTCTCTTAGAAGGGTAGATTTTTTTCCTGGAGTTTGTACTCCTTTCAACTATTTAGGGCATACCTTTCAACTATTATAGGCTTTTAAAAGGGTGGGGGGTGGGTTCCTTAGAGAAGATTGTGTTTTCCATTGGAAGATTCTTCTCTTGTTCAGTTAGCACGGGGTGGGTTGTGCCAACATATACTAGGTTGGTGGGATGAAGTAGTTCCCTGGGGAGGGTGTCTGTGTGATGTCACTTTTTGCTGTGACTAGGATCTCTGCTGTGCCTTCTGCTTATCACACAAATCAGTAAAACATCTCAGCAGCCAAGCTGCTACTGATGTGTGTGATGCCGGGGAGGTAGGAGACGCAGTTTAGCGCCAAGTCTAACTGAAGTTGACGCCACACATATAGTGAACCGGAGGTGCGGGTGGGGTCCCAGAGAAGATTGATTTCCAGTGGAAGATACTTCTCATGTTAGGTTAGCACTGGATGGAAAGCCGACATACAGCATGTTGGTGGGTTGAAATTGTTCCCTGGGGAGGGTGTCTTAATCTGGGAGGGTTTTTTTGCTGATAAATCAGCAATGTAGGCCATTCACCTATGCTATTGGTGGTGTCTTGACTGAAGCAGAGACTTTGATCTCTTCTGTGCAGTCTATTTGTCGCACCAATCAAGAACGGTATCTCCGCTGCCAGAGTGGTACTCTTCTTGGTATGTGTGATTGTCAGGGGAAGTAGAATGCGTTGTGTGGGTCCAAGTCAGATGTGAGGTTGAGACCACATCTATAGCATATTGGTGGGGTGGGAGGGTTCTCTTAGAAGGGTAGATTTTTTCCTGGAGTTTGTACTCCTTTCAACTAGTTAGGGCATACCTTTCAACTATTATAGGCTTTTAAAAGGGTGGGGGGTAGGTTCCTTAGAGAAGATTGTGTTTTCCATTGGAAGATTCTTCTCTTGTTCAGTTAGCACGGGGTGGGTTGTGCCAACATATACTAGGTTGGTGGGATGAAGTAGTTCCCTGGGGAGGGTGTCTGTGTGATGTCACTTTTTGCTGTGACTAGGATCTCTGCTGCGCCTTCTGCTTATCACACAAATCAGTAAAACATCTCAGCAGCCAAGCTGCTACTGATGTGTGTGATGCCGGGGAGGTAGGAGACGCAGTTTAGCGCCAAGTCTAACTGAAGTTGACGCCACACATATAGTGAACCGGAGGTGCGGGTGGGGTCCCAGAGAAGATTGATTTCCAGTGGAAGATACTTCTCATGTTAGGTTAGCACTGGGTGGGAAGCCGACATACAGCATGTTGGTGGGATGAAATTGTTCCCTGGGAAGGGGGTCTTAATCTGGGAGGGTTTTTTTGCTGATAAATCAGCAATGTAGGGCCATTCACCTATGCTATTGGTGGTGTCTTGACTGAAGCAGAGACTTTGATCTCTACTGCGCAGTCTATTTGTCGCACCAATCAAGAACGGTATCTCCGCTGCCAGAGTGGTACTCTTCTTGGTATGTGTGATTATCAGGGGAAGTAGAATGCGTTGTGTGGGTCCAAGTCAGATGTGAGGTTGAGACCACATCTACAGCATATTGGTGGGGTGGGAGGGTTCTCTTAGAAGGGTAGATTTTTTCCTGGAGTTTGTACTCCTTTCAACTAGTTAGGGCATGCCTTTCAACTATTATAGGCTTTTAAAAGGGTGGGGGGTAGGTTCCTTAGAGAAGATTGTGTTTTCCATTGGAAGATTCTTCTCTTGTTCAGTTAGCACGGGGTGGGTTGTGCCAACATATACTAGGTTGGTGGGATGAAGTAGTTCCCTGGGGAGGGTGTCTGTGTGATGTCACTTTTTGCTGTGACTAGGATCTCTGCTGCGCCCTCTGCTTATCACACAACTCAGTAAAACATCTCAGCAGCCAAGCTGCTACTGATGTGTGTGATGCCGGGGAGGTAGGAGACGCAGTTTAGCTCCAAGTCTAACTGAAGTTGACACCACACATATAGTGAACCGGAGGTGCGGGTGGGGTCCCAGAGAAGATTGATTTCCAGTGGAAGATTCTTCTCATGTTAGGTTAGCACCGGGTGGGAAGCCGACATACAGCATGTTGGTGGGATGAAATTGTTCCCTGGGGAGGGTGTCTTAATCTGGGAGGGTTTTTTTGCTGATAAATCAGCAGTGTAGGGCCATTCACCTATGCTATTGTTGGTGTCTTGACTGAAGCTAAGACTTTGATCTCTACTGCGCGGTCTATTTGTCGCACAAATCCAGAACGGTATTTTCGCTGCCAGAGTGGTACTCTTCTTGGTATGTGTGATTGTCAGGGGAAGTAGAATGCGTTGTGTGGGTCCAAGTCAGATGTGAGGTTGAGACCACATCTATAGCATATTGGTGGGGTGGGAGGGTTCTCTTAGAAGGGTAGATTTTTTTCCTGGAGTTTGTACTCCTTTCAACTAGTTAGGGCATACCTTTCAACTATTATAGGCTTTTAAAAGGGTGGGGGGTAGGTTCCTTAGAGAAGATAGTGTTTTCCATTGGAAGATTCTTCACTTGTTCAGTTAGCATGGGGTGGGTTGTGCCAACATACACTAGGTTGGTGGGATGAAGTAGTTCCCTGGGGAGGGTGTCTGTGTGATGTCCCTTTTTGCTGTGACTAGGATCTCTGCTGCGCCTTCTGCTTATCACACAAATCAGTAAAACATCTCAGCAGCCAAGCTGCTACTGATGTGTGTGATGCCGGGGAGGTAGGAGACGCAGTTTAGCTCCAAGTCTAACTGAAGTTGACGCCACACATATAGTGAACCGGAGGTGCAGGTAGGGTCCCAGAGAAGATTGATTTCCAGTGGAAGATACTTCTCATGTTAGGTTAGCACTGGGTGGGAAGCCGACATACAGCATGTTGGTGGGATGAAATTGTTCCCTGGGGAGGGTGTCTTAATCTGGGAGGGTTTTTTTGCTGCTAAATCAGCAGTGTAGGGCCATTCACCTATGCTATTGGTGGTGTCTTTACTGAAGCGGAGACTTTGATCTCTACTGCGCAGTCTATTTGTCGCACCAATCAAGAACGGTATCTCCGCTGCCAGAGTGGTACTCTTCTTGGTATGTGTGATTGTCAGGGGAAGTAGAATGCGTTGTGTGGGTCCAAGTCAGATGTGAGGTTGAGACCACATCTATAGCATATTGGTGGGGTGGGAGGGTTCTCTTAGAAGTGTAGATTTTTTCCTGGAGTTTGTACTCCTTTCAACTAGTTAGGGCATGCCTTTCAACTATTATAGGCTTTTAAAAGGCTGGGGGTAGGCTCCTTAGAGAAGATTGTGTTTTCCATTGGAAGATTTTTCTCTTGTTCAGTTAGCATGAGGTGGGTTGTGCCAACATATACTAGGTTGGTGGGATGAAGTAGTTCCCTGGGGAGGGTGTCGGTGTGATGTCACTTTTTGCTGTGACTAGGATCTCTGCTGCGCCTTCTGCTTATCACACAAATCAGTAAAACATCTCAGCAGCCAAGCTGCTACTGATGTGTGTGATGCCGGGGAGGTAGGAGACGCAGTTTAGCGCCAAGTCTAACTGAAGTTGACGCCACACATATAGTGAACCGGAGGTTTGGGTGGGGTCCCAGAGAAGATTGATTTCCAGTGGAAGATTCTTCTCATGTTAGGTTAGCACTGGGTGGGAAGCCGACATACAGCATGTTGGTGGGATGAAATTGTTCCCTGGGGAGGGTGTCTTAATCTGGGAGGGTTTTTTTGCTGATAAATCAGCAGTGTAGGGCCATTCACCTATGCTATTGTTGGTGTCTTGACTGAAGCTGAGACTTTGATCTCTACTGCGCGGTCTATTTGTCGCACAAATCCAGAACGGTATGTTCGCTGCCAGAGTGGTACTCTTCTTGGTATGTATGATTGTCAAGAAAAGTAGAAGGCGTCGTGTGGGTCCAAGTCAGAAGTGAGGTTGAGACCACATCTATAGCATATTGGTGGGGTGGGAGGGTTCTCTTAGAAGGGTAGATTTTTTTCCTGGAGTTTGTACTCCTTTCAACTATTTAGGGCATACCTTTCAACTATTATAGGCTTTTAAAAGGGTGGGGGGTAGGTTCCTTAGAGAAGATTGTGTTTTCCATTGGAAGATTCTTCTCTTGTTCAGTTAGCACGGGGTGGGTTGTGCCAACATATACTAGGTTGGTGGGATGAAGTAGTTCCCTGGGGAGGGTGTCTGTGTGATGTCACTTTTTGCTGTGACTAGGATCTCTGCTGTGCCTTCTGCTTATCACACAAATCAGTAAAACATCTCAGCAGCCAAGCTGCTACTGATGTGTGTGATGCCGGGGAGGTAGGAGACGCAGTTTAGCGCCAAGTCTAACTGAAGTTGACGCCACACATATAGTGAACCGGAGGTGCGGGTGGGGTCCCAGAGAAGATTGATTTCCAGTGGAAGATACTTCTCATGTTAGGTTAGCACTGGATGGAAAGCCGACATACAGCATGTTGGTGGGTTGAAATTGTTCCCTGGGGAGGGTGTCTTAATCTGGGAGGGTTTTTTTGCTGATAAATCAGCAATGTAGGGCCATTCACCTATGCTATTGGTGGTGTCTTGACTGAAGCAGAGACTTTGATCTCTTCTGTGCAGTCTATTTGTCGCACCAATCAAGAACGGTATCTCCGCTGCCAGAGTGGTACTCTTCTTGGTATGTGTGATTGTCAGGGGAAGTAGAATGCGTTGTGTGGGTCCAAGTCAGATGTGAGGTTGAGACCACATCTATAGCATATTGGTGGGGTGGGAGGGTTCTCTTAGAAGGGTAGATTTTTTCCTGGAGTTTGTACTCCTTTCAACTAGTTAGGGCATACCTTTCAACTATTATAGGCTTTTAAAAGGGTGGGGGGTAGGTTCCTTAGAGAAGATTGTGTTTTCCATTGGAAGATTCTTCTCTTGTTCAGTTAGCACGGGGTGGGTTGTGCCAACATATACTAGGTTGGTGGGATGAAGTAGTTCCCTGGGGAGGGTGTCTGTGTGATGTCACTTTTTGCTGTGACTAGGATCTCTGCTGCGCCCTCTGCTTATCACACAACTCAGTAAAACATCTCAGCAGCCAAGCTGCTACTGATGTGTGTGATGCCGGGGAGGTAGGAGACGCAGTTTAGCTCCAAGTCTAACTGAAGTTGACGCCACACATATAGTGAACCGGAGGTGCGGGTGGGGTCCCAGAGAAGATTGATTTCCAGTGGAAGATTCTTCTCATGTTAGGTTAGCACCGGGTGGGAAGCCGACATACAGCATGTAGGTGGGATGAAATTGTTCCCTGGGGAGGGTGTCTTAATCTGGGAGGGTTTTTTTGCTGATAAATCAGCAGTGTAGGGCCATTCACCTATGCTATTGTTGGTGTCTTGACTGAAGCTAAGACTTTGATCTCTACTGCGCGGTCTATTTGTCGCACAAATCCAGAACGGTATTTTCGCTGCCAGAGTGGTACTCTTCTTGGTATGTGTGATTGTCAGGGGAAGTAGAATGCGTTGTGTGGGTCCAAGTCAGATGTGAGGTTGAGACCACATCTATAGCATATTGGTGGGGTGGGAGGGTTCTCTTAGAAGGGTAGATTTTTTTCCTGGAGTTTGTACTCCTTTCAACTAGTTAGGGCATACCTTTCAACTATTATAGGCTTTTAAAAGGGTGGGGGGTAGGTTCCTTAGAGAAGATAGTGTTTTCCATTGGAAGATTCTTCACTTGTTCAGTTAGCATGGGGTGGGTTGTGCCAACATACACTAGGTTGGTGGGATGAAGTAGTTCCCTGGGGAGGGTGTCTGTGTGATGTCCCTTTTTGCTGTGACTAGGATCTCTGCTGCGCCTTCTGCTTATCACACAAATCAGTAAAACATCTCAGCAGCCAAGCTGCTACTGATGTGTGTGATGACGGGGAGGTAGGAGACGCAGTTTAGCTCCAAGTCTAACTGAAGTTGACGCCTCACATATAGTGAACCGGAGGTGCGGGTGGGGTCCCAGAGAAGATTGATTTCCAGTGGAAGATACTTCTCATGTTAGGTTAGCACTGGGTGTGACGCCGACATACAGCATGTTGGTGGGATGAAATTGTTCCCTGGGGAGGGTGTCTTAATCTGGGAGGGTTTTTTTGCTGCTAAATCAGCAGTGTAGGGCCATTCACCTATGCTATTGGTGGTGTCTTGACTGAAGCGGAGACTTTGATCTCTATTGCGCAGTCTATTTGTCGCACCAATCAAGAACGGTATCTCCGCTGCCTAAGTGGTACTCTTCTTGGTATGTGTGATTGTCAGGGGAAGTAGAATGCGTTGTGTGGGTCCAAGTCAGATGTGAGGTTGAGACCACATCTATAGCATATTGGTGGGGTGGGAGGGTTCTCTTAGAAGGGTAGATTTTTTTCCTGGAGTTTGTACTCCTTTCAACTAGTTAGGGCATACCTTTCAACTATTATAGGCTTTTAAAAGGGTGGGGGGTAGGTTCCTTAGAGAAGATTGTGTTTTCCATTGGAAGATTCTTCTCTTGTTCAGTTAGCACGGGGTGGGTTGTGCCAACATATACTAGGTTGGTGGGATGAAGTAGTTCCCTGGGGAGGGTGTCTGTGTGATGTCACTTTTTGCTGTGACTAGGATCTCTGCTGCGCCTTCTGCTTATCACACACATCAGTAAAACATCTCAGCAGCCAAGCTGCTACTGATGTGTGTGATGACGGGGAGGTAGGAGACGCAGTTTAGCTCCAAGTCTAACTGAAGTTGACGCCTCACATATAGTGAACCGGAGGTGCGGGTGGGGTCCCAGAGAAGATTGATTTCCAGTGGAAGATACTTCTCATGTTAGGTTAGCACTGGGTGGGAAGCCGACATACAGCATGTTGGTGGGATGAAATTGTTCCCTGGGGAGGGTGTCTTAATCTGGGAGGGTTTTTTTGCTGCTAAATCAGCAGTGTAGGGCCATTCACCTATGCTATTGGTGGTGTCTTGACTGAAGCGGAGACTTTGATCTCTACTGCGCAGTCTATTTGTCGCACCAATCAAGAACGGTATCTCCGCTGCCAGAGTGGTACTCTTCTTGGTATGTGTGATTGTCAGGGGAAGTAGAATGCGTTGTGTGGGTCCAAGTCAGATGTGAGGTTGAGACCACATCTATAGCATATTGGTGGGGTGGGAGGGTTCTCTTAGAAGGGTAGATTTTTTTCCTGGAGTTTGTACTCCTTTCAACTAGTTAGGGCATACCTTTCAACTATTATAGGCTTTTAAAAGGGTGGGGGGTAGGTTCCTTAGAGAAGATTGTGTTTTCCATTGGAAGATTCTTCTCTTGTTCAGTTAGCACGGGGTGGGTTGTGCCAACATATACTAGGTTGGTGGGATGAAGTAGTTCCCTGGGGAGGGTGTCTGTGTGATGTCACTTTTTGCTGTGACTAGGATCTCTGCTGCGCCTTCTGCTTATCACACACATCAGTAAAACATCTCAGCAGCCAAGCTGCTACTGATGTGTGTGATGCCGGGGAGGTAGGAGACGCAGTTTAGCTCCAAGTCTAACTGAAGTTGACGCCTCACATATAGTGAACCGGAGGTGCGGGTGGGGTCCCAGAGAAGATTGATTTCCAGTGGAAGATACTTCTCATGTTAGGTTAGCACTGGGTGGGAAGCCGACATACAGCATGTTGGTGGGATGAAATTGTTCCCTGGGGAGGGTGTCTTAATCTGGGAGGGTTTTTTTGCTGCTAAATCAGCAGTGTAGGGCCATTCACCTATGCTATTGGTGGTGTCTTGACTGAAGCGGAGACTTTGATCTCTACTGCGCAGTCTATTTGTCGCACCAATCAAGAACGGTATCTCCGCTGCCAGAGTGGTACTCTTCTTGGTATGTGTGATTGTCAGGGGAAGTAGAATGCGTTGTGTGGGTCCAAGTCAGATGTGAGGTTGAGACCACATCTATAGCATATTGGTGGGGTGGGAGGGTTCTCTTAGAAGGGTAGATTTTTTTCCTGGAGTTTGTACTCCTTTCAACTAGTTAGGGCATACCTTTCAACTATTATAGGCTTTTAAAAGGGTGGGGGGTAGGTTCCTTAGAGAAGATTGTGTTTTCCATTGGAAGATTCTTCTCTTGTTCAGTTAGCACGGGGTGGGTTGTGCCAACATATACTAGGTTGGTGGGATGAAGTAGTTCCCTGGGGAGGGTGTCTGTGTGATGTCACTTTTTGCTGTGACTAGGATCTCTGCTGCGCCTTCTGCTTATCACACAAATCAGTAAAACATCTCAGCAGCCAAGCTGCTACTGATGTGTGTGATGCCGGGGAGTTAGGAGACTCAGTTTAGCGCCAAGTCTAACTGAAGTTGACGCCACACATATAGTGAACCGGAGGTGCGGGTGGGGTCCCAGAGATGATTGATTTCCAGTGGAAGATTCTTCTCATGTTAGGTTAGCACTGGGTGGGAAGCCGACATACAGCATGTTGGTGGGATGAAATTGTTCCCTGGGGAGGGTGTCTTAATCTGGGAGGGTTTTTTTGCTGATAAATCAGCAGTATAGGGCCATTCACCTATGCTATTGTTGGTGTCTTGACTGAAGCTGAGACTTTGATCTCTACTGCGCGGTCTATTTGTCGCACAAATCCAGAACAGTATTTTCGCTGCCAGAGTGGTACTCATCTTGGTATGTATGATTGTCAAGAAAAGTAGAAGGCGTCGTGTGGGTCCAAGTCAGAAGTGAGGTTGAGACCACATCTATAGCATATTGGTGGGGTGGGAGGTTTCTCTTAGAAGGGTAGATTTTTTTCCTGGAGTTTGTACTCCTTTCAACTAGTTAGGGCATACCTTTCAACTATTATAGGCTTTTAAAAGGGTGGGGGGTAGGTTCCTTAGAGAAGATAGTGTTTTCCATTGGAAGATCCTTCACTTGTTCAGTTAGCATGGGGTGGGTTGTGCCAACATACACTAGGTTGGTGGGATGAAGTAGTTCCCTGGGGAGGGTGTCTGTGTGATGTCCCTTTTTGCTGTGACTAGGATCTCTGCTGCGCCTTCTGCTTATCACACAAATCAGTAAAACATCTCAGCAGCCAAGCTGCTACTGATGTGTGTGATGCCGGGGAGGTAGGAGACGCAGTTTAGCTCCAAGTCTAACTGAAGTTGACGCCACACATATAGTGAACCGGAGGTGCGGGTAGGGTCCCAGAGAAGATTGATTTCCAGTGGAAGATACGTCTCATGTTAGGTTAGCACTGGGTGGGAAGCCGACATACAGCATGTTGGTGGGATGAAATTGTTCCCTGGGGAGGGTGTCTTAATCTGGGAGGGTTTTTTTGCTGATAAATCAGCAGTGTAGGGCCATTCACCTATGCTATTGTTGGTGTCTTGACTGAAGCTGAGACTTTGATCTCTACTGCGCGGTCTATTTGTCGCACAAATCCAGAACGGTATTTTCGCTGCCAGAGTGGTACTCTTCTTGGTATGTATGATTGTCAAGAAAAGTAGAAGGCGTCGTGTGGGTCCAAGTCAGAAGTGAGGTTGAGACCACATCTATAGCATATTGGTGGGGTGGGAGGGTTCTCTTAGAAGGGTAGATTTTTTTCCTGGAGTTTGTACTCCTTTCAACTAGTTAGGGCATACTTTTCAACTATTATAGGCTTTTAAAAGGGTGGGGGGTAGGTTCCTTAGAGAAGATTGTGTTTTCCATTGGAAGATTCTTCTCTTGTTCAGTTAGCACGGGGTGGGTTGTGCCAACATATACTAGGTTGGTGGGATGAAGTAGTTCCCTGGGGAGGGTGTCTGTGTGATGTCACTTTTTGCTGTGACTAGGATCTCTGATGCGCCTTCTGCTTATCACACAAATCAGTAAAACATCTCAGCAGCCAAGCTGCTACTGATGTGTGTGATGCCGGGGAGGTAGGAGACGCAGTTTAGCGCCAAGTCTAACTGAAGTTGACGCCACACATATAGTGAACCGGAGGTGCGGGTGGGGTCCCAGAGAAGATTGATTTCCAGTGGAAGATACTTCTCATGTTAGGTTAGCACTGGGTGGGAAGCCGACATACAGCATGTTGGTGGGATGAAATCGTTCCCTGGGGAGGGTGTCTTAATCTGTGAGGGTTTTTTTGCTGATAAATCAGCAATGTAGGGCCATTCACCTATGCTATTGGTGGTGTCTTGACTGAAGCAGAGACTTTGAACTCTACTGCGCAGTCTATTTGTCGCACCAATCAAGAACGGTATCTCCGCTGCCAGAGTGGTACTCTTCTTGGTATGTGTGATTGTCAGGGGAAGTAAAATGCGTTGTGTGGGTCCAAGTCAGATGTGAGGTTGAGACCACATCTATAGCATATTGGTGGGGTGGGAGGGTTCTCTTAGAAGGGTAGATTTTTTTCCTGGAGTTTGTACTCCTTTCAACTAGTTAGGGCATACCTTTCAACTATTATAGGCTTTTAAAAGGGTGGGGGGTAGGTTCCTTAGAGAAGATTGTGTTTTCCATTGGAAGATTCTTCTCTTGTTCAGTTAGCACGGGGTGGGTTGTGCCAACATATACTAGGTTGGTGGGATGAAGTAGATCCCTGGGGAGGGTGTCTGTGTGATGTCAATGTTTGCTGTGACTAGGATCTCTGCTGCGCCTTCTGCTTATCACACAAATCAGTAAAACATCTCAGCAGCCAAGCTGCTACTGATGTGTGTGATGCCGGGGAGGTAGGAGACGCAGTTTAGCGCCAAGTCTAACTGAAGTTGACGCCACACATATAGTGAACCGGAGGTGCGGGTGGGGTCCCAGAGAAGATTGATTTCCAGTGGAAGATTCTTCTCATGTTAGGTTAGCACTGGGTGGGAAGCCGACATACAGCATGTTGGTGGGATGAAATTGTTCCCTGGGGAGGGTGTCTTAATCTGGGAGGGTTTTTTTGCTGATAAATCAGCAGTGTAGGGCCATTCACCTATGCTATTGTTGGTGTCTTGACTGAAGCTGAGACTTTGATCTCTACTGCGCGGTCTATTTGTCGCACCAATCAAGAACGGTATCTCCGCTGCCAGAGTGGTACTCTTCTTGGTATGTGTGATTGTCAGGGGAAGTAGAATGCGTTGTGTGGGTCCAAGTCAGATGTGAGGTTGAGACCACATCTATAGCATATTGGTGGGGTGGGAGGGTTCTCTTAGAAGGGTAGATTTTTTCCTGGAGTTTGTACTCCTTTCAACTAGTTAGGGCATACCTTTCAACTATTATAGGCTTTTAAAAGGGTGGGGGGTAGGTTCCTTAGAGAAGATAGTGTTTTCCATTGGAAGATTCTTCACTTGTTCAGTTAGCATGGGGTGGGTTGTGCCAACATACACTAGGTTGGTGGGATGAAGTAGTTCCCTGGGGAGGGTGTCTGTGTGATGTCCCTTTTTGCTGTGACTAGGATCTCTGCTGCGCCTTCTGCTTATCACACAAATCAGTAAAACATCTCAGCAGCCAAGCTGCTACTGATGTGTGTGATGCCGGGGAGGTAGGAGACGCAGTTTAGCTCCAAGTCTAACTGAAGTTGACGCCACACATATAGTGAACCGGAGGTGCGGGTAGGGTCCCAGAGAAGATTGATTTCCAGTGGAAGATACTTCTCATGTTAGGTTAGCACTGGGTGGGAAGCCGACATACAGCATGTTGGTGGGATGAAATTGTTCCCTGGGGAGGGTGTCTTAATCTGGGAGGGTTTTTTTGCTGATAAATCAGCAGTGTAGGGCCATTCACCTATGCTATTGTTGGTGTCTTGACTGAAGCTGAGACTTTGATCTCTACTGCGCGGTCTATTTGTCGCACAAATCCAGAACGGTATTTTCGCTGCCAGAGTGGTACTCTTCTTGGTATGTATGATTGTCAAGAAAAGTAGAAGGCGTCGTGTGGGTCCAAGTCAGAAGTGAGGTTGAGACCACATCTATAGCATATTGGTGGGGTTGGGAGGGTTCTCTTAGAAGGGTATATTTTTTTCCTGGAGTTTGTACTCCTTTCAACTAGTTAGGGCATACCTTTCAACTAGTATAGGCTTTTAAAAGGGTGGGGGGTAGGTTCCTTAGAGAAGATTGTGTTTTCCATTGGAAGATTCTTCTCTTGTTCAGTTAGCACGGGGTGGGTTGTGCCAACATATACTAGGTTGGTGGGATGAAGTAGTTCCCTGGGGAGGGTGTCTGTGTGATGTCACTTTTTGCTGTGACTAGGATCTCTGATGCGCCTTCTGCTTATCACACAAATCAGTAAAACATATCAGCAGCCAAGCTGCTACTGATGTGTGTGATGCCGGGGAGGTAGGAGACGCAGTTTAGCGCCAAGTCTAACTGAAGTTGACGCCACACATATAGTGAACCGGAGGTGCGGGTGGGGTCCAAAAGAAGATTGATTTCCAGTGAAAGATACTTCTCATGTTAGGTTAGCACTGGGTGGGAAGCCGACATACAGCATGTTGGTGGGATGAAATTGTTCCCTGGGGAGGGTGTCTTAATCTGGGAGGGTTTTTTTGCTGCTAAATCAGCAGTGTAGGGCCATTCACCTATGCTATTGTTGGTGTCTTGACTGAAGCTGAGACTTTGATCTCTACTGCGCAGTCTATTTGTCGCTCAAATCCAGAACGGTATTTTCGCTGCCAGAGTGGTACTCTTCTTGGTATGTATGATTGTCAAGAAAAGTAGAAGGCGTCGTGTGGGTCCAAGTCAGAAGTGAGGTTGAGACCACATCTATAGCGTATTGGTGGGGTGGGAGGGTTCTCTTAGAAGGGTAGATTTTTTCCTGGAGTTTGTACTCCTTTCAACTAGTTAGGGCATACCTTTCAACTATTATAGGCTTTTAAAAGGGTGGGGGGTAGGTTCCTTAGAGAAGATTGTCTTTTCCATTGGAAGATTCTTCTCTTGTTCAGTTAGCACGGGGTGGGTTGTGCCAACATATACTAGGTTGGTGGGATGAAGTAGTTCCCTGGGGAGGGTGTCTGTGTGATGTCACTTTTTGCTGTGACTAGGATCTCTGGTGCGCCTTCTGCTTATCACACAAATCAGTAAAACATCTCAGCAGCCAAGCTGCTACTGATGTGTGTGATGCCGGGGAGGTAGGAGACGCAGTTTAGCGCCAAGTCTAACTGAAGTTGACGCCACACATATAGTGAACCGGAGGTGCGGGTGGGGTCCCAGAGAAGATTGATTTCCAGTGGAAGATACTTCTCATGTTAGGTTAGCACTGGGTGGGAAGCCGACATACAGCATGTTGGTGGGATGAAATTGTTCCCTGGGAAGGGGGTCTTAATCTGGGAGGGTTTTTTTGCTGATAAATCAGCAATGTAGGGCCATTCACCTATGCTATTGGTGGTGTCTTGACTGAAGCAGAGACTTTGATCTCTACTGCGCAGTCTATTTGTCGCACCAATCCAGAACGGTATTTTCGCTGCCAGAGTGGTACTCTTCTTGGTATGTGTGATTATCAGGCAAAGTAGAATGCGTTGTGTGGGTCCAAGTCAGATGTGAGGTTGAGACCACATCTATAGCATATTGGTGGGGTGGGAGGGTTCTCTTAGAAGGGTAGATTTTTTCCTGGAGTTTGTACTCCTTTCAACTAGTTAGGGTATACCTTTCAACTATTATAGGCTTTTAAAAGGGTGGGGGGTAGGTTCCTTAGAGAAGATTGTGTTTTCCATTGGAAGATTCTTCTCTTGTTCAATTAGCACGGGGTGGGTTGTGCCAACATATACTAGGTTGGTGGGATGAAGTAGATCCCTGGGGAGGGTGTCTGTGTGATGTCAATTTTTGCTGTGACTAGGATCTCTGCTGCGCCTTCTGCTTATCACACAAATCAGTAAAACATCTCAGCAGCCAAGCTGCTACTGATGTGTGTGATGCCGGGGAGGTAGGAGACCTAGTTTAGCGCCAAGTCTAACTGAAGTTGACGCCACACATATAGTGAACCGGAGGTGCGGGTGGGGTCCCAGAGAAGATTGATTTCCAGTGGAAGATTCTTCTCATGTTAGGTTAGCACTGGGTGGGAAGCCGACATACAGCATGTTGGTGGGATGAAATTGTTCCCTGGGGAGGGTGTCTTAATCTGGGAGGGTTTTTTTGCTGATAAATCAGCAGTGTAGGGCCATTCACCTATGCTATTGTTGGTGTCTTGACTGAAGCTGAGACTTTGATCTCTACTGCGCGGTCTATTTGTCACACCAATCAAGAACGGTATCTCCGCTGCCAGAGTGGTACTCTTCTTGGTATGTGTGATTGTCAGGGGAAGTAGAATGCGTTGTGTGGGTCCAAGTCAGATGTGAGGTTGAGACCACATCTATAGCATATTGGTGGGGTGGGAGGGTTCTCTTAGAAGGGTAGATTTTTTTCCTGGAGTTTGTACTCCTTTCAACTAGTTAGGGCATACCTTTCAACTATTATAGGCTTTTAAAAGGGTGGGGGGTAGGTTCCTTAGAGAAGATTGTGTTTTCCATTGGAAGATTCTTCTCTTGTTCAGTTAGCACGGGGTGGGTTGTGCCAACATATACTAGGTTGGTGGGATGAAGTAGTTCCCTGGGGAGGGTGTCTGTGTGATGTCACTTTTTGCTGTGACTAGGATCTCTGGTGCGCCTTCTGCTTATCACACAAATCAGTAAAACATCTCAGCAGCCAAGCTGCTACTGATCTGTGTGATGCCGGGGAGGTAGGAGACGCAGTTTAGCGCCAAGTCTAACTGAAGTTGACGCCACACATATAGTGAACCGGAGGTGCGGGTGGGGTCCCAGAGAAGATTGATTTCCAGTGGAAGACTCTTCTCATGTTAGGTTAGCACTGGGTGGGAAGCCGACATACAGCATGTTGGTGGGATGAAATTGTTCCCTGGGGAGGGTGTCTTAATCTGGGAGGGTTTTTTTGCTGATAAATCAGCAGTGTAGGGCCATTCACCTATGCTATTGTTGGTGTCTTGACTGAAGCTGAGACTTTGATCTCTACTGCGCGGTCTATTTGTCGCACAAATCCAGAACGGTATTTTCGCTGCCAGAGTGGTACTCTTCTTGGTATGTATGATTGTCAAGAAAAGTAGAAGGCGTCGTGTGGGTCCAAGTCAGAAGTGAGGTTGAGACCACATCTATAGCATATTGGTGGGGTGGGAGGGTTCTCTTAGAAGGGTAGATTTTTTTCCTGGAGTTTGTACTCCTTTCAACTAGTTAGGGCATACCTTTCAACTATTATAGGCTTTTAAAAGGGTGGGGGGTAGGTTCCTTAGAGAAGATTGTGTTTTCCATTGGAAGATTCTTCTCTTGTTCAGTTAGCACGGGGTGGGTTGTGCCAACATATACTAGGTTGGTGGGATGAAGTAGTTCCCTGGGGAGGGTGTCTGTGTGATGTCACTTTTTGCTGTGACTAGGATCTCTGATGCGCCTTCTGCTTATCACACAAATCAGTAAAACATCTCAGCAGCCAAGCTGCTACTGATGTGTGTGATGCCGGGGAGGTAGGAGACGCAGTTTAGCGCCAAGTCTAACTGAAGTTGACGCCACACATATAGTGAACCGGAGGTGCGGGTGGGGTCCCAAAGAAGATTGATTTCCAGTGAAAGATACTTCTCATGTTAGGTTAGCACTGGGTGGGAAGCCGACATACAGCATGTTGGTGGGATGAAATCGTTCCCTGGGGAGGGTGTCTTAATCTGTGAGGGTTTTTTTGCTGATAAATCAGCAATGTAGGGCCATTCACCTATGCTATTGGTGGTGTCTTGACTGAAGCAGAGACTTTGATCTCTACTGCGCGGTCTATTTGTCGCACCAATCAAGAACGGTATCTCCGCTGCCAGAGTGGTACTCTTCTTGGTATGTGTGATTGTCAGGGGAAGTAGAATGCGTTGTGTGGGTCCAAGTCAGATGTGAGGTTGAGACCACATCTATAGCATATTGGTGGGGTGGGAGGGTTCTCTTAGAAGGGTAGATTTTTTTCCTGGAGTTTGTACTCCTTTCAACTAGTTAGGGCATACCTTTCAACTATTATAGGCTTTTAAAAGGGTGGGGGGTAGGTTCCTTAGAGAAGATTGTGTTTTCCATTGGAAGATTCTTCTCTTGTTCAGTTAGCACGGGGTGGGTTGTGCCAACATATACTAGGTTGGTGGGATGAAGTAGTTCCCTGGGGAGGGTGTCTGTGTGATGTCACTTTTTGCTGTGACTAGGATCTCTGGTGCGCCTTCTGCTTATCACACAAATCAGTAAAACATCTCAGCAGCCAAGCTGCTACTGATCTGTGTGATGCCGGGGAGGTAGGAGACGCAGTTTAGCGCCAAGTCTAACTGAAGTTGACGCCACACATATAGTGAACCGGAGGTGCGGGTGGGGTCCCAGAGAAGATTGATTTCCAGTGGAAGACTCTTCTCATGTTAGGTTAGCACTGGGTGGGAAGCCGACATACAGCATGTTGGTGGGATGAAATTGTTCCCTGGGGAGGGTGTCTTAATCTGGGAGGGTTTTTTTGCTGATAAATCAGCAGTGTAGGGCCATTCACCTATGCTATTGTTGGTGTCTTGACTGAAGCTGAGACTTTGATCTCTACTGCGCGGTCTATTTGTCGCACAAATCCAGAACGGTATTTTCGCTGCCAGAGTGGTACTCTTCTTGGTATGTATGATTGTCAAGAAAAGTAGAAGGCGTCGTGTGGGTCCAAGTCAGAAGTGAGGTTGAGACCACATCTATAGCATATTGGTGGGGTGGGAGGGTTCTCTTAGAAGGGTAGATTTTTTTCCTGGAGTTTGTACTCCTTTCAACTAGTTAGGGCATACCTTTCAACTATTATAGGCTTTTAAAAGGGTGGGGGGTAGGTTCCTTAGAGAAGATTGTGTTTTCCATTGGAAGATTCTTCTCTTGTTCAGTTAGCACGGGGTGGGTTGTGCCAACATATACTAGGTTGGTGGGATAAAGTAGTTCCCTGGGGAGGGTGTCTGTGTGATGTCACTTTTTGCTGTGACTAGGATCTCTGATGCGCCTTCTGCTTATCACACAAATCAGTAAAACATCTCAGCAGCCAAGCTGCTACTGATGTGTGTGATGCCGGGGAGGTAGGAGACGCAGTTTAGCGCCAAGTCTAATTGAAGTTGACGCCACACATATAGTGAACCGGAGGTGCGGGTGGGGTCCCAAAGAAGATTGATTTCCAGTGAAAGATACTTCTCATGTTAGGTTAGCACTGGGTGGGAAGCCGACATACAGCATGTTGGTGGGATGAAATCGTTCCCTGGGGAGGGTGTCTTAATCTGTGAGGGTTTTTTTGCTGATAAATCAGCAATGTAGGGCCATTCACCTATGCTATTGGTGGTGTCTTGACTGAAGCAGAGACTTTGAACTCTACTGCGCAGTCTATTTGTCGCACCAATCAAGAACGGTATCTCCGCTGCCAGAGTGGTACTCTTCTTGGTATGTGTGATTGTCAGGGGAAGTAAAATGCGTTGTGTGGGTCCAAGTCAGATGTGAGGTTGAGACCACATCTATAGCATATTGGTGGGGTGGGAGGGTTCTCTTAGAAGGGTAGATTTTTTTCCTGGAGTTTGTACTCCTTTCAACTAGTTAGGGCATACCTTTCAACTATTATAGGCTTTTAAAAGGGTGGGGGGTAGGTTCCTTAGAGAAGATTGTGTTTTCCATTGGAAGATTCTTCTCTTGTTCAGTTAGCACGGGGTGGGTTGTGCCAACATATACTAGGTTGGTGGGATGAAGTAGATCCCTGGGGAGGGTGTCTGTGTGATGTCACTTTTTGCTGTGACTAGGATCTCTGCTGCGCCTTCTGCTTATCACACAAATCAGTAAAACATCTCAGCAGCCAAGCTGCTACTGATGTGTGTGATGCCGGGGAGGTAGGAGACGCAGTTTAGCGCCAAGTCTAACTGAAGTTGACGCCACACATTTAGTGAACCGGAGGTGCGGGTGGGGTCCCAGAGAAGATTGATTTCCAGTGGAAGATTCTTCTCATGTTAGGTTAGCACTGGGTGGGAAGCCGACATACAGCATGTTGGTGGGAAGAAATTGTTCCCTGGGGAGGGTGTCTTAATCTGGGAGGTTTTTTTGCTGATAAATCAGCAGTGTAGGGCCATTCACCTATGCTATTGTTGGTGTCTTGACTGAAGCTGAGACTTTGATCTCTACTGCGCGGTCTATTTGTTGCTCAAATCCAGAACGGTATTTTCGCTGCCAGAGTGGTACTCTTCTTGGCATGTATGATTGTCAAGAAAAGTAGAAGGCGTCGTGTGGGTCCAAGTCAGAAGTGAGGTTGAGACCACATCTATAGCGTATTGGTGGGGTGGGAGGGTTCTCTTAGAAGGGTAGATTTTTTTCCTGGAGTCCTGGAAGCCGACATACAGCATGTTGGTGGGATGAAATTGTTCCCTGGGGAGGGTGTCTTAATCTGGGAGGTTTTTTTGCTGATAAATCAGCAGTGTAGGGCCATTCACCTATGCTATTGTTGGTGTCTTGACTGAAGCTGAGACTTTGATCTCTACTGCGCGGTCTATTTGTTGCTCAAATCCAGAACGGTATTTTCGCTGCCAGAGTGGTACTCTTCTTGGCATGTATGATTGTCAAGAAAAGTAGAAGGCGTCGTGTGGGTCCAAGTCAGAAGTGAGGTTGAGACCACATCTATAGCGTATTGGTGGGGTGGGAGGGTTCTCTTAGAAGGGTAGATTTTTTTCCTGGAGTTTGTACTCCTTTCAACTAGTTAGGGCATACTTTTCAACTATTATAGGCTTTTAAAAGGGTGGGGGGTAGGTTCCTTAGAGAAGATTGTGTTTTCCATTGGAAGATTCTTCTCTTGTTCAGTTAGCACGGGGTGGGTTGTGCCAACATATACTTGGTTGGTGGGATGAAGTAGTTCCCTGGGGAGGGTGTCTGTGTGATGTCACTTTTTGCTGTGACTAGGATCTCTGGTGCGCCTTCTGCTTATCACACAAATCAGTAAAACATCTCAGCAGCCAAGCTGCCACTGATCTGTGTGATGCCGGGGAGGTAGGAGACGCAGTTTAGCGCCAAGTCTAACTGAAGTTGACGCCACACATATAGTGAACCGGAGGTGCGGGTGGGGTCCCAGAGAAGATTGATTTCCAGTGGAAGACTCTTCTCATGTTAGGTTAGCACTGGGTGGGAAGCCGACATACAGCATGTTGGTGGGATGAAATTGTTCCCTGGGGAGGGTGTCTTAATCTGGGAGGGTTTTTTTGCTGATAAATCAGCAGTGTAGGACCATTCACCTATGCTATTGTTGGTGTCTTGACTGAAGCTGAGACTTTGATCTCTACTGCGCGGTCTATTTGTCGCACAAATCCAGAACGGTATTTTCGCTGCCAGAGTGGTACTCTTCTTGGTATGTATGATTGTCAAGAAAAGTAGAAGGCGTCGTGTGGGTCCAAGTCAGAAGTGAGGTTGAGACCACATCTATAGCATATTGGTGGGGTGGGAGGGTTCTCTTAGAAGGGTAGATTTTTTTCCTGGAGTTTGTACTCCTTTCAACTAGTTAGGGCATACCTTTCAACTATTATAGGCTTTTAAAAGGGTGGGGGGTAGGTTCCTTAGAGAAGATTGTGTTTTCCATTGGAAGATTCTTCTCTTGTTCAGTTAGCACGGGGTGGGTTGTGCCAACATATACTAGGTTGGTGGGATGAAGTAGTTCCCTGGGGAGGGTGTCTGTGTGATGTCACTTTTTGCTGTGACTAGGATCTCTGCTGCGCCTTCTGCTTATCACACAAATCAGTAAAACATCTCAGCAGCCAAGCTGCTACTGATGTGTGTGATGCCGGGGAGGTAGGAGACGCAGTTTAGCGCCAAGTCTAACTGAAGTTGACGCCACACATTTAGTGAACCGGAGGTGCGGGTGGGGTCCCAGAGAAGATTGATTTCCAGTGGAAGATTCTTCTCATGTTAGGTTAGCACTGGGTGGGAAGCCGACATACAGCATGTTGGTGGGAAGAAATTGTTCCCTGGGGAGGGTGTCTTAATCTGGGAGGTTTTTTTGCTGATAAATCAGCAGTGTAGGGCCATTCACCTATGCTATTGTTGGTGTCTTGACTGAAGCTGAGACTTTGATCTCTACTGCGCGGTCTATTTGTTGCTCAAATCCAGAACGGTATTTTCGCTGCCAGAGTGGTACTCTTCTTGGCATGTATGATTGTCAAGAAAAGTAGAAGGCGTCGTGTGGGTCCAAGTCAGAAGTGAGGTTGAGACCACATCTATAGCGTATTGGTGGGGTGGGAGGGTTCTCTTAGAAGGGTAGATTTTTTTCCTGGAGTCCTGGAAGCCGACATACAGCATGTTGGTGGGATGAAATTGTTCCCTGGGGAGGGTGTCTTAATCTGGGAGGTTTTTTTGCTGATAAATCAGCAGTGTAGGGCCATTCACCTATGCTATTGTTGGTGTCTTGACTGAAGCTGAGACTTTGATCTCTACTGCGCGGTCTATTTGTTGCTCAAATCCAGAACGGTATTTTCGCTGCCAGAGTGGTACTCTTCTTGGCATGTATGATTGTCAAGAAAAGTAGAAGGCGTCGTGTGGGTCCAAGTCAGAAGTGAGGTTGAGACCACATCTATAGCGTATTGGTGGGGTGGGAGGGTTCTCTTAGAAGGGTAGATTTTTTTCCTGGAGTTTGTACTCCTTTCAACTAGTTAGGGCATACTTTTCAACTATTATAGGCTTTTAAAAGGGTGGGGGGTAGGTTCCTTAGAGAAGATTGTGTTTTCCATTGGAAGATTCTTCTCTTGTTCAGTTAGCACGGGGTGGGTTGTGCCAACATATACTTGGTTGGTGGGATGAAGTAGTTCCCTGGGGAGGGTGTCTGTGTGATGTCACTTTTTGCTGTGACTAGGATCTTTGCTGCGCCTTCTGCTTATCACACAAATCAGTAAAACATCTCAGCAGCCAAGCTGCTACTGATGTGTGTGATGCCGGGGAGGTAGGAGACGCAGTTTAGCGCCAAGTCTAACTGAAGTTGACGCCACACATATAGTGAACCGGAGGTGCGGGTGGGGTCCCAGAGAAGATTGATTTCCAGTGGAAGATACTTCTCATGTTAGGTTAGCACTGGGTGGGAAGCCGACATACAGCATGTTGGTGGGATGAAATTGTTCCCTGGGGAGGGTGTCTTAATCTGTGAGGTTTTTTTTGCTGATAAATCAGCAGTGTAGGGCCATTCACCTATGCTATTGTTGGTGTCTTGACTGAAGCGGAGACTTTGATCTCTACTGTGCGGTCTATTTGTCGCACAAATCCAGAACGGTATTTTCGCTGCCAGAGTGGTACTCTTCTTGGTATGTGTGATTGTCAGGGGAAGTAGAATGCGTTGTGTGGGTCCAAGTCAGATGTGAGGTTGAGACCACATCTATAGCATATTGGTGGGGTGGGAGGGTTCTCTTAGAAGGGTAGATTTTTTCCTGGAGTTTGCACTCCTTTCAACTAGTTAGGGCATACCTTTCAACTATTATAGGCTTTTAAAAGGGTGGGGGGTAGGTTCCTTAGAGAAGATAGTGTTTTCCATTGGAAGATTCTTCTCTTGTTCAGTTAGCACAGGGTGGGTTGTGTCAACATATACTAGGTTGGTGGGATGAAGTAGTTCCCTGGGGAGGGTGTCTGTGTGATGTCACTTTTTGCTGTGACTAGGATCTCTGCTGCGCCTTCTGCTTATCACACAAATCAGTAAAACATCTCAGCAGCCAAGCTGCTACTGATGTGTGTGATGCTGGGGAGGTAGGAGACGCAGTTTAGCGCCAAGTCTAACTGAAGTTGACGCCACACATATAGTGAACCGGAGGTGCGGGTGGGGTCCCAGAGAAGATTGATTTCCAGTGGAAGATACTTCTCATGTTAGGTTAGCACTGGGTGGGAAGCCAACATACAGCATGTTGGTGGGATGAAATTGTTCTCTGGGGAGGGTGTCTTAATCTGGGAGGGTTTTTTTGCTGATAAATCAGCAATGTAGGGCCATTCACCTATGCTATTGGTGGTGTCTTGACTGAAGCAGAGACTTTGATCTCTACTGCGCAGTCTATTTGTCGCACCAATCAAGAACGGTATCCCCGCTGCCAGAGTGGTACTCTTCTTGGTATGTGTGATTGTCAGGGGAAGTAGAATGCGTTGTGTGGGTCCAAGTCAGATGTGAGGTTGAGACCACATCTATAGCATATTGGTGGGGTGGGAGGGTTCTCTTAGAAAGGTAGATTTTTTTCCTGGAGTTTGTACTCCTTTCAACTAGTTAGGGCATACCTTTCAACTATTATAGGCTTTTAAAAGGGTGGGGGGTAGGTTCCTTAGAGAAGATTGTGTTTTCCATTGGAAGATTCTTCTCTTGTTCAGTTAGCACGGGGTGGGTTGTGCCAACATATACTAGGTTGGTGGGATGAAGTAGTTCCCTGGGGAGGGTGTCTGTGTGATGTCACTTTTTGCTGTGACTAGGATCTCTGCTGCGCCTTCTGCTTATCACACAAATCAGTAAAACATCTCAGCAGCCAAGCTGCTACTGATGTGTGTGATGCCGGGGAGGTAGGAGACGCAGTTTAGCTCCAAGTCTAACTGAAGTTGACGCCACACATATAGTGAACCGGAGGTGCGGGTAGGGTCCCAGAGAAGATTGATTTCCAGTGGAAGATACTTCTCATGTTAGGTTAGCACTGGGTGGGAAGCCGACATACAGCATGTTGGTGGGATGAAATTGTTCCCTGGGGAGGGTGTCTTAATCTGGGAGGTTTTTTTGCTGATAAATCAGCAGTGTAGGGCCATTCACCTATGCTATTGTTGGTGTCTTGACTGAAGCGGAGACTTTGATCTCTACTGCGCAGTCTATTTGTCGCTCAAATCCAGAACGGTATTTTCGCTGCCAGAGTGGTACTCTTCTTGGTATGTATGATTGTCAAGAAAAGTAGAAGGCGTTGTGTGGGTCCAAGTCAGAAGTGAGGTTGAGACCACATCTATAGCGTATTGGTGGGGTGGGAGGGTTCTCTTAGAAGGGTAGATTTTTTCCTGGAGTTTGTACTCCTTTCAACTAGTTAGGGCATACCTTTCAACTATTATAGGCTTTTAAAAGGGTGGGGGGTAGGTTCCTTAGAGAAGATTGTGTTTTCCATTGGAAGATTCTTCTCTTGTTCAGTTAGCACGGGGTGGGTTGTGCCAACATATACTAGGTTGGTGGGATGAAGTAGTTCCCTGGGGAGGGTGTCTGTGTGATGTCACTTTTTGCTGTGACTAGGATCTCTGGTGCGCCTTCTGCTTATCACACAAATCAGTAAAACATCTCAGCAGCCAAGCTGCTACTGATGTGTGTGATGCCGGGGAGGTAGGAGACGCAGTTTAGCGCCAAGTCTAACTGAAGTTGACGCCACACATATAGTGAACCGGAGGTGCGGGTGGGGTCCCAGAGAAGATTGATTTCCAGTGGAAGATACTTCTCATGTTAGGTTAGCACTGGGTGGGAAGCCGACATACAGCATGTTGGTGGGATGAAATTGTTCCCTGGGAAGGGGGTCTTAATCTGGGAGGGTTTTTTTGCTGATAAATCAGCAATGTAGGGCCATTCACCTATGCTATTGGTGGTGTCTTGACTGAAGCAGAGACTTTGATCTCTACTGCGCAGTCTATTTGTCGCACCAATCCAGAACGGTATTTTCGCTGCCAGAGTGGTACTCTTCTTGGTATGTGTGATTATCAGGCGAAGTAGAATGCGTTGTGTGGGTCCAAGTCAGATGTGAGGTTGAGACCACATCTATAGCATATTGGTGGGGTGGGAGGGTTCTCTTAGAAGGGTAGATTTTTTCCTGGAGTTTGTACTCCTTTCAACTAGTTAGGGCATACCTTTCAACTATTATAGGCTTTTAAAAGGGTGGGGGGTAGGTTCCTTAGAGAAGATTGTGTTTTCCATTGGAAGATTCTTCTCTTGTTCAGTTAGCACGGGGTGGGTTGTGCCAACATATACTAGGTTGGTGGGATGAAGTAGATCCCTGGGGAGGGTGTCTGTGTGATGTCAATTTTTGCTGTGACTAGGATCTCTGCTGCGCCTTCTGCTTATCACACAAATCAGTAAAACATCTCAGCAGCCAAGCTGCTACTGATGTGTGTGATGCCGGGGAGGTAGGAGACGCAGTTTAGCGCCAAGTCTAACTGAAGTTGACGCCACACATATAGTGAACCGGAGGTGCGGGTGGGGTCCCAGAGAAGATTGATTTCCAGTGGAAGATTCTTCTCATGTTAGGTTAGCACTGGGTGGGAAGCCGACATACAGCATGTTGGTGGGATGAAATTGTTCCCTGGGGAGGGTGTCTTAATCTGGGAGGGTTTTTTTGCTGATAAATCAGCAGTGTAGGGCCATTCACCTATGCTATTGTTGGTGTCTTGACTGAAGCTGAGACTTTGATCTCTACTGCGCGGTCTATTTGTCGCACAAATCCAGAACGGTATTTTCGCTGCCAGAGTGGTACTCTTCTTGGTATGTGTGATTGTCAGGGGAAGTAGAATGCGTTGTGTGGGTCCAAGTCAGATGTGAGGTTGAGACCACATCTATAGCATATTGGTGGGGTGGGAGGGTTCTCTTAGAAGGGTAGATTTTTTCCTGGAGTTTGTACTCCTTTCAACTAGTTAGGGCATACCTTTCAACTATTATAGGCTTTTAAAAGGGTGGGGGGTAGGTTCCATAGAGAAGATTGTGTTTTCCATTGGAAGATTCTTCTCTTGTTCAGTTAGCACGGGGTGGGTTGTGCCAACATATACTAGGTTGGTGGGATGAAGTAGTTCCCTGGGGAGGGTGTCTGTGTGATGTCACTTTTTGCTGTGACTAGGATCTCTGGTGCGCCTTCTGCTTATCACACAAATCAGTAAAACATCTCAGCAGCCAAGCTGCCACTGATCTGTGTGATGCCGGGGAGGTAGGAGACGCAGTTTAGCGCCAAGTCTAACTGAAGTTGACGCCACACATATAGTGAACCGGAGGTGCGGGTGGGGTCCCAGAGAAGATTGATTTCCAGTGGAAGACTCTTCTCATGTTAGGTTAGCACTGGGTGGGAAGCCGACATACAGCATGTTGGTGGGATGAAATTGTTCCCTGGGGAGGGTGTCTTAATCTGGGAGGGTTTTTTTGCTGATAAATCAGCAGTGTAGGACCATTCACCTATGCTATTGTTGGTGTCTTGACTGAAGCTGAGACTTTGATCTCTACTGCGCGGTCTATTTGTCGCACAAATCCAGAACGGTATTTTCGCTGCCAGAGTGGTACTCTTCTTGGTATGTATGATTGTCAAGAAAAGTAGAAGGCGTCGTGTGGGTCCAAGTCAGAAGTGAGGTTGAGACCACATCTATAGCATATTGGTGGGGTGGGAGGGTTCTCTTAGAAGGGTAGATTTTTTTCCTGGAGTTTGTACTCCTTTCAACTAGTTAGGGCATACCTTTCAACTATTATAGGCTTTTAAAAGGGTGGGGGGTAGGTTCCTTAGAGAAGATTGTGTTTTCCATTGGAAGATTCTTCTCTTGTTCAGTTAGCACGGGGTGGGTTGTGCCAACATATACTAGGTTGGTGGGATGAAGTAGTTCCCTGGGGAGGGTGTCTGTGTGATGTCACTTTTTGCTGTGACTAGGATCTCTGCTGCGCCTTCTGCTTATCACACAAATCAGTAAAACATCTCAGCAGCCAAGCTGCTACTGATGTGTGTGATGCCGGGGAGGTAGGAGACGCAGTTTAGCGCCAAGTCTAACTGAAGTTGACGCCACACATATAGTGAACCGGAGGTGCGGGTGGGGTCCCAGAGAAGATTGATTTCCAGTGGAAGATTCTTCTCATGTTAGGTTAGCACTGGGTGGGAAGCCGACATACAGCATGTTGGTGGGATGAAATTGTTCCCTGGGGAGGGTGTCTTAATCTGGGAGGTTTTTTTGCTGATAAATCAGCAGTGTAGGGCCATTCACCTATGCTATTGTTGGTGTCTTGACTGAAGCTGAGACTTTCATCTCTACTGCGCGGTCTATTTGTTGCTCAAATCCAGAACGGTATTTTCGCTGCCAGAGTGGTACTCTTCTTGGTATGTATGATTGTCAAGAAAAGTAGAAGGCGTCGTGTGGGTCCAAGTCAGAAGTGAGGTTGAGACCACATCTATAGCGTATTGGTGGGGTGGGAGGGTTCTCTTAGAAGGGTAGATTTTTTTCCTGGAGTTTGTACTCCTTTCAACTAGTTAGGGCATACCTTTCAACTATTATAGGCTTTTAAAAGGTTGGGGGGTAGGTTCCTTAGAGAAGATTGTGTTTTCCATTGGAAGATTCTTCTCTTGTTCAGTTAGCACGGGGTGGGTTGTGCCAACATATACTAGGTTGGTGGGATAAAGTAGTTCCCTGGGGAGGGTGTCTGTGTGATGTCACTTTTTGCTGTGACTAGGATCTCTGATGCGCCTTCTGCTTATCACACAAATCAGTAAAACATCTCAGCAGCCAAGCTGCTACTGATGTGTGTGATGCCGGGGAGGTAGGAGACGCAGTTTAGCGCCAAGTCTAATTGAAGTTGACGCCACACATATAGTGAACCGGAGGTGCGGGTGGGGTCCCAAAGAAGATTGATTTCCAGTGAAAGATACTTCTCATGTTAGGTTAGCACTGGGTGGGAAGCCGACATACAGCATGTTGGTGGGATGAAATCGTTCCCTGGGGAGGGTGTCTTAATCTGTGAGGGTTTTTTTGCTGATAAATCAGCAATGTAGGGCCATTCACCTATGCTATTGGTGGTGTCTTGACTGAAGCAGAGACTTTGAACTCTACTGCGCAGTCTATTTGTCGCACCAATCAAGAACGGTATCTCCGCTGCCAGAGTGGTACTCTTCTTGGTATGTGTGATTGTCAGGGGAAGTAAAATGCGTTGTGTGGGTCCAAGTCAGATGTGAGGTTGAGACCACATCTATAGCATATTGGTGGGGTGGGAGGGTTCTCTTAGAAGGGTAGATTTTTTTCCTGGAGTTTGTACTCCTTTCAACTAGTTAGGGCATACCTTTCAACTATTATAGGCTTTTAAAAGGGTGGGGGGTAGGTTCCTTAGAGAAGATTGTGTTTTCCATTGGAAGATTCTTCTCTTGTTCAGTTAGCACGGGGTGGGTTGTGCCAACATATACTAGGTTGGTGGGATGAAGTAGATCCCTGGGGAGGGTGTCTGTGTGATGTCACTTTTTGCTGTGACTAGGATCTCTGCTGCGCCTTCTGCTTATCACACAAATCAGTAAAACATCTCAGCAGCCAAGCTGCTACTGATGTGTGTGATGCCGGGGAGGTAGGAGACGCAGTTTAGCGCCAAGTCTAACTGAAGTTGACGCCACACATTTAGTGAACCGGAGGTGCGGGTGGGGTCCCAGAGAAGATTGATTTCCAGTGGAAGATTCTTCTCATGTTAGGTTAGCACTGGGTGGGAAGCCGACATACAGCATGTTGGTGGGAAGAAATTGTTCCCTGGGGAGGGTGTCTTAATCTGGGAGGTTTTTTTGCTGATAAATCAGCAGTGTAGGGCCATTCACCTATGCTATTGTTGGTGTCTTGACTGAAGCTGAGACTTTGATCTCTACTGCGCGGTCTATTTGTTGCTCAAATCCAGAACGGTATTTTCGCTGCCAGAGTGGTACTCTTCTTGGCATGTATGATTGTCAAGAAAAGTAGAAGGCGTCGTGTGGGTCCAAGTCAGAAGTGAGGTTGAGACCACATCTATAGCGTATTGGTGGGGTGGGAGGGTTCTCTTAGAAGGGTAGATTTTTTTCCTGGAGTCCTGGAAGCCGACATACAGCATGTTGGTGGGATGAAATTGTTCCCTGGGGAGGGTGTCTTAATCTGGGAGGTTTTTTTGCTGATAAATCAGCAGTGTAGGGCCATTCACCTATGCTATTGTTGGTGTCTTGACTGAAGCTGAGACTTTGATCTCTACTGCGCGGTCTATTTGTTGCTCAAATCCAGAACGGTATTTTCGCTGCCAGAGTGGTACTCTTCTTGGCATGTATGATTGTCAAGAAAAGTAGAAGGCGTCGTGTGGGTCCAAGTCAGAAGTGAGGTTGAGACCACATCTATAGCGTATTGGTGGGGTGGGAGGGTTCTCTTAGAAGGGTAGATTTTTTTCCTGGAGTTTGTACTCCTTTCAACTAGTTAGGGCATACCTTTCAACTATTATAGGCTTTTAAAAGGGTGGGGGGTAGGTTCCTTAGAGAAGATTGTGTTTTCCATTGGAAGATTCTTCTCTTGTTCAGTTAGCACGGGGTGGGTTGTGCCAACATATACTAGGTTGGTGGGATGAAGTAGTTCCCTGGGGAGGGTGTCTGTGTGATGTCACTTTTTGCTGTGACTAGGATCTCTGCTGCGCCTTCTGCTTATCACACAAATCAGTAAAACATCTCAGCAGCCAAGCTGCTACTGATGTGTGTGATGCCGGGGAGGTAGGAGACGCAGTTTAGCTCCAAGTCTAACTGAAGTTGACGCCACACATATAGTGAACCGGAGGTGCGGGTAGGGTCCCAGAGAAGATTGATTTCCAGTGGAAGATACTTCTCATGTTAGGTTAGCACTGGGTGGGAAGCCGACATACAGCATGTTGGTGGGATGAAATTGTTCCCTGGGGAGGGTGTCTTAATCTGGGAGGTTTTTTTGCTGATAAATCAGCAGTGTAGGGCCATTCACCTATGCTATTGTTGGTGTCTTGACTGAAGCGGAGACTTTGATCTCTACTGCGCAGTCTATTTGTCGCTCAAATCCAGAACGGTATTTTCGCTGCCAGAGTGGTACTCTTCTTGGTATGTATGATTGTCAAGAAAAGTAGAAGGCGTTGTGTGGGTCCAAGTCAGAAGTGAGGTTGAGACCACATCTATAGCGTATTGGTGGGGTGGGAGGGTTCTCTTAGAAGGGTAGATTTTTTCCTGGAGTTTGTACTCCTTTCAACTAGTTAGGGCATACCTTTCAACTATTATAGGCTTTTAAAAGGGTGGGGGGTAGGTTCCTTAGAGAAGATTGTGTTTTCCATTGGAAGATTCTTCTCTTGTTCAGTTAGCACGGGGTGGGTTGTGCCAACATATACTAGGTTGGTGGGATGAAGTAGTTCCCTGGGGAGGGTGTCTGTGTGATGTCACTTTTTGCTGTGACTAGGATCTCTGGTGCGCCTTCTGCTTATCACACAAATCAGTAAAACATCTCAGCAGCCAAGCTGCTACTGATGTGTGTGATGCCGGGGAGGTAGGAGACGCAGTTTAGCGCCAAGTCTAACTGAAGTTGACGCCACACATATAGTGAACCGGAGGTGCGGGTGGGGTCCCAGAGAAGATTGATTTCCAGTGGAAGATACTTCTCATGTTAGGTTAGCACTGGGTGGGAAGCCGACATACAGCATGTTGGTGGGATGAAATTGTTCCCTGGGAAGGGGGTCTTAATCTGGGAGGGTTTTTTTGCTGATAAATCAGCAATGTAGGGCCATTCACCTATGCTATTGGTGGTGTCTTGACTGAAGCAGAGACTTTGATCTCTACTGCGCAGTCTATTTGTCGCACCAATCCAGAACGGTATTTTCGCTGCCAGAGTGGTACTCTTCTTGGTATGTGTGATTATCAGGCGAAGTAGAATGCGTTGTGTGGGTCCAAGTCAGATGTGAGGTTGAGACCACATCTATAGCATATTGGTGGGGTGGGAGGGTTCTCTTAGAAGGGTAGATTTTTTCCTGGAGTTTGTACTCCTTTCAACTAGTTAGGGCATACCTTTCAACTATTATAGGCTTTTAAAAGGGTGGGGGGTAGGTTCCTTAGAGAAGATTGTGTTTTCCATTGGAAGATTCTTCTCTTGTTCAGTTAGCACGGGGTGGGTTGTGCCAACATATACTAGGTTGGTGGGATGAAGTAGATCCCTGGGGAGGGTGTCTGTGTGATGTCAATTTTTGCTGTGACTAGGATCTCTGCTGCGCCTTCTGCTTATCACACAAATCAGTAAAACATCTCAGCAGCCAAGCTGCTACTGATGTGTGTGATGCCGGGGAGGTAGGAGACGCAGTTTAGCGCCAAGTCTAACTGAAGTTGACGCCACACATATAGTGAACCGGAGGTGCGGGTGGGGTCCCAGAGAAGATTGATTTCCAGTGGAAGATTCTTCTCATGTTAGGTTAGCACTGGGTGGGAAGCCGACATACAGCATGTTGGTGGGATGAAATTGTTCCCTGGGGAGGGTGTCTTAATCTGGGAGGGTTTTTTTGCTGATAAATCAGCAGTGTAGGGCCATTCACCTATGCTATTGTTGGTGTCTTGACTGAAGCTGAGACTTTGATCTCTACTGCGCGGTCTATTTGTCGCACAAATCCAGAACGGTATTTTCGCTGCCAGAGTGGTACTCTTCTTGGTATGTGTGATTGTCAGGGGAAGTAGAATGCGTTGTGTGGGTCCAAGTCAGATGTGAGGTTGAGACCACATCTATAGCATATTGGTGGGGTGGGAGGGTTCTCTTAGAAGGGTAGATTTTTTCCTGGAGTTTGTACTCCTTTCAACTAGTTAGGGCATACCTTTCAACTATTATAGGCTTTTAAAAGGGTGGGGGGTAGGTTCCATAGAGAAGATTGTGTTTTCCATTGGAAGATTCTTCTCTTGTTCAGTTAGCACGGGGTGGGTTGTGCCAACATATACTAGGTTGGTGGGATGAAGTAGTTCCCTGGGGAGGGTGTCTGTGTGATGTCACTTTTTGCTGTGACTAGGATCTCTGGTGCGCCTTCTGCTTATCACACAAATCAGTAAAACATCTCAGCAGCCAAGCTGCCACTGATCTGTGTGATGCCGGGGAGGTAGGAGACGCAGTTTAGCGCCAAGTCTAACTGAAGTTGACGCCACACATATAGTGAACCGGAGGTGCGGGTGGGGTCCCAGAGAAGATTGATTTCCAGTGGAAGACTCTTCTCATGTTAGGTTAGCACTGGGTGGGAAGCCGACATACAGCATGTTGGTGGGATGAAATTGTTCCCTGGGGAGGGTGTCTTAATCTGGGAGGGTTTTTTTGCTGATAAATCAGCAGTGTAGGACCATTCACCTATGCTATTGTTGGTGTCTTGACTGAAGCTGAGACTTTGATCTCTACTGCGCGGTCTATTTGTCGCACAAATCCAGAACGGTATTTTCGCTGCCAGAGTGGTACTCTTCTTGGTATGTATGATTGTCAAGAAAAGTAGAAGGCGTCGTGTGGGTCCAAGTCAGAAGTGAGGTTGAGACCACATCTATAGCATATTGGTGGGGTGGGAGGGTTCTCTTAGAAGGGTAGATTTTTTTCCTGGAGTTTGTACTCCTTTCAACTAGTTAGGGCATACCTTTCAACTATTATAGGCTTTTAAAAGGGTGGGGGGTAGGTTCCTTAGAGAAGATTGTGTTTTCCATTGGAAGATTCTTCTCTTGTTCAGTTAGCACGGGGTGGGTTGTGCCAACATATACTAGGTTGGTGGGATGAAGTAGTTCCCTGGGGAGGGTGTCTGTGTGATGTCACTTTTTGCTGTGACTAGGATCTCTGATGCGCCTTCTGCTTATCACACAAATCAGTAAAACATCTCAGCAGCCAAGCTGCTACTGATGTGTGTGATGCCGGGGAGGTAGGAGACGCAGTTTAGCGCCAAGTCTAACTGAAGTTGACGCCACACATATAGTGAACCGGAGGTGAGGGTGGGGTCCCAAAGAAGATTGATTTCCAGTGAAAGATACTTCTCATGTTAGGTTAGCACTGGGTGGGAAGCCGACATACAGCATGTTGGTGGGATGAAATCGTTCCCTGGGGAGGGTGTCTTAATCTGTGAGGGTTTTTTTGCTGATAAATCAGCAATGTAGGGCCATTCACCTATGCTATTGGTGGTGTCTTGACTGAAGCAGAGACTTTGAACTCTACTGTGCAGTCTATTTGTCGCACCAATCAAGAACGGTATCTCCGCTGCCAGAGTGGTACTCTTCTTGGTATGTGTGATTGTCAGGGGAAGTAAAATGCGTTGTGTGGGTCCAAGTCAGAAGTGAGGTTGAGACCACATCTATAGCATATTGGTGGGGTGGGAGGGTTCTCTTAGAAGGGTAGATTTTTTTCCTGGAGTTTGTACTCCTTTCAACTAGTTAGGGCATACCTTTCAACTATTATAGGCTTTTAAAAGGGTGGGGGGTAGGTTCCTTAGAGAAGATTGTGTTTTCCATTGGAAGATTCTTCTCTTGTTCAGTTAGCACGGGGTGGGTTGTGCCAACATATACTAGGTTGGTGGGATGAAGTAGTTCCCTGGGGAGGGTGTCTGTGTGATGTCACTTTTTGCTGTGACTAGGATCTCTGCTGCGCCTTCTGCTTATCACACAAATCAGTAAAACATCTCAGCAGCCAAGCTGCTACTGATGTGTGTGATGCCGGGGAGGTAGGAGACGCAGTTTAGCGCCAAGTCTAACTGAAGTTGACGCCACACATATAGTGAACCGGAGGTGCGGGTGGGGTCCCAGAGAAGATTGATTTCCAGTGGAAGATTCTTCTCATGTTAGGTTAGCACTGGGTGGGAAGCCGACATACAGCATGTTGGTGGGATGAAATTGTTCCCTGGGGAGGGTGTCTTAATCTGGGAGGTTTTTTTGCTGATAAATCAGCAGTGTAGGGCCATTCACCTATGCTATTGTTGGTGTCTTGACTGAAGCTGAGACTTTGATCTCTACTGCGCGGTCTATTTGTTGCTCAAATCCAGAACGGTATTTTCGCTGCCAGAGTGGTACTCTTCTTGGTATGTATGATTGTCAAGAAAAGTAGAAGGCGTCGTGTGGGTCCAAGTCAGAAGTGAGGTTGAGACCACATCTATAGCGTATTGGTGGGGTGGGAGGGTTCTCTTAGAAGGGTAGATTTTTTTCCTGGAGTTTGTACTCCTTTCAACTAGTTAGGGCATACCTTTCAACTATTATAGGCTTTTAAAAGGTTGGGGGGTAGGTTCCTTAGAGAAGATTGTGTTTTCCATTGGAAGATTCTTCTCTTGTTCAGTTAGCACGGGGTGGGTTGTGCCAACATATACTTGGTTGGTGGGATGAAGTAGTTCCCTGGGGAGGGTGTCTGTGTGATGTCACTTTTTGCTGTGACTAGGATCTTTGCTGCGCCTTCTGCTTATCACACAAATCAGTAAAACATCTCAGCAGCCAAGCTGCTACTGATGTGTGTGATGCCAGGGAGGTAGGAGACGCAGTTTAGCGCCAAGTCTAACTGAAGTTGACGCCACACATATAGTGAACCGGAGGTGCGGGTGGGGTCCCAGAGAAGATTGATTTCCAGTGGAAGATACTTCTCATGTTAGGTTAGCACTGGGTGGGAAGCCGACATACAGCATGTTGGTGGGATGAAATTGTTCCCTGGGGAGGGTGTCTTAATCT
Organism: Hyperolius riggenbachi; assembly: GCF_040937935.1. NCBI lineage: Eukaryota > Metazoa > Chordata > Amphibia > Anura > Hyperoliidae > Hyperolius > Hyperolius riggenbachi. Next base: position 452,502,435 of record NC_090647.1, on the reverse strand, counting down.
GTGAGGTTTTTTTTGCTGATAAATCAGCAGTGTAGGGCCATTCACCTATGCTATTGTTGGTGTCTTGACTGAAGCGGAGACTTTGATCTCTACTGCGCGGTCTATTTGTCGCACAAATCCAGAACGGTATTTTCGCTGCCAGAGTGGTACTCTTCTTGGTATGTGTGATTGTCAGGGGAAGTAGAATGCGTTGTGTGGGTCCAAGTCAGATGTGAGGTTGAGACCACATCTATAGCATATTGGTGGGGTGGGAGGGTTCTCTTAGAAGGGTAGATTTTTTCCTGGAGTTTGTACTCCTTTCAACTAGTTAGGGCATACCTTTCAACTATTATAGGCTTTTAAAAGGGTGGGGGGTAGGTTCCTTAGAGAAGATTGTGTTTTTCATTGGAAGATTCTTCTCTTGTTCAGTTAGCACAGGGTGGGTTGTGCCAACATATACTAGGTTGGTGGGATGAAGTAGTTCCCTGGGGAGGGTGTCTGTGTGATGTCACTTTTTGCTGTGACTAGGATCTCTGGTGCGCCTTCTGCTTATCACACAAATCAGTAAAACATCTCAGCAGCCAAGCTGCTACTGATCTGTGTGATGCCGGGGAGGTAGGAGACGCAGTTTAGCGCCAAGTCTAACTGAAGTTGACGCCACACATATAGTGAACCGGAGGTGCGGGTGGGGTCCCAGAGAAAATTGATTTCCAGTGGAAGACTCTTCTCATGTTAGGTTAGCACTGGGTGGGAAGCCGACATACAGCATGTTGGTGGGATGAAATTGTTCCCTGGGGAGGGTGTCTTAATCTGGGAGGGTTTTTTTGCTGATAAATCAGCAGTGTAGGACCATTCACCTATGCTATTGTTGGTGTCTTGACTGAAGCTGAGACTTTGATCTCTACTGCGCGGTCTATTTGTCGCACAAATCCAGAACGGTATTTTCGCTGCCAGAGTGGTACTCTTCTTGGTATGTATGATTGTCAAGAAAAGTAGAAGGCGTCGTGTGGGTCCAAGTCAGAAGTGAGGTTGAGACCACATCTATAGCATATTGGTGGGGTGGGAGGGTTCTCTTAGAAGGGTAGATTTTTTTCCTGGAGTTTGTACTCCTTTCAACTAGTTAGGGCATACCTTTCAACTATTATAGGCTTTTAAAAGGGTGGGGGGTAGGTTCCTTAGAGAAGATTGTGTTTTCCATTGGAAGATTCTTCTCTTGTTCAGTTAGCACGGGGTGGGTTGTGCCAACATATACTAGGTTGGTGGGATGAAGTAGTTCCCTGGGGAGGGTGTCTGTGTGATGTCACTTTTTGCTGTGACTAGGATCTCTGATGCGCCTTCTGCTTATCACACAAATCAGTAAAACATCTCAGCAGCCAAGCTGCTACTGATGTGTGTGATGCCGGGGAGGTAGGAGACGCAGTTTAGCGCCAAGTCTAACTGAAGTTGACGCCACACATATAGTGAACCGGAGGTGCGGGTGGGGTCCCAAAGAAGTTTGATTTCCAGTGAAAGATACTTCTCATGTTAGGTTAGCACTGGGTGGGAAGCCGACATACAGCATGTTGGTGGGATGAAATCGTTCCCTGGGGAGGGTGTCTTAATCTGTGAGGGGTTTTTTGCTGATAAATCAGCAATGTAGGGCCATTCACCTATGCTATTGGTGGTGTCTTGACTGAAGCAGAGACTTTGAACTCTACTGTGCAGTCTATTTGTCGCACCAATCAAGAACGGTATCTCCGCTGCCAGAGTGGTACTCTTCTTGGTATGTGTGATTGTCAGGGGAAGTAAAATGCGTTGTGTGGGTCCAAGTCAGATGTGAGGTTGAGACCACATCTATAGCATATTGGTGGGGTGGGAGGGTTCTCTTAGAAGGGTAGATTTTTTTCCTGGAGTTTGTACTCCTTTCAACTAGTTAGGGCATACCTTTCAACTATTATAGGCTTTTAAAAGGGTGGGGGGTAGGTTCCTTAGAGAAGATTGTGTTTTCCATTGGAAGATTCTTCTCTTGTTCAGTTAGCATGGGGTGGGTTGTGCCAACATATACTAGGTTGGTGGGATGAAGTAGATCCCTGGGGAGGGTGTCTGTGTGATGTCACTTTTTGCTGTGACTAGGATCTCTGCTGCGCCTTCTGCTTATCACACAAATCAGTAAAACATCTCAGCAGCCAAGCTGCTACTGATGTGTGTGATGCCGGGGAGGTAGGAGACGCAGTTTAGCGCCAAGTCTAACTGAAGTTGACGCCACACATATAGTGAACCGGAGGTGCGGGTGGGGTCCCAGAGAAGATTGATTTCCAGTGGAAGATTCTTCTCATGTTAGGTTAGCACTGGGTGGAAAGCCGACATACAGCATGTTGGTGGGATGAAATTGTTCCCTGGGGAGGGTGTCTTAATCTGGGAGGTTTTTTTGCTGCTAAATCAGCAGTGTAGGGCCATTCACCTATGCTATTGTTGGTGTCTTGACTGAAGCTGAGACTTTGATCTCTACTGCGCGGTCTATTTGTTGCTCAAATCCAGAACGTTATTTTCGCTGCCAGAGTGGTACTCTTCTTGGTATGTATGATTGTCAAGAAAAGTAGAAGGCGTCGTGTGGGTCCAAGTCAGAAGTGAGGTTGAGACCACATCTATAGCGTATTGGTGGGGTGGGAGGGTTCTCTTAGAAGGGTAGATTTTTTTCCTGGAGTTTGTACTCCTTTCAACTAGTTAGGGCATACCTTTCAACTATTATAGGCTTTTAAAAGGTTGGGGGGTAGGTTCCTTAGAGAAGATTGTGTTTTCCATTGGAAGATTCTTCTCTTGTTCAGTTAGCACGGGGTGGGTTGTGCCAACATATACTTGGTTGGTGGGATGAAGTAGTTCCCTGGGGAGGGTGTCTGTGTGATGTCACTTTTTGCTGTGACTAGGATCTTTGCTGCGCCTTCTGCTTATCACACAAATCAGTAAAACATCTCAGCAGCCAAGCTGCTACTGATGTGTGTGATGCCGGGGAGGTAGGAGACGCAGTTTAGCGCCAAGTCTAACTGAAGTTGACGCCACACATATAGTGAACCGGAGGTGCGGGTGGGGTCCCAGAGAAGATTGATTTCCAGTGGAAGATACTTCTCATGTTAGGTTAGCACTGGGTGGGAAGCCGACATACAGCATGTTGGTGGGATGAAATTGTTCCCTGGGGAGGGTGTCTTAATCTGTGAGGTTTTTTTTGCTGATAAATCAGCAGTGTAGGGCCATTCACCTATGCTATTGTTGGTGTCTTGACTGAAGCGGAGACTTTGATCTCTACTGCGCGGTCTATTTGTCGCACAAATCCAGAACGGTATTTTCGCTGCCAGAGTGGTACTCTTCTTGGTATGTGTGATTGTCAGGGGAAGTAGAATGCGTTGTGTGGGTCCAAGTCAGATGTGAGGTTGAGACCACATCTATAGCATATTGGTGGGGTGGGAGGGTTCTCTTAGAAGGGTAGATTTTTTCCTGGAGTTTGTACTCCTTTCAACTAGTTAGGGCATACCTTTCAACTATTATAGGCTTTTAAAAGGGTGGGGGGTAGGTTCCTTAGAGAAGATTGTGTTTTCCATTGGAAGATTCTTCTCTTGTTCAGTTAGCACAGGGTGGGTTGTGCCAACATATACTAGGTTGGTGGGATGAAGTAGTTCCCTGGGGAGGGTGTCTGTGTGATGTCACTTTTTGCTGTGACTAGGATCTCTGCTGCGCCTTCTGCTTATCACACAAATCAGTAAAACATCTCAGCAGCCAAGCTGCTACTGATGTGTGTGATGCTGGGGAGGTAGGAGACGCAGTTTAGCGCCAAGTCTAACTGAAGTTGACGCCACACATATAGTGAACCGGAGGTGCGGGTGGGGTCCCAGAGAAGATTGATTTCCAGTGGAAGATACTTCTCATGTTAGGTTAGCACTGGGTGGGAAGCCAACATACAGCATGTTGGTGGGATGAAATTGTTCTCTGGGGAGGGTGTCTTAATCTGGGAGGGTTTTTTTGCTGATAAATCAGCAATGTAGGGCCATTCACCTATGCTATTGGTGGTGTCTTGACTGAAGCAGAGACTTTGATCTCTACTGCGCAGTCTATTTGTCGCACCAATCAAGAACGGTATCCCCGCTGCCAGAGTGGTACTCTTCTTGGTATGTGTGATTGTCAGGGGAAGTAGAATGCGTTGTGTGGGTCCAAGTCAGATGTGAGGTTGAGACCACATCTATAGCATATTGGTGGGGTGGGAGGGTTCTCTTAGAAAGGTAGATTTTTTCCTGGAGTTTGTACTCCTTTCAACTAGTTAGGGCATACCTTTCAACTATTATAGGCTTTTAAAAGGGTGGGGGGTAGGTTCCTTACAGAAGATTGTGTTTTCCATTGGAAGAGTCTTCTCTTGTTCAGTTAGCACGGGGTGGGTTGTGCCAACATATACTAGGTTGGTGGGATGAAGTAGTTCCCTGGGGAGGGTGTCTGTGTGATGTCACTTTTTGCTGTGACTAGGATCTCTGCTGCGCCTTCTGCTTATCACACAAATCAGTAAAACATCTCAGCAGCCAAGCTGCTACTGATGTGTGTGATGCCGGGGAGGTGTGAGACGCAGTTTAGCTCCAAGTCTAACTGAAGTTGACGCCACACATATAGTGAACCGGAGGTGCGGGTAGGGTCCCAGAGAAGATTGATTTCCAGTGGAAGATACTTCTCATGTTAGGTTAGCACTGGGTGGGAAGCCGACATACAGCATGTTGGTGGGATGAAATTGTTCCCTGGGGAGGGTGTCTTAATCTGGGAGGTTTTTTTTGCTGCTAAATCAGCAGTGTAGGGCCATTCACCTATGCTATTGTTGGTGTCTTGACTGAAGCTGAGACTTTGATCTCTACTGCGCAGTCTATTTGTCGCTCAAATCCAGAACGGTATTTTCGCTGCCAGAGTGGTACTCTTCTTGGTATGTATGATTGTCAAGAAAAGTAGAAGGCGTCGTGTGGGTCCAAGTCAGAAGTGAGGTTGAGACCACATCTATAGCGTATTGGTGGGGTGGGAGGGTTCTCTTAGAAGGGTAGATTTTTTCCTGGAGTTTGTACTCCTTTCAACTAGTTAGGGCATACCTTTCAACTATTATAGGCTTTTAAAAGGGTGGGGGGTAGGTTCCTTAGAGAAGATTGTCTTTTCCATTGGAAGATTCTTCTCTTGTCCAGTTAGCACGGGGTGGGTTGTGCCAACATATACTAGGTTGGTGGGATGAAGTAGTTCCCTGGGGAGGGTGTCTGTGTGATGTCACTTTTTGCTGTGACTAGGATCTCTGGTGCGCCTTCTGCTTATCACACAAATCAGTAAAACATCTCAGCAGCCAAGCTGCTACTGATGTGTGTGATGCCGGGGAGGTAGGAGACGCAGTTTAGCGCCAAGTCTAACTGAAGTTGACGCCACACATATAGTGAACCGGAGGTGCGGGTGGGGTCCCAGAGAAGATTGATTTCCAGTGGAAGATACTTCTCATGTTAGGTTAGCACTGGGTGGGAAGCCGACATACAGCATGTTGGTGGGATGAAATTGTTCCCTGGGAAGGGGGTCTTAATCTGGGAGGGTTTTTTTGCTGATAAATCAGCAATGTAGGGCCATTCACCTATGCTATTGGTGGTGTCTTGACTGAAGCAGAGACTTTGATCTCTACTGCGCAGTCTATTTGTCGCACCAATCCAGAACGGTATTTTCGCTGCCAGAGTGGTACTCTTCTTGGTATGTGTGATTATCAGGCGAAGTAGAATGCGTTGTGTGGGTCCAAGTCAGATGTGAGGTTGAGACCACATCTATAGCATATTGGTGGGGTGGGAGGGTTCTCTTAGAAGGGTAGATTTTTTCCTGGAGTTTGTACTCCTTTCAACTAGTTAGGGCATACCTTTCAACTATTATAGGCTTTTAAAAGGGTGGGGGGTAGGTTCCTTAGAGAATATTGTGTTTTCCATTGGAAGATTCTTCTCTTGTTCAGTTAGCACGGGGTGGGTTGTGCCAACATATACTAGGTTGGTGGGATGAAGTAGTTCCCTGGGGAGGGTGTCTGTGTGATGTCACTTTTTGCTGTGACTAGGATCCCTGCTGCGCCTTCTGCTTATCACACAAATCAGTAAAACATCTCAGCAGCCAAGCTGCTACTGATGTGTGTGATGCCGGGGAGGTAGGAGACGCAGTTTAGCGCCAAGTCTAACTGAAGTTGACGCCACACATATAGTGAACCGGAGGTGCGGGTGGGGTCCCAGAGAAGATTGATTTCCAGTGGAAGACACTTCTCATGTTAGGTTAGCACTGGGTGGGAAGCCGACATACAGCATGTTGGTGGGATGAAATTGTTCCCTGGGGAGGGTGTCTTAATCTGGGAGGGTTTTTTTGCTGATAAATCAGCAATGTAGGGCCATTCACCTATGCTATTGGTGGTGTCTTGACTGAAGCAGAGACTTTGATCTCTACTGCGCAGTCTATTTGTCGCACCAATCAAGAACGGTATCTCCGCTGCCAGAGTGGTACTCTTCTTGGTATGTGTGATTGTCAGGGGAAGTAGAATGCGTTGTGTGGGTCCAAGTCAGATGTGAGGTTGAGACCACATCTATAGCATATTGGTGGGGTGGGAGGGTTCTCTTAGAAGGGTAGATTTTTTCCTGGAGTTTGTACTCCTTTCAACTAGTTAGGGCATACCTTTCAACTATTATAGGCTTTTAAAAGGGTGGGGGGTAGGTTCCTTAGAGAAGATTGTGTTTTCCATTGGAAGATTCTTCTCTTGTTCAGTTAGCACGGGGTGGGTTGTGCCAACATATACTAGGTTGGTGGGATGAAGTAGTTCCCTGGGGAGGGTGTCTGTGTGATGTCACTTTTTGCTGTGACTAGGATCTCTGGTGCGCCTTCTGCTTATCACACAAATCAGTAAAACATCTCAGCAGCCAAGCTGCTACTGATCTGTGTGATGCCGGGGAGGTAGGAGACGCAGTTTAGCGCCAAGTCTAACTGAAGTTGACGCCACACATATAGTGAACCGGAGGTGCGGGTGGGGTCCCAGAGAAGATTGATTTCCAGTGGAAGACTCTTCTCATGTTAGGTTAGCACTGGGTGGGAAGCCGACATACAGCATGTTGGTGGGATGAAATTGTTCCCTGGGGAGGGTGTCTTAATCTGGGAGGGTTTTTTTGCTGATAAATCAGCAGTGTAGGGCCATTCACCTATGCTATTGTTGGTGTCTTGACTGAAGCTGAGACTTTGATCTCTACTGCGCGGTCTATTTGTCGCACAAATCCAGAATGGTATTTTCGCTGCCAGAGTGGTACTCTTCTTGGTATGTATGATTGTCAAGAAAAGTAGAAGGCGTCGTGTGGGTCCAAGTCAGAAGTGAGGTTGAGACCACATCTATAGCATATTGGTGGGGTGGGAGGGTTCTCTTAGAAGGGTAGATTTTTTTCCTGGAGTTTGTACTCCTTTCAACTAGTTAGGGCATACCTTTCAACTATTATAGGCTTTTAAAAGGGTGGGGGGTAGGTTCCTTAGAGAAGATTGTGTTTTCCATTGGAAGATTCTTCTCTTGTTCAGTTAGCACAGGGTGGGTTGTGCCAACATATACTTGGTTGGTGGGATGAAGTAGTTCCCTGGGGAGGGTGTCTGTGTGATGTCACTTTTTGCTGTGACTAGGATCTTTGCTGCGCCTTCTGCTTATCACACAAATCAGTAAAACATCTCAGCAGCCAAGCTGCTACTGATGTGTGTGATGCCGGGGAGGTAGGAGACGCAGTTTAGCGCCAAGTCTAACTGAAGTTGACGCCACACATATAGTGAACCGGAGGTGCGGGTGGGGTCCCAGAGAAGATTGATTTCCAGTGGAAGATACTTCTCATGTTAGGTTAGCACTGGGTGGGAAGCCGACATACAGCATGTTGGTGGGATGAAATTGTTCCCTGGGGAGGGTGTCTTAATCTGTGAGGTTTTTTTTGCTGATAAATCAGCAGTGTAGGGCCATTCACCTATGCTATTGTTGGTGTCTTGACTGAAGCGGAAACTTTGATCTCTACTGCGCGGTCTATTTGTCGCACAAATCCAGAACGGTATTTTCGCTGCCAGAGTGGTACTCTTCTTGGTATGTGTGATTGTCAGGGGAAGTAGAATGCGTTGTGTGGGTCCAAGTCAGATGTGAGGTTGAGACCACATCTATAGCATATTGGTGGGGTGGGAGGGTTCTCTTAGAAGGGTAGATTTTTTCCTGGAGTTTGTACTCCTTTCAACTAGTTAGGGCATACCTTTCAACTATTATAGGCTTTTAAAAGGGTGGGGGGTAGGTTCCTTAGAGAAGATTGTGTTTTCCATTTGAAGATCCTTCTCTTGTTCAGTTAGCACAGGGTGGGTTGTGCCAACATATACTAGGTTGGTGGGATGAAGTAGTTCCCTGGGGAGGGTGTCTGTGTGATGTCACTTTTTGCTGTGACTAGGATCTCTGCTGCGCCTTCTGCTTATCACACAAATCAGTAAAACATCTCAGCAGCCAAGCTGCTACTGATGTGTGTGATGCTGGGGAGGTAGGAGACGCAGTTTAGCGCCAAGTCTAACTGAAGTTGACGCCACACATATAGTGAACCGGAGGTGCGGGTGGGGTCCCAGAGAAGATTGATTTCCAGGGGAAGATACTTCTCATGTTAGGTTAGCACTGGGTGGGAAGCCAACATACAGCATGTTGGTGGGATGAAATTGTTCTCTGGGGAGGGTGTCTTAATCTGGGAGGGTTTTTTTGCTGATAAATCAGCAATGTAGGGCCATTCACCTATGCTATTGGTGGTGTCTTGACTGAAGCAGAGACTTTGATCTCTACTGCGCAGTCTATTTGTCGCACCAATCAAGAACGGTATCCCCGCTGCCAGAGTGGTACTCTTCTTGGTATGTGTGATTGTCAGGGGAAGTAGAATGCGTTGTGTGGGTCCAAGTCAGATGTGAGGTTGAGACCACATCTATAGCATATTGGTGGGGTGGGAGGGTTCTCTTAGAAAGGTAGATTTTTTCCTGGAGTTTGTACTCCTTTCAACTAGTTAGGGCATACTTTTCAACTATTATAGGCTTTTAAAAGGGTGGGGGGTAGGTTCCTTACAGAAGATTGTGTTTTCCATTGGAAGATTCTTCTCTTGTTCAGTTAGCACGGGGTGGGTTGTGCCAACATATACTAGGTTGGTGGGATGAAGTAGTTCCCTGGGGAGGGTGTCTGTGTGATGTCACTTTTTGCTGTGACTAGGATCTCTGCTGCGCCTTCTGCTTATCACACAAATCAGTAAAACATCTCAGCAGCCAAGCTGCTACTGATGTGTGTGATGCCGGGGAGGTAGGAGACGCAGTTTAGCGCCAAGTCTAACTGAAGTTGACGCCACACATATAGTGAACCGGAGGTGCGGGTGGGGTCCCAGAGAAGATTGATTTCCAGTGGAAGATACTTCTCATGTTAGGTTAGCACTGGGTGGGAAGCCAACATACAGCATGTTGGTGGGATGAAATTGTTCTCTGGGGAGGGTGTCTTAATCTGGGAGGGTTTTTTTGCTGATAAATCAGCAATGTAGGGCCATTCACCTATGCTATTGGTGGTGTCTTGACTGAAGCAGAGACTTTGATCTCTACTGCGCTGTCTATTTGTCGCACAAATCCAGAACGGTATTTTCGCTGCCAGAGTGGTACTCTTCTTGGTATGTGTGATTGTCAGGGGAAGTAGAATGCGTTGTGTGGGTCCAAGTCAGATGTGAGGTTGAGACCACATCTATAGCATATTGGTGGGGTGGGAGGGTTCTCTTAGAAGGGTAGATTTTTTTCCTGGAGTTTGTACTCCTTTCAACTAGTTAGGGCATACCTTTCAACTATTATAGGCTTTTAAAAGGGTGTGGGGGGGGTAGGTTCCTTAGAGAAGATTGTGTTTTCCATTGGAAGATTCTTCTCTTGTTCAGTTAGCACGGGGTGGGTTGTGCCAACATATACTAGGTTGGTGGGATGAAGTAGTTCCCTGGGGAGGGTGTCTGTGTGATGTCACTTTTTGCTGTGACTAGGATCTCTGCTGCGCCTTCTGCTTATCACACAAATCAGTAAAACATCTCAGCAGCCAAGCTGCTACTGATGTGTGTGATGCCGGGGAGGTAGGAGACGCAGTTTAGCGCCAAGTCTAACTGAAGTTGACGCCACACATATAGTGAACCGGAGGTGCGGGTGGGGTCCCAGAGAAGATTGATTTCCAGTGGAAGATACTTCTCATGTTAGGTTAGCACTGGGTGGGAAGCCGACATACAGCATGTTGGTGGGATGAAATTGTTCCCTGGGGAGGGTGTCTTAATCTGGGAGGGTTTTTTTGCTGATAAATCAGCAATGTAGGGCCATTCACCTATGCTATTGGTGGTGTCTTGACTGAAGCAGAGACTTTGATCTCTACTGCGCAGTCTATTTGTCGCACCAATCAAGAACGGTATCCCCGCTGCCAGAGTGGTACTCTTCTTGGTATGTGTGATTGTCAGGGGAAGTAGAATGCGTTGTGTGGGTCCAAGTCAGATGTGAGGTTGAGACCACATCTATAGCATATTGGTGGGGTGGGAGGGTTCTCTTAGAAGGGTAGATTTTTTCCTGGAGTTTGGACTCCTTTCAACTAGTTAGGGCATACCTTTCAACTATTATAGGCTTTTAAAAGGGTGGGGGGTAGGTTCCTTAGAGAAGATTGTGTTTTCCATTGGAAGATTCTTCTCTTGTTCAGTTAGCACGGGGTGGGTTGTGCCAACATATACTAGGTTGGTGGGATGAAGTAGTTCCCTGTGGAGGGTGTCTGTGTGATGTCACTTTTTGCTGTGACTAGAATCTCTGCTGCGCCTTCTGCTTATCACACAAATCAGTAAAACATCTCAGCAGCCAAGCTGCTACTGATGTGTGTGATGCCGGGGAGGTAGGAGACGCAGTTTAGCGCCAAGTCTAACTGAAGTTGACGCCACACATATAGTGAACCGGAGGTGCGGGTGGGGTCCCAGAGAAGATTGATTTCCAGTGGAAGATACTTCTCATGTTAGGTTAGCACTGGGTGGGAAGCCGACATACAGCATGTTGGTGGGATGAAATTGTTCCCTGGGGAGGGTGTCTTAATCTGGGAGGGTTTTTTTGCTGATAAATCAGCAATGTAGGGCCATTCACCTATGCTACTGGTGGTGTCTTGACTGAAGCAGAGACTTTGATCTCTACTGCGCAGTCTATTTGTCGCACCAATCAAGAACGGTATCCCCGCTGCCAGAGTGGTACTCTTCTTGGTATGTGTGATTGTCAGGGGAAGTAGAATGCGTTGTGTGGGTCCAAGTCAGATGTGAGGTTGAGACCACATCTATAGCATATTGGTGGGGTGGGAGGGTTCTCTTAGAAGGGTAGATTTTTTCCTGGAGTTTGTACTCCTTTCAATTAGTTAGGGCATACCTTTCAACTATTATAGGCTTTTAAAAGGGTGGGGGGTAGGTTCCTTAGAGAAGATTGTGTTTTCCATTGGAAGATTCTTCTCTTGTTCAGTTAGCACGGGGTGGGTTGTGCCAACATATACTAGGTTGGTGGGATGAAGTAGTTCCCTGGGGAGGGTGTCTGTGTGATGTCACTTTTTGCTGTGACTAGGATCTCTGCTGCGCCTTCTGCTTATCACACAAATCAGTAAAACATCTCAGCAGCCAAGCTGCTACTGATGTGTGTGATGCCGGGGAGGTAGGAGACGCAGTTTAGCGCCAAGTCTAACTGAAGTTGACGCCACACATATAGTGAACCGGAGGTGCGGGTGGGGTCCCAGAGAAGATTGATTTCCAGTGGAAGATTCTTCTCATGTTAGGTTAGCACTGGGTGGGAAGCTGACATACAGCATGTTGGTGGGATGAAATTGTTCCCTGGGGAGGGTGTCTTAATCTGGGAGGGTTTTTTTGCTGATAAATCACAAGTGTAGGGCCATTCACCTATGCTATTGTTGGTGTCTTGACTGAAGCTGAGACTTTGATCTCTACTGCGCGGTCTATTTGTCGCACAAATCCAGAACGGTATTTTCGCTGCCAGAGTGGTACTCTTCTTGGTATGTATGATTGTCAAGAAAAGTAGAAGGTGTCGTGTGGGTCCAAGTCAGAAGTGAGGTTGAGACCACATCTATAGCATATTGGTGGGGTGGGAGGGTTCTCTTAGAAGGGTAGATTTTTTTCCTGGAGTTTGTACTCCTTTCAACTAGTTAGGGCATACCTTTCAACTATTATAGGCTTTTAAAAGGGTGGGGGGTAGGTTCCTTAGAGAAGATTGTGTTTTCCATTGGAAGATTCTTCTCTTGTTCAGTTAGCACGGGGTGGGTTGTGCCAACATATACTAGGTTGGTGGGATGAAGTAGTTCCCTGGGGAGGGTGTCTGTGTGATGTCACTTTTTGCTGTGACTAGGATCTCTGCTGCGCCTTCTGCTTATCACACAAATCAGTAAAACATCTCAGCAGCCAAGCTGCTACTGATGTGTGTGATGCCGGGGAGGTAGGAGACGCAGTTTAGCGCCAAGTCTAACTGAAGTTGATGCCACACATATAGTGAACCAGAGGTGCGGGTGGGGTCCCAAAGAAGATTGATTTCCAGTGGAAGATACTTCTCATGTTAGGTTAGCACTGGGTGGGAAGCCGACATACAGCATGTTGGTGGGATAAAATTGTTCCCTGGGGAGGGTGTCTTTATCTGGGAGGGTTTTTTTGCTGATAAATCAGCAATGTAGGGCCATTCACCTATGCTATTGGTGGTATCTTGACTGAAGCAGAGACTTTGATCTCTACTGCGCAGTCTATTTGTCGCACCAATCAAGAACGGTATCTCCGCTGCCAGAGTGGTACTCTTCTTGGTATGTGTGATTGTCAGGGAAAGTAGAATGCGTTGTGTGGGTCCAAGTCAGATGTGAGGTTGAGACCACATCTATAGCACATTGGTGGGGTGGGAGGGTTCTCTTAGAAGGGTAGATTTTTTCCTGGAGTTTGTACTCCTTTCAACTAGTTAGGGCATACCTTTCAACTATTATAGGCTTTTAAAAGGGTGGGGAGTAGGTTCCTTAGAGAAGATTGTGTTTTCCATTGGAAGATTCTTCTCTTGTTCAGTTAGCACGGGGTGGGTTGTGCCAACATATACTAGGTTGGTGGGATGAAGTAGTTCCCTGGGGAGGGTGTCTGTGTGATGTCACTTTTTGCTGTGACTAGGATCTCTGCTGCGCCCTCTGCTTATCACACAAATCAGTAAAACATCTCAGCAGCCAAGCTGCTACTGATGTGTGTGATGCCGGGGAGGTAGGAGACGCAGTTTAGCGCCAAGTCTAACTGAAGTTGACGCCACACATATAGTGAACCGGAGGTGCGGGTGGGGTCCCAGAGAAGATTGATTTCCAGTGGAAGATTCTTCTCATGTTAGGTTAGCACTGGGTGGGAAGCCGACATACAGCATGTTGGTGGGATGAAATTGTTCCCTGGGGAGGCAGTCTTAATCTGGGAGGGTTTTTTTGCTGATAAATCAGCAGTGTAGGGCCATTCACCTATGCTATTGTTGGTGTCTTGACTGAAGCTAAGACTTTGATCTCTACTGCGCGGTCTATTTGTAGCACAAATCCAGAACGGTATTTTCGCTGCCAGAGTGGTACTCTTCTTGGTATGTATGATTGTCAAGAAAAGTAGAAGGCGTCTTGTGGGTCCAAGTCAGAAGTGAGGTTGAGACCACATCTATAGCATATTGGTGGGGTGGGAGGGTTCTCTTAGAAGGGTAGATTTTTTTCCTGGAGTTTGTACTCCTTTCAACTAGTTAGGGCATACCTTTCAACTATTATAGGCTTTTAAAAGGGTGGGGGGTAGGTTCCTTAGAGAAGATTGTGTTTTCCATTGGAAGATTCTTCTCTTGTTCAGTTAGCACGGGGTGGGTTGTGCCAACATATACTAGGTTGGTGGGATGAAGTAGTTCCCTGGGGAGGGTGTCTGTGTGATGTCACTTTTTGCTGTGACTAGGATCTCTGCTGCGCCTTCTGCTTATCACACAAATCAGTAAAACATCTCAGCAGCCAAGCTGCTACTGATGTGTGTGATGCCGGGGAGGTAGGAGACGCAGTTTAGCGCCAAGTCTAACTGAAGTTGACGCCACACATATAGTGAACCAGAGGTGCGGGTGGGGTCCCAGAGAAGATTGATTTTCAGTGGAAGATACTTCTCATGTTAGGTTAGCACTGGGTGGGAAGCTGACATACAGCATGTTGGTGGGATGAAATTGTTCCCTGGGGAGGGTGTCTTAATCTGGGAGGGTTTTTTTGCTGATAAATCAGCAATGTAGGGCCATTCACCTATGCTATTGTTGGTGTCTTGACTAAAGCGGAGACTTTGATCTCTACTGCGCGGTCTATTTGTCGCACAAATCCAGAACGGTAATTTCGCTGCCAGAGTGATACTCTTCTTGGTATGTGTGATTGTCAGGGGAAGTAGAATGCGTTGTGTGGGTCCAAGTCAGATGTGAGGTTGAGACCACATCTATAGCATATTGGTGGGGTGGGAGGGTTCTCTTAGAAGGGTAGATTTTTTCCTGGAGTTTGTGCTCCTTTCAACTAGTTAGGGCATACCTTTCAACTATTATAGGCTTTTAAAAGGGTGGGGGGTAGGTTCCTTAGAGAAGATTGTGTTTTCCATAGGAAGATTCTTCTCTTGTTCAGTTAGCACGGGGTGGGTTGTGCCAACATATACTAGGTTGGTGGGATGAAGTAGATCCCTGGGGAGGGTGTCTGTGTGATGTCACTTTTTGCTGTGACTAGGATCTCTGCTGCGCCTTCTGCTTATCACACAAATCAGTAAAACATCTCAGCAGCCAAGCTGCTACTGATGTATGTGATGCCGGGGAGGTAGGAGACGCAGTTTAGCGCCAAGTCTAACTAAAGTTGACGCCACACATATAGTGAACCGGAGGTGCGGGTGGGGACCCAGAGAAGATTGATTTCCAGTGGAAGATACTTCTCATGTTAGGTTAGCACTGGGTGGGAAGCCGACATACAGCATGTTGGTGGGATGAAATTGTTCCCTGGGGAGGGTGTCTTAATCTGTGAGGTTTTTTTTGCTGATAAATCATCAGTGTAGGGCCATTCACCTATGCTATTGTTGGTGTCTTGACTGAAGCGGAGACTTTGATCTCTACTGCGCGGTCTATTTGTCGCACAAATCCAGAACGGTATTTTCGCTGCCAGAGTGGTACTCTTCTTGGTATGTGTGATTGTCAGGGGAAGTAGAATGCGTTGTGTGGGTCCAAGTCAGATGTGAGGTTGAGACCACATCTATAGCATATTGGTGGGGTGGGAGGGTTCTCTTAGAAGGGTAGATTTTTTCCTGGAGTTTGTACTCCTTTCAACTAGTTAGGGCATACCTTTCAACTATTATAGGCTTTTAAAAGGGTGGGGGGTAGGTTCCTTAGAGAAGATTGTGTTTTCCATTGGAAGATTCTTCTCTTGTTCAGTTAGCACGGGGTGGGTTGTGCCAACATATACTAGGTTGGTGGGATGAAGTAGTTCCCTGGGGAGGGTGTCTGTGTGATGTCACTTTTTGCTGTGACTAGGATCTCTGCTGCGCCTTCTGCTTATCACACAAATCAGTAAAACATCTCAGCAGCCAAGCTGCTACTGATGTGTGTGATGCCGGGGAGGTAGGAGACGCAGTTTAGCGCCAAGTCTAACTGAAGTTGACGCCACACATATAGTGAACTGGAGGTGCGGGTGGGGTCCCAGAGAAGATTGATTTCCAGTGGAAGATACTTCTCATGTTAGGTTAGCACTGGGTGGGAAGCCGACATACAGCATGTTGGTGGGATGAAATTGTTCCCTGGGGAGGGTGTCCTAATCTGGGAGGGTTTTTTTGCTGATAAATGAGCAATGTAGGGCCATTCACCTATGCTATTGGTGGTGTCTTGACTGAAGCAGAGACTTTGATCTCTACTGCGCAGTCTATTTGTCGCACCAATCAAGAACGGTATCTCCGCTGCCAGAGTGGTACTCTTCTTGGTATGTGTGATTGTCAGGGGAAGTAGAATGCGTTGTGTGGGTCCAAGTCAGATGTGAGGTTGAGACCACATCTATAGCATATTGGTGGGGTGGGAGGGTTCTCTTAGAAGGGTAGATTTTTTCCTGGAGTTTGTACTCCTTTCAACTAGTTAGGGCATACCTTTCAACTATTATAGGCTTTTAAAAGGGTGGGGGGTAGGTTCTTTAGAGAAGATTGTGTTTTCCATTGGAAGATTCTTCTCTTGTTCAGTTAGCACGGGGTGGGTTGTGCCAACATATACTAGGTTGGTGGGATGAAGTAGTTCCCTGGGGAGGGTGTCTGTGTGATGTCACTTTTTGCTGTGACTAGGATCTCTGCTGCGCCTTCTGCTTATCACACAAATCAGTAAAACATCTCAGCAGCCAAGCTGCTACTGATGTATGTGATGCCGGGGAGGTAGGAGACGCAGTTTAGCGCCAAGTCTAACTAAAGTTGACGCCACACATATAGTGAACCGGAGGTGCGGGTGGGGTCCCAGAGAAGATTGATTTCCACTGGAAGATACTTCTCATGTTAGGTTAGCACTGGGTGGGAAGCCGACATACAGCATGTTGGTGGGATGAAATTGTTCCCTGGGGAGGGTGTCTTAATCTGGGAGGGTTTTTTTGCTGATAAATCAGCAATGTAGGGCCATTCACCTATGCTATTGGTGGTGTCATGACTGAAGCAGAGACTTTGATCTCTACTGCGCAGTCTATTTGTCGCACCAATCAAGAACGGTATCTCCGCTGCCAGAGTGGTACTCTTCTTGGTATGTGTGATTGTCAGGGGAAGTAGAATGCGTTGTGTGGGTCCAAGTCAGATGTGAGGTTGAGACCACATCTATAGCATATTGGTGGGGTGGGAGGGTTCTCTTAGAAGGGTAGATTTTTTCCTGGAGTTTGTACTCCTTTCAACTAGTTAGGGCATACCTTTCAACTATTATAGGCTTTTAAAAGGGTGGGGGGTAGGTTCCTTACAGAAGATTGTGTTTTCCATTGGAAGATTCTTCTCTTGTTCAGTTAGCACGGGGTGGGTTGTGCCAACATATACTAGGTTGGTGGGATGAAGTAGTTCCCTGGGGAGGGTGTCTGTGTGATGTCACTTTTTGCTGTGACTAGGATCTCTGGTGCGCCTTCTGCTTATCACACAAATCAGTAAAACATCTCAGCAGCCAAGCTGCTACTGATGTGTGTGATGCTGGGGAGGTAGGAGACGCAGTTTAGCGCCAAGTCTAACTGAAGTTGACGCCACACATATAGTGAACCGGAGGTGCGGGTGGGGTCCCAGAGAAGATTGATTTCCAGTGGAAGATTCTTCTCATGTTAGGTTAGCACTGGGTGGGAAGCCGACATACAGCGTGTTGGTGGGATGAAATTGTTCCCTGGGGAGGGTGTCTTAATCTGGGAGGGTTTTTTTGCTGATAAATCAGCAGTGTAGGGCCATTCACCTATGCTATTGGTGGTGTCTTGTGTGAAGCTGAGACTTTGATCTCTACTGCGCAGTCTATTTGTCGCACCAATCAAGAACGGTATCTCCGCTGCCAGAGTGGTACTCTTCTTGGTATGTGTGATTGTCAGGGGAAGTAGAATGCGTTGTGTGGGTCCAAGTCAGATGTGAGGTTAAGACCACATCTATAGCATATTGGTGGGGTGGGAGGGTTCTCTTAGAAGGGTAGATTTTTTCCTGGAGTTTGTACTCCTTTCAACTAGTTAGGGCATACCTTTCAACTATTATAGGCTTTTAAAAGGGTGGGGGGTAGGTTCCTTAGAGAAGATTGTGTTTTCCATTGGAAGATTCTTCTCTTGTTCAGTTAGCACGGGGTGGGTTGTGCCAACATATACTAGGTTGGTGGGATGAAGTAGTTCCCTGGGGAGGGTGTCTGTGTGATGTCACTTTTTGCTGTGACTAGGATCTCTGCTGCGCCTTCTGCTTATCACACAAATCAGTAAAACATCTCAGCAGCCAAGCTGCTACTGATGTGTGTGATGCCGGGGAGGTAGGAGACGCAGTTTAGCGCCAAGTCTAACTGAAGTTGACGCCACACATATAGTGAACCAGAGGTGCGGGTGGGGTCCCAGAGAAGATTGATTTTCAGTGGAAGATACTTCTCATGTTAGGTTAGCACTGGGTGGGAAGCCGACATACAGCATGTTGGTGGGATGAAATTGTTCCCTGGGGAGGGTGTCTTAATCTGGGAGGGTTTTTTTGCTGATAAATCAGCAATGTAGGGCCATTCACCTATGCTATTGTTGGTGTCTTGACTGAAGCGGAGACTTTGATCTCTACTGCGCGGTCTATTTGTCGCACAAATCCAGAACGGTAATTTCGCTGCCAGATTGATACTCTTCTTGGTATGTGTGATTGTCAGGGGAAGTAGAATGCGTTGTGTGGGTCCAAGTCAGATGCGAGGTTGAGACCACATCTATAGCATATTGGTGGGGTGGGAGGGTTCTCTTAGAAGGGTAGATTTTTTCCTGGAGTTTGTACTCCTTTCAACTAGTTAGGGCATACCTTTCAACTATTATAGGCTTTTAAAAGGGTGTGGGGTAGGTTCCTTAGAGAAGATTGTGTTTTCCATAGGAAGATTCTTCTCTTGTTCAGTTAGCACGGGGTGGGTTGTGCCAACATATACTAGGTTGGTGGGATGAAGTAGATCCCTGGGGAGGGTGTCTGTGTGATGTCACTTTTTGCTGTGACTAGGATCTCTGCTGCGCCTTCTGCTTATCACACAAATCAGTAAAACATCTCAGCAGCCAAGCTGCTACTGATGTATGTGATGCCGGGGAGGTAGGAGACGCAGTTTAGCGCCAAGTCTAACTAAAGTTGACGCCACACATATAGTGAACCGGAGGTGCGGGTGGAGTCCCAGAGAAGATTGATTTCCAGTGGAAGATACTTCTCATGTTAGGTTAGCACTGGGTGGGAAGCCGACATACAGCATGTTGGTGGGATGAAATTGTTCCCTGGGGAGGGTGTCTTAATCTGTGAGGTTTTTTTTGCTGATAAATCATCAGTGTAGGGCCATTCACCTATGCTATTGTTGGTGTCTTGACTGAAGCGGAGACTTTGATCTCTACTGCGCGGTCTATTTGTCGCACAAATCCAGAACGGTATTTTCGCTGCCAGAGTGGTACTCTTCTTGGTATGTGTGATTGTCAGGGGAAGTAGAATGCGTTGTGTGGGTCCAAGTCAGATGTGAGGTTGAGACCACATCTATAGCATATTGGTGGGGTGGGAGGGTTCTCTTAGAAGGGTAGATTCTTTCCTGGAGTTTGTACTCCTTTCAACTAGTTAGGGCATACCTTTCAACTATTATAATCTTTTAAAAGGGTGGGGGGTAGGTTCCTTAGAGAAGATTGTGTTTTCCATTGGAAGATTCTTCTCTTGTTCAATTAGCACGGGGTGGGTTGTGCCAACATATACTAGGTTGGTGGGATGAAGTAGTTCCCTGGGGAGGGTGTCTGTGTGATGTCACTTTTTGCTGTGACTAGGATCTCTGCTGCGCCTTCTGCTTATCACACAAATCAGTAAAACGTCTCAGCAGCCAAGCTGCTACTGATGTGTGTGATGCCGGGGAGGTAGGAGACGCAGTTTAGCGCCAAGTCTAACTGAAGTTGACGCCACACATATAGTGAACCGGAGGTGCGGGTGGGGTCCCAGAGAAGATTGATTTCCAGTGGAAGATTCTTCTCATGTTAGGTTAGCACTGGGTGGGAAGCCGACATACAGCATGTTGGTGGGATGAAATTGTTCCCTGGGGAGGGTGTTTTAATCTGGGAGGGTTTTTTTGCTGATAAATCAGCAGTGTAGGGCCATTCACCTATGCTATTGGCGGTGTCTTGACTGAAGCTGAGACTTTGATCTCTACTGCGCGGTCTATTTGTTGCACAAATCCAGAACGGTATTTTCGCTGCCAGGGTGGTACTCTTCTTGGTATGTGTGATTGTCAAGAAAAGTAGAATGCGTCGTGTGGGTCCAAGTCAGATGTGAGGTTGAGACCACATCTATAGCATATTGGTGGGGTGGGAGGGTTCTCTTAGAAGGGTAGATTTTTTCCTGGAGTTTGTACTCCTTTCAACTAGTTAGGGCATACCTTTCAACTATTATAGGCTTTTAAAAGGGTGGGGGGTAGGTTCCTTAGAGAAGATTGTGTTTTCCATTGGAAGATTCTTCTCTTGTTCAGTTAGCACGGGGTGGGTTGTGCCAACATATACTAGGTTGGTGGGATGAAGTAGTTCCCTGGGGAGGGTGTCTGTGTGATGTCACTTTTTGCTGTGACTAGGATCTCTGCTGTGCCTTCTGCTTATCACACAAATCAGTAAAACATCTCAGCAGCCAAGCTGCTACTGATGTGTGTGATGCCGGGGAGGTAGGAGACGCAGTTTAGCGCCAAGTCTAACTGAAGTTGACGCCACACATATAGTGAACCGGAGGTGCGGGTAGGGTCCCAGAGAAGATTGATTTCCAGTGGAAGATACTTCTCATGTTAGGTTAGCACTGGGTGGGAAGCCGACATACAGCATGTTGGTGGGATGAAATTGTTCCCTGGGGAGGGTGTCTTAATCTGGGAGGGTTTTTTTGCTGATAAATCAGCAATGTAGGGCCATTCACCTATGCTATTGGTGGTGTCTTGACTGAAGCAGAGACTTTGATCTCTACTGCGCAGTCTATTTGTCGCACCAATCAAGAACGGTATCTCCACTGCCAGAGTGGTACTCTTCTTGGTATGTGTGATTGTCAGGGGAAGTAGAATGCGTTGTGTGGGTCCAAGTCAGATGTGAGGTTGAGACCACATCTATAGCATATTGGTGGGGTGGGAGGGTTCTCTTAGAAGGGTAGATTTTTTCCTGGAGTTTGTACTCCTTTCAACTAGTTAGGGCATACCTTTCAACTATTATAGGCTTTTAAAAGGGTGGGGGGTAGATTCCTTAGAGAAGATTGTGTTTTCCATTGGAAGATTCTTCTCTTGTTCAGTTAGCACGGGGTGGGTTGTGCCAACATATACTAGGTTGGTGGGATGAAGTAGTTCCCTGGGGAGGGTGTCTGTGTGATGTCACTTTTTGCTGTGACTAGGATCTCTGCTGCGCCTTCTGCTTATCACACAAATCAGTAAAACATCTCAGCAGCCAAGCTGCTACTGATGTGTGTGATGCCGGGGAGGTAGGAGACGCAGTTTAGCGCCAAGTCTAACTGAAGTTGACGCCACACATATAGTGAACCGGAGGTGCGGGTAGGGTCCCAGAGAAGATTGATTTCCAATGGAAGATTCTTCTCATGTTAGGTTAGCACTGGGTGGGAAGCCGACATACAGCATGTTGGTGGGATGAAATTGTTCCCTGGGGAGGGTGTCTTAATCTGTGAGGTTTTTTTTGCTGATTAATCATCAGTGTAGGGCCATTCACCTATGCTATTGTTGGTGTCTTGACTGAAGCGGAGACTTTGATCTCTACTGCGCGGTGTATTTGTCGCACAAATCCAGAACGGTATTTTCGCTGCCAGAGTGGTACTCTTCTTGGTATGTGTGATTGTCAGGGGAAGTAGAATGCGTTGTGTGGGTCCAAGTCAGATGTGAGGTTGAGACCACATCTATAGCATATTGGTGGGGTGGGAGGGTTCTCTAAGAAGGGTCGATTTTTTCCTGGAGTTTGTACTCCTTTCAACTAGTTAGGGCATACCTTTCAACTATTATAGGCTTTTAAAAGGGTGGGGGGTAGGTTCCTTAGAGAAGATTGTGTTTTCCATTGGAAGATTCTTCTCTTGTTCAGTTAGCACGGGGTGGGTTGTGCCAACATATACTAGGTTGGTGGGATGAAGTAGTTCCCTGGGGAGGGTGTCTGTGTGATGTCACTTTTTGCTGTGACTAGGATCTCTGCTGCGCCTTCTGCTTATCACACAAATCAGTAAAACATCTCAGCAGCCAAGCTGCTACTGATGTGTGTGATGCCGGGGAGGTAGGAGACGCAGTTTAGCGCCAAGTCTAACTGAAGTTGACGCCACACATATAGTGAACCGGAGGTGCGGGTGGGGTCCCAGAGAAGATTGATTTCCAGTGGAAGATTCTTCTCATGTTAGGTTAGCACTGGGTGGGAAGCCGACATACAGCATGTTGGTGGGATGAAATTGTTCCCTGGGGAGGGTGTTTTAATCTGGGAGGGTTTTTTTGCTGATAAATCAGCAGTGTAGGGCCATTCACCTATGCTATTGGTGGTGTCTTGACTGAAGCTGAGACTTTGATCTCTACTGCGCGGTCTATTTGTTGCACAAATCCAGAACGGTATTTTCGCTGCCAGGGTGGTACTCTTCTTGGTATGTGTGATTGTCAAGAAAAGTAGAATGCGTCGTGTGGGTCCAAGTCAGATGTGAGGTTGAGACCACATCTATAGCATATTGGTGGGGTGGGAGGGTTCTCTTAGAAGGGTAGATTTTTTCCTGGAGTTTGTACTCCTTTCAACTAGTTAGGGCATACCTTTCAACTATTATAGGCTTTTAAAAGGGTGGGGGGTAGGTTCCTTAGAGAAGATTGTGTTTTCCATTGGAAGATTCTTCTCTTGTTCAGTTAGCACGGGGTGGGTTGTGCCAACATATACTAGGTTGGTGGGATGAAGTAGTTCCCTGGGAAGGGTGTCTGTGTGATGTCACTTTTTGCTGTGACTAGGATCTCTGCTGCGCCTTCTGCTTATCACACAAATCAGTAAAACATCTCAGCAGCCAAGCTGCTACTGATGTGTGTGATGCCGGGGAGGTAGGAGACGCAGTTTAGCTCCAAGTCTAACTGAAGTTGACGCCACACATATAGTGAACCGGAGGTGCGGTTGGGGTCCCAGAGAAGATTGATTTCCAGTGGAAGATTCTTCTCATGTTAGGTTAGCACTGGGTGGGAAGCCGACATACAGCATGTTGGTGGGATGAAATTGTTCCCTGGTAGGGTGTCTTAATCTGGGAGGGTTTTTTTGCTGATAAATCAGCAGTGTAGGGCCATTCACCTATGCTATTGGTGGTGTCTTGACTGAAGCTGAGACTTTGATCTCTACTGCGCAGTCTATTTGTCGCACCAATCAAGAACGGTATCTCCGCTGCCAGAGTGGTACTCTTCTTGGTATGTGTGATTGTCAGGGGAAGTAGAAGACGTTGTGTGGATCCAAGTCAGATATGAGGTTGAGACCACATCTATAGCACATTGGTGGGGTGGGAGGGTTCTCTTAGAAGGGTAGATTTTTTTCCTGGAGTTTGTACTCCTTTCAACTAGTTAGGGCATACCTTTCAACTATTATAGGCTTTTAAAAGGGTGGGGGTAGGTTCCTTAGAGAAGATTGTGTTTTCCATTGGAAGATTCTTCTCTTGTTCAGTTAGCACGGGGTGGGTTGTGCCAACATATACTAGGTTGGTGGGATGAAGTAGTTCCCTGGGGAGGGTGTCTGTGTGATGTCACTTTTTGCTGTGACTAGGATCTCTGCTGCGCCTTCTGCTTATCACACAAATCAGTAAAACATCTCAGCAGCCAAGCTGCTACTGATGTGTGTGATGCCGGGGAGGTAGGAGATGCAGTTTAGCTCCAAGTCTAACTGAAGTTGACGCCACACATATAGTGAACTGGAGGTGCGGGTGGGGTCCCAGAGAAGATTGATTTCCAGTGGAAGATTCTTCTCATGTTAGGTTAGCACTGGGGGGGAAGCCGACATACAGCATGTTGGTGGGATGAAATTGTTCCCTGGGGAGGGTGTCTTAATCTGGGAGGGTTTTTTTGCTGATAAATCAGCAGTGTAGGGCCATTCACCTATGCTATTGGTGGTGTCTTGACTGAAGCTGAGACTTTGATCTCTACTGCGCAGTCTATTTGTCGCACAAATCAAGAACGGTATCTCCGCTGCCAGAGTGGTACTCTTCTTGGTATGTGTGATTGTCAGGGGAAGTAGAAGGCGTTGTGTGGGTCCAAGTCAGATATGAGGTTGAGACCACATCTATAGCATATTGGTTGGGTGGGAGGGTTCTCTTAGAAGGGTAGATTTTTTCCTGGAGTTTGTACTCCTTTCAACTAGTTAGGGCATACCTTTCAACTATTATAGGCTTTTAAAAGGGTGGGGGGTAGGTTCCTTAGAGAAGATTGTGTTTTCCATTGGAAGATTCTTATCTTGTTCAGTTAGCACGGGGTGGGTTGTGCCAACATATACTAGGTTGGTGGGATGAAGTAGTTCCCTGGGGAGGGTGTCTGTGTGATGTCACTTTTTGCTGTGACTAGGATCTCTGGTGCGCCTTCTGCTTATCACACAAATCAGTAAAACATCTCAGCAGCCAAGCTGCTACTGATGTATGTGATGCCGGGGAGGTAGGAGACGCAGTTTAGCGCCAAGTCTTACTAAAGTTGACGCCACACATATAGTGAACCGGAGGTGCGGTTAGGGTCCCAGAGAAGATTGATTTCCAGTGGAAGATTCTTCTCATGTTCGGTTAGCACTGGGTGGTAAGTTGACATACAGCATGTTGGTGGGATGAAATTGTTCCCTGGGGAGGGTGTCTTAACCTGGGAGGGTTTTTTTGCTGATAAATCAGCAGTGTAGGGCCATTCACCTATGCTATTGGTGGTGTCTTGACTGAAGCTGAGACTTTGATCTCTACTGCGCAGTCTATTTGTCGCACAAATCAAGAACGGTATCTCCGCTGCCAGAGTGGTACTCTTCTTGGTATGTGTGATTGTCAGGGGAAGTAGAAGGCGTCGTGTGGGTCCAAGTCAGATGTGAGGTTGAGACCACATCTATAGCATATTGGTGGGGTGGGAGGGTTCTCTTAGAAAGGTCGATTTTTTCCTGGAGTTTGTACTCCTTTCAACTAGTTAGGGCATACCTTTCAACTATTATAGGTTTTTAAAAGGGTGGGGGGTAGGTTCCTTAGAGAAGATTGTGTTTTCCATTGGAAGATTCTTCTCTTGTTCAGTTAGCACGGGGTGGGTTGTGCCAATATATACTAGGTTGGTGGGATGAAGTAGTTCCCTGGGGAGGGTGTCTGTGTGATGTCACTTTTTGCTGTGACTAGGATCTCTGGTGCGCCTTCTGCTTATCACACAAATCAGTAAAACATCTCAGCAGCCAAGCTGCTACTGATGTGTGTGATGCCGGGGAGGTAGGAGACGCAGTTTAGCGCCAAGTCTAACTGAAGTTGACGCCACACATATAGTGAACCGGAGGTGCGGGTAGGGTCCCAGAGAAGATTGATTTCCAGTGGAAGATTCTTCTCATATTAGGTTAGCACTGGGTGGGAAGCCGACATACAGCATGTTGGTGTTATGAAATTGTTCCCTGGGGAGGGTGTCTTAATCTGGGAGGGTTTTTTTTGCTGATAAATCAGCAGTGTAGGGCCATTCACCTATGCTATTGGTGGTGTCTTGACTGAAGCTGAGACTTTGATCTCTACTGCGCGGTCTATTTGTTGCTCAAATCCAGAACGGTATTTTCGCTGCCAGGGTGGTACTCTTCTTGGTATGTGTGATTGTCAAGAAAAGTAGAATGCGTCGTGTGGGTCCAAGTCTGATGTGAGGTTGAGACCACATCTATAGCATATTGGTGGGGTGGGAGGGTTCTCTTAGAAGGGTAGATTTTTTTCCTGGAGTTTGTACTCCTTTCAACTAGTTAGGGCATACCTTTCAACTATTATAGGCTTTTAAAAGGGTGGGGGGGTAGGTTCCTTAGAGAAGATTGTGTTTTCCTTTGGAAGATTCTTCTCTTGTTCAGTTAGCACGGGGTGGGTTGTGCCAACATATACTAGGTTGGTGGGATGAAGTAGTTCCCTGGGGAGGGTGTCTGTGTGATGTCACTTTTTGCTGTGACTAGGATCTCTGCTGCGCCTTCTGCTTATCACACAAATCAGTAAAACATCTCAGCAGCCAAGCTGCTACTGATGTGTGTGATGCCGGGGAGGTAGGAGACGCAGTTTAGCTCCAAGTCTAACTGAAGTTGACGCCACACATATAGTGAACCGGAGGTGCGGTTGGGGTCCCAGAGAAGATTGATTTCCAGTGGAAGATTCTTCTCATGTTAGGTTAGCACTGGGTGGGAAGCCGACATACAGCATGTTGGTGGGATGAAATTGTTCCCTGGTAGGGTGTCTTAATCTGGGAGGGTTTTTTTGCTGATAAATCAGCAGTGTAGGGCCATTCACCTATGCTATTGGTGGTGTCTTGACTGAAGCTGAGACTTTGATCTCTACTGCGCAGTCTATTTGTCGCACCAATCAAGAACGGTATTTTCGCTGCCAGAGTGGTACTCTTCTTGGTATGTGTGATTGTCAGGGGAAGTAGAATGCGTTGTGTGGGTCAAAGTCAGATGTGAGGTTGAGACCACATCTATAGAATATTGGTGGGGTGGGAGGGTTCTCTTAGAAGGGTAGATTTTTTCCTGGAGTTTGTACTCCTTTCAACTAGTTAGGGCATACCTTTCAACTATTATAGGCTTTTAAAAGGGTGGGGGGTAGGTTCCTTAGAGAAGTTTGTGTTTTCCATTGAAAGATTCTTCTCTTGTTCAGGTAGCACGGGGTGGGTTGTGCCAACATATACTAGGTTGGTGGGATGAAGTAGTTCCCTGTGAGGGTGTCTGTGTGATGTCACTTTTTGCTGTGACTAGGATCTCTGCTGCGCCTTCTGCTTATCACACAAATCAGTAAAACATCTCAGCAGCCAAGCTGCTACTGATGTGTGTGATGCCGGGGAGGTAGGAGACGCAGTTTAGCGCCAAGTCTAACTGAAGTTGACGCCACACATATAGTGAACCGGAGGTGCGGGTGGGGTCCCAGAGAAGATTGATTTCCAGTGGAAGATACTTCTCATGTTAGGTTAGCACTGGGTGGGAAGCCGACATAGAGCATGTTGGTGGGATGAAATTGTTCCCTGGGGAGGGTGTCTTAATCTGGGAGGGTTTTTTTGCTGATAAATCAGCAATGTAGGGCCATTCATCTATGCTATTGGTGGTGTCTTGACTGAAGCAGAGACTTTGATCTCTACTGCGCAGTCTATTTGTCGCACCAATCAAGAACGGTATCTCCGCTGCCAGAGTGGTACTCTTCTTGGTATGTGTGATTGTCAGGGGAAGTAGAATGCGTTGTATGGGTCCAAGTCAGATGTGAGGTTGAGACCACATCTATAGCACATTGGTGGGGTGGGAGGGTTCTCTTAGAAGTGTAGATTTTTTCCTGGAGTTTGTACTCCTTTCAACTAGTTAGGGCATACCTTTCAACTATTATAGGCTTTTAAAAGGGTGGGGGGTAGGTTCCTTAGAGAAGGTTGTGTTTTCCATTGGAAAATTCTTCTCTTGTTCAGTTAGCACGGGGTGGGTTGTGCCAACATATACTAGGTTGGTGGGATGAAGTAGTTCCCTGGGGAGGGTGTCTGTGTGATGTCACTTTTTGCTGTGACTAGGATCTCTGCTGCGCCTTCTGCTTATCACACAAATTAGTAAAACATCTCAGCAGCCAAGCTGCTACTGATGTGTGTGATGCCGGGGAGGTAGGAGACGCAGTTTAGCGCCAAGTCTAACTGAAGTTGACGCCACACATATAGTGAACCGGAGGTGCGGGTGGGGTCCCAGAGAAGATTGATTTCCAGTGGAAGATTCTTCTCATGTTAGGTTAGCACTGGGTGGGAAGCCGACATACAGCATGTTGGTGGGATGAAATTGTTCCCTGGGGAGGGTGTCTTAATCTGGGAGGGTTTTTTTGCTGACAAATCAGCAGTGTAGGGCCATTCACCTATGCTATTGTTGGTGTCTTGACTGAAGCTAAGACTTTGATCTCTACTGCGCGGTCTATTTGTCGCACAAATCCAGAACGGTATTTTCGCTGCCAGAGTGGTACTCTTCTTGGTATGTATGATTGTCAAGAAAAGTAGAAGGCGTCGTGTGGGTCCAAGTCAGAAGTGAGGTTGAGACCACATCTATAGCATATTGGTGGGGTGGGAGGGTTCTCTTAGAAGGGTAGATTTTTTCCTGGAGTTTGTACTCCTTTCAACTAGTTAGGGCATACCTTTCAACTATTATAGGCTTTTAAAAGGGTGGGGTGTAGGTTCCTTAGAGAAGATTGTGTTTTCCATTGGAAGATTCTTCTCTTGTTCAGTTAGCACGGGGTGGGTTGTGCCAACATATACTAGGTTGGTGGGATGAAGTAGTTCCCTGGGGAGGGTGTCTGTGTGATGTCACTTTTTGCTGTGACTAGGATCTCTGCTGCGCCTTCTGCTTATCACACAAATCAGTAAAACATCTCAGCAGCCAAGCTGCTACTGATGTGTGTGATGCCGGGGAGGTAGGAGATGCAGTTTAGCGCCAAGTCTAACTGAAGTTGACGCCACACATATAGTGAACCGGAGGTGCGGGTAGGGTCCCAGAGAAGATTGATTTCCAGTGGAAGATACTTCTCATGTTAGGTTAGCACTGGGTGGGAAGCCGACATACAGCATGTTGGTGGGATGAAATTGTTCCCTGGGGAGGGTGTCTTAATCTGGGAGGGTTTTTTTGCTGATAAATCAGCAATGTAGGGCCATTCACCTATGCTATTGGTGGTGTCTTGACTGAAGCAGAGACTTTGATCTCTACTGCGCAGTCTATTTGTCGCACCAATCAAGAACGGTATCTCCGCTGCCAGAGTGGTACTCTTCTTGGTATGTGTGATTGTCAGGGGAAGTAGAATGCGTTGTGTGGGTCCAAGTCAGATGTGAGGTTGAGACCACATCTATAGCATATTGGTGGGGTGGGAGGGTTCTCTTAGAAGGGTCGATTTTTTCCTGGAGTTTGTACTCCTTTCAACTAGTTAGGGCATACCTTTCAACTATTATAGGCTTTTAAAAGGGTGGGGGGTAGGTTCCTTAGAGAAGATTGTGTTTTCCATTGGAAGATTCTTCTCTTGTTCAGTTAGCACGGGGTGGGTTGTGCCAACATATACTAGGTTGGTGGGATGAAGTAGTTCCCTGGGGAGGGTGTCTGTGTGATGTCACTTTTTGCTGTGACTAGGATCTCTGCTGCGCCTTCTGCTTATCACACAAATCAGTAAAACATCTCAGCAGCCAAGCTGCTACTGATGTGTGTGATGCCGGGGAGGTAGGAGACGCAGTTTAGCGCCAAGTCTAACTGAAGTTGACGCCACACATATAGTGAACCGGAGGTGCGGGTGGGGTCCCAGAGAAGATTGATTTCCAGTGGAAGATTCTTCTCATGTTAGGTTAGCACTGGGTGGGAAGCCGACATACAGCATGTTGGTGGGATGAAATTGTTCCCTGGGGAGGGTGTTTTAATCTGGGAGGGTTTTTTTGCTGATAAATCAGCAGTGTAGGGCCATTCACCTATGCTATTGAGGTGTCTTGACTGAAGCTGAGACTTTGATCTCTACTGCGCGGTCTATTTGTTGCACAAATCCAGAACGGTATTTTCGCTGCCAGAGTGGTACTCTTCTTGGTATGTGTGATTGTCAAGAAAAGTAGAATGCGTCGTGTGGGTCCAAGTCAGATGTGAGGTTGAGACCACATCTATAGCATATTGGTGGGGTGGGAGGGTTCTCTTAGAAGGGTAGATTTTTTCCTGGAGTTTGTACTCCTTTCAACTAGTTAGGGCATACCTTTC
Organism: Hyperolius riggenbachi; assembly: GCF_040937935.1. Classification (NCBI taxonomy): domain Eukaryota; kingdom Metazoa; phylum Chordata; class Amphibia; order Anura; family Hyperoliidae; genus Hyperolius; species Hyperolius riggenbachi. The sequence goes on along the minus strand of NC_090647.1, from coordinate 452,472,836 downwards.
AACTATTATAGGCTTTTAAAAGGGTGGGGGGTAGGTTCCTTAGAGAAGATTGTGTTTTCCATTGGAAGATTCTTCTCTTGTTCAGTTAGCACGGGGTGGGTTGTGCCAACATATACTAGGTTGGTGGGATGAAGTAGTTCCCTGGGAAGGGTGTCTGTGTGATGTCACTTTTTGCTGTGACTAGGATCTCTGCTGCGCCTTCTGCTTATCACACAAATCAGTAAAACATCTCAGCAGCCAAGCTGCTACTGATGTGTGTGATGCCGGGGAGGTAGGAGACGCAGTTTAGCTCCAAGTCTAACTGAAGTTGACGCCACACATATAGTGAACCGGAGGTGCGGTTGGGGTCCCAGAGAAGATTGATTTCCAGTGGAAGATTCTTCTCATGTTAGGTTAGCACTGGGTGGGAAGCCGACATACAGCATGTTGGTGGGATGAAATTGTTCCCAGGTAGGGTGTCTTAATCTGGGAGGGTTTTTTTGCTGATAAATCAGCAGTGTAGGGCCATTCACCTATGATATTGGTGGTGTCTTGACTGAAGCTGAGACTTTGATCTCTACTGCGCAGTCTATTTGTCGCACCAATCAAGAACGGTATCTCCGCTGCCAGAGTGGTACTCTTCTTGGTATGTGTGATTGTCAGGGGAAGTAGAAGACGTTGTGTGGATCCAAGTCAGATATGAGGTTGAGACCACATCTATAGCATATTGGTGGGGTGGGAGGGTTCTCTTAGAAGGGTAGATTTTTTTCCTGGAGTTTGTACTCCTTTCAACTAGTTAGGGCATACCTTTCAACTATTATAGGCTTTTAAAAGGGTGGGGGTAGGTTCCTTAGAGAAGATTGTGTTTTCCATTGGAAGATTCTTCTCTTGTTCAGTTAGCACGGGGTGGGTTGTGCCAACATATACTAGGTTGGTGGGATAAAGTAGTTCCCTGGGGAGGGTGTCTGTGTGATGTCACTTTTTGCTGTGACTAGGATCTCTGCTGCGCCTTCTGCTTATCACACAAATCAGTAAAACATCTCAGCAGCCAAGCTGCTACTGATGTGTGTGATGCCGGGGAGGTAGGAGATGCAGTTTAGCTCCAAGTCTAACTGAAGTTGACGCCACACATATAGTGAACCGGAGGTGCGGGTGGGGTCCCAGAGAAGATTGATTTCCAGTGGAAGATTCTTCTCATGTTAGGTTAGCACTGGGTGGAAAGCCGACATACAGCATGTTGGTGGGATGAAATTGTTCCCTGGTAGGGTGTCTTAATCTGGGAGGGTTTTTTTGCTGATAAATCAGCAGTGTAGGGCCATTCACCTATGCTATTGGTGGTGTCTTGACTGAAGCTGAGACTTTGATCTCTACTGCGCAGTCTATTTGTCGCACCAATCAAGAACGGTATCTCCGCTGCCAGAGTGGTACTCTTCTTGGTATGTGTGATTGTCAGGGGAAGTAGAAGACGTCGTGTGGGTCCAAGTCAGATATGAGGTTGAGACCACATCTATAGCATATTGGTGGGGTGGGAGGGTTCTCTTAGAAGGGTAGATTTTTTTTATTGGAGTTTGTACTCCTTTCAACTAGTTAGGGCATACCTTTCAACTATTATAGGCTTTTAAAAGGGTGGGGGTAGGTTCCTTAGAGAAGATTGTGTTTTCCATTGGAAGATTCTTCTCTTGTTCAGTTAGCACGGGGTGGGTTGTGCCAACATATACTAGGTTGGTGGGATGAAGTAGTTCCCTGGGGAGGGTGTCTGTGTGATGTCACTTTTTGCTGTGACTAGGATCTCTGCTGCGCCTTCTGCTTATCACACAAATCAGTAAAACATCTCAGCAGCCAAGCTGCTACTGATGTGTGTGATGCCGGGGAGGTAGGAGATGCAGTTTAGCTCCAAGTCTAACTGAAGTTGACGCCACACATATAGTGAACTGGAGGTGCGGGTGGGGTCCCAGAGAAGATTGATTTCCAGTGGAAGATTCTTCTCATGTTAGGTTAGCACTGGGTGGGAAGCCGACATACAGCATGTTGGTGGGATCAAATTGTTCCCTGGGGAGGGTGTCTTAATCTGGGAGGGTTTTTTTGCTGATAAATCAGCAGTGTAGGGCCATTCACCTATGCTATTGGTGGTGTCTTGACTGAAGCTGAGACTTTGATCTCTACTGCGCAGTCTATTTGTCGCACAAATCAAGAACGGTATCTCCGCTGCCAGAGTGGTACTCTTCTTGGTATGTGTGATTGTCAGGGGAAGTAGAAGGCGTTGTGTGGGTCCAAGTCAGATATGAGGTTGAGACCACATCTATAGCATATTGGTTGGGTGGGAGGGTTCTCTTAGAAGGGTAGATTTTTTCCTGGAGTTTGTACTCCTTTCAACTAGTTAGGGCATACCTTTCAACTATTATAGGCTTTTAAAAGGGTGGGGGGTAGGTTCCTTAGAGAAGATTGTGTTTTCCATTGGAAGATTCTTCTCTTGTTCAGTTAGCACGGGGTGGGTTGTGCCAACATATACTAGGTTGGTGGGATGAAGTAGTTCCCTGGGGAGGGTGTCTGTGTGATGTCACTTTTTGCTGTGACTAGGATCTCTGGTGCGCCTTCTGCTTATCACACAAATCAGTAAAACATCTCAGCAGCCAAGCTGCTACTGATGTGTGTTTTGCCGGGGAGGTAGGAGACGCAGTTTAGCGCCAAGTCTTACTGAAGTTGACGCCACACATATAGTGAACCGGAGGTGCGGGTAGGGTCCCAGAGAAGATTGATTTCCAGTGGAAGATTCTTCTCATGTTCGGTTAGCACTGGGTGGTAAGTTGACATACAGCATGTTGGTGGGATGAAATTGTTCCCTGGGAAGGGTGTCTTAACCTGGGAGGGTTTTTTTGCTGATAACTCAGCAGTGTAGGGCCATTCACCTATGCTATTGGTGGTGTCTTGACTGAAGCTGAGACTTTGATCTCTACTGCGCAGTCTATTTGTCGTACAAATCAAGAACGGTATCTCCGCTGCCAGAGTGGTACTCTTCTTGGTATGTGTGATTGCCAGGGGAAGTAGAAGGCGTCGTGTGGGTCCAAGTCAGATATGAGGTTGAGACCACATCTATAGCATATTGGTGGGGTGGGAGGGTTCTCTTAGAAGGGTAGATTTTTTTCCTGGAGTTTGTACTCCTTTCAACTAGTTAGGGCATACCTTTCAACTATTATAGGCTTTTAAAAGGGTGGGGGGTAGGTTCCTTAGAGAAGATTGTGTTTTCCATTGGAAGATTCTTCTCTTGTTCAGTTAGCACGGGGTGGGTTGTGCCAACATATACTAGGTTGGTGGGATGAAGTAGTTCCCTGGGGAGGGTGTCTGTGTGATGTCACTTTTTGCTGTGACTAGGATCTCTGCTGCGCCTTCTGCTTATCACACAAATCAGTAAAACATCCCAGCAGCCAAGCTGCTACTGATGTGTGTGATGCCGGGGAGGTAGGAGACGCAGTTTAGCGCCAAGTCTTACTGAAGTTGACGCCACACATATAGTGAACCGGAGGTGCGGGTAGGGTCCCAGAGAAGATTGATTTCCAGTGGAAGATTCTTCTCATGTTAGGTTAGCACTGGGTGGGAAGCCGACATACAGCATGTTGGTGGGATGAAATTGTTCCCTGGGGAGGGTGTCTTAATCTGGGAGGGGTTTTTTGCTGCTAAATCAGCAGTGTAGGGCCATTCACCTATGCTATTGGTGGTGTCTTGACTGAAGCGGAGACTTTGATCTTTACTGCGCGGTCTATTTGTCGCACCAATCAAGAACGGTATCTCCGCTGCCAGAGTGGTACTCTTCTTGGTATGTGTGATTGTCAGGGGAAGTAGAATGCGTTGTGTGGGTCCAAGTCAGATGTGAGGTTGAGACCACATCTATAGCATATTGGTGGGGTGGGAGGGTTCTCTTAGAAAGGTCGATTTTTTCCTGGAGTTTGTACTCCTTTCAACTAGTTAGGGCATACCTTTCAACTATTATAGGTTTTTAAAAGGGTGGGGGGTAGATTCCTTAGAGAAGATTGTGTTTTCCATTGGAAGATTCTTCTCTTGTTCAGTTAGCACGGGGTGGGTTGTGCCAATATATACTAGGTTGGTGGGATGAAGTAGTTCCCTGGGAAGGGTGTCTGTGTGATGTCACTTTTTGCTGTGACTAGGATCTCTGGTGCGCCTTCTGCTTATCACACAAATCAGTAAAACATCTCAGCAGCCAAGCTGCTACTGATGTGTGTGATGCCGGGGAGGTAGGAGACGCAGTTTAGCGCCAAGTCTAACTGAAGTTGACGCCACACATATAGTGAACCGGAGGTGCGGGTAGGGTCCCAGAGAAGATTGATTTCCAGTGGAAGATTCTTCTCATATTAGGTTAGCACTGGGTGGGAAGCCGACATACATCATGTTGGTGGGATGAAATTGTTCCCTGGGGAGGGTGTCTTAATCTGGGAGGGTTTTTTTTGCTGATAAATCAGCAGTGTAGGGCCATTCACCTATGCTATTGGTGGTGTCTTGACTGAAGCTGAGACTTTGATCTCTACTGCGCAGTCTATTTGTCGCACCAATCAAGAATGGTATCTCTGCTGCCAGAGTGGTACTCTTCTTGGTATGTGTGATTGTCAGGGGAAGTAGAATGCGTTGTGTGGGTCCAAGTCAGATGTGAGGTTGAGACCACATCTATAGCATATTGGTGGGGTGGGAGGGTTCTCTTAGAAAGGTCGATTTTTTCCTGGAGTTTGTACTCCTTTCAACTAGTTAGGGCATACCTTTCAACTATTATAGGTTTTTAAAAGGGTGGGGGGTAGATTCCTTAGAGAAGATTGTGTTTTCCATTGGAAGATTCTTCTCTTGTTCAGTTAGCACGGGGTGGGTTGTGCCAATATATACTAGGTTGGTGGGATGAAGTAGTTCCCTGGGAAGGGTGTCTGTGTGATGTCACTTTTTGCTGTGACTAGGATCTCTGGTGCGCCTTCTGCTTATCACACAAATCAGTAAAACATCTCAGCAGCCAAGCTGCTACTGATGTGTGTGATGCCGGGGAGGTAGGAGACGCAGTTTAGCGCCAAGTCTAACTGAAGTTGACGCCACACATATAGTGAACCGGAGGTGCGGGTAGGGTCCCAGAGAAGATTGATTTCCAGTGGAAGATTCTTCTCATATTAGGTTAGCACTGGGTGGGAAGCCGACATACATCATGTTGGTGGGATGAAATTGTTCCCTGGGGAGGGTGTCTTAATCTGGGAGGGTTTTTTTTGCTTATAAATCAGCAGTGTAGGGCCATTCACCTATGCTATTGGTGGTGTCTTGACTGAAGCTGAGACTTTGATCTCTACTGCGCAGTCTATTTGTCGCACCAATCAAGAACGGTATCTCTGCTGCCAGAGTGGTACTCTTCTTGGTATGTGTGATTGTCAGGAGAAGTAGAAGGCGTCGTGTGGGTCCAAGTCAGATATGAGGTTGAGACCACATCTATAGCATATTGGTGGGGTGGGAGGGTTCTCTGAGAAGGGTAGATTTTTTCCTGGAGTTTGTACTCCTTTCAACTAGTTAGGGCATACCTTTCAACTATTATAGGCTTTTAAAAGGGTGGGGGGTAGATTCCTTAGAGAAGATTGTGTTTTCCATTGGAAGATTCTTCTCTTGTTCAGTTAGCACGGGGTGGGTTGTGCCAACATATACTAGGTTGGTGGGATGAAGTAGTTCCCTGTGGAGGGTGTCTGTGTGATGTCACTTTTTGCTGTGACTAGGATCTCTGCTGCGCCTTCTGCTTATCACACAAATCAGTAAAACATCTCAGCAGCCAAGCTGCTACTGATGTGTGTGATGCCGGGGAGGTAGGAGACGCAGTTTAGCGCCAAGTCTAACTGAAGTTGACGCCACACATATAGTGAACCGGAGGTGCGGGTGGGGTCCCAGAGAAGATTGATTTCCAGTGGAAGATTCTTCTCATGTTAGGTTAGCACTGGGTGGGAAGCCGACATACAGCATGTTGGTGGGATGAAATTGTTCCCTGGGGAGGGTGTCTTAATCTGTGAGGTTTTTTTTGCTGATTAATCATCAGTGTAGGGCCATTCACCTATGCTATTGTTGGTGTCTTGACTGAAGCGGAGACTTTGATCTCTACTGCGCGGTGTATTTGTCGCACAAATCCAGAACGGTATTTTCGCTGCCAGAGTGGTACTCTTCTTGGTATGTGTGATTGTCAGGGGAAGTAGAATGCGTTGTGTGGGTCCAAGTCAGATGTGAGGTTGAGACCACATCTATAGCATATTGGTGGGGTGGGAGGGTTCTCTTAGAAGGCCAGATTTTTTCCTGGAGTTTGTACTCCTTTCAACTAGTTAGGGCATACCTTTCAACTATTATAGGCTTTTAAAAGGGTGGGGGGTAGGTTCCTTAGAGAAGGTTGTGTTTTCCATTGGAAGATTCTTCTCTTGTTCAGTTAGCACGGGGTGGGTTGTGCCAACATATACTAGGTTGGTGGGATGAAGTAGTTCCCTGGGGAGGGTGTCTGTGTGATGTCACTTTTTGCTGTGACTAGGATCTCTGTTGCGCCTTCTGCTTATCACACAAATCAGTAAAACATCTCAGCAGCCAAGCTGCTACTGATGTGTGTGATGCCGGGGAGGTAGGAGACGCAATTTAGCGCCAAGTCTAACTAAAGTTGACGCCACACATATAGTGAACCGGAGGTGCGGGTGGGGTCCCAGAGAAGATTGATTTCCAGTGGAAGATTCTTCTCATGTTAGGTTGGCACTGGGTGGGAAGCCGACATACAGCATGTTGGTGGGATGAAATTGTTCCCTGGGGAAGGTGTCTTAATCTGGGAGGGTTTTTTTTGCTGATAAATCAGCAGTGTAGGGCCATTCACCCATGCTATTGGTGGTGTCTTGACTGAAGCTGAGACTTTGATCTCTACTGCGCAGTCTATTTGTCGCACAAATCAAGAACGGTATCTCCGCTGCCAGAGTGGTACTCTTCTTGGTATGTGTGATTGTCAGGGGAAGTAGAAGGCGTCGTGTGGATCCAAGTCAGATGTGAGGTTGAGACCACATCTATAGCATATTGGTGGGGTGGGAGGGTTCTCTTAGAAGGGTAGATTTTTTTCATGGAGTTTGTACTCCTTTTAACTAGTTAGGGCATACCTTTCAACTATTATAGGCTTTTACAAGGGTGGGGGGTAGGTTCCTTAGAGAAGATTGTGTTTTCCATTGGAAGATTCTTCTCTTGTTCAGTTAGCACGGGGTGGGTTGTGCCAACATATACTAGGTTGGTGGGATGAAGTAGTTCCCTGGGGAAGGTGTCTGTGTGATGTCACTTTTTGCTGTGACTAGGATCTCTGCTGCGCCTTCTGCTTATCACACAAATCAGTAAAACAGCTCAACAGCCAAGCTGCTACTGATGTGTGTGATGCCGGGGAGGTAGGAGACGCAGTTTAGCGCCAAGTCTAACTGAAGTTGACGCCACACATATAGTGAACCGGAGGTGCAGGTGGGGTCCCAGAGAAGATGGATTTCCAGTGGAAGATTCTTCTCATGTTAGGTTAGCACTGGGTGGGAAGCCGACATCCAGCATGTTGGTGGGATGAAATTGTTCCCTGGGGAGGGTGTCTTAATCTGGGAGTTTTTTTTTGCTGATAAATCAGCAGTGTAGGGCCATTCACCTATGCTATTGGTGGTGTCTTGACTGAAGCTGAGACTTTGATCTCTACTGCGCAGTCTATTTGTCGCACAAATCAAGAACGGTATCTCCGCTGCCAGAGTGGTACTCTTCTTGGTATGTGTGATTGTCAGGGGAAGTAAAAGGCGTCGTGTGGGTCCAAGTCAAATGTCAGGTTGAGACCACATCTATAGCATATTGGTGGGGTGGGAGGGTTCTCTTAGAAGGGTAGATTTTTTCCTGGAGTTTGTACTCCTTTCAACTAGTTAGGGCATACCTTTCAACTATTATAGGCTTTTAAATGGGTGGGGGGTAGGTTCCTTAGAGAAGATTGTGTTTTCCATTGGAAGATTCTTCTCTTGTTCAGTTAGCATGGGGTGGGTTGTGCCAACATATACTAGGTTGGTGGGATGAAGTAGTTCCCTGGGGAGGGTGTCTGTGTGATGTCACTTTTTGCTGTGACTAGGATCTCTGCTGCGCCTTCTGCTTATCACGCAAATCAGTAAAACATCTCAGCAGCCAAGCTGCTACTGATGTGTGTGATGCCGGGGAGGTAGGAGACGCAGTTTAGCGCCAAGTCTAACTGAAGTTGACGCCACACATATAGTGAACCAGAGGTGCGGGTGGGGTCCCAGAGAAGATTGATTTCCAGTGGAAGATTCTTCTCATGTTAGGTTAGCACTGGGTGGGAAGCCGACATCCAGCATGTTGGTGGGATGAAATTGTTCCCTGGGGAGGGTGTCTTAATCTGGGAGGGTTTTTTTGCTGATAAATCAGCAGTGTAGGGCCATTCACCTATGCTATTGGTGGTGTCTTGACTGAAGCTGAGACTTTGATCTCTACTGCGCAGTCTATTTGTCGCACAAATCAAGAACGGTATCTCCGCTGCCAGAGTGGTACTCTTCTTGGTATGTGTGATTGTCAGGGGAAGTAGAAGGCGTCGTGTGGGTCCTAGTCAAATGTCAGGTTGAGACCACATCTATAGCATATTGGTGGGGTGGGAGGGTTCTCTTAGAAGATAGATTTTTTCCTTGAGTTTGTACTCCTTTCAACTAGTTAGGGCATACCTTTCAACTATTATAGGCTTTTAAATGGGTGGGGGGTAGGTTCCTTAGAGAAGATTGTGTTTTCCATTGGAAGATTCTTCTCTTGTTCAGTTAGCATGGGGTGGGTTGTGCCAACATATACTAGGTTGGTGGGATGAAGTAGTTCCCTGGGGAGGGTGTCTGTGTGATGTCACTTTTTGCTGTGACTAGGATCTCTGCTGCGCCTTCTGCTTATCACACAAATCAGTAAAACATCTCAGCAGCCAAGCTGCTACTGATGTGTGTGATGCCGGGGAGGTAGGAGACGCAGTTTAGCGCCAAGTCTAACTGAAGTTGACGCCACACATATAGTGAACCGGAGGTGCGGGTGGGGTCCCAGAGAAGATTGATTTCCAGTGGAAGATTCTTCTCATGTTAGGTTAGCACTGGGTGGGAAGCCGACATACAGCATGTTGGTGGGATGAAATTGTTCCCTGGAGAGGGTGTCTCTCTAGCATTTACTTCCTGTGGCCGAAATTTGAATAACTTGGAAGTGTATTGAAAAAATATGCTTCCGTGCATGCGTGCCTCAATACGAAGGTAAAAAAAACAAAACAAACTGTGTTACCATAGACTTACATGACTTCCGGTTTTCGGCACGTCGCTCCGCACATTACCCGACAACAAACGAATGACTGTTGCGTTGAATTGGGCACTTCCAGTGGAACACATCGCACTGCTCTAGGTATAAAATGCCCCATAGATTTTAGCGTAGTGATGGCTCCAGTGTGAAAAGGGCCTGAGGGTTCTTTTATACTTTTGTGCTGTGGTAGCGGTGTGGTTTGGAAGAATCGCACCGCAGTCAAAAAGTCGCACTGCGAGTTATAAGTGCAGTGTGACCAAAAAAATAAGCTGGGTATCGAACTGCAGGTTCTGCATTACTTTTGCCCGGAGCATTGCCACACTATCCCACTGCAGGAAGGTGTGTCATGTCTCATTGACTGTAATGGCCTCTGTGATGAGCTGCAATGGGGGAGAGTACCGTGACTTGACATGGTCAGTGGAAAAGGGGCCTGAACAGAACACCCCATAAAATAACCCGACATAAGCCTGAAAACAATATAAATTACTTACTTCTGTAATGCTGGATTCACTTTAGTCTGTGCATTTTTCTGCATGAGTTTTGTGATAGTGCTACAATTGCTGTAAGGGTCCATTCACACTTGTGCGTTTTGCGGGTGATTTCGGCAAAACGCTCAAACACTAGTGCTTTTGAAAGCTAGTTAATCCCTATGGGCCCATTCTTACTTGGGCGATTTGCACTAATCGGGGCAAATTTCTCAAAATCGCCTAACACAAACGCGTCGCCTGCACCATTTTTAGGCGATTTCCCAGCGATCGCGTTTCAGTGCTATAGAAGCGATCGTGGAAAAATCGCCGCAGTGTTCAGTGATTTTTCTGCTGAAAAATCACTCATGCAAGGCGTTTTGCGCTTTCAAGTGTGAATGGGCCCTTAGTTGTTTTTGTGTTTGTGAAAAACGCATTCAGGTGTAAACTGGCCCATTGATTAACCACTTAGCAACTTCTGCCACGCTTTTCTATGTCCTTGTTTACAAACACCTATAAAAACATGTAAATATTTTGTTCTGTTTTCTATTTTTAGAAAACGGAGTACGTATAGCACCATCTTGTGGCCAAAAAGTAAAACTACTTCCAAATACACCATTATTCACTTACCATAGAAAAAATAAATACATTTTCATTATTTTTGAAACTCCTTCACCCCTAACCCAAAATAAAATATTATCGCCATACTTTGTACTAGGGACACAATTTAAACATTGTAATAACTGGGACAAACGGGCAAATAAAATGTGTCTGTTTTATCTACAATAGCACTTTTTTTTTTTAAACTACAATGGCTGAAAGCTGAGAAATGGTGATTTTTTTCCTTTTTTTCTTCTTCTTCCCTGTCAAATCCATATAAAATAATATAATTCTTAGCATAAAGTACTGCCCAAAGGAAGCCTAGTTTTTCTCGCAAAAAATAATGTATAGATCATTTCAGTGTGATAATTAGTGATAAAGTTATTACCGAATGAATGGGAAGAGCTTTTGAAGGGGAAAAAAAAACTGTGGTAGAGAAGTGGTTAACATTGGTTCTCAGTTTTCTTTTGCTGAAAAATAAATTGTGAATCCAGCCTCATGCCTCTATGATAGAAAAAGGGTGCATTCACACTGCATCTGTTGCGTTGCATAACAATTCTCTTCATATCTCTGCAATGTAATGCATCATGCTATTCAAACTATCAAACCAAATAAAACCTGCCCCCCCCCCCCTTCCCCATAAAAACCCTAAACCTCCCCCTCCAGGATAAAAAAATGTTTCCGTGTCCACATGCACTACCTTATAGCCTCTCCCCTCCCACTCCCTAAAGCCAGCAGAGCGCACGTTACCTGTCATTGGATCTATCAGCACCTCCTCTTTACGCTTCTGTTCAGCAGTGCCGTACAGTGTAATGACTGATATTTATCTTTGCAAAAGAATGTTTCTCCTCCGAATGTCCAGTGTTAACAAGCTGTGTGTTTATAACATTGTGTTACTATACAGGTTAGTCTGAAGTAGGCTTATTAGCTAAAAGTGTATTTTTTATTTACCTTTAAGTTAGCCAATAAATGGTATCATTCTGATTCAAAACTTCTTGCTTTTACTGATGGCTAACACAGTACAACACTCTACTGCTTTTGATGTAAGTATGTAACTTTTTTTTTAGAAGCCCCTCTACACTTGCCTTGCAAGTGTGCATTGCGTTAACCTGTTTTGCCGCAGTGTAACGCAACGACTATGCAAGGCAATGGGCCTAGCACACTTACCGTGTTGCTTCAGAAGTTCCCAATTGGCCACTGACCTGCCGCAAAGTCAAAGCACATTACCATCTGACTTCTACACTAACACAGCGGTGGTGGAATGCCTTTAAGTCCAATGGACGACGCAGACATTTTTAAATTAGTTGGCAGTACGGCGTGCATGCATAGAGCGACCTGAATACGACGGGAAACCCTGTCTAGCAGGGAATACGTCAAGTGGCAAGGGGTGTGTCAGTGCACTCTGCTGCAGGGTCATACGAATGCAGTTTTTTGCGTTGCAGTGCGATGCAATGGGGCGGAGCATCTCACTGCAATGCTATTGCCAGCTGTAAAACTGTCCTTAAAGTTACAGGCGTACTTTAAAATAAAAGACACACTTGTGTGAGTGCAAGGAACTAATCACTATCATTTTAAACCAGAGACTTTAATACTCTTTGGGCCAATTTTATTAAGGCATTTCCAGAGACCTCAGAGCATCTCCATATTATAAGTGATTCAGCAAAACATTTAATGAACTGAATTCATTAAAATACTCTTCAGCAGTCAGGATTTGTCACCCTCACCTGGATCATATCAGATCATAGTCAAGGTTCCTGAGATATACGTAGACTAATGATTATAAAGTTGTGATTACTCGCAGAATGCGCAGCAAAAGGTTTTTTGTTTTGTTTTGTAATAATCTTTGGATAGCCTGGAATTATTTTTTTTAAAAAGGCACTCACTGCGGGTACCTGCATACGACTGCAATCGCTCAACTACTAATTTACTTGCCTTTCAGCAGCCACTACTATAGTTCAGTATGATCCAGGAAAAGGCTACAATCGACCACCTTATAGCAGACATTTGTAAGGAGCAGTTCACACCAACGTTTACTGCCAGCCACGGCACCTGTTGTTAAAGTCCTGCCCAAAGGTGAAAGGGCGGTGCCTCTACTGGCAGCCGTGTTCTGATCCCAAATTTTCATTTCTGACGACCCAGAAAGCAACATGCTCTTTCCAGGGTCTCTGTGTCCTCCTGTATGAAGTGCCAGATTTCTGGTAAGAGCACAAAGGTCCAGGCCTTGGGTGGCTGCAGGCCAATGGGGCACCAGGACATGAAAGAGGGGTTGCTGCTTATGAAAGGAGAGGCTGAAAATGGGGAGCAATGCATTAAAAAAGAAAACTGATGGTCAAGGGAGCTGTTCCTGAAATAAAGGGGTTGCTGTACATGGATGATACACATGGAAGAGGGGCTGCACACAGAATGGGAGGGCAGCACAAGAAAGGGGAGTTGCATACTTGGTCTAGGGGCATAAAAAGTATAAATCTGGCCAGGCCTGCGGGGATGAAAAATGCCGTAAGATGACAAATGCTTTTCTGCATGCATGCAGAGGCCGTGTGAATCGGCTCGAAGAACTCCAGGTTTGCTGAACCATTTGTGACGTACCCTCTAGAGGTGCTTCAAGATCTCTGGAGACATCTTAGTAAATGAGCCCTTTGAGGCATTGACCAAGAACAAGGTGAATAATCTTGATTCTACTCAATGCATACAAGTTTCAGGTGTGTGTCCTAAACACTACTGAAGGCAAACAGTCAGCCTGGCAGCCAGGAATCTGGCATATCGTAGAGAACAGATTCCATACTTTTCTCACTTAGGCCTGGGGCCCACTCCAGATCGCTAATCATTGTAGCAAATGCTAAGTGTTTGTTTTTCTAGGGTTTGCTACAGTGATTTCCAGTGTGATTTGTGTGACGATAGGAAGCACTGTACAATCTACTGATGGCGATTGTACAGTGCTTCCAATGTGCATTCATTTTTCTTTTGTATGCTGCTAAATAAAGTTTAAACTACTTGCTGGATCTCCCAATATTCATTTCTGCTGGCTTCAAGGCCCTAGCCCCACCCCCTAGCACAAGAGATCATATGAGCTCCTCGATCTCCAAATAGAGATGCACCAATAGAAATGTGTATCGAGAGATGGAACAAGTACTTTAAATTTCATTTACACAAGAAAATGGCCCAACAAAGTCGCTGCTAAATTGCTTTTCCAAAGCAATTCAGGCCCTCGGGTTTCCTTACAAGCCATAGTTCAGGTACCAATGTTGTTCTTAGACCTGTATATGTACAGCTGAGCACAGTGCATGAGGCAATTCTTTGCTGCTGTATACCTGCACCATGTGTCAAACACAGGCATGCATGTGGTTACAAATGCTGCTACCGGACTGCATTCAATGGAAGCCAGAAGTCAATGGGCGTTAAGCGTTGTGTTCAGCCATCTTTGGGTGTGTCCATCTAACATTTTGGGGGGGTCGTGAGGCGAGTCACAAGGACGTTTCCCAAAACATTTCATGCTGAAAACAATTGGAAATCAGCCTGAGGTTTATGGTGGCCAGCGGATCTCTCTTCGATCAGAGAGAGATCTGTCTTTCGGGCGCCAGATGTATGGGAAGCTTTACATTAATTTTAATTATACCACCATACTACCCCCACGGCTTCCAAGATCTTCCAAACAGACAGAATTTTGACTGTCAATCACCTTCAGTACGCCAAAAAGAAAACTATTGGATGACTAACTTAATGGTGACTCCCAAGTATGAGGCTTCAAGTGCACCTGTTTTGTGGATTCATGCTAAAATGACAACTCCTACAGCAATCCATCAATTGTGTATATTCCTTATTACTTGTGTTGGTGTGTCATAACAGCAACACAACTGAAGTCTCAAAAGGTGTGTAAATCACAGATCAAAGTTTATTTCTTTGTTGAATGTTGTTGTAAAAAAGACTGTAATCTACAGTATATAATACTCTGGCAACAGTTTAGTGAGTTGAACAGACAACATAAAACTCAACAACTGAATGGACAATCATCAAATACAGACATGGAAAACTAGAACAATTTTTAACACTGGGTATATAAAGCAAGAATAGGGAAATAAAACACTGGCTCACAGAGCTCACAATTGCATTTACAGAGCGCAGGCACTTTGTGACTCTTGAGATTATGTTGGCGATGTCCCAGAGCTCCTTACTAAGGCCACCATAGGAAGTCCAGATGGATGATGTCTGGCTTTTCTAGTAGAAGGTATCTCCAATCTCCCCTCTCGTGACTGCTTGCACGGCCTGCTCTGGTATCAGTGATGGATCAGTCAGAATGGACGTAGAGGTGCTAAGCTGGCATAAAGCACTTAATACCGCTGAAATAATACAAAAAAGGTATCAGTAGTTATTCAAGAAGAGTACTAAATGTAATACCATTCTACATGAACTATATAGTGTAAATACAAAAACACCCCTAAAGGATTGCTTTGTGATTTACTCAATAGTGTAGGTTTTTACATTATTTCCTTTGCATCATTGGGTCCACAACCTGTTAACATTGCTGCAATCAATTACATCTTTGAAGACAATATAACTATATGATTTGGCACTGTTCACTAGTCTGTAGGACTCGGCTGACACTTTTGACCGATGTAAAGGTAAACTCTTGAAGGTCTGGCCAATTGCTTTTGTCTCCTCCTCACCTAATGTCTTACAATGCTTGCAATGGCAGGGTTCTCCCTTAGTGTTTCCTATTTCTGTTGTACTTTATTAAATTAACATGTACCAGCATTGCTGATATTTGAAACCATACATAAACTGTGTATATATTTTGTACTTGTGTTACTGGATATCCTCATTGTACTGTTGAACTAGCTGTGTATTTATGCTCCCTACTATTGTCTGTTTTGTACTAAGTACAGTACTATGAAAGATGCTGGCTGTAACGATCGGTGTCAGCACACACAGAGAATCTGATTATTGGCGATCTGCAGTATCGCCAAGAATGCAGATATATACCCGATTATTGGCGATCTGCAGAATCACCGATAATACGGATATATTGCTAACCTCTGGACACCCAGCAAAAGAAACACAGGTAATCAGGCAGAGGTCGGCAACAAGGATCAGATAGGCAGAGGTACAATAGCGGAGAGAGAGAGAGTAGTCAAGGATAGCCGGAGTCAAAACACAGATATAATATCAAATATAATCCTAACTAAGGTGCGAAATCCTTAGTATCAACACCAGGGCACTGAGCTAAGGTCTGAGCGCTAACACAGAAGTGCATTCACGACAGCAGACAACTTGCTACTGACTAGCAAGTCCTACTTGTAGCAAATGAGCTGCCCTGCGCCGCCCCAGAGCCCCAGCCAATCTCCAGTGGAGATGGAGTCAGCTGACTAGCCTGGTCAGCTGACTCCCCGTCTCGAGGCATAAAGATCCTGCCTCCTTGCGTGCGCGTTATGCGACGGGTGAGTGCCGGCGACAGGGACACCACAGACGGCAACTGCACGGCGGAGTCCGCCGAGCATACGGACTCCGCCGACCGCACAGCCCCGCTCGGCGACACGCCGGCGGTGAGAGTCCGGGAAGCGGAGCCCGCTGTCTCATGCCTGCTGGCAGCGGGTCTGCTATCCCTCACATTGACGCTATATAAATAAATAATAATAATAAAGTCTGTATTACAGATCTTTTTCCTCTTTCTACACAAGTAACAGTTACACTCTACCTGGTGGAGACACATTCAAAGGCATTGTTGAAATACTGTAGAATTTATAGGCCATATTCACAAAAGTTCAGTAAAGTTGCCGTGGGCACAGAATGCACAGTATTTTTTTCTGTCGCTTACGCTGACAAGGCAGAGTGCGTCGCGCAGTCCACATCACCTGGGTTACGTAGGCTGTTTGAGTAATGCACGCTATCAGCGCCACATAATACGTTGGTGCTTTATAAATCAATAATATTTACAATAATAATATGCAAGTATTATAATGTGCATTACCCTAGCAATGCTGGCATTACCTAGTTAACACGGGTCATGCTGAACTTCACCATATGAACACCTAACAATTTTAGTGATATCTCAAGCCACACATCAGCTGTATGTATTTGTACTTGTACTACAGGATGTCATGACTGTACAGTGTCTTTAAATTCTCATCTATATATGTTCCCCGATTTTTGTGTTGTACTTTGTACAATGCTACGGAAGATGTTGGTGCTTTATAAATAAAAACAATAATATTAATGCATATCAACATACGTATGGTAAAATTGCTGTATGATCTCTGTGTGCCCCCCAGAAGTTTGAGGGTATGTGAAATGTTTGAGGACCCCTGGATTAGGTTATAGTTAGGTTCAACATTATCGGTAAATTTATCGATAATGTAATACCACAATTAAATTGTTATTTACCGTTTTTGTTATCATTGTTGATATTTAACGTTGCGCTTAAATTAGCTCGCATTTTTTTCAAATTTATGCTTAGCACATTACGTAAGGGACATAACAGTACTTTGTCCCTTTCCACATAATTTTCACACCAAAGAAATTGATCAACTGGTGGGAGGATGTGCAAAAAAAAAAAAAAAAGATTAAAAAGGATACCACAAAAAATAGAACAGAGCGGCTGGGCACATCCAGTAAAAAATGCCACTTTATTAGAAATCACTTAAAAAGTTCCACAATACTACAGCAACAGACCGCTGGGAGAGAGAGCAGGACAAGCATGTAGGAAGTCGACAGCTGTTTCGCACTCTCACAAGGAGTTCTTCATCAGGACAAACGAGCCCCCCAAAAAGACAGTGGGTAGGTTTTGATGATGTGGTGAGCTCCGCCACTTTTAGCGCTATGAGCCCGATTGGCCTGCATACTGACAGCCTATTGGCTGGTCGGGTCAGTGACAACTTCCGGTTTCCAGCTCTTGAAACGCATCGGTGTCCTGGAAGTGCCGGCACGGTGGTTCTGGACGTGCTGCAATGTCGTCCTGCCTTATCTTTCATGCTTAATGAGCGAGTACACTATTTAAAGGGTATGTTTGGGGGGGGCTCGTTTGTCCTGATGAAGCACTCCTTGTGAGAGTGCGAAACAGCTGTCGACTTCCTACATGCTTGTCCCGCTCTCTCTCCCAGCGGTCTGTTGCTGTAGTATTGTGGAACTTTATAAGCGATTTCTAGTAAAGTGGCATTTTTTACTGGATGTGCCCAGCCACTCTCTTCTATTTCTTGAGGTATGTTGGAACTTGCAAGGGCTTAGAGCACTCCAGAGAGCCGTGTCTACTGTCCCTGTGCACCATCCTCCTACTTGGATTAAAAAGGATAGGTGTTTTTTTTCTCATTACCTCTCCTGAAAAAGCCAATTGTATAGCAGTATAACACATTTTGATTGCACAATAGTAGACAATGCGTTACGCAGGTGCTTTCCTGCTTTATGAGAGGCACCTGTTCCATGTCCCCACAGCCACCAGGCACAATCTTTATTGACGGAAGCAGGAAAGCACCTTCTTGTCTACTATTGTGCAACAAAAATTTCTTCCTATACGATTGGCTTTTTCATCAGGAGAGGTAAGCCAACCACCTATTCTTATTAATCCGTTTTTATAACGCCTCCTCCCACCAGTTGTTACTGTTTACACCTTTATTGAAAGGTTGTAATTGTAGTTTTCTCCCAGTGGGGACTGGAGTTGTATGTTTACTGGTAATCTCCCTCCATCAAGGAGTCTACATCCCAGAGAGCAACCACTGAGGGGCAGTTACCACAACCAAGCAGGAACGGGATTCTCCTGTAGGATACATTAGTGGTTGCATCTGAGAGCAACCCAAAAAGTGTGAGCAACTTTTTATAAGGTGTTACATAACAGTTCACACCATTGGCTCCTGGTCTGTGTTTTTCCTGCTTCCTGGATATCCTGGTTTACCCACTAAGCTGATTTATGTATGATGGCTGTTTTAACAATACTATGAAAATGAAAGGCCAGCAATATACAAAGTGTAACCCCAGATATCATGCATGGGCAGCACAGTGGAGAAATGGTCAGCAAAGTGATTAGCATTCTCCCCCTGTAGCACTAGAATCTCAGGTTTCAGTCCAGGGCACTGTCTGCATGGAATGTGTGTTTCCAGTGGCATAGCAATGGGGGTGCAGAGGTTGCAACCGCATTGGGGCCCTTGGGCTAGAGGGGCCCTCCCTCAACTGCAGTATTAGCTCTTTATTGGTCCTGTGCTCATAATAATCACTTCTATAGATACTTTGGATAGTGGGAATCATTAAAGAGAATCTGTATTGTTAAAATCGCACAAAAGTAAACCTACCAGTGCGTTAGGGGACATCTCCTATTCCCCTCTGTCACAATTTCGCCGCTCCTCGCCGCATTAAAAGTGGTTAAAAACAGTTTTAAAAAGTTGGTTAATAAACAAACAAAATGGCCACCAAAACAGGAAGTAGGTTGATGTACAGTATGTCCACACATAGAAAATACATCCATACACAAGCAGGCTGTATACAGCCTTCCTTTTGAATCTCGAGAGATAATTTGTGTGTTTCTTTCCCCCCTGTTCTCATGCACTGAAGTTTCAGGCTGCTCGTTTCTTTCTGCAAACAGCTTTGCCCTTGTCTGTAATTCTTCAGTATGTGAAAGCCCAGCCAGCTCAGAGGATGATTTATCCAGCTTGTAAAAGATAAGAGAGCAGAGAGAAGCTGCCCTAATCTAAATAATACACAGGCAGTGTGCATAGAGGGGCCTGGGAGGGGGAGTTCATAGCAGAACCACAACACTGAAGAACTTGGCAGCCTTCCAGACACAGGCTGACAAGTCTGACAGGGGAAAGATACATTAATTTATTACAGAGACTGTGATAGTAGAAAGTGCTGCAGTAAGCCAGAACAGATTAGAATAGCTTTTGGAACTTGTAGGATGATAAAAAAAACAGGATGCAATTTTTGTTACGGAGTCTCTTTAAGAAACTGTTCTCCACTCCCTTCTTGTACCTCAAATACTGTAGTTGCCAGTGGCAGGTTTTGGTGCGTGTATCAATTGTTATGTATAGAGTGCTTGGGGGGCCACAATGTAGAACTTTGCATTGCGGCCCACAGCTCCTTAGCTACGCCACTGTGCGTTTCCTCTCTGTGTTTGCAGGGATTTACACTAGTCACAGCCCAAAAATCAAACTGGTAGGTAATCGTTTTTCACCAAAAATTGGGCCTAGAATGTGGCAACATAACTTAGATCATGAGTCAGCTAGTGATATGAACTGATAAGTGTACTCAATAAATGTTGTTGTGGGAATTTCAGAACAAAAACAATAACAGTCAGCAAATGCAGTCCAATACACTAGATCACTTCAAGGGGCTCAACACCTGGTCATGAAGTGAGTAGACCCTATAGTACAAGATAAAGTTTGTGGCACTATACGCCACTGTATATAAACGAAAAGCTTTTTTAAATGGTCTAAAATTATCATAATACCTGGATGTAACAGTAAAGCACAGGAGGGTGTCTGTGCTGATTCCCTCCCCCCCCCCCCCCCCCCACACACACACTTGATGGGGTGTAGCCAGCCCTGGCCAGCTTTAGATACAATAAATTCCAAGTTTGTCCAGATACGCGTTAATCGAACATACAAAGTGGGGTGTATCAAAGAGAGACAGGTGGTCGGAATATTTGCTTGTGATTTGCAAATAACTGTATCAAAATAACTGATGGCACAGAGAGTCTCTTATATGCCACCGAACACATGCAGTCTGCAAGCAACGGCCCTGCCAGATAGTCATTTTAGACCATTTGAATAAACGCTTAGATTTTATACAGTGGCATATAGTGCCACAGACTTCTCTTGTACTACATGGTCCAGTCATCTCATTCATGACCACGTGTTGAATTGTACTGCTCCCTGTACAAACTGTCGGCTGTGTTGCACCACTTGAAGGAACTTCAGCATCGGGGACTCCCTTACTTGTTCTAGTTTCACATGCAACAGTTTTCAATGACTATTTCAGGGGGTGAAATGTTGCATAACGTGCATTGCTGTTTTAATATATTGTTAATGAAAGCGTTAAATGGTGCATGCCTTAACATGTGTATTACTATGTGCTGCACATATTCAGTACCTTACTGACTTTTATGTTCAATACTTCAGTAGTTGCACTGTAAACTGCTTCTCAATGCATTAAATTACACGTACTGATGTTCTCTCCCATCTACTTATCATGGTGTGTCTGTGTCCAAGAGTAAGGCCTGGTTCACATTAGCGTTCGCTGTCCGGATTCGCCTGATCAGATCCGGACCGTATACTGTACAAACGGAACGTACGTTCCGCATAGCAAAGCAAAGTCTATGCGGACGTTCACATGCGTACGTTCCGTACAGAACGGAGCTGGATCGGATCCGGACACTTTTCCAACATGCGCTATTTTTCGGGTCCGGATCATCCGGCCAACGCACCCGGACCGGATCCTGACTGCACCATCTGGTAATGGAAACCAATGGGGAACGGAAAGCACAGAACACACTGGATACAAACACCTGACGTTCTACCCCACTTCCTATGCGTATTCTAGCGGCCATTTCGGATGGGGACACATGGGCCCAGCATTCCTGGAGTGGAGCAGCAGTGACTAACGTGCTGGAGCTGTTTGGCAGTATGTTGGAGGTGGAGCCTACACAGCGGAGGACCTGATTTTACAGGTGCACCTTCTGCTGACCCCAACAATTTTAATAGTTTTATCGCTATTTTTACAACATGGATCCGGATGGCAGCCTGATGCATTCCTGATGCAAACGGACCGGATCCGGATCGGAGCCGTACGGTTCCGACCTGGATCCGGTCCTGATCCGATCCATTTGCATGCCAAAACGAAAGTGTGAATGGGGTCTAACACTGCACCAACATACATGCTTTGGTAACCCATTCTTCACCATATACTCACTTGGTCTCAGTGCAGGTAGGGAGCAATGCTGGTCCAGCCATTCCAGAGAGGTTTCTCTAAGATCTGTCATACTTGTTGTGGACACCATACGATTAAATGAGTTGAACAAAGGACGGATAAGGAGGCTGAACTATTGCTATGTTAAGGGAAAAGTACTTACAAATATTTTCATTTTTATAAGTTTATTTTCAATAAACCACCAATGAATGTCCTAATATCATAGATATGGTCTGTAAGTCAGAAATGATTGTGATCACTGTCAGTCAGTATATTGTGCACCATGTCAGTCAGTATGCTGTGCATCATGTCAGTCAGCACAGGTGTTGTTTTATTGGTCTTGCATCACACTAGGTTGTATACTGAACCCGGGTTCTCCCCCTGTTGGGCTCAATATTGAGCCTACTGTGGAAACACCTCTCAACGGGTAACAGTAATCCCCGCCACCAGAAATTCGTGCCTCCATGTGCAAGAAAAAAAGATCAGCAATCTTCCACTTCAGCAAAACAACACATGAGCACCGATGATGTGGCCATTTAATCCACTTGTCATAAAAGATACAGTGGGTTGCAAAAGTATTCAGCCCCCTTGAAGTTTTCCACATTTTGTCATATTACTGCCACAAACATGAATCAATTTTATTGGAATTACACATGAAAGACCAACACAAAGTGGTGTATACATAAGAAGTGGAACGAAAATCATACATGATTCCAAACATTTTTTACAAATAAATAACTGCAAAGTGGTGTGTGCATAATTATTCGGCCCCCTTTGGTCTAAATGCAGTCAGTTGCCTATAGACATTGCCTGGTGAGTGCTAATGACTAAATAGAGTGCGCCTGTGTGTAATCTAATGTCAGTACAAATACAGCTGCTCTGTGAGGGCCTCAGAGGTTGTCTAAGAGAATATTGGGAGCAAAAACACTGTGAAGTCCAAAGAACACACAAGACAGGTCAGGGATCAAGTTATTGAGAAATTTAAAGCAGGCTTAGGCTACAAAAAGATTTCCAAAGCCTTGAACATCCCACGGAGCACTGTTCAAGCGATCATTCAGAAATGGAAGGAGTATTGCACAACTGTAAACCTACCAAGACAAGGCCATCCACCTAAACTCACAGGCCGAACAGAGCGCTGATCAGAAATGCAGTCAAGAGGCCCATGGTGACTCTGGATGAGCTGCAGAGATCTACAGCTCAGGTGGGAGACTCTGTCCATAGGACAACTATTAGTCATGCACTGTACAAAGTTGGCCTTTATGGAAGAGTGGCAAGAAAAAAGGCATTGTTAACAGAAAGCATAACAAGTCCCATTTGCAGTTTGCCACAAGCCATGTGGGGGACACAGCAACCATGTGGAAGAAGGTGCTCTGGTCAGATGAGACCAAAATTGAACTTTTTGGCCAAAATGCAAAAGGCTATGTGTGGCGGAAAACTAACACTGAACATCACTCTGAACACACCATCCCCACTGTCAAATATGGTGGTGGCAGCATCATGCTCGGGGGTGCATCTCTTCAGCAGGGACAGGGAAGCTGGTCAGAGTTGATGGGAAGATGGATGGAGCCAAATACAGGGCAATCTTGGAAGAAAACCTCTTGGAGTCTGCAAAGGACTTGAGACTGGGGCGGAGGTTCACCTTCCAGCAGGACATTGGCCTCAATTCACTAAGCTTAACTCCTGTGTTTAACCACTTCGCATCCAGACCTTGTTTTCCCCTTATTGACCAGAGCAGTTTTGACGCTTTAGCGGTGTCCCTTTTTAATCAGCCATAACTTTATCCCTACTCACGACACCTAAATGATCTAGGTATAGAATAGATAGATAGATGTATCCCCAGGATTGCTGCCCCTCATGTGTCCATATGTGTCCCCAGGAATAGTGGTCCCCCATTATAGCCAGATGCGCCCTCAGGATTAGCGGGTGCACCCTGGATTAGGGCCCCCCACCATTATAGCCAGATCTGCCCCCAGTATAAAATTATACACAAATTAAAATTGTACCCCCTCTTATTTTATTGTCCCCCCCCCCCCAGCTGCACATTTTACCCCTCACCCCCCACCAGGGGTCCACGCACCCCCATAGGAGCCAGCCAGATCCCCCACCCCCCACCTAGGCAACCCCTCGGTGGCCAGATCTGTTAAAAAAAAGGATTAGAAAGCAGCCTGACTCACCTTATCTCGTTCCAGCGACCAGCCTGCAGCCCAAGCCTCCGATCGCCGCTCTGCACGCAGCCCTGTGATGCCGGTTACCGGGTCCCGGCTTGATGACGTCATCAAGCCGGGACCCGGTAACCGGCATCACAGGGCTGCGTGCAGAGCGGCGATCGGAGGCTTGGGCTGCAGGCTGGTCGCTGGAACAGGAAAAGGTGAGTCGGGCTGCTTTCTGATCCTTTTCTTTTAGCAGATCCGACCACGGAGGGGAGAGATGAATGATCACGCTGTTTGCTACAGCGGGGATCGTTCATCCGCGGGGGGGTTACTAATTGGCTACAAGGGAACATTTTCCCTTACACCAATTAGTATTGCAGCTGTTAGTGCCGGGAGGTGCACTCTGAAGCGCACCTGTTCCTGCACAACAGGGCTGCAAGCAGGTCAGTATATCTACGTCGCTGTGGCTTGGAGAGAGCCACAGCTGACGTAGATATACTGTATTGAAGGACAAAGTGGTTAATAACTCTTCTGAGCTGTTTTACAGTTATCGCCATGGTGATATAATTGTGATAACTGTAAAACAGCTCAGAAGAGTTATTAAAGACAGGAGTTAAGCTTAGTGAATTGAGGCCAATGACCCTAAACATAAAGCCAGGGCAACAATGGAATGGTTTAAAACAAAACATATCTATGTGTTAGAATGGCCCAGTCAAAGTCCAGATCTAAATCCAATTGAGAATCTGTGACAAGATCTGAAAACTGCTGTTCACAAACGCTGTCAATCTAATCTGACTGAGCTGGAGCTGTTTTGCAAAGAAGAATGGGCAAGGATTTCAGTCTCTAGATGTGCAAAGCTGGTAGAGACATACCCTAAAAGACTGGCAGCTGTAATTGCAGCAAAAGGTGGTTCTACAAAGTATTGACTCAGGGGGCTGAATAATTACACACACTCCACTTTGCAGTTATGTATTTGTAAAAAATGTTTGGAATCATGTATGATTTTCGTTCCACTTCTCACATGTACACCACTTTGTATTGGTCTTTCATGTGAAATTCCAATAAAATTGATGCATGTTTGTGGCAGTAATGTGACAAAATGTGGAAAACTTCAAGGGGGCCGAATACTTTTGCAACTCACTGTATGTAGACAGCAATACAGTTCACATGAAGGAAATGCGATACTTCACCAGTCTGATGACCCACACACAGTTAGCTCACGGATGATCCAACAATTGTTTCACACCTCACTGGTGCTTGTTCACGGATGCTGTGGCTTACATGGCGGCTATGTGAAAACACGCCACAGTATGTTCAAGCAGTGTATAAGTACACGCCTCTGTTCAGCCTTCTCCCCTCATTGGTCCAGTTGCAGGAAGTGCCGCCCTTCCTCTCTGCTGACGGGCTGCGCTGCCTCAGCGCGCACTGACGTCACCACGGAGAGCGACTGGAACCAACAAGCCCTAAAGCGAAGAGACCTTACCAAGGTAACGGGCAGAAACTGCCCGATTGGTGTGTGCCACGCAATCCCCCACGAAATTTGCAGCAGGATACAATAGTGCACGTCATCCATAGGGGCTAGAACTCCTCCCTGACCTGGAACAAGGGTTGACAGGCCAAACACAACATACTCAAGGGAATTAAAGGGGTAGCATCTAAATTGCATATAAATACTTAAGTACTAAAGTTGGAATATAAAAGCAAGGGCAATGAAAAAAAAAGATCAAACCTACAAATTTACAGTGACTTTAAGGGTTACCCCTACCCACCCCCACCCACAAGCCAATTCCCACACACCTATTTCTCCAAGAATACACATAACTCATTCCTATCATTGAACCCAAGCTGTAGCTTCAGTTCTCAAGATTCAATAGGATTCCCTTTGAGACAAAATTTTGTCCCGATCACCTCCCCTCCTGGGGACTCCCACGGCGATCAAACCCACTATTCTCAGGTGGGATGGATCGCCGTGGTGGTTGTCCAAAAAGTGCTGAACCAATTTGGGAACACCTCCCTCACCCTTACTGATTGCTCTTACATGTTCCACCAAACGTTCCCTCATTGGACGTGTGGTTTACCCTATGTAAAAATACGCACAAAGACACAGGAGAGCATAGACTACAAACTCGGTCCTACATGTGATGAAACTCTTAATTTGGAAATGGACTGATCCCAACCTTATATTGTTGGTTTTTAGCACATGACTGCATGTGGGACAATGCCCACATTGAAAATTTGCACTAGGTCTGCGACCATCAAGCCATGTATGAGACCAGGGCCGAGCCTGGGCGGGTGCAAGGCACCCAGGCACCCGTCTCTGAGAGGCGCCGCCCGGCCGTTGCTCTCCCTCTGTGGCCGCCGCTCTCTCCCTCCCTCTAGCCGCCGATCAAGCGGCGACCAGTAGTGCAGGCGCTAGGACCTAGCCTGCCGCAATGGTATGTGGAAGTGACATCACTTCCGCATATAAAGCGGGTGCGTCCGGCGCCCTCTTACTGGTCGGGTCGCCCGCTGATCGAGGTCTGACGCTGCTGCAAGGTGAGGGGGGAGCCGGCTAGCTAGGGGGGGTCCCACTCACTCACTCACTAAACGGGGTCTCTATACCCCTGGCTCCATATACTGGGCACATATACCCCCTGGCTCCATATACTGGGCACATATACCCCTGGCTCCATATACTGGGCACATATACCCCCTGGCTCCATATACTGGGCACATATACCCCTGGCTCCATATACTGGGCACATATACCCCCTGGCTCCATATACTGGGCACATATACCCCCTGGCTCCACATACTAGGCACACTGGCTGTTTGTCATTATGTGCATTTACTGGTGAAAAGCGTCTCTTGTTAAGTGCATTTACTGGTGAAAAGCTGTCTCTTGTTAAGTGCATTTACTGGTGAAAAGCTGTCTCTTGTTATGTGCATTTACTGGTGAAAAGCTGTCTCTTGTTATGTGCATTTACTGGTGAAAAGCTGTCATTATATGCATTTACTGGTGAAACGCTGTCTCTTATGTGCATTTAGTGGGGAAATTTTGTCAGTAAAAATCTTTTGTCAGTAAATTTTTAGGTATTTGTCTGTAAAAAATAACGTGAAAGGTTGGCAACACTGGCAGGCTGCGCGGCACAACGGGAAAGATACAGGCAGCCCACCTCACGCTTGGGCTTGGCTGGGGGAGGAGCCAACGACAGCGAGCAAGAGTAGGGTGGCCGCATGCAGCCATAAATACGCAGTGTGTGACTGCTTCGCACTAGCAGAGCATCTCAGCCTGGGTCAGTCCAGAGACTAGCAGGCTCGCAGGCAGCCAAAGCCAGCCAGGAGCAAGCCCATGGAAGAGGGGTAGGAATGGGGTATCACATGCATGCGTAAAGAGGTGGAAAGTGTGAGTGTGATTAGGCAGGACATGGGTGTGGTTATGTGGTTGGGCGTGGTTAATTTAACCTCTCCCATAGGCGCCAGCGAAAATCTTGCACCCAGGTGCCAGGCACCCCAGGCTCACCCCTGTATGAGACTGTTGCCTCACAAATTCACTTTGTGTTAGCATGGAGCCCAGGGTATTACTGTGAGAATCCGCTCAGCTGCCTGCACAGGCAGGCAGCCTTTTGACCATTGTTTAGGTTTGCATGCTGCAGGACTCTGGAACAGAGACCTGTCTTTCCATTGCAAGTTCTGGTCTGTTCTCTTGCTGGGGAATTTGCATACATTCGTTATGCAAATCCCCTACCTGCCTTCTTTGATGACTGGCACTATAAGAGCTTTATGTTTCCCAGAAGGCTTTGCTGGTCATTTCCCTTCCATGGTCTGTTCCTGAAGGACACTGCTGGAGTGTCAGCCGTTGCTATCTAGTATAGTTAATTCCTGGGGGTTGCTTTAGGCTCCCCTTCTAGCCCAGTCAGGTTGTATTATCTGTTTGTTTGTTCTTTTGCTATTGTCCTGTCCCAACGGTGGTCGACAGGAAATGGTTCTGATCTCTGTTCTTGGAGTATAGCTGGTGCAGCGGTTGCTACCAGCTATCTCTTCTGATCTGTCTCTTTGGATCGCGCTAGCGCTGTGGATCCTTCTGTTCTGTCTCCTGGGATCGCGCTAGCCACTTTCCGCTAGTGCTGTGGATCCTTCTGTTCTGCTACTCTGTACCTGGATCGCGCTAGCCACTTTTCGCTAGTGCTGTGGATCCTATCTCTCGCTTGTCCCTGTTTTCGTGTGTCTGTCTTGTCTGCTACGCTTGCTGGAGGCTCGGTGAGGTAACAGTTAAGCAAGCGCTCGCGTCCTCTGTTTCATGTTTGTCTGTTAATGGTTAGGTAGGCGTGCTTGTCTCTATTGTGCTTATCACGTGGAGACCGCGCATAACCGCGTGCACTGTTGCGAATGAGTGCGGTGTTCGCGGTTAGCTAGCGTTTGTTATTTTCCGTATCTCCTCATTGTATTTGCTGTGCCTTTGCTACCCTCGTGCCCGGTTTTGCTCAGTCTTGTGTCTCTGTCGGCAATCGCCATTCTTGCGATTGCATTCCCACTTCGTTTCCGCCGTTGTGTGTTCACCGTCGCTG
This sequence comes from Hyperolius riggenbachi, assembly GCF_040937935.1. Taxonomy (NCBI): domain Eukaryota; kingdom Metazoa; phylum Chordata; class Amphibia; order Anura; family Hyperoliidae; genus Hyperolius; species Hyperolius riggenbachi. Next base: position 452,444,894 of record NC_090647.1, on the reverse strand, counting down.
GGTGGCGACTAGTTTGGTGGATACACATTGGTTCTGTACCTTTGCTCCGTTTCTTGTGGGCTATCCAGCCCTGCCTGATCGTACCTTGTCCTGGATCTGTACAATTCCCGTCTGGCATCTGTGGCTGTGCAGCGACTGTGTTCGCCTGCACTCCACAGCGCCATCTGCCGGAGGGAATTGCCCTCTGCGGGTGCATAGCACCTAGCCTGGGTGTCCTCAAATATACGCTTGTGGAGGAAATCCGCCGCGTCAGCGCACGTCTGGTGCGCTGACCGCGAATACGATTCCACAATCGTTACAATTACCCTGTCGGAAGGACATAATTGGGGGCTGTAGTACCTTGGGACCTAATCTTTCATCCTGTTCTAGTAAGTGCCAATTCCTCAGAATGCTCTCATGAATTTTACCTGACATTGGGGAAAAGTCAAACACAAATGCAAATGTGTCATCACGCTGTCTCTGACTACTCTTTAGGGTCCCAATCTGCTGATGTCCCGTACCTTTTCCAAAGCCTGTTCTAATTCAAAAGCATCGTACCCTCTCTCTAGGAAACGATCGTACATCTCACTTGCCTGAGTCTCAAAGTCATCATTTTTGGAATTGTTCCTTTTTAATCTCAAAAATTGACTATATGGGACAGAGGTCTTGACATGGTTTGGATGATAGCTGGAACAATGCAGGACCGAGTTTGTAGCTGTGCTCTTCCTATGTGCTTTGGTGAATATCGTCCCCCCCCGAACCTTCTTGGTCAAGAAAAGTGACCTGTTGATCGCCCCATTCGCCTGTGAATTTCATATTCATCTCATTTTGGTGCAGATACTCCAAAAAGGAGTTAAAGCGGTCCCTGGTGGACCTCTAAATTACCAACACATCGTCCACGTACCTGGACCATGCCCTCAAATCACATCTATAGGGGTTTCGTTCCCCATAGATGTACACTGCCTCCCATTTTGCAAGAAAAATGTTAGCAAAAGTTGGGGCTACCTACGTCCCCATTGCCATCCCGGCTATCTGTTTAAACCACTCCCCTCCAAATCTGAATGCATTATGATCCAGTACGAATTCAAGACACCTTCCTAAAAATTTGCTTTCAAACCGATCGACGCGTTTCGTCGCATTAAGCATCTGAAGTGCTGCCTCCACCCCCATTTTTTGTGGTATCCTTTTGTATAGGTTAACCACATCAATGGAGGCGAGGCTGTCACCTTCATGCCAAACCATTTGTTCCACAATCTGGAGGACATATGTTGTGTCCTTCAGATAGGAGGGAATGTGGTCGAGTAGAGGTCGGAGGGCTTGGTCCAGGTACTTTGAGAGGGGCTCCGTTACGGATCCCCTTCCTGAGACAATGGGTCGGCCCGGGGGGTCCACCATGGACTTATGGACCTTAGGCAAAAAGTAGATGACAGGTCTTTTTGGGAACTGGGGGAACAAATCATTTCCCAACTTAGGGTCAAGAAAGCCTTGTTGTACCCCAGATCTCAAAAGGTTTCTCAACTTTTGTTGGTACTGAAAAGTGGGGTCAGCCTTCAATTTGACATAGGTAGAACTATCCTCAAGCTGCCTCAAGGCCTCCCTTACATAGCTGTCCATTCTCATCACAGCAATGTTACCCCCCCTTGTCCTCTTTTTTTAATTGTGAGATCGGGTGAGATCTCAACCATTTCACTGCTTTCCATTCAGAAGCAGATAAGTTTTGTTTATCTTCCAGATAAATAATTGCTTTAATATCCTGCAGGACTTGTTTTTGGAAGGTATCCAAACCTGAACCTGCCATTGGAGGGAAATGGGCAACAGATTTACAGGCATGATAGTTCAATACATTCCCCAGTTTGGTTGTATCTTCTGTATGACTTTCCGCAAGAGGGTTTGTAGGTCATTAAGAGCAACACAGTCGCCAAAAGACCAATTTGGTTGAAAGCCAAGATTCCAAATTCCCTCCCTCACTGGGGTTTCACCTCCTGCTCCATAAAGCCTATAGATGTTCATCTTGCATATGCTTTTATAGAGATCAATCTCGAATCTTGTGAAATCAAATGAACCAGTGACCACAAAGTTCAAGCCCTTCTGCAAGACCTCAATGCATGATTGTGAAAGTTCCACCCCTGATAGATTTCTGACACGCAAAGTGTCAGATGCCATTGCCATGTGCAAGAAAACAAGATCAACAATCTTCCACTTTAGCAAAACAACACATGGGCACCGATGATGTGGTAACCATTTAATCCACTTGTGATAAAAAAAATATGTAGAAAGCAGTACAGTTCACATAAAGGAAATGCGATACTTCACCAGTCTGATGACCCACACACAGTTAGCCCACGGATGATCCAACAATTGTTTCACACCTCACTGGTGCTTGTTCACGGATACTGTGGCTTACATGGCGGCTATATAAAAACACGCCGCACTATGTTCAGGCCGTGTATAAATACACGCCTGTGTTCAGCCTTCTCCCCTCATTGGTCCAGTTGCAGGAAGCGCCGCCCCTCCTCTCTGCTGACTGGCCGCGCTGCCTCAGCGCGCACAGACGTCACTACGGAGGTTATCCCCCTGTTGGGTTCAATATTAAGCCTACTGTGGTGTGTTATATCTGACAGCAGCATTGTGTCATTATACAATATATTGCATTTAGAGTGATTGTTTCATATGCAGCAGGGATCATGTTGGAACATTTATTAGTTATTTTTTAAATCGTTTTATTCTTTATTGAATCATCAATATTGTGATTATTATTATACCTAATGTTGAATAAAGATTTTTGTTATATTTTTTTCAAAATTTGCTGCTGGGCTTTCTCTTTCTACCATATAATTGCTCTTGTTTTGAGCAGTAGCACACACGGTTATTTGGTTGAGGTGTTGCAGACACATTCCAGAAACTGTCAGTCAGTACGCTGTGCACCATGCCAGTCAGTACGCTGTGCACCATGCCAGTCAGTACGCTGTGCACCATGCCAGTCAGTACACTAGAGAACCATGTCAGTCAGTACACTGTGCACCATGTCAGTCAGTACGCTGTGCACCATGTCAGTCAGTACGCTGTGCACCATGTCAGTCAGTACGCTGCGCACCATGTCAGTCAGTACGCTGCGCACCATGTCAGTCAGTACGCTGCGCACCATGTCAGTCAGTACGCTGCGCACCATGTCAGTCAGTACGCTGCGCACCATGTCAGTCAGTACGCTGCGCACCATGTCAGTCAGTACGCTGCGCACCATGTCAGTCAGTACGCTGCGCACCATGTCAGTCAGTACGCTGCGCACCATGTCAGTCAGTACGCTGCGCACCATGTCAGTCAGTACGCTGCGCACCATGTCAGTCAGTACGCTGCGCACCATGTCAGTCAGTACGCTGCGCACCATGTCAGTCAGTACGCTGCGCACCATGTCAGTCAGTACGCTGCGCACCATGTCAGTCAGTACGCTGCGCACCATGTCAGTCAGTACGCTGCGCACCATGTCAGTCAGTACGCTGCGCACCATGTCAGTCAGTACGCTGTGCACCATGTGAGTCAGTACACTAGAGAACCATGTCAGTCAGTGTACTGTGCAACATGTCAGTCAGTATATTGTGCAGCATGCCAGTCAGTACGCTGGGCACCATGTCAGTCAGTACGCTGTGCACCATGTCAGTCAGTACGCTGTGCACCATGTCAGTCAGTACGCTGTGCACCATGTCAGTCAGTACGCTGTGCACCATGTCAGTCAGTACGCTGTGCACCATGTCAGTCAGTACGCTGTGCACCATGTCAGTCAGTACGCTGTGCACCATGTCAGTCAGTACGCTGTGCACCATGTCAGTCAGTACGCTGTGCACCATGTCAGTCAGTACGCTGTGCACCATGTCAGTCAGTACGCTGTGCACCATGTCAGTCAGTACACTGTGCATCTTGTCAGTGAGTATACTGTGCACCATGTCAGTCAGTACACCGTGCATCATGTCAGTCAGTATACTGTGCACCATGTCACATGTCAGTCAGTACACTGTGCACCATGTCAGTCAGTACTCTGTGCAGCATGTCAGTCAGTACACTGTGCACCATGTCAATCAGTACGCTGTGCACCATGTCATGTCAGTCAGTATGCTGGGCACCATGTCAGTCAGTACATGGTGCAGCATGTCAGTCAGTACTGAATGCAGTAGTATCGCTGCGCTCAACGTGATAAGAGTACTTGGTAATTGTCCGAGCTGCAAGCAGTGTCCTCTGTACAGGCAATCCAAACTTTATGCGTCCAATGCTGCTGCGCTTGTACTCCTCACAAACACATCCAATAATGTCACATGTAGGGGGAGAAGAAAAAAACCAAAACATAGGGTGTAACGTATGCTCAGTTCACCCTTGGTGCCAAACACACACGCTTCCAGAAATAGTGAATAAGCCCCCAGCCGGCATAACCACCACCACTTCCTATACAGTGGCCGCTTACCCTCAGTATTCTTTTAAACAAGCACAGCCTTTGGCAGCCATTGCCTATGCAATAAACATCCTAGAGCCAATATAAAAGTAAACCATAGCGTAATTCCGTTTATTTAAGACAGTAAAGCCCTGCTAACAATTCTGCTTACAATGTAAACACTTGGACATGAGCATATCAGTCATAAACTGCACCGGATCATTAGCGCGTCCGCCGGCCGGGTGTAGCTGCTATCCTCGCTCCTTCCCAAGTATGCGTGCATGCGTACGTCCAGGCTCCGCCCTACGTGTTTCATCACAGGGCGTGACTCATCAGGGGCTGGCTGGGGGCTTATTCACTATTTCTGGAAGCGTGTGTGTTTGGCACCAAGGGTGAACTGAGCATACGTTACACCCTATGTTTTGTTTTTTTTTCTTCTCCCCCTACATGTGACATTATTGGATGTGTTTGTAAGGAGTACAAGCGCAGCAGCATTAGACGCATAATGTCAGTCAGTACGCTGTGCACCATGTCAGTCAGTACATTGTGCACCATGTCAGTCAGTGTACTGTGCACTATGTCAGTCAGTACACTAGAGAACCATGTCAGTCAGTACACTGTGTAGCATGTCAGTCATTACACTGAGCACCATGTCAGTCAGTGTACTGTGTACCACGTCAGTCAGTACATCGTGCACCATGTCAGTCAGTATATTGTGCAGCATGTCAGTCAGTACGCTGGGCACCATGTCAGTCAGTACGCTGGGCACCATGTCAGTCAGTACACTGTGCACCATGTCAGTCAGTACACTGTGCACCATGTCAGTCAGTACACTGCGCACCATGTCAGTCAGTACACTGCGCACCATGTCAGTCAGTACACTGCGCACCATGTCAGTCAGTACACTGTGCACCATGTCAGTCAGTACACTGTGCACCATGTCAGTCAGTACACTGTGCACCATGTCAGTCAGTACACTGTGCACCATGTCAGTCAGTACACTGTGCACCATGTCAGTCAGTACACTGTGCACCATGTCAGTCAGTACACTGTGCACCATGTCAGTCAGTACACTGTGCACCATGTCAGTCAGTACACTGTGCACCATGTCAGTCAGTACACTGTGCACCATGTCAGTCAGTACACGGTGCACCATATAAGTCAGTACACTATGCAGCATGTCAATCAGTACACTGTGCACCATATCAGTCAGTACACTGTGCAGCATGTCAGTCAGTATACTGTGCACTAGATCAGTCAGTACACTGTGCAGCATGTCAGTCAGTATACTGTGCACCATATCAGTCAGTACACTGTGCAGCATGTCAGTCAGTATACTGTGCACTAGATCAGTCAGTACACTGTGCAGCATGTCAGTCAGTATACTGTGCACCATATCAGTCAGTACACTGTGCAGCATGTCAGTCAGTATACTGTGCACTAGATCAGTCAGTACACTGTGCAGCATGTCAGTCAGTATACTGTGCACCATATCAGTCAGTACACTGTGCAGCATGTCAGTCAGTATACTGTGCACCATATTAGTCAGTACACTGTGCAGCATGTCAATCAGTATACTGTGGAACATTTCAGTCAGTATACTGTGGAACATGTCAGCCAGTATACTGTGCAGCATGTCAGTCAGTACACTGGAGAACCATGTCAGTCAGTACAATAGAGAACCATGTCAGTCAGTACAATAGAGAACCATGTCAGTCAGTACAATAGAGAACCATGTCAGTCAGTACAATAGAGAACCATGTCAGTCAGTACACTGTGCACCATGTCAGTCAGTACACTGTGCACCATGTCAGTCAGTACACTGTGCACCATGTCAGTCAGTACACTGTGCACCATGTCAGTCAGTACACTGTGCACCATGTCAGTCAGTACACTGTGCACCATGTCAGTCAGTATACTGTGCATCATGTCAGTCAGTACACTGTGCATCATGTCAGTCAGTACACTGTGCATCATGTCAGTCAGTACACTGTGCATCATGTCAGTCAGTATACTGTGCACCATGTCAGTCAGTATGCTGTGCACCATGTTAGTCAGTACACTGTGCATCATGTCAGTCAGTACACTGGAGAACCATGTCAGTCAGTACACTGGAGAACCATGTCAGTCAGTACACTGTGCACCATGTCAGTCAGTATACTGTGCATCATGTCAGTCAGTACACTGTGCACCATGTCAGTCAGTACACTGTGCATCATGTCAGTCAGTACACTGTGCATCATGTCAGTCAGTATACTGTGCACCATGTCAGTCAGTATGCTGTGCACCATGTTAGTCAGTACACTGTGCATCATGTCAGTCAGTACACTGGAGAACCATGTCAGTCAGTACACTGGAGAACCATGTCAGTCAGTATACTGTGCACCATGTCAGTCAGTACACTGGAGAACCATGTCAGTCAGTACACTAGAGAACCATGTCAGTCAGTACACTGTGCATCATGTCAGTCAGTATACTGTGCACCATGTCAGTCAGTACACTGGAGAACCATGTCAGTCAGTACACTGTGCACCATGTCAGTCAGTGTACTGTGCACCATGTCAGTCAGTACATTGGAGAACCATGTCAGTCAGTACACTGTGCATCATGTCAGTCAGTATACTGTGCACCATGTCAGTCAGTACATTGTGCACCATCAGTTTATTTTTACCTCGGGTTCACTTTAAACCTTAAGTGCACTTTGGCCATTACAGCTGAGGCCCACAGCTCGCCATACATTTAAAGATACAATCCAAAACTTCCAGTTCTGCAAGGTCCTGCTCTGGACGTAAGCCTGGAACATCTGTTGCATCTGTTGGAAGCGCTGATGTGTGACAGGCACCCCAGAGGCTGGCAGCTGTTGCTGGCACAGGCTGTTGTATAAAGAAAAAGCAAGTTACTCAGTGTCTTGTATCTTAAAGGATACCTGAAGATATTCCTGATCATTAATATGCATGAGCAATTTGTGGCAAGATCCATTTTATTACAAGAGAAATCCAAACAAAACATGTTATGTTAACTTTGGGTAGAGTGAGAAATGTAAATATACCTTTATATTCTGTATTGGCGTCTAGGCCGTGTGATGCAGCAGGAGGGAAGGGGTGCGGATGGATTTCCACACACAATAGTCCAACTAATTGCAAATATTCACTTAAAGTGTACCGAGCACCATTTTTAGCACCTCAATAGCACATTAAAAATGCATGACAAAAATATGTCTTGCTATTAAAAAAAACTTCCATTTTACCATTTATTTTTACATTTAAAGGGACTAAAGTCTCTTTTCTCCCCTGATTTTCTCATATAGTGCTGTTAAGAGTTAATGCCTAAGTGAAATCGCCACATCCCCGCAGCAGATGACAGATTTATTGCTGAGGATTAGCCCTGCAAAGCTCCCGGGCTCGCAGGGCTTTACTTCCTAGAAGAGGCAGAGCTTTAGGCTGTAGCTCTGCCTCCTCCGCAGTCAATCTCTGCTGATCGACGGCTCTCCCCACCCCTCTCAGTCTTCTTTCACTGAGGGACTGGGAGATGGCGAAGATCCACGGAGATTGATTGCGGAGAGGCAGAGCTACAGCTGAAAGCTCTGTCTCTCCAGGGCAGCATGATCTGCGACCTGCAAAGTCATTGAACTTTGCATGTCGCTTTCTCTATATTAAATTACTCATCTGCCATGGGGATGCGGCAATTTCACTCAGGCATTAACTCTTAACAGAATGATATGAGCAAAACAGGGAAAAAAGAGACTTCAGAGTCTCTTTGATGATTAGTAGAGGTTTTATTAGCCTACTTCAGCAGGCTTGCCAGCCTGACCCATCTGCAGAGATTTCAGGCATCTAATGACTTAAATAATTGTTTTATTGAACTCATTACCAAGAAGTAAACAATACCTTTTCCTCAACAAAGAGGGGTGGGTAATTAGGACAACTGCTTCAAAGAAGTCAACCAGAGGGAATGTGTTAAGATAGCATCTTTGATGTCTGTAAATAAGGACAGTGAAAAGGGGAGGGGGGAATATGGCAGCTCCTATAGCCATTACAAATGGAAAGAAAGGGTGCTTAGTTCCCTTTAAAGTTGAACTTTAACCAAGGAATAAACTTCATTCCAATCAGTAGCTGACACCCCCTTTCCTCCAAGAAAGAAGATAGCCTTCAGATAACCCAGAGGCTTCCCTGATCCTCCTGGTGCCCACAGTTCCTGCACAGAGTTCTTCTGAATATAGCCAACAAGAGCTTGTCAGATTTGCTCTCGTGGCTGCAGTTCTGTTTCCTATGTAAAGGAGTGTGGCTGCAAACAAGAGGGACCTGAGCAGCAGTGGTGGGGTCAAGGAGGACATGGGGAGCCTCAAGTCCATCCAGCGGCTTCCCACTACTTAGGTAAGTATCTATTTTTTTACAGGTTTGAATTAACTTTCCATGCATAATGGTGGATCGTGAGGATAGGGAAAATAATAAAGATATCTATATAGATGTTTCAAATATTTGTTTTACTTTGTACTATATGCATTAGCAAAACCTATTTTAAAACAATATTTAATTGGGTTATAATGACATTTTGCAAATTAATTTATCCTATTTTCCACTTTGAGCCAGTAGGTGGCGCTCCTCGGCAAAAAAAAAAAAATATCTGAAAGATGGCGCTTTAACTCATGGTCTTATTGTAAAATAAAGTCCATTATGCGGAAAGCATTTATCGTGAGTTGTATTGCCAATCTGACTGAATAAAGGTTTCTATTGAGGTTGTTTTTTTTAATAGCAGTAAATGTTTTCTCATCTTATCCACAAAATAGTAAAGTACAGTAGTTGTAAAGTAGATAAGAAAAGTCATATCAAGCACTGGCACGATATTGGCCTGTTAGGAAGTATGGGAGGAGCAATCTGAACTTGCAATCCTATATAAATCCTGTGATCCTGCATGTCTTACCCAGCACTCGTATGAACTTCCTGCTGCCTTGCCAAAATACCTTCTGTACCCTTGTGCCACCTCTTCCCAATAACATGTGGTCTGCTGCACTTGGAGCTGAACTCAATGAGCATGTCTATGCTGCACAATCACAAGGAGTATGGTCAAAATTTTGCAAACCAAGGCAAATGTAGTACAAGATTGGACAAATGTCCCCTGCCACCTTGAATAGCTCCAGTGCCTGTATGCCAAATTGTGGCATAGCTTAGGATGTTTTAATGGCTTAGATATAAAGTTGGTAATATGTATAAAGTTTGTTCAGTTTCCAGTCTACTTAAATGGAATTTCTGCAAGGTTACAACTGGTAAACCATCAACTTTTGAATCTCTGTGATATTTTAAAGTAGAACTAGTCGAAATTTACCCTCTTGTCCAACAGATTAGCCACACAATAAAGGCTCATACATGCATGCAAGTTTTCTACCCAACTATCAACTAAACTTGGTCTGTTGTATGGTTGTTAACGTGAGACAAATGACTACACGAGTGACTGAGAACAGGTGGTGTGCCCGATCCAACATGCGGTTCAACTCACACGACTGCTGGGCTGATATTGTGCAGGTGGCCACGTGGGTACAAGTCGTTTGAACGACTTGTACTTGTTTTGAATGCGAACTAAGGGTAGAAGATCGAGAGCCCAATATGGTGTAGTATGTTTTAAGGAAGGAGGGGGTGTATTATGACGTGTAAGTATTATACTCACAAACCAGGGTTGCCTCCAAAGCAACCACTGTTCAGGCAGGTGGGGAGAACAAGCCTGTCCCCACTCAGGAATAAGACATTGCTCTCTGTGGACAGGAGGAAGTTGTAGGGTAGAACACCCTTCCACCAAGGGTGGACTTCTAGATGCGCAGAGGTGTACAGAGGCGCCGGTAGGATAAAAGTCAATACAAAGTTTAAAATTGTTTTGGTTGCGGTGGTGGACCAGCCAACCTTAAACAGACATAAGTACTGTCGAAATTCAGAAAATATACAATTTATTCAATTACTCCCAATGAAAAGTCGCAACGCGTTTCATGGGCAAGGACCAGCTTCCTCAGGCAATAAAAGACAGGAGCAATACACTGGAAAATGACAGAGACAAGTAACAACCATCAGAATGCTATGTGTGATACAATTGTACATTTGTTCAAAATTTGTTTTGAATGCGGCCATATCATGCAGTCCGTCGTATGCATGCGCGCGCAGTATGTAAATGAGCAGAAAATACAAGTCATGCGATCCCCTGTTGGTGTGGCCGGTCTTGTTGTTAGGTTGGTGATGCATAAAAGCTTCATGTGTATAAGAAATTCTAGGGACAATTATTTGGTAAAAAGTTACTGAAAGGGTTAATAGACTGTGCCTCACTGTGCTTGGAAAGCTTATAAATTACATTGTTCTACTCAGCTGCTCTCTAGGTTGTACTATGATCACTATCAGCTGCTATGACAGAGTTAACAAAGCAGAGGGCTTTTCTTTGCAGGATTCAATGACTGTAGGCAGAGGAGAGATTATTGTCCTTACTGAACAGCTTTTTGAATTAACTTGATGGTTTAAAATATGCATGCAATGGCAAATCCCAACACTGCTGTACTCCAAGCCGAAAACTTGTGAATTTTACACAGATGGCATTACATTGGAAGAAAAGCAAGTAGCATAGTGTTATAGGAAACAAAGCAATGGTTGCAAGTTTTCTTGTATAATAATGTCCGCCTGTAATTCGGTTTTAAGGCTTACCTGATGTTGTCGCTTAGCTCTTGTACTTGGCAACGCAGTCGCTGAGCTTATTCCTGTAGCTGTGCTCTCTCCTGCTGCAGCTTACAGATGTACTCTGCTGTCTTCTGCAAGGTGGTTGCTTTACTAAGCTGTAAAGATCAGGCTCATGTTATAACTCTTAGACACCAATATTTTGGAGATACTTTTAAAATGACAAGTATTTTGTTATTTCCTTTGTTATTATTAGGACCTTTCTATATGCAGATATACACAAACCTCAACTGCACCTTTTTGTTTAATTTATAAAGGGTATGTCCCTCAAAACAGGAAACAATCCATAATTACGGTTTTCCAATATGGTTTTTACTAAATATAAGCTGGAGTCTTTACCTTGGATAATACAATTTGTTTTTACGAATTGGCTTACCTCCTTCGATTTCCCACCATAATACAATCATGGTATTGGGATTGGTGGAATAATAATGAGGGGGTTGTTTCTGATGAAATGGATCAGGCACAGTGGGAGTTACCTACAAGGGTGCGCCAACTGGATATAAAGCAGTGAGCTATTTTGGCTCTTTGGCTTGACCACACCACATAGGTCTCAGCCATGAGAATGTCAATGGGGTTGATTCAGTAAGAAAATAGCGCAAGTAACCTCCTGTTACTGTGCATAGTGAGCGCCCTCTGACTAAAATTAATAATGCACGGTATGCTGCCAATAGGGCGCATAAGGCGCACAGGGCTAAATAGCGCAAGTAACAGGAGGTTACTATTTTTCTTAGTGGTATGTATCATTTGTGATTATTGAATGTGATTATTCATACGCACTCCTCACTTTTGCACTTTACTTAAAGGAATACTATCAATGCCCAAATTTTCTAAAATTACAATGTACAAATAATGTCTAAGTAGCTGTGTAAACATTTTCCTACTTTTCATGTTAATTATCAAAGGCAAGAGCTTTAATTTATTGAGAGTAGGATTTACCGGTAGCTGTATTGGGACAAATCAATTGCAGAAGGGGTGTCTGCTTCAATGCACAGCCAGTGTTGCATATCAGACTGCAGAGTATTTTTCTCAGAAAGCAAAAACAGTATGAAAAGCTGTGACAAAAGCTGTGAGCTTTCTCTCTCTCTCACACACAGAGTTACACACAGGGTTAACTGATCAAGTGTGAGGGGAATTTCCCCTCTCATGGCTCATTCTGCCATCAGTTATGGTGTCAGTAAAGTTTGAAAGTATTTTGATAACAGTAAACAAAGAGGTTGCTAGGGAAATGTATACAACAGTACTTAGCAGCACTTCCCAAACAATTCCTATCTTAATTGAAAAAAATATGTAGATCGTTAGTGTTCCTTTAATACAGCTCTGAAGAAGCCCCACTTTGGGGCGAAACATGCAGGGTCACTTTCTCTGTGTAATTAGTGTAGACTGAGTAATAACACCCACCCAAACAGGTTCTAGTAGAGGGATCCTTTATATGCATTTAGGTGCTACCTCAGTCTTTTGTCTCAAACATGTATTAGTGTAGACAAGTTTCAGTCTCCTAAACAGTCTATTACTTTTTTTAATTGTTTCTGACTAAAAGTTATGTTTTAATCTAATTCCTCTAATGCAGGGGTGTCAAATATAAATAGACGACGGAGGGCCGAAATGTAAAACTTAGACCAGGTCGAGGGCCGACTAGTATACTTATTCCCCCCCCCCCCCCCCCCACACACACTTGGAATGATCACATAACACCCCACAATTTTCACTGCATGTGATAGCCGCGGTGTTATAGCCAACAAACAAAATACATCCTCATTGTAGGTAGGTAGCCAGGTATAGGTAACCCCTATATAGGAAGCCAGGTATAGTTGCCCCCAATATAGGTAGCCAAGAATAGGTGCCTTCAGTATAGATAGCTAGGCATAGGTGCCTCCAGTATGTAGGTTAGCCAGGTATGTGCCTCCAGTATAGGTAGCAGGCACAGGCGCCCCAGAATAGGTAGCTAGGCGTAGCAGGTGCCCTAGTATAGTTAGCCAGGCATAGTAGGTGCCCCAGTTTAGGTAGCCATGCATATCAGGTGCCCCAGTTTAGGTAGCCAGGCATATCAGGAGCCCCAGTTTAGGTAGCCAGGCATAGCAGGTGCCCCAGTTTAGGTAGCCAGGCATAGCAGGTGCCCCAGTTTAGGTAGCCAGGCCTGTATACGCACGCTAGCAGGCAGGGACTCACCACTCTCCTGTGTGCGGGGGTCACGCTGGTGTGCAGACTGCCGCTGCTCGCCCCCATGGAGAGTACAGCGGCCAGCTAGGATGAAAGAGGAGGTGGAGGAAGCGGAAAAGACGCTGCCTGATTGACAGCTCCGCAGTGAACCCATGGCATTGGGAGGCGGAGCAAGAAGCTGGAGCGTGATAGAACGTAGCAACACTCTGTCACTTGCATGAGGAGGAGGGCTGGCCATCCAAAGACAACAGACAGGAGGGGCGTTGCCGCGGGCCATGACGATCCTCTTGCGGGCCATTGTTTAAAGCGCCGCGGGCCAAATACAATGTAAAGTGCAGAAAGCACTGGCGGAACAATTTTTTTTTTTGCCGCTGCGTACATGTGCTCTAACGGTACTCTGAAAGGAAACCAGTTTGTGAGCTTACAGATGTACTGATGCCTTACTAAGCTGTCAAGATTTGGCTCATCTTACACATCTAACACACCAACATTGTGAAGATACTTTTCAAAATGATGACAAGGATTCTGTTACTCCCTTTTCTTTCCTTTGTCATTATAAGAACCTTTCTATATGTAAATATAGACAAACCTTAGCTACGCCCTTGTCTATGTCATCAATATTTGTATTTCTTTTACTGTAATAGGAAGGAAGGTAGTAAATGCTAGGAAATGCAGATAGCCTAGTGACTTCTCCCATAACATAGTGTGATAGGGATGAAGTGATACCTTGTTGTGCGGTCCATGCAGAGATGTCACCAGATGGTGCAGAGTGTCAAACCCAAGTTTAATGTTGCAGCGTCTCTTCTGTTCAGCTGAGATGTGGCTTATACGTCGGTTCTCAACCTGTAGAATCACAAGCAGCATCTATGTTGGTGACTTGGGAAGACGGCAAATCATTTTAAACTAGAAGAATGATTTGTTTCCCTCTTTTTGCTACTAAATTGTAAATCATTTAGAGGGAAATGTGATTATGAAATTATTTAAAAGTCTACTACAATGATTTGTTGAATGACTCAGCAGTGTATACATTGGGCATGATGCACTAAACTCTGGTAAAGTTGTCATGCGCAGGGAGTGCACAGCAATATTACCATTACTAGTGCAGGGGGAGCATCGGCCATTAACCCATTTGCGCCTTACTATTAACAGTAAAATTGTTGTGCACTGCCTGCGTACGGCAACTTACCTGGAGTTTAGTGCATCAGGCCCATTGAGTCATTTTAAAGTGGTATTGTCATAACATTTCAACTATAGTCTAAAGCATTAAAACAGCATAAAATTAGCAACTTAAACTATCTGACTTGATTTCAAGGATTAAAACTCATACTTTACACCAATTTTAGCTGCTAATTGATAAGCCTGCTATTGCCAGGCAGAACTATTAGATTGTGCTAAGTAGTGTATATACTGTATAAACAAGGCAGAAAAGTTTCTGCTGTATCTACCAGGACAGGTGGGAGGGGGGGGGGGGGGGGGGCAGATGGGATTGAGAATTGTATATACTTTGTTTCCACACTAATCACTTCTCCAGGAGTAGGTCTGATAATTCGTCCTGCAGCTGGCAATTATATCAGTCAGCTTAAGGGCCCGTTCTCACAGGTGATTTCAACTAATCGCCAAAGCGATAAGAGCACTAGCGCAATATTAACCTATGGCAGTGATCTCACTGCCGCGATTGCCGCCGATCACGGGCCTTCTGCGACTAATGGACATTGCAAAACAAGTTCCCGGCAGCCTTTTGCTGCGATTCAGGAGCGATCACGGTTATGATTATAAAAGCTCAGATCGCGTTCACTCTGATTCGTGGGAGTATACAGTGATTTTACCATGCTAATCGTGGTAAAATCACCCGCACAAAATGGTTTTGCATTTTTAAAGCGGAACTGTGGATAGAAAATAAACACATTGTTTCACTTACCTGGGGCTTCCCCAAGCAGCCAGCAGCCGTCCTGTCCTGCACCGGTCCTGCCCGAGCCTCCGTTCTCCCGCTGCCGCTTCGTCCCGTACTTCGACTTGTAAGTCCATGCCAGCGCAGCCCTGCCAAGCATATCCTTTGTTCGCGTTCCCTTTCTGCAATAGCGGGGAACACGAAGAAAGGATACACGTGGCCAGAGCCACGCAGGCGCAGTGGCCCGGAGGTGAAACCGAAAGTAGCTGGCGGCGAGAGAACGGAGTCTCATCGAGAAGCGGCGTGGGACAGGACGGCTGCTGCGGGCTTGGGGAAGCCCTAGGTAGGTGAAACAATGTGTTTATTTTCTATCTACAGTTCCGCTTTAAAGCGGAATATAACCCTGCATTTCAACTTTGCTCTAAAACATTATTTACAGCATCATATATGCAACCAGCATTTTTTTTTTTTACTAGACTAGCATTGGAAGGGTTACACATATAGCTTTAAAGTTCCTGGAGAGAACTGCAGACGCATCCGAAGTTTAGATAGATACATTTAAGTAAAACAAAATGTGACAAGTGAGGAATGTTACACACTATTTGGCTGTCCTCCAGCTCCTGCACAGTCAGAGAGAGTGAGTCACATTCCACAGTTGTTACATTTTGTTTTGCTTAAATGTATCTATCTAAACTTCGGCTGCTGGGAGCAGTTCTCTCCAGGAACTTTAAAGCTCTGTGTGTAACCCTTCCAATGCTGGTCTAGTAAAAAAATGCTGGTTGCATATGATATGCTGTAAAGAATGTTTTAGAGTAAAGTTGAAATGCAGGGTTATATTCCGCTTTAAGTGTGAATGGGCCCTGAGTGAGATGCAAATACACATTCAAAAGACATCAAAGTGATTCATATACATTTTTACTGTTCATTTTACTTTTAGAGGAAAAACATTTTTTTGCTGACAATACCACTTTAACCACTTCCCGACCGCCGTATATACAATTGGCGGCCGGGAAGTGGACCCCGCAAGGACTGCCGTATTGACAAATGGCGGCGGTCCATTTACGGGCATGGGCGGCGCGATCGCGTCATTAGTGACGCGATCGGCCGCCGGCGACTGGCTCCGCCCCCTCGCGCTGTAACTCGCCGGCCGGAAGCGCCGGCAGGTTACTAGCACCCGGATCGCCGCATACAAAGTGTATAATACACTTTGTAATGTATACAAAGTGTATTATACAGGCTGTCTCCTGCCCTGGTGGTCCCAGTGTCCGAGGGACCACCAGGGCAGGCTGCAGCCACCCTAGTCTGCACCCAAGCACACTGATTTCCCCCCTCCCTGCCCCCTGATCGCCCACAGCACCCCTCAGACCCCCCCTGCCCACCCCCCAGACCACTGTTTGCACCCAATCACCCCCCTAATCACCCATCAATCACTCCCTGTCACTATCTGTCAACACTATTTTTTTTATGCCCTAAACTGCCCCCTGCTCCCTCCTGATCCCCCCCACCCCTCAGATTCTCCCCAGACCTCCCCCCCCCTGTGTACTGTATGCATCTATCCCCCTGATTACCTGTCAATCACCTGTCAATCACCCATAAATCACCCCCTGTCACTGCCACCCATCAATCAGCCCCTAACCTGCGCCTTGCGGGCAATCTGATCACCCACCCACACCAATAGATCGCCCGCAGATTCGATGTCAGATCACCTCCGCAGTGCATTGTTTACATCTCTTCTCTACCCTAAACACCCACTAATTACCCATCAATCACCCATCAATTACCCCCTATCACCACCTGTCACTGTTACCCATCAGATCAGACCCTAATCTGCCCCTTGCGGGCACCCAATCACCCGCCTACACGCTCAGATTGCCCTCAGACCCCCCTTATCAATTTGCCAGTGCAATATTTACATCTTTTCTTCCCTGTAATAGCCCACTGATCACCTGTCAATCACCCCCTGTCACTGCCACCCATCAATCACCCCCTGTCACTGCCACCCATCAATCAGCCCCTAACCTGCACCTTGCGGGCAATCTGATCACCCACCCACACCAATAGATCGCCCGCAGATCCGACGTCAGATCACCTCCCAAGTGCATTGTTTACATCTCTTCTCTACCCTAAACACCCACTAATTACCCATCAATTACCCTGTCACTGCTAACCATCAGATTAGACCCCTATCTGCCCCTAGGGCACTCAATCACCCGCCCACACCCTCAGAACGCCCTCTGACCCCAGCCCTGATCACCTCGCCAGTGCATTGCTTGCATCTATTCCCCACTCTAATCACACCTTAAGACACCCATCAATAACCTCCTGTCACCCCCTAGCACACCTACCCATCAGATCAGGCCCTAATTTGCCCCGTGTGGGCTCCTGATCACTCGGCCAAACCCTCAGATCCCCCTCAGACCCCCTTCCGATCACCTCCCCAGTGCATTGATTGCATCTATTGTCCCCTCTAACCACCCCCTGAGACACCCATCAATCACCTCCTGTCACCCCCCTAGCACTCCTATCCATCAGATCAGGCCCAATACAACCTGTCATCTAAAAGGCCACCCTGCTTAT
Source organism: Hyperolius riggenbachi (assembly GCF_040937935.1). Lineage (NCBI taxonomy): Eukaryota > Metazoa > Chordata > Amphibia > Anura > Hyperoliidae > Hyperolius > Hyperolius riggenbachi. The sequence continues at coordinate 452,427,169 of NC_090647.1, read as the reverse complement.
GACCGGTTCCACAAAATTCGCCCCCTCATAGACCACCTTTCATCAAAATTTGCAGATGCTTATACCCCTGAACAGTCATTTTGAGACATTTGGTTTCCAGACTACTCACGGTTTTGGGCCCATAAAATGCCAGGGCGGTATAGGAACCCCACAAGTGACCCCATTTTAGAAAAAAGACATCCCAATGTATTCTGTTAGGTGTATGACGAGTTCATAGAAGATTTTATTTTTTTATTTTTTTTTCAAAAGTAAGCGGAAATTGATTTTTATTGTTTTTTTTTTTTCACAAAGTGTCATTTTCACTAACTTGTGACAAAAAATAAAATCTTCTATGAACTCACCATACTCCTAACGGAATACCTTGGGGTGTCTTCTTTCTAAAATGGGGTCACTTGTGGGGTTCCTATACTGCCCTGGCATTTTAGGGGCCCTAAACCGTGAGGAGTAGTCTAGAAAACCAATGCCTCAAAATGACCTGTGAATAGGACGTTGGGCCCCTTAGCGCACCTAGGCTGCAAAAAAGTGTCACATGTGGTATTGCCGTACTCAGGAGAAGTAGTATAATGTGTTTTGGGGTGTATTTTTACACATACCCATGCTGAGTGGGAGAAATCTCTCTGTAAATGGACAATTGTGTGTAAAAAAAAAAAAACAATTGTCATTTACAGAGATATTTCTCCCACCCAGCATGGGTATGTGTAAAAATACACCCCAAAACACATTATACTACTTCTCATGAGTACGGCGGTATCACATGTGTGGCACTTTTTTACACCCTAAGTGCGCTAAGGGGCCCAAAGTCCAATGAGTACCTTTAGGATTTCACAGGTCATTTTGCGACATTTGGATTCAAGACTACTCCTCACGGTTTAGGGCCCCTAAAATGCCAGGGCAGTATAGGAACCCCACAAATAACCCCATTCTAGAAAGAAGACACCCAAAGGTATTCCGTTAGTAGTATGGTGAGTTCAAAGAAGATTTTATTTTTTGTCACAAATTAGCAGAAAATGGCACTTTGTGAAAAAAAAACAATTAAAATCAATTTCCGCTAACTTGCGACAAAAAATAAAATCTTCTATGAACTCGCCGTACTCCTAACGGAATACCTTGGGGTGTCTTCTTTCTAAAATGGGGTCATTAGTGGGGTTCCTATACTGCCCTGGCATTATAGGGGCCCTAAACCGTGAGGAGTAGTCTTGAAACAAAAATGACCTGTGAAATCCTAAAGGTACTCATTGGACTTTGGGCCCCTTAGCGCAGTTAGGGTGCAAAAAAGTGCCACACATGTGGTATCGCCGTACTCAGGAGAAGTAGTATAATGTGTTTTGGGGTGTATTTTTACACATACCCACGCTGGGTGGGAGAAATCTCTCTGTAAATGGACAATTGTGTGTATAAAAAAAAAAACAATTGTCATTTACAGAGATATTTCTCTCACCCAGCATGGGTATGTGTAAAAATACACCCCAAAACACATTATACTACTTCTCCTGAGTACGGCAATACCACATGTGTGGCACTTTTTTGCAGCCTAAATGCGCTAAGGGGCCCAAAGTCCAATGAGCACCTTTAGGCTTTACAGGGGTGCTTACAAATTAGCACCCCCCAAAATGCCAGGACAGTAAACACACCCCACAAATGACCCCATTTTGGAAAGTAGACACTTCAAGGTATTCAGAGAGGGGCATGGTGAGTCCGTGGCAGATTTAATTTTTTTGTCACAAGTTAGCAGAAATGGAAACTTTTTGTTTTTCTTGTCACAAACTGTCATTTTCCGCTAACTTGTGACAAAAAATAATATATTCTATGAACTCACTATGCCTCTCAGTGAATACTTTGGGATGTCTTCTTTCCAAAATGGGGTCATTTGGGGGGTATTTATACTATCCTGGAATTCTAGCCCCTCATGAAACATGACAGGTGGTCAGAAAAGGCAGAGATGCTTGAAAATGGGAAAATTCACTTTTTGCACCATAGATTGTAAACGCTATAACTTTTACCCAAACCAATAAATATAGGCTAAATGGGTTTTTTTTATCAAAAACATGTTTGTCCACATTTTTCGTGCTGCATGTATACAGAAATTTTACTTTATTTGAAAAATGTCAGCACAGAAAGTTAAAAAAATTATTTTTTTGACAAAATTCATGTCTTTTTTGATGAATATAATAAAAAGTAAAAATCGCAGCAGCAATCAAATAGCACCAAAAGAAAGCTTTATTAGTGACAAGAAAAGGAGCCAAAATTCATTTAGGTGGTAGGTTGTATGAGCGAGCAATAAACCGTGAAACTGCAGTGGTCTGAATGGAAAAAAAGTGCCTGGTCCTTAAGGGGGGTAAAGCCCACGGTCCTCAAGTGGTTAAAATGACACTGAAGCGAAAAACAACTGATGATATAATGCAGGGGTAGGAAACCTATGGCTCGGATACATCTGGCTCTGGCTCACAGACAAATCAGTAGGAATTGATTCACTAAGCTACACTGCTCAAACAGCACAGCTTAGTGTGGCAGCGCAAGCTAAATTTTCAAAGTGGTGCATGCTACTGCTGTAGCATGCACTACTCACTTACTCGTGCTACCCCAAAACTAACAGCTGCTCCAATTGTCCCATTCTGGACCCTATCAGGTCCAGTGACTTTGTAGGACGAGATCCCCACATTTTGATTGGCCCAATAGGCTTCCAGCCTATTGGGTCAAAGTGCGGGATCTCGTGCTCATGTGAACTGTGAACTCAGTTTGAAACATACTGTATGGCTTTCAGGGAAATACATTTTAAAATATGTGGCGTTTATGGCTCTCTCAGCCAAAAAGGTTCCTGACCCCTGATATAGTGAATTGGTTGTGTAGTACGAAACCAGAAGTTCCCGATTGGCTGCTGAATCACCACAAAGTCAAAAGTGCATTAAAGCGGACTTCCGCTAAAGTCATATAAGTAAATTGGTGATGCAGGGATTTTAAATTTGTTAGCGCCAGTGGTGCAGCGTGCATGCAATTACGATGGGAAAACCCAGGAATCCCAGTGATGTACTTTCAGTCTGGCAGGAAGCGCATCACTAGGTGAGGGCGACAGGTGGCGAATGGCCTGCGGTCTTATGCATATGACCCTGTCGGCACAGGGTCATATGAATGTCGTTTTCTGCGTTGTGGTGTGACAGGGTGGAGCATCAAACTGCAAACGCAACACTTGGTGGAAAACAGGCCTCAAGGAAACCTTAACCACTTAACGACCGTCTAACGCCGATAGGCGGTGGCAGGTCGTAAGTGGTATTACATGGAAACGACCGCTCGTTCGAGCGGCCTTTCCATGTCAGTTCACGGAGGGTGTCTCCGTGAACAGCCTGCGAGCCTCCGATCGCGGCTTGCAGGCTAATTGTAAACACGGGATTGGCCGGGGATTGCCGGCATCTGATAGGCTTAAGCTTATCAGAGGCGGCACAGGACGCATCGCCGTCCTGTGCCGCCCAGGGGACGGAGCGGAGGGAGGGAAAGAGGGAGCCCCAATATCGCTGCGGAGGGGGGCTTTCAGGAGCCCCCCCCCCCACAACACGCAGGCAGCCGGCGGCGATCAGATCTCCCCCAGCAAGACATCCCCCTAGTGGGGAAAAAAGGGGGGGGGGGAAAGTCTGGTTGCCCTGCTGCAAATACGATCTGTATAGCCCGGTCCTTAAGTAGTTAAGTGAGGGCAAAAAGTTGATCAGCCCCCTGTAGTCCTTCAGGTCCCTTGTTGTCCTTATGGCCCATACTCACGAGGGACTTTTGTCGCCTCAACACGCGTCGCGCGCGTGTTGCGGCGACAGGTCGCCCGTGAGTATGGGCCGTCGCACGCGCGCGCACCCCGAACTGTCGCCCGTCGCTCTTGTCGCCATGCGATTGAAAGTTTCAATCGCATGGCAACAGTCGCCGCCGCACCTCCGTCGCAACTGTCGCTAGTCCGCGTGAGTACGCGGACTAGCGACAGCAACCTCCATAGAGGTAAATGGAGCTTCCGGCGGGGGGAGGAGGAACGTCGGCGACACCTTCCGTCTCGCCGCTGGTCCCTCTTCCGCGTGTGTACGCGGAGGGACCTGGAGAGAAGCTGTCGCCGGCCTGTCGCTAGCACGCTCACGTGTGCTGGCGACAGGCCACTTCTGCAGCCCGTGAGTACGGGCCATTACAGTCCGTTCTGTTGTGCAACTGCCACACCTTGTGCTGTCCTAGCTGCACGCATTTCCTTGATTGAGCTCCTGTGGCCCGCAGCGCTTTGGGCATCCGCATTTTGTAAAGCTTGCAACTGCACATGCACAGACCGCTCTCAGCCACAGGAGAGTGATTTGAGGAGGCACGTGGCTAGGACAGCACATGGGCAGTAGCCCACTATTGGTCCAGTTGGTGAGATTTTCGACAGGCACAGAACAGAGCAGATTGAGAGGACAGCGAGTGACCTGAAGAACTACAGGTGGCTGGATGAAGCCCCAGGTAAGTTATAATGATTTTTTTCCCCCTCATTTATGGTTAGTAAATTATGGTGGTGTAGTAGTTTGCTTTCTCACCTAGCAGTGCTGTGTCCCCAGTTGGAATCCCAGCCAGGACACTATCTGCAAAGGGTTTGCATGTTATCCCTCTGTCTGCGTGGGTTTCCTCTGGGCACTCAAGTTTCTTCCCACATCCCCAAACCATACAGATAAGTTAATGGCTTCCCTCAAAATTGGCCTGTGACTACAATACATACGCTACACGATGCATACATAAATATACAACTATGGTAGGGATTAGATTGTGAGCTCCTCTGAGGGACAGTTAAATGACAAGACAATATACTCGCTGTACAGAGCTGCAGAACATGCTGGCGCTATATAAATACTAAATAATAATAGCTTCTAGGCATCTTGGCAGTGAAATTGCTGTAGTACTTACTAGAAAGTAACATGGCATTAGGACCCTGAAGTCTAATTTCAGCAAGTCCAGGTTCTTATCAGTGCTGCTCTGAGTGAAGGGGGTAGGGAGAGGAAGTGGCAATGAAAGGGAAGGCTGAAAGGCACTACAGCCCATCTCCCTTCTCTGAACTCCCATGCCAGAACACAGCATAACACCAGGACAGAGAAGGAGGGGGGCGGGGCTGCTCTCATACACAGCTCTCACTGACTTGCACAGAAGCTGGAGGCTGCGTCCCAACGTGACAATGGACAACAATGGAGAGGTGCCTGGACTCTTCTGCCGCCCCTCAGATCCAGGCAGCCAGTTAGCAGAAGCTCTTCTACTCCTGAGTCCTGTAGTTTTGAATCTCGCGCGGCAGAGCAGCGAGAAGTGGCTGTGTGTGAGACACATCCAGGAGAGACAGGGAGGCGGGGCAGCAGAGTTCCGTAATCTGCACTGCAGCTGCTGCACTTATCCATGGACCTGGCTAGGATGGAACAAAACATCGGTTTCAAGCCTTCACTGCCAAAGCGCCCCCCCCCCCCTGATGCTGTGAGGGGGGGGGGCAGATGTCCCATCCTGCCCCCACCTCCCTACGCCCCAGCATCAGACCAAATCAATAGTCAAAGTCCAAAACGAGTCAGCACCGTCTTTAGTAGGAAATAGCTCTTTTATTGGTTAAAAAGCATGATGTCAAGTATCTGTCAGCGACAGCTCCGCTGTTTCGGGCGTATAGCCCTTTTTCAAGCCAAGAAGCAAAGTCATCACATTAACATGTAATACATCACAGTTTAAATAGTAAAACATTACCCAGCCCACCAATCAGCATTGCTCTATATCGGCCAATCAGAGAGAGGCAGGGACCGGCGGACCTGATGGAGAACTAATCCCTTCGCATGCAAAGAAGGAAGCCCAGCTCCTCCCCCAGGCGTTACCAAATACTCACCGCCTAATCCGCGGTGAAAACAGCAATCGTTACAGGTTAGGCATTTTGTGCGCATCACACCGCAAACACTTTTCAAGTGTAAAACCAGCCTAAAAGCAAACCTATAATGTTTGCTATAACCTATTTCGGATCTACGGGAGGGGGGAAGCCTCTGGATTCTCTAGAAACATCCTCATCTTCATCAGCCAGGCCGGTCCAGTGATGAGACCTGAAGCGTGGCCACGCGTCACCTGCGCAGTAGCACAGAACCGACTGTGCTTAGCTTTTTTCCGCTGGAGCCTGGCTGGTGCTCCTGTGCAATGCGCAAACAGTCCACAAGTGGTTTTGCAAGGATCTCAGCGCTGGAACGGCTCAAGCGGAGGAGGACGGAGAATCCAGAGGCTTACCCTTACCAAGGTAAGTATCTGGTAGGGGCACTTCTTATTCCCTACAAGTACACGTTAAATTACACCCTTGTGGCTGGTAATGGAAATTACAATATTTTATGTTTGATACACACCATTTCCCGTCAGACAGACCGGTCAAATCGATTGTTTCTGACAGGTCCGAACGTTCTTTTTTGTAATCAATTTTGTAGAGACATGATCGAAAAATCGATTGTAAGAAATAGTTGATTTGACCCATTTATCTGAAAGGAAATTATGATGTGTACCAAGCATTATATGCAGTGCACATAGGATTCTTGAGTGTGAAATATTTAGTGTGGTTCTGACTCCAATAATAATATAGCATCAAAGTGGAAAAGATGAACAGTGTTTATTTACTTGACCAATGCAGGGCCAATTCTGAAAAATGTTAAAATCTGCAGCAAAACAATCCTTCCTCCACCGCTTAAAGTAGTCATCAGGGTAAAAATAGTAAAAGAAGTGGTACTTACCGGGGGCTTCCTCCAGCTCCAAGCTCCCAGGACGTCCCTCGCCGCAGCTCTGCCCGCAGCCGTTCGCCGCAGGTCCGTCCCGGTCCCCGGCGATGACGTCAGAGCGACCTCCAGGTCGCTCTGTACTGCGCCTGCGCGAGCGGCGCTGTCGATCACCGCCACGTGGGTGGGAGCGGACTGCGCAGGAGTAGTATTACTGCGCATTCGCAGTCCGCTCCGGCCCACGTGGCGGTGATCGACAGCGCCGCTCGCGCAGGCGCAGTACAGAGCGACCTGGAGGTCGCTCTGACGTCATCGCCGGGGACCGGGACGGACCTGCGGCGAACGGCTGCGGGCAGAGCTGCGGCGAGGGACGTCCTGGGAGCTTGGAGCTGGAGGAAGCCCCCGGTAAGTACCACTTCTTTTACTATTTTTCCCTGATGACTCCTTTAAAGAGAACCAGAGACGTTGCAAAAAAGCTTTTATACATACCTGGGGCTTCCTCCCACCCCATAAGCCTGGATCACTCCCATGCCGCCGTCCTCCGCTGCCTCTATCCGCCGGTACCAGGTCCCGTACTTTCGGCCAGTCAACGCAAGCGGAGTGCGTCACTACCGGCGGACGCGGCCAATTGTATGCAAGAGCAGGGACTCTCTCCATATCCTTACGCATGCGCCTCCATACTACGCAGGCACATGCGTAAGGATATGGAGGGAGTACCTGCTCTTGCGTACAATTGGCCGCGTCCCTGTAGCGGCGATAGAGGCAGCATAGGACGGCGGCGTGGGAGCGATCCAGGCTTATGGGGCTGGAGGAAGCCCCAGGTATGTATAAAAGCTTTTTCATTTTTTCAATGCTGTTTGTCTCTGGTTCCCTTTAAGTCCCTGCCTTCACTCCAGCACTCACAAAACATCTAGGGATGATGGGCAGATTCCACCAAGAGACAGAGCTCTATCTGATCCAATCTAATCAGATAGAGATCTGTTGGCTGCCCATACACCAAAGGCCAATTCTTGATCGATTTCAGCATTAAATCTTTTAGAAAATGGCCTTGTGACATTGCCTCGCCGCCCCACCAAATGTTTTATGTGACCCCCCCATGCATTTATACTTCCGAGTGCCAGCACTGAATTCCTGCATTGGCGCGCCATATGACTACCCGGCGTCTAGCACATGTGTGACACACACCCTATGTCTATATGCCGGTAGTCATGTGGGGCACATCTGTGGAAGTACAGTGCAGACACTGAGGAGACAGGTAAAGTATGAGCACCAGGGGGTACATAAAACATTTGGAGGGCCGTCGGCCAGGGGGTCTCTGTCACATTTGTCATTCATGTTTATCGCATGCTGTTACCGCCACGCACTGAATCAACCACGTTGACCCGAGATTTCCCTGCATGCCTAATCAATACATTCAACCAATTTCAGCCTCGATTTGGTCGTACTGTTGATTGGTCATGCACTTGGCGGCACCGATTTTATCCAATTCAAACATAATTAACAAAATTGGATGGTCGATTGTCCGCCAAGTTGACAGATGTATGGCCACCTGCAGTCAGCTCCACCTCCACACACACCAAACCCCAAGAAATATTAATACATCACTAATTATATTATGCATATACAGTACACAATTCCAGGGCTCTGCCTTCTTGCATGTGAACAGTCAATAGGCAGACATTACTACATACTCTACCCGTACAGCCGGAGCCGTTAATTGAAGCGCAAGTTGAAATGGGCGCGGCTATTCCGCCAATGCATTTATCGGCTATATCAGTCTGTCACGGCGCAGACTGTATAATATGGGCGCATTTAACGGCTATCAGGCTTTAATGTGTTTTTTGGGGTTTTTTTTTTTGCGGCTATGGCTCCCTAGCTTTATTTTGATTGTTTGTGGCTATGGTGCCTGCGGCTATGATTTTAATTACATTTTTGTGTCTGCGCCTGCCGCTATGGATTTCTTTTAATTTTTTGGTGGGTATGGTGCCTGCGGCTGTGACGGCTATGTGCTGTGAACACGCTAATAATAGTGCAAGTTAATTTTCCTATTATTTCCTCTGTTTTGGCACGCTTCCCTGCTATTACTTCTCCACTTTCTCCGCTACTCAATTGACAGCTATGGCAACATTTTGCTCTATCCTGGTAGGGTGGCAATAATGTATCAACTTCCTGTGCGGCTATATATACTTGTCACAATATTGCCATGTACATTTGAGAAATAGCGGTTATAGTTCCTCTACGATATAATTATCCTCAAGCTGTAATTCATTAGATTGAGTGACACAGTGATCTGTAGCCTATGGTAGCGGCTATAATGAAGTTAGGAGTCCTTATCTACTCCATCCAAGACAACGTGGGTAATTAACGGAGTCCAATGTTGCCTGCTGTTTCCATAACGATGGTTGATGCCCCTGTAAATGTCAGCATGGTGCAACATACTTGCAGAATCAATACACAATGCAGGCTAGGCACCTATGTTTGGCTTTTATTGCTCCTGGGCACCTATATCTTCGGTTCCCAGCTCCAATTTCAGTGCCACTTCGTGGGTCCAGAACCACACACGTCAGCAGTGGCTATAGGAGTGGGTGCTCTACTTACTATAACCAACTTAATTAACTGTGGATGTCTGCGCTTGAACTTTGCTTTGGGGGTTTGACAGGGGAAACAGCTGTGGGGCTGCAGACACTGTCTGCAGTGGGTTCTGAGGACTGGCTGCGCCTCTAGGAGCTCATCTTTACTATAGCCAGGCAGGGGCAAGTGTGTGTGGGGGGGAGGTGGTTGCGCAGGGTTTTCAGCTGTGTGGGCTCTTGGGGGTCCAGCTACGGCACACAGCTACGGCTGTTAAAGGCAGGCAGTGAATAATAGTCACTATAGGAATATCATTAGCAATATTCAAATAACCTCAATAACAACAACCCCCCCCCCCCCCCCCCCCCCCCCCCCCCCGTGAACAGGCACATTTACAAACATAAGAACAAAAGAGACATCAGGTCACCTGGGCACCAAATACATCTCCTGGTGCAGCCACCATCTTACCCGATCAGTTTTACATGGAGTCAGCAAGTGAATCGATAACAGGTGTACTTACCGATCAGGGGAGTCTGAGTAACAAATCTAACAAAATCTACTTGAGGATGCCACAGTGTGGATGCAGTGGGAGCCTGTCCAAGCAGCGGCTTCATAAAGTGTCATTGTCGCAGTGCACAACCATTAAACTGCTACTTATAAATGTACAGACTGTGATTGGGTAACTTTGTGGGAGGGTTAGTGCTAGTTTTAGTTTAGTGTTAGGATGTAGGGTAGAGAGGGGGTTAAATCTTTTAATGCAGCATGTGGTTGCCATTCCAGAAGAGGAAGCAACATTCCTCAGCTCCTGATGTAGCCACTGTACAAGGGTCAAACCTAAAGCAGCTGTCAGAACAAAGCCGATGACCTGTAAACGAACTACAAGTCCAGCACAGGCAGAGAATATATTGCCTTCCTTGTGACAGCCCTTATCGCTTTTAGTTTCCCCAGCGGCAACATTATATACTGAACTACATTGAACTGACCAGACTTGTTAAACTTGGACTCGTTAGAGCCATTAAACTATTACCCACGTATCTTGGATGGAGTAGATAATGACTCCTAACTGGATTATAGCTGCTACCATATTATAATCCATAGCTGGATTATAGCTGCTACCATACCACTGTGTCACTGGGTCTAATGATTTACAGCTTGAGGCTAATTATATTGTACATGCACTATAACCGCTATTTCTCAAATCTGCAAATGTTATATAGTGGCAATAACTGTTACAAATGTAATGTAACAAGTGGCTGTTACAAATGTAATGTAACAGCTCTGGTCAGTACATTTGCAGAAGCAATATGGATGTTATTATCGCATTGCATCCAATGCAGCTGCGGGTATCATGGTTCTCATTTTACACCATTAATCAAAAGTAACAGCTATTAATCTTTTCTGAAAGCACATGCGCTATCACATAACTGGGCAAACTTAAGTTTGTGGGTTATTTCATGCGCAGATAAATAGCAACTTTAGTAATACCTTTTGTATGTCGCAATAAAATTTGCCCGACTACTTGTTGTGGCGATAAATAACAACTTTAGTAATACAGTACCTTGTGTGTACCGCATTTGTGAGCATAAGTAGGCAAACTCCTTTTAACAATATTTTGTTGGGCAGATAAATATGGACTTTATTAATACATTGTCTACTGCTCATTAATAAAACCTCCGATAAATAACAAATTTAGTCATAATTTGCATGACAGTTATTGTACTCAATAAGTATAAGGAAAGCTGCGCTTAATTGCCATAGCGGGCATAATTCATTGCGGCTTCCTCTGCTGCCTTCGCTAATGCAGTAAACCGAAAACCACGCCAATGGGCTTCATCTCATTCTATTTACGATAACCGCTCCCATTTCAATTTGCGGCACTTTTAAATGTACGCTTTTAGCGTTAGGTTATCTCGCTGTAATGGAGGGGGGGGGGGGAGCCACAGAGAGGGCAGCCCGACCTCTCCCTCCCCTTCTCTGCCCGTGCTGCCCTCCGTGCTCCCTTCTAGGACTCAGAGTAATGCGCACCGACACAGGGAAGCGATGTAAATACCTACCTCACCTCCAATTGCCGCTCACTCGCCGCCGGTCCTCTCCTCTCTGCATAGCCGCTGCAGCGGCTATGCAGAGAGGAGAGGACCGGCGGCGAGTGAGCGGCAATTGGAGGTGAGGTAGGTATTTACATCGCTTCCCTGTGTCGGTGCGCATTACTCTGAGTCCTAGAAGGGAGCACGGAGGGCAGCACGGGCAGAGAAGGGGAGGGAGAGGTCGGGCTGCCCTCTCTGTGGCTCCCCCCCCCCTCCATTACAGCGAGATAACCTAAAAATGTTTCCGACGCTAAATATACACATATAGCCGCAATATAGGAAGGGAGAGGTCGGACTGCCCTCCCTGCGGCTGCTGCTCAGGCTCCTTTTTCCATTACAGCACATAACCGATAAATAGTTAGAACAATAAACAGACATATAGCCGCTATAGACATATAGCCGCTATATAACAAGCACGATAATCGCGCCCAATTCAACAAGCGGCTAATTCAAATGTACGCCGTACAGCAGCACACAGGCTGCTTCTTCCTTCCTTATCTATAAATGTTTCACATCCATCCTCCACCATGCTCTGTGTTCCCCAAGAATAACGATAGTGCACAGCAGCTACTGGGGCACTAATGATAGGCCAAAGCTATATACCTGCATGGTAAGGTAAATGGGCTCTGGTCACGTGTGCCTGCATGCACCGCCCTCAGTGGTGACATGCCCAGTATGACATCAGACATCATACCTTCCCCGAGGATCCGCTCCTCGCAGACTCGGCGCCGGTAGCAGAGAGCTCGAGCTCGCACACTCAGCCGGCGGCGGTAGCAGAGAGGACTGACGTGTTGCTAAGACGGCAGCTACCTCAGCCCTATACGTCGATTCCACTAACTAGAAGGAGAGAGCGGCTGTCTGATCACACCCGGAGCTCCCCCTTGTGGCTGGCAGCTAGAAGGAGAGAGCGGGTCTGAACATTGATCACACCCGGAGCTCCCCCTTGTGGCTGGCAGCTAGAAGGAGAGAGCGGCTGTCTGAACACTGATCACACCCGGAGCTCCCCCTTGTGGCTGTAGCGGCAATAGCAGGATGGAAGCAAAACATTGATGGAGATTTCTGTGAGTAAAAATGAACCTAGTTCTGACCGGGGCAGGTTTTGGGTTACATTTATCCCAGGTCCCTAATCTCGCCCTCCCAGTATAGGCAGCGGGATGTATTCACTCCCTCCCCAGTATAGGCCACCATATGACCCCTGCACAGACAGCCAGAGCTCAGTCCCACACCCATCTTGTAAATGCAGCAACGCAAAAGTGTCCTGAATATCCTTTACCCTCTGGCCTATACATTGTATATATATATTTAATAGTGTTTGCAGTGAATGTGCTGATGTTGCTCACGTGCTGCTGCTTTGTGCTGCAGCTGCATTTTACAATTAAATTATAAGCTGCCATTTTTTGGTGCATTTGGAAGTAGCGGAGTTCATTTGCAGCGCGCAGTTTCTGCACATACTGGGGTACTAATGATAGGCCAAAGCTATACACTTCCATGGTAAGGTATTGGTAAGGTATTTGTGTTGTGGTCACGTGTGGTTGCATGCGGTCAGGGCAGCCATCAGGGGGGAACAACTGACACTGCAGTGAGGGGCCCAGGGCTTCTGGGGGCCCTGGGCCCCCCCAAGCGCTGGAAGGGCCGCATATGCTGGCTGCGGGCCTGTGGCTCACTAACCAGCACACTGCATTCCAGCACTGACAAAAGAGGCACAGGAAGAAAAGAGGGGAACAAAAGAGAATGGATAAAGTATAATAACGGTCCTACAAGTCCCTGTCTCATTTGTTAACTGGGGACTACCTGTATTTTGCTAGTATTTGACTCCACCCTCAACATGCCATGGCCACACCCACTTCCCCCCCCGCATCTTGCTGTGCATGCCGCTTTCTTTAGTGTCTGAGCCATGAACATTTTTTCGCGCAGCGCACTTCATGCACGGGGGTGGGGTGGCTAGTGGGTGGGCACAGCAACCAGTGGGTGGGCCCAGGGAAGGGGGCCCCAGGCCTGATGATGTGTGAGGGGCCCCAAAATTTCTAATGGCGGCCCTGCATGCGGTCACCTGTCACTGCTTGCGCTGTACTCAGCGGTGACACGCCCATGACATGACATCATAGTCAGACATCATAGTCACCTCGAGGATCCACTTCTTGCAGATTCGGCAGTAGACTGGATAGAAGCTACTTCAGCCCTGTACCTCCACTAACTAGTGTTGTCCGGATCATGAACGATTCGGATCTTTGATCCGAATCTATTTAATGAGTCGATCATCCGAATCATCAAAATGAACGATTCGGATCGCAAAAGGGGCGGGGCCAGGAGCGACACGCCCCCTCTCAGCGGGCAGCGGGTTCCTGGAAGCAGAGCTGAGATGGATCGCTCTGTTGGATGGGAGGCAGCCTTGCCGGGACAGCAGGTAGATGAGAGAGAGGGGACATGGGTGCCACTGCCAGATATGTGTAGAGCACACATACTGGCTATAACGTGCTTCTCATTATAGGCTGTCTGTTCCGTAGTTGTACACAGTGAACACATTTGAAGCTTTTGGCTCAGCACAGCTCAATAACTTTGCAGGCACTGTGATTGCAGGGCAAAATGATCCTCCTCCACTCGGCACTAAACAGCTGCACTTATCTTCTGGGAATGCTTTCCTTCACTGTGTGACGTTTGCATGGAAAGTACACAGATGAGCATATAGGTGAAATAAATACATGTAAAGCATATGATTGCAGCATGTGGGTATTGTGTGCACAAACATTTCTGCTCTCTGCTCGTCCCTCCTCCCTTCTCTGTCCATTCCCTGCCCTCTGTCCATCTTCTCCCCTTCTCTCTGTGTGTCCACCCCCCTCCCCTTCTCCTGTCCACAGCAGGGAAAGACCTGTCCTGCTAGTCATCTCACCCCGAATGCTTCGGTAGTAAAATGATCCGAGATTCGGATCAAAGATCCGGATCTTTTCAATGATCCGATTCGAATCATCCGGATCATTGAAAAGATCCGAACTTCCCATCTCTACCACTAACCAGAAGTGAAAGAGATCGGCTTTCCGAGCAGTAATCATACCCGGAGCACCCCCTTGTGGCTGGTAGCGGGAATGGCAGGATGGAGGCACAGAATGGAAGTCATTACTGTGAGTAAAAGTACATTCATTAGTACGCATGCCCTGGCCTTGATTGTGCACCTGTTGCCAGGTACGCTTCGTGATGTCACGCTCATGCGCAGAGCATGCCCAGCCACAGGCGCACAATCTAGGACGCTCACCAAGCATGCGTACTAATGAACGCATCCCCGGCCCAGGGCAAACGTACTACTGCAGGTCATTGTGACCTGGAAGTAGTACAGGGGCCAGGCTGTCCATAGCTTCACAGCGAGCAGTTTGCAGAACTGCTCGCAACATCACTACTTGTAAATGCAGTAGCGCAAAGGTGCCATAATTATTATCCTTTCCCCTCGGTCCTTGTAATTGTGTATATTTTTATAGTATGTACACTTAATGTGTTGATGTCTGCTCATGTGTTACTGCTTTGTGCTGCAGCAGCATTTTACAATTGAATGATAAACTTCCATTTTTTTGAGTGGGTGCATTTGGAAGTAGCTTATTTTATTTGCAGCACACAGTTTTAAAGTTAAAGATAACCTTAAGTCAAAAAAAAAAAAAAAATGAGATGAACTCACCTGGGGCTTCCCTCAGCCCCTGCAGCCGATCGGTGCCCTCGCAGCTCCGCTCCGATGCCTCTGGACCCGCCGGCGACGACTTCCGGTTTCGCCATCACCGGCCGACAGGCATGGAAACGCGAGTGATTGTTCGCGTTCCCAGCCTGTATATCGCCCCCTATGCTGCTATTGCGGCTCCTGGCCACAATAGCAGCATAGGGGGCGATATACAGGCTGGGAACGCGAGCAATCACTCGCGTTCCCATGCCTGTCGGCCGGTGACGGCAAAACCGGAAGTCGTCGCCGGCGGGTCCAGAGGCATCGGAGCGGAGCTGCGAGGGCACCGGTCGGCTGCAGGGGGCTGAGGGAAGCCCCAGGTGAGTTCATCTCATTTTTTTTTAATGCCTTTAGGTTCACTTTAAGAATTTCTAGTTTCTACAGCCCCCCAAAAATGTCACAAGGTGGTGGCTGCAGGACATGTGACCATCTGCTGACAATAAAGCCCATCTTGATGAATGCTAGAATGAAAAGCCTAGTGGGGTGTTGCCTAAGAAGAGGCGCCTTTTCTCCCATGATGCTGAAGGGTAGATGGGTCTGCCTCTCAAAAAAGGCCCTGGGCTTAAAGGAGTATTGTAAGGGTAAAAATAAAAAAAAAAGTATTTAACTTACCTGGGGCTTCTACTGCCCCCCGCAGATGTCCTGTGCCTTCGTCGGGACAAAGCGATCCTCTGGTCTCCTGCCATGGCTCACTTCCGAATTTTGTGACTTCAGTGTCGCAAACTACTGCATACTCGCGCCTGCTGACTTCATCAGGAGCTTCCGGCGCAGTACTGTACTGCGCAGGAAGCTCCCGGGGACATCTGCGGGAGTGAGGACGCGCACGACCAGGGCCACGCAGGCACAGTAGTTTGCGACATTAAAATAGCAAAATCTGGAAGTGAGCCGCAGCAGAAGACTACAGTATCTTTTTGTCCTGGCGTGGAAACAGGACGGCTGTGGAGGGCCAGCAGAAGCCCCAAGTAACACTTCCGCTTGTGATCACGGTCCTGTCACCATGCAGGTGCCCAAAGTGCCTGCTTTTGTGACTTGCTGCCAGTACAGGGCTCTTTTCCACAGATGGCTGAACTGCTCATTTGTCTGGTACTTAAGCATCCTGTCTACCACCCACGACTGCTATTCAGGGCTGTCTGCTGCATATGCCGTGCTTTAGCTTGCACCCGGCTGGTGGACAGTAGCAGCTGACAGGAGGGGAATTCACCACCTGGCTGAAGTTCTGGAGAAGAGGCCTTAAAGGAGTTGTCCGGCACAAATAAATAAAATAAGCGCTACTTACCGGGGGCTTCCTCCAGCCCCTGCGCAGTCCGCTCCAGCCCACGTGACGGTGATTGACAGTGCCGATCGCGCAGGTGCAGTACAGAGCGACCTCCAGGTCGCTCTGACATCATCGCCGGGGACCGGGTCGAAGCTCCGGCGAACGGCTGAAGGGAGAGCTGCGGCGAGGGATGTGCTGGGAGGTTGGGGCTGGAGGAAGCCCCTGGTAAGTAGCGCTTATTTTATTTATTTTTGCCGGACAACTCCTTTAAAGTAAACCCGAGGTGAGAATGATATGGAGGCTGACATATTTATTTCCCTGATCCTCTGCCTCTATAACATTTAGCCATTGACCTTGAACAAGCATGCAGCAGATCAGGTGTTTCTGACATTGTCAGATCTGACAAGATTAGCTGCATGCTTGTTTCAGGTGATATTCAGATACTACTACAGCCAAATAGATCAGTAAGGCTGCCGGGCAACTAGTATTGTTTAAAAGGAAATTAATATGGCAGGCTCTATATCACTCTCACCTTGGGTTCACTTTAAAATATACCCGAAGTGACATGTGACATGAGATAAACATAGGTATGTACAGTGCCAAGCGCACTAATAACTATGCTGTGTTCCTTTTATTCTTTCTCTGTCTGAAAGAGTTAAATATCAGGTATGTAAGTGGCTGACTCAGTCATGACAGGAAGTGACTACAGTGTGACTGTCACTGATAAGAAATTCCAGCTATAAAACACTTCCCTAGCAGAAAATGGCGTCTGAGAGCAGGAAAGAGATACAAAGGGTCAATAGGTCATAGATTTTTAGCTCTGGCAATAAAACAGTTAAAACTTAAAAAGTAGATTTAAACATAAAATAAAACTGTGGAATATCTTAAAAAGTCATTTTTAGGAGAAGGAAGATAGATACAATTGTTTATTTCATTAGTATATTTTCGCTTCGGGTGTCCTTTAAGGCTACTTACACACCAAGACGTCGCGTTTTAGGGGACGTTATGGTCGCATAACGTGCCCCTAAAGCAACGCATGGTGGTGTTGAAGTTGGACGTAAGATTGAGCTGCGTTATGCAGCTCTCAAAATCAGCCGCTCCAGGTTAGTCATAGGAAGTCCGGATCTTTTTAAGGATTCGGATCATTTGAATCGGATCATTAAAAAGATCCGGATCTTTGAACCAAATCATTTGAATCATTTTACTAGGGAAGCAGACTGGGTAAAATGATTAGCAGGACAGGACTTTCCCTGCACTGTACATTCAGACAGTATGTTCCTGTTTCTTCCAGGCAGACATCCACTGTGAACCGAATCTTTCATTGTGATCGCCTTCCTCTGGATCAACAGGGATATGTGAGGGAGCAGGCTGGTGTTGTACTTTATACTGGTTGAACTCGATGGACGTATGTCTTTTTTCAACCAAAATAACTATGTAACTATGATGATCCGGATGATTTGACTCATAAAAAAGATCCGGATCAAATGAACGATTTGTTTATGATCCGGACAACACTACAGTCCCACCACGAGTCTCTGCAGTGCAATTAATATTAAATAGCCATATGGCTGGCTGCAGAGGAGGAGGGGAGACCTCCTCCTCCAACATTACTGAGCATGTGCAAACAGTCTAACGTGGCTTAGCCCAGTATACCGTACAGCATGCAGCACTTTGTTTTTAACGTGCTGCGTTACAATGTAACGCAACGTGTTACTGTGAACAGCAACATTGATTTTACAGTGCTGTGAGTTAGGCTGCGTTACTGGCTGCTGTAACGTGGGACTTTAACGTCCCACTGTGAAACCAGCCTAAACATTTCACCCCGTGGGTATTTTTCACTTTATCCATCAGAGCAATTTTCACCTCCCATTTATTTGCCAATAACTATCACTAATTATCATGATGCATTGATCTATATCTTGTTTTTTCCACCACCAATTAGGCTTTCTTTGGGTGGGACATTTTGCTAAGAATTATTTTTTTCTAAATTCACTTTAACAGGAAGATTAGGAAAAAAATGGAAAAATCATTATTTCTCAGTTTTCGGCCGTTATAGCTTTAAAATAATACATGCTACCATAATTAAAACCTTTGTGTTTTATTTGCCCATTTGTCCCGGTTATTACACCATTTAAATTATGTAACTATCACAATGTATGTCACCAATATTTTATTTGGAAATAAAGGTGCATTTTTTCAGTTTTATGTCCATCATTATTTACAAGTAGAGATGTTCCCGAACCGTTCGCCGGCGAACATCTCTGCATCCCTGGGCCCTGTACTACTTCCGGGTCGCTATGACCCAGAGTAGAACACCTGTGCTGGCCCGGCGGTGCGCGTCCTAGAGCGCGCTCCTGTTGCCGGGCACTTTCTGCGCATGTGCGTGCCGTCATGACATCACGCTCATGCGCAGAGAGTGCCCCGGCCACAGGAGCGCGATATAGGACGCGCACCGCCGGGCCAGCGCAGGCGTACTACTCCGGGTCATAGCGACCCGGAAGTAGTACAGGGCCCACAGAGATGCAAACGATTCGGGCCATCTCTATTTACAAGCTTATAATTTAAAAAATGTTCACAATATACCCTCTTCACATGCATATTAAAAAAGTTCAGACCCTTAGGTAACTTTATTTTTTTTTATTGGAATTTTTTTTTTCAGTAAAAATGTTATTTGGGTAACTTTTGGTGTGGGAGGTAAACAGTTAATTTTACATTTCAAAATGTGGGTTTATTTTATTAAAAACTGTATGTAGATGTAGTTTTACTTTTTGGCCACAAGATGGCCACAGTGAAATTTTATTTAGTTTAATTTTTTTTTTTTATTTTTTTTTTAGCCCTGGAAGCGAAGTGCTGGAAACCTTCTTTTTTTTTTTGTCAGAAAGACCGCGGCCTTTGATAAGAAGCTGTCGGTTTTTCTGCCAGGGACTTAGATCAATGAAAGGGTACTATTTTCCCATTCATTGATTACTGGGGGGTGGCGCACGCGGGAGCACGCAGACACGCTCAAAAGCAAGGCAGCAGCCACCTGGACATGACAATCATGTCCAGGTGGCAGGAATGGTTAATGCGGCCACTAATGATACAATTTGCTGAGAGATCGTTTACAAGTAATTCTTCATAAGAACGATCGGAAATTATTGTTTGGAACCACCAATGGACAAAAATCTCCTAACCAATCTGATCAGATTTCATTAATGTAATCATATTGATGAAATCTGATCAGATTGGTTAATAGATTTTTTTCCACTAGTGGTCATGAACAACCGTTTCCGAACGATCGTAAATGGTAATTTGTAACTACTAAAGGAAAATAATCTCCTAACCAATCACATTAATGAAACCAATCCGATTTTTGGATCAATCCTATCAATCTGATCTGATTGGTTTGGAGATTTTTGTCTATTAGTGGGCGCAAATGGTCATTTCCGATCGTTCATACGAAGAATCTTTCGAAAATTGTATTGTTAGTGGGCCACCTTTAGTATTAATTAACCTGTCACTACTCAAATCCATGATGTGGGCACTTTAGTTTAGTAACAGGTGTACATTATATGCAATCCCTGCTCCATACCCTCATACCATGTGGCTTTGGGGTGTATGCAAGAAACTGTGTTAAAGTGGACCCAAATGAAAAATACAAGACTTCAGAAATAAAATCTATTTTCTAAAGTATAATAATAAATAGCAGCCGTTTTTCAGCTGCATGATGACAAATATAAAATATTTTACATTTATTGGAAGGATCCCTCCCTTCGTTTCATATTGCCAGGACAGAATCCGGCAAACTGGTGGAGTAGGTGGTGTCCGGCAAAGGAGGAATTGCTAATGGCTGCCACCTGTATAACCCTAGTTATGAAAAAAGAAGGGTGAAAAGCATGCACTGAAATGCTCATAGGCTTGAAGGAGTGTTTATTTATCTTTGTATGTGTTAGAGTGGTGCAACTAAATATTTTAAATTGAAAATTGTTTGGTTTGGGTTCGTTTTAAGCAGAATTTCATACCTAAGGTTTTTGCATGATTAGTAGTGACTAATGCATTGCGTGTAATGTATTGCATTCTGCTCTACTAATCCTGTGGCAAAACTTTATGCACATCATCTTGCTTAATGCAATTTATTGCGCACGCCCTGTTGAGTTTAGTTTTAGGCTGCAGGGTACCAGAGGATTGGTGTGTCCCGACATGGGCACAGGACTTCTGCAGGGGGCTGGTGGAAGCCCCAGGTAAGTGAAACTTTTTTTCTTCTACTCGGTTAAGGTTCACTTTAATGTGCCCATACACATGTCAATCTGCCACCAAATCGACCATCAGCCTGATTTCTCTTCTGCTTGATTTCAGATTGAATATGTTCTGAAAGGATTCTATTGCCTGCCCACTCACTGCAGACAGATATCAAAAAGAAACACCAGTGTGGCGAGGAACAGGAGCTCGCGGTGAGGTCACTGGAGGAGGCCAGGAGTCGCGCCGGCGGACAGGTGGGACTTTAACACTTTGTTTCTTAAAAAGGAGAAAACACTGCTTAGGTTCCATTAATGCATATTTGTTTTATACACTTTAATGCAAAACAACTAGAGAAATAGGTGTTGCTGAATGTTTAATACGGACGTGGGGGCTGCGTGTGGAGTGGGAGGTGATTTGATGTACATGTAATGGGTGGTTATACACAGAAGTGGGGCTTCACATGGAAGGTTAGTCAAAAGAAACACACCCTGGCAATCACTAAGAGCCACTGTACACTGCATGGATGAAAAACTGATCCATCAAACAGATCATTTTTATTGGGCATCAGTTTTTCATCCATGATTTCCATTCCATTACCGATCGGTCGATGCATATCTCAATCTGGAATTAATAGTTGACTCCCTATATTTGCAATCCAATCAGCAGAACGGACTGAACACATCCTTTTCAAACAGACTGAGGATCCGTTCGCATCCGTTGGGATACCTTCCTAAAACAGACCGTTTTTGTGTACAGTGTGAACCGGCCTATAGGATTTAGTCCTGATGGTGCCTTCATTTTTCTACCTCTTAGCAGACTCTAAAGGTGGCCATACATCTAGTGATTCGGCTTTCATTCTGTCATTTCATCAAATCAAATGTGCTTCAGTATGTCTAACCAATGAAAAGTTGCTGATATCATGTTGACCACCTTAGTCAATTGAGCAGGATTCAAGATTTCGGTCATTCACACAGGAATTGGCTACTTTTCACATACCGTTTGATTGACGCTGTATCGATTTTTGCATTCAGAGCATGGAGGTACAATATCGGTCAGATTGATTTGTGAAAGTGAATCACATAGGCTATCCCTTGTACTGTGTGGGCTACTAGCTGATCGACTTTCGATCAACCACACTGAAGTTGATCTCCAATAAAGGCGATTGCTTTGTCGACTGAATCAGAATCGCTAGATATATGGATACCTTAAGGCTTCTTTTACACAAGCAGCTGAAGGCAGTGAATTCACTGCCTGTCAGCTGCTCCCATCCACTGGCTGGGTGCTTGCTAGCGCTCGTCACAGGCAGTCCCCCCATGTAGTTTCATCTGAGCATGACACTTTCCGCGCTCAGATGCAGCATGAAACTGTTTAACACAACCGTGTGTAAAACATGTGTTTACCGATCGCTTCCACTCAGCTGCATGTAATTACAGCTGAATGGTGCTTGTTGCCAGCATCCCTGGATAAGAGGCCATTAGGCTGGGAGTACACCTGTTGTCTGTCATTTTCTACGCATGATTATTAGGATGCATTTTCTGCACTCCATGTGTGTCTGTAGGTGGGTAAACGTGTGTGCTTTTTCACAGATGCTAATGTAATTGCTGGAGAAAATGCACACAGTGCTGTACTGCTCTCATTATTATTATTTTTGTCTGCATGCGAAAACGCATTCAAGGATAAACTAGCCCATTGATTAACATTGGTTCTTAGTAGGGGCGCAGTGCGGAGTATGGCGGATGCAAGCTCCGTGAGCTCCGATCATAGCGGGGACAGACAGTGGCATAACTTCTGAACCGCGGACTTAAAACGGACGACATAGGCAAAGAAGAGGGTCTGAAGACTACCCCTGCACCTCATATGCCTTCAACCCAGGGTAAAGATAAAGAATTAGTGCTCAGATCCCTGGACTTCTTCAGGCCGCGTGGTGCGACAGCAGCTAAGATGGCCGCCGAGAAGCTGCAGGCAACTAATACACTTACTGAGAAAGAAGGAGAATCTCTGCATCATACTGACTTCTCTCTGAAGGATATCACAGACCTTCTCACGGATCTAAAGGTCTCCTTCACGAATAAGATCAGAGCCACTGTAAAATACGCTCTCTGCCCAGATGGAAGAACTGGGAGACAGGACGAGCAAACTAGAATACAGAATGGATGACGCAGTGGACATTATTACAGAATTACAGAACCAAAATGCAGCCCAGGAGGAAAAACTGGTAAACTAGGAGAATAAATGGGAAGATCTGGATAATAGTGGTAGGAGGGAAAATATTAGGATCAGATCTGTACCAGACTCTGTGACGGACATTAAGGCTTATGTGACAGCGTTATTTAAGCACTTCTCCCTAACCTCCCTGATGAGATGTTCAGATTTGATAGGATTCATAGGGCTTTAAAAGCACTCAAAAACCCGGAGTGGTGAAGAGACATTATACTAAAAATGCACTACTCGGAAACGAAAGAAGAGGTGATGAGAGCTGCACGGGAAATGGGTCCTAATGGAATAGGAGACCATAAGGTACACACATGGCCGGATTTCTGGCAAGGCCACATAGGCCATGGCCTAGGGCACCAGATAAACAAGGGGCGGCCTGCAGACAGTGGGCATTATTTGCAGGGCATTATTTGCAAGTGTCCAAACAAATGAAAGGGGTCAGGATAACTGCACTATTAGTACCAGCTTGCATCTGCCTGTGCAGTGCTACAGGCAGCTGCAGTCCATTAATTAAATGTTTGTGAACAGTGTGTGACTAGCAAAAAGCCAGACCTTGTCCAATGACATAGCAGCAGCTCCAGGCAGTTACAGAAGGCCGGGTCTCACGCACTTGGTGTGGGGGATGAAAGGACCAGGGGCAGCACCAGCAAATAGTACAGAATACAAAAGGCAGCCTCTCACAGTACCCATTTCTTAATTATTGATTGGCCAGCGCTGTTACCCTGGAGACAGCAGGACTCACTTTTACGTGTTGCTGACCCCACCCAATGTCCAATTGTAAGCCACTTTTGACTATGTGTGTGTGGTGGACGGCTCCCACTACGCCCATCACCTGTAGATCGCTTGATTGACCAGTTCCCCCGTGTGACGTGATTGATTCACTTCATGTTGCCATGGAGACCTCGGCACTAGCCACAATAGTGGACACCAGCGGCCCAAAATTTTTTGGGTGTGTGTGTGGAGAGAGGTGGTAGGATACGGTTTCGGTTGGGGCTGCTGGTAAAAGTCGGCCTTGGGCGGTAAGAAGTACAAATCCGGCCCTGGGTACACATATTTCCAGATCTGTCACCAATTACACTTGCAAAACGTAGATCTTTAAGACCAGTCACTACAGCCCTGCAAAAAAGAGCGATACCATATCGGTGGGATTTCCTTTTGTACTCGCATTCAACTTTGGCCCCAAAAGATATCAAGTCCATACACTGCAGGAAGGAATAAAAGCCCTCAGAGAAAATGGAGTACAGGAAATCACAGAGGAATCGTCTATGGACTCTTCTAACAAGCATAAAAGGCTCAACAGAGACTGGCAGGAAACGCACCACTCAACCTATAAACGAAGCAAAGAAAAACACCTGACTCCTTCTAGAATCCCAAGAGCTTTAAGGTCGGGCAACGATAAAGACTGATGGCTTCCTTTACTCCTGTAAGTGACCCACAGGTTAATCATCCATAAGGGGACAAAGAGAGCTATACTTGCTCACATAATACAGACTCAGCCAATCTTGGCACTCTCTTTGCCTTTAACTTGTCTACTGGCTAGGATTTACATTAATAAGCTATACCTCCTAGTAGCTTCTGCGGTTCAGGCAGTATTACTTAAGTATCTCTCAGCAGTTTCGGTCCAGCTGTGTGATTTGCAGCTCCAACATTTCCCTGGTTATTTGAAATGTGCTTTCTCATAGCTTGTGTGTTCATGTTTTAAAATATATATTTATTTGAATGTACAGTAATCTTAAATATTTTTTGTATTAGTTTTAGTTATAGACGTGTGACCCATAAGACCGGATGTACAATACGGGTGTTCGTGTTTTTGAGAGAGATCAAGTCCTCACTACTAATATTTTTACTATGTAAAAGGGATGTTGAGATCTATAGGATTATTTTGGTAAACAAATTGCTTGTTGGGGCTCGTTTCCACTATTGCGGTGCAGAATCGCCTGGATTCCACCGCTGATGAAATCGCATGCGGATGCGATTCCCATGCGTTTTTTGCCGCGAATTCGCATGCGATTTCGCATAGGTGAGGGTATATGCGATTTTAACCATGTCACTGCCTGTGTGAATTTACATTGGTACCTATGCGAATTCGCGGCAAAAAACGCATGGGGAAAACGCATGCGACTTCCCTATTAAATACATTGCATGCGATTCGCATGCATTCCACTCGCAGGCGAATTCTGCGGCTCTTTTGTGCGTTTTTTTCACAGCTTAAAAAAAACGCACCCTAAAAACGCTACAGTGGAAACAGGCCCATCCACTTGCATTACATGTGCGAATCCGCATGCGTTGGACGCATGCGGATTCACGATAGTGGAAACGAGCCCTTAGATACAGCATAAGGAGAGTGACAGCAACTTCAGTTCTCTGGCTTCCGGATTCATGAAAGTACTCTCACATAATACTCAAGGTCTTAACAGCCCTACAAAAAGAGCTAAATGCATGCGCTATTATAATGCGAGAAACCCTGCAATAGTTATGCTACAAGAGACCCATTTTATTAGGATGTCATTTCCAAGATTTTTCCATAAAAATTTCCCTGAATTTCATTTATCTAGTCACCCAACAGCCAAGAGAAATGGAGTTGCTATCCTTCTCCACAAAAATACTTCATTTATCTTAAGAAACAAAGTGACTGATAAGGAGGGCCGCTACATTTCATTAGCAGGCGTACCAACATTGTTAGTCAATATTTACGCACCCTCAACCAAAAATGGAGCATTCTTCAATTCTATAATCGACACCCTCCATCAATTTCAAAATGAGAATATAATCATAGGAGGGAATATGAAGTTAGCACTAAACCCAAAGCTGGATTACCAATCCTCTTCGACCCTTTCTGATAGACCCCCGCCCCCATATCATTTATTAGGCAGATACAGATACATGGAGAGAGACCCATCCAACAAAAAAAAAAAAAGATTTTACCTTCTTTTCTAGTCCCCATCTCAGCTCTTCAAGGCTTGATTATATATTTACTACAAACATTCTTACTACTAGGATTAAGAGTTCGACAATCATCCATTCATATTTATCGGATCATTCAATCATCTGTACCACTTTCACACCACAACATAACTCTAATAGGACCCCAAGATGGAGAGTTCCACCCTTCATGTTAACCAATCCTGAACGAATAAGGAAACTATCAGAATCACTAAATAATGAGCCGGGAAGATGAATTCACAAAATCGATTTCAATAATATACAAGCTTCTCAATACATTAACTCCCACATCGAAGAGGCCTTATCAAATTAACTGGGAGAAAGATCTAGGCCATGAAATCTCGGATTCTCAATGGTCAACAATCTGGGAAAGAACTTCCAAATGTTCAAATAATGTATCAATGACGGAAACTTCTGTTAAACTTAAGTTTCGCACATATTTAACTCCTTCTAGAATTTATAAATATAAACCTCACATTTCTAATTTATGTTTCTGAGGGTGTCTAGACATTGGAGACTCTTTTCACACTTGGGGCTTGATTCACAAAAAAGTGCTAACTGTTAGCACGGCCGTTTTCGCGCGAATTTTCGCATTGTTTCGCGCAAAACGATACCGGTTTCACGCGAAAACGATATCGATTTCGCGGGAAAATTTGAGTTTGCGCACGAAAACGTTATCGTTTCGCACGAAAGTTCGCGATCGCGCACAATGCAAAAATTTGCGCAAAAACGGCTGTGCTAACAGTTAGCACTCTTTTGTGAATTAAGCCCTAGGTGGTCTTGCCCTATGGTACATTCACTCTGGTCAAATATTTTTGAGCTGTCAAGGGAATTTTGGGATAAAGCTGCTACCCCTAACCCTCTATTAGCTTTACTGAACCTAAAGATTGACAAACTTTCCCGGTTAGAAAACCCTTTATTCACTAAAATATTGGTGGCCACTAGACTCCACATCGCCCAAGCTTGGCTAATCAATGAACTGTCCTGGGACAAAGTCATACAAAAAAATTAATTATATCTGTTTAAACAAATTTATATGGGCTCTGACTACATATGGTTATGACATCTTCATGGAATTGGGCCCTTGGTTATACTCATATCTCTATTCTAGCATAATATTACTATGTGTAAGACTGCAAGAATGATAGGGACTCTCAATTGTTTTGTTTATTGCACTATTTGCTGTTGCTGTTATCAGTTATAATTCATTGTGATGTTTCTGTTTATTTTCTCAATAAACATCTTTTGAAAGTAAAAAAAAAAACCAAAACATTGGTTCTTAGTTTTCCTGTGCAGAACACACGCAGACACAGACAAGTGTGCTCCCTGCCTTAAAGGGAACCTGAACTGAAAGGAAGAAAAAATAGTTTCACTTACCTGTGGCTTCTACCAGCTCCCTGCAGCCGCCCTGTTCATGTGCCATCATGGAACGATTGTCCGGTCGCCTGCATTGGCTGAGTTTCGATTTCGGCGAATGGGCCAGTCAATGGCTGTAGGGCCCTAGACGTACGCGTCCTCGATCACGCTCCCATAGCTGGGATTGTCCTGTGCGTGTGCAGTATGAGATTTTCTCGTACTGCTGCTGTCAAAGAGACATCTGCTAATGAGTGTCCATTACTGCTGCTGGCATAGTGGCAGCTGCTAATCAGTGGCTGTTAGTGATGCCACAACTGTTCACTGGTGAACAGTTCTCCATGTAGCTACTTCTGGGTTGGCAAGGTCAGTGAGTAGTTTGCAGGTGCTTGCCCCATGGCACCCATCCTTGACCATGTGCCCGCCAGCACTTTTCGCATGATATCATGACTACATGGTACACATGCCCACTATGTAGTCATGACATTATATGCAGAGTACTCCCAGACATGGGTGCACAATCAAGGATGCGCGCCACTGGGCCATTGCCTGCTAATTAGTAGCGTTTACTGATGCTGGCAGTGGCGTTTACTGCCGGTGTTTGCTGCTGGTATAACAGACAAGTGTGAAAGCGAACCTGGACAGACAACTATCACTTGCTGGATGCACCTTCTTCCTTGCTGAAATGGGACATCGTTGGTACATTTGTAGGAGACCAAAGTTAACGTCGATACACAGGTGTTATTCACAGAACAATATCATTAGATTTGTCATATTCTTCACTGAACACTATCGGTGAAAATCAACATCACACTCTAACTTTATTGTGATACTAATGAAAACGTTTTGCAAGTTTTGTGCGAAGTGGCTTAAAAAACCTTAGTAAAAAAGAACAAATTGGCATCATTTGATTTTTGTGCATAAAGATATCTTCTAGAAATAGGCCTGTAAGGGTAAATTGCATGCTATGACCTGCCACCATAAGAGACCTGTAAGTCCATAAAATATACATATTGCTAACTGTCTTTGCCCAGATGTAGATTGGTTGATGTTTATTCCTGAATAACATAAATGTATGTGTTTGGTATGATATACTTTACACTGCAATGTTATGCTTTGTGAAAGGGGGACTATGCAAGGGCCCCAAACAATTGTCCTCTTATTCACAGGTCATGGGATACCAGTAAATGTATATTCACATGAAGTGCAGCTTTTGTGAAATTATTACTGCTCTTTCACATGGCTGTAGTCCAAAGTTTGCACTGACTTGGATGGTTATTGTAGTAATTCTTTGCTTTGTGACACGCATGAGTACTGTCACCTGTAGCAATCAGGCCTCCAGACCAGTGATGTGCTCTGTTGTAAAGCGGAGGAATGGTGCATGAGGGAGCAACACTAAACTGGAGGCATAAGTAACTTGTACATTATACTTGGCCAGTGCTTATGCAAGATAATTCATCAGTCCAGATATCGTGCTGATACATGAGGGAGGCCGGGCCCCAATAAACACACTTGGGAGAGGCATTGTAGAGATTCATTTAGCATTTGTACAAGCCTTGAATTAGGCTTCATTTGCCCTGTGCCACATGCTGATGTGAAATCACATCTCAATCCAGTAGGCATGCCAATGCATGGCTAGAAGCATTCAGATGTCATGTTAGAAAAATGCAGCAGGGACTCCTATTTTTTTCCCCTGCAAGTGATTTTAGTGGGGTGTAATTCTGCATCTGAATTTGTATGAAAAGGAAATAGAAAGAAATCACAGAAATGGAAAATTACTGTAGACCTTATTGAGATACTAAACCCAAAGGAGGTTACAGATCAAGTGTTCTAACTCCTCTAGTTGTAGCCTAATTCCAGGAGTGCCTTAAAGAGAACTTGAGACAAGAAGCATCTCAGGCTCCATACTTACCTGGGGCTTCCTTAAGCCCCCTTGAGGCTGCTAAGTCCCTTGCTGTCTCCCCAGGTGGCCCCTGTCCCCCTCAATTTGGCCCGAAAGCTTGACTGAATCACGTTTCACCGCGCATGTGCTGCTCTGCTGCACGCTAACCCATTGTGGTCCCACTGCTGGAAGCTTTCTGCGCTTGCACATCAGTTCTGCACTGGCGTAGAATGCTCCCGCTGCGGGAGAGTGACTGGTGTGCTTTTACCGCCAAGCGCATTTACGTGATAAAGCGTAACTCGGCCAAACTTTCAGGGCCAAATTGCCGAGGACCGGAGCCACCTGGAGAGACAACGAGGGGGCTTAAGGAAGCCACCGGTAAATATGGTGCCTGAGACGCTTTTTGTCTAGTCTTCAAGGTACACTTAAAGTTACATAAAGAGAATCTGTACTCTAAAATTTTTACAGCAAAAAGCATACCATTCTATTCATTATGTTCTCCTGGGCCCCTCTGTGCTATTTCTGCCACTCTCTGCTGCAAACCTGGCTTGTAATTGCCAGTTTTAGGCAATGTTTACAAACAAACTAACCAGCTTGTGATAGGCTCACATAAGCAGAGTGTGTGAATCATACAGAGCCTGCAGGGGGCCTGGAGGGGATGTGTATAGCTTCTACCAATCACAAGCAGCCCTGCACATTCCACACATTCCAGCCTTAGCCCGACTGTGCTGACAGAAGAAAACAGATTAGATCATAAACAGAGATAACATAGCCACTGTGCAATTAGGAAAAGCTGCAGTAAGCCAGAGCACATTAGAACAGGCAAAGGAACTTATAGGATAGAAGAACTAAGGCTGAAAATTTTGTTCCAGAGTCTCTTTAACGTTTGCCTGCACTTTCAATATCAAAGTAAAGTGCCCTTTTTCAGATAAAATCCAAAACTGCTGCCCAGTGTTTTTCGCTTTTAGAGGCGTGGCGTAAGGCAGAAGTAGGTGCAGGCAAAGACTGGGTGACTTCAGCATACATTAGGTACAACACTTGTAAGAGGGATTTTTTTTCTGTAGAGTGGAGGGTGGTGAAAAAAAATACAAGCTTATGCCATGATATTTATATACCCTCAGCTGTAACAATGACTTGGAAAAAAGCTGTTCCTTTCACTTGCCACATAAAGGAATAGCAACATCTATTCTAGACTCAATTGTAGCTTTGCGTAATGTGAAGGTAAGTGGAAGGCATATTGTAGTTCCAAGTTAAATGTAAAGTAGAAACCACATATTAAACCACATAAATGGCATGCTTCTGGGCTGTGAGGTTTTCCTTAGGGAGGGTGGTTTCCTGAAATCTGTACTCCTTTCAGCTAGTTGGGGTATTGGCCTTGATCCTTTGCTGTATGTGTGATGTCATTTTTTGCTGTGACTAGGATGTCTGCTGCGCTTTCTGATTATCACACAAATCAATAAAACATATCAGCAGCCAAGCTGCTATTGATGTGTGTGATGCCGGGGAGGTAGGAGACGCAGTTTAGCGCTAAGTCTAACTGAAGTTGACTTCACATATCTAGTGAACAGGAGGTGTGGGTGGGTCCCAGAGAAGATTGATTTCCAGTAGAAGATTCTTCTCATGTTAGGTTAGCACTGGGTGGGAAGCCGACATACAGGATGTTGGTGGGATGAAATTGTTCCCTGGAGAGGGTGTCTTAATCTGGGAGGGTTTTTTTGCTGGTAAATCAGCAGTGTAGGGCCATTCACCTATGCTTTTGGTGGTGTCTTGAATGAAGCTGAGACTTTGATCTCTACTGCGCAGTCTTTTTGTCACACAAATCAAGAACGTTATCTCAGCTGCCAGAGTGGTACTCTTCTTGGTATGTTTGATTGTCAGGGGAAGTAGAAGGCGTTGTGTGGGTCCAAGTCGGATGTAAAGTTGAGACCCCATCTATAGCATATTGGTGGGGTGGGAGGGTTCTCTTAGAAGGGTAGATTTTTTTCCTAGAGTTTGTACTTCTTTCAACTAGTTAGGGCATACCTTTCAACTATTATAGGCTTTTAAAAGGGTGGTGGGGGGGGGGGGGGGGTAGGTTCCTTAGAGAAGATTGTGTTTTCCATTGGAAGACTCTTCTCTTGTTCACTTAGCACGGGGTGGGTTGTGCCAACATTTACTAGGTTGGTGGGATGAAGTAGTTCCCTGGGGAGGGTGTCTGTGTGATGTCACTTTTTGCTGTGACTAGGATCTCTGCTGCGCCTTCTGCTTATCACACAAATCAGTAAAACATCTCAGCAGCCAAGCTGCTACTGATGTGTGTGATGCCGGGGAGGTAGGAGACGCAGTTTAGCGCCAAGTCTAACTGAAGTTGACGCCACACATATAGTGAACCGGAGGTGCGGGTGGGGTCCCAGAGAAGATTGATTTCCAGTGGAAGATTCTTCTCATGTTAGGTTAGCACTGGGTGGGAAGCCGACATACAGCATGTTGGTGGGATGAAATTGTTCCCTGGGGAGGGTGTCTTAATCTGGGAGGGTTTTTTTGCTGATAAATCCGCAGTGTAGGGCCATTCACCTATGCTATTGGTGGTGTCTTGACTGAAGCTGAGACTTTGATCTCTACTGCGCGGTCTATTTGTCGCACAAATCATGAACGGTATCTCCGCTTCCATAGTGGTACTCTTCTTGGTATGTGTGATTGTCAGGGGAAGTAGAAGGCGTCATGTGGGTCCAAGTCAGATGTGAGGTTGAGACCACATCTATAGCATATTGGTGGGGTGGGAGGGTTCTCTTAAAAGAGTAGATTTTTTTCCTGGAGTTTGTACTCCTTTCAACTAGTTAGGGCATACCTTTCAACTATTATATGCCTTTAAAAGGGTGGGGGATAGGTTCCTTAGAGAAGATTGTGTTTTCCATTGGAAGATTCTTCTCTTGTTCAGTTAGCACGGGGTGGGTTGTGCCAACATATACTAGGTTGGTGGGATGAAGTAGTTCCCTGGGGAGGGTGTCTGTGTGATGTCACTTTTTGCTGTGACTAGGATCTCTGCTGCGCCTTCTGCTTATCACACAAATCAGTAAAACATCTCAGCAGCCAAGCTGCTACTGATGTGTGTGATGCCGGGGAGATAGGAGACGCAGTTTAGCGCCAAGTCTAACTGAAGTTGACGCCACACATATAGTGAACCGGAGGTGCGGGTGGGGTCCCAGGGAAGATTGATTTCCAGTGGAAGATTCTTCTCATGTTAGGTTAGCACTGGGTGGGAAGCCGACATACAGCATGTTGGTGGGATGAAATTGTTTCCTGGGGAGGGTGTCTTAATCTGGGAGTTTTTTTTGCTGATAAATCAGCAGTGTAGGGCCATTCACCTATGCTATTGGTGGTATCTTGACTGAAGCGGAGACTTTGATCTCTACTGCGCAGTCTATTTGTCGCACCAATCAAGAACGGTATCTCCGCTGCGAGAGTGGTACTCTTCTTGGTATGTGTGATTGTCAGGGGAAGTAGAATGCGTTGTGTGGTTCCAAGTCAGATGTGAGGTTGAGACCACATCTATAGCATATTGGTGGGGTGGGAGGGTTCTCTTAGAAGGGTAGATTTTTTTCCTGGAGTTTGTACTCCTTTCAACTAGTTAGGGCATACCTTTCAACTATTATATGCCTTTAAAAGGGTGGGGGATAGGTTCCTTAGAGAAGATTGTGTTTTCCATTGGAAGATTCTTCTCTTGTTCAGTTAGCACGGGGTGGGTTGTGCCAACATATACTAGGTTGGTGGGATGAAGTAGATCCCTGGGGAGGGTGTCTGTGTGATGTCACTTTTTGCTGTGACTAGGATCTCTGCTGCGCCTTCTGCTTATCACACAAATCAGTAAAACATCTCAGCAGCCAAGTTGCTACTTATGTGTGTGATGCCGGCGAGGTAGGAGACGCAGTTTAGCGCCAAGTCTAACTGAAGTTGACGCCACACATATAGTGAACCGGAGGTGCGGGTAGGGTCCCAGAGAAGATTGATTTCCAGTGGAAGATTCTTCTCATGTTAGGTTAGCACTGGGTGGGAAGCCGACATACAGCATGTTGGTGGGATGAAATTGTTCCCTGGGGAGGGTGTCTTAATCTGGGAGGTTTTTTTTGCTGATAAATCAGCAGTGTAGGGCCATTCACCTATGCTATTGGTGGTGTCTTGACTGAAGCTGAGACTTTGATCTCTACTGCGCGGTCTATTTGTCGCACAAATCCAGAACGGTATTTTCGCTGCCAGAGTGGTACTCTTCTTGGTATGTATGATTGTCAAGAAAAGTAGAAGGAGTCGTGTGGGTCCAAGTCAGAAGTTAGGTTGAGACCACATCTATAGCATATTAATGGGGTGGGAGGGTTCTCTTAGAAGGGTAGATTTTTTCCTGGAGTTCGTACTCCTTTCAACTAGTTAGGGCATACCTTTCAACTATTATAGGCTTTTAAAAGGGTGGGGGGTAGGTTCCTTAGAGAAGATTGTGTTTTCCATTGGAAGATTCTTCTCTTGTTCAGTTAGCACGGAGTGGGTTGTGCCAACATATACTAGGTTGGTGGGATGAAGTAGTTCCCTGGGGAGGGTGTCTGTGTGATGTCACTTTTTGCTGTGACTAGGATCTCTGCTGCGCCTTCTGCTTATCACACAAATCAGTAAAACATCTCAGCAGCCAAGCTGCTACTGATGTGTGTGATGCCGGGGAGGTAGGAGACGCAGTTTAGCGCCAAGTCTAACTGAAGTTGACGCCACACATATAGTGAACCGGAGGTGCGGGTAGGGTCCCAGAGAAGATTGATTTCCAGTGGAAGATACTTCTCATGTTAGGTTAGCACTGGGTGGGAAGCTGACATACAGCATGTTGGTGGGATGAAATTGTTCCCTGGGGAGGGTGTCTTAATCTGGGAGGGTTTTTTTTCTGATAAATCAGCAGTGTAGGGCCATTCACCTATGCTATTGGTGGTGTCTTGACTGAAGCTGAGACTTTGATCTCTACTGCGCAGTCTATTTGTTGCACCAATCAAGAACGGTATCTCCGCTGCCAGAGTGGTACTCTTCTTGGTATGTGTGATTGTCAGGGGAAGTAGAATGCGTTGTGTGGGTCCAAGTCAGATGTGAGGTTAAGACCACATCTATAGCATATTGGTGGGGTGGGAGGGTTCTCTTAGAAGGGTAGATTTTTTCCTGGAGTTTGTACTCCTTTCAACTAGTTAGGGCATACCTTTCAACTATTATAGGCTTTTAAAAGGGTGGGGGGTAGGTTCCTTAGAGAAGATTGTGTTTTCCATTGGAAGATTCTTCTCTTGTTCAGTTAGCACGGGGTGGGTTGTGCCAACATATACTAGGTTGGTGGGATGAAGTAGTTCCCTGGGGAGGGTGTCTGTGTGATGTTACTTTTTGCTGTGACTAGGATCTCTGCTGCGCCTTCTGCTTATCACACAAATCAGTAAAACATCTCAGCAGCCAAGCTGCTACTGATGTGTGTGATGCCGGGGAGGTAGGAGACGCAGTTTAGCGCCAAGTCTAACTGAAGTTGACGCCACACATATAGTGAACCGGAGGTGCGGGTGGGGTCCCAGAGAAGATTGTTTCCAGTGGAAGATACTTCTCATGTTAGGTTAGCACTGGATGGGAAGCCGACATACAGCATGTTGGTGGGATGAAATTGTTCCCTGGGGAGGGTGTCTTAATCTGGGAGGGTTTTTTTGCTGATAAATCAGCAATGTAGGGCCATTCACCTATGCTATTGGTGGTGTCTTGACTGAAGCAGAGACTTTGATCTCTACTGCGCAGTCTATTTGTCCCACCAATCAAGAACGGTATCTCCGCTGCCAGAGTTGTACTCTTCTTGGTATGTGTGATTGTCAGGGGAAGTAGAATGCGTTGTGTGGGTCCAAGTCAGATGTGAGGTTGAGACCACATCTATAGCATATTCGTGGGGTGGGAGGGTTCTCTTAGAAGGGTAGATTTTTTCCTGGAGTTTGTACTCCTTTCAACTAGTTAGGGCATACCTTTCAACTATTATAGGCTTTTAAAAGGGTGGGGGGTAGGTTCCTTAGAGAAGATTGTGTTTTCCATTGGAAGATTCTTCTCTTGTTCAGTTAGCACCGGGTGGGTTGTGCCAACATATACTAGGTTGGTGGGATGAAGTAGTTCCCTGGGGAGGGTGTCTGTGTGATGTCACTTTTTGCTGTGACTAGGATCTCTGCTGCGCCTTCTGCTTATCACACAAATCAGTAAAACATCTCAGCAGCCAAGCTGCTACTGATGTGTGTGATGCCGGGGAGGTAGGAGACGCAGTTTAGCGCCAAGTCTAACTGAAGTTGACGCCACACATATAGTGAACCGGAGGTGCGGGTGGGGTCCCAGAGAAGATTGATTTCCAGTGGAAGATACTTCTCATGTTAGGTTAGCACTGGGTGGGAAGCCGACATACAGCATGTTGGTGGGATGAAATTGTTCCCTGGGGAGGGTGTCTTAATCTGGGAGGGTTTTTTTGCTGATAAATCAGCAATGTAGGGCCATTCACCTATGCTATTGGTGGTGTCTTGACTGAAGCAGAGACTTTGATCTCTACTGCGCGGTCTATTTGTCGCACAAATCCAGAACGGTAATTTCGCTGCCAGAGTGATACTCTTCTTGGTATGTGTGATTGTCAGGGGAAGTAGAATGCGTTGTGTGGGTCCAAGTCAGATGTGAGGTTGAGACCACATCTATAGCATATTGGTGGGGTGGGAGGGTTCTCTTAGAAGGGTAGATTTTTTCCTGGAGTTTGTACTCCTTTCAACTAGTTAGGGCATACCTTTCAACTATTATAGGCTTTTAAAAGGGTGGGGGGTAGGTTCCTTAGAGAAGATTGTGTTTTCCATTGGAAGATTCTTCTCTTGTTCAGTTAGCACGGGGTGGGTTGTGCCAACATATACTAGGTTGGTGGGATGAAGTAGTTCCCTGGGGAGGGTGTCTGTGTGATGTCACTTTTTGCTGTGACTAGAATCTCTGGTGCGCCTTCTGCTTATCACACAAATCAGTAAAACATCTCAGCAGCCAAGCTGCTACTGATGTGTGTGATGCCGGGGAGGTAGGAGACGCAGTTTAGCGCCAAGTCTAACTGAAGTTGACGCCACACATATAGTGAACCGGAGGTGCGGGTGGGGTCCCAGAGAAGATTGATTTCCAGTGGAAGATACTTCTTATGTTAGGTTAGCACTGGATGGGAAGCCGACATACAGCATGTTGGTGGGATGAAATTGTTCCCTGGGGAGGGTGTCTTAATCTGGGAGGGTTTTTTTGCTGAT
Source organism: Hyperolius riggenbachi (assembly GCF_040937935.1). NCBI lineage: Eukaryota > Metazoa > Chordata > Amphibia > Anura > Hyperoliidae > Hyperolius > Hyperolius riggenbachi. The sequence continues at coordinate 452,390,983 of NC_090647.1, read as the reverse complement.
AAATCAGCAATGTAGGGCCATTCACCTATGCTATTGGTGGTGTCTTGACTGAAGCAGAGACTTTGATCTCTACTGCGCAGTCTATTTGTCGCACCAATCAAGAACGGTATCTCCGCTGCCAGAGTGGTACTCTTCTTGGTATGTGTAATTGTCATGGGAAGTAGAATGCGTTGTGTGGGTCCAAGTCAGATGTGAGGTTAAGACCACATCTATAGCATATTGGTGGGGTGGGAGGGTTCTCTTAGAAGGGTAGATTTTTTCCTGGAGTTTGTACTCCTTTCAACTAGTTAGGGCATACCTTTCAAATATTATAGGCTTTTAAAAGGGTGGGGGGTAGGTTCCTTAGAGAAGATTGTGTTTTCCATTGGAAGATTCTTCTCTTGTTCAGTTAGCACCGGGTGGGTTGTGCCAACATATACTAGGTTGGTGGGATGAAGTAGTTCCCTGGGGAGGGTGTCTGTGTGATGTCACTTTTTGCTGTGACTAGGATCTCTGCTGCGCCTTCTGCTTATCACACAAATCAGTAAAACATCTCAGCAGCCAAGCTGCTACTGATGCGTGTGATGCCGGGGAGGTAGGAGACGCAGTTTAGCGCCAAGTCTAACTGAAGTTGACGCCACACATATAGTGAACCGGAGGTGCGGGTGGGGTCCCAGAGAAGATTGATTTCCAGTGGAAGATACTTCTCATGTTAGGTTAGCACTGGGTGGGAAGCCGACATACAGCATGTTGGTGGGATGAAATTGTTCCCTGGGGAGGGTGTCTTAATCTGGGAGGGTTTTTTTGCTGATAAATCAGCAATGCAGGGCCATTCACCTATGCTATTGGTGGTGTCTTGACTGAAGCGGAGACTTTGATCTCTACTGCGCGGTCTATTTGTCGCACAAATCCAGAACGGTATTTTCGCTGCCAGAGTGGTACTCTTCTTGGTTTGTGTGATTGTCAGGGGAAGTAGAATGCGTTGTGTGGGTCCAAGTCAGATGTGAGGTTGAGACCACATCTATAGCATATTGGTGGGGTGGGAGGGTTCTCTTAGAAGGGTAGATTTTTTCCTGGAGTTTGTACTCCTTTCAACTAGTTAGGGCATACCTTTCAACTATTATAGGCTTTTAAAAGGGTGGGGGGTAGGTTCCTTAGAGAAGATTGTGTTTTCCATTGGAAGATTCTTCTCTTGTTCAGTTAGCACGGGGTGGGTTGTGCCAATATATACTAGGTTGGTGGGATGAAGTAGTTCCCTGGGGAGGGTGTCTGTGTGATGTCACTTTTTGCTGTGACTAGGATCTCTGCTGCGCCTTCTGCTTATCACACAAATCAGTAAAACATCTCAGCAGCCAAGCTGCTACTGATGTGTGTGATGCCGGGGAGGTAGGAGACGCAGTTTAGCGCCAAGTCTAACTGAAGTTGACGCCACACATATAGTGAACCGGAGGTGCGGGTGGGGTCCCAGAGAAGATTGATTTCCAGTGGAAGATACTTCTCATGTTAGGTTAGCACTGGGTGGGAAGCCGACATACAGCATGTTGGTGGGATGAAATTGTTCCCTGGGAAGGGGGTCTTAATCTGGGAGGGTTTTTTTGCTGATAAATCAGCAATGTAGGGCCATTCACCTATGCTATTGGTGGTGTCTTGACTGAAGCAGAGACTTTGATCTCTACTGCGCGGTCTATTTGTCGCACCAATCAAGAACGGTATCTCAGCTGCCAGAGTGGTACTCTTCTTGGTATGTGTGATTATCAGGGGAAGTAGAATGTGTTGTGTGGGTCCAAGTCAGATGTGAGGTTGAGACCACATCTATAGCATATTGGTGGGGTGGGAGGGTTCTCTTAGAAGGGTAGATTTTTTCCTGGAGTTTGTACTCCTTTCAACTAGTTAGGGCATACCTTTCAACTATTATAGGCTTTTAAAAGGGTGGGGGGTAGGTTCCTTAGAGAAGATTGTGTTTTCCATTGGAAGATTCTTCTCTTGTTCAGTTAGCACGGGGTGGGTTGTGCCAACATATACTAGGTTGGTGGGATGAAGTAGTTCCCTGGGGAGGGTGTCTGTGTGATGTCACTTTTTGCTGTGACTAGGATCTCTGCTGCGCCTTCTGCTTATCACACAAATCAGTAAAACATCTCAGCAGCCAAGCTGCTACTGATGTGTGTGATGCCGGGGAGGTAGGAGACGCAGTTTAGCGCCAAGTCTAACTGAAGTTGACGCCACACATATAGTGAACCGGAGGTGCGGGTGGGGTCCCAGAGAAGATTGATTTCCAGTGGAAGATACTTCTCATGTTAGGTTAGCACTGGGTGGGAAGCCGACATACAGCATGTTGGTGTGATGAAATTGTTCCCTGGGGAGGGTGTCTTAATCTGTGAGGTTTTTTTTGCTGATAAATCATCAGTGTAGGGCCATTCACCTATGCTATTGTTGGTGTCTTGACTGAAGCGGAGACTTTGATCTCTACTGCGCGGTCTATTTGTCGCACAAATCCAGAACGGTATTTTCGCTGCCAGAGTGGTACTCTTCTTGGTATGTGTGATTGTCAGGGGAAGTAGAATGCGTTGTGTGGGTCCAAGTCAGATGTGAGGTTGAGACCACATCTATAGCATATTGGTGGGGTGGGAGGGTTCTCTTAGAAGGGTAGATTTTTTCCTGGAGTTTGTACTCCTTTCAACTAGTTAGGGCATACCTTTCAACTATTATAGGCTTTTAAAAGGGTGGGGGGTAGGTTCCTTAGAGAAGATTGTGTTTTCCATTGGAAGATTCTTCTCTTGTTCAGTTAGCACGGGGTGGGTTGTGCCAACATATACTAGGTTGGTGGGATGAAGTAGTTCCCTGGGGAGGGTGTCTGTGTGATGTCACTTTTTGCTGTGACTAGGATCTCTGCTGCGCCTTCTGCTTATCACACAAATCAGTAAAACATCTCAGCAGCCAAGCTGCTACTGATGTGTGTGATGCCGGGGAGGTAGGAGACGCAGTTTAGCGCCAAGTCTAACTGAAGTTGACGCCACACATATAGTGAACCGGAGGTGCGGGTGGGGTCCCAGAGAAGATTGATTTCCAGTGGAAGATACTTCTCATGTTAGGTTAGCACTGGGTGGGAAGCCGACATACAGCATGTTGGTGGGATGAAATTGTTTCCTGGGAAGGGGGTCTTAATCTGGGAGGGTTTTTTTGCTGATAAATCAGCAATGTAGAGCCATTCACCTATGCTATTGGTGGTGTCTTGACTGAAGCAGAGACTTTGATCTCTACTGCGCAGTCTATTTGTCGCACCAATCAAGAACGGTATATCCGCTGCCAGAGTGGTACTCTTCTTGGTATGTGTGATTATCAGGGGAAGTAGAATGTGTTGTGTGGGTCCAAGTCAGATGTGAGGTTGAGACCACATCTATAGCATATTGGTGGGGTGGGAGGGTTCTCTTAGAAGGGTAGATTTTTTCCTGGAGTTTGTACTCCTTTCAACTAGTTAGGGCATACATTTCAACTATTATAGGCTTTTAAAAGGGTGGGGGGTAGGTTCCTTAGAAAAGATTGTCTTTTCCATTGGAAGATTCTTCTCTTGTTCAGTTAGCACGGGGTGGGTTGTGCCAACATATACTAGGTTGGTGGGATGAAGTAGTTCCCTGGGGAGGGTGTCTGTGTGATGTCACTTTTTGCTGTGACTAGGATCTCTGCTGCGCCTTCTGCTTATCACACAAATCAGTAAAACGACTCAGCAGCCAAGCTGCTACTGATGTGTGTGATGCCAGGGAGGTAGGAGACACAGTTTAGCGCCAAGTCTAACTGAAGTTGACGCCACACATATAGTGAACCGGAGGTGCGGGTGGGGTCCCAGAGAAGATTGATTTCCAGTGGAAGATTCTTCTCATGTTAGGTTAGCACTGGGTGGGAAGCCGACATACAGCATGTTGGTGGGATGAAATTGTTCCCTGGGAAGGGGGTCTTAATCTGGGAGGGTTTTTTTGCTGATAAATCAGCAATGTAGGGCCATTCACCTATGCTATTGGTGGTGTCTTGACTGAAGCAGAGACTTTGATCTCTACTGCGCGGTCTATTTGTCGCACCAATCAAGAACGGTATCTCCGCTGCCAGAGTGGTACTCTTCTTAGTATGTGTGATTGTCAGGGGAAGTAGAATGCGTTGTGTGGGTCCAAGTCAGATGTGAGGTTGAGACCACATCTATAGCATATTGGTGGGGTGGGAGGGTTCTCTTAGAAGGGTAGATTTTTTTCCTGGAGTTTGTACTCCTTTCAACTAGTTAGGGCATACCTTTCAACTATTATAGGCTTTTAAAAGGGTGGGGGGTAGGTTCCTTAGAGAAGATTGTGTTTTCCATTGGAAGATTCTTCTCTTGTTCAGTTAGCACGGGGTGGGTTGTGCCAACATATACTAGGTTGGTGGGATGAAGTAGTTCCCTGGGGAGGGTGTCTGTGTGATGTCACTTTTTGCTGTGACTAGGATCTCTGCTGCGCCTTCTGCTTATCCCACAAATCAGTAAAACATCTCAGCAGCCAAGCTGCTACTGATGTGTGTGATGCCGGGGAGGTAGGAGACGCAGTTTAGCGCCAAGTCTAACTGAAGTTGACGCCACACATATAGTGAACCGGAGGTGCGGGTGGGGTCCCAGAGAAGATTGATTTCCAGTGGAAGATACTTCTCATGTTAGGTTAGCACTGGGTGGGAAGCCGACATACAGCATGTTGGTGGGATGAAATTGTTCCCTGGGAAGGGGGTCTTAATCTGGGAGGGTTTTTTTGCTGATAAATCAGCAATGTAGGGCCATTCACCTATGCTATTGGTGGTGTCTTGACTGAAGCAGAGACTTTGATCTCTACTGCGCAGTCTATTTGTCGCACCAATCAAGAACGGTATCTCCGCTGCCAGAGTGGTACTCTTCTTGGTATGTGTGATTGTCAGGGGAAGTAGAATGCGTTGTGTAGGTCCAAGTCAGATGTGAGGTTGAGACCACATCTATAGCATATTGGTGGTGTGGGAGGGTTCTCTTAGAAGGGTAGATTTTTTCCTGGAGTTTGTACTCCTTTCAACTAGTTAGTGCATACCTTTCAACTATTATAGGCTTTTAAAAGGGTGGGGGGTAGGTTCCTTAGAGAAGATTGTCTTTTCCATTGGAAGATTCTTCTCTTGTTCAGTTAGCACGGGGTGGGTTGTGCCAACATATACTAGGTTGGTGGGATGAAGTAGATCCCTGGGGAGGGTGTCTGTGTGATGTCACTTTTTGCTGTGACTAGGATCTCTGCTGCGCCTTCTGCTTATCACACAAATCAGTAAAACATCTCAGCAGCCAAGCTGCTACTGATGTGTGTGATGCCGGGGAGGTAGGAGACGCAGTTTAGCGCCAAGTCTAACTGAAGTTGACGCCACACATATAGTGAACCGGAGGTGCGGGTGGGGTCCCAGAGAAGATTGATTTCCAGTGGAAGATTCTTCTCATGTTAGGTTAGCACTGGGTGGGAAGCCGACATACAGCATGTTGGTGGGATGAAATTGTTCCCTGGGGAGGGTGTCTTACTCTGTGAGGTTTTTTTTGCTGATAAATCATCAGTGTAGGGCCATTCACCTATGCTATTGTTGGTGTCTTGACTGAAGCGGAGACTTTGATCTCTACTGCGCGGTCTATTTGTCGCACAAATCCAGAACGGTATTTTCGCTGCCAGAGTGGTACTCTTCTTGGTATGTGTGATTGTCAGGGGAAGTAGAATGCGTTGTGTGGGTCCAAGTCAGATGTGAGGTTGAGACCACATCTATAGCATATTGGTGGGGTGGGAGGGTTCTCTTAGAAGGGTAGATTTTTTCCTGGAGTTTGTACTCCTTTCAACTAGTTAGGGCATACCTTTCAACTATTATAGGCTTTTAAAAGGGTGGGGGGTAGGTTCCTTAGAGAAGATTGTGTTTTCCATTGGAAGATTCTTCTCTTGTTCAGTTAGCACGGGGTGGGTTGTGCCAACATATACTAGGTTGGTGGGATGAAGTAGTTCCCTGGGGAGGGTGTCTGTGTGATGTCACTTTTTGCTGTGACTAGGATCTCTGCTGCGCCTTCTGCTTATCACACAAATCAGTAAAACATCTCAGCAGCCAAGCTGCTACTGATGTGTGTGATGCCGGGGAGGTAGGAGACGCAGTTTAGCGCCAAGTCTAACTGAAGTTGACGCCACACATATAGTGAACCGGAGGTGCGGGTGGGGTCCCAGAGAAGATTGATTTCCAGTGGAAGATACTTCTCATGTTAGGTTAGCACTGGGTGGGAAGCCGACATACAGCATGTTGGTGGGATGAAATTGTTTCCTGGGAAGGGGGTCTTAATCTGGGAGGGGTTTTTTTGCTGATAAATCAGCAATGTAGAGCCATTCACCTATGCTATTGGTGGTGTCTTGACTGAAGCAGAGACTTTGATCTCTACTGCGCAGTCTATTTGTCGCACCAATCAAGAACGGTATCTCCGCTGCCAGAGTGGTACTCTTCTTGGTATGTGTGATTGTCAGGGGAAGTAGAATGCGTTGTGTGGGTCCAAGTCAGATGTGAGGTTGAGACCACATCTATAGCATATTGGTGGGGTGGGAGGGTTCTCTTAGAAGGGTAGATTTTTTTCCTGGAGTTTGTACTCCTTTCAACTAGTTAGGGCATACCTTTCAACTATTATAGGCTTTTAAAAGGGTGGGGGGTAGGTTCCTTAGAGAAGATTGTGTTTTACATTGGAAGATTCTTCTCTTGTTCAGTTAGCACGGGGTGGGTTGTGCCAACATATACTAGGTTGGTGGGATGAAGTAGATCCCTGGGGAGGGTGTCTGTGTGATGTCACTTTTTGCTGTGACTAGGATCTCTGCTGCGCCTTCTGCTTATCACACAAATCAGTAAAACATCTCAGCAGCCAAGTTGCTACTTATGTGTGTGATGCCGGCGAGGTAGGAGACGCAGTTTAGCGCCAAGTCTAACTGAAGTTGACGCCACACATATAGTGAACCGGAGGTGCGGGTAGGGTCCCAGAGAAGATTGATTTCCAGTGGAAGATTCTTCTCATGTTAGGTTAGCACTGGGTGGGAAGCCGACATACAGCATGTTGGTGGGATGAAATTGTTCCCTGGGGAGGGTGTCTTAATCTGGGAGGTTTTTTTTGCTGATAAATCAGCAGTGTAGGGCCATTCACCTATGCTATTGGTGGTGTCTTGACTGAAGCTGAGACTTTGATCTCTACTGCGCGGTCTATTTGTCGCACAAATCCAGAACGGTATTTTCGCTGCCAGAGTGGTACTCTTCTTGGTATGTATGATTGTCAAGAAAAGTAGAAGGAGTCGTGTGGGTCCAAGTCAGAAGTTAGGTTGAGACCACATCTATAGCATATTAATGGGGTGGGAGGGTTCTCTTAGAAGGGTAGATTTTTTCCTGGAGTTCGTACTCCTTTCAACTAGTTAGGGCATACCTTTCAACTATTATAGGCTTTTAAAAGGGTGGGGGGTAGGTTCCTTAGAGAAGATTGTGTTTTCCATTGGAAGATTCTTCTCTTGTTCAGTTAGCACGGAGTGGGTTGTGCCAACATATACTAGGTTGGTGGGATGAAGTAGTTCCCTGGGGAGGGTGTCTGTGTGATGTCACTTTTTGCTGTGACTAGGATCTCTGCTGCGCCTTCTGCTTATCACACAAATCAGTAAAACATCTCAGCAGCCAAGCTGCTACTGATGTGTGTGATGCCGGGGAGGTAGGAGACGCAGTTTAGCGCCAAGTCTAACTGAAGTTGACGCCACACATATAGTGAACCGGAGGTGCGGGTAGGGTCCCAGAGAAGATTGATTTCCAGTGGAAGATACTTCTCATGTTAGGTTAGCACTGGGTGGGAAGCTGACATACAGCATGTTGGTGGGATGAAATTGTTCCCTGGGGAGGGTGTCTTAATCTGGGAGGGTTTTTTTTCTGATAAATCAGCAGTGTAGGGCCATTCACCTATGCTATTGGTGGTGTCTTGACTGAAGCTGAGACTTTGATCTCTACTGCGCAGTCTATTTGTTGCACCAATCAAGAACGGTATCTCCGCTGCCAGAGTGGTACTCTTCTTGGTATGTGTGATTGTCAGGGGAAGTAGAATGCGTTGTGTGGGTCCAAGTCAGATGTGAGGTTAAGACCACATCTATAGCATATTGGTGGGGTGGGAGGGTTCTCTTAGAAGGGTAGATTTTTTCCTGGAGTTTGTACTCCTTTCAACTAGTTAGGGCATACCTTTCAACTATTATAGGCTTTTAAAAGGGTGGGGGGTAGGTTCCTTAGAGAAGATTGTGTTTTCCATTGGAAGATTCTTCTCTTGTTCAGTTAGCACGGGGTGGGTTGTGCCAACATATACTAGGTTGGTGGGATGAAGTAGTTCCCTGGGGAGGGTGTCTGTGTGATGTTACTTTTTGCTGTGACTAGGATCTCTGCTGCGCCTTCTGCTTATCACACAAATCAGTAAAACATCTCAGCAGCCAAGCTGCTACTGATGTGTGTGATGCCGGGGAGGTAGGAGACGCAGTTTAGCGCCAAGTCTAACTGAAGTTGACGCCACACATATAGTGAACCGGAGGTGCGGGTGGGGTCCCAGAGAAGATTGTTTCCAGTGGAAGATACTTCTCATGTTAGGTTAGCACTGGATGGGAAGCCGACATACAGCATGTTGGTGGGATGAAATTGTTCCCTGGGGAGGGTGTCTTAATCTGGGAGGGTTTTTTTGCTGATAAATCAGCAATGTAGGGCCATTCACCTATGCTATTGGTGGTGTCTTGACTGAAGCAGAGACTTTGATCTCTACTGCGCAGTCTATTTGTCCCACCAATCAAGAACGGTATCTCCGCTGCCAGAGTTGTACTCTTCTTGGTATGTGTGATTGTCAGGGGAAGTAGAATGCGTTGTGTGGGTCCAAGTCAGATGTGAGGTTGAGACCACATCTATAGCATATTCGTGGGGTGGGAGGGTTCTCTTAGAAGGGTAGATTTTTTCCTGGAGTTTGTACTCCTTTCAACTAGTTAGGGCATACCTTTCAACTATTATAGGCTTTTAAAAGGGTGGGGGGTAGGTTCCTTAGAGAAGATTGTGTTTTCCATTGGAAGATTCTTCTCTTGTTCAGTTAGCACCGGGTGGGTTGTGCCAACATATACTAGGTTGGTGGGATGAAGTAGTTCCCTGGGGAGGGTGTCTGTGTGATGTCACTTTTTGCTGTGACTAGGATCTCTGCTGCGCCTTCTGCTTATCACACAAATCAGTAAAACATCTCAGCAGCCAAGCTGCTACTGATGTGTGTGATGCCGGGGAGGTAGGAGACGCAGTTTAGCGCCAAGTCTAACTGAAGTTGACGCCACACATATAGTGAACCGGAGGTGCGGGTGGGGTCCCAGAGAAGATTGATTTCCAGTGGAAGATACTTCTCATGTTAGGTTAGCACTGGGTGGGAAGCCGACATACAGCATGTTGGTGGGATGAAATTGTTCCCTGGGGAGGGTGTCTTAATCTGGGAGGGTTTTTTTGCTGATAAATCAGCAATGTAGGGCCATTCACCTATGCTATTGGTGGTGTCTTGACTGAAGCAGAGACTTTGATCTCTACTGCGCAGTCTATTTGTCGCACCAATCAAGAACGGTATCTCCGCTGCCAGAGTGGTACTCTTCTTGGTATGTGTGATTGTCAGGGGAAGTAGAATGCATTGTGTGGGTCCAAGTCAGATGTGAGGTTGAGACCACATCTATAGCATATTGGTGGGGTGGGAGGGTTCTCTTAGAAGGGTAGATTTTTTCCTGGAGTTTGTACTCCTTTCAACTAGTTAGGGCATACCTTTCAAATATTATAGGCTTTTAAAAAGGTGGGGGGTAGGTTCATTAGAGAAGATTGTGTTTTCCATTGGAAGATTCTTCTCTTGTTCAGTTAGCACGGGGTGGGTTGTGCCAACATATACTAGGTTGGTGGGATGAAGTAGTTCCCTGGGGAGGGTGTCTGTGTGATGTCACTTTTTGCTGTGACTAGGATCTCTGGTGCGCCTTCTGCTTATCACACAAATCAGTAAAACATCTCAGCAGCCATGCTGCTACTGATGTGTGTGATGCCGGGGAGGTTGGAGACGCAGTTTAGCGCCAAGTCTAACTGAAGTTGACGCCACACATATAGTGAACCGGAGGTGCGGGTGGGGTCCCAGAGAAGATTGATTTCCAGTGGAAGATTCTTCTCATGTTAGGTTAGCACTGGGTGGGAAGCTGACATACAGCATGTTGGTGGGATGAAATTGTTCCCTGGGGAGGGTGTCTTAATCTGGGAGGGTTTTTTTGCTGATAAATCAGCAATGTAGGGCCATTCACCTATGCTATTGTTGGTGTCTTGACTGAAGCGGAGACTTTGATCTCTACTGCGCGGTCTATTTGTCGCACAAATCCAGAACGGTAATTTCGCTGCCAGAGTGATACTCTTCTTGGTATGTGTGATTGTCAGGGGAAGTAGAATGCGTTGTGTGGGTCCAAGTCAGATGTGAGGTTGAGACCACATCTATAGCATATTGGTGGGGTGGGAGGGTTCTCTTAGAAGGGTAGATTTTTTCCTGGAGTTTGTACTCCTTTCAACTAGTTAGGGCATACCTTTCAACTATTATAGGCTTTTAAAAGGGTGGGGGGTAGGTTCCTTAGAGAAGATTGTGTTTTCCATTGGAAGATTCTTCTCTTGTTCAGTTAGCACGGGGTGGGTTGTGCCAACATATACTAGGTTGGTGGGATGAAGTAGTTCCCTGGGGAGGGTGTCTGTGTGATGTCACTTTTTGCTGTGACTAGAATCTCTGGTGCGCCTTCTGCTTATCACACAAATCAGTAAAACATCTCAGCAGCCAAGCTGCTACTGATGTGTGTGATGCCGGGGAGGTAGGAGACGCAGTTTAGCGCCAAGTCTAACTGAAGTTGACGCCACACATATAGTGAACCGGAGGTGCGGGTGGGGTCCCAGAGAAGATTGATTTCCAGTGGAAGATACTTCTCATGTTAGGTTAGCACTGGGTGGGAAGCCGACATACAGCATGTTGGTGGGATGAAATTGTTCCCTGGGGAGGGTGTCTTAATCTGGGAGGGTTTTTTTGCTGATAAATCAGCAATGTAGGGCCATTCACCTATGCTATTGGTGGTGTCTTGACTGAAGCGGAGACTTTGATCTCTACTGCGCGGTCTATTTGTCGCACAAATCCAGAACGGTATTTTCGCTGCCAGAGTGGTACTCTTCTTGGTATGTGTGATTGTCAGGGGAAGTAGAATGCGTTGTGTGGGTCCAAGTCAGATGTGAGGTTGAGACCACATCTATAGCATATTGGTGGGGTGGGAGGGTTCTCTTAGAAGGGTAGATTTTTTCCTGGAGTTTGTACTCCTTTCAACTAGTTAGGGCATACCTTTCAACTATTATAGGCTTTTAAAAGGGTGGGGGGTAGGTTCCTTAGAGAAGATTGTGTTTTCCATTGGAAGATTCTTCTCTTGTTCAGTTAGCACGGGGTGGGTTGTGCCAACATATACTAGGTTGGTGGGATGAAGTAGTTCCCTGGGGAGGGTGTCTGTGTGATGTCACTTTTTGCTGTGACTAGGATCTCTGCTGCGCCTTCTGCTTATCACACAAATCAGTAAAACATCTCAGCAGCCAAGCTGCTACTGATGTGTGTGATGCCGGGGAGGTAGGAGACGCAGTTTAGCGCCAAGTCTAACTGAAGTTGACGCCACACATATAGTGAACCGGAGGTGCGGGTGGGGTCCCAGAGAAGATTGATTTCCAGTGGAAGATACTTCTCATGTTAGGTTAGCACTGGGTGGGAAGCCGACATACAGCATGTTGGTGGGATGAAATTGTTTCCTGGGAAGGGGGTCTTAATCTGGGAGGGTTTTTTTGCTGATAAATCAGCAATGTAGAGCCATTCACCTATGCTATTGGTGGTGTCTTGACTGAAGCAGAGACTTTGATCTCTACTGCGCAGTCTATTTGTCGCACCAATCAAGAACGGTATATCCGCTGCCAGAGTGGTACTCTTCTTGGTATGTGTGATTATCAGGGGAAGTAGAATGTGTTGTGTGGGTCCAAGTCAGATGTGAGGTTGAGACCACATCTATAGCATATTGGTGGGGTGGGAGGGTTCTCTTAGAAGGGTAGATTTTTTCCTGGAGTTTGTACTCCTTTCAACTAGTTAGGGCATACATTTCAACTATTATAGGCTTTTAAAAGGGTGGGGGGTAGGTTCCTTAGAAAAGATTGTCTTTTCCATTGGAAGATTCTTCTCTTGTTCAGTTAGCACGGGGTGGGTTGTGCCAACATATACTAGGTTGGTGGGATGAAGTAGTTCCCTGGGGAGGGTGTCTGTGTGATGTCACTTTTTGCTGTGACTAGGATCTCTGCTGCGCCTTCTGCTTATCACACAAATCAGTAAAACATCTCAGCAGCCAAGCTGCTACTGATGTGTGTGATGCCGGGGAGGTAGGAGACACAGTTTAGCGCCAAGTCTAACTGAAGTTGACGCCACACATATAGTGAACCGGAGGTGCGGGTGGGGTCCCAGAGAAGATTGATTTCCAGTGGAAGATTCTTCTCATGTTAGGTTAGCACTGGGTGGGAAGCCGACATACAGCATGTTGGTGGGATGAAATTGTTCCCTGGGAAGGGGGTCTTAATCTGGGAGGGTTTTTTTGCTGATAAATCAGCAATGTAGGGCCATTCACCTATGCTATTGGTGGTGTCTTGACTGAAGCAGAGACTTTGATCTCTACTGCGCGGTCTATTTGTCGCACCAATCAAGAACGGTATCTCCGCTGCCAGAGTGGTACTCTTCTTAGTATGTGTGATTGTCAGGGGAAGTAGAATGCGTTGTGTGGGTCCAAGTCAGATGTGAGGTTGAGACCACATCTATAGCATATTGGTGGGGTGGGAGGGTTCTCTTAGAAGGGTAGATTTTTTTCCTGGAGTTTGTACTCCTTTCAACTAGTTAGGGCATACCTTTCAACTATTATAGGCTTTTAAAAGGGTGGGGGGTAGGTTCCTTAGAGAAGATTGTGTTTTCCATTGGAAGATTCTTCTCTTGTTCAGTTAGCACGGGGTGGGTTGTGCCAACATATACTAGGTTGGTGGGATGAAGTAGTTCCCTGGGGAGGGTGTCTGTGTGATGTCACTTTTTGCTGTGACTAGGATCTCTGCTGCGCCTTCTGCTTATCCCACAAATCAGTAAAACATCTCAGCAGCCAAGCTGCTACTGATGTGTGTGATGCCGGGGAGGTAGGAGACGCAGTTTAGCGCCAAGTCTAACTGAAGTTGACGCCACACATATAGTGAACCGGAGGTGCGGGTGGGGTCCCAGAGAAGATTGATTTCCAGTGGAAGATACTTCTCATGTTAGGTTAGCACTGGGTGGGAAGCCGACATACAGCATGTTGGTGGGATGAAATTGTTCCCTGGGAAGGGGGTCTTAATCTGGGAGGGTTTTTTTGCTGATAAATCAGCAATGTAGGGCCATTCACCTATGCTATTGGTGGTGTCTTGACTGAAGCAGAGACTTTGATCTCTATTGCGCAGTCTATTTGTCGCACCAATCAAGAACGGTATCTCCGCTGCCAGAGTGGTACTCTTCTTGGTATGTGTGATTGTCAGGGGAAGTAGAATGCGTTGTGTAGGTCCAAGTCAGATGTGAGGTTGAGACCACATCTATAGCATATTGGTGGTGTGGGAGGGTTCTCTTAGAAGGGTAGATTTTTTCCTGGAGTTTGTACTCCTTTCAACTAGTTAGTGCATACCTTTCAACTATTATAGGCTTTTAAAAGGGTGGGGGGTAGGTTCCTTAGAGAAGATTGTCTTTTCCATTGGAAGATTCTTCTCTTGTTCAGTTAGCACGGGGTGGGTTGTGCCAACATATACTAGGTTGGTGGGATGAAGTAGATCCCTGGGGAGGGTGTCTGTGTGATGTCACTTTTTGCTGTGACTAGGATCTCTGCTGCGCCTTCTGCTTATCACACAAATCAGTAAAACATCTCAGCAGCCAAGCTGCTACTGATGTGTGTGATGCCGGGGAGGTAGGAGACGCAGTTTAGCGCCAAGTCTAACTGAAGTTGACGCCACACATATAGTGAACCGGAGGTGCGGGTGGGGTCCCAGAGAAGATTGATTTCCAGTGGAAGATACTTCTCATGTTAGGTTAGCACTGGGTGGGAAGCCGACATACAGCATGTTGGTGGGATGAAATTGTTCCCTGGGGATGGTGTCTTAATCTGGGAGGGTTTTTTTTGCTGATAAATCAGCAGTGTAGGGCCATTCACCTATGCTATTGTTGGTGTCTTGACTGAAGCTGAGACTTTGATCTCTACTGCGCGGTCTATTTGTCGCACAAATCCAAAACGGTATTTTCGCTGCCAGAGTGGTACTCTTCTTGGTATGTATGATTGTAAAGAAAAGTAGAAGGCGTCGTGTGGGTCCAAGTCAGAAGTGAGGTTGAGACCACATCTATAGCATATTGGTGGGGTGGGAGGGTTCTCTTAGAAGGGTAGATTTTTTTCCTGGAGTTTGTACTCCTTTCAACTAGTTAGGGCATACCTTTCAACTAATATAGGCTTTTAAAAGGGTGGGGGGTAGGTTCCTTAGAGAAGATTGTGTTTTCCATTGGAAGATTCTTCTCTTGTTCAGTTAGCACGGGGTGGGTTGTGCCAACATATACTAGGTTGGTGGGATGAAGTAGTTCCCCCGGGAGGGTGTCTGTGTGATGTCACTTTTTGCTGTGACTAGGATCTCTGCTGCGCCTTCTGCTTATCACACAAATCAGTAAAACATCTCAGCAGCCAAGCTGCTACTGATGTGTGTGATGCCGGGGAGGTAGGAGACACAGTTTAGCGCCAAGTCTAACTAAAGTTGACGCCACACATATAGTGAACCGGAGGTGCGGGTGGGGTCCCAGAGAAGATTGATTTCCAGTGGAAGATACTTCTCATGTTAGGTTAGCACTGGGTGGGAAGCCGACATACAGCATGTTGGTGGGATGAAATTGTTCCCTGGGGAGGGTGTCTTACTCTGTGAGGTTTTTTTTGCTGATAAATCATCAGTGTAGGGCCATTCACCTATGCTATTGTTGGTGTCTTGACTGAAGCGGAGACTTTGATCTCTACTGCGCGGTCTATTTGTCGCACAAATCCAGAACGGTATTTTCGCTGCCAGAGTGGTACTCTTCTTGGTATGTGTGATTGTCAGGGGAAGTAGAATGCGTTGTGTGGGTCCAAGTCAGATGTGAGGTTGAGACCACATCTATAGCATATTGGTGGGGTGGGAGGGTTCTCTTAGAAGGGTAGATTTTTTCCTGGAGTTTGTACTCCTTTCAACTAGTTAGGGCATACCTTTCAACTATTATAGGCTTTTAAAAGGGTGGGGGGTAGGTTCCTTAGAGAAGATTGTGTTTTCCATTGGAAGATTCTTCTCTTGTTCAGTTAGCACGGGGTGGGTTGTGCCAACATATACTAGGTTGGTGGGATGAAGTAGTTCCCTGGGGAGGGTGTCTGTGTGATGTCACTTTTTGCTGTGACTAGGATCTCTGCTGCGCCTTCTGCTTATCACACAAATCAGTAAAACATCTCAGCAGCCAAGCTGCTACTGATGTGTGTGATGCCGGGGAGGTAGGAGACGCAGTTTAGCGCCAAGTCTAACTGAAGTTGACGCCACACATATAGTGAACCGGAGGTGCGGGTGGGGTCCCAGAGAAGATTGATTTCCAGTGGAAGATACTTCTCATGTTAGGTTAGCACTGGGTGGGAAGCCGACATACAGCATGTTGGTGGGATGAAATTGTTTCCTGGGAAGGGGGTCTTAATCTGGGAGGGTTTTTTTTGCTGATAAATCAGCAATGTAGAGCCATTCACCTATGCTATTGGTGGTGTCTTGACTGAAGCAGAGACTTTGATCTCTACTGCGCAGTCTATTTGTCGCACCAATCAAGAACGGTATCTCCGCTGCCAGAGTGGTACTCTTCTTGGTATGTGTGATTGTCAGGGGAAGTAGAATGCGTTGTGTGGGTCCAAGTCAGATGTGAGGTTGAGACCACATCTATAGCATATTGGTGGGGTGGGAGGGTTCTCTTAGAAGGGTAGATTTTTTTCCTGGAGTTTGTACTCCTTTCAACTAGTTAGGGCATACCTTTCAACTATTATAGGCTTTTAAAAGGGTGGGGGGTAGGTTCCTTAGAGAAGATTGTGTTTTCCATTGGAAGATTCTTCTCTTGTTCAGTTAGCACGGGGTGGGTTGTGCCAACATATACTAGGTTGGTGGGATGAAGTAGATCCCTGGGGAGGGTGTCTGTGTGATGTCACTTTTTGCTGTGACTAGGATCTCTGCTGCGCCTTCTGCTTATCACACAAATCAGTAAAACATCTCAGCAGCCAAGCTGCTACTGATGTGTGTGATGCCGGGGAGGTAGGAGACGCAGTTTAGCGCCAAATCTAACTGAAGTTGACGCCACACATATAGTGAACCGGAGGTGCGGGTGGGGTCCCAGAGAAGATTGATTTCCAGTGGAAGATTCTTCTCATGTTAGGTTAGCACTGGGTGGGAAGCCGACATACAGCATGTTGGTGGGATGAAATTGTTCCCTGGGGAGGGTGTCTTAATCTGGGAGGGTTTTTTTGCTGATAAATCAGCAGTGTAGGGCCATTCACCTATGCTATTGTTGGTGTCTTGACTGAAGCTGAGACTTTGATCTCTACTGCGCGGTCTATTTGTCGCTCAAATCCAGAACGGTATTTTCGCTGCCAGAGTGGTACTCTTCTTGTATGTATGATTGTCAAGAAAAGTAGAAGGCGTCGTGTGGGTCCAAGTCAGAAGTGAGGTTGAGACCACATCTATAGTATATTGGTGGGGTGGGAGGGTTCTCTTAGAAGGGTAGATTTTTTTCCTGGAGTTTGTACTCCTTTCAACTAGTTAGGGCATACCTTTCAACTATTATAGGCTTTTAAAAGGGTGGGGGGTAGGTTCCTTAGAGAAGATTGTGTTTTCCATTGGAAGATTCTTCTCTTGTTCAGTTAGCACGGGGTGGGTTGTGCCAACATATACTAGGTTGGTGGGATGAAGTAGTTCCCTGGGGAGGGTGTCTGTGTGATGTCACTTTTTGCTGTGACTAGGATCTCTGCTGCGCCTTCTGCTTATCACACAAATCAGTAAAACATCTCAGCAGCCAAGCTGCTACTGATGTGTGTGATGCCGGGGAGGTAGGAGACGCAGTTTAGCGCCAAGTCTAACTGAAGTTGACGCCACACATATAGTGAACCGGAGGTGCGGGTGGGGTCCCAGAGAAGATTGATTTCCAGTGGAAGATACTTCTCATGTTAGGTTAGCACTGGGTGGGAAGCCGACATACAGCATGTTGGTGGGATGAAATTGTTCCCTGGGGAGGGTGTCTTACTCTGTGAGGTTTTTTTTGCTGATAAATCATCAGTGTAGGGCCATTCACCTATGCTATTGTTGGTGTCTTGACTGAAGCTGAGACTTTGATCTCTACTGCGCGGTCTATTTGTCGCACAAATCCAGAACGCCAGAGTGGTACTCTTCTTGGTATGTGTGATTGTCAGGGGAAGTAGAATGCGTTGTGTGGGTCCAAGTCAGATGTGAGGTTGAGACCACATCTATAGCATATTGGTGGGGTGGGAGGGTTCTCTTAGAAGGGTAGATTTTTTTCCTGGAGTTTGTACTCCTTTCAACTAGTTAGGGCATACCTTTCAACTATTATAGTCTTTTAAAAGGGTGGGGGGTAGGTTCCTTAGAGAAGATTGTGTTTTCCATTGGAAGATTCTTCTCTTGTTCAGCTAGCACGGGGTGGGTTGTCCTAACATATACTAGGTTGGTGGGATGAAGTAGTTCCCTGGGGAGGGTGTCTGTGTGATGTCACTTTTTGCTGTGACTAGGATCTCTGCTGCGCCTTCTGCTTATCCCACAAATCAGTAAAACATCTCAGCAGCCAAGCTGCTACTGATGTGTGTGATGCCGGGGAGGTAGGAGACGCAGTTTAGCGCCAAGTCTAACTGAAGTTGACGCCACACATATAGTGAACCGGAGGTGCGGGTGGGGTCCCAGAGAAGATTGATTTCCAGTGGAAGATACTTCTCATGTTAGGTTAGCACTGGGTGGGAAGCCGACATACAGCATGTTGGTGGGATGAAATTGTTCCCTGGGAAGGGGGTCTTAATCTGGGAGGGTTTTTTTGCTGATAAATCAGCAATGTAGGGCCATTCACCTATGCTATTGGTGGTGTCTTGACTGAAGCAGAGACTTTGATCTCTACTGCGCAGTCTATTTGTCGCACCAATCAAGAACGGTATCTCCGCTGCCAGAGTGGTACTCTTCTTGGTATGTGTGATTGTCAGGGGAAGTAGAATGCGTTGTGTGGGTCCAAGTCAGATGTGAGGTTGAGACCACATCTATAGCATATTGGTGGTGTGGGAGGGTTCTCTTAGAAGGGTAGATTTTTTCCTGGAGTTTGTACTCCTTTCAACTAGTTAGTGCATACCTTTCAACTATTATAGGCTTTTAAAAGGGTGGGGGGTAGGTTCCTTAGAGAAGATTGTCTTTTCCATTGGAAGATTCTTCTCTTGTTCAGTTAGCACGGGGTGGGTTGTGCCAACATATACTAGGTTGGTGGGATGAAGTAGATCCCTGGGGAGGGTGTCTGTGTGATGTCACTTTTTGCTGTGACTAGGATCTCTGCTGCGCCTTCTGCTTATCACACAAATCAGTAAAACATCTCAGCAGCCAAGCTGCTACTGATGTGTGTGATGCCGGGGAGGTAGGAGACGCAGATTAGCGCCAAGTCTAACTGAAGTTGACGCCACACATATAGTGAACCGGAGGTGCGGGTGGGGTCCCAGAGAAGATTGATTTCCAGTGGAAGATTCTTCTCATGTTAGGTTAGCACTGGGTGGGAAGCCGACATACAGCATGTTGGTGGGATGAAATTGTTCCCTGGGGAGGGTCTCTTAATCTGGGAGGGTTTTTTTTGCTGATAAATCAGCAGTGTAGGGCCATTCACCTATGCTATTGTTGGTGTCCTGACTGAAGCTGAGACTTTGATCTCTACTGCGCGGTCTATTTGTCGCACAAATCCAGAACGGTATTTTCGCTGCCAGAGTGGTACTCTTCTTGGTATGTATGATTGTAAAGAAAAGTAGAAGGCGTCGTGTGGGTCCAAGTCAGAAGTGAGGTTGAGACCACATCTATAGCATATTGGTGGGGTGGGAGGGTTCTCTTAGAAGGGTAGATTTTTTTCCTGGAGTTTGTACTCCTTTCAACTAGTTAGGGCATACCTTTCAACTATTATAGGCTTTTAAAAGGGTGGGGGGTATGTTCCTTAGAGAAGATTGTGTTTTCCATTGGAAGATTCTTCTCTTGTTCAGTTAGCACGGGGTGGGTTGTGCCAACATATACTAGGTTGGTGGGATGAAGTAGTTCCCCGGGAGGGTGTCTGTGTGATGTCACTTTTTGCTGTGACTAGGATCTCTGCTGCGCCTTCTGCTTATCACACAAATTAGTAAAACATCTCAGCAGCCAAGCTGCTACTGATGTGTGTGATGCCGGGGAGGTAGGAGACACAGTTTAGCGCCAAGTCTAACTAAAGTTGACGCCACACATATAGTGAACCGGAGGTGCGGGTGGGGTCCCAGAGAAGATTGATTTCCAGTGGAAGATACTTCTCATGTTAGGTTAGCACTGGGTGGGAAGCCGACATACAGCATGTTGGTGGGATGAAATTGTTCCCTGGGGAGGGTGTCTTAATCTGTGAGGTTTTTTTTGCTGATAAATCATCAGTGTAGGGCCATTCACCTATGCTATTGTTGGTGTCTTGACTGAAGCGGAGACTTTGATCTCTACTGCGCGGTCTATTTGTCGCACAAATCCAGAATGGTATTTTTGCTGCCAGAGTGGTACTCTTCTTGGTATGTGTGATTGTCAGGGGAAGTAGAATGCGTTGTGTGGGTCCAAGTCAGATGTGAGGTTGAGACCACATCTATAGCATATTGGTGGGGTGGGAGGGTTCTCTTAGAAGGGTAGATTTTTTCCTGGAGTTTGTACTCCTTTCAACTAGTTAGGGCATACCTTTCAACTATTATAGGCTTTTAAAAGGGTGGGGGGTAGGTTCCTTAGAGAAGATTGTGTTTTCCATTGGAAGATTCTTCTCTTGTTCAGTTAGCACGGGGTGGGTTGTGCCAACATATACTAGGTTGGTGGGATGAAGTAGTTCCCTGGGGAGGGTGTCTGTGTGATGTCACTTTTTGCTGTGACTAGGATCTCTGCTGCGTCTTCTGCTTATCACACAAATCAGTAAAACATCTCAGCAGCCAAGCTGCTACTGATGTGTGTGATGCCGGGGAGGTAGGAGACGCAGTTTAGCGCCAAGTCTAACTGAAGTTGACGCCACACATATAGTGAACCGGAGGTGCGGGTGGGGTCCCAGAGAAGATTGATTTCCAGTGGAAGATTCTTCTCATGTTAGGTTAGCACTGGGTGGGAAGCCGACATACAGCATGTTGGTGGGATGAAATTGTTCCCTGGGGAGGGTGTCTTAATCTGGGAGGGTTTTTTTGCTGATAAATCAGCAGTGTAGGGCCATTCACCTATGCTATTGTTGGTGTCTTGACTGAAGCGGAGACTTTGATCTCTACTGCGCGGTCTATTTGTCGCACAAATCCAGAACGGTATTTTCGCTGCCAGAGTGGTACTCTTCTTGGTATGTGTGATTGTCAGGGGAAGTAGAATGCGTTGTGTGGGTCCAAGTCAGATGTGAGGTTGAGACCACATCTATAGCATATTGGTGGGGTGGGAGGGTTCTCTTAGAAGGGTAGATTTTTTCCTGGAGTTTGTACTCCTTTCAACTAGTTAGGGCATACCTTTCAACTATTATAGGCTTTTAAAAGGGTGGGGGGTAGGTTCCTTAGAGAAGATTGTGTTTTCCATTGGAAGATTCTTCTCTTGTTCAGTTAGCACGGGGTGGGTTGTGCCAACATATACTAGGTTGGTGGGATGAAGTAGTTCCCTGGGGAGGGTGTCTGTGTGATGTCACTTTTTGCTGTGACTAGGATCTCTGCTGCGCCTTCTGCTTATCACACAAATCAGTAAAACATCTCAGCAGCCAAGCTGCTACTGATGTGTGTGATGCCGGGGAGGTAGGAGACGCAGTTTAGCGCCAAGTCTAACTGAAGTTGACGCCACACATATAGTGAACCGGAGGTGCGGGTGGGGTCCCAGAGAAGATTGATTTCCAGTGGAAGATACTTCTCATGTTAGGTTAGCACTGGGTGGGAAGCCGACATACAGCATGTTGGTGGGATGAAATTGTTTCCTGGGAAGGGGGTCTTAATCTGGGAGGGTTTTTTTTGCTGATAAATCAGCAATGTAGAGCCATTCACCTATGCTATTGGTGGTGTCTTGACTGAAGCAGAGACTTTGATCTCTACTGCGCAGTCTATTTGTCGCACCAATCAAGAACGGTATCTCCGCTGCCAGAGTGGTACTCTTCTTGGTATGTGTGATTGTCAGGGGAAGTAGAATGCGTTGTGTGGGTCCAAGTCAGATGTGAGGTTGAGACCACATCTATAGCATATTGGTGGGGTGGGAGGGTTCTCTTAGAAGGGTAGATTTTTTTCCTGGAGTTTGTACTCCTTTCAACTAGTTAGGGCATACCTTTCAACTATTATAGGCTTTTAAAAGGGTGGGGGGTAGGTTCCTTAGAGAAGATTGTGTTTTACATTGGAAGATTCTTCTCTTGTTCAGTTAGCACGGGGTGGGTTGTGCCAACATATACTAGGTTGGTGGGATGAAGTAGATCCCTGGGGAGGGTGTCTGTGTGATGTCACTTTTTGCTGTGACTAGGATCTCTGCTGCGCCTTCTGCTTATCACACAAATCAGTAAAACATCTCAGCAGCCAAGCTGCTACTGATGTGTGTGATGCCGGGGAGGTAGGAGACGCAGTTTAGCGCCAAATCTAACTGAAGTTGACGCCACACATATAGTGAACCGGAGGTGCGGGTGGGGTCCCAGAGAAGATTGATTTCCAGTGGAAGATTCTTCTCATGTTAGGTTAGCACTGGGTGGGAAGCCGACATACAGCATGTTGGTGGGATGAAATTGTTCCCTGAGGAGGGTGTCTTAATCTGGGAGGGTTTTTTTGCTGATAAATCAGCAGTGTAGGGCCATTCACCTATGCTATTGTTGGTGTCTTGACTGAAGCTGAGACTTTGATCTCTACTGCGCGGTCTATTTGTCGCTCAAATCCAGAACGGTATTTTCGCTGCCAGAGTGGTACTCTTCTTGGTATGTATGATTGTCAAGAAAAGTAGAAGGCGTCGTGTGGGTCCAAGTCAGAAGTGAGGTTGAGACCACATCTATAGTATATTGGTGGGGTGGGAGGGTTCTCTTAGAAGGGTAGATTTTTTTCCTGGAGTTTGTACTCCTTTCAACTAGTTAGGGCATACCTTTCAACTATTATAGGCTTTTAAAAGGGTGGGGGGTAGGTTCCTTAGAGAAGATTGTGTTTTCCATTGGAAGATTCTTCTCTTGTTCAGTTAGCACGGGGTGGGTTGTGCCAACATATACTAGGTTGGTGGGATGAAGTAGTTCCCTGGGGAGGGTGTCTGTGTGATGTCACTTTTTGCTGTGACTAGGATCTCTGCTGCGCCTTCTGCTTATCACACAAATCAGTAAAACATCTCAGCAGCCAAGCTGCTACTGATGTGTGTGATGCCGGGGAGGTAGGAGACGCAGTTTAGCGCCAAGTCTAACTGAAGTTGACGCCACACATATAGTGAACCGGAGGTGCGGGTGGGGTCCCAGAGAAGATTGATTTCCAGTGGAAGATACTTCTCATGTTAGGTTAGCACTGGGTGGGAAGCCGACATACAGCATGTTGGTGGGATGAAATTGTTCCCTGGGGAGGGTGTCTTACTCTGTGAGGTTTTTTTTGCTGATAAATCATCAGTGTAGGGCCATTCACCTATGCTATTGTTGGTGTCTTGACTGAAGCTGAGACTTTGATCTCTACTGCGCGGTCTATTTGTCGCACAAATCCAGAACGCCAGAGTGGTACTCTTCTTGGTATGTGTGATTGTCAGGGGAAGTAGAATGCGTTGTGTGGGTCCAAGTCAGATGTGAGGTTGAGACCACATCTATAGCATATTGGTGGGGTGGGAGGGTTCTCTTAGAAGGGTAGATTTTTTTCCTGGAGTTTGTACTCCTTTCAACTAGTTAGGGCATACCTTTCAACTATTATAGGCTTTTAAAAGGGTGGGGGGTAGGTTCCTTAGAGAAGATTGTGTTTTCCATTGGAAGATTCTTCTCTTGTTCAGCTAGCACGGGGTGGGTTGTGCCAACATATACTAGGTTGGTGGGATGAAGTAGTTCCCTGGGGAGGGTGTCTGTGTGATGTCACTTTTTGCTGTGACTAGGATCTCTGCTGCGCCTTCTGCTTATCCCACAAATCAGTAAAACATCTCAGCAGCCAAGCTGCTACTGATGTGTGTGATGCCGGGGAGGTAGGAGACGCAGTTTAGCGCCAAGTCTAACTGAAGTTGACGCCACACATATAGTGAACCGGAGGTGCGGGTGGGGTCCCAGAGAAGATTGATTTCCAGTGGAAGATACTTCTCATGTTAGGTTAGCACTGGGTGGGAAGCCGACATACAGCATGTTGGTGGGATGAAATTGTTCCCTGGGAAGGGGGTCTTAATCTGGGAGGGGTTTTTTGCTGATAAATCAGCAATGTAGGGCCATTCACCTATGCTATTGGTGGTGTCTTGACTGAAGCAGAGACTTTGATCTCTACTGCGCAGTCTATTTGTCGCACCAATCAAGAACGGTATCTCCGCTGCCAGAGTGGTACTCTTCTTGGTATGTGTGATTGTCAGGGGAAGTAGAATGCGTTGTGTGGGTCCAAGTCAGATGTGAGGTTGAGACCACATCTATAGCATATTGGTGGTGTGGGAGGGTTCTCTTAGAAGGGTAGATTTTTTCCTGGAGTTTGTACTCCTTTCAACTAGTTAGTGCATACCTTTCAACTATTATAGGCTTTTAAAAGGGTGGGGGGTAGGTTCCTTAGAGAAGATTGTCTTTTCCATTGGAAGATTCTTCTCTTGTTCAGTTAGCACGGGGTGGGTTGTGCCAACATATACTAGGTTGGTGGGATGAAGTAGATCCCTGGGGAGGGTGTCTGTGTGATGTCACTTTTTGCTGTGACTAGGATCTCTGCTGCGCCTTCTGCTTATCACACAAATCAGTAAAACATCTCAGCAGCCAAGCTGCTACTGATGTGTGTGATGCCGGGGAGGTAGGAGACGCAGTTTAGCGCCAAGTCTAACTGAAGTTGACGCCACACATATAGTGAACCGGAGGTGCGGGTGGGGTCCCAGAGAAGATTGATTTCCAGTGGAAGATTCTTCTCATGTTAGGTTAGCACTGGGTGGGAAGCCGACATACAGCATGTTGGTGGGATGAAATTGTTCCCTGGGGAGGGTCTCTTAATCTGGGAGGGTTTTTTTTGCTGATAAATCAGCAGTGTAGGGCCATTCACCTATGCTATTGTTGGTGTCTTGACTGAAGCTGAGACTTTGATCTCTACTGCGCGGTCTATTTGTCGCACATATCCAGAACGGTATTTTCGCTGCCAGAGTGGTACTCTTCTTGGTATGTATGATTGTAAAGAAAAGTAGAAGGCGTCGTGTGGGTCCAAGTCAGAAGTGAGGTTGAGACCACATCTATAGCATATTGGTGGGGTGGGAGGGTTCTCTTAGAAGGGTAGATTTTTTTCCTGGAGTTTGTACTCCTTTCAACTAGTTAGGGCATACCTTTCAACTATTATAGGCTTTTAAAAGGGTGGGGGGTATGTTCCTTAGAGAAGATTGTGTTTTCCATTGGAAGATTCTTCTCTTGTTCAGTTAGCACGGGGTGGGTTGTGCCAACATATACTAGGTTGGTGGGATGAAGTAGTTCCCCGGGAGGGTGTCTGTGTGATGTCACTTTTTGCTGTGACTAGGATCTCTGCTGCGCCTTCTGCTTATCACACAAATTAGTAAAACATCTCAGCAGCCAAGCTGCTACTGATGTGTGTGATGCCGGGGAGGTAGGAGACACAGTTTAGCGCCAAGTCTAACTAAAGTTGACGCCACACATATAGTGAACCGGAGGTGCGGGTGGGGTCCCAGAGAAGATTGATTTCCAGTGGAAGATACTTCTCATGTTAGGTTAGCACTGGGTGGGAAGCCGACATACAGCATGTTGGTGGGATGAAATTGTTCCCTGGGGAGGGTGTCTTAATCTGTGAGGTTTTTTTTGCTGATAAATCATCAGTGTAGGGCCATTCACCTATGCTATTGTTGGTGTCTTGACTGAAGCGGAGACTTTGATCTCTACTGCGCGGTCTATTTGTCGCACAAATCCAGAATGGTATTTTTGCTGCCAGAGTGGTACTCTTCTTGGTATGTGTGATTGTCAGGGGAAGTAGAATGCATTGTGTGGGTCCAAGTCAGATGTGAGGTTGAGACCACATCTATAGCATATTGGTGGGGTGGGAGGGTTCTCTTAGAAGGGTAGATTTTTTCCTGGAGTTTGTACTCCTTTCAACTAGTTAGGGCATACCTTTCAACTATTATAGGCTTTTAAAAGGGTGGGGGGTAGGTTCCTTAGAGAAGATTGTGTTTTCCATTGGAAGATTCTTCTCTTGTTCAGTTAGCACGGGGTGGGTTGTGCCAACATATACTAGGTTGGTGGGATGAAGTAATTCCCTGGGGAGGGTATCTGTGCGATGTCACTTTTTGCTGTGACTAGGATCTCTGCTGCGCCTTCTGCTTATCACACAAATCAGTAAAACATCTCAGCAGCCAAGCTGCTACTGATGTGTGTGATGCCGGGGAGGTAGAAGACGCAGTTTAGCGCCAAGTCTAACTGAAGTTGACGCCACACATATAGTGAACCGGAGGTGCGGGTGGGGTCCCAGAGAAGATTGATTTCCAGTGGAAGATTCTTCTCATGTTAGGTTAGCACTGGGTGGGAAGCCGACATACAGCATGTTGGTGGGATGAAATTGTTCCCTGGGGAGGGTGTCTTAATCTGGGAGGGTTTTTTTGCTGATAAATCAGCAGTGTAGGGCCATTCACCTATGCTATTGTTGGTGTCTTGACTGAAGCTGAGACTTTGATCTCTACTACGCGGTCTATTTGTCGCACAAATCCAGAACGGTATTTTCGCTGCCAGAGTGGTACTCTTCTTGGTATGTGTGATTGTCAGGGGAAGTAGAATGCGTTGTGTGGGTCAAAGTCAGATGTGAGGTTGAGACCACATCTATAGCATATTGGTGGGGTGGGAGGGTTCACTTAGAAGGGTAGATTTTTTCCTGGAGTTTGTACTCCTTTCAACTAGTTAGGGCATACCTTTCAACTATTATAGGCTTTTAAAAGGGTGGGGGGTAGGTTCCTTAGAGAAGATTGTGTTTTCCATTGGAAGATTCTTCTCTTGTTCAGTTAGCACGGGGTGGGTTGTGCCAACATATACTAGGTTGGTGGGATGAAGTAGATCCCTGGGGAGGGTGTCTGTGTGATGTCACTTTTTGCTGTGACTAGGATCTCTGCTGCGCCTTCTGCTTATCACACAAATCAGTAAAACATCTCAGCAGCCAAGCTGCTACTGATGTGTGTGATGCCGGGGAGGTAGGAGACGCAGTTTAGCGCCAAGTCTAACTGAAGTTGACGCCACACATATAGTGAACCGGAGGTGCGGGTGGGGTCCCAGAGAAGATTGCTTTCCAGTGGAAGATTCTTCTCATGTTAGGTTAGCACTGGGTGGGAAGCCGACATACAGCATGTTGGTGGGATGAAATTGTTCCCTGGGGAGGGTGTCTTAATCTGGAAGGGTTTTTTTGCTGATAAATCAGCAGTGTAGGGCCATTCACCTATGCTATTGTTGGTGTCTTGACTGAAGCGGAGACTTTGATCTCTACTGCGCGGTCTATTTGTCGCACAAATCCAGAACGGTATTTTCGCTGCCAGAGTGGTACTCTTCTTGGTATGTGTGATTGTCAGGGGAAGTAGAATGCGTTGTGTGGGTCCAAGTCAGATGTGAGGTTGAGACCACATCTATAGCATATTGGTGGGGTGGAAGGGTTCTCTTAGAAGGGTAGATTTTTTCCTGGAGTTTGTACTCCTTTCAACTAGTTAGGGCATACCTTTCAACTATTATAGGCTTTTAAAAGGGTGGGGGGTAGGTTCCTTAGAGAAAATTGTGTTTTCCATTGGAAGATTCTTCTCTTGTTCAGTTAGCACGGGGTGGGTTGTGCCAACATATACTAGGTTGGTGGGATGAAGTAATTCCCTGGGGAGGGTATCTGTGTGATGTCACTTTTAGCTGTGACTAGGATCTCTGCTGCGCCTTCTGCTTATCACACAAATCAGTAAAACATCTCAGCAGCCAAGCTGCTACTGATGTGTGTGATGCCGGGGAGGTAGGAGACGCAGTTTAGCGCCAAGTCTAATTGAAGTTGACGCCACACATATAGTGAACCGGAGGTGCGGGTGGGGTCCCAGAGAAGATTGATTTCCAGTGGAAGATACTTCTCATGTTAGGTTAGCACTGGGTGGGAAGCCGACATACAGCATGTTGGTGGGATGAAATTGTTCCCTGGGGAGGGTGTCTTAATCTGGGAGGGTTTTTTTGCTGATAAATCAGCAATGTAGGGCCATTCACCTATGCTATTGGTGGTGTCTTGACTGAAGCAGAGACTTTGATCTCTACTGCGCAGTCTATTTGTCGCACCAATCAAGAACGGTATCTCCGCTGCCAGAGTGGTACTCTTCTTGGTATGTGTGATTGTCAGGGGAAGTAGAATGCGTTGTGTGGGTCCAAGTCAGATGTGAGGTTGAGACCACATCTATAGCATATTGGTGGGGTGGGAGGGTTCTCTTAGAAGGGTAGATTTTTTTCCTGGAGTTTGTACTCCTTTCAACTAGTTAGGGCATACCTTTCAACTATTATAGGCTTTTAAAAGGGTGGGGGGTAGGTTCCTTAGAGAATATTGTGTTTTCCATTGGAAGATTCTTCTCTTGTTCAGTTAGCACGGGGTGGGTTGTGCCAACATATACTAGGTTGGTGGGATGAAGTAGATCCCTGGGGAGGGTGTCTGTGTGATGTCACTTTTTGCTGTGACTAGGATCTCTGCTGCGCCTTCTGCTTATCACACAAATCAGTAAAACATCTCAGCAGCCAAGCTGCTACTGATGTGTGTGATGCCGGGGAGGTAGGAGACGCAGTTTAGCGCCAAGTCTTACTGAAGTTGACGCCACACATATAGTGAACCGGAGGTGCGGGTGGGGTCCCAGAGAAGATTGATTTCCAGTGGAAGATTCTTCTCATGTTAGGTTAGCACTGGGTGGGAAGCCGACATACAGCATGTTGGTGGGATGAAATTGTTCCCTGGGGAGGGTGTCTTAATCTGGGAGGGTTTTTTTGCTGATAAATCAGCAGTGTAGGGCCATTCACCTATGCTATTGTTGGTGTCTTGACTGAAGCGGAGACTTTGATCTCTACTGCGCGGTCTATTTGTCGCACAAATCCAGAACGGTATTTTCGCTGCCAGAGTGGTACTCTTCTTGGTATGTGTGATTGTCAGGGGAAGTAGAATGCGTTGTGTGGGTCCAAGTCAAATGTGAGGTTGAGACCACATCTATAGCATATTGGTGGGGTGGGAGGGTTCTCTTAGAAGGGTAGATTTTTTCCTGGAGTTTGTACTCCTTTCAACTAGTTAGGGCATACCTTTCAACTATTATAGGCTTTTAAAAGGGTGGGGGGTAGGTTCCTTA
The DNA here is from genome assembly GCF_040937935.1 of Hyperolius riggenbachi. NCBI lineage: Eukaryota > Metazoa > Chordata > Amphibia > Anura > Hyperoliidae > Hyperolius > Hyperolius riggenbachi. Next base: position 452,362,171 of record NC_090647.1, on the reverse strand, counting down.
GAGAAGATTGTGTTTTCCATTGGAAGATTCTTCTCTTGTTCAGTTAGCACGGGGTGGGTTGTGCCAACATATACTAGGTTGGTGGGATGAAGTAGTTCCCTGGGGAGGGTGTCTGTGTGATGTCACTTTTTGCTGTGACTAGGATCTCTGCTGCTCCTTCTGCTTATCACACAAATCAGTAAAACATCTCAGCAGCCAAGCTGCTACTGATGTGTGTGATGCCGGGGAGGTAGGAGACGCAGTTTAGCGCCAAGTCTAACTGAAGTTGACGCCACACATATAGTGAACCGGAGGTGCGGGTGGGGTCCCAGAGAAGATTGATTTCCAGTGGAAGATACTTCTCATGTTAGGTTAGCACTGGGTGGGAAGCCGACATACAGCATGTTGGTGGGATGAAATTGTTCCTTGGGAAGGGGGTCTTAATCTGGGAGGGTTTTTTTGCTGATAAATCAGCAATGTAGGGCCATTCACCTATGCTATTGGTGGTGTCTTGACTGAAGCAGAGACTTTGATCTCTACTGCGCGGTCTATTTGTCGCACAAATCCAGAACGGTATTTTCGCTGCCAGAGTGGTACTCTTCTTGGTATGTGTGATTGTCAGGGGAAGTAGAATGCGTTGTGTGGGTCCAAGTCAGATGTGAGGTTGAGACCACATCTATAGCATATTGGTGGGGTGGGAGGGTTTTTTTAGAAGGGTAGATTTTTTCCTGGAGTTTGTACTCCTTTCAACTAGTTAGGGCATACCTTTCAACTATTATAGGCTTTTAAAAGGGTGGGGGGTAGGTTCCTTAGAGAAGATTGTGTTTTCCATTGAAAGATTCTTCTCTTGTTCAGTTAGCACGGGGTGGGTTGTGCCAACATATACTAGGTTGGTGGGATGAAGTAGATCCCTGGGGAGGGTGTCTGTGTGATGTCACTTTTTGCTGTGACTAGGATCTCTGCTGCGCCTTCTGCTTATCACACAAATCAGTAAAACATCTCAGCAGCCAAGCTGCTACTGATGTGTGTGATGCCGGGGAGGTAGGAGACGCAGTTTAGCGCCAAGTCTAACTGAAGTTGACGCCACACATATAGTGAACCGGAGGTGCGGGTGGGGTCCCAGAGAAGATTGATTTCCAGTGGAAGATACTTCTCATGTTAGGTTAGCACTTGGTGGGATGAAATTGTTCCCTGGGGAGGGTGTCTTAATCTGGGAGGGTTTTTTTGCTGATAAATCAGCAGTGTAGGGCCATTCACCTATGCTATTGTTGGTGTCTTGACTGAAGCGGAGACTTTGATCTCTACTGCGCGGTCTATTTGTCGCACAAATCCAGAACGATATTTTCGCTGCCAGAGTGGTACTCTTCTTGGTATGTGTGATTGTCAGGGGAAGTAGAATGCGTTGTGTGGGTCCAAGTCAGATGTGAGGTTGAGACCACATCTATAGCATATTGGTGGGGTGGGAGGGTTCTCTTAGAAGGGTAGATTTTTTCCTGGAGTTTGTACTCCTTTCAACTAGTTAGGGCATACCTTTCAACTATTATAGGCTTTTAAAAGGGTGGGTGGTAGGTTCCTTAGAGAAGATTGTGTTTTCCATTGGAAGATTCTTCTCTTGTTCAGTTAGCACGGGGTGGGTTGTGCCAACATATACTAGGTTGGTGGGATGAAGTAGTTCCCTGGGGAGGGTGTCTGTGTGATGTCACTTTTTGCTGTGACTAGGATCTCTGCTGCGCCTTCTGCTTATCACACAAATCAGTAAAACATCTCAGCAGCCAAGCTGCTACTGATGTGTGTGATGCCGGGGAGGTAGGAGACGCAGTTTAGCGCCAAGTCTAACTGAAGTTGACGCCACATATATAGTGAACCGGAGGTGCGGGTGGGGTCCCAGAGAAGATTGATTTCCAGTGGAAGATACTTCTCATGTTAGGTTAGCACTGGGTGGGAAGCCGACATACAGCATGTTGGTGGGATGAAATTGTTCCCTGGGAAGGGGGTCTTAATCTGGGAGGGTTTTTTTTGCTGATAAATCAGCAATGTAGGGCCATTCACCTATGCTATTGGTGGTGTCTTGACTGAAGCAGAGACTTTGATCTCTACTGCGCAGTCTATTTGTCGCACCAATCAAGAACGGTATCTCCGCTGCCAGAGTGGTACTCTTCTTGGTATGTGTGATTATCAGGGGAAGTAGAATGTGTTGTGTGGGTCCAAGTCAGATGTGAGGTTGAGACCACATCTATAGCATATTGGTGGGGTGGGAGGGTTCTCTTAGAAGGGTAGATTTTTTCCTGGAGTTTGTACTCCTTTCAACTAGTTAGGGCATACCTTTCAACTATTATAGGCTTTTAAAAGGGTGGGGGGTAGGTTCCTTAGAGAAGATTGTGTTTTCCATTGGAAGATTCTTCTCTTGTTCAGTTAGCACGGGGTGGGTTGTGCCAACATATACTAGGTTGGTGGGATGAAGTAGATCCCTGGGGAGGGTGTCTGTGTGATGTCACTTTTTGCTGTGACTAGGATCTCTGCTGCGCCTTCTGCTTATCACACAAATCAGTAAAACATCTCAGCAGCCAAGCTGCTACTGATGTGTGTGATGCCGGGGAGGTAGGAGACGCAGTTTAGCGCCAAGTCTAACTGAAGTTGACGCCACACATATAGTGAACCGGAGGTGCGGGTGGGGTCCCAGAGAAGATTGATTTCCAGTGGAAGATACTTCTCATGTTAGGTTAGCACTGGGTGGGAAGCCGACATACAGCATGTTGGTGGGATGAAATTGTTCCCTGGGGAGGGTGTCTTAATCTGGGAGGGTTTTTTTGCTGATAAATCATCAGTGTAGGGCCATTCACCTATGCTATTGTTGGTGTCTTGACTGAAGCGGAGACTTTGATCTCTACTGCGCGGTCTATTTGTCGCACAAATCCAGAACGGTATTTTCGCTGCCAGAGTGGTACTCTTCTTGGTATGTGTGATTGTCAGGGGAAGTAGAATGCGTTGTGTGGGTCCAAGTCAGATGTGAGGTTGAGACCACATCTATCGCATATTGGTGGGGTGGGAGGGTTCTCTTAGAAGGGTAGATTTTTTCCTGGAGTTTGTACTCCTTTCAACTAGTTAGGGCATACCTTTCAACTATTATAGGCTTTTAAAAGGGTGGGGGGGTAGGTTCCTTAGAGAAGATTGTGTTTTCCATTGGAAGATTCTTCTCTTGTTCAGTTAGCACGGGGTGGGTTGTGCCAACATATACTAGGTTGGTGGGATGAAGTAATTCCCTGGGGAGGGTGTCTGTGTGATGTCACTTTTTGCTGTGACTAGGATCTCTGCTGCGCCTTCTGCTTATCACACAAATCAGTAAAACATCTCAGCAGCCAAGCTGCTACTGATGTGTGTGATGCCGGGGAGGTAGGAGACGCAGTTTAGCGCCAAGTCTAACTGAAGTTGACGCCACACATATAGTGAACCGGAGGTGCGGGTGGGGTCCCAGAGAAGATTGATTTCCAGTGGAAGATACTTCTCATGTTAGGTTAGCACTGGGTGGGAAGCCGACATACAGCATGTTGGTGGGATGAAATTGTTCCCTGGGGAGGGTGTCTTAATCTGGGAGGGGTTTTTTGCTGATAAATCAGCAATGTAGGGCCATTCACCTATGCTATTGGTGGTGTCTTGACTGAAGCAGAGACTTTGATCTCTTCTGTGCAGTCTATTTGTCGCACCAATCAAGAACGGTATCTCCGCTGCCAGAGTGGTACTCTTCTTGGTATGTGTGATTGTCAGGGGAAGTAGAATGCGTTGTGTGGGTCCAAGTCAGATGTGAGGTTGAGACCACATCTATAGCATATTGGTGGGGTGGGAGGGTTCTCTTAGAAGGGTAGATTTTTTCCTGGAGTTTGTACTCCTTTCAGCTAGTTAGGGCATACCTTTCAACTATTATAGGCTTTTAAAAGGGTGGGGGGTAGGTTCCTTAGAGAAGATTGTGTTTTCCATTGGAAGATTCTTCTCTTGTTCAGATAGCACGGGGTGGGTTGTGCCAACATATACTAGGTTGGTGGGATGAAGTAGTTCCCTGGGGAGGGTGTCTGTGTGATGTCACTTTTTGCTGTGACTAGGATCTCTGCTGCGCCTTCTGCTTATCACACAAATCAGTAAAACATCTCAGCAGCCAAGCTGCTACTGATGTGTGTGATGCCGGGGAGGTAGGAGACGCAGTTTAGCGCCAAGTCTAACTGAAGTTGACGCCACACATATAGTGAACCGGAGGTGCGGGTGGGGTCCCAGAGAAGATTGATTTCCAGTGGAAGATACTTCTCATGTTAGGTTAGCACTGGGTGGGAAGCCGACATACAGCATGTTGGTGGGATGAAATTGTTCCCTGGGAAGGGGGTCTTAATCTGGGAGGGTTTTTTTGCTGATAAATCAGCAATGTAGGGCCATTCACCTATGCTATTGGTGGTGTCTTGACTGAAGCAGAGACTTTGATCTCTACTGCGCAGTCTATTTGTCGCACCAATCAAGAACGGTATCTCCGCTGCCAGAGTGGTACTCTTCTTGGTATGTGTGATTATCAGGGGAAGTAGAATGCGTTGTGTGGGTCCAAGTCAGATGTAAGGTTGAGACCACATCTATAGCATATTGGTGGGGTGGGAGGGTTCTCTTAGAAGGGTAGATTTTTTCCTGGAGTTTGTACTCCTTTCAACTAGTTAGGGCATACCTTTCAACTATTATAGGCTTTTAAAAGGGTGGGGGGTAGGTTCCTTAGAGAAGATTGTGTTTTCCATTGGAAGATTCTTCTCTTGTTCAGTTAGCACGGGGTGGGTTGTGCCCACATATACTAGGTTGGTGGGATGAAGTAGATCCCTGGGGAGGGTGTCTGTGTGATGTCACTTTTTGCTGTGACTAGGATCTCTGCTGCGCCTTCTGCTTATCACACAAATCAGTAAAACATCTCAGCAGCCAAGCTGCTACTAATGTGTGTGATGCCGGGGAGGTAGGAGACGCAGTTTAGCGCCAAGTCTAACGGAAGTTGACGCCACACATATAGTGAACCGGAGGTGCGGGTGGGGTCCCAGAGAAGATTGATTTCCAGTGGAAGATTCTTCTCATGTTAGGTTAGCACTGGGTGGGAAGCCGACATACAGCATGTTGGTGGGATGAAATTGTTCCCTGGGGAGGGTGTCTTAATCTGGGAGGGTTTTTTTGCTGATAAATCAGCAGTGTAGGGCCATTCACCTATGCTATTGTTGGTGTCTTGACTGAAGCTGAGACTTTGATCTCTACTGCGCGGTCTATTTGTCGCACATATCCAGAACGGTATTTTCGCTGCCAGAGTGGTACTCTTCTTGGTATGTATGATTGTCAAGAAAAGTAGAAGGCGTCGTGTGGGTCCAAGTCAGAAGTGAGGTTGAGACCACATCTATAGCATATTGGTGGGGTGGGAGGGCTCTCTTAGAAGGGTAGATTTTTTTCCTGGAGTTTGTACTCCTTTCAACTATTTAGGGCATACCTTTCAACTATTATAGGCTTTTAAAAGGGTGGGGGGTAGGTTCCTTAGAGAAGATTGTGTTTTCCATTGGAAGATTCTTCTCTTGTTCAGTTAGCACAGGGTGGGTTGTGCCAACATATACTAGGTTGGTGGGATGAAGTAGTTCCCTGGGGAGGGTGTCTGTGTGATGTCACTTTTTGCTGTGACTAGGATCTCTGCTGCGCCTTCTGCTTATCACACAAATCAGTAAAACATCTCAGCAGCCAAGCTGCTACTGATGTGTGTGATGCCGGGGAGGTAGGAGACGCAGTTTAGTGCCAAGTCTAACTGAAGTTGACGCCACACATATAGTGAACCGGAGGTGCGGGTGGGGTCCCAGAGAAGATTGATTTCCAGTGGAAGATACTTCTCATGTTAGGTTAGCACTGGGTGGGAAGCCGACATACAGCATGTTGGTGGGATGAAATTGTTCCCTGGGAAGGGGGTCTTAATCTGGGAGGGTTTTTTTGCTGATAAATCAGCAATGTAGGGCCATTCACCTATGCTATTGGTGGTGTCTTGACTGAAGCAGAGACTTTGATCTCTACTGCGCAGTCTATTTGTCGCACCAATCAAGAACGGTATCTCCGCTGCCAGAGTGGTACTCTTCTTGGTATGTGTGATTATCAGGGGAAGTAGAATGTGTTGTGTGGGTCTAAGTCAGATGTGAGGTTGAGACCACATCTATAGCATATTGGTGGGGTGGGAGGGTTCTCTTAGAAGGGTAGATTTTTTCCTGGAGTTTGTACTCCTTTCAACTAGTTAGGGCATACCTTTCAACTATTATAGGCTTTTAAAAGGGTGGGGGGTAGGTTCCTTAGAGAAGATTGTGTTTTCCATTGGAAGATTCTTCTCTTGTTCAGTTAGCACGGGGTGGGTTGTGCCAACATATACTAGGTTGGTGGGATGAAGTAGATCCCTGGGGAGGGTGTCTGTGTGATGTCACTTTTTGCTGTGACTAGGATCTCTGCTGCGCCTTCTGCTTATCACACAAATCAGTAAAACATCTCAGCAGCCAAGCTGCTACTGATGTGTGTGATGCCGGGGAGGTAGGAGACGCAGTTTAGCGCCAAGTCTAACTGAAGTTGACGCCACACATATAGTGAACCGGAGGTGCGGGTGGGGTCCCAGAGAAGATTGATTTTCAGTGGAAGATACTTCTCATGTTAGGTTAGCACTGGGTGGGAAGCCGACATACAGCATGTTGGTGGGATGAAATTGTTCCCTGGGGAGGGTGTCTTAATCTGTGAGGTTTTTTTTGCTGATAAATCATCAGTGTAGGGCCATTCACCTATGCTATTGTTGGTGTCTTGACTGAAGCGGAGACTTTGATCTCTACTGCGCGGTCTATTTGTCGCACAAATCCAGAACGGTATTTTCGCTGCCAGAGTGGTACTCTTCTTGGTATGTGTGATTGTCAGGGGAAGTAGAATGCGTTGTGTGGGTCCAAGTCAGATGTGAGGTTGAGACCACATCTATAGCATATTGGTGGGGTGGGAGGGTTCTCTTTGAAGGGTAGATTTTTTCCTGGAGTTTGTACTCCTTTCAACTAGTTAGGGCATACCTTTCAACTATTATAGGCTTTTAAAAGGGTGGGGGGTAGGTTCCTTAGAGAAGATTGTGTTTTCCATTGGAAGATTCTTCTCTTGTTCAGTTAGCACGGGGTGGGTTGTGCCAACATATACTAGGTTGGTGGGATGAAGTAGTTCCCTGGGGAGGGTGTCTGTGTGATGTCACTTTTTGCTGTGACTAGGATCTCTGCTGCGCCTTCTGCTTATCACACAAATCAGTAAAACATCTCAGCAGCCAAGCTGCTACTGATGTGTGTGATGCCGGGGAGGTAGGAGACGCAGTTTAGCGCCAAGTCTAACTGAAGTTGACGCCACACATATAGTGAACCGGAGGTGCGGGTGGGGTCCCAGAGAAGATTGATTTCCAGTGGAAGATACTTCTCATGTTAGGTTAGCACTGGGTGGGAAGCCGACATACAGCATGTTGGTAGGATGAAATTGTTCCCTGGGAAGTGGGTCTTAATCTGGGAGGATTTTTTTGCTGATAAATCAGCAATGTAGGGCCATTCACCTATGCTATTGGTGGTGTCTTGACTGAAGCAGAGACTTTGATCTCTACTGCGCAGTCTATTTGTCGCACCAATCAAGAACGGTATCTCCGCTGCCAGAGTGGTACTCTTCTTGGTATGTGTGATTATCAGGGGAAGTAGAATGCGTTGTGTGGGTCCAAGTCAGATGTGAGGTTGAGACCACATCTATAGCATATTGGTGGGGTGGGAGGGTTTTCTTAGAAGGGTAGATTTTTTCCTGGAGTTTGTACTCCTTTCAACTAGTTAGGGCATACCTTTCAACTATTATAGGCTTTTAAAAGGGTGGGGGGTAGGTTCCTTAGAGAAGATTGTGTTTTCCATTGGAAGATTCTTCTCTTGTTCCGTTAGCACGGGGTGGGTTGTGCCAACATATACTAGGTTGGTGGGATGAAGTAATTCCCTGGGGAGGGTGTCTGTGTGATGTCACTTTTTGCTGTGACTAGGATCTCTGCTGCGCCTTCTGCTTATCACACAAATCAGTAAAACATCTCAGCAGCTAAGCTGCTACTGATGTGTGTGGTGCCGGGGAGGTAGGAGACGCAGTTTAGCGCCAAGTCTAACTGAAGTTGACGCCACACATATAGTGAACCGGAGGTGCGGGTGGGGTCCCAGAGAAGATTGATTTCCAGTGGAAGATTCTTCTCATGTTAGGTTAGCACTGGGTGGGAAGCCGACATACAGCATGTTGGTGGGATGAAATTGTTTCCTGGGGAGGGTGTCTTAATCTGGGAGGGTTTTTTTGCTGATAAATCAGCAGTGTAGGGCCATTCACCTATGCTATTGGTGGTGTCTTGACTGAAGCGGAGACTTTGATCTCTACTGCGCGGTCTATTTGTCGCACAAATCCAGAACGGTATTTTCGCTGCCAGAGTGGTACTCTTCTTGGTATGTGTGATTGTCAGGGGAAGTAGAATGCGTTGTGTGGGTCCAAGTCAGATGTGAGGTTGAGACCACATCTATAGCATATTGGTGGGGTGGGAGGGTTCTCTTAGAAGGGTAGATTTTTTCCTGGAGTTTGTACTCCTTTCAACTAGTTAGGGCATACCTTTCAACTATTATAGGCTTTTAAAAGGGTGGGGGGTAGGTTCCTTAGAGAAGATTGTGTTTTCCATTGGAAGATTCTTCTCTTGTTCAGTTAGCACGGGGTGGGTTGTGCCAACATATACTAGGTTGGTGGGATGAAGTAATTCCCTGGGGAGGGTGTCTGTGTGATGTCACTTTTTGCTGTGACTAGGATCTCTGCTGCGCCTTCTGCTTATCACACAAATCAGTAAAACATCTCAGCAGCCAAGCTGCTACTGATGTGTGTGATGCCGGGGAGGTAGGAGACGCAGTTTAGCGCCAAGTCTAACTGAAGTTGACGCCACACATATAGTGAACCGGAGGTGCGGGTGGGGTCCCAGAGAAGATTGATTTCCAGTGGAAGATACTTCTCATGTTAGGTTAGCACTGGGTGGGAAGCCGACATACAGCATGTTGGTGGGATGAAATTGTTCCCTGGGAAGGGGGTCTTAATCTGGGAGGGTTTTTTTGCTGATAAATCAGCAATGTAGGGCCATTCACCTATGCTATTGGTGGTTTCTTGACTGAAGCAGAGACTTTGATCTCTACTGCGCAGTCTATTTGTCGCACCAATCAAGAACGGTATCTCCGCTGCCAGAGTGGTACTCTTCTTGGTATGTGTGATTATCAGGGGAAGTAGAATGCGTTGTGTGGGTCCAAGTCAGATGTGAGGTTGAGACCACATCTATAGCATATTGGTGGGGTGGGAGGGTTCTCTTAGAAGGGTAGATTTTTTCCTGGAGTTTGTACTCCTTTCAACTAGTTAGGGCATACCTTTCAACTATTATAGGCTTTTAAAAGGGTGGGGGGTAGGTTCCTTAGAGAAGATTGTGTTTTCCATTGGAAGATTCTTCTCTTGTTCAGTTAGCACGGGGTGGGTTGTGCCAACATATACTAGGTTGGTGGGATGAAGTAGATCCCTGGGGAGGGTGTCTGTGTGATGTCACTTTTTGCTGTGACTAGGATCTCTGCTGCGCCTTCTGCTTATCACACAAATCAGTAAAACATCTCAGCAGCCAAGCTGCTACTGATGTGTGTGATGCCGGGGAGGTAGGAGACTCAGTTTAGCGCCAAGTCTAACTGAAGTTGACGCCACACATATAGTGAACCGGAGGTGCGGGTGGGGTCCCAGAGAAGATTGATTTCCAGTGCAAGATACTTCTCATGTTAGGTTAGCACTTGGTGGGATGAAATTGTTCCCTGGGGAGGGTGTCTTAATCTGTGAGGGTTTTTTTGCTGATAAATCATCAGTGTAGGGCCATTCACCTGTTGGTGTCTTGACTGAAGCGGAGACTTTGATCTCTACTGCGCGGTCTATTTGTCGCACAAATCCAGAACGGTATTTTCGCTGCCAGAGTGGTACTCTTCTTGGTATGTGTGATTGTCAGGGGAAGTAGAATGCGTTGTGTGGGTCCAAGTCAGATGTGAGGTTGAGACCACATCTATAGCATATTGGTGGGGTGGGAGGGTTCTCTTAGAAGGGTAGATTTTTTTCCTGGAGTTTGTACTCCTTTCAACTAGTTAGGGCATACCTTTCAACTATTATAGGCTTTTAAAAGGGTGGGGGGTAGGTTCCTTAGAGAAGATTGTGTTTTCCATTGGAAGATTCTTCTCTTGTTCAGTTAGCACGGGGTGGGTTGTGCCAACATATACTAGGTTGGTGGGATGAAGTAGTTCCCTGGGGAGGGTGTCTGTGTGATGTCACTTTTTGCTGTGACTAGGATCTCTGCTGCGCCTTCTGCTTATCACACAAATCAGTAAAACATCTCAGCAGCCAAGCTGCTACTGATGTGTGTGATGCCGGGGAGGTAGGAGACGCAGTTTAGCGCCAAGTCTAACTGAAGTTGACGCCACACATATAGTGAACCGGAGGTGCGGGTGGGGTCCCAGAGAAGATTGATTTCCAGTGGAAGATACTTCTCATGTTAGGTTAGCACTGGGTGGGAAGCCGACATACAGCATGTTGGTGGGATGAAATTGTTCCCTGGGAAGGGGGTCTTAATCTGGGAGGGTTTTTTTGCTGATAAATCAGCAATGTAGGGCCATTCACCTATGCTATTGGTGGTGTCTTGACTGAAGCAGAGACTTTGATCTCTACTGCGCAGTCTATTTGTCGCACCAATCAAGAACGGTATCTCCGCTGCCAGAGTGGTACTCTTCTTGGTGTGTGTGATTATCAGGGGAAGTAGAATGCGTTGTGTGGGTCCAAGTCAGATGTGAGGTTGAGACCACATCTATAGCATATTGGTGGGGTGGGAGGGTTTTCTTAGAAGGGTAGATTTTTTCCTGGAGTTTGTACTCCTTTCAACTAGTTAGGGCATACCTTTCAACTATTATAGGCTTTTAAAAGGGTGGGGGGTAGGTTCCTTAGAGAAGATTGTGTTTTCCATTGGAAGATTCTTCTCTTGTTCAGTTAGCACGGGGTGGGTTGTGCCAACATATACTAGGTTGGTGGGATGAAGTAGATCCCTGGGGAGGGTGTCTGTGTGATGTCACTTTTTGCTGTGACTAGGATCTCTGCTGCGCCTTCTGCTTATCACACAAATCAGTAAAACATCTCAGCAGCCAAGCTGCTACTGATGTGTGTGATGCCGGGGAGGTAGGAGACGCAGTTTAGCGCCAAGTCTAACTGAAGTTGACGCCACACATATAGTGAACCGGAGGTGCGGGTAGGGTCCCAGAGAAGATTGATTTCCAGTGGAAGATTCTTCTCATGTTAGGTTAGCACTGGGTGGGAAGCCGACATACAGCATGTTGGTGGGATGAAATTGTTCCCTGGGGAGGGTGTCTTAATCTGGGAGGGTTTTTTTGCTGATAAATCAGCAGTGTAGGGCCATTCACCTATGCTATTGTTGGTGTCTTGACTGAAGCGGAGACTTTGATCTCTACTGCGCGGTCTATTTGTCGCACAAATCCAGAACGGTATTTTCGCTGCCAGAGTGGTACTCTTCTTGGTATGTGTGATTGTCAGGGGAAGTAGAATGCGTTGTGTGGGTCCAAGTCAGATGTGAGGTTGAGACCACATCTATAGCATATTGGTGGGGTGGGAGGGTTCTCTTAGAAGGGTAGATTTTTTCCTGGAGTTTGTACTCCTTTCAACTAGTTAGGGCATACCTTTCAACTATTATAGGCTTTTAAAAGGGTGGGGGGTAGGTTCCTTAGAGAAGATTGTGTTTTCCATTGGAAGATTCTTCTCTTGTTCCGTTAGCACGGGGTGGGTTGTGCCAACATATACTAGGTTGGTGGGATGAAGTAATTCCCTGGGGAGGGTGTCTGTGTGATGTCACTTTTTGCTGTGACTAGGATCTCTGCTGCGCCTTCTGCTTATCACACAAATCAGTAAAACATCTCAGCAGCTAAGCTGCTACTGATGTGTGTGGTGCCGGGGAGGTAGGAGACGCAGTTTAGCGCCAAGTCTAACTGAAGTTGACGCCACACATATAGTGAACCGGAGGTGCGGGTGGGGTCCCAGAGAAGATTGATTTCCAGTGGAAGATTCTTCTCATGTTAGGTTAGCACTGGGTGGGAAGCCGACATACAGCATGTTGGTGGGATGAAATTGTTCCCTGGGGAGGGTGTCTTAATCTGGGAGGGTTTTTTTGCTGATAAATCAGCAGTGTAGGGCCATTCACCTATGCTATTGTTGGTGTCTTGACTGAAGCTGAGACTTTGATCTCTACTGCGCGGTCTATTTGTCGCACAAATCCAGAACGGTATTTTCGCTGCCAGAGTGGTACTCTTCTTGGTATGTATGATTGTCAAGAAAAGTAGAAGGCGTCGTGTGGGTCCAAGTCAGAAGTGAGGTTGAGATTACATCTATAGCATATTGGTGGGGTGGGAGGGTTCTCTTAGAAGGGTAGATTTTTTTCCTGGAGTTTGTACTCCTTTCAACTATTTAGGGCATACCTTTCAACTATTATAGGCTTTTAAAAGGGTGGGGGGTAGGTTCCTTAGAGAAGATTGTGTTTTCCATTGGAAGATTCTTCTCTTGTTCAGTTAGCACGGGGTGGGTTGTGCCAACATATACTAGGTTGGTGGGATGAAGTAGTTCCCTGGGGAGGGTGTCTGTGTGATGTCACTTTTTGCTGTGACTAGGATCTCTGCTGCGCCTTCTGCTTATCACACAAATCAGTAAAACATCTCAGCAGCCAAGCTGCTACTGATGTGTGTGATGCTGGGGAGGTAGGAGACGCAGTTTAGCGCCAAGTCTAACTAAAGTTGACGCCACACATATAGTGAACCGGAGGTGCTGGTGGGGTCCCAGAGAAGATTGATTTCCAGTGGAAGATACTTCTCATGTTAGGTTAGCACTGGGTGGGAAGCCGACATACAGCATGTTGGTGGGATGAAATTGTTCCCTGGGGAGGGTGTCTTAATCTGTGAGGTTTTTCTTGCTGATAAATCATCAGTGTAGGGCCATTCACCTATGCTATTGTTGGTGTCTTGACTGAAGCGGAGACTTTGATCTCTACTGCACGGTCTATTTGTCGCACAAATCCAGAACGGTATTTTCGCTGCCAGAGTGGTACTCTTCTTGGTATGTGTGATTGTCAGGGGAAGTAGAATGCGTTGTGTGGGTCCAAGTCAGATGTGAGGTTGAGACCACATCTATAGCATATTGGTGGGGTGGGAGGGTTCTCTTAGAAGGGTAGATTTTTTCCTGGAGTTTGTACTCCTTTCAACTAGTTAGGGCATACCTTTCAACTATTATAGGCTTTTAAAAGGGTGGGGGGTAGGTTCCTTAGAGAAGATTGTGTTTTCCATTGGAAGATTATTCTCTTGTTTAGTTAGCACGGGGTGGGTTGTGCCAACATATACTAGGTTGGTGGGATGAAGTAGTTCCCTGGGGAGGGTGTCTGTGTGATGTCACTTTTTGCTGTGACTAGGATCTCTGCTGCGCCTTCTGCTTATCACACAAATCAGTAAAACATCTCAGCAGCCAAGCTGCTACTGATGTGTGTGATGCCGGGGAGGTAGGAGACGCAGTTTAGCGCCAAGTCTAACTGAAGTTGACGCCACACATATAGTGAACCGGAGGTGCGGGTGGGGTCCCAGAGAAGATTGATTTCCAGTGGAAGATACTTCTCATGTTAGGTTAGCACTGGGTGGGAAGCCGACATACAGCATGTTGGTGGGATGAAATTGTTCCCTGGGAAGGGGGTCTTAATCTGGGAGGGTTTTTTTGCTGATAAATCAGCAATGTAGGGCCATTCACCTATGCTATTGGTGGTGTCTTGACTGAAGCAGAGACTTTGATCTCTACTGCGCAGTGTATTTGTCGCACCAATCAAGAACGGTATCTCCGCTGCCAGAGTGGTACTCTTCTTGGTATGTGTGATTGTCAGGGGAAGTAGAATGCGTTGTGTGGGTCCAAGTCAGATGTGAGGTTGAGACCACATCTATAGCATATTGGTGGGGTGGGAGGGTTCTCTTAGAAGGGTAGATTTTTTCCTGGAGTTTGTACTCCTTTCAACTAGTTAGGGCATACCTTTCAACTATTATAGGCTTTTAAAAGGGTTTGGGGGTAGGTTCCTTAGAGAAGATTGTGTTTTCCATTGGAAGATTCTTCTCTTGTTCAGTTAGCACGGGGTGGGTTGTGCCAACATATACTAGGTTGGTGGGATGAAGTAGATCCCTGGGGAGGGTGTCTGTGTGATGTCACTTTTTGCTGTGACTAGGATCTCTGCTGCGCCTTCTGCTTATCACACAAATCAGTAAAACATCTCAGCAGCCAAGCTGCTACTGATGTGTGTGATGCCGGGGAGGTAGGAGACGCAGTTTAGCGCCAAGTCTAACTGAAGTTGACGCCACACATATAGTGAACCGGAGGTGCGGGTGGGGTCCCAGAGAAGATTGATTTCCAGTGGAAGATTCTTCTCATGTTAGGTTAGCACTGGGTGGGAAGCCGACATACAGCATATTGGTGGGATGAAATTGTTCCCTGGGGAGGGTGTCTTAATCTGGGAGGTTTTTTTTGCTGATAAATCATCAGTGTAGGGCCATTCACCTATGCTATTGTTGGTGTCTTGACTGAAGCGGAGACTTTGATCTCTACTGCGCGGTCTATTTGTCGCACAAATCCAGAACGGTATTTTCGCTGCCAGAGTGGTACTCTTCTTGGTATGTGTGATTGTCAGGGGAAGTAGAATGCGTTGTGTGGGTCCAAGTCAGATGTGAGGTTGAGACCACATCTATAGCATATTGGTGGGGTGGGAGGGTTCTCTTAGAAGGGTAGATTTTTTCCTGGAGTTTGTACTCCTTTCAACTAGTTAGGGCATACCTTTCAACTATTATAGGCTTTTAAAAGGGTGGGGGGTAGGTTCCTTAGAGAAGATTGTGTTTTCCATTGGAAGATTCTTCTCTTGTTCAGTTAGCACGGGGTGGGTTGTGCCAACATATACTAGGTTGGTGGGATGAAGTAGTTCCCTGGGGAGGGTGTCTGTGTGATGTCACTTTTTGCTGTGACTAGGATCTCTGCTGCGCCTTCTGCTTATCACACAAATCAGTAAAACATCTCAGCAGCCAAGCTGCTACTGATGTGTGTGATGCCGGGGAGGTAGGAGACGCAGTTTAGCGCCAAGTCTAACTGAAGTTGACACCACACATATAGTGAACCGGAGGTGCGGGTGGGGTCCCAGAGAAGATTGATTTCCAGTGGAAGATACTTCTCATGTTAGGTTAGCACTGGGTGGGAAGCCGACATACAGCATGTTGGTGGGATGAAATTGTTCCCTGGGAAGGGGGTCTTAATCTGGGAGGGTTTTTTTTGCTGATAAATCAGCAATGTAGGGCCATTCACCTATGCTATTGGTGGTGTCTTGACTGAAGCAGAGACTTTGATCTCTTCTGTGCAGTCTATTTGTCGCACCAATCAAGAACTGTATCTCCGCTGCCAGAGTGGTACTCTTCTTGGTATGTGTGATTGTCAGGGGAAGTAGAATGCGTTGTGTGGGTCCAAGTCAGATGTGATGTTGAGACCACATCTATAGCATATTGGTGGGGTGGGAGGGTTCTCTTAGAAGGGTAGATTTTTTCCTGGAGTTTGTACTCCTTTCAACTAGTTAGGGCATACCTTTCAACTAGTATAGGCTTTTAAAAGGGTGGGGGGTAGGTTCCTTAGAGAAGATTGTGTTTTCCATTGGAAGATTCTTCTCTTGTTCAGTTAGCACGGGGTGGGTTGTGCCAACATATACTAGGTTGGTGGGATGAAGTAGTTCCCTGGGGAGGGTGTCTGTGTGATGTCACTTTTTGCTGTGACTAGGATCTCTGCTGCGCCTTCTGCTTATCACACAAATCAGTAAAACATCTCAGCAGCCAAGCTGCTACTGATGTGTGTGATGCCGGGGAGGTAGGAGACGCAGTTTAGCGCCAAGTGTAACTGAAGTTGACGCCACACATATAGTGAACCGGAGGTGCGGGTGGGGTCCCAGAGAAGATTGATTTCCAGTGGAAGATACTTCTCATGTTAGGTTAGCACTGGGTGGGAAGCCGACATACAGCATGTTGGTGGGATGAAATTGTTCCCTGGGAAGGGGGTCTTAATCTGGGAGGGTTTTTTTGCTGATAAATCAGCAATGTAGGGCCATTCACCTATGCTATTGGTGGTGTCTTGACTGAAGCAGAGACTTTGATCTCTACTGCGCAGTCTATTTGTCGCACCAATCAAGAACGGTATCTCCGCTGCCAGAGTGGTACTCTTCTTGGTATGTGTGATTATCAGGGGAAGTAGAATGCGTTGTGTGGGTCCAAGTCAGATGTGAGGTTGAGACCACATCTATAGCATATTGGTGGGGTGGGAGGGTTCTCTTAGAAGGGTAGATTTTTTCCTGGAGTTTGTACTCCTTTCAACTAGTTAGGGCATGCCTTTCAACTATTATAGGCTTTTAAAAGGGTGGGGGGTAGGTTCCTTAGAGAAGATTGTGTTTTCCATTGGAAGATTCTTCTCTTGTTCAGTTAGCACGGGGTGGGTTGTGCCAACATATACTAGGTTGGTGGGATGAAGTAGATCCCTGGGGAGGGTGTCTGTGTGATGTCACTTTTTGCTGTGACTAGGATCTCTGCTGCGCCTTCTGCTTATCACACAAATCAGTAAAACATCTCAGCAGCCAAGCTGCTACTGATGTGTGTGATGCCGGGGAGGTAGGAGACGCAGTTTAGCGCCAAGTCTAACTGAAGTTGACGCCACACATATAGTGAACCGGAGGTGCGGGTGGGGTCCCAGAGAAGATTGATTTCCAGTGGAAGATTCTTCTCATGTTAGGTTAGCACTGGGTGGGAAGCCGACATACAGCATGTTGGTGGGATGAAATTGTTCCCTGGGGAGGGTGTCTTAATCTGGGAGGTTTTTTTGCTGATAAATCAGCAGTGTAGGGCCATTCACCTATGCTATTGTTGGTGTCTTGACTGAAGCTGAGACTTTGATCTCTACTGCGCGGTCTATTTGTTGCTCAAATCCAGAACGGTATTTTCGCTGCCAGAGTGGTACTCTTCTTGGTATGTATGATTGTCAAGAAAAGTAGAAGGCGTCGTGTGGGTCCAAGTCAGAAGTGAGGTTGAGACCACATCTATAGCATATTGGTGGGGTGGGAGGGTTCTCTTAGAAGGGTAGATTTTTTTCCTGGAGTTTGTACTCCTTTCAACTAGTTAGGGCATACCTTTCAACTATTATAGGCTTTTAAAAGGGTGGGGGGTAGGTTCCTTAGAGAAGATTGTGTTTTCCATTGGAAGATTCTTCTCTTGTTCAGTTAGCACGGGGTGGGTTGTGCCAACATATACTAGGTTGGTGGGATGAAGTAGTTCCCTGGGGAGGGTGTCTGTGTGATGTCACTTTTTGCTGTGACTAGGATCTCTGGTGCGCCTTCTGCTTATCCCACAAATCAGTAAAACATCTCAGCAGACAAGCTGCTACTGATGTGTGTGATGCCGGGGAGGTAGGAGACGCAGTTTAGCGCCAAGTCTAACTGAAGTTGACGCCACACATATAGTGAACCGGAGGTGCGGGTGGGGTCCCAGAGAAGATTGATTTCCAGTGGAAGATACTTCTCATGTTAGGTTAGCACTGGGTGGGAAGCCGACATACAGCATGTTGGTGGGATGAAATTGTTCCCTGGGAAGGGGGTCTTAATCTGGGAGGGTTTTTTTGCTGATAAATCAGCAATGTAGGGCCATTCACCTATGCTATTGGTGGTGTCTTGACTGAAGCAGAGACTTTGATCTCTACTGCGCAGTGTATTTGTCGCACCAATCAAGAACGGTATCTCCGCTGCCAGAGTGGTACTCTTCTTGGTATGTGTGATTATCAGGGGAAGTAGAATGCGTTGTGTGGGTCCAAGTCAGATGTGAGGTTGAGACCACATCTATAGCATATTGGTGGGGTGGGAGGGTTCTCTTAGAAGGGTAGATTTTTTCCTGGAGTTTGTACTCCTTTCAACTAGTTAGGGCATACCTTTCAACTATTATAGGCTTTTAAAAGGGTGGGGGGTAGGTTCCTTAGAGAAGATTGTGTTTTCCATTGGAAGATTCTTCTCTTGTTCAGTTAGCACGGGGTAGGTTGTGCCAACATATACTAGGTTGGTGGGATGAAGTAGATCCCTGGGGAGGGTGTCTGTGTGATGTCACTTTTTGCTGTGACTAGGCTCTCTGCTGCGCCTTCTGCTTATCACACAAATCAGTAAAACATCTCAGCAGCCAAGCTGCTACTGATGTGTGTGATGCCGGGGAGGTAGGAGACGCAGTTTAGCGCCAAGTCTAACTGAAGTTGACGCCACACATATAGTGAACCGGAGGTGCGGGTGGGGTCCCAGAGAAGATTGATTTCCAGTGGAAGATTCTTCTCATGTTAGGTTAGCACTGGGTGGGATGCCGACATACAGCATGTTGGTGGGATGAAATTGTTCCCTGGGGAGGGTGTCTTAATCTGGGAGGTTTTTTTTGCTGATAAATCATCAGTGTAGGGCCATTCACCTATGCTATTGTTGGTGTCTTGACTGAAGCGGAGACTTTGATCTCTACTGCGCGGTCTATTTGTCGCACAAATCCAGAACGGTATTTTCGCTGCCAGAGTGGTACTCTTCTTGGTATGTGTGATTGTCAGGGGAAGTAGAATGCGTTGTGTGGGTCCAAGTCAGATGTGAGGTTGAGACCACATCTATAGCATATTGGTGGGGTGGGAGGGTTCTCTTAGAAGGGTAGATTTTTTCCTGGAGTTTGTACTCCTTTCAACTAGTTAGGGCATACCTTTCAACTATTATAGGCTTTTAAAAGGGTGGGGGGTAGGTTCCTTAGAGAAGATTGTGTTTTCCATTGGAAGATTCTTCTCTTGTTCAGTTAGCACGGGGTGGGTTGTGCCAACATATACTAGGTTGGTGGGATGAAGTAATTCCCTGGGGAGGGTGTCTGTGTGATGTCACTTTTTGCTGTGACTAGGATCTCTGCTGCGCCTTCTGCTTATCACACAAATCAGTAAAACATCTCAGCAGCCAAGCTGCTACTGATGTGTGTGATGCCGGGGAGGTAGGAGACGCAGTTTAGCGCCAAGTCTAACTGAAGTTGACGCCACACATATAGTGAACCGGAGGTGCGGGTGGGGTCCCAGAGAAGATTGATTTCCAGTGGAAGATACTTCTCATGTTAGGTTAGCACTGGATGGGAAGCCGACATACAGCATGTTGGTGGGATGAAATTGTTCCCTGGGGAGGGTGTCTTAATCTGGGAGGGGTTTTTTGCTGATAAATCAGCAATGTAGGGCCATTCACCTATGCTATTGGTGGTGTCTTGACTGAAGCAGAGACTTTGATCTCTTCTGTGCAGTCTATTTGTCGCACCAATCAAGAACGGTATCTCCGCTGCCAGAGTGGTACTCTTCTTGGTATGTGTGATTGTCAGGGGAAGTAGAATGCGTTGTGTGGGTCCAAGTCAGATGTGAGGTTGAGACCACATCTATAGCATATTGGTGGGGTGGGAGGGTTCTCTTAGAAGGGTAGATTTTTTCCTGGAGTTTGTACTCCTTTCAACTAGTTAGGGCATACCTTTCAACTATTATAGGCTTTTAAAAGGGTGGGGGGTAGGTTCCTTAGAGAAGATTGTGTTTTCCATTGGAAGATTCTTCTCTTGTTCAGTTAGCACGGGGTGGGTTGTGCCAACATATACTAGGTTGGTGGGATGAAGTAGATCCCTGGGGAGGGTGTCTGTGTGATGTCACTTTTTTCTGTGACTAGGATCTCTGCTGCGCCTTCTGCTTATCACACAAATCAGTAAAACATCTCAGCAGCCAAGCTGCTACTGATGTGTGTGATGCCGGGGAGGTAGGAGACGCAGTTTAGCGCCAAGTCTAACTGAAGTTGACGCCACACATATAGTGAACCGGAGGTGCGGGTGGGGTCCCAGAGAAGATTGATTTCCAGTGGAAGATTCTTCTCATGTTAGGTTAGCACTGGGTGGGAAGCCGACATACAGCATGTTGGTGGGATGAAATTGTTTCCTGGGGAGGGTGTCTTAATCTGGGAGGGTTTTTTTGCTGATAAATCAGCAGTGTAGGGCCATTCACCTATGCTATTGTTGGTGTCTTGACTGAAGCGGAGACTTTGATCTCTACTGCGCGGTCTATTTGTCGCACAAATCCAGAACGGTATTTTCGCTGCCAGAGTGGTACTCTTCTTGGTATGTGTGATTGTCAGGGGAAGTAGAATGCGTTGTGTGGGTCCAAGTCAGATGTGAGGTTGAGACCACATCTATAGCATATTGGTGGGGTGGGAGGGTTCTCTTAGAAGGGTAGATTTTTTCCTGGAGTTTGTACTCCTTTCAACTAGTTAGGGCATACCTTTCAACTATTATAGGCTTTTAAAAGGGTGGGGGGTAGGTTCCTTAGAGAAGATTGTGTTTTCCATTGGAAGATTCTTCTCTTGTTCAGTTAGCACGGGGTGGGTTGTGCCAACATATACTAGGTTGGTGGGATGAAGTAATTCCCTGGGGAGGGTGTCTGTGTGATGTCACTTTTTGCTGTGACTAGGATCTCTGCTGCGCCTTCTGCTTATCACACAAATCAGTAAAACATCTCAGCAGCCAAGCTGCTACTGATGTGTGTGATGCCGGGGAGGTAGGAGACGCAGTTTAGCGCCAAGTCTAACTGAAGTTGACGCCACACATATAGTGAACCGGAGGTGCGGGTGGGGTCCCAGAGAAGATTGATTTCCAGTGGAAGATACTTCTCATGTTAGGTTAGCACTGGATGGGAAGCCGACATACAGCATGTTGGTGGGATGAAATTGTTCCCTGGGGAGGGTGTCTTAATCTGGGAGGGTTTTTTTGCTGATAAATCAGCAATGTAGGGCCATTCACCTATGCTATTGGTGGTGTCTTGACTGAAGCAGAGACTTTGATCTCTTCTGTGCAGTCTATTTGTCGCACCAATCAAGAACGGTATCTCCGATGCCAGAGTGGTACTCTTCTTGGTATGTGTGATTGTCAGGGGAAGTAGAATGCGTTGTGTGGGTCCAAGTCAGATGTGAGGTTGAGACCACATCTATAGCATATTGGTGGGGTGGGAGGGTTCTCTTAGAAGGGTAGATTTTTTCCTGGAGTTTGTACTCCTTTCAACTAGTTAGGGCATACCTTTCAACTATTATAGGCTTTTAAAAGGGTGGGGGGTAGGTTCCTTAGAGAAGATTGTGTTTTCCATTGGAAGATTCTTCTCTTGTTCAGTTAGCACGGGGTGGGTTGTGCCAACATATACTAGGTTGGTGGGATGAAGTAATTCCCTGGGGAGGGTGTCTGTGTGATGTCACTTTTTGCTGTGACTAGGATCTCTGCTGCGCCTTCTGCTTATCACACAAATCAGTAAAACATCTCAGCAGCCAAGCTGCTACTGATGTGTGTGATGCCGGGGAGGTAGGAGACGCAGTTTAGCGCCAAGTCTAACTGAAGTTGACGCCACACATATAGTGAACCGGAGGTGCGGGTGGGGTCCCAGAGAAGATTGATTTCCAGTGGAAGATACTTCTCATGTTAGGTTAGCACTGGATGGGAAGCCGACATACAGCATGTTGGTGGGATGAAATTGTTCCCTGGGGAGGGTGTCTTAATCTGGGAGGGGTTTTTTGCTGATAAATCAGCAATGTAGGGCCATTCACCTATGCTATTGGTGGTGTCTTGACTGAAGCAGAGACTTTGATCTCTTCTGTGCAGTCTATTTGTCGCACCAATCAAGAACGGTATCTCCGATGCCAGAGTGGTACTCTTCTTGGTATGTGTGATTGTCAGGGGAAGTAGAATGCGTTGTGTGGGTCCAAGTCAGATGTGAGGTTGAGACCACATCTATAGCATATTGGTGGGGTGGGAGGGTTCTCTTAGAAGGGTAGATTTTTTCCTGGAGTTTGTACTCCTTTCAACTAGTTAGGGCATACCTTTCAACTATTATAGGCTTTTAAAAGGGTGGGGGGTAGGTTCCTTAGAGAAGATTGTCTTTTCCATTGGAAGATTCTTCTCTTGTTCAGTTAGCACGGGGTGGGTTGTGCCAACATATACTAGGTTGGTGGGATGAAGTAGTTCCCTGGGGAGGGTGTCTGTGTGATGTCACTTTTTGCTGTGACTAGGATCTCTGCTGCGCCTTCTGCTTATCACACAAATCAGTAAAACATCTCAGCAGCCAAGCTGCTACTGATGTGTGTGATGCCGGGGAGGTAGGAGACGCAGTTTAGCGCCAAGTCTAACTGAAGTTGACGCCACACATATAGTGAACCGGAGGTGCGGGTGGGGTCCCAGAGAAGATTGATTTCCAGTGGAAGATACTTCTCATGTTAGGTTAGCACTGGGTGGGAAGCCGACATACAGCATGTTGGTGGGATGAAATTGTTCCCTGGGAAGGGGGTCTTAATCTGGGAGGGTTTTTTTGCTGATAAATCAGCAGTGTAGGGCCATTCACCTATGCTATTGTTGGTGTCTTGACTGAAGCTGAGACTTTGATCTCTACTGCGCGGTCTATTTGTCGCACAAATCCAGAACGGTATTTTCGCTGCCAGAGTGGTACTCTTCTTGGTATGTATGATTGTCAAGAAAAGTAGAAGGCGTCGTGTGGGTCCAACTCAGAAGTGAGGTTGAGACCACATCTATAACATATTGGTGGGGTGGGAGGGTTCTCTTAGAAGGGTAGATTTTTTTCCTGGAGTTTGTACTCCTTTCAACTATTTAGGGCATACCTTTCAACTATTATAGGCTTTTAAAAGGGTGGGGGGTAGGTTCCTTAGAGAAGATTGTGTTTTCCATTGGAAGATTCTTCTCTTGTTCAGTTAGCACGGGGTGGGTTGTGCCAACATATACTAGGTTGGTGGGATGAAGTAGTTCCCTGGGGAGGGTGTCTGTGTGATGTCACTTTTTGCTGTGACTAGGATCTCTGCTGCGCCTTCTGCTTATCACACAAATCAGTAAAACATCTCAGCAGCCAAGCTGCTACTGATGTGTGTGATGCCGGGGAGGTAGGAGACACAGTTTAGCGCCAAGTCTAACTAAAGTTGACGCCACACATATAGTGAACCGGAGGTGCGGGTGGGGTCCCAGAGAAGATTGATTTCCAGTGGAAGATACTTCTCATGTTAGGTTAGCACTGGGTGGGAAGCCGACATACAGCATGTTGGTGGGATGAAATTGTTCCCTGGGGAGGGTGTCTTAATCTGTGAGGTTTTTTTTGCTGATAAATCATCAGTGTAGGGCCATTCACCTATGCTATTGTTGGTGTCTTGACTGAAGCGGAGACTTTGATCTCTACTGCGCAGTCTATTTGTCGCACAAATCCAGAACGGTATTTTCGCTGCCAGAGTGGTACTCTTCTTGGTATGTGTGATTGTCAGGGGAAGTAGAATGCGTTGTGTGGGTCCAAGTCAGATGTGAGGTTGAGACCACATCTATAGCATATTGGTGGGGTGGGAGGGTTCTCTTAGAAGGGTAGATTTTTTCCTGGAGTTTGTACTCCTTTCAACTAGTTAGGGCATACCTTTCAACTATTATAGGCTTTTAAAAGGGTGAGGGGTAGGTTCCTTAGAGAAGATTGTGTTTTCCATTGGAAGATTCTTCTCTTGTTCAGTTAGCACGCGGTGGGTTGTGCCAACATATACTAGGTTGGTGGGATGAAGTAGTTCCCTGGGGAGGGTGTCTGTGTGATGTCACTTTTTGCTGTGACTAGGATCTCTGCTGCGCCTTCTGCTTATCACACAAATCAGTAAAACATCTCAGCAGCCAAGCTGCTACTGATGTGTGTGATGCCGGGGAGGTAGGAGACGCAGTTTAGCGCCAAGTCTAACTGAAGTTGACGCCACACATATAGTGAACCGGAGGTGCGGGTGGGGTCCCAGAGAAGATTGATTTCCAGTGGAAGATACTTCTCATGTTAGGTTAGCACTGGATGGGAAGCCGACATACAGCATGTTGGTGGGATGAAATTGTTCCCTGGGGAGGGTGTCTTAATCTGGGAAGGTTTTTTTGCTGATAAATCAGCAATGTAGGGCCATTCACCTATGCTATTGGTGGTGTCTTGACTGAAGCAGAGACTTTGATCTCTACTGCGCAGTCTATTTGTCGCACCAATCAAGAACGGTATCTCCGCTGCCAGAGTGGTACTCTTCTTGGTATGTGTGATTGTCAGGAGAAGTAGAATGCGTTGTGTGGGTCCAAGTCAGATGTGAGGTTGAGACCACATCTATAGCATATTGGTGGGGTGGGAGGGTTCTCTTAGAAGGGTAGATTTTTTTCCTGGAGTTTGTATTCCTTTCAACTAGTTAGGGCATGCCTTTCAACTATTATAGGCTTTTAAAAGGGTGGGGGGTAGGTTCCTTAGAGAAGATTGTGTTTTCCATTGGAAGATTCTTCTCTTGTTCAGTTAGCACGGGGTGGGTTGTGCCAACATATACTAGGTTGGTGGGATGAAGTAGATCCCTGGGGAGGGTGTCTGTGTGATGTCACTTTTTGCTGTGACTAGGATCTCTGCTGCGCCTTCTGCTTATCACACAAATCAGTAAAACATCTCAGCAGCCAAGCTGCTACTGATGTGTGTGATGCCGGGGAGGTAGGAGACGCAGTTTAGCGCCAAGTCTAACGGAAGTTGACGCCACACATATAGTGAACCGGAGGTGCGGGTGGGGTCCCAGAGAAGATTGATTTCCAGTGGAAGATTCTTCTCATGTTAGGTTAGCACTGGGTGGGAAGCCGACATACAGCATGTTGGTGGGATGAAATTGCTCCCTGGGGAGGGTGTCTTAATCTGGGAGGGTTTTTTTGCTGATAAATCAGCAGTGTAGGGCCATTCACCTATGCTATTGTTGGTGTCTTGACTGAAGCTGAGACTTTGATCTCTACTGCGCGGTCTATTTGTCGCTTAAATCCAGAACGGTATTTTCGCTGCCAGAGTGGTACTCTTCTTGGTATGTATGATTGTCAAGAAAAGTAGAAGGCGTCGTGTGGGTCCAAGTCAGAAGTGAGGTTGAGACCACATCTATAGCGTATTGGTGGGGTGGGAGGATTCTCTTAGAAGGGCAGATTTTTTTCCTGGAGTTTGTACTCCTTTCAACTAGTTAGGGCATACCTTTCAACTATTGTAGGCTTTTAAAAGGGTGGGGGGTAGGTTCCTTAGAGAAGATTGTGTTTTCCATTGGAAGATTCTTCTCTTGTTCAGTTAGCACGGGGTGGGTTGTGCCAACATATACTAGGTTGGTGGGATGAAGTAGTTCCCTGGGGAGGGTGTCTGTGTGGTGTCACTTTTTGCTGTGACTAGTATCTCTGCTGCGCCTTCTGCTTATCACACAAATCAGTAAAACATCTCAGCAGCCAAGCTGCTACTGATGTGTGTGATGCCGGGGAGGTAGGAGATGCAGTTTAGCGCCAAGTCTAACTGAAGTTGACGCCACACATATAGTGAACCGGAGGTGCGGGTGGGGTCCCAAAGAAGATTGATTTCCAGTGGAAGATACTTCTCATGTTAGGTTAGCACTGGGTGGGAAGCCGACATACAGCATGTTGGTGGGATGAAATTGTTCCCTGGGGAGGGTGTCTTAATCTGGGAGGGTTTTTTTGCTGATAAATCAGCAATGTAGGGCCATTCACCTATGCTATTGGTGGTGTCTTGACTGAAGCAGAGACTTTGATCTCTACTGCGCAGTCTATTTGTCGCACCAATCAAGAACGGTATCTCCGCTGCCAGAGTGATACTCTTCTTGGTATGTGTGATTGTCAGGGGAAGTAGAATGCGTTGTGTGGGTCCAAGTCAGATGTGAGGTTGAGACCACATCTATAGCATATTGGTGGGGTGGGAGGGTTCTCTTAGAAGGGTAGATTTTTTCCTGGAGTTTGTACTCCTTTCAACTAGTTAGGGCATACCTTTCAACTATTATAGGCTTTTAAAAGGGTGGGGGGTAGGTTCCTTAGAGAAGATTGTCTTTTCCATTGGAAGATTCTTCTCTTGTTCAGTTAGCACGGGGTGGGTTGTGCCAACATATACTAGGTTGGTGGGATGAAGTAGTTCCCTGGGGATAGTGTCTGTGTGATGTCACTTTTTGCTGTGACTAGGATCTCTGCTGCGCCTTCTGCTTATCACACAAATCAGTAAAACATCTCAGCAGCCAAGCTGCTACTGATGTGTGTGATGCCGGGGAGGTAGGAGACGCAGTTTAGCGCCAAGTCTAACTGAAGTTGACGCCACACATATAGTGAACCGGAGGTGCGGGTGGGGTCCCAGAGAAGATTGATTTCCAGTGGAAGATACTTCTCATGTTAGGTTAGCACTGGGTGGGAAGCCGACATACAGCATGTTGGTGGGATGAAATTGTTCCCTGGGAAGGGGGTCTTAATCTGGGAGGGTTTTTTTGCTGATAAATCAGCAATGTAGGGCCATTCACCTATGCTATTGGTGGTGTCTTGACTGAAGCAGAGACTTTGATCTCTACTGCGCAGTCTATTTGTCGCACCAATCCAGAACGGTATTTTCGCTGCCAGAGTGGTACTCTTCTTGGTATGTGTGATTATCAGGCGAAGTAGAATGCGTTGTGTGGGTCCAAGTCAGATGTGAGGTTGAGACCACATCTATAGCATATTGGTGGGGTGGGAGGGTTCTCTTAGAAGGGTAGATTTTTTCCTGGAGTTTGTACTCCTTTCAACTAGTTAGGGCATACCTTTCAACTATTATAGGCTTTTAAAAGGGTGGGGGGTAGGTTCCTTAGAGAAGATTGTGTTTTCCATTGGAAGATTCTTCTCTTGTTCAGTTAGCACGGGGTGGGTTGTGCCAACATATACTAGGTTGGTGGGATGAAGTAGTTCCCTGGGGAGGGTGTCTGTGTGATGTCACTTTTTGCTGTGACTAGGATCTCTGGTGCGCCTTCTGCTTATCACACAAATCAGTAAAACATCTCAGCAGCCAAGCTGCTACTGATGTGTGTGATGCCGGGGAGGTAGGAGACGCAGTTTAGCGCCAAGTCTAACTGAAGTTGACGCCACACATATAGTGAACCAGAGGTGTGGGTGGGGTCCCAGAGATTGATTTCCAGTGGAAGACTCTTCTCATGTTAAGTTAGCACTGGGTGGGAAGCCGACATACAGCATGTTGGTGGGATGAAATTGTTCCCTGGGGAGGGTGTCTTAATCTGGGAGGGTTTTTTTGCTGCTAAATCAGCAGTGTAGGGCCATTCACCTATGCTATTGTTGGTGTCTTGACTGAAGCTGAGACTTTGATCTCTACTGCGCGGTCTGTTTGTCGCACAAATCCAGAACGGTATTTTCGCTGCCAGAGTGGTACTCTTCTTGGTATGTATGATTGTCAAGAAAAGTAGAAGGCGTCGTGTGGGTCCAAGTCAGAAGTGAGGTTGAGACCACATCTATAGCATATTGGTGGGGTGGGAGGGTTCTCTTAGAAGGGTAGATTTTTTTCCTGGAGTTTGTACTCCTTTCAACTAGTTAGGGCATACCTTTCAACTATTATAGGCTTTTAAAAGGGTGGGGGGTAGGTTCCTTAGAGAAGATTGTGTTTTCCATTGGAAGATTCTTCTCTTGTTCAGTTAGCACGGGGTGGGTTGTGCCAACATATACTAGGTTGGTGGGATGAAGTAGTTCCCTGGGGAGGGTGTCTGTGTGATGTCACTTTTTGCTGTGACTAGGATCTCTGCTGCGCCTTCTGCTTATCACACAAATCAGTAAAACATCTCAGCAGCCAAGCTGCTACTGATGTGTGTGATGCCGGGGAGGTAGGAGACGCAGTTTAGCGCCAAGTCTAACTGAAGTTGACGCCACACATATAGTGAACCGGAGGTGCGGGTGGGGTCCCAAAGCAGATTGATTTCCAGTGAAAGATACTTCTCATGTTAGGTTAGCACTGGGTGGGAAGCCGACATACAGCATGTTGGTGGGATGAAATCGTTCCCTGGGGAGGGTGTCTTAATCTGTGAGGGTTTTTTTGCTGATAAATCAGCAATGTAGGGCCATTCACCTATGCTATTGGTGGTGTCTTGACTGAAGCAGAGACTTTGAACTCTACTGCGCAGTCTATTTGTCGCACCAATCAAGAACGGTATCTCCGCTGCCAGAGTGGTACTCTTCTTGGTATGTGTGATTGTCAGGGGAAGTAGAATGCGTTGTATGGGTCCAAGTCAGATGTGAGGTTGAGACCACATCTATAGCATATTGGTGGGGTGGGAGGGTTCTCTTAGAAGGGTAGATTTTTTTCCTGGAGTTTGTACTCCTTTCAACTAGTTAGGGCATACCTTTCAACTATTATAGGCTTTTAAAAGGGTGGGGGGTAGGTTCCTTAGAGAAGATTGTGTTTTCCATTTCAAGATTCTTCTCTTGTTCAGTTAGCACGGGGTGGGTTGTGCCAACATATACTAGGTTGGTGGGATGAAGTAGATCCCTGGGGAGGGTGTCTGTGTGATGTCACTTTTTGCTGTGACTAGGATCTCTGCTGCGCCTTCTGCTTATCACACAAATCAGTAAAACATCTCAGCAGCCAAGCTGCTACTGATGTGTGTGATGCCGGGGAGGTAGGAGACGCAGTTTAGCGCCAAGTCTAACTGAAGTTGACGCCACACATATAGTGAACCGGAGGTGCGGGTGGGGTCCCAGAGAAGATTGATTTCCAGTGGAAGATTCTTCTCATGTTAGGTTAGCACTGGATGGGAAGCCGACATACAGCATGTTGGTGGGATGAAATTGTTCCCTGGGGAGGGTGTCTTAATCTGGGAGGTTTTTTTTGCTGATAAATCAGCAGTGTAGGGCCATTCACCTATGCTATTGTTGGTGTCTTGACTGAAGCTCAGACTTTGATCTCTACTGCGCGGTATATTTGTCGCTCAAATCCAGAACGGTATTTTCGCTGCCAGAGTGGTACTCTTTTTGGTATGTATGATTGTCAAGAAAAGTAGAAGGCGTCGTGTGGGTCCAAGTCAGAAGTGAGGTTGAGACCACATCTATAGCGTATTGGTGGGGTGGGAGGGTTCTCTTAGAAGGGTAGATTTTTTTCCTGGAGTTTGTACTCCTTTTAACTAGTTAGGGCATACCTTTCAACTATTATAGGCTTTTAAAAGGGTGGGGGGTAGGTTCCTTAGAGAAGATTGTGTTTTCCATTGGAAGATTCTTCTCTTGTTCAGTTAGCACGGGGTGGGTTGTGCCAACATATACTTGGTTGGTGGGATGAAGTAGTTCCCTGGGGAGGGTGTCTGTGTGATGTCACTTTTTGCTGTGACTAGGATCTCTGCTGCGCCTTCTGCTTATCACACAAATCAGTAAAACATCTCAGCAGCCAAGCTGCTACTGATGTGTGTGATGCCGGGGAGGTAGGAGACGCAGTTTAGCGCCAAGTCTAACTGAAGTTGACGCCACACATATAGTGAACCGGAGGTGCGGGTGGGGTCCCAGAGAAGATTGATTTCCAGTGGAAGATACTTCTCATGTTAGGTTAGCACTGGGTGGGAAGCCGACATACAGCATGTTGGTGGGATGAAATTGTTCCCTGGGGAGGGTGTCTTAATCTGTGAGGTTTTTTTTGCTGATAAATCAGCAGTGTAGGGCCATTCACCTATGCTATTGTTGGTGTCTTGACTGAAGCGGAGACTTTGATCTCTACTGCGCGGTCTATTTGTCGCACAAATCCAGAACGGTATTTTCGCTGCCAGAGTGGTACTCTTCTTGGTATGTGTGATTGTCAGGGGAAGTAGAATGCGTTGTGTGGGTCCAAGTCAGATGTGAGGTTGAGACCACATCTATAGCATATTGGTGGGGTGGGAGGGTTCTCTTAGAAAGGTAGATTTTTTCCTGGAGTTTGTACTCCTTTCAACTAGTTAGGGCATACCTTTCAACTATTATAGGCTTTTAAAAGGGTGGGGGGTAGGTTCCTTAGAGAAGATTGTGTTTTCCATTGGAAGATTCTTCTCTTGTTCAGTTAGCACGGGGTGGGTTGTGCCAACATATACTAGGTTGGTGGGATGAAGTAGTTCCCTGGGTAGGGTGTCTGTGTGATGTCACTTTTTGCTGTGACTAGGATCTCTGCTGCGCCTTCTGCTTATCACACAAATCAGTAAAACATCTCAGCAGCCAAGCTGCTACTGATGTGTGTGATGCCGGGGAGGTAGGAGACGCAGTTTAGCGCCAAGTCTAACTGAAGTTGACGCCACACATATAGTGAACCGGAGGTGCGGGTGGGGTCCCAGAGAAGATTGATTTCCAGTGGAAGATACTTCTCATGTTAGGTTAGCACTGGGTGGGAAGCTGACATACAGCATGTTGGTGGGATGAAATTGTTCCCTGGGGAGGGTGTCTTAATCTGGGAGGGTTTTTTTGCTGATAAATCAGCAGTGTAGGGCCATTCACCTATGCTATTGTTGGTGTCTTGACTGAAGCTGAGACTTTGATCTCTACTGCGCGGTCTATTTGTCGCACAAATCCAGAACGGTATTTTCGCTGCCAGAGTGGTACTCTTCTTGGTATGTATGATTGTCAAGAAAAGTAGAAGGCGTCGTGTGGGTCCAAGTCAGAAGTGAGGTTGAGACCACATCTATAGCATATTGGTGGGGTGGGAGGGTTCTCTTAGAAGGGTAGATTTTTTTCCTGGAGTTTGTACTCCTTTCAACTAGTTAGGGCATACCTTTCAACTATTATAGGCTTTTAAAAGGGTGGGGGGTAGGTTCCTTAGAGAAGATTGTGTTTTCCATTGGAAGATTCTTCTCTTGTTCAGTTAGCACGGGGTGGGTTGTGCCAACATATACTAGGTTGGTGGGATGAAGTAGTTCCCTGGGGAGGGTGTCTGTGTGATGTCACTTTTTGCTGTGACTAGGATCTCTGCTGCGCCTTCTGCTTATCACACAAATCAGTAAAACATCTCAGCAGCCAAGCTGCTACTGATGTGTGTGATGCCGGGGAGGTAGGAGACGCAGTTTAGCGCCAAGTCTAACTGAAGTTGACGCCACACATATAGTGAACCGGAGGTGCGGGTGGGGTCCCAAAGAAGATTGATTTCCAGTGAAAGATACTTCTCATGTTAGGTTAGCACTGGGTGGGAAGCCGACATACAGCATGTTGGTGGGATGAAATCGTTCCCGGGGGAGGGTGTCTTAATCTGTGAGGTTTTTTTTGCTGACAAATCATCAGTGTAGGGCCATTCACCTATGCTATTGTTGGTGTCTTGACTGAAGCGGAGACTTTGATCTCTACTGCGCGGTCTATTTGTCGCACAAATCCAGAATGGTATTTTCGCTGCCAGAGTGGTACTCTTCTTGGTATGTGTGATTGTCAGGGGAAGTAGAATGCGTTGTATGGGTCCAAGTCAGATGTGAGATTGAGACCACATCTATAGCATATTGGTGGGGTGGGAGGGTTCTCTTAGAAGGGTAGATTTTTTTCCTGGAGTTTGTACTCCTTTCAACTAGTTAGGGCATACCTTTCAACTATTATAGGCTTTTAAAAGGGTGGGGGGTAGGTTCCTTAGAGAAGATTGTGTTTTCCATTGGAAGATTCTTCTCTTGTTCAGTTAGCACGGGGTGGGTTGTGCCAACATATACTAGGTTGGTGGGATGAAGTAGTTCCCTGGGGAGGGTGTCTGTGTGATGTCACTTTTTGCTGTGACTAGGATCTCTGCTGCGCCTTCTGCTTATCACACAAATCAGTAAAACATCTCAGCAGCCAAGCTGCTACTGATGTGTGTGATGCCGGGGAGGTAGGAGACGCAGTTTAGCGCCAAGTCTAACTGAAGTTGACGCCACACATATAGTGAACCGGAGGTGCGGGTGGGGTCCCAGAGAAGATTGATTTCCAGTGGAAGATACTTCTCATGTTAGGTTAGCACTGGGTGGGAAGCCGACATACAGCATGTTGGTGGGATGAAATTGTTCCCTGGGGAGGGTGTCTTAATCTGTGAGGTTTTTTTTGCTGATAAATCAGCAATGTAGGGCCATTCACCTATGCTATTGGTGGTGTCTTGACTGAAGCAGAGACTTTGATCTCTACTGCGCAGTCTATTTGTCGCACCAATCAAGAACGGTATCCCCGCTGCCAGAGTGGTACTATTCTTGGTATGTGTGATTGTCAGGGGAAGTAGAATGCGTTGTGTGGGTCCAAGTCAGATGTGAGGTTGAGACCACATCTATAGCATATTGGTGGGGTGGGAGGGTTCTCTTAGAAGGGTAGATTTTTTCCTGGAGTTTGTACTCCTTTCAACTAGTTAGGGCATACCTTTCAACTATTATAGGCTTTTAAAAGGGTGGGGGGTAGGTTCCTTAGAGAAGATTGTGTTTTCCATTGGAAGATTCTTCTCTTGTTCAGTTAGCACGGGGTGGGTTGTGCCAAAATATACTAGGTTGGTGGGATGAAGTAGTTCCCTGGGGAGGGTGTCTGTGTGATGTCACTTTTTGCTGTGACTAGGATCTCTGCTGCGCCTTCTGCTTATCACACAAATCAGTAAAACATCTCAGCAGCCAAGCTGCTACTGATGTGTGTGATGCCGGGGAGGTAGGAGACGCAGTTTAGCGCCAAGTCTAACTGAAGTTGACGCCACACATATAGTGAACCGGAGGTGCGGGTGGGGTCCCAGAGAAGATTGATTTCCAGTGGAAGATACTTCTCATGTTAGGTTAGCACTGGGTGGGAAGCCGACATACAGCATGTTGGTGGGATGAAATTGTTCCCTGGGGAGGGTGTCTTAATCTGGGAGGGTTTTTTTGCTGATAAATCATCAGTGTAGGGCCATTCACCTATGCTATTGGTGGTGTCTTGACTGAAGCAGAGACTTTGATCTCTACTGCGCAGTCTATTTGTCGCACCAATCAAGAACGGTATCCCCGCTGCCAGAGTGGTACTCTTCTTGGTATGTGTGATTGTCAGGGGAAGTAGAATGCGTTGTGTGGGTCCAAGTCAGATGTGAGGTTGAGACCACATCTATAGCATATTGGTGGGGTGGGAGGGTTCTCTTAGAAGGGTAGATTTTTTCCTGGAGTTTGTACTCCTTTCAACTAGTTAGGGCATACCTTTCAACTATTATAGGCTTTTAAAAGGGTGGGGGGTAGGTTCCTTAGAGAAGATTGTGTTTTCCATTGGAAGATACTTCTCTTGTTCAGTTAGCACGGGGTGGGTTGTGCCAACATATACTAGGTTGGTGGGATGAAGTAGTTCCCTGGGGAGGGTGTCTGTGTGATGTCACTTTTTGCTGTGACTAGGATCTCTGCTGCGCCTTCTGCTTATCACACAAATCAGTAAAACATCTCAGCAGCCAAGCTGCTACTGATGTGTGTGATGCCGGGGAGGTAGGAGACGCAGTTTAGCGCCAAGTCTAACTGAAGTTGACGCCACACATATAGTGAACCGGAGGTGCGGGTGGGGTCCCAGAGAAGATTGATTTCCAGTGGAAGATACTTCTCATGTTAGGTTAGCACTGGGTGGCAAGCCAACATACAGCATGTTGGTGGGATGAAATTGTTCCCTGAGGAGGGTGTCTTAATCTGGGAGGGTTTTTTTGCTGATAAATCAGCAGTGTAGGGCCATTCACCTATGCTATTGGTGGTGTCTTGACTGAAGCAGAGACTTTGATCTCTACTGCGCAGTCTATTTGTCGCACCAATCAAGAACGGTATCTCCGCTGCCAGAGTGGTACTCTTCTTGGTATGTGTGATTGTCAGGGGAAGTAGAATGCGTTGTGTGGGTCCAAGTCAGATGTGAGGTTGAGACCACATCTATAGCATATTGGTGGGGTGGGAGGGTTCTCTTAGAAGGGTAGATTTTTTCCTGGAGTTTGTACTCCTTTCAACTAGTTAGGGCATACCTTTCAACTATTATAGGCTTTTAAAAGGGTGGGGGGTAGGTTCCTTAGAGAAGATTGTGTTTTCCATTGGAAGATTCTTCTCTTGTTCAGTTAGCACGCGGTGGGTTGTGCCAACATATACTAGGTTGGTGGGATGAAGTAGTTCCCTGGGGAGGGTGTCTGTGTGATGTCACTTTTTGCTGTGACTAGGATCTCTGCTGCGCCTTCTGCTTATCACACAAATCAGTAAAACATCTCAGCAGCCAAGCTGCTACTGATGTGTGTGATGCCGGGGAGGTAGGAGACGCAGTTTAGCGCCAAGTCTAACTGAAGTTGACGCCACACATATAGTGAACCGGAGGTGCGGGTTGGGTCCCAGAGAAGATTGATTTCCAGTGGAAGATACTTCTCATGTTAGGTTAGCACTGGGTGGGAAGCTGACATACAGCATGTTGGTGGGATGAAATTATTCCCTGGGGAGGGTGTCTTAATCTGGGAGGGTTTTTTTGCTGATAAATCAGCAGTGTAGGGCCATTCACCTATGCTATTGTTGGTGTCTTGACTGAAGCTGAGACTTTGATCTCTACTGCGCGGTCTATTTGTCGTACAAATCCAGAACGGTATTTTCGCTGCCAGAGTGGTACTCTTCTTGGTATGTATGATTGTCAAGAAAAGTAGAAGGCGTCGTGTGGGTCCAAGTCAGAAGTGAGGTTGAGACCACATCTATAGCATATTGGTGGGGTGGGAGGGTTCTCTTAGAAGGGTAGATTTTTTTCCTGGAGTTTGTACTCCTTTCAACTAGTTAGGGCATACCTTTCAACTATTATAGGCTTTTAAAAGGGTGGGGGGTAGGTTCCTTAGAGAAGATTGTGTTTTCCATTGGAAGATTCTTCTCTTGTTCAGTTAGCACGGGGTGGGTTGTGCCAACATATACTAGGTTGGTGGGATGAAGTAGTTCCCTGGGGAGGGTGTCTGTGTGATGTCACTTTTTGCTGTGACTAGGATCTCTGCTGCGCCTTCTGCTTATCACACAAATCAGTAAAACATCTCAGCAGCCAAGCTGCTACTGATGTGTGTGATGCCGGGGAGGTAGGAGACGCAGTTTAGCGCCAAGTCTAACTGAAGTTGACGCCACACATATAGTGAACCGGAGGTGCGGGTGGGGTCCCAAAGAAGATTGATTTCCAGTGAAAGATACTTCTCATGTTAGGTTAGCACTGGGTGGGAAGCCGACATACAGCATGTTGGTGGGATGAAATCGTTCCCGGGGGAGGGTGTCTTAATCTGTGAGGTTTTTTTTGCTGACAAATCATCAGTGTAGGGCCATTCACCTATGCTATTGTTGGTGTCTTGACTGAAGCGGAGACTTTGATCTCTACTGCGCGGTCTATTTGTCGCACAAATCCAGAATGGTATTTTCGCTGCCAGAGTGGTACTCTTCTTGGTATGTGTGATTGTCAGGGGAAGTAGAATGCGTTGTATGGGTCCAAGTCAGATGTGAGATTGAGACCACATCTATAGCATATTGGTGGGGTGGGAGGGTTCTCTTAGAAGGGTAGATTTTTTTCCTGGAGTTTGTACTCCTTTCAACTAGTTAGGGCATACCTTTCAACTATTATAGGCTTTTAAAAGGGTGGGGGGTAGGTTCCTTAGAGAAGATTGTGTTTTCCATTGGAAGATTCTTCTCTTGTTCAGTTAGCACGGGGTGGGTTGTGCCAACATATACTAGGTTGGTGGGATGAAGTAGTTCCCTGGGGAGGGTGTCTGTGTGATGTCACTTTTTGCTGTGACTAGGATCTCTGCTGCGCCTTCTGCTTATCACACAAATCAGTAAAACATCTCAGCAGCCAAGCTGCTACTGATGTGTGTGATGCCGGGGAGGTAGGAGACGCAGTTTAGCGCCAAGTCTAACTGAAGTTGACGCCACACATATAGTGAACCGGAGGTGCGGGTGGGGTCCCAGAGAAGATTGATTTCCAGTGGAAGATACTTCTCATGTTAGGTTAGCACTGGGTGGGAAGCCGACATACAGCATGTTGGTGGGATGAAATTGTTCCCTGGGGAGGGTGTCTTAATCTGTGAGGTTTTTTTTGCTGATAAATCAGCAATGTAGGGCCATTCACCTATGCTATTGGTGGTGTCTTGACTGAAGCAGAGACTTTGATCTCTACTGCGCAGTCTATTTGTCGCACCAATCAAGAACGGTATCCCCGCTGCCAGAGTGGTACTATTCTTGGTATGTGTGATTGTCAGGGGAAGTAGAATGCGTTGTGTGGGTCCAAGTCAGATGTGAGGTTGAGACCACATCTATAGCATATTGGTGGGGTGGGAGGGTTCTCTTAGAAGGGTAGATTTTTTCCTGGAGTTTGTACTCCTTTCAACTAGTTAGGGCATACCTTTCAACTATTATAGGCTTTTAAAAGGGTGGGGGGTAGGTTCCTTAGAGAAGATTGTGTTTTCCATTGGAAGATTCTTCTCTTGTTCAGTTAGCACGGGGTGGGTTGTGCCAAAATATACTAGGTTGGTGGGATGAAGTAGTTCCCTGGGGAGGGTGTCTGTGTGATGTCACTTTTTGCTGTGACTAGGATCTCTGCTGCGCCTTCTGCTTATCACACAAATCAGTAAAACATCTCAGCAGCCAAGCTGCTACTGATGTGTGTGATGCCGGGGAGGTAGGAGACGCAGTTTAGCGCCAAGTCTAACTGAAGTTGACGCCACACATATAGTGAACCGGAGGTGCGGGTGGGGTCCCAGAGAAGATTGATTTCCAGTGGAAGATACTTCTCATGTTAGGTTAGCACTGGGTGGGAAGCCGACATACAGCATGTTGGTGGGATGAAATTGTTCCCTGGGGAGGGTGTCTTAATCTGGGAGGGTTTTTTTGCTGATAAATCATCAGTGTAGGGCCATTCACCTATGCTATTGGTGGTGTCTTGACTGAAGCAGAGACTTTGATCTCTACTGCGCAGTCTATTTGTCGCACCAATCAAGAACGGTATCCCCGCTGCCAGAGTGGTACTCTTCTTGGTATGTGTGATTGTCAGGGGAAGTAGAATGCGTTGTGTGGGTCCAAGTCAGATGTGAGGTTGAGACCACATCTATAGCATATTGGTGGGGTGGGAGGGTTCTCTTAGAAGGGTAGATTTTTTCCTGGAGTTTGTACTCCTTTCAACTAGTTAGGGCATACCTTTCAACTATTATAGGCTTTTAAAAGGGTGGGGGGTAGGTTCCTTAGAGAAGATTGTGTTTTCCATTGGAAGATACTTCTCTTGTTCAGTTAGCACGGGGTGGGTTGTGCCAACATATACTAGGTTGGTGGGATGAAGTAGTTCCCTGGGGAGGGTGTCTGTGTGATGTCACTTTTTGCTGTGACTAGGATCTCTGCTGCGCCTTCTGCTTATCACACAAATCAGTAAAACATCTCAGCAGCCAAGCTGCTACTGATGTGTGTGATGCCGGGGAGGTAGGAGACGCAGTTTAGCGCCAAGTCTAACTGAAGTTGACGCCACACATATAGTGAACCGGAGGTGCGGGTGGGGTCCCAGAGAAGATTGATTTCCAGTGGAAGATACTTCTCATGTTAGGTTAGCACTGGGTGGCAAGCCAACATACAGCATGTTGGTGGGATGAAATTGTTCCCTGAGGAGGGTGTCTTAATCTGGGAGGGTTTTTTTGCTGATAAATCAGCAGTGTAGGGCCATTCACCTATGCTATTGGTGGTGTCTTGACTGAAGCAGAGACTTTGATCTCTACTGCGCAGTCTATTTGTCGCACCAATCAAGAACGGTATCTCCGCTGCCAGAGTGGTACTCTTCTTGGTATGTGTGATTGTCAGGGGAAGTAGAATGCGTTGTGTGGGTCCAAGTCAGATGTGAGGTTGAGACCACATCTATAGCATATTGGTGGGGTGGGAGGGTTCTCTTAGAAGGGTAGATTTTTTCCTGGAGTTTGTACTCCTTTCAACTAGTTAGGGCATACCTTTCAACTATTATAGGCTTTTAAAAGGGTGGGGGGTAGGTTCCTTAGAGAAGATTGTGTTTTCCATTGGAAGATTCTTCTCTTGTTCAGTTAGCACGCGGTGGGTTGTGCCAACATATACTAGGTTGGTGGGATGAAGTAGTTCCCTGGGGAGGGTGTCTGTGTGATGTCACTTTTTGCTGTGACTAGGATCTCTGCTGCGCCTTCTGCTTATCACACAAATCAGTAAAACATCTCAGCAGCCAAGCTGCTACTGATGTGTGTGATGCCGGGGAGGTAGGAGACGCAGTTTAGCGCCAAGTCTAACTGAAGTTGACGCCACACATATAGTGAACCGGAGGTGCGGGTTGGGTCCCAGAGAAGATTGATTTCCAGTGGAAGATACTTCTCATGTTAGGTTAGCACTGGGTGGGAAGCTGACATACAGCATGTTGGTGGGATGAAATTATTCCCTGGGGAGGGTGTCTTAATCTGGGAGGGTTTTTTTGCTGATAAATCAGCAGTGTAGGGCCATTCACCTATGCTATTGTTGGTGTCTTGACTGAAGCTGAGACTTTGATCTCTACTGCGCGGTCTATTTGTCGTACAAATCCAGAACGGTATTTTCGCTGCCAGAGTGGTACTCTTCTTGGTATGTATGATTGTCAAGAAAAGTAGAAGGCGTCGTGTGGGTCCAAGTCAGAAGTGAGGTTGAGACCACATCTATAGCATATTGGTGGGGTGGGAGGGTTCTCTTAGAAGGGTAGATTTTTTTCCTGGAGTTTGTACTCCTTTCAACTAGTTAGGGCATACCTTTCAACTATTATAGGCTTTTAAAAGGGTGGGGGGTAGGTTCCTTAGAGAAGATTGTGTTTTCCATTGGAAGATTCTTCTCGTGTTCAGTTAGCACGGGGTGGGTTGTGCCAAAATATACTAGGTTGGTGGGATGAAGTAGTTCCCTGGGGAGGGTGTCTGTGTGATGTCACTTTTTGCTGTGACTAGGATCTCTGCTGCGCCTTCTGCTTATCACACAAATCAGTAAAACATCTCAGCAGCCAAGCTGCTACTGATGTGTGTGATGCCGGGGAGGTAGGAGACGCAGTTTAGCGCCAAGTCTAACTGAAGTTGACGCCACACATATAGTGAACCGGAGGTGCGGGTGGGGTCCCAGAGAAGATTGATTTCCAGTGGAAGATACTTCTCATGTTAGGTTAGCACTGGGTGGGAAGCCGACATACAGCATGTTGGTGGGATGAAATTGTTCCCTGGGGAGGGTGTCTTAATCTGTGAGGTTTTTTTTGCTGATAAATCAGCAGTGTGGGGCCATTCACCTATGCTATTGTTGGTGTCTTGACTGAAGCAGAGACTTTGATCTCTACTGCGCGGTCTATTTGTCGCACAAATCCAGAACGGTATTTTCGCTGCCAGAGTGGTACTCTTCTTGGTATGTGTGATTGTCAGGGGAAGTAGAATGCGTTGTGTGGGTCCAAGTCAGATGTGAGGTTGAGACCACATCTATAGCATATTGGTGGGGTTGGACGGTCCTCTTAGAAGGGTAGATTTTTTCCTGGAGTTTGTACTCCTTTCAACTAGTTAGGGCATACCTTTCAATTATTATAGGCTTTTAAAAGGGTGGGGGGTAGGTTCCTTAGAGAAGATTGTGTTTTCCATTGGAAGATTCTTCTCTTGTTCAGTTAGCACGGGGTGGGTTGTGCCAACATATACTAGGTTGGTGGGATGAAGTAGTTCCCTGGGGAGGGTGTCTGTGTGATGTCACTTTTTGCTGTGACTAGGATCTCTGCTGCGCCTTCTGCTTATCACACAAATCAGTAAAACATCTCAGCAGCCAAGCTGCTACTGATGTGTGTGATGCCGGGGAGGTAGGAGACGCAGTTTAGCGCCAAGTCTAACTGAAGTTGACGCCACACATATAGTGAACCGGAGGTGCGGGTGGGGTCCCAGAGAAGATTGATTTCCAGTGGAAGATACTTCTCATGTTAGGTTAGCACTGGGTGGGAAGCCGACATACAGCATGTTGGTGGGATGAAATTGTTCCCTGGGGAGGGTGTCTTAATCTGGGAGGGTTTTTTTGCTAATAAATCAGCAATGTAGGGCCATTCACCTATGCTATTGGTGGTGTCTTGACTGAAGCAGAGACTTTGATCTCTACTGCGCAGTCTATTTGTCGCACCAATCAAGAACGGTATCCCCGCTGCCAGAGTGGTACTCTTCTTGGTATGTGTGATTGTCAGGGGAAGTAGAATGCGTTGTGTGGGTCCAAGTCAGATGTGAGGTTGAGACCACATCTATAGCATATTGGTGGGGTGGGAGGGTTCTCTTAGAAGGGTAGATTTTTTCCTGGAGTTTGTACTCCTTTCAACTAGTTAGGGCATACCTTTCAACTATTATAGGCTTTTAAAAGGGTGGGGGGTAGGTTCCTTAGAGAAGATTGTGTTTTCCATTGGAAGATTCTTCTCTTGTTCAGTTAGCACGGGGTGGGTTGTGCCAACATATACTAGGTTGGTGGGATGAAGTAGTTCCCTGGGGAGGGTGTCTGTGTGATGTCACTTTTTGCTGTGACTAGGATCTCTGCTGCGCCTTCTGCTTATCACACAAATCAGTAAAACATCTCAGCAGCCAAGCTGCTACTGATGTGTGTGATGCCGGGGAGGTAGGAGACGCAGTTTAGCGCCAAGTCTAACTGAAGTTGACGCCACACATATAGTGAACCGGAGGTGCGGGTGGGGTCCCAGAGAAGATTGATTTCCAGTGGAAGATACTTCTCATGTTAGGTTAGCACTGGGTGGGAAGCCAACATACAGCATGTTGGTGGGATGAAATTGTTCCCTGAGGAGGGTGTCTTAATCTGGGAGGGTTTTTTTGCTGATAAATCAGCAATGTAGGGCCATTCACCTATGCTATTGGTGGTGTCTTGACTGAAGCAGAGACTTTGATCTCTACTGCGCAGTCTATTTGTCGCACAAATCCAGAACGGTATTTTCGCTGCCAGAGTGGTACTCTTCTTGGTATGTGTGATTGTCAGGGGAAGTAGAATGCGTTGTGTGGGTCCAAGTCAGATGTGAGGTTGAGACCACATCTATAGCATATTGGTGGGGTGGGAGGGTTCTCTTAGAAGGGTAGATTTTTTTCCTGGAGTTTGTACTCCTTTCAACTAGTTAGGGCATACCTTTCAACTATTATAGGCTTTTAAAAGGGTGGGGGGTAGGTTCCTTAGAGAAGATTGTGTTTTCCATTGGAAGATTCTTCTCTTGTTCAGTTAGCACGGGGTGGGTTGTGCCAAAATATACTAGGTTGGTGGGATGAAGTAGTTCCCTGGGGAGGGTGTCTGTGTGGTGTCACTTTTTGCTGTGACTAGGATCTCTGCTGCGCCTTCTGCTTATCACACAAATCAGTAAAACATCTCAGCAGTCAAGCTGCTACTGATGTGTGTGATGCCGAGGAGGTAG
The DNA here is from genome assembly GCF_040937935.1 of Hyperolius riggenbachi. Taxonomy (NCBI): domain Eukaryota; kingdom Metazoa; phylum Chordata; class Amphibia; order Anura; family Hyperoliidae; genus Hyperolius; species Hyperolius riggenbachi. The sequence goes on along the minus strand of NC_090647.1, from coordinate 452,320,850 downwards.
GAGACGCAGTTTAGCGCCAAGTCTAACTGAAGTTGACGCCACACATATAGTGAACCGGAGGTGCGGGTGGGGTCCCAGAGAAGATTGATTTCCAGTGGAAGATTCTTCTCATGTTAGGTTAGCACTGGGTGGGAAGCTGACATACAGCATGTTGGTGGGATGAAATTGTTCCCGGGGGAGGGTGTCTTAATCTGTGAGGTTTTTTTTGCTGACAAATCATCAGTGTAGGGCCATTCACCTATGCTATTGGTGGTGTCTTGACTGAAGCAGAGACTTTGATCTCTACTGCGCAGTCTATTTGTCGCACAAATCCAGAACGGTATTTTCGCTGCCAGAGTGGTACTCTTCTTGGTATGTGTGATTGTCAGGGGAAGTAGAATGCGTTGTATGGGTCCAAGTCAGATGTGAGATTGAGACCACATCTATAGCATATTGGTGGGGTGGGAGGGTTCTCTTAGAAGGGTAGATTTTTTTCCTGGAGTTTGTACTCCTTTCAACTAGTTAGGGCATACCTTTCAACTATTATAGGCTTTTAAAAGGGTGGGGGGTAGGTTCCTTAGAGAAGATTGTGTTTTCCATTGGAAGATTCTTCTCTTGTTCAGTTAGCACGGGGTGGGTTGTGCCAACATATACTAGGTTGGTGGGATGAAGTAGTTCCCTGGGGAGGGTGTCTGTGTGATGTCACTTTTTGCTGTGACTAGGATCTCTGCTGCGCCTTCTGCTTATCACACAAATCAGTAAAACATCTCAGCAGCCAAGCTGCTACTGATGTGTGTGATGCCGGGGAGGTAGGAGACGCAGTTTAGCGCCAAGTCTAACTGAAGTTGACGCCACACATATAGTGAACCGGAGGTGCGGGTGGGGTCCCAGAGAAGATTGATTTCCAGTGGAAGATACTTCTCATGTTAGGTTAGCACTGGGTGGGAAGCCGACATACAGCATGTTGGTGGGATGAAATTGTTCCCTGGGGAGGGTGTCTTAATCTGTGAGATTTTTTTTGCTGATAAATCAGCAGTGTAGGGCCATTCACCTATGCTATTGTTGGTGTCTTGACTGAAGCGGAGACTTTGAACTCTACTGCGCGGTCTATTTGTCGCACAAATCCAGAACGGTATTTTCGCTGCCAGAGTGGTACTCTTCTTGGTATGTGTGATTGTCAGGGGAAGTAGAATGCGTTGTGTGGGTCCAAGTCAGATGTGAGGTTGAGACCACATCTATAGCATATTGGTGGGGTGGGAGGGTTCTCTTAGAAGGGTAGATTTTTTTCCTGGAGTTTGTACTCCTTTCAACTAGTTAGGGCATACCTTTCAATTATTATAGGCTTTTAAAAGGGCGGGGGGTAGGTTCCTTAGAGAAGATTGTGTTTTCCATTGGAAGATTCTTCTCTTGTTCAGTTAGCACGGGGTGGGTTGTGCCAACATATACTAGGTTGGTGGGATGAAGTAGTTCCCTGGGGAGGGTGTCTGTGTGATGTCACTTTTTGCTGTGACTAGGATCTCTGCTGCGCCTTCTGCTTATCACACAAATCAGTAAAACATCTCAGCAGCCAAGCTGCTACTGATGTGTGTGATGCCGGGGAGGTAGGAGACGCAGTTTAGCGCCAAGTCTAACTGAAGTTGACGCCACACATATAGTGAACCGGAGGTGCGGGTGGGGTCCCAGAGAAGATTGATTTCCAGTGGAAGATACTTCTCATGTTAGGTTAGCACTGGGTGGGAAGCCGACATACAGCATGTTGGTGGGATGAAATTGTTCCCTGGGGAGGGTGTCTTAATCTGGGAGGGTTTTTTTTGCTGATAAATCAGCAATGTAGGGCCATTCACCTATGCTATTGGTGGTGTCTTGACTGAAGCAGAGACTTTGATCTCTACTGCGCAGTCTATTTGTCGCACCAATCAAGAACGGTATCCCCGCTGCCAGAGTGGTACTCTTCTTGGTATGTGTGATTGTCAGGGGAAGTAGAATGCGTTGTGTGGTTCCAAGTCAGATGTGAGGTTGAGACCACATCTATAGCATATTGGTGGGGTGGGAGGGTTCTCTTAGAAGGGTAGATTTTTTCCTGGAGTTTGTACTCCTTTCAACTAGTTAGGGCATACCTTTCAACTATTATAGGCTTTTAAAAGGGTGGGGGGTAGGTTCCTTAGAGAAGATTGTGTTTTCCATTGGAAGATACTTCTCTTGTTCAGTTAGCACGGGGTGGGTTGTGCCAACATATACTAGGTTGGTGGGATGAAGTAGTTCCCTGGGGAGGGTGTCTGTGTGATGTCACTTTTTGCTGTGACTAGGATCTCTGCTGCGCCTTCTGCTTATCACACAAATCAGTAAAACATCTCAGCAGCCAAGCTGCTACTGATGTGTGTGATGCCGGGGAGGTAGGAGACGCAGTTTAGCGCCAAGTCTAACTGAAGTTGACGCCACACATATAGTGAACCGGAGGTGCGGGTGGGGTCCCAGAGAAGATTGATTTCCAGTGGAAGATACTTCTCATGTTAGGTTAGCACTGGGTGGCAAGCCAACATACAGCATGTTGGTGGGATGAAATTGTTCCCTGAGGAGGGTGTCTTAATCTGGGAGGGTTTTTTTGCTGATAAATCAGCAGTGTAGGGCCATTCACCTATGCTATTGGTGGTGTCTTGACTGAAGCAGAGACTTTGATCTCTACTGCGCAGTCTATTTGTCGCACCAATCAAGAACGGTATCTCCGCTGCCAGAGTGGTACTCTTCTTGGTATGTGTGATTGTCAGGGGAAGTAGAATGCGTTGTGTGGGTCCAAGTCAGATGTGAGGTTGAGACCACATCTATAGCATATTGGTGGGGTGGGAGGGTTCTCTTAGAAGGGTAGATTTTTTCCTGGAGTTTGTACTCCTTTCAACTAGTTAGGGCATACCTTTCAACTATTATAGGCTTTTAAAAGGGTGGGGGGTAGGTTCCTTAGAGAAGATTGTGTTTTCCATTGAAAGATTCTTCTCTTGTTCAGTTAGCTCGGGGTGGGTTGTGCCAAAATATACTAGGTTGGTGGGATGAAGTAGTTCCCTGGGGAGGGTGTCTGTGTGATGTCACTTTTTGCTGTGACTAGGATCTCTGCTGCGCCTTCTGCTTATCACACAAATCAGTAAAACATCTCAGCAGCCAAGCTGCTACTGATGTGTGTGATGCCCGGGAGGTAGGAGACGCAGTTTAGCGCCAAGTCTAACTGAAGTTGACGCCACACATATAGTGAACCGGAGGTGCGGGTTGGGTCCCAGAGAAGATTGATTTCCAGTGGAAGATACTTCTCATGTTAGGTTAGCACTGGGTGGGAAGCTGACATACAGCATGTTGGTGGGATGAAATTATTCCCTGGGGAGGGTGTCTTAATCTGGGAGGGTTTTTTTGCTGATAAATCAGCAGTGTAGGGCCATTCACCTATGCTATTGTTGGTGTCTTGACTGAAGCTGAGACTTTGATCTCTACTGCGCGGTCTATTTGTCGTACAAATCCAGAACGGTATTTTCGCTGCCAGAGTGGTACTCTTCTTGGTATGTATGATTGTCAAGAAAAGTAGAAGGCGTCGTGTGGGTCCAAGTCAGAAGTGAGGTTGAGACCACATCTATAGCATATTGGTGGGGTGGGAGGGTTCTCTTAGAAGGGTAGATTTTTTTTCCTGGAGTTTGTACTCCTTTCAACTAGTTAGGGCATACCTTTCAACTATTATAGGCTTTTAAAAGGGTGGGGGGTAGGTTCCTTAGAGAAGATTGTGTTTTCCATTGGAAGATTCTTCTCGTGTTCAGTTAGCACGGGGTGGGTTGTGCCAAAATATACTAGGTTGGTGGGATGAAGTAGTTCCCTGGGGAGGGTGTCTGTGTGATGTCACTTTTTGCTGTGACTAGGATCTCTGCTGCGCCTTCTGCTTATCACACAAATCAGTAAAACATCTCAGCAGCCAAGCTGCTACTGATGTGTGTGATGCCGGGGAGGTAGGAGACGCAGTTTAGCGCCAAGTCTAACTGAAGTTGACGCCACACATATAGTGAACCGGAGGTGCGGGTGGGGTCCCAGAGAAGATTGATTTCCAGTGGAAGATACTTCTCATGTTAGGTTAGCACTGGGTGGGAAGCCGACATACAGCATGTTGGTGGGATGAAATTGTTCCCTGGGGAGGGTGTCTTAATCTGTGAGGTTTTTTTTGCTGATAAATCAGCAGTGTAGGGCCATTCACCTATGCTATTGTTGGTGTCTTGACTGAAGCGGAGACTTTGAACTCTACTGCGCGGTCTATTTGTCGCACAAATCCAGAACGGTATTTTCGCTGCCAGAGTGGTACTCTTCTTGGTATGTGTGATTGTCAGGGGAAGTAGAATGCGTTGTGTGGGTCCAAGTCAGATGTGAGGTTGAGACCACATCTATAGCATATTGGTGGGGTGGGAGGGTTCTCTTAGAAGGGTAGATTTTTTTCCTGGAGTTTGTACTCCTTTCAACTAGTTAGGGCATACCTTTCAATTATTATAGGCTTTTAAAAGGGCGGGGGGTAGGTTCCTTAGAGAAGATTGTGTTTTCCATTGGAAGATTCTTCTCTTGTTCAGTTAGCACGGGGTGGGTTGTGCCAACATATACTAGGTTGGTGGGATGAAGTAGTTCCCTGGGGAGGGTGTCTGTGTGATGTCACTTTTTGCTGTGACTAGGACCTCTGCTGCGCCTTCTGCTTATCACACAAATCAGTAAAACATCTCAGCAGCCAAGCTGCTACTGATGTGTGTGATGCCGGGGAGGTAGGAGACGCAGTTTGACGCCAAGTCTAACTGAAGTTGACGCTACACATATAGTGAACCGGAGGTGCGGGTGGGGTCCCAGAGAAGATTGATTTCCAGTGGAAGATACTTCTCATGTTAGGTTAGCACTGGGTGGGAAGCCGACATACAGCATGTTGGTGGGATGAAATTGTTCCCTGGGGAGGGTGTCTTAATCTGGGAGGGTTTTTTTGCTGATAAATCAGCAATGTAGGGCCATTCACCTATGCTATTGGTGGTGTCTTGACTGAAGCTAAGACTTTGATCTCTACTGCGCAGTCTATTTGTCGCACCAATCAAGAACGGTATCTCCGCTGCCAGAGTGGTACTCTTCTTGGTATGTGTGATTGTTAGGGGAAGTAGAATGCGTTGTGTGGGTCCAAGTCAGATGTGAGGTTGAGACCACATCTATAGCATATTGGTGGGGTGGGAGGGTTCTCTTAGAAGGGTAGATTTTTTCCTGGAGTTTGTACTCCTTTCAACTAGTTAGGGCATACCTTTCAACTATTATAGGCTTTTAAAAGGGTGGGGGGTAGGTTCCTTAGAGAAGATTGTGTTTTCCATTGGAAGATTCTTCTCTTGTTCAGTTAGCACGGGGTGGGTTGTGCCAAAATATACTAGGTTGGTGGGATGAAGTAGTTCCCTGGGGAGGGTGTCTGTATGATGTCACTTTTTGCTGTGACTAGGATCTCTGCTGCGCCTTCTGCTTATCACACAAATCAGTAAAACATCTCAGCAGCCAAGCTGCTACTGATGTGTGTGATGCCGGGGAGGTAGGAGACGCAGTTTAGCGCCAAGTCTAACTGAAGTTGACGCCACACATATAGTGAACCGGAGGTGCGGGTGGGGTCCCAGAGAAGATTGATCTCCAGTGGAAGATACTTCTCATGTTAGGTTAGCACTGGGTGGGAAGCTGACATACAGCATGTTGGTGGGATGAAATTATTCCCTGGGGAGGGTGTCTTAATCTGGGAGGGTTTTTTTGCTGATAAATCAGCAGTGTAGGGCCATTCACCTATGCTATTGTTGGTGTCTTGACTGAAGCTGAGACTTTGATCTCTACTGCGCTGTCTATTTGTCGTACAAATCCAGAACGGTATTTTCGCTGCCAGAGTGGTACTCTTCTTGGTATGTATGATTGTCAAGAAAAGTAGAAGGCGTCGTGTGGGTCCAAGTCAGAAGTGAGGTTGAGACCACATCTATAGCATATTGGTGGGGTGGGAGGGTTCTCTTAGAAGGGTAGATTTTTTCCTGGAGTTTGTACTCCTTTCAACTAGTTAGGGCATACCTTTCAACTATTATAGGCTTTTAAAAGGGTGGGGGGTAGGTTCCTTAGAGAAGATTGTGTTTTCCATTGGAAGATTCTTCTCTTGTTCAGTTAGCACGGGGTGGGTTGTGCCAAAATATACTAGGTTGGTGGGATGAAGTAGTTCCCTGGGGAGGGTGTCTGTGTGATGTCACTTTTTGCTGTGACTAGGATCTCTGCTGCGCCTTCTGCTTATCACACAAATCAGTAAAACATCTCAGCAGCCAAGCTGCTACTGATGTGTGTGATGCCGGGGAGGTAGGAGACGCAGTTTAGCGCCAAGTCTAACTGAAGTTGACGCCACACATATAGTGAACCGGAGGTGCGGGTTGGGTCCCAGAGAAGATTGATTTCCAGTGGAAGATACTTCTCATGTTAGGTTAGCACTGGGTGGGAAGCTGACATACAGCATGTTGGTGGGATGAAATTATTCCCTGGGGAGGGTGTCTTAATCTGGGAGGGTTTTTTTGCTGATAAATCAGCAGTGTAGGGCCATTCACCTATGCTATTGTTGGTGTCTTGACTGAAGCGGAGACTTTGATCTCTACTGCGCGGTCTATTTGTCGCACAAATCCAGAACGGTATTTTCGCTGCCAGAGTGGTACTCTTCTTGGTATGTGTGATTGTCAGGGGAAGTAGAATGCGTTGTGTGGGTCCAAGTCAGATGTGAGGTTGAGACCACATCTATAGCATATTGGTGGGGTGGGAGGGTTCTCTTAGAAGGGTAGATTTTTTTCCTGGAGTTTGTACTCCTTTCAACTAGTTAGGGCATACCTTTCAATTATTATAGGCTTTTAAAAGGGCGGGGGGTAGGTTCCTTAGAGAAGATTGTGTTTTCCATTGGAAGATTCTTCTCTTGTTCAGTTAGCACGGGGTGGGTTGTGCCAACATATACTAGGTTGGTGGGATGAAGTAGTTCCCTGGGGAGGGTGTCTGTGTGATGTCACTTTTTGCTGTGACTAGGACCTCTGCTGCGCCTTCTGCTTATCACACAAATCAGTAAAACATCTCAGCAGCCAAGCTGCTACTGATGTGTGTGATGCCGGGGAGGTAGGAGACGCAGTTTAGCGCCAAGTCTAACTGAAGTTGACGCTACACATATAGTGAACCGGAGGTGCGGGTGGGGTCCCAGAGAAGATTGATTTCCAGTGGAAGATACTTCTCATGTTAGGTTAGCACTGGGTGGGAAGCCGACATACAGCATGTTGGTGGGATGAAATTGTTCCCTGGGGAGGGTGTCTTAATCTGGGAGGGTTTTTTTGCTGATAAATCAGCAATGTAGGGCCATTCACCTATGCTATTGGTGGTGTCTTGACTGAAGCTAAGACTTTGATCTCTACTGCGCAGTCTATTTGTCGCACCAATCAAGAACGGTATCTCCGCTGCCAGAGTGGTACTCTTCTTGGTATGTGTGATTGTCAGGGGAAGTAGAATGCGTTGTGTGGGTCCAAGTCAGATGTGAGGTTGAGACCACATCTATAGCATATTGGTGGGGTGGGAGGGTTCTCTTAGAAGGGTAGATTTTTTCCTGGAGTTTGTACTCCTTTCAACTAGTTAGGGCATACCTTTCAACTATTATAGGCTTTTAAAAGGGTGGGGGGTAGGTTCCTTAGAGAAGATTGTGTTTTCCATTGGAAGATTCTTCTCTTGTTCAGTTAGCACGGGGTGGGTTGTGCCAAAATATACTAGGTTGGTGGGATGAAGTAGTTCCCTGGGGAGGGTGTCTGTATGATGTCACTTTTTGCTGTGACTAGGATCTCTGCTGCGCCTTCTGCTTATCACACAAATCAGTAAAGCATCTGAGCAGCCAAGCTGCTACTGATGTGTGTGATGCCGGGGAGGTAGGAGACGCAGTTTAGCGCCAAGTCTAACTGAAGTTGACGCCACACATATAGTGAACCGGAGGTGCGGGTGGGGTCCCAGAGAAGATTGATCTCCAGTGGAAGATACTTCTCATGTTAGGTTAGCACTGGGTGGGAAGCTGACATACAGCATGTTGGTGGGATGAAATTATTCCCTGGGGAGGGTGTCTTAATCTGGGAGGGTTTTTTTGCTGATAAATCAGCAGTGTAGGGCCATTCACCTATGCTATTGTTGGTGTCTTGACTGAAGCTGAGACTTTGATCTGTACTGCGCGGTCTATTTGTCGTACAAATCCAAAACGGTATTTTCGCTGCCAGAGTGGTACTCTTCTTGGTATGTATGATTGTCAAGAAAAGTAGAAGGCGTCGTGTGGGTCCAAGTCAGAAGTGAGGTTGAGACCACATCTATAGCATATTGGTGGGGTGGGAGGGTTCTCTTAGAAGGGTAGGTTTTTTCCTGGAGTTTGTACTCCTTTCAACTAGTTAGGGCATACCTTTGAACTATTATAGGCTTTTAAAAGGGTGGGGGGTAGGTTCCTTAGAGAAGATTGTGTTTTCCATTGGAAGATTCTTCTCTTGTTCAGTTAGCACGGGGTGGGTTGTGCCAATATATACTAGGTTGGTGGGATGAAGTAGTTCCCTGGGGAGGGTGTCTGTGTGATGTCACTTTTTGCTGTGACTAGGATCTCTGCTGCGCCTTCTGCTTATCACACAAATCAGTAAAACATCTCAGCAGCCAAGCTGCTACTGATGTGTGTGATGCCGGGGAGGTAGGAGACGCAGTTTAGCGCCAAGTCTAACTGAAGTTGACGCCACACATATAGTGAACCGGAGGTGCGGGTGGGGTCCCAGAGAAGATTGATTTCCAGTGGAAGATACTTCTCATGTTAGGTTAGCACTGGGTGGGAAGCCGACATACAGCATGTTGGTGGGATAAAATTGTTCCCTGGGGAGGGTGTCTTAATCTGGGAGGGTTTTTTTGCTGATAAATCAGCAATGTAGGGCCATTCACCTATGCTATTGGTGGTATCTTGACTGAAGCAGAGACTTTGATCTCTACTGCGCAGTCTATTTATCGCACCAATCAAGAACGGTATCTCCGCTGCCAGAGTGGTACTCTTCTTGGTATGTGTGATTGTCAGGGGAAGTAGAATGCGTTGTGTGGGTCCAAGTCAGATGTGAGGTTCAGACCACATCTATAGCACATTGGTGGGGTGGGAGGGTTCTCTTAGAAGGGTAGATTTTTTCCTGGAGTTTGTACTCCTTTCAACTAGTTAGGGCATACCTTTCAACTATTATAGGCTTTTAAAAGGGTGGGGGGTAGGTTCCTTAGAGAAGATTGTGTTTTCCATTGGAAGATTCTTCTCTTGTTCAGTTAGCACGGGGTGGGTTGTGCCAACATATACTAGGTTGGTGGGATGAAGTAGTTCCCTGGGGAGGGTGTCTGTGTGATGTCACTTTTTGCTGTGACTAGGATCTCTGCTGCGCCTTCTGCTTATCACACAAATCAGTAAAACATCTCAGCAGCCAAGCTGCTACTGATGTGTGTGATGCCGGGGAGGTAGAAGACGCAGTTTAGCGCCAAGTCTAACTGAAGTTGACGCCACACATATAGTGAACCGGAGGTGCGGGTGGGGTCCCAGAGAAGATTGATTTCCAGTGGAAGATACTTCTCATGTTAGGTTAGCACTGGGTGGGAAGCCGACATACAGCATGTTGGTGGGATGAAATTGTTCCCTGGGGAGGGTGTCTTAATCTGGGAGGGTTTTTTTGCTGATAAATCAGCAATGTAGGGCCATTCACCTATGCTATTGGTGGTGTCTTGACTGAAGCAGAGACTTTGATCTCTACTGCGCAGTCTATTTGTCGCACCAATCAAGAACGGTATCCCCGCTGCCAGAGTGGTACTCTTCTTGGTATGTGTGATTGTCAAGAAAAGTAGAAGGCGTCGTGTGGGTCCAAGTCAGAAGTGAGGTTGAGACCACATCTATAGCATATTGGTGGGGTGGGAGGGTTTTCTTAGAAGGGTAGATTTTTTTCCTGGAGTTTGTACTCCTTTCAACTAGTTAGGGCATACCTTTCAACTATTATAGGCTTTTAAAAGGGTGGGGGGTAGGTTCCTTAGAGAAGATTGTGTTTTCCATTGGAAGATTCTTCTCGTGTTCAGTTAGCACGGGGTGGGTTGTGCCAAAATATACTAGGTTGGTGGGATGAAGTAGTTCCCTGGGGAGGGTGTCTGTGTGATGTCACTTTTTGCTGTGACTAGGATCTCTGCTGCGCCTTCTGCTTATCACACAAATCAGTAAAACATCTCAGCAGCCAAGCTGCTACTGATGTGTGTGATGCCGGGGAGGTAGGAGACGCAGTTTAGCGCCAAGTCTAACTGAAGTTGACGCCACACATATAGTGAACCGGAGGTGCGGGTGGGGTCCCAGAGAAGATTGATTTCCAGTGGAAGATACTTCTCATGTTAGGTTAGCACTGGGTGGGAAGCCGACATACAGCATGTTGGTGGGATGATATTGTTCCCTGGGGAGGGTGTCTTAATCTGTGAGGTTTTTTTTGCTGATAAATCAGCAGTGTAGGGCCATTCACCTATGCTATTGTTGGTGTCTTGACTGAAGCGGAGACTTTGAACTCTACTGCGCGGTCTATTTGTCGCACAAATCCAGAACGGTATTTTCGCTGCCAGAGTGGTACTCTTCTTGGTATGTGTGATTGTCAGGGGAAGTAGAATGCGTTGTGTGGGTCCAAGTCAGATGTGAGGTTGAGACCACATCTATAGCATATTGGTGGGGTGGGAGGGTTCTCTTAGAAGGGTAGATTTTTTTCCTGGAGTTTGTACTCCTTTCAACTAGTTAGGGCATACCTTTCAATTATTATAGGCTTTTAAAAGGGCGGGGGGTAGGTTCCTTAGAGAAGATTGTGTTTTCCATTGGCAGATTCTTCTCTTGTTCAGTTAGCACGGGGTGGGTTGTGCCAACATATACTAGGTTGGTGGGATGAAGTAGTTCCCTGGGGAGGGTGTCTGTGTGATGTCACTTTTTGCTGTGACTAGGACCTCTGCTGCGCCTTCTGCTTATCACACAAATCAGTAAAACATCTCAGCAGCCAAGCTGCTACTGATGTGTGTGATGCCGGGGAGGTAGGAGACGCAGTTTAGCGCCAAGTCTAACTGAAGTTGACGCTACACATATAGTGAACCGGAGGTGCGGGTGGGGTCCCAGAGAAGATTGATTTCCAGTGGAAGATACTTCTCATGTTAGGTTAGCACTGGGTGGGAAGCCGACATACAGCATGTTGGTGGGATGAAATTGTTCCCTGGGGAGGGTGTCTTAATCTGGGAGGGTTTTTTTGCTGATAAATCAGCAATGTAGGGCCATTCACCTATGCTATTGGTGGTGTCTTGACTGAAGCTAAGACTTTGATCTCTACTGCGCAGTCTATTTGTCGCACCAATCAAGAACGGTATCTCCGCTGCCAGAGTGGTACTCTTCTTGGTATGTGTGATTGTCAGGGGAAGTAGAATGCGTTGTGTGGGTCCAAGTCAGATGTGAGGTTGAGACCACATCTATAGCATATTGGTGGGGTGGGAGGGTTCTCTTAGAAGGGTAGATTTTTTCCTGGAGTTTTTACTCCTTTCAACTAGTTAGGGCATACCTTTCAACTATTATAGGCTTTTAAAAGGGTGGGGGGTAGGTTCCTTAGAGAAGATTGTGTTTTCCATTGGAAGATTCTTCTCTTGTTCAGTTAGCACGGGGTGGGTTGTGCCAAAATATACTAGGTTGGTGGGATGAAGTAGTTCCCTGGGGAGGGTGTCTGTATGATGTCACTTTTTGCTGTGACTAGGATCTCTGCTGCGCCTTCTGCTTATCACACAAATCAGTAAAACATCTCAGCAGCCAAGCTGCTACTGATGTGTGTGATGCCGGGGAGGTAGGAGACGCAGTTTAGCGCCAAGTCTAACTGAAGTTGACGCCACACATATAGTGAACCGGAGGTGCGGGTGGGGTCCCAGAGAATATTGATCTCCAGTGGAAGATACTTCTCATGTTAGGTTAGCACTGGGTGGGAAGCTGACATACAGCATGTTGGTGGGATGAAATTATTCCCTGGGGAGGGTGTCTTAATCTGGGAGGGTTTTTTTGCTGATAAATCAGCAGTGTAGGGCCATTCACCTATGCTATTGTTGGTGTCTTGACTGAAGCTGAGACTTTGATCTCTACTGCGCGGTCTATTTGTCGTACAAATCCAGAACGGTATTTTCGCTGCCAGAGTGGTACTCTTCTTGGTATGTATGATTGTCAAGAAAAGTAGAAGGCGTCGTGTGGGTCCAAGTCAGAAGTGAGGTTGAGACCACATCTATAGCATATTGGTGGGGTGGGAGGGTTCTCTTAGAAGGGTAGATTTTTTTCCTGGAGTTTGTACTCCTTTCAACTAGTTAGGGCATACCTTTGAACTATTATAGGCTTTTAAAAGGGTGGGGGGTAGGTTCCTTAGAGAAGATTGTGTTTTCCATTGGAAGATTCTTCTCTTGTTCAGTTAGCACGGGGTGGGTTGTGCCAAAATATACTAGGTTGGTGGGATGAAGTAGTTCCCTGGGGAGGGTGTCTGTGTGATGTCACTTTTTGCTGTGACTAGGATCTCTGCTGCGCCTTCTGCTTATCACACAAATCAGTAAAACATCTCAGCAGCCAAGCTGCTACTGATGTGTGTGATGCCGGGGAGGTAGGAGACGCAGTTTAGCGCCAAGTCTAACTGAAGTTGACGCCACACATATAGTGAACCGGAGGTGCGGGTGGGGTCCCAGAGAAGATTGATTTCCAGTGGAAGATACTTCTCATGTTAGGTTAGCACTGGGTGGGAAGCCGACATACAGCATGTTGGTGGGATAAAATTGTTCCCTGGGGAGGGTGTCTTAATCTGGGAGGGTTTTTTTGCTGATAAATCAGCAATGTAGGGCCATTCACCTATGCTATTGGTGGTATCTTGACTGAAGCAGAGACTTTGATCTCTACTGCGCAGTCTATTTATCGCACCAATCAAGAACGGTATCTCCGCTGCCAGAGTGGTACTCTTCTTGGTATGTGTGATTGTCAGGGGAAGTAGAATGCGTTGTGTGGGTCCAAGTCAGATGTGAGGTTCAGACCACATCTATAGCACATTGGTGGGGTGGGAGGGTTCTCTTAGAAGGGTAGATTTTTTCCTTAAGTTTGTACTCCTTTCAACTAGTTAGGGCATACCTTTCAACTATTATAGGCTTTTAAAAGGGTGGGGGGTAGGTTCCTTAGAGAAGATTGTGTTTTCCATTGGAAGATTCTTCTCTTGTTCAGTTAGCACGGGGTGGGTTGTGCCAACATATACTAGGTTGGTGGGATGAAGTAGTTCCCTGGGGAGGGTGTCTGTGTGATGTCACTTTTTGCTGTGACTAGGATCTCTGCTGCGCCTTCTGCTTATCACACAAATCAGTAAAACATCTCAGCAGCCAAGCTGCTACTGATGTGTGTGATGCCGGGGAGGTAGGAGACGCAGTTTAGCGCCAAGTCTAACTGAAGTTGACGCCACACATATAGTGAACCGGAGGTGCGGGTGGGGTCCCAGAGAAGATTGATTTCCAGTTGAAGATACTTCTCATGTTAGGTTAGCACTGGGTGGGAAGCCGACATACAGCATGTTGGTGGGATAAAATTGTTCCCTGGGGAGGGTGTCTTAATCTGGGAGGGTTTTTTTGCTGATAAATCAGCAATGTAGGGCCATTCACCTATGCTATTGGTGGTATCTTGACTGAAGCAGAGACTTTGATCTCTACTGCGCAGTCTATTTATCGCACCAATCAAGAACGGTATCTCCGCTGCCAGAGTGGTACTCTTCTTGGTATGTGTGATTGTCAGGGGAAGTAGAATGCGTTGTGTGGGTCCAAGTCAGATGTGAGGTTCAGACCACATCTATAGCACATTGGTGGGGTGGGAGGGTTCTCTTAGAAGGGTAGATTTTTTCCTGGAGTTTGTACTCCTTTCAACTAGTTAGGGCATACCTTTCAACTATTATAGGCTTTTAAAAGGGTGGGGGGTAGGTTCCTTAGAGAAGATTGTGTTTTCCATTGGAAGATTCTTCTCTTGTTCAGTTAGCACGGGGTGGGTTGTGCCAACATATACTAGGTTGGTGGGATGAAGTAGTTCCCTGGGGAGGGTGTCTGTGTGATGTCACTTTTTGCTGTGACTAGGATCTCTGCTGCGCCTTCTGCTTATCACACAAATCAGTAAAACATCTCAGCAGCCAAGCTGCTACTGATGTGTGTGATGCCGGGGAGGTAGGAGACGCAGTTTAGCGCCAAGTCTAACTGAAGTTGACGCCACACATATAGTGAACCGGAGGTGCGGGTGGGGTCCCAGAGAAGATTGATTTCCAGTGGAAGATACTTCTCATGTTAGGTTAGCACTGGGTGGGAAGCCGACATACAGCATGTTGGTGGGATGAAATTGTTCCCTGGGGAGGGTGTCTTAATCTGGGAGGGTTTTTTTGCTGATAAATCAGCAATGTAGGGCCATTCACCTATGCTATTGGTGGTGTCTTGACTGAAGCAGAGACTTTGATCTCTACTGCGCAGTCTATTTGTCGCACCAATCAAGAACGGTATCCCCGCTGCCAGAGTGGTACTCTTCTTGGTATGTGTGATTGTCAGGGGAAGTAGAATGCGTTGTGTGGGTCCAAGTCAGATGTGAGGTTGAGACCACATCTATAGCATATTGGTGGGGTGGGAGGGTTCTCTTAGAAGGGTAGATTTTTTCCTGGAGTTTGTACTCCTTTCAACTAGTTAGGGCATACCTTTCAACTATTATAGGCTTTTAAAAGGGTGGGGGGTAGGTTCCTTAGAGAAGATTGTGTTTTCCATTGGAAGATTCTTCTCTTGTTCAGTTAGCACGGGGTGGGTTGTGCCAACATATACTAGGTTGGTGGGATGAAGTAGTTCCCTGGGGAGGGTGTCTGTGTGATGTCACTTTTTGCTGTGACTAGGATCTCTGCTGCGCCTTCTGCTTATCACACAAATCAGTAAAACATCTCAGCAGCCAAGCTGCTACTGATGTGTGTGATGCCGGGGAGGTAGGAGACGCAGTTTAGCGCCAAGTCTAACTGAAGTTGACGCTACACATATAGTGAACCGGAGGTGCGGGTGGGGTCCCAGAGAAGATTGATTTCCAGTGGAAGATACTTCTCATGTTAGGTTAGCACTGGGTGGGAAGCCGACATACAGCATGTTGGTGGGATGAAATTGTTCCCTGGGGAGGGTGTCTTAATCTGGGAGGGTTTTTTTGCTGATAAATCAGCAGTGTAGGGCCATTCACCTATGCTATTGTTGGTGTCTTGACTGAAGCTGAGACTTTGATCTCTACTGCGCGGTCTATTTGTCGTACAAATCCAGAACGGTATCTCCGCTGCCAGAGTGGTACTCTTCTTGGTATGTGTGATTGTCAGGGGAAGTAGAATGCGTTGTGTGGGTCCAAGTCAGATGTGAGGTTGAGACCACATCTATAGCACATTGGTGGGGTGGGAGGGTTCTCTTAGAAGGGTAGATTTTTTCCTGGAGTTTGTACTCCTTTCAACTAGTTAGGGCATACCTTTCAACTATTATAGGCTTTTAAAAGGGTGGGGGGTAGGTTCCTTAGAGAAGATTGTGTTTTCCATTGGCAGATTCTTCTCTTGTTCAGTTAGCACGGGGTGGGTTGTGCCAACATATACTAGGTTGGTGGGATGAAGTAGTTCCCTGGGGAGGGTGTCTGTGTGATGTCACTTTTTGCTGTGACTAGGATCTCTGCTGCGCCTTCTGCTTATCACACAAATCAGTAAAACATCTCAGCAGCCAAGCTGCTACTGATGTGTGTGATGCCGGGGAGGTAGGAGACGCAGTTTAGCGCCAAGTCTAACTGAAGTTGACGCCACACATATAGTGAACCGGAGGTGCGGGTGGGGTCCCAGAGAAGATTGATTTCCAGTGGAAGATACTTCTCATGTTAGGTTAGCACTGGGTGGGAAGCCGACATACAGCATGTTGGTGGGATGAAATTGTTCCCTGGGGAGGGTGTCTTAATCTGGGAGGGTTTTTTTGCTGATAAATCAGCAATGTAGGGCCATTCACCTATGCTATTGGTGGTGTCTTGACTGAAGCAGAGACTTTGATCTCTACTGCGCAGTCTATTTGTCGCACCAATCAAGAACGGTATTCCCGCTGCCAGAGTGGTACTCTTCTTGGTATGTGTGATTGTCAGGGGAAGTAGAATGCGTTGTGTGGGTCCAAGTCAGATGTGAGGTTGAGACCACATCTATAGCATATTGGTGGGGTGGGAGGGTTCTCTTAGAAGGGTAGATTTTTTCCTGGAGTTTGTACTCCTTTCAACTAGTTAGGGCATACCTTTCAACTATTATAGGCTTTTAAAAGGGTGGGGGGTAGGTTCCTTAGAGAAGATTGTGTTTTCCATTGGCAGATTCTTCTCTTGTTCAGTTAGCACGGGGTGGGTTGTGCCAACATATACTAGGTTGGTGGGATGAAGTAGTTCCCTGGGGAGGGTGTCTGTGTGATGTCACTTTTTGCTGTGACTAGGATCTCTGCTGCGCCTTCTGCTTATCACACAAATCAGTAAAACATCTCAGCAGCCAAGCTGCTACTGATGTGTGTGATGCCGGGGAGGTAGGAGACGCAGTTTAGCGCCAAGTCTAACTGAAGTTGACGCCACACATATAGTGAACCGGAGGTGCGGGTGGGGTCCCAGAGAAGATTGATTTCCAGTGGAAGATACTTCTCATGTTAGGTTAGCACTGGGTGGGAAGCCGACATACAGCATGTTGGTGGGATGAAATTGTTCCCTGGGGAGGGTGTCTTAATCTGGGAGGGTTTTTTTGCTGATAAATCAGCAATGTAGGGCCATTCACCTATGCTATTGGTGGTGTCTTGACTGAAGCAGAGACTTTGATCTCTACTGCGCAGTCTATTTGTCGCACCAATCAAGAACGGTATCTCCGCTGCCAGAGTGGTACTCTTCTTGGTATGTGTGATTGTCAGGGGAAGTAGAATGCGTTGTGTGGGTCCAAGTCAGATGTGAGGTTGAGACCACATCTATAGCATATTGGTGGGGTGGGAGGGTTCTCTTAGAAGGGTAGATTTTTTCCTGGAGTTTGTACTCCTTTCAACTAGTTAGGGCATACCTTTCAACTATTATAGGCTTTTAAAAGGGTGGGGGGTAGGTTCCTTAGAGAAGATTGTGTTTTCCATTGGAAGATTCTTCTCTTGTTCAGTTAGCACGGGGTGGGTTGTGCCAACATATACTAGGTTGGTGGGATGAAGTAGTTCCCTGGGGAGGGTGTCTGTGTGATGTCACTTTTTGCTGTGACTAGGATCTCTGCTGCGCCTTCTGCTTATCACACAAATCAGTAAAACATCTCAGCAGCCAAGCTGCTACTGATGTGTGTGATGCCGGGGAGGTAGGAGACGCAGTTTAGCGCCAAGTCTAACTGAAGTTGACGCCACACATATAGTGAACCGGAGGTGCGGGTGGGGTCCCAGAGAAGATTGATTTCCAGTGGAAGATACTTCTCATGTTAGGTTAGCACTGGGTGGGAAGCCGACATACAGCATGTTGGTGGGATGAAATTGTTCCCTGGGGAGGGTGTCTTAATCTGGGAGGGTTTTTTTGCTGATAAATCAGCAATGTAGGGCCATTCACCTATGCTATTGGTGGTGTCTTGACTGAAGCAGAGACTTTGATCTCTACTGCGCAGTCTATTTGTCGCACCAATCAAGAACGGTATCTCCGCTGCCAGAGTGGTACTCTTCTTGGTATGTGTGATTGTCAGGGGAAGTAGAATGCGTTGTGTGGGTCCAAGTCAGATGTGAGGTTGAGACCACATCTATAGCATATTGGTGGGGTGGGAGGGTTCTCTTAGAAGGGTAGATTTTTTCCTGGAGTTTGTACTCCTTTCAACTAGTTAGGGCATACCTTTCAACTATTATAGGCTTTTAAAAGGGTGGGGGGTAGGTTCCTTAGAGAAGATTGTGTTTTCCAGTGGAAGATTCTTATCTTGTTCAGTTAGCACGGGGTGGGTTGTGCCAACATATACTAGGTTGGTGGGATGAAGTAGTTCCCTGGGGAGGGTGTCTGTGTGATGTCACTTTTTGCTGTGACTAGGATCTCTGCTGCGCCTTCTGCTTATCACACAAATCAGTAAAACATCTCAGCAGCCAAGCTGCTACTGATGTGTGTGATGCCGGGGAGGTAGGAGACGCAGTTTAGCGCCAAGTCTAACTGAAGTTGACGCCACACATATAGTGAACCGGAGGTGCGGGTGGGGTCCCAGAGAAAATTGATTTCCAGTGGAAGATACTTCTCATGTTAGGTTAGCACTGGGTGGGAAGCCAACATACAGCATGTTGGTGGGATGAAATTGTTCCCTGAGGAAGGTGTCTTAATCTGGGAGGGTTTTTTTGCTGATAAATCAGCAATGTAGGGCCATTCACCTATGCTATTGGTGGTGTCTTGACTGAAGCAGAGACTTTGATCTCTACTGCGCAGTCTATTTGTCGCACCAATCAAGAACGGTATCTCCGCTGCCAGAGTGGTACTCTTCTTGGTATGTGTGATTGTCAGGGGAAGTAAAATGCGTTGTGTGGGTCCAAGTCAGATGTGAGGTTGAGACCACATCTATAGCATATTGGTGGGGTGGGAGGGTTCTCTTAGAAGGGTAGATTTTTTCCTAGAGTCTGTACTCCTTTCAACTAGTTAGGGCATACCTTTCAACTATTATAGGCTTTTAAAAGGGTGGGGGGTAGGTTCCTTAGAGAAGATTGTGTTTTCCATTGGAAGATTCTTCTCTTGTTCAGTTAGCACGGGGTGGGTTGTGCCAACATATACTAGGTTGGTGGGATGAAGTAGTTCCCTGGGGAGGGTGTCTGTGTGATGTCACTTTTTGCTGTGACTAGGATCTCTGCTGCGCCTTCTACTTATCACACAAATCAGTAAAACATCTCAGCAGCCAAGCTGCTACTGATGTGTGTGATGCCGGGGAGGTAGGAGACGCAGTTTAGCGCCAAGTCTAACTGAAGTTGACGCCACACATATAGTGAACCGGAGGTGCGGGTGGGGTCCCAGAGAAGATTGATTTCCAATGGAAGATTCTTCTCATGTTAGGTTAGCACTGGGTGGGAAGCCGACATACAGCATGTTGGTGGGATGAAATTGTTCCCTGGGGAGGGTGTCTTATTCTGTGAGGGTTTTTTTGCTGATAAATCATCAGTGTAGGGCCATTCACCTATGCTATTGTTGGTGTCTTGACTGAAGCTGAGACTTTGATCTCTACTGCGCGGTCTATTTGTCGCACAAATCCGGAACGGTATTTTCGCTGCCAGAGTGGTACTCTTCTTGGTATGTGTGATTGTCAGGGGAAGTAGAATGCGTTGTGTGGGTCCAAGTCAGATGTGAGGTTGAGACCACATCTATAGCATATTGGTGGGGTGGGAGGGTTCTCTTAGAAGGGTAGATTTTTTTCCTGGAGTTTGTACTCCTTTCAACTAGTTAGGGCTTACCTTTCAACTATTATAGGCTTTTAAAAGGGTGGGGGGTAGGTTCCTTAGAGAAGATTGTGTTTTCCATTGGAAGATTCTTCTCTTGTTCAGTTAGCACGGGGTGGGTTGTGCCAACATATACTAGGTTGGTGGGATGAAGTAGATCCCTGGGGAGGGTGTCTGTGTGATGTCACTTTTTGCTGTGACTAGGATCTCTGCTGCGCCTTCTGCTTATCACACAAATCAGTAAAACATCTCAGCAGCCAAGCTGCTACTGATGTGTGTGATGCCGGGGAGGTAGGAGACGCAGTTTAGTGCCAAGTCTAACTGAAGTTGACGCCACACATATAGTGAACCGGAGGTGCGGGTGGGATCCCAGAGAAGATTGATTTCCAGTGGAAGATACTTCTCATGTTAGGTTAGCACTGGGTGGGAAGCCGACATACAGCATGTTGGTGGGATGAAATTGTTCCCTGGGAAGGGGGTCTTAATCTGGGAGGGTTTTTTTGCTGATAAATCAGCAATGTAGGGCCATTCACCTATGCTATTGGTGGTGTCTTGACTGAAGCAGAGACTTTGATCTCTACTGCGCAGTCTATTTGTCGCACCAATCAAGAACGGTATCTCCGCTGCCAGAGTGGTACTCTTCTTGGTATGTATGATTGTCAAGAAAAGTAGAAGGCGTCGTGTGGGTCCAAGTCAGAAGTGAGGTTGAGACCACATCTATAGCATATTGGTGGGGTGGGAGGGTTCTCTTAGAAGGGTAGATTTTTTTCCTGGAGTTTGTACTCCTTTCAACTAGTTAGGGCATACCTTTCAACTATTATAGGCTTTTAAAAGGGTGGGGGGTAGGTTCCTTAGAGAAGATTGTGTTTTCCATTGGAAGATTCTTCTCTTGTTCAGTTAGCACGGGGTGGGTTGTGCCAACATATACTAGGTTGGAGGGATGAAGTAGTTCCCTGGGGAGGGTGTCTGTGTGATGTCACTTTTTGCTGTGACTAGGATCTCTGCTGCGCCTTCTGCTTATCACACAAATCAGTAAAACATCTCAGCAGCCAAGCTGCTACTGATGTGTGTGATGCCGGGGAGGTAGGAGACGCAGTTTAGCGCCAAGTCTAACTGAAGTTGACGCCACACATATAGTGAACCGGAGGTGCGGGTGGGGTCCAAGTCAGATGTGAGGTTGAGACCACATCTATAGCACATTGGTGGGGTGGGAGGGTTCTCTTAGAAGGGTAGATTTTTTCCTGGAGTTTGTACTCCTTTCAACTAGTTAGGGCATACCTTTGAACTATTATAGGCTTTTAAAAGGGTGGGGGGTAGGTTCCTTAGAGAAGATTGTGTTTTCCATTGGAAGATTCTTCTCTTGTTCAGTTAGCACGGGGTGGGTTGTGCCAACATATACTCGGTTGGTGGGATGAAGTAGTTCCCTGGGGAGGGTGTCTGTGTGATGTCACTTTTTGCTGTGACTAGGATCTCTGCTGCGCCTTCTGCTTATCACACAAATCAGTAAAACATCTCAGCAGCCAAGCTGCTACTGATGTGTGTGATGCCGGGGAGGTAGGAGACGCAGTTTAGCGCCAAGTCTAACTGAAGTTGACGCCACACATATAGTGAACCGGAGGTGCGGGTGGGGTCCCAGAGAAGATTGATTTCCAGTGGAAGATTCTTCTCATGTTAGGTTAGCACTGGGTGGGAAGCCGACATACAGCATGTTGGTGGGATGAAATTGTTCCCTGGGGAGGGTGTCTTAATCTGGGAGGGTTTTTTTGCTGATAAATCAGCAGTGTAGGGCCATTCACCTATGCTATTGTTGGTGTCTTGACTGAAGCTAAGACTTTGATCTCTACTGCGCGGTCTATTTGTCGCACAAATCCAGAACGGTATTTTCGCTGCCAGAGTGGTACTCTTCTTGGTATGTATGATTGTCAAGAAAAGTAGAAGGCGTCGTGTGGGTCCAAGTCAGAAGTGAGGTTGAGACCACATCTATAGCATATTTGTGGGGTGGGAGGGTTCTCTTAGAAGGGTAGATTTTTTTCCTGGAGTTTGTACTCCTTTCAACTAGTTAGGGCATACCTTTCAAGTATTATAGGCTTTTAAAAGGGTGGGGGGTAGGTTCCTTAGAGAAGATTGTGTTTTCCATTGGAAGATTCTTCTCTTGTTCAGTTAGCACGGGGTGGGTTGTGCCAACATATACTAGGTTGGTGGGATGAAGTAGTTCCCTGGGGAGGGTGTCTGTGTGATGTCACTTTTTGCTGTGACTAGGATCTCTGCTGCGCCTTCTGCTTATCACACAAATCAGTAAAACATCTCAGCAGCCAAGCTGCTACTGATGTGTGTGATGCTGGGGAGGTAGGAGACGCAGTTTAGCGCCAAGTCTAACTAAAGTTAACGCCACACATATAGTGAACCGGAGGTGCGGGTGGGGTCCCAGAGACGATTGATTTCCAGTGGAAGATACTTCTCATGTTAGGTTAGCACTGGGTGGGAAGCCGACATACAGCATGTTGGTGGGATGAAATTGTTCCCTGGGGAGGGTGTCTTAATCTGGGAGGGTTTTTTTGCTGATAAATCAGCAATGTAGGGCCATTCACCTATGCTATTGTTGGTGTCTTGACTGAAGCAGAGACTTTGATCTCTACTGCGCAGTCTATTTGTCGCACCAATCAAGAACGGTATCTCCGCTGCCAGAGTGGTACTCTTCTTGGTATGTGTGATTGTCAGGGGAAGTAGAATGCGTTGTGTGGGTCCAAGTCAGATGTGAGGTTGAGACCACATCTATAGCATATTGGTGGGGTGGGAGGGTTCACTTAGAAGGGTAGATTTTTTCCTGGAGTTTGTACTCCTTTCAACTAGTTAGGGCATACCTTTCAACTATTATAGGCTTTTAAAAGGGTGGGGGGTAGGTTCCTTAGAGAAGATTGTGTTTTCCATTGAAAGATTCTTCTCTTGTTCAGTTAGCACGGGGTGGGTTGTGCCAACACATACTAGGTTGGTGGGATGAAGTAGTTCCCTGGGGAGGGTGTCTGTGTGATGTCACTTTTTGCTGTGACTAGGATCTCTGCTGCGCCTTCTGCTTATCACACAAATCAGTAAAACATCTCAGCAGCCAAGCTGCTACTGATGTGTGTGATGCCGGGGAGGTAGGAGACGCAGTTTAGCGCCAAGTCTAACTGAAGTTGACGCCACACATATAGTGAACCGGAGGTGTGCGTGGGGTCCCAGAGAAGATTGATTTCCAGTGGAAGATACTTCTCATGTTAGGTTAGCACTGGGTGGGAAGCCGACATACAGCGTGTTGGTGGGATGAAATTGTTCCCTGGGGAGGGTGTCTTAATCTGTGAGGTTTTTTTTGCTGATAAATCATCAGTGTAGGGCCATTCACCTATGCTATTGTTGGTGTCTTGACTGAAGCGGAGACTTTGATCTCTACTGCGCGGTCTATTTGTCGCACAAATCCAGAACGGTATTTTCGCTGCCAGAGTGGTACTCTTCTTGGTATGTGTGATTGTCAGGGGAAGTAGAATGCGTTGTGTGGGTCAAAGTCAGATGTGAGGTTGAGACCACATCTATAGAATATTGGTGGGGTGGGAGGGTTCTCTTAGAAGGGTAGATTTTTTCCTGGAGTTTGTACTCCTTTCAACTAGTTAGGGCATACCTTTCAACTATTATAGGCTTTTAAAAGGGTGGGGGGTAGGTTCCTTAGAGAAGTTTGTGTTTTCCATTGAAAGATTCTTCTCTTGTTCAGTTAGCACGGGGTGGGTTGTGCCAACATATACTAGGTTGGTGGGATGAAGTAGTTCCCTGGGGAGGGTGTCTGTGTGATGTCACTTTTTGCTGTGACTAGGATCTCTGCTGCGCCTTCTGCTTATCACACAAATCAGTAAAACATCTCAGCAGCCAAGCTGCTACTGATTTGTGTGATGCCGGGGAGGTAGGAGACGCAGTTTAGCGCCAAGTCTAACTGAAGTTGACGCCACACATATAGTGAACCGGAGGTGCGGGTGGGGTCCCAGAGAAGATTGATTTCCAGTGGAAGATACTTCTCATGTTAGGTTAGCACTGGGTGGGAAGCCGACATACAGCATGTTGGTGGGATGAAATTGTTCCCTGGGGAGGGTGTCTTAATCTGGGAGGGTTTTTTTGCTGATAAATCAGCAGTGTAGGGCCATTTACCTATGCTATTGTTGGTGTCTTGACTGAAGCAGAGACTTTGATCTCTACTGCGCGGTCTATTTGTCGCACAAATCCAGAACGGTATTTTCGCTGCCAGAGTGGTACTCTTCTTGGTATGTATGATTGTCAAGAAAAGTAGAAGGCGTCGTGTGGGTCCAAGTCAGATGTGAGGTTGAGACCACATCTATAGCATATTGGTGGGGTGGGAGGGTTCTCTTAGAAGGGTAGATTTTTTTCCTGGAGTTTGTACTCCTTTCAACTAGTTAGGGCATACCTTTCAACTATTATAGGCTTTTAAAAGGGTGGGGGGTAGGTTCCTTAGAGAAGATTGTGTTTTCCATTGGAAGATTCTTCTCTTGTTCAGTTAGCACGGGGTGGGTTGTGCCAACATATACTAGGTTGGTAGGATGAAGTAGTTCCCTGGGGAGGGTGTCTGTGTGATGTCACTTTTTGCTGTGACTAGGATCTCTGCTGCGCCTTCTGCTTATCACACAAATCAGTAAAACATCTCAGCAGCCAAGCTGCTACTGATGTGTGTGATGCCGGGGAGGTAGGAGACGCAGTTTAGCGCCAAGTCTAACTGAAGTTGACGCCACACATATAGTGAACCGGAGGTGCGGGTGGGGTCCCAGAGAAGATTGATTTCCAGTGGAAGATACTTCTCATGTTAGGTTAGCACTGGGTGGGAAGCCGACATACAGCATGTTGGTGGGATAAAATTGTTCCCTGGGGAGGGTGTCTTAATCTGGGAGGGTTTTTTTGCTGATAAATCAGCAATGTAGGGCCATTCATTTATGCTATTGGTGGTATCTTGACTGAAGCAGAGACTTTGATCTCTACTGCGCAGTCTATTTGTCGCACCAATCAAGAACGGTATCTCCGCTGCCAGAGTGGTACTCTTCTTGGTATGTGTGATTGTCAGGGGAAGTAGAATGCGTTGTGTGGGTCCAAGTCAGATGTGAGGTTGAGACCACATCTATAGCACATTGGTTGGGTGGGAGGGTTCTCTTAGACGGGTAGATTTTTTCCTGGAGTTTGTACTCCTTTCAACTAGTTAGGGCATACCTTTCAACTATTATAGGCTTTTAAAAGGGTGGGGGGTAGGTTCCTTAGAGAAGATTGTGTTTTCCATTGGAAGATTCTTCTCTTGTTCAGTTAGCACGGGGTGGGTTGTGCCAACATATACTAGGTTGGTGGGATGAAGTAGTTCCCTGGGGAGGGTGTCTGTGTGATGTCACTTTTTGCTGTGACTAGGATCTCTGCTGCGCCCTCTGCTTATCACACAAATCAGAAAAACATCTCAGCAGCCAAGCTGCTACTGATGTGTGTGATGCCGGGGAGGTAGGAGACGCAGTTTAGCGCCAAGTCTAACTGAAGTTGACGCCACACATATAGTGAACCGGAGGTGCGGGTGGGGTCCCAGAGAAGATTGATTTCCAGTGGAAGATTCTTCTCATGTTAGGTTAGCACTGGGTGGGAAGCCTACATACAGCATGTTGGTGGGATGAAATTGTTCCCTGGGGAGGGTGTCTTAATCTGTGAGGGTTTTTTTGCTGATAAATCAGCAGTGTAGGGCCATTCACCTATGCTATTGTTGGTGTCTTGACTGAAGCTAAGACTTTGATCTATACTGCGCGGTCTATTTGTCGCACAAATCCAGAACGGTATTTTCGCTGCCAGAGTGGTACTCTTCTTGGTATGTATGATTGTCAAGAAAAGTAGAAGGCGTCGTGTGGGTCCAAGTCAGAAGTGAGGTTGAGACCACATCTATAGCATATTGGTGGGGTGGGAGGGTTCTCTTAGAAGGGTAGATTTTTTTCCTGGAGTTTGTACTCCTTTCAACTAGTTAGGGCATACCTTTCAACTATTATAGGCTTTTAAAAGGGTGGGGGGTAGGTTCCTTAGAGAAGATTGTGTTTTCCATTGGAAGATTCTTCTCTTGTTCAGTTAGCACGGTGTGGGTTGTGCCAACATATACTAGGTTGGTGGGATGAAGTAGTTCCCTGGGGAGGGTGTCTGTGTGATGTCACTTTTTGCTGTGACTAGGATCTCTGCTGCGCCTTCTGCTTATCACACAAATCAGTAAAACATCTCAGCAGCCAAGCTGCTACTGATGTGTGTGATGCCGGGGAGGTAGGAGACGCAGTTTAGCGCCAAGTCTAACTAAAGTTAACGCCACACATATAGTGAACCGGTGGTGCGGGTGGGGTCCCAGAGAAGATTGATTTCCAGTGGAAGATACTTCTCATGTTAGGTTAGCACTGGGTGGGAAGCCGACATACAGCATGTTGGTGGGATGATATTGTTTCCTGGGGAGGGTGTCTTAATCTGTGAGGTTTTTTTTGCTGATAAATCATCAGTGTAGGGCCATTCACCTATGCTATTGTTGGTGTCTTGACTGAAGCGGAGACTTTGATCTCTACTGCGCGGTCTATTTGTCGCACAAATCCAGAACGGTATTTTCGCTGCCAGAGTGGTACTCTTCTTGGTATGTGTGATTGTCAGGGGAAGTAGAATGCGTTGTGTGGGTCCAAGTCAGATGTGAGGTTGAGACCACATCTATAGCATATTGGTGGGGTGGGAGGGTTCTCTTAGAAGGGTAGATTTTTTTCCTGGAGTTTGTACTCCTTTCAACTAGTTAGGGCATACCTTTCAACTATTATAGGCTTTTAAAAGGGTGGGGGGTAGGTTCCTTAGAGAAGTTTGTGTTTTCCATTGAAAGATTCTTCTCTTGTTCAGTTAGCACGGGGTGGGTTGTGCCAACATATACTAGGTTGGTGGGATGAAGTAGTTCCCTGGGGAGGGTGTCTGTGTGATGTCACTTTTTGCTGTGACTAGGATCTCTGCTGCGCCTTCTGCTTATCACACAAATCAGTAAAACATCTCAGCAGCCAAGCTGCTACTGATTTGTGTGATGCCGGGGAGGTAGGAGACGCAGTTTAGCGCCAAGTCTAACTGAAGTTGACGCCACACATATAGTGAACCGGAGGTGCGGGTGGGGTCCCAGAGAAGATTGATTTCCAGTGGAAGATACTTCTCATGTTAGGTTAGCACTGGGTGGGAAGCCGACATACAGCATGTTGGTGGGATGAAATTGTTCCCTGGGGAGGGTGTCTTAATCTGGGAGGGTTTTTTTGCTGATAAATCAGCAGTGTAGGGCCATTTACCTATGCTATTGTTGGTGTCTTGACTGAAGCAGAGACTTTGATCTCTACTGCGCGGTCTATTTGTCGCACAAATCCAGAACGGTATTTTCGCTGCCAGAGTGGTACTCTTCTTGGTATGTGTGATTGTCAGGGGAAGTAGAATGCGTTGTGTGGGTCAAAGTCAGATGTGAGGTTGAGACCACATCTATAGCATATTGGTGGGGTGGGAGGGTTCACTTAGAAGGGTAGATTTTTTCCTGGAGTTTGTACTCCTTTCAACTAGTTAGGGCATACCTTTCAACTATTATAGGCTTTTAAAAGGGTGGGGGGTAGGTTCCTTAGAGAAGATTGTGTTTTCCATTGAAAGATTCTTCTCTTGTTCAGTTAGCACGGGGTGGGTTGTGCCAACACATACTAGGTTGGTGGGATGAAGTAGTTCCCTGGGGAGGGTGTCTGTGTGATGTCACTTTTTGCTGTGACTAGGATCTCTGCTGCGCCTTCTGCTTATCACACAAATCAGTAAAACATCTCAGCAGCCAAGCTGCTACTGATGTGTATGATGCCGGGGAGGTAGGAGACGCAGTTTAGCGCCAAGTCTAACTGAAGTTGACGCCACACATATAGTGAACCGGAGGTGCGCGTGGGGTCCCAGAGAAGATTGATTTCCAGTGGAAGATACTTCTCATGTTAGGCTAGCACTGGGTGGGAAGCCGACATACAGCGTGTTGGTGGGATGAAATTGTTCCCTGGGGAGGGTGTCTTAATCTGTGAGGTTTTTTTTGCTGATAAATCATCAGTGTAGGGCCATTCACCTATGCTATTGTTGGTGTCTTGACTGAAGCGGAGACTTTGATCTCTACTGCGCGGTCTATTTGTCGCACAAATCCAGAACGGTATTTTCGCTGCCAGAGTGGTCCTCTTCTTGGTATGTGTGATTGTCAGGGGAAGTAGAATGCGTTGTGTGGGTCAAAGTCAGATGTGAGGTTGAGACCACATCTATAGCATATTGGTGGGGTGGGAGAGTTCTCTTAGAAGGGTAGATTTTTTCCTAGAGTTTGTACTCCTTTCAACTAGTTAGGGCATACCTTTCAACTATTATAGGCTTTTAAAAGGGTGGGGGTAGGTTCCTTAGAGAAGATTGTGTTTTCCATTGGAAGATTCTTCTCTTGTTCAGTTAGCACGGGGTGGGTTGTGCCAACATATACTAGGTTGGTGGGATGAAGTAGTTCCCTGGGGAGGGTGTCTGTGTGATGTCACTTTTTGCTGTGACTAGGATCTCTGCTGCGCCTTCTGCTTATCACACAAATCAGTAAAACATCTCAGCAGCCAAGCTGCTACTGATGTGTGTGATGCCGGGGAGGTAGGAGACGCAGTTTAGCGCCAAGTCTAACTGAAGTTGACGCCACACATATAGTGAACCGGAGGTGCGGGTGGGGTCCCAGAGAAGATTGATTTCCAGTGGAAGATTCTTCTCATGTTAGGTTAGCTCTGGGTGGGAAGCCGACATACAGCATGTTGGTGGGATGAAATTGTTCCCTGGGGAGGGTGTCTTAATCTGGGAGGGTTTTTTTGCTGATAAATCAGCAGTGTAGGGCCATTCACCTATGCTATTGTTGGTGTCTTGACTGAAGCTGAGACTTTGATCTCTACTGCGCGGTCTATTTGTCGCACAAATCCAGAACGGTATTTTCGCTGCCAGAGTGGTACTCTTCTTGGTATGTATGATTGTCAAGAAAAGAAGAAGGCGTCGTGTGGGTCCAAGTCAGAAGTGAGGTTGAGACCACATCTATAGCATATTGGTGGGGTGGGAGGGTTCTCTTAGAAGGGTCGATTTTTTCCTGGAGTTTGTACTCCTTTCAACTAGTTAGGGCATACCTTTCAACTATTATAGGTTTTTAAAAGGGTGGGGGGTAGGTTCCTTAGAGAAGATTGTGTTTTCCATTGGAAGATTCTTCTCTTGTTCAGTTAGCACGGGGTGGGTTGTGCCAACATATACTAGGTTGGTGGGATGAAGTAGTTCCCTGGGGAGGGTGTCTGTGTGATGTCACTTTTTGCTGTGACTAGGATCTCTGCTGCGCCTTCTGCTTATCACACAAATCAGTAAAACATCTCAGCAGCCAAGCTGCTACTGATGTGTGTGATGCCGGGGAGGTAGGAGACGCAGTTTAGCGCCAAGTCTAACTGAAGTTGACGCCACACATATAGTGAACCGGAGGTGCGGGTGGGGTCCCAGAGAAGATTGATTTCCAGTGGAAGATACTTCTCATGTTAGGTTAGCACTGGGTGGGAAGCCGACATACAGCATGTTGGTGGGATAAAATTGTTCCCTGGGGAGGGTGTCTTAATCTGGGAGGGTTTTTTTGCTGATAAATCAGCAATGTAGGGCCATTCACCTATGCTATTGGTGGTATCTTGACTGAAGCAGAGACTTTGATCTCTACTGCGCGGTCTATTTGTCGCACAAATCCAGAACGGTATTTTCGCTGCCAGAGTGGTACTCTTCTTGGTATGTATGATTGTCAAGAAAAGTAGAAGGCGTCGTGTGGGTCCAAGTCAGATGTGAGGTTGAGACCACATCTATAGCATATTGGTGGGGTGGGAGGGTTCTCTTAGAAGGGTAGATTTTTTTCCTGGAGTTTGTACTCCTTTCAACTAGTTAGGGCATACCTTTCAACTATTATAGGCTTTTAAAAGGGTGGGGGGTAGGTTCCTTAGAGAAGATTGTGTTTTCCATTGGAAGATTCTTCTCTTGTTCAGTTAGCACGGGGTGGGTTGTGCCAACATATACTAGGTTGGTAGGATGAAGTAGTTCCCTGGGGAGGGTGTCTGTGTGATGTCACTTTTTGCTGTGACTAGGATCTCTGCTGCGCCTTCTGCTTATCACACAAATCAGTAAAACATCTCAGCAGCCAAGCTGCTACTGATGTGTGTGATGCCGGGGAGGTAGGAGACGCAGTTTAGCGCCAAGTCTAACTGAAGTTGACGCCACACATATAGTGAACCGGAGGTGCGGGTGGGGTCCCAGAGAAGATTGATTTCCAGTGGAAGATACTTCTCATGTTAGGTTAGCACTGGGTGGGAAGCCGACATACAGCATGTTGGTGGGATAAAATTGTTCCCTGGGGAGGGTGTCTTAATCTGGGAGGTTTTTTTTGCTGATAAATCAGCAATGTAGGGCCATTCACCTATGCTATTGGTGGTATCTTGACTGAAGCAGAGACTTTGATCTCTACTGCGCAGTCTATTTGTCGCACCAATCAAGAACGGTATCTCCGCTGCCAGAGTGGTACTCTTCTTGGTATGTGTGATTGTCAGGGGAAGTAGAATGCGTTGTGTGGGTCCAAGTCAGATGTGAGGTTGAGACCACATCTATAGCACATTGGTTGGGTGGGAGGGTTCTCTTAGACGGGTAGATTTTTTCCTGGAGTTTGTACTCCTTTCAACTAGTTAGGGCATACCTTTCAACTATTATAGGCTTTTAAAAGGGTGGGGGGTAGGTTCCTTAGAGAAGATTGTGTTTTCCATTGGAAGATTCTTCTCTTGTTCAGTTAGCACGGGGTGGGTTGTGCCAACATATACTAGGTTGGTGGGATGAAGTGGTTCCCTGGGGAGGGTGTCTGTGTGATGTCATTTTTTGCTGTGACTAGGATCTCTGCTGCGCCCTCTGCTTATCACACAAATCAGAAAAACATCTCAGCAGCCAAGCTGCTACTGATGTGTGTGATGCCGGGGAGGTAGGAGACGCAGTTTAGCGCCAAGTCTAACTGAAGTTGACGCCACACATATAGTGAACCGGAGGTGCGGGTGGGGTCCCAGAGAAGATTGATTTCCAGTGGAAGATTCTTCTCATGTTAGGTTAGCACTGGGTGGGAAGCCTACATACAGCATGTTGGTGGGATGAAATTGTTCCCTGGGGAGGGTGTCTTAATCTGTGAGGGTTTTTTTGCTGATAAATCAGCAGTGTAGGGCCATTCACCTATGCTATTGTTGGTGTCTTGACTGAAGCTAAGACTTTGATCTCTACTGCGCGGTCTATTTGTCGCACAAATCCAGAACGGTATTTTCGCTGCCAGAGTGGTACTCTTCTTGGTATGTATGATTGTCAAGAAAAGTAGAAGGCGTCGTGTGGGTCCAAGTCAGAAGTGAGGTTGAGACCACATCTATAGCATATTGGTGGGGTGGGAGGGTTCTCTTAGAAGGGTAGATTTTTTTCCTGGAGTTTGTACTCCTTTCAACTAGTTAGGGCATACCTTTCAACTATTATAGGCTTTTAAAAGGGTGGGGGGTAGGTTCCTTAGAGAAGATTGTGTTTTCCATTGGAAGATTCTTCTCTTGTTCAGTTAGCACGGTGTGGGTTGTGCCAACATATACTAGGTTGGTGGGATGAAGTAGTTCCCTGGGGAGGGTGTCTGTGTGATGTCACTTTTTGCTGTGACTAGGATCTCTGCTGCGCCTTCTGCTTATCACACAAATCAGTAAAACATCTCAGCAGCCAAGCTGCTACTGATGTGTGTGATGCCGGGGAGGTAGGAGACGCAGTTTAGCGCCAAGTCTAACTAAAGTTAACGCCACACATATAGTGAACCGGTGGTGCGGGTGGGGTCCCAGAGAAGATTGATTTCCAGTGGAAGATACTTCTCATGTTAGGTTAGCACTGGGTGGGAAGCCGACATACAGCATGTTGGTGGGATGATATTGTTTCCTGGGGAGGGTGTCTTAATCTGTGAGGTTTTTTTTGCTGATAAATCATCAGTGTAGGGCCATTCACCTATGCTATTGTTGGTGTCTTGACTGAAGCGGAGACTTTGATCTCTACTGCGCGGTCTATTTGTCGCACAAATCCAGAACGGTATTTTCGCTGCCAGAGTGGTACTCTTCTTGGTATGTGTGATTGTCAGGGGAAGTGGAATGCGTTGTGTGGGTCCAAGTCAGATGTGAGGTTGAGACCACATCTATAGCATATTGGTGGGGTGGGAGGGTTCTCTTAGAAGGGTAGATTTTTTTCCTGGAGTTTGTACTCCTTTCAACTAGTTAGGGCATACCTTTCAACTATTATAGGCTTTTAAAAGGGTGGGGGGTAGGTTCCTTAGAGAAGATTGTGTTTTCCATTGGAAGATTCTTCTCTTGTTCAGTTAGCACGGGGTGGGTTGTGCCAACATATACTAGGTTGGTGGGATGAAGTAGTTCCCTGGGGAGGGTGTCTGTGTGATGTCACTTTTTGCTGTGACTAGGATCTCTGCTGCGCCTTCTGCTTATCACACAAATCAGTAAAACATCTCAGCAGCCAAGCTGCTACTGATGTGTGTGATGCCGGGGAGGTAGGAGACGCAGTTTAGCGCCAAGTCTAACTGAAGTTGACGCCACACATATAGTGAACCGGAGGTGCGGGTGGGGTCCCAGAGAAGATTGATTTCCAGTGGAAGATACTTCTCATGTTAGGTTAGCACTGGGTGGGAAGCCGACATACAGCGTGTTGGTGGGATGAAATTGTTCCCTGGGGAGGGTGTCTTAATCTGTGAGTTTTTTTTTGCTGACAAATCATCAGTGTAGGGCCATTCACCTATGCTATTGTTGGTGTCTTGACTGAAGCGGAGACTTTGATCTCTACTGCGCGGTCTATTTGTCGCACAAATCCAGAACGGTATTTTCGCTGCCAGAGTGGTACTCTTCTTGGTATGTGTGATTGTCAGGGGAAGTAGAATGCGTTGTGTGGGTCAAAGTCAGATGTGAGGTTGAGACCACATCTATAGCATATTGGTGGGGTGGGAGGGTTCACTTAGAAGGGTAGATTTTTTCCTGGAGTTTGTACTCCTTTCAACTAGTTAGGGCATACCTTTCAACTATTATAGGCTTTTAAAAGGGTGGGGGGTAGGTTCCTTAGAGAAGATTGTGTTTTCCATTGAAAGATTCTTCTCTTGTTCAGTTAGCACGGGGTGGGTTGTGCCAACACATACTAGGTTGGTGGGATGAAGTAGTTCCCTGGGGAGGGTGTCTGTGTGATGTCACTTTTTGCTGTGACTAGGATCTCTGCTGCGCCTTCTGCTTATCACACAAATCAGTAAAACATCTCAGCAGCCAAGCTGCTACTGATGTGTATGATGCCGGGGAGGTAGGAGACGCAGTTTAGCGCCAAGTCTAACTGAAGTTGACGCCACACATATAGTGAACCGGAGGTGCGCGTGGGGTCCCAGAGAAGATTGATTTCCAGTGGAAGATACTTCTCATGTTAGGCTAGCACTGGGTGGGAAGCCGACATACAGCGTGTTGGTGGGATGAAATTGTTCCCTGGGGAGGGTGTCTTAATCTGTGAGGTTTTTTTCGCTGATAAATCATCAGTGTAGGGCCATTCACCTATGCTATTGTTGGTGTCTTGACTGAAGCGGAGACTTTGATCTCTACTGCGCGGTCTATTTGTCGCACAAATCCAGAACGGTATTTTCGCTGCCAGAGTGGTCCTCTTCTTGGTATGTGTGATTGTCAGGGGAAGTAGAATGCGTTGTGTGGGTCAAAGTCAGATGTGAGGTTGAGACCACATCTATAGAATATTGGTGGGGTGGGAGGGTTCTCTTAGAAGGGTAGATTTTTTCCTGGAGTTTGTACTCCTTTCAACTAGTTAGGGCATACCTTTCAACTATTATAGGCTTTTAAAAGGGTGGGGGGTAGGTTCCTTAGAGAAGTTTGTGTTTTCCATTGAAAGATTCTTCTCTTGTTCAGTTAGCACGGGGTGGGTTGTGCCAACATATACTAGGTTGGTGGGATGAAGTAGTTCCCTGGGGAGGGTGTCTGTGTGATGTCACTTTTTGCTGTGACTAGGATCTCTGCTGCGCCTTCTGCTTATCACACAAATCAGTAAAACATCTCAGCAGCCAAGCTGCTACTGATGTGTGTGATGCCGGGGAGGTAGGAGACGCAGTTTAGCGCCAAGTCTAACTGAAGTTGACGCCACACATATAGTGAACCGGAGGTGCGGGTGGGGTCCCAGAGAAGATTGATTTCCAGTGGAAGATACTTCTCATGTTAGGTTAGCACTGGGTGGGAAGCCGACATACAGCATGTTGGTGGGATAAAATTGTTCCCTGGGGAGGGTGTCTTAATCTGGGAGGGTTTTTTTGCTGATAAATCAGCAATGTAGGGCCATTCACCTATGCTATTGGTGGTATCTTGACTGAAGCAGAGACTTTGATCTCTACTGCGCAGTCTATTTGTCGCACCAATCAAGAACGGTATCTCCGCTGCCAGAGTGGTACTCTTCTTGGTATGTGTGATTGTCAGGGGAAGTAGAATGCGTTGTGTGGGTCCAAGTCAGATGTGAGGTTGAGACCACATCTATAGCAAATTGGTGGGGTGGGAGGGTTCTCTTAGAAGGGTAGATTTTTTCCTGGAGTTTGTACTCCTTTCAACTAGTTAGGGCATACCTTTCAACTATTATAGGCTTTTAAAAGGGTGGGGGGTAGGTTCCTTAGAGAAGATTGTGTGTAAGGGTGGGGGGTAGGTTCCTTAGAGAAGATTGTGTTTCTTTTCTTGTTCAGTTAGCACGGGGTGGGTTGTGCCAACATATACTAGGTTGGTGGGATGAAGTAGTTCCCTGGGGAGGGTGTCTGTGTGATGTCACTTTTTGCTGTGACTAGGATCTCTGCTGCGCCTTCTGCTTATCACACAAATCAGTAAAACATCTCAGCAGCCAAGCTGCTACTGATGTGTGTGATGCCGGGGAGGTAGGAGACGCAGTTTAGCGCCAAGTCTAACTGAAGTTGACACCACACATAAAGTGAACCGGAGGTGCGGGTGGGGTCCCAGAGTAGATTGATTTCCAGTGGAAGATTCTTCTCATGTTAGGTTAGCACTGGGTGGGAAGCCGACATACAGCATGTTGGTGGGATGAAATTGTTCCCTGGGGAGGGTGTCTTAATCTGGGAGGGTTTTTTTGCTGATAAATCAGCAGTGTAGGGCCATTCACCTATGCTATTGGTGGTGTCTTGACTGAAGCGGAGACTTTGATCTCTACTGCGCGGTCTATTTGTCGCACCAATCAAGAACGGTATCTCCGCTGCCAGAGTGGTCCTCTTCTTGGTATGTGTGATTGTCAGGGGAAGTAGAATGCGTTGTGTGGGTCCTAGTCAGATGTGAGGTTGAGACCACATCTATAGCATATTGGTGGGGTGGGAGAGTTCTCTTAGAAGGGTAGATTTTTTCCTAGAGTTTGTACTCCTTTCAACTAGTTAGGGCATACCTTTCAACTATTATAGGCTTTTAAAAGGGTGGGGGTAGGTTCCTTAGAGAAGATTGTGTTTTCTATTGGAAGATTCTTCTCTTGTTCAGTTAGCACGGGGTGGGTTGTGCCAACATATACTAGGTTGGTGGGATGAAGTAGTTCCCTGGGGAGGGTGTCTGTGTGATGTCACTTTTTGCTGTGACTAGGATCTCTGCTGCGCCTTCTGCTTATCACACAAATCAGTAAAACATCTCAGCAGCCAAGCTGCTACTGATGTGTGTGATGCCGGGGAGGTAGGAGACGCAGTTTAGCGCCAAGTCTAACTGAAGTTGACGCCACACATATAGTGAACCGGAGGTGCGGGTGGGGTCCCAGAGAAGATTGATTTCCAGTGGAAGATTCTTCTCATGTTAGGTTAGCTCTGGGTGGGAAGCCGACATACAGCATGTTGGTGGGATGAAATTGTTCCCTGGGGAGGGTGTCTTAATCTGGGAGGGTTTTTTTGCTGATAAATCAGCAGTGTAGGGCCATTCACCTATGCTATTGTTGGTGTCTTGACTGAAGCTGAGACTTTGATCTCTACTGCGTGGTCTATTTGTCGCACAAATCCAGAACGGTATTTTCGCTGCCAGAGTGGTACTCTTCTTGGTATGTATGATTGTCAAGAAAAGAAGAAGGCGTCGTGTGGGTCCAAGTCAGAAGTGAGGTTGAGACCACATCTATAGCATATTGGTGGGGTGGGAGGGTTCTCTTAGAAGGGTCGATTTTTTCCTGGAGTTTGTACTCCTTTCAACTAGTTAGGGCATACCTTTCAACTATTATAGGTTTTTAAAAGGGTGGGGGGTAGGTTCCTTAGAGAAGATTGTGTTTTCCATTGGAAGATTCTTCTCTTGTTCAGTTAGCACGGGGTGGGTTGTGCCAACATATACTAGGTTGGTGGGATGAAGTAGTTCCCTGGGGAGGGTGTCTGTGTGATGTCACTTTTTGCTGTGACTAGGATCTCTGCTGCGCCTTCTGCTTATCACACAAATCAGTAAAACATCTCAGCAGCCAAGCTGCTACTGATGTGTGTGATGCCGGGGAGGTAGGAGACGCAGTTTAGCGCCAAGTCTAACTGAAGTTGACGCCACACATATAGTGAACCGGAGGTGCGGGTGGGGTCCCAGAGAAGATTGATTTCCAGTGGAAGATACTTCTCATGTTAGGTTAGCACTGGGTGGGAAGCCGACATACAGCATGTTGGTGGGATGAAATTGTTCCCTGGGGAGGGTGTCTTAATCTGGGAGGTTTTTTTTGCTGATAAATCAGCAGTGTAGGGCCATTCACCTATGCTATTGGTGGTGTCTTGACTGAAGCGGAGACTTTGATCTCTACTGCGCAGTCTATTTGTCGCACCAATCAAGAACGGTATCTCCGCTGCCAGAGTGGTACTCTTCTTGGTATGTGTGATTGTCAGGGGAAGTAGAATGCGTTGTGTGGGTCCAAGTCAGATGTGAGGTTGAGACCACATCTATAGCATATTGGTGGGGTGGGAGGGTTCTCTTAGAAGGGTAGATTTTTTCCTGGAGTTTGTACTCCTTTCAACTAGTTAGGGCATACCTTTCAACTATTATAGGCTTTTAAAAGGGTGGGGGGTAGGTTCCTTAGAGAAGATTGTGTTTTCCATTGGAAGATTCTTCTCTTGTTCAGTTAGCACGGGGTGGGTTGTGCCAACATATACTAGGTTGGTGGGATGAAGTAGTTCCCTGGGGAGGGTGTCTGTGTGATGTCACTTTTTGCTGTGACTAGGATCTCTGCTGCGCCTTCTGCTTATCACACAAATCAGTAAAACATCTCAGCAGCCAAGCTGCTACTGATGTGTGTGATGCCGGGGAGGTTGGAGACGCAGTTTAGCGCCAAGTCTAACTGAAGTTGACGCCACACATATAGTGAACCGGAGGTGCGGGTAGGGTCCCAGAGAAGATTGATTTCCAGTGGAAGATTCTTC
Source organism: Hyperolius riggenbachi (assembly GCF_040937935.1). Classification (NCBI taxonomy): domain Eukaryota; kingdom Metazoa; phylum Chordata; class Amphibia; order Anura; family Hyperoliidae; genus Hyperolius; species Hyperolius riggenbachi. The sequence continues at coordinate 452,283,844 of NC_090647.1, read as the reverse complement.
TCATGTTAGGTTAGCACTGGGTGGGAAGCCAACATACAGCATGTTGGTGGGATGAAATTGTTCCCTGGGGAGGGTGTCTTAATCTGGGAGGGTTTTTTTGCTGATAAATCAGCAGTGTAGGGCCATTCACCTATGCTATTGTTGGTGTCTTGACTGAAGCTGAGACTTTGATCTCTACTGCGCGGTCTATTTGTCGCACAAATCCAGAACGGTATTTTCGCTGCCAGAGTGGTACTCTTCTTGGTATGTGTGATTGTCAGGGGAAGTAGAATGCGTTGTGTGGGTCAAAGTCAGATGTGAGGTTGAGACCACATCTATAGCATATTGGTGGGGTGGGAGGGTTCACTTAGAAGGGTAGATTTTTTCCTGGAGTTTGTACTCCTTTCAACTAGTTAGGGCATACCTTTCAACTATTATAGGCTTTTAAAAGGGTGGGGGGTAGGTTCCTTAGAGAAGATTGTGTTTTCCATTGGAAGATTCTTCTCTTGTTCAGTTAGCACGGGGTGGGTTGTGCCAACATATACTAGGTTGGTGGGATGAAGTAGTTCCCTGGGGAGGGTGTCTGTGTGATGTCACTTTTTGCTGTGACTAGGATCTCTGCTGCGCCTTCTGCTTATCACACAAATCAGTAAAACATCTCAGCAGCCAAGCTGCTACTGATGTGTGTGATGCCGGGGAGGTAGGAGACGCAGTTTAGCGCCAAGTCTAACTGAAGTTGACGCCACACATATAGTGAACCGGAGGTGCGGGTGGGGTCCCAGAGAAGATTGATTTCCAGTGGAAGATACTTCTCATGTTAGGTTAGCACTGGGTGGGAAGCCGACATACAGCATGTTGGTGGGATGAAATTGTTCCCTGGGGAGGGTGTCTTAATCTGTGAGGGTTTTTTTGCTGATAAATCATCAGTGTAGAGCCATTCACCTATGCTATTGTTGGTGTCTTGACTGAAGCGGAGACTTTGATCTCTACTGCGCGGTCTATTTGTCGCACGAATCCAGAACGGTATTTTCGCTGCCAGAGTGGTACTCTTCTTGGTATGTGTGATTGTCAGGGGAAGTAGAATGCGTTGTGTGGGTCAAAGTCAGATGTGAGGTTGAGACCACATCTATAGCATATTGGTGGGGTTGGAGGGTTCACTTAGAAGGGTAGATTTTTTCCTGGAGTTTGTACTCCTTTCAACTAGTTAGGGCATACCTTTCCACTATTATAGGCTTTTAAAAGGGTGGGGGGTAGGTTCCTTAGAGAAGATTGTGTTTTCCATTGAAAGATTCTTCTCTTGTTCAGTTAGCACGGGGTGGGTTGTGCCAACACATACTAGGTTGGTGGGATGAAGTAGTTCCCTGGGGAGGGTGTCTGTGTGATGTCACTTTTTGCTGTGACTAGGATCTCTGCTGCGCCTTCTGCTTATCACACAAATCAGTAAAACATCTCAGCAGCCAAGCTGCTACTGATGTGTGTGATGCCGGGGAGGTAGGAGACGCAGTTTAGCGCCAAGTCTAACTGAAGTTGACGCCACACATATAGTGAACCGGAGGTGCGGGTGGGGTCCCAGAGAAGATTGATTTCCAGTGGAAGATACTTCTCATGTTAGGTTAGCACTGGGTGGGAAGCCGACATACAGCATGTTGGTGGGATGAAATTGTTCCCTGGGGAGGGTGTCTTAATCTGTGAGGTTTTTTTTGCTGATAAATCATCAGTGTAGGGCCATTCACCTATGCTATTGTTGGTGTCTTGACTGAAGCGGAGACTTTGATCTCTACTGCGCGGTCTATTTGTCGCACAAATCCAGAACGGTATTTTCGCTGCCAGAGTGGTACTCTTCTTGGTATGTGTGATTGTCAGGGGAAGTAGAATGCGTTGTGTGGGTCAAAGTCAGATGTGAGGTTGAGACCACATCTATAGAATATTGGTGGGGTGGGAGGGTTCTCTTAGAAGGGTAGATTTTTTCCTGGAGTTTGTACTCCTTTCAACTAGATAGGGCATACCTTTCAACTATTATAGGCTTTTAAAAGGGTGGGGGGTAGGTTCCTTAGAGAAGTTTGTGTTTTCCATTGAAAGATTCTTCTCTTGTTCAGTTAGCACGGGGTGAGTTGTGCCAACTTATACTAGGTTGGTGGGATGAAGTAGTTCCCTGTGAGGGTGTCTGTGTGATGTCACTTTTTGCTGTGACTAGGATCTCTGCTGCGCCTTCTGCTTATCACACAAATCAGTAAAACATCTCAGCAGCCAAGCTGCTACTGATGTGTGTGATGCCGGGGAGGTAGGAGACGCAGTTTAGCGCCAAGTCTAACTGAAGTTGACGCCACACATATAGTGAACCGGAGGTGCGGGTGGGGTCCCAGAGAAGATTGATTTCCAGTGGAAGATACTTCTCATGTTAGGTTAGCACTGGGTGGGAAGCCGACATAGAGCATGTTGGTGGGATGAAATTGTTCCCTGGGGAGGGTGTCTTAATCTGGGAGGGTTTTTTTGCTGATAAATCAGCAATGTAGGGCCATTCATCTATGCTATTGGTGGTGTCTTGACTGAAGCAGAGACTTTGATCTCTACTGCGCAGTCTATTTGTCGCACCAATCAAGAACGGTATCTCCGCTGCCAGAGTGGTACTCTTCTTGGTATGTGTGATTGTCAGGGGAAGTAGAATGCGTTGTATGGGTCCAAGTCAGATGTGAGGTTGAGACCACATCTATAGCACATTGGTGGGGTGGGAGGGTTCTCTTAGAAGGGTAGATTTTTTTCCTGGAGTTTGTACTCCTTTCAACTAGTTAGGGCATACCTTTCAACTATTATAGGCTTTTAAAAGGGTGGGGGGTAGGTTCCTTAGAGAAGATTGTGTTTTCCATTGGAAGATTCTTCTCTTGTTCAGTTAGCACGGGGTGGGTTGTGCCAACATATACTAGGTTGGTGGGATGAAGTAGTTCCCTGGGGAGGGTGTCTGTGTGATGTCACTTTTTGCTGTGACTAGGATCTCTGCTGCGCCTTCTGCTTATCACACAAATCAGTAAAACATCTCAGCAGCCAAGCTGCTACTGATGTGTGTGATGCCGGGGAGGTAGGAGACGCAGTTTAGCGCCAAGTCTAACTGAAGTTGACGCCACACATATAGTGAACCGGAGGTGCGGGTGGGGTCCCAGAGAAGATTGATTTCCAGTGGAAGATACTTCTCATGTTAGGTTAGCACTGGGTGGGAAGCCGACATACAGCGTGTTGGTGGGATGAAATTGTTCCCTGGGGAGGGTGTCTTAATCTGTGAGTTTTTTTTTTGCTGATAAATCATCAGTGTAGAGCCATTCACCTATGCTATTGTTGATGTCTTGACTGAAGCGGAGACTTTGATCTCTACTGCGCGGTCTATTTGTCGCACAAATCCAGAACGGTATTTTCGCTGCCAGAGTGGTACTCTTCTTGGTATGTGTGATTGTCAGGGGAAGTAGAATGCGTTGTGTGGGTCAAAGTCAGATGTGAGGTTGAGACCACATCTATAGCATATTGGTGGGGTGAGAGGGTTCACTTAGAAGGGTAGATTTTTTCCTGGAGTTTGTACTCCTTTCAACTAGTTAGGGCATACCTTTCAACTATTATAGGCTTTTAAAAGGATGGGGGGTAGGTTCCTTAGAGAAGATTGTGTTTTCCATTGAAAGATTCTTCTCTTGTTCAGTTAGCACGGGGTGGGTTGTGCCAACACATACTAGGTTGGTGGGATGAAGTAGTTCCCTGGGGAGGGTGTCTGTGTGATGTCACTTTTTGCTGTGACTAGGATCTCTGCTGCGCCTTCTGCTTATCACACAAATCAGTAAAACATCTCAGCAGCCAAGCTGCTACTGATGTGTGTGATGCCGGGGAGGTAGGAGACGCAGTTTAGCGCCAAGTCTAACTGAAGTTGACGCCACACATATAGTGAACCGGAGGTGCGGGTGGGGTCCCAGAGAAGATTGATTTCCAGTGGAAGATACTTCTCATGTTAGGTTAGCACTGGGTGGGAAGCCGACATACAGCATGTTGGTGGGATGAAATTGTTCCCTGGGGAGGGTGTCTTAATCTGTGAGGTTTTTTTTGCTGATAAATCATCAGTGTAGGGCCATTCACCTATGCTATTGTTGGTGTCTTGACTGAAGCGGAGACTTTGATCTCTACTGCGCGGTCTATTTGTCGCACAAATCCAGAACGGTATTTTCGCTGCCAGAGTGGTACTCTTCTTGGTATGTGTGATTGTCAGGGGAAGTAGAATGCGTTGTGTGGGTCAAAGTCAGATGTGAGGTTGAGACCACATCTATAGAATATTGGTGGGGTGGGAGGGTTCTCTTAGAAGGGTAGATTTTTTCCTGGAGATTGTACTCCTTTCAACTAGTTAGGGCATACCTTTCAACTATTATAGGCTTTTAAAAGGGTGGGGGGTAGGTTCCTTAGAGAAGTTTGTGTTTTCCATTGAAAGATTCTTCTCTTGTTCAGTTAGCACGGGGTGGGTTGTGCCAACATATACTAGGTTGGTGGAATGAAGTAGTTCCCTGTGAGGGTGTCTGTGTGATGTCACTTTTTGCTGTGACTAGGATCTCTGCTGCGCCTTCTGCTTATCACACAAATCAGTAAAACATCTCAGCAGCCAAGCTGCTACTGATGTGTGTGATGCCGGGGAGGTAGGAGACGCAGTTTAGCGCCAAGTCTAACTGAAGTTGACGCCACACATATAGTGAACCGGAGGTGCGGGTGGGGTCCCAGAGAAGATTGATTTCCAGTGGAAGATACTTCTCATGTTAGGTTAGCACTGGGTGGGAAGCCGACATAGAGCATGTTGGTGGGATGAAATTGTTCCCTGGGGAGGGTGTCTTAATCTGGGAGGGTTTTTTTGCTGATAAATCAGCAATGTAGGGCCATTCATCTATGCTATTGGTGGTGTCTTGACTGAAGCAGAGACTTTGATCTCTACTGCGCAGTCTATTTGTCGCACCAATCAAGAACGGTATCTCCGCTGCCAGAGTGGTACTCTTCTAGGTATGTGTGATTGTCAGGGGAAGTAGAATGCATTGTATGGGTCCAAGTCAGATGTGAGGTTGAGACCACATCTATAGCATATTGGTGGGGTGGGAGGGTTCTCTTAGAAGGGTAGATTTTTTTCCTGGAGTTTGTACTCCTTTCAACTAGTTAGGGCATACCTTTCAACTATTATAGGCTTTTAAAAGGGTGGGGGGTAGGTTCCTTAGAGAAGATTGTGTTTTCCATTGGAAGATTCTTCTCTTGTTCAGTTAGCACGGGGTGGGTTGTGCCAACATATACTAGGTTGGTGGGATGAAGTAGTTCCCTGGGGAGGGTGTCTGTGTGATGTCACTTTTTGCTGTGACTAGGATCTCTGCTGCGCCTTCTGCTTATCACACAAATCAGTAAAACATCTCAGCAGCCAAGCTGCTACTGATGTGTGTGATGCCGGGGAGGTAGGAGACGCAGTTTAGCGCCAAGTCTAACTGAAGTTGACGCCACACATATAGTGAACCGGAGGTGCGGGTGGGGTCCCAGAGAAGATTGATTTCCAGTGGAAGATACTTCTCATGTTAGGTTAGCACTGGGTGGGAAGCCGACATACAGCGTGTTGGTGGGATGAAATTGTTCCCTGGGGAGGGTGTCTTAATCTGTGAGTTTTTTTTTTGCTGATAAATCATCAGTGTAGAGCCATTCACCTATGTTATTGTTGATGTCTTGACTGAAGCGGAGACTTTGATCTCTACTGCGCGGTCTATTTGTCGCACAAATCCAGAACGGTATTTTCGCTGCCAGAGTGGTACTCTTCTTGGTATGTGTGATTGTCAGGGGAAGTAGAATGCGTTGTGTGGGTCAAAGTCAGATGTGAGGTTGAGACCACATCTATAGCATATTGGTGGGGTGGGAGGGTTCACTTAGAAGGGTAGATTTTTTCCTGGAGTTTGTACTCCTTTCAACTAGTTAGGGCATACCTTTCAACTATTATAGGCTTTTAAAAGGGTGGGGGGTAGGTTCCTTAGAGAAGATTGTGTTTTCCATTGAAAGATTCTTCTCTTGTTCAGTTAGCACGGGGTGGGTTGTGCCAACACATACTAGGTTGGTGGGATGAAGTAGTTCCCTGGGGAGGGTGTCTGTGTGATGTCACTTTTTGCTGTGACTAGGATCTCTGCTGCGCCTTCTGCTTATCACACAAATCAGTAAAACATCTCAGCAGCCAAGCTGCTACTGATGTGTGTGATGCCGGGGAGGTAGGAGACGCAGTTTAGCGCCAAGTCTAACTGAAGTTGACGCCACACATATAGTGAACCGGAGGTGCGGGTGGGGTCCCAGAGAAGATTGATTTCCAGTGGAAGATACTTCTCATGTTAGGTTAGCACTGGGTGGGAAGCCGACATACAGCATGTTGGTGGGATGAAATTGTTCCCTGGGGAGGGTGTCTTAATCTGTGAGGTTTTTTTTGCTGATAAATCATCAGTGTAGGGCCATTCACCTATGCTATTGTTGGTGTCTTGACTGAAGCGGAGACTTTGATCTCTACTGCGCGGTCTATTTGTCGCACAAATCCAGAACGGTATTTTCGCTGCCAGAGTGGTACTCTTCTTGGTATGTGTGATTGTCAGGGGAAGTAGAATGCGTTGTGTGGGTCAAAGTCAGATGTGAGGTTGAGACCACATCTATAGAATATTGGTGGGGTGGGAGGGTTCTCTTAGAAGGGTAGATTTTTTCCTGGAGATTGTACTCCTTTCAACTAGTTAGGGCATACCTTTCAACTATTATAGGCTTTTAAAAGGGTGGGGGGTAGGTTCCTTAGAGAAGTTTGTGTTTTCCATTGAAAGATTCTTCTCTTGTTCAGTTAGCACGGGGTGGGTTGTGCCAACATATACTAGGTTGGTGGGATGAAGTAGTTCCCTGTGAGGGTGTCTGTGTGATGTCACTTTTTGCTGTGACTAGGATCTCTGCTGCGCCTTCTGCTTATCACACAAATCAGTAAAACATCTCAGCAGCCAAGCTGCTACTGATGTGTGTGATGCCGGGGAGGTAGGAGACGCAGTTTAGCGCCAAGTCTAACTGAAGTTGACGCCACACATATAGTGAACCGGAGGTGCGGGTGGGGTCCCAGAGAAGATTGATTTCCAGTGGAAGATACTTCTCATGTTAGGTTAGCACTGGGTGGGAAGCCGACATAGAGCATGTTGGTGGGATGAAATTGTTCCCTGGGGAGGGTGTCTTAATCTGGGAGGGTTTTTTTGCTGATAAATCAGCAATGTAGGGCCATTCATCTATGCTATTGGTGGTGTCTTGACTGAAGCAGAGACTTTGATCTCTACTGCGCAGTCTATTTGTCGCACCAATCAAGAACGGTATCTCCGCTGCCAGAGTGGTACTCTTCTAGGTATGTGTGATTGTCAGGGGAAGTAGAATGCGTTGTATGGGTCCAAGTCAGATGTGAGGTTGAGACCACATCTATAGCATATTGGTGGGGTGGGAGGGTTCTCTTAGAAGGGTAGATTTCTTTCCTGGAGTTTGTACTCCTTTCAACTAGTTAGGGCATACCTTTCAACTATTATAGGCTTTTAAAAGGGTGGGGGGTAGGTTCCTTAGAGAAGATTGTGTTTTCCATTGGAAGATTCTTCTCTTGTTCAGTTAGCACGGGGTGGGTTGTGCCAACATATACTAGGTTGGTGGGATGAAGTAGTTCCCTGGGGAGGGTGTCTGTGTGATGTCACTTTTTGCTGTGACTAGGATCTCTGCTGCGCCTTCTGCTTATCACACAAATCAGTAAAACATCTCAGCAGCCAAGCTGCTACTGATGTGTGTGATGCCGGGGAGGTAGGAGACGCAGTTTAGCGCCAAGTCTAACTGAAGTTGACGCCACACATATAGTGAACCGGAGGTGCGGGTGGGGTCCCAGAGAAGATTGATTTCCAGTGGAAGATACTTCTCATGTTAGGTTAGCACTGGGTGGGAAGCCGACATACAGCATGTTGGTGGGATGAAATTGTTCCCTGGGGAGGGTGTCTTAATCTGTGAGGTTTTTTTTGCTGATAAATCATCAGTGTAGGGCCATTCACCTATGCTATTGTTGGTGTCTTGACTGAAGCGGAGACTTTGATCTCTACTGCGCGGTCTATTTGTCGCACAAATCCAGAACGGTATTTTCGCTGCCAGAGTGGTACTCTTCTTGGTATGTGTGATTGTCAGGGGAAGTAGAATGCGTTGTGTGGGTCAAAGTCAGATGTGAGGTTGAGACCACATCTATAGAATATTGGTGGGGTGGGAGGGTTCTCTTAGAAGGGTAGATTTTTTCCTGGAGTTTGTACTCCTTTCAACTAGATAGGGCATACCTTTCAACTATTATAGGCTTTTAAAAGGGTGGGGGGTAGGTTCCTTAGAGAAGTTTGTGTTTTCCATTGAAAGATTCTTCTCTTGTTCAGTTAGCACGGGGTGGGTTGTGCCAACATATACTAGGTTGGTGGGATGAAGTAGTTCCCTGTGAGGGTGTCTGTGTGATGTCACTTTTTGCTGTGACTAGGATCTCTGCTGCGCCTTCTGCTTATCACACAAATCAGTAAAACATCTCAGCAGCCAAGCTGCTACTGATGTGTGTGATGCCGGGGAGGTAGGAGACGCAGTTTAGCGCCAAGTCTAACTGAAGTTGACGCCACACATATAGTGAACCGGAGGTGCGGGTGGGTCCCAGAGAAGATTGATTTCCAGTGGAAGATACTTCTCATGTTAGGTTAGCACTGGGTGGGAAGCCGACATAGAGCATGTTGGTGGGATGAAATTGTTCCCTGGGGAGGGTGTCTTAATCTGGGAGGGTTTTTTTGCTGATAAATAAGCAATGTAGGGCCATTCATCTATGCTATTGGTGGTGTCTTGACTGAAGCAGAGACTTTGATCTCTACTGCGCAGTCTATTTGTCGCACCAATCAAGAACGGTATCTCCGCTGCCAGAGTGGTACTCTTCTAGGTATGTGTGATTGTCAGGGGAAGTAGAATGCGTTGTATGGGTCCAAGTCAGATGTGAGGTTGAGACCACATCTATAGCACATTGGTGGGGTGGGAGGGTTCTCTTAGAAGGGTAGATTTTTTTCCTGGAGTTTGTACTCCTTTCAACTAGTTAGGGCATACCTTTCAACTATTATAGGCTTTTAAAAGGGTGGGGGGTAGGTTCCTTAGAGAAGATTGTGTTTTCCATTGGAAGATTCTTCTCTTGTTCAGTTAGCACGGGGTGGGTTGTGCCAACATATACTAGGTTGGTGGGATGAAGTAGTTCCCTGGGGAGGGTGTCTGTGTGATGTCACTTTTTGCTGTGACTAGGATCTCTGCTGCGCCTTCTGCTTATCACACAAATCAGTAAAACATCTCAGCAGCCAAGCTGCTACTGATGTGTGTGATGCCGGGGAGGTAGGAGACGCAGTTTAGCGCCAAGTCTAACTGAAGTTGACGCCACACATATAGTGAACCGGAGGTGCGGGTGGGGTCCCAGAGAAGATTGATTTCCAGTGGAAGATACTTCTCATGTTAGGTTAGCACTGGGTGGGAAGCCGACATACAGCGTGTTGGTGGGATGAAATTGTTCCCCGGGGAGGGTGTCTTAATCTGTGAGGTTTTTTTTTGCTGATAAATCATCAGTGTAGAGCCATTCACCTATGCTATTGTTGATGTCTTGACTGAAGCGGAGACTTTGATCTCTACTGCGCAGTCTATTTGTCGCACCAATCAAGAACGGTATCTCTGCTGCCAGAGTGGTACTCTTCTAGGTATGTGTGATTGTCAGGGGAAGTAGAATGCGTTGTATGGGTCCAAGTCAGATGTGAGGTTGAGACCACATCTATAGCATATTGGTGGGGTGGGAGGGTTCTCTTAGAAGTGTAGATTTTTTCCTGGAGTTTGTACTCCTTTCAACTAGTTAGGGCATACCTTTCAACTATTATAGGCTTTTAAAAGGGTAGGGGGTAGGTTCCTTAGAGAAGGTTGTGTTTTCCATTGGAAAATTCTTCTCTTGTTCAGTTAGCACGGGGTGGGTTGTGCCAACATATACTAGGTTGGTGGGATGAAGTAGTTCCCTGGGGAGGGTGTCTGTGTGCTGTCACTTTTTGCTGTGACTAGGATCTCTGCTGCGCCTTCTGCTTATCACACAAATCAGTAAAACATCTCAGCAGCCAAGCTGCTACTGATGTGTGTGATGCCGGGGAGGTAGGAGACGCAGTTTAGCGCCAAGTCTAACTGAAGTTGACGCCACACATATAGTGAACCAGGGGTGCGGGTGGGGTCCCAGAGAAGATTGATTTCCAGTGGAAGATTCTTCTCATGTTAGGTTAGCACTGGGTGGGAAGCCGACATACAGCATGTTGGTGGGATAAAATTGTTCCCTGGGGAGGGTGTCTTAATCTGGGAGGGTTTTTTTGCTGATAAATCATCAGTGTAGGGCCATTCACCTATGCTATTGTTGGTGTCTTGACTGAAGCGGAGACTTTGATCTCTACTGCGCGGTCTATTTGTCGCACAAATCCAGAACGGTATTTTCGCTGCCAGAGTGGTACTCTTCTTAGTATGTGTGATTGTCAGGGGAAGTAGAATGCGTTGTGTGGGTCCAAGTCAGATGTGAGGTTGAGACCACATCTATAGCATATTGGTGGGGTGGGAGGGTTCTCTTAGAAGGGTAGATTTTTTCCTGGAGTTTGTACTCCTTTCAACTAGTTAGGGCATACCTTTCAACTATTATAGGCTTTTAAAAGGGTGGGGGGTAGGTTCCTTAGAGAAGATTGTGTTTTCCATTGGAAGATTCTTCTCTTGTTCAGTTAGCACGGGGTGGGTTGTGCCAACATATACTAGGTTGGTGGGATGAAGTAGTTCCCTGGGGAGGGTGTCTGTGTGATGTCACTTTTTGCTGTGACTAGGATCTCTGCTGCGCCTTCTGCTTATCACACAAATCAGTAAAACATCTCAGCAGCCAAGCTGCTACTGATGTGTGTGATGCCGGGGAGGTAGGAGACGCAGTTTAGCGCCAAGTCTAACTGAAGTTGACGCCACACATATAGTGAACCGGAGGTGCGGGTGGGGTCCCAGAGAAGATTGATTTCCAGTGGAAGATACTTCTCATGTTAGGTTAGCACTGGGTGGGAAGCCGACATACAGCATGTTGGTGGGATGAAATTGTTCCCTGGGGAGGGTGTCTTAACCACTTCCCGACCGCCTAACGCACAGCGGCGGCCGGGAAGTGGAGCCCTTAAGGACCGGCTCACCCACAGAGGCGGCGGTCCATTTAAGGGCATGGGCGGAGCGATCGCGTCATCCGTGACGCGATCCTCCGCCGGCGCCTGTCACCGCTCGCTCGCCGCAACATCCCGCCGGCTATACGGAAGCGCCGGCGGGATGTTAACCCCGCGATCGCCGCATACAAAGTGTATAATACACTTTGTAATGTTTACAAAGTGTATTATACAGGCTGCCTCCTGCCCTGGTGGTCCCAGTGTCCGAGGGACCACCAGGGCAGGCTGCAGCCACCCTAGTCTGCACCCAAGCACACTGATTTCTCCCCCCCCTGCCCCAGATCGCCCACAGCACCCATCAGACCCCCCCCTGCCCACCCCCCAGACCCCTGTTTGCACCCAATCACCCCCCTAATCACCCATCAATCACTCCCTGTCACTATCTGTCAACGCTATTTTTTTTTTATCCCCCCCCTGCTCCCTGCCCCCTCCTGATCACCCCCCACCCCTCAGATTCTCCCCAGACCCCCCCCCCCAGACCACCCCCCCCTGTTTACTGTATGCATCTATCCCCCTGATCACCTGTCAATCACCTGTCAATCACCTGTCAATCACCCGTCAATCACCCATCAATCACCCGTCAATCACCCCCTGTCACTGCCACCCATCAATCAGCCCCTAACCTGCCCCTTGCGGGCAATCTGATCACCCACCCACACCAATAGATCGCCCGCAGATCCGACATCAGATCACCACCCAAGCGCAGTGTTTCCATCTATTCTCTCCTCTAAACACCCACTAATTACCCATCAATCACCCATCAATCACTCCCTATCACCACCTGTCACTGTTACCTATCAGATCAGACCCTAATCTGCCCCTTGCGGGCACCCAATCGCCCGCCTACACGCTCAGATTGCCCTCAGACCCCCCCTTATCAATTCGCCAGTGCAATATTTACATCTGTTCTCCCCTGTAATAACCCACTGATTACCTGTCAATCACCTATCAATCACCCATCAATCACCCCCTGTCACTGCCACCCATCAATCACCCCCTGTCACTGCCACCCATCAATCACCCGCTGTCACTGCCACCCATCAATCAGCCCCTAACCTGCACCTTGCGGGCAAACTGATCACCCACCCACACCAATAGATCGCCCGCAGATCCGACATCAGATCACCACCCAAGCGCAGTGTTTCCATCTATTCTCTACCCTAAACACCCACTAATTACCCATCAATCACCCCCTGTCACTGCTACCTATCAGATTAGACCCCTATCTGCCCCTAGGGCACTCAATCACCCGCCCACACCCTCAGAATGCCCTCAGACCCCAGCCCTGATCACCTCGCCAGTGCATTGCTTGCATCTATTCCCCCCTCTAATCACACCTTGAGACACCCATCAATCACCTCCTGTCACCCCCTAGCACACCTACCCATCAGATCAGGCCCCAATTTGCCCCGTGTGGGCTCCTGATCACTCGGCCAAACCCTCAGACCCCCTTCCGATCACCTCCCCAGTGCATGGATTGCATCTATTTTCCCCTCTAACCACCCCCTGAGACACCCATCAATCACCTCCTGTCACCCCCCTAGCACTCCTATCCATCAGATCAGGCCCAATACAACCTGTCATCTAAAAGGCCACCCTGCTTATGACCGATTCCACAAAATTCGCCCCCTCATAGACCACCTGTCATCAAAATTTGCAGATGCTTATACCCCTGAACAGTCATTTTGAGACATTTGGTTTCCAGACTACTCACGGTTTTGGGCCTGTAAAATACCAGGGCGGTATAGGAACCCCACAAGTGACCCCATTTTAGAAAAAAAAGACACCCCAAGGTATTATGTTAGGTGTATGACGAGTTCATAGAAGATTTTATTTTTTGTCAAAAGTTAGCGGAAATTAATTTTTATTGGTTTTTTTCACAAAGTGTCATTTTTCACTAACTTGTGACAAAAAATAAAATCTTCTATGAACTCGCCATACACCTAACGGAATACCTTGGGGTGTCTTCTTTCTAAAATGGGGTCACTTGTGGGGTTCCTATACTGCCCTGGCATTTTAGGGGCCCTAAACTGCGAGGAGTAGTCTAGAAAACAAATGCTTCAAAATGACCTGTGAATAGGACGTTGGGCCCCTTAGCGCACCTAGGCTGCAAAAAAGTGTCACACATGTGGTACCGCCGTACTCAGGAAAAGTAGTATAATGTGTTTTGGGGGGTGTATTTTTACACATACCCATGCTGAGTGGGAGAAATTTCTATGTAAATGGACAATTGTGTGTAAAAAAAATCAAACAATTGTCATTTACAGAGATATTTCTCCCACTTAGCATGGGTATGTGTAAAAATACACCCCAAAACGCATTATACTACTTCTCCTGAGTACAGCGGTACCACATGTGTGGCACTTTTTTACACCCTAAGTACGCTAAGGGGCCCAAAGTCCAATGAGTACCTTTAGGATTTCACAGGTCATTTTGCGACATTTGGTTTCAAGACTACTCCTCACGGTTTAGGGCCCCTAAAATGCCAGGGCAGTATAGGAACCCCACAAATGACCCCATTCTAGAAAGAAGACACCCAAAGGTATTCCGTACGGAGTATGGTGAGTTCATAGAAGATTTTATTTTTTGTCACAAGTTAGCGGAAAATGACACTTTGTGAAAAAAAACTATTAAAATCAATTTCCGCTAACTTGTGACAAAAAAATAAAAACTTCTATGAACTCACCATACTCCTAACGGAATACCTTGGGGTGTCTTCTTTCTAAAATGGGGTCATTAGTGGGGTTCCTATACTGCCCTGGCATTTTAGGGGCCCTAAACCGTGAGGAGTAGTCTTGAAACAAAAATGACCTGTGAAATCCTAAAGGTACTCATTGGACTTTGGGCCCCTTAGTGCAGTTAGGGTGCAAAAAAGTGCCACACATGTGGTATCGCCGTACTCGGGAGAAGTAGTACAATGTGTTTTGGGGTGTATTTTTACACATACCCATGCTGGGTGGGAGAAATACCTCTGTAAATGACAATCTTTTGATTTTTTTACACACAATTGTCCATTTACAGAGGTATTTCTCCCACCCAGCATGGGTATGTGTAAAAATACACCCCAAAACACATTGTACTACTTCTCCCGAGTATGGCGATACCACATGTGTGGCACTTTTTTGCACCCTAACTGCGCTAAAGGGCCCAAAGTCCAATGAGTACCTTTAGGATTTCACAGGTCATTTTGAGAAATTTCGTTTCAAGACTACTCCTCACGGTTTAGGGCCCCTAAAATGCCAGGGCAGTATAGGAACCCCACAAATGACCCCATTTTAGAAAGAAGACACCCCAAGGTATTCCGTTAGGAGTATGGTGAGTTCATAGAAGATTTTATTTTTTGTCAAAAGTTAGCGGAAATTGATTTTAATTGTGTTTTTTCACAAAGTGTCATTTTTTGCACCATAGTTTGTAAACGCTATAACTTTTACCCAAACCAATAAATTTTTGGGTTTTTTTTTATCAAAAAAATGTTTGTCCACATTTTTCGCGCTGCATGTATACAGAAATTTTACTTTATTTGAAAAATGTCAGCACAGAAAGTTAAAAAAATCATTTTTTTGCCAAAATTCATGTCTTTTTTGATGAATATAATAAAAAGTAAAAATCGCAGGAGCAATCAAATAGCACCAAAAGAAAGCTTTATTAGTGACAAGAAAAGGAGCCAAAATTCATTTAGGTGGTAGGTTGTATGAGCGAGCAATAAACCGTGAAAGCTGCAGTGGTCTGAATGGAAAAAAAGTGGCCGGTCCTTAAGGGGTAGAAAGCCCTAGGTCCTCAAGTGGTTAATCTGTGAGGTTTTTTTTGCTGATAAATCATCAGTGTAGGGCCATTCACCTATGCTTTTGTTGGTGTGTTGACTGAAGCGGAGACTTTGATCTCTACTGCGCGGTCTATTTTTCGCACAAATCCAGAACGGTATTTTCGCTGCCAGAGTGGTACTCTTCTTGGTATGTGTGATTGTCAGGGGAAGTAGAATGCGTTGTGTGGGTCAAAGTCAGATGTGAGGTTGAGACCACATCTATAGCATATTGGTGGGGTGGGAGGGTTCTCTTAGAAGGGTAGATTTTTTCCTGGAGTTTGTACTCCTTTCAACTAGTTAGGGCATACCTTTCAACTATTATAGGCTTTTAAAAGGGTGGGGGTAGGTTCCTTAGAGAAGTTTGTGTTTTCCATTGAAAGATTCTTCTCTTGTTCAGTTAGCACGGGGTGGGTTGTGCCAACATATACTAGGTTGGTGGGATGAAGTAGTTCCCTGTGAGGGTGTCTGTGTGATGTCACTTTTTGCTGTGACTAGGATATCTGCTGCGCCTTCTGCTTATCACACAAATCAGTAAAACATCTCAGCAGCCAAGCTGCTACTGATGTGTGTGATGCCGGGGAGGTAGGAGACGCAGTTTAGCGCCAAGTCTAACTGAAGTTGACGCCACACATATAGTGAACCGGAGGTGCAGGTAGGGTCCCAGAGAAGATTGATTTCCAGTGGAAGATTCTTCTCATGTTAGGTTAGCACTGGGTGGGAAGCCGACATAGAGCATGTTGGTGGGATGAAATTGTTCCCTGGGGAGGGTGTCTTAATCTGGGAGGGTTTTTTTTGCTGATAAATCAGCAATGTAGGGCCATTCATCTATGCTATTGGTGGTGTCTTGACTGAAGCAGAGACTTTGATCTCTACTGCGCAGTCTATTTGTCGCACCAATCAAGAACGGTATCTCCGCTGCCAGAGTGGTACTCTTCTTGGTATGTGTGATTGTCAGGGGAAGTAGAATGCGTTGTATGGGTCCAAGTCAGATGTGAGGTTGAGACCACATCTATAGCACATTGGTGGGGTGGGAGGGTTCTCTTAGAAGGGTAGATTTTTTTCCTGGAGTTTGTACTCCTTTCAACTGGGTCTAGTTAAAAATGGCACCATTTACCGTTTTTAAAAAATGGCGCCCTATATAAATGCATTATTGAACGTTATTTTTCGTTTTATACTGTTAAAAAATGGCGCCGCCGTCCAAAACGCTATTTTTCGTTTAGGTGACAATTAGTCCGTGGTTTTGAACGGTATTTATAGTTTATGTAATCATTTCTCCAAAACGATATTTGTCGTTCTTTAATATTTCCTTTCGACCCATCTTCTAATTATTCAATTCCTAAACGATATTTTTCGTTCTTTAATAGTTTATTTCGACCCGCCTTCTAATAATTTTTTGGGCAAACATTTCTCCTAAACGATATTTTTCGTCCTTTCTTAGTTAACAAATTTGTATTTATTTATTTATTTATTTATTTATTTATCTTTTAAAACCATTGTAGTTATTATCAATATTATTTAAATATGTGACAATCAATGAATGTATTATTATTATTATTCTTTATTTACATCAATTAAATCAGTGCATGATATTTATTAAATATTATGCATCATCTATCATTTATCTATCCTTTTCTATGAAAATAATTATAGAATGAAAAGCATCTATTTAAGAATGTTCTGTGTTATATTTTGAAAATATATATTAAAAAAATTTTTTTTAAGTCTCCTGAGATTTGAACTCGCAAAATTACGAGTCTGCTAACCACAGGCATCTGACTAACCCACTACACTATGCCCTTTTTTTTTTTTTTTTTTGCTGCTATTTCAATACTTGTGTTCATTGTGTTAATATATCCTATAAACAGTGCCATCTACTGTTTAAATGAAATATAGTTATGAAGGTTTTCTTTTCTAATCAATTTTGTATTTGCCTTAAAGGGAAGGTTTAGGGAGGGGATTAAAAAAAAAAATTAATTTCCACTTAGCTGGTGCTTCCTGCAGCCCGTGGCAGGCAGGAGGTGCCCTCGCCGCGGCTCCGCAGGCTCCCGGTGGTCTCCGGTGCCCGACCCGACCTGGCCAGGGCGGCTGCCAGGTCTGGCTCTTCTGCGCTCCATTTCTTGGCACTTCTGCGTCCCACGCTTGTGCGCTGACGTCATCGGACGTCCGCCGGTTCAGCGCCTGCGCAGTACAGCCCGGCGGACGTCCGATGACGTCAGCGTGCCGTCGTGGGACGCAGAAGTACCAAGACCTGGCCAGGTCGGGTCAGGCACCGGAGACCACGGAGTACGTGTACTGTTCAGTGAACCCGCCACTGCATACCTGTACTGTTCAGTGAACCCGCCACTGTCCAAAACATTTCCCACACTCAGCACATGAATACGGCTTCTCACCAGTGGGAGATCTCTCATGTCTGATAAGGTTTCCTTTCTCTCCAAAACATTTCCCACACTCAGCACATGAATACGGCTTCTCACCAGTGGGAGATCTCTCATGTCTGATAAGGTTTCCTTTCTCTCCAAAACATTTCCCACACTCACCACATGAATACGGCTTCACACCAGTGTGAGATCTCTCATGTCTGATAAGGTTTCCTTTCTCTCCAAAACATTTCCCACACTCACCACATGAATACGGCTTCACACCAGTGTGAGATCTCTCATGTCTGATAAGGTTTCCTTTCTCTACAAAACATTTCCCACACTCAGCACATGAATACGGCTTCACACCAGTGTGAGATCACTCATGTCTGATAAGGTTTCCTTTCTCTCCAAAACATTTCCCACACTCACCACATGAATACGGCTTCACACCAGTGTGAGATCACTCATGTCTGATAAGGTTTCCTTTCTCTCAAAAACATTTCCCACACTCAGCACATGAATACGGCTTCTCACCAGTGGGAGATCTCTCATGTCTGATAAGGTTTCCTTTCTCTCCAAAACACTTCCCACACTCACCACATGAATTCGGCTTCACACCAGTGTGAGATCTCTCATGTCTGATAAGGTTTCCTTTCTCTTCAAAACATTTCCCACACTCAGCACATGAATACGGCTTCACACCAGTGTGAGATCACTCATGTCTGATAAGGTTTCCTTTCTCTCCAAAACATTTCCCACACTCACCACATGAATACGGCTTCTCACCAGTGGGAGATCTCTCATGTCTGATAAGGTTTCCTTTCTCTTCAAAACATTTCCCACACTCAGCACATGAATACGGCTTCACACCAGTGTGAGATCACTCATGTCTGATAAGGTTTCCTTTCTCTCCAAAACATTTCCCACACTCAGCACATGAATACGGCTTCTCACCAGTGGGAGATCTCTCATGTCTGATAAGGTTTCCTTTCTCTCCAAAACATTTCCCACACTCACCACATGAATACGGCTTCACACCAGTGTGAGATCTCTCATGTCTGATAAGGTTTCCTTTCTCTTCAAAACATTTCCCACACTCAGCACATGAATACGGCTTCACACCAGTGTGAGATCACTCATGTCTGATAAGGTTTCCTTTCTCTCAAAAACATTTCCCACACTCACCACATGAATACGGCTTCACACCAGTGTGAGATCTCTCATGTCTGATAAGGTTTCCTTTCTCTCCAAAACATTTCCCACACTCACCACATGAATACGGCTTCTCACCAGTGTGAGATCTCTCATGTCTGATAAGGTTTCCTTTCTCTACAAAACATTTCCCACACTCACCACATGAATACGGCTTCACACCAGTGTGAGATCTCTCATGTCTGATAAGGTCTCCTTTCTCTCCAAAACATTTCCCACATGTGGAACAGGAATGAGACCCTCCAGCAGGGGGAGAGCTGTGCTGGGTATGGGGCCTTTCAGGGTTAGACAGGTGAAGGGAGTCTGGGAGAATATTTGGGGTAAACAGGAAATCTGCAGGCAGGAGACTCTTGTCCAATGACATCATCATCCGTTGTACAGTCTTTGGATACAGAGAGACGACTCTCTGAGAGGTTCCTGATGCCGGGACTCCACCCTGTATTGCTCTCTGTAACAGTTTCCTCCTCTTTATTTGTCCTCATCATGTCACCCTCCTCCACAGACTGCTGATCAGTAACTCCTCACATATGTCTCCTCTTCTTCCTCTTTACTTGTCCTCATGTCACCTTCCTCCACAGACTGCTGTTCACTCCTCACATATATCTATTCACAGAACAGGTATGCAGTGGCCGGTTCACTGAACAGTACAGGTATGCAGTGGTGGGTTCAACTGTTCTGTTCAGTGAACCCGCCACTGCATACCTGTTCTGTTCAGTTAACCCACCACTGTACACCTGTTCTGTGAACCCACCACTGCATACCTGTACTTTTCAGTGAACCCGACACTGCATACCTGTTCTGTTCAGTGAACCATATGGGCTGTAAAGCCACCAAAACCTGCACTCTCGCCATGGTGCGTGCACCAGTCCAGCAGGGCCGTCACTACACAAACAGCTGTTTGCGTTGCGTTACACGGTGAGTTTGGTGTATCAGTGTGAAGCAGTACCTTAATTACACTACCTGATTGATGTATACACATGCAAGATGTTTTAAAGCACTTTAGGCCTCCAAATTAGCATTCAATCTGATTTCTGCCCTTAAAACGCTGCTTTGCGTCAAATACAGATTTTTCCCATGGACTTTTGGCATGTATCCCACTCCGCCATGCCCCCTCCAGGTGTTAGACCCCTTTAAACATCTTTTCCATCAGTTATGTGGCCAGCATAATTTATTTTTTTCAAAGTTCGCATCCCCATTGAAGTCTATTGTGGTTCTAGAACTTTAACGCGAACCGAACCTTCATCGGAAGTTTGCAAACCCGGTTCGCGAACATAAAATCGGAGGTTCCGCCCATCTCTATTCATAAATAGGCAGTGAATGTAATACTAAATGAAATATCAATAATATTGTAAGTGATAGTTACGTGAAATTACTATCATTTTTAAAGTTGAAAACAATGAATGAACAATGTAATTAGTAATTTATTTAATATTAAAAGTAAAAAATCCTCTTGTTTTTTACTGTTATCCAACTTAGTCTAGCTTGACACCTGTATATGGCATACTTTGTAGTAAAAAAAAAAAAAAAAAATTTAGTATTGATGAGTTTCGAACTTCAAAATAAATGAGTCTGCAAACCTTATCCCTCACACTTATCCACTACACTACAGCCTTCCCTGCATTGTATCATTGCATTTTAAATACTTTTCTTTATAGTTTTTTTCCCATATATAGCACCATCTAGAGTTGAAATGTAAAATTTATCTTACATTCTATTCAATCATTATTAATCAAACTTGTATTTGTCCACAAATAGAAAAGCAATATTTAATTTTTTTCCGATGTTGCATACATTGTTATTTTATATTTTACCTAATGACATATATATGTGTAATATGTTATGTGCTTAATAGTGTAAATGAGAATAAAATCTTGTTTTCTAGCATTTAGTTACAAATTTCAGAGATTTTCAGCATTTGTGTCATAAAACATTGATATCAGTTTTATAAAGTTAAATTCAGGAGATTAACTTTCCTTCTGTTTTCACTGATTATAGAGTGCTAAGTGAATTGAAAGACCTTTTTTCAAAATTTGTGTATTTTTATACCATTCGTTATGTTCTGTAATTATTGACTGTATTAAGTAAGGGGGTAATACACAGAATACCCACGCTCGGTGGCCTAATTATCTATGTAAATGTACAAATGTGTGTTAACTAACCAAAAGAATTGTCATTTGCATAGATATTTCTCCCACCCAGCATGGGTATGTGTATAATTCCCCCTTTCAAAACACATTCAATTACTTATCCTTAGTATGGCTATACCAGAACTTACAGCCATTTTGACAGCCTAGGTCATGGGTAGGCAACCCGCGGCTCCAGAGCCGCATGCGGCTCTTTCTTTGCCGCGCCTCTCAGGCCGTGGCTCAGTCGTGACTCCGGTACTTGTGTGTCAGTGCGTGTGACGTGTGCTGCCGCTGGCCGCAGCCTATCAGAGAGGCTGCAGGACCGGTGCAGTGCAGGGGTTTGGGTGGCCATTTTCACGCAGCCCTGCAGTGTAATGCAGGCAGGACGTGACGTCGGGAATGAAGAGGATTGTGGGAGTTGCGCGCCACAAGGAGGTCGGGACAGGAGGAGTTCGTGACAGGAGGTCTTCTGACTAGGTGAGTAAATCTAATTTTCTTTTTATATCTGCTGAAGGTTTGTGCATATTGGGGTCAGATCTGCTGAAGTATTGTGCATATTGGGTTCAGATCTGCTGAAGGATTGTGCATATAGGGGTCATATCTGCTAACGATTTGTGCATATTGGGGTCATATCTGCTAACGATTTGTGCATATTCGGGTCATATCTGAACCTGTATATAGCATTAAGTTAAGAAACAATATATGCAGTGTTAGATTTTTTTATTAATGGTTTTGCGTCTCCAATTTTTTTTCTCTTTCGGGAAACGGGTACAAGTGGCTCTTTATGTATTAAAGTTTGCAGACCCCTGGCCTAGGTGCACTAAGGGGCCCAACGTCCTATTCACAGGTCATTAAGCGGCATTTTGTTTATACACTATTACACACGGTTTATGGCCCCGAAAATGGCAGTGCAGTGTAGTAACACCCCAATTCAACCCATTTTCGAAAGAAGACACCCAAAGGTATTACGTTACGTGTATGATGAGTTCATATAATTTTTTCTTTTCACAATGAAGTGTAAAATAACACTTTGTGACACGGAAAAAAAAAATTTACACTAACTTCGGAGAAATCATAAAATCTACTATGAACTATCCATAGTACTAATGCAATACCTTCTGTTGACTTCATTCTAAAATGTGTTCACTTGTGGGGTTCGTATACTGCCCTTGCATGTTAGGTGCCCTACACTGTGAGGAGTAGTCTGTAAACCAAATGCCTCAAAATTACTTTTCAGGGCTATAAGTATCTATAACTTGTGTTGACTTTTTGGGGGGGCCTAAATCAGTGTAACCTGTCATAATCACTTTTGTCTGTTGTTTGACTTGTGTGCCTTATGTAATGTATGTGAGTTCTACGGTTTGGAGGTGATTGATTGTTGTCTCAGGGGGTAATTGGAGGACACGAGGAGTAAATATATGCAATCAATGCACTCTTGAACTGATTTGAAGGGTGTCTGAGGTGGATCTGAGGGTTTGTTTGAGTGATCATTAACCCACCTGGCTCAAAGTACGGCCTGATCTAATGGTTTGGTGTGCTAGGGGTTGACTGGTAGTGACAGGAAGTGAGTTATTTTAGTTTTAACTTTTTATAGTAGTTTGTAATATATACAAGTAATGCATTGTGTAGTTGATTAGGGCTGTGTTCTGAGTGCGCTTCGATCTTGTTGGCGTATGATTGTGTGCCCTAGGGGCAGATAGGGGTGTGATCTCTTGTGTAGTAGTGACATGTGGTTACATGGTGTGATGAACGTTCGATTGATGGCTAATTGGTTTGAGTTTAGAGGATCAAACCTATGCTAACTATGTACTTTTGGATGTGATGTGACTGCGTGTCTGTGTGCGATGTGACTGTGTGTTTCATTGATCATATTCCTTTGAAGCGGCAGGGTATGGGCTGATTGATGGGGGGCAGTGACAGTGGGTTATTGATTCGTGACTGACATGTGATTTGCATGTGATCACTGTGTTATTATAGGGAATAATACTTGTATATAATGCACTGGTTAATTTATAAGGGGTGGTCTCAGGGCAATCTGAGCGGGTGTTCGTTTGATTGTTTGCCTGCAAGGGTCTGATCTGATGGGTAACAGTGACAAGTGGTGATAGTGCTTGTTTTATGCATCATCTATGTTTAACTAACTTAGTCTTTATAGGATATAACATATGTGAACAATGCACTTTGGTTTTTATGTGACTGTGGGTAATTTTATGTTGTGTGGGTGATCCGATTTCCCGCAAAGTGTCGGTTATAGGCTGAACCAAGTGTTGCAGTGACAGGGTGTGAATGGCATGTGATTGACTGTTGATCATTGGCTTATTAGGTAATAACATATGTAAATAATGTACTGTAGAAATTATAAGGGCATGTCTGTGGACAATCTCAGCGTGTGTGCTCTTGATTCGTTGTCCGCAAGGTGCAGGTTATGGTCTAATCTTATGGGTAACAGTGTCAGTTGGTGATAGTCTATGATCGATGCGTTATTTAGGGCTAAGTAGTGAGTGTTTATAGTACAGAACATATTTTAACAATGCAATTTTCATGCTATGTGACCGCGTTGCTGCGTGACATGTTATGTTGTGGTTGTGTGATAATATTTTCCACAAGTGTCAGGGTATGGTCTGATTGATGGGTGGCACTGACAGTGTGTTATTGATGTTTGATTAATAGGTGATTGACATGTAATGTTTTATTGTTAACCATACCCTAAGATTAATATGCTTCTTAAGAATAGTTCAATCAGAACGCATTTGAATATAAAAATCATATTTTTTGAAATTGATCTGTAAAATTGCTTAATTTTCATGACTCAGTAACAATGTATTACTTTCTTAGTTCAAAATTTTTTTAATAATGTCATGTAAAATCAATATAATTTTTCTAATGCTTACTGTAATGAACACAACTGCAAATTGTAACCTAATTACTTTATTCATCTGTATTTTACTATTATCCTTTTTTTTTTTATTGATCATTTCGCTTGCCTTGAACATGCATACTTTACCAAAGCATTTACATTATTTTTTGGTTTACAAAACAAAACTCAAAATGATATTTATTTAGTAAGTACAATCTTTTTAACAGTATAGTCAGATCTGAAATCGATGTAATTTATAACTTGGGAATAATATAACAAAAATTCCGGTATTCCAAATATTGTCCTCAACGAATTTCTTATCCTCACCCAATATAATATTGTTAAACGTTTCTTCATAAGAACAGTTGAAAGCTGTACACATTGAATATGTTCTATTTTTTGTAAGTCATTTCACAATTCTTTCTTTGGTTAAATGTGAACAATATTCTTTTTACATTTTTTAAGAATAAATTTTTTTTGATTATTTTGGAACGTGGAAACAATACTTTTTATCTTTATTATAAATGACTTACTTTCATTGTATCCTGTTACCCTGTTCTCAATTTGTGTCTGTAAGTGTAAACTTCAAAGTTCACTGTAATTGATACATAACCTTAACTGCTAAATATTGTACATTAGCTGTTATTTAATTAACAGCTAAAGAAAAACCAGGTATACACGTCTTTTCCTCCTAGTTTACAATCGTAGTAATTGTATCCATTGTAATACACTTTCGATATGCCATAATGTGATTAAGATACTTTAGAAAGTTTCAAAAAGTATTAGTCCTATAAAAAAAATGTATGGTTGTTTTGGCAATGAAAAGGCTATGCCGTTTGAGATGGTAAAAATAGTCAGGGAGAGAAAAAAAGGAAATATAACGATTGAAACTGGATACGTATAGAATCAAAAATTAGTCAAGGCGTATATTAAGTGCAATTCCTCTCAGAAATTCAATAAATGTGCGATTTGGGTATTCCTCCAAAATTTTCTTAATTCTCCGGTTGCAATCGTTATATTTCCCTTTTTTCGGTGGAGCAGGTTCTCCCCTCACGAACTGCTCCATCAAGGCATCCCTACCTTTTTGGATTGTCCGCAGTCCATCAACGAAACGCCAAAAGGTGCTGTGTTCCACCGCCAAGTCACTACGGAATCGGCGATGTTCAGCTTCCACCACATTATTTGTCCGATCCTGGCCAGCAAGGGTACGTTCATACACCGACCACCAAGCTGGTGGAAATCGTGGTGTATGCAACCTACCCTCGTTGACACCAACATAGACACGACTAAACCACCGAATCACTGGTTCAAGTTCTGTACCAATTTCACACTTTAAGGAATCTGTGGCTGGTTCCAAATCATGTGTTGGGACAAAAGCGAGGGCTGCAATTATCCGTACATGCAGAGCGAATTCTGCATCAGCAATGTAGCGGCGATGCAGGCCCAATGAATCAATTTTTTTTTTAATATTCCGTGTCAGATGAAATAGACACCCATCAATCCTGCAGGAGGGGAAGCAAGCTCTGACAGCATTGATGGCTGCTATTTCAAAATCCGTGGAATAGTGTTCGGGGTCTAGTCCTGGCCATATTTGGTGGATAGCGACAAATATTTTGGTGTAGGTACTTTGGAGTTTGTTCGGCAGCAAACAGTACATTAAGGGAACCACGTAGTCTTCTCTTCTTGCCATAAGCACAAACACCTGCTTGAACAGTAACGGTGTAATTTTGAATGTACCGTCACCGTACAGAAATTTTACCCTGTGTATCCAAGAGGTGATTGTGTTTCTGGCAAAAATGAGAATTCTATGTGGGTCCTCCGGTCCGGAATCGTACTGCAAGAACAATTCATATTCATCCTCCGTCACCCAGTATATCTTATATTGATCTGGAATGTTTAAATCGTGCAGACAAGTGGGTGCCGGAGGAGTCATATTTATTGTTTTGCGTACGTTTCGGATCATCTGTGTTAAACAATTCCGTGCAGGCAGTAAACCTAACACGGCCGGAGTGACGTTCCTTAATGTACTATTAATGACTGCCGAAGGTATCTCCAAAGTTCTTTTGGCTCTTTCTTTCATGGCATTGCGGACATTTGACACCAGAATCAATTCTGGTGTCGGTCCATGGTTGTGCTCCCTGACTATTTTTACCACCTGTCTTGTAGTCTGCATAGTGTGAATCCTCCCTAAACACTTGGGATCACCAGACTTCCTTTCACATCGCCAAAATTTCTTTGTGTTATTCTTGCTACATTTGTCAAAGTAGTACAAATAACCGTTGTGTACAAGCTTATTTCCGCCTTTATTGCTAGTTATTGTTTCAGCTTGAGTCCCAGAGGAATCCTAAAAAAAAAAAAGGAAACATTATAACAGACTTCATAAAGCACATAATAGTACAATATGATTTTTTATTTCAAAAATGTACGTGTAATCCTTTTGCAGATATGACTGTTGAAATGTTGCGTGGCATGCAGGTTATAAGCCTGTGGGCATTGCTCATGTATAATGTATGCCCACCATGCTTATATAGCGGACTCAAGCTCATCCTAATTGTTTGGTCTTGCGTCTATCAAATGTCTCGACACAATATCCCAAAGATTCTCTATGTGCTTCATGTCAGAAGATTTGAAAGGCAAATTGAGCATAGTAATGCCATGTTCAAAAAAACATTTACCAGGTGTTTTTGCACTGTGAGCTTGTGCAAGATCGTACTGAAAAATGAAATCTTTATCTCCATACAGCATTTCAGCTCAATTGAAGCATGCACCAACTGTTGAACAAGAATCAGCTTCATAAGTACCTGAACTGGGCTATAGAGAAGCAGCAATGGACTTTTGATCAGTGGTCCTAAGGTATTTTTTTGGATGAGATAAACTTTTACATGTCATTCGTTAATCAAGGTGCCAGAGTCTCGAGGTTTAATGTGGATAACGAAATTCATGCATGAATTCTAGTTTTAAGTACTCACAGTCAGTCTTGGTCTGGGTTGCCATTTTAGCTGCTTGTGTTGGTCCACATTGTTTTGTCAATGACCGTGTCAATGCAGCTATCTATCATAAGATTTGGTGAACACTTCATGCTTCCATCTTGTGAAAAGTTTTATTGAGATGAAGATTTCATTGCTCAGAACGTTCTTGAAACATTTCACAGTGCCAAAACCACTGATGCATGGTTTACTGCCCATGGTATTACTGTGCTCAATTGTTCTGCCATCTATCCTCAACAACACATAGAATATGTGTAATATTGCAAAGAGAAATTTGACAGATGCTACTTCCAGCACTGTTGATGACCTTCATTCCGCTATTTAAACACCTTAACCCCGCGCGTACGCATTTCTACGTCCCTTTTTCAATCCTTTAATCCCCAGGGACGGCAAAATGCGTACTTTCTGTTCTCACGCCACTGTCCGTGCTCCCGCTCGTAAACACTAGGCACGCCGCTAGTAAACATGCCATCGCCCGCTCGCACGGAGATCAATGAACGGGAAAATCCATTCCCGTTCGTTGATCTAAGCCCTGCAATTATACGCTGCCGCTCGGTTCAGCAGCGCAATCATTGTGGGAGAAAAAGAAATTCTCAGCCTCTTTCCGGACGCTTGCAGGTCGCATAGACAAAATGTTACTAATGTTACATAATTTTAAAATTGTAAATATACATCCACAGCATTTTCCACATAGAAATAAATTAGTTTAACACACAAAATTATCCCTTTACCTCCCACACTCCACAATTCATTTGTTTTTGTAATTAAAAATAAAAATAAAATTTCGGAAAAAAAATTAATAGTTAACTTAGGGACTGAACTTTTTAAATATTTATGTCAAGAGGGTATAACACTGTTACTTTTGTAAACTCTGGGCTTGTTATTATGGATGGACGCAATACTGGAAAAATGCACCTTTATTTACAATTAAAATTTTGGCGCCAAACATTAGGATAGGGACAAAATTCAAATGGTTTTATAACCGGAATAAAAGGGCAAAAAAATTTCATGTGTTTTAATTAAAGTAGCATGCATTAGTTTACATCTATAAAAGCCAAAAACTGAAAAACAATAATTATGTTCCCACGTTTTATCCTATTTTACCATTAAAAAACATTTCGAATAAAAAAATTTTTTTGTCATAATGTCCCACCGCAAGAAAGCCTAATTGTTGACGAACAAAAAAAAAAAAGATATAGTTCATTTCATTGCGTTAAGTAATGATAAAGTTATAGACGAATGAATGGAAGTAGCGCTGAAAGGCGAAAATTTCTCTGGCGGTCGGTGGGTAATAACCCTCATTTGAAAAGTGGTTAAGCATCCTTGGCCTCCATAACACCTGTGCAGTGCCACAGGCTGATTGCCTCCATGCCATGCCGCATTGAGGCAGTCATTTTTTTTTAAATGTTTCAATACCAAGTATTGAATGCATAATTGAAGATAATTATTTGAATTTTTTTTTTTTTTTTCATAACAATTTTAATTTATTGTTTGTATGAAATTTGAAATTGTTTTGATTTAGGAAATTTGCATTCTCAGGAGCTGTATGCCCAAAACATTAATATTTAAAATATAAAATGCGTAAACTACTTCAGTTGTGTGTAATGAATCTAAAATATATGAAAGTCTAATGTTTACCACTACATTAAAAAAAAATTAATTAAATTTATCACAATATTTGAACTTTTGGAGTATATCATGTAGTGTGTCTAAATAACCTTCTACATGTATTTTTCAATATATTTTTGGTTATCTGAACATTACCTTGCTACATGTACTGGCATACATATTCTGATATACCTTCACTGTCGTGATCAATATTGCTGAAATCTAAACATGTTTACAAAATAATTAGTCTACCATATCATGTCCCTTCTTCCTTTTTTTTCACTTTGTTTTTATTTTTCTTCATTGTTTAACCACTTTACCCCCGCGCGTACGTATTTCTCCGCCCCTTTTTCCATCCTTTAAAAACCAGGGACGGAGAAACACGTACTTTCCGCGTTCCCGACGCTGTCCGCGCTCCCGCTCGTAAACACGCCGCCCGCCGCTAGTAAAACAACCGCCGCCCGCTCGCCCGGAGATCAATGAACGGGAAAATCCATTCCCGTTCGTTGATCTAAGCCCCACAATGACCCGCTGCTCTCCTATGGGCAGCGCGATCATTGTGAGAAGAAACTCACGTGTCCAGCCTCCTTATTCTTCCTCCAAGCTTCCGGAAGGAGGCTTGGAGGTCGCAATAAAGCAAAAAGTTACTGTGGCCATCTTGTGGCCAAATAGTAAACTACACCCTACACATTTTTCACATACAAATAAATGACTTTTACACAAAAAATTAACTCATTACCTCCCACACTCCCCATTTTTTTTTTTTTTGTAATTAAAAAAAAATTCAAAAATTTACAATTAAAAAAAATACATAATTAGTTACCTTAGGGACTGAACTTTTTAAATATTTAAGTCAAGAGGGTATAACACTGTTACTTTATAAACTATGGGCTTGTAATTAGGGATGGACGCAAAACTGAAAAAAATGCACCTTTATTTCCAAATGAAATATTGGCGCCAAACATTGTGATAGGGACATAATTTAAACGGTTTTATAACCGGGACAAAAGGGCACATACATTTCATGGGTTTTAATTACAGTAGCATGCATTATTTAAAAACTATAATGGCCGAAAACTGAAAAATAATTTTTTTTTCCCCACATTTTTCCTATTTTCCCATTAAAACACATTTAGAAAAAAATAATTCTTGGCATAATGTCCCACCTAAAGAAAGCCTAATTGGTGGCGGAAAAAACAAGATATAGTTCATTTCATTGCGATAAGTAATGATAAAGTTATAGACGAATGAATGGAAGGAGCGCTGAAAGGTGAAAATTGCTCTGGTGGTCAGGGGGTAAAACCCCTCAGTGGTGAAGTGGTTAATATTAATTAAATTTATTTACAAACAATGCATGCTTACACCCATTAATACATGCCGATAACAATGTTTACTCAAATTATAAATTTTTTACTTACAGCCATGACGAAATAGAAAGTTTATATCTTTTGCTTGAACACGGTATCACTCTTTTCTTACTTATGGAATGGATAGCGGACTTGATCTGGGAAATAACTTTTTTTTAATATACTCGAAATTAATACACCAATTTAATATTCAAAATATTTTTCAGTATTTATCCTTTTTTTTAATTTACTTCGTGCATATAGCTATCTATTATATACTATCTCCAACTACCTATATAGTTTAGACATACATCAACTTACGGTCTACAGTACACTTGTTTCAACTAACTGTCTAACAAAAAATCTTGTCAAGTAGCTCGGTAAATTACCCTGGATGCAGCTATCTATGTATCCTATACCGGTGAGAATACCAATACAAACTACGTTGTGTGCAGCTACATTAAATAGGAAATAATTATAGTTAGGTACATATATTAATTACACTGTTAGCATCTACACATTTTAGCTACAGATATATAGATATAGCTATATAGAGTCTACCACTACATTAACTTGTAATGTTTTTAAATATACTGCGGCACATATTTATTTTTATAAAAAATTTTGTGCTACAACAGATGTTTATTTAAAATCGCTAACATACACCGGGCTACATAAAATAACTGCTACTATACCTCAATAACCGATAGTTCTGCTTTGAATATCGTTATCCGTGTAAAGGTTTTATGTTCAAACGGTACACTCTGTACCTTAGTGGCATTTATATTATTTTAGTTGACTAGCATTTTTTATTGTGAAATTACTTTAGATTAATAAAATATTTATTGGTAATTATTATATACAATGTATAAAATATTACTGATTGGTACTAAAATAAGCATTGCAAATTAGGGACATTTTTTTTAAAATATATGAACCATAAACTAATCTTCAAAATACACGGTTAATTCAGAATTACTAAAACAGGTATGACATGTTATACATTTTAACCATGCCCATATGCCCTGCTGTACTATACTTACCGAAAATTCGTTAGTACTACAATACAATTCGTCCTCTACTGCAAGAATAACAGACTTAAAAATTGGATAAGTATTAGGCAGATGTCGCTCAGCCAAAGGGAAGTGATACTACTGCAGCTGTTGGTGAGATATAAATATTATATAAATATTTTTTAAATTATTTTCCACTATGTACATGCAGGTGATTATTACAATCTACACCAATAAAACCACGGTCACTAAATCCCTTTGCAAGGGTTGTTTTTGTGTTGAACCTACCTTGAATATCTTCATGGACAACTCCAATCGTGTGTTTATTTGAAGAATACCACAGTCGAGCTTTATATAAGGACGAAGCAGATCACGAACAGCCGAAGGGAAGTCACGCTCTGCTTTCTGTTGGCATACAGAAACATTACAGAGAACATTATTAAAATGTATTCTCTATTTTTACTCCGGTCAGGACCACAATGAATGACAACACCGCAAGACATGGCCCTAACCTTTCATCTGTCACACCTCTGTGGTCCTCTTACTACTTCATGTTCGCATTGACCCGGACTAGTACGCCTGCTCTTCCACACGGATCGCGTCCTATATTTTGCTCCGTTTTATGGGCACTCTCTGTGCATCAGCGTGACGTCACTCATGACGTCACGCACAGGTGCAGCAAGTTCTGGACAACAGGAGCAATATCTTAGACTGGCTCCTTCAGGTACAGCATGCGTACTACTTCCGGTCTATGCGAGCCACAAGTAGTAAGAGGAGTATATTTGGAGACAATTATACTAACAAACGGTTATGTTAACGTTCGTAACATCTGTAAACAAGGCTACAGCTAACTCATTAAAACATGTTGCACTTACATGGAATAACTTCTTGTAGCACTTTAATCGGGCGGATACTTCAAGGAACAGCACAGATGAGGTTTGCACAATTTTGTTTCAGGTCACGATCAGTGTAATGTAAGTCAGATTCCTTCGGCTGTTGAGAGACAGATATAATATAGAAAAAATTCATATATAATTGAATAATTCCATGCATGTCTGGAAAAAATGTTTTGAACAACAACGAAGTTTTATCAAAATGGCTTAATAATTTTCAAAGTTAAGTTCATTTCTTGCACTTACATGTAGTAGGTTCGGGTAAAACTACAAGTGTTCGTATATTTAAAATACAGCGCAGTCGAATTTAACACAAGGATGAAGAAGATCAACGTCAAGTTAAGTGAAGGGAAGTAGCTACTCTGGTGGCTGTGTGAAAACAGAAACATGAAATAATAAACTCATGAAATTTTTTAAATATTGACAGGCAGAATAGTAACACACTGTACAACAAGATCGGAATAGAAACATCAGTCAAGATTATTTCAAGGCTGGATAGTTCCTTGCACCTACTTTGAATACTGTGACTGAAAAATCAAAGCTGTCGTAGATTTCAAACACAGCACACTCGAGTTTTCTCACACGCATCAAGCAGATCACCTTCAGTGTAATTGATGACACTACTCTGTCGTCTGTGTGAAAACAGCAAAAGGGAATAACAAACAATTAACATTTGTTCACTATTAACAGGCAGATTTGTTAAATAATTCCCAATTACACGGGTACATAACACACAATCAACACATTTTTAGTGTTCATTGTTTCATGCACACTATGATCTCAGTGCAAGAAGAGTATGCGCTACAGCACCTTTGCAGACTCAATACCATGATAGCCTCAGGCCCGTATGGGGTGTCCTCATTCTCCCTGAGAACCTGTGCAAACCTACTAGCTCACATACTCAACTCTCTCTACAACAGATTCCTCTGAAAAACCAGGCAACGTTTTATCATTATTTAAGAAGGACAAAAACTCACATCCAGGAAATTAACGACCTTTATGATTACCATCATTTGTATGAAAACTATTTGATTGGTTAATAAGAGATACTATACATTACTTCATAGTAGAAAATAATTTAATTCTCTCCATCAACAAGGGTTTACTAATGAAAGGTCCAGTTTGACTACCATGATCAGCTTTTATGAGGTAGGGATTTGTAATATGGATATTGGGAATGCTGTATATGTGATATACTTGGACTTTGCTAAGCCCTTCTACACTGTTCCCCACAGAAGTATGGTGCAAAATTTGACCGTGAAAGAACTGTTGAAAAGTCTATGTGCATGGATAGGGAAATGGCTAATGTACAGAAAATAAAGAGTTGTGGACAATGGGTCATACTCAAAATGGTATACTGTTAGCAGTATGGTCCCAACGTGGTTTGTAATGGTTCAAGTACTCTTCAATTTACTTAGTATTGACCTAGTGGTTGCAGTATTGGGCAATGTTGATAATTTTCCAGGTGACAAAAAATAGTGCAGAATATTCAACTATAAGTAAGAAATTGTCATATTACAGCCGGATCTAGATAGGATGTCTATATAGGCACATAAATGTTCGATGAAATTGAATGTTTAAAAATGAAAAGTCAGGAATTTTGGTTCTAGCAATGGTCGAGCAGCATACAAAATAAATGGGAAAAATTTGGTGTCATCAAACTTGGATAAGGACTTAGGAGTACTCATCAGAAACAAGAGAAATTTTCTTAATCAATGACAAGCTTCTGAAGCTAAAGCTAAATAATTTTAGGGATGCATTAACAGTAAAATTAAAAATTCGACTTCCTAGCATAATATTGATCCTATTTAACTCTTTAATAAGGCAACTTCTTGAATATAGAATTCAGTTCAGGGCACCACATTACAAAACATATATTTCATTTTTTGAGCAGGTTTACAGACGATCAAAAAAAATTATACGTGGGATCGAAGGTCTACCTTAACATGAAAGGATAGATAAATAAGGTTTATTTAGTCTCGAGTAAATAAGCCTTAGAGGAGATGTAATTAACATAATTAAGTACATCAGAGGGCAATATAATAGCTTAGCAAATGAGCTTTTTGAGCCTAGCCCTTCTAAAAGGACCTGAGGACATGATCTGCGTATGTAGGAAAAACGTTGTATGCATTTATTTAGGAAAGGGTTCTTTAGAGTAAGAGTGATTAAGATGTGGAATGCATTGCCACAGGAAGTATTTAAAAAGAGTCTGAAGCTAGAATAGGTCTGGCTTCAGACCTCTTAGATAGTAGGGGCACGTGTGCCCCTGCTAAAACGCCGCTATCCCGCGGCTTAACAGTGGTCCCTGTCCCCCCAAATCCCCTCCGTAATGCGGGGTAGTGCTTCTGCAATGGGGCAGGGCTAACCGCCGCAGCCCTGCCCCATGCGCGTCGATCAGACGCGTATCTCCGCCTCTCCCCCGCCCCTCTCAGTCTTCCTTCACTGAGAGGGGCGAGGGAGAGGCGGCGATGCGCGTCTGATAGACGCGACTGGAGGCAGGGTTTCAGCTGTTAGCCCTGCCTCTAGGAATTCAAATCTACAACCAACTTTGCGACCAAGGTTTGCGGTGGGTGGGTTGGAGGGAGGGGCAGGGACCCCGTTTACTCGCGGGATAGCGGTGTTTTAGCAGGTGCACGTGTGCCCCTGCTATATATGGGAGCTGAAGTGAGATTTAGTCTCGCTTCAGTGTCTCTTTAAGGCAAACTGTATACCTGCATTTAAAGTGTGCTTATATGCTTTTCTTGCTTTGAAATACATCCATGGGTACAATTAATAGGCTATGTCTAATGATGTCGATCCAGGGATTTTTTTATGATTGACATCTGTAGTCGCTAATGAATTTTTTCCATCATGGCCTAATTAGAGAATGCCTTGTACGTTTTTTTTTTACTTCATCTGGATCAACCGGGATATGTGATGGAGTATGCTGGAGTTGTACTTTGTACTGGACATCGGTATTTTGTTAACCAAAGTAACTATGTGAAACAATGACCCCCCTCCACCCCTGCTTCAAAAGGTCCACAATCATATTACTCATCAAAAACACATGTAAAACTGTGCCAAACAACTATAGACTTGAAGCCATTACCACCATCATCATGAAGTTCTTCCAGAAGATAGTGTTGGGACACCTGAAGCACTACAACAATACCCTCCTTTAAACACACCTGTTTGCAAATAGATAAAAAAGCACAGTGTATAATGCCATCAATGTCAGCCTGGCAAACATCCAGGAGCATTTTGACAGTTGTGGAGCATGCGCCATGGGCCTTTTCCTTCACTTCAGCTCTGTTTTTCACACCATCTGTAAGGACATTTGGAACTAAAAATTAGGGCAACCGTGGGTATATTTACTACTCTGCAGGTAGATTAATTACTTTATATACAAAAGGACACAAAGTTTAAAGCTGGGTTTTATCAACTCTAGCGAGTGAACCATTAACGTTGATGCATTGCAAGGTTGTGTACTATCTCCAATCCTGATCTCTCTGTACACTAATAACTGTACCTCAGCCACTGACTCCGTCAAACATATTAATTATGCTTACTATACCATGCTTATTGGCCTCATAGACTGAAACTATTAGGATGCTTATCTAAATTATATTAAATAATATCTGTAATTGGTGCAATGCCAACAATCTTCTTCAAAACATGTCAAATACACTGCAAATGATTTCTCCTTCACCAGTATACATGTCCTCATCTACAGATCCGAGTTCTGAAGAGTT
Source organism: Hyperolius riggenbachi (assembly GCF_040937935.1). NCBI lineage: Eukaryota > Metazoa > Chordata > Amphibia > Anura > Hyperoliidae > Hyperolius > Hyperolius riggenbachi. The sequence continues at coordinate 452,248,660 of NC_090647.1, read as the reverse complement.
CGTATTGTCCAGTTCCTGTGCACAACCATAACAAGCAAACGCAAATGGGATCCAAACTTTGCCATTATACAAAATACAGAACAGCAGAGGTTATTCTACAAACGCCAATTGAAGAACTTAAGTATGGCATGGGACCAGAATAACTGCATTTAAACCACAGCCATATAATCCATGCTCTTCTGCTCCCTAGTCGTCTGCTATGTAGGAACAACCGTTAGTGAAATCTAAAGACTATACATACTTTTAAACGCAGCATTACATATCATTTACATCCACCTACCCTCGCAACATCTCCTATACTCACTGATGATGAATAAAAGGGCCACCAACATTTTACTCCACCCCTCAAAAATGTGCATACAATACTTACAGACACTACCGTTGGTACGCCGTTTCAGAAGCATGCCCTCTTAAACAACCGGCCTCATGAACACCATCGTCACCAAATTAGTTATCCAGTAGAACACACTATACTCTATACACAACCTCCCCAAATTTTGGTGTACACTACAGACACACTATAGTCCTCATTGCAAAAATTACTCATAAACCTTACTAAAAATCCTTAATCACACGTTTAAACTATGACCGTCCGAAGTCTCAAGCTTGAGTTGCTTTACTTAACATTTTGAACTTATATGTTTGGCTTCGCTTGCATATGTATGTCCTATGTAGTTAAATGTTTCTGAAGTTCCATTTGATACGTGAACGAGAAACAAACAATTTAGGCTACACCATCTCGTGAAGTTTTCTTTAAGAAATATGGATATAATTAAATGTTTTTATTCATAAATACGCGTGTGGATGTAACACTTACAAGGAATAACTTCTTTGAAAAATGTAATTGGTCGGACAATTGAAACACGGCACAGCTGAGGTTTGCTGAAGGATGAATCAGGTTACGATGAGCCTAGTGGAATTCACAGTACTGCGGCTGTGGGGAGAAAGTAACGATAAAGATAATATATTTATTTTTTTACAGGTATTGTAATGATTGAAAGGACAAAAATCGACAACAGCGTTTGAAAAAAATGTTCATAACATTTCACAAAGGGGAATGTTTGTGTTGCACTTACTTGGAACTGCTTATGGACAACTACAAGCGTGCGTATATTTTTGAAACATCACAGTCAACTTTTCCAGAAGAATTAAGAAAATCAACAGCAGCTTAAGGAAAGTCAGTATTCTGTCTTCTGTTTGGAGAAAGAAACATGAAAGAAAAAATGAATTAAATTCTTGACCTATGTAAATCGAGGTCATTAAAAAAATTTAATACACCAAAAGAAAATCCAAAGAACTGCGTAACTGTTCAGGGTTAGTAGTATTGTTGGACTTACCTGATAATCTGTCTTGGACAAACACAAACTGTGGTATATCTTAAACTCAGCACACTTGAGGTTTTCAGATGGATGAACCGGATCACCGTCAATAGAGGGGAATACACTACTTCATATGCTGTTGGAAATCATACAAAGGGAATAAAAAATTGATTACATTTTATATAGATTAACATGCAGTTCAGGAACACAATTCACAACTTCACCGTTATTGTGAACACAATCAACCAGTTTTCAAACGGGTGTGAGTATGTAGTGTCATGGTAAAGCCCTTAGAAAAAATTTGAGAATTTTAAGGATCCACAAAGTCCAATATCTGATCCCTGTCTGGATAAATTGTTGCAGACACTAAAGGAATCTGAACTGACATTTTTTTTTTCCCCCTCCTTCCACAAAAATTCAAGAGCCTGGTGCATAGTGTCCCTGGCTTCAAGCTGTGCTGATGGCCCATCCATCAGATACAATTGATAAGCAGGCTTGAAGAACCAATGTAGTCGAAGAAGAAAACAGATATTCTGGCTCTCCTCCCAGCAGGAGAGCTGAGATATAGCGTTGGTGTTTTGCTCTTGTTTTTGAACTGAAACGATGGGTGGGTTGTTGAATCAAATAACCTAAGTATCAGTTGCCATTATGTTATCATGTTGGGCAGTATCAAAATTTTTACACACAAATTTGGACAAGCACCATCCACTTGACTTCACTGTTAGGCTAATGGTATTCAATAAACTAAAACCAATAGTGTGCAGAAAGGCCACAAAACGTGATGAATACATACAAAAGCAAAGTATGGCCCTACAGAAACCGCACCACAAAGGTTTATAGAAGTATTAATAAGCCTTTATTTATCCATATCAAAAGTAATGAAAACCATAACTTTAAAAACAATGGCACAATATAGTATTATACATGTAAATGTATAACCAGTATGACCCTCATAATAAACTGTAAGAATACAATCACAAGATAGTAGACATAAAAGTATAGCAATCTCAATCCACAATCAGTAGTGGGAGTGAATGGGTGATAACTGGAAATGACTGTGCACGAGAGGAAGGCAGAGTGGCCATATGTGAGGCCACCCTGCACAAAGACCGTTAGGATGTGAAAAGTGAAACGGGGCCCGTGTATGGACCTGTGTGGAAAATACACTCAGACTGGTGAGGGGAGCAGAGTGAGCCTGGAATCGTGTGCCAGATGGAATGTACTGGCAACATGTGCCGAGTGAAAGAGGGAAAGAGGGCGTGCGTGCCCGTGATCCAGCAACTTACCGAGTGTGGAGAGAGAGAAGAGGGCGTGCGTGCCTGTGGCCGTCGCGATTCGCCGCTATATGCCCGGAAGAAGCCGCATATAGCGGCGAATCGCGACGGCCACAGGCACGCACGCCCTCTTCTCTCTCTCCACACTCGGTAAGTTGCTGGATCACGGGCACGCACGCCCTCTTTCCCTCTTTCACTCGGCACATGTTGCCAGTACATTCCATCTGGCACACGATTCCAGGCTCACTCTGCTCCCCTCACCAGTCTGAGTGTATTTTCCACACAGGTCCATACACGGGCCCCGTTTCACTTTTCACATCCTAACGGTCTTTGTGCAGGGTGGCCTCACATATGGCCACTCTGCCTTCCTCTCGTGCACAGTCATTTCCAGTTATCACCCATTCACTCCCACTACTGATTGTGGATTGAGATTGCTATACTTTTATGTCTACTATCTTGTGATTGTATTCTTACAGTTTATTATGAGGGTCATACTGGTTATACATTTACATGTATAATACTATATTGTGCCATTGTTTTTAAAGTTATGGTTTTCATTACTTTTGATATGGATAAATAAAGGCTTATTAATACTTCTATAAACCTTTGTGGTGCGGTTTCTGTAGGGCCATACTTTGCTTTTGTATGTATTCATCATGTTGGGCAGTGACAGGTGGTGACAAGGAATGATTGAGAGTTGAATAATAGGTGATTGACAGCTGATAACGTAACGAATAGACGTACATATATAGAGATATAGTATCCATGTCGCAGGCTCAGCTGTGGTGTACATCAGAAGTGGTGGTGAGTGTTCACATACCGGTATGCAGTGGTGCTCAGCAGAGCTCAAATATTCGAGCTCTTTTCCAGCTATTCGAGCTCGGTATTCGAGCTCCGAATAGCTGTAGCTATTCGAATGGGCTATTCGCGTACACTCGAATAGCCCATTCACTATTCGAGCTATTCGAGCAAACGGCGCTATTCGAGCTCGGTACCGAGCTCGAATAGCGTCATAGCCCAGATTGATGTCCTTAGAGCCAATCAGAGGGCTCCCAGGCCCTCTCCGACGGCAGCCAATCACAGAGGGGGACCCTGGCCAACCCCTACCCTATAAATAGCGGCCACCATGTTACGTTTCTCCGTCCTTGCCTGAGACTTGCATAGAGAGAGAGTTGCTCCTTTGTGCTTTGGCTTAGCAAGAGCTTTATTGTGGTCATTTACCTAGCGTTTTTGCTCACATACACCTCCTATACACACCTATATTGTTGTTAGTTAGTTAGACATTGTATTTTAGTTAGTAGCTTTTGTGTTACATAGAGACAGGCCAGCTGCTGCAGGCTTACAGCTTTAGGCCTCAGGGCCTTGCCTGTGTGGGCAGCTGTCCTCCTGTCCTCTGTTTATTTCTCTCTATTCTATACCAGTATTTCTGCTGTCCTTTACTACTGATTGTATTAGTATTGTAGTTATATACTGTAACTGTACTAGGACACTCACTGTCACTGTTCATAGGCTACTAGCTGCTCCTGCGTGTGCGTGTGCGCACTCACTGTCTGTGTACACACTACACACACTCTATTTCCTTCTGATAACTGATTGATTATTGTAATTGAATATTGTAATTAGTTAGTTGTACTTACTGTTACTACTTACTGTACTAGGAGTCTAGGACACTCAGTCACTGTTCATAGGCTACTAGCTCCTGCGTGTGTGCACTCACTGTCTGTGTACACACTACACACACTCTATTTCCTTCTGATAACTGATTGATTATTGTAATTAGTTAGTTGTACTTACTGTTACTACTTACTGTACTAGGAGTCTAGGACACTCAGTCACTGTTCATAGTCTACTAGCTCCTGCGTGTGTGCACTCACTGTCTGTGTACACACACTACACACACTCTATTTCCTTCTGATAACTGATTGCTTATTGTAATTAGTTAGTTGTACTTACTGTTACTACTTACTCTTACTGTACTAGGAGTCTAGGACACTCAGTCACTGTTCATAGTCTACTAGCTCCTGCGTGTGTGCACTCACTGTCTGTGTACACACACTACACACACTCTATTTCCTTCTGATAACTGATTGCTTATTGTAATTAGTTAGTTGTACTTACTGTTACTACTTACTCTTACTGTACTAGGAGTCTAGGACACTCAGTCACTGTTCATAGTCTACTAGCTCCTGCGTGTGTGCACTCACTGTCTGTGTACACACACTACACACACTCTATTTCCTTCTGATAACTGATTGCTTATTGTAATTAGTTAGTTGTACTTACTGCTACTACTTACTCTTACTGTACTAGGAGTCTAGGACACTCAGTCACTGTTCATAGGCTACTAGCTCCTGCGTGTGTGCACTCACTGTCTGTGTACACACACTACACACACTCTATTTCCTTCTGATAACTGATTGATTATTGTAATTAGTTAGTTGTACTTACTGACTGTTACTACTTACTTACTTACTGTACTAGGGACACTCACTCAGTCACTGTTCATAGGCTAGCTCCTGCGCGTGTTTGCGCGTGCGTGCACTCACTGTCTGTAGTGTACACACACTAAATTTACTTGTGATTACTACTGATTATTGTAACTGCTAGTTGTACTTCCTGACTGTTACTACTTACTTACTGTACTAGGGACACTCACTCAGTCACCTCACCCACCAACCCACTCCATTAAAGTACCCCACTTTTCACCCGCCCTTTTAAAAAACTTTTGTCTATACGCCCAAAACATCGAAGATGTCTGGAAGTGGCAGCCAGCGCGGTTTGGGCAAGGGGAAGGGCAGCAAGGGAATCAGTAGGAGAGGGAGCAGCATTGTGGCAGGCCGCGGCCGCGCCACCATGCACAGTTCCGCAGCAGCAGCGTCAGTGGCTAACATTCCTCCCATAGCCACTGGCCGTGGACGCCTTGGGCGCCGCCCAGCAGGAGCATCTGCAACTCACGCTGCAGAGACACAGCAGCAGCAGCGTGTAGCACCTGCTCCGATTTTCCTCCAGCCGGGTCGGAAACGTCCCATTGAGGAAAAGCATGCAGACACTGTGGTGCAACTCATGACGGAGGATGAGCAGCCCGCCATCAGCTCTGCATCCGAGGCCTCCACACTCACCACCACCCCTGTTCGCAGCAGCCGCCCAGCAGGGCCTGGGGAGGAGGCCAGTTCACCGTCAGTTGGCGACCTGTCATTCAGCAGTCTTTTGACCCCAGGCATCATGAGTCAATTGTCTGCTGTTGTTGGCGATTTTGAGGAGGAGATGCTGATGGGCACTTTGGGGGATGAGGGATTGGACAGCAAGACTGTGGCGACAGTCAAGCAGCCCATCCATGCATCAGGAGAGGAGTTTGGGGGGTCCTCATCCCAGCAGGACATGTTTCAGGAGGGGGAGGATGATGATGACCCGGTGACAGACAGAGACTGGGTGCCACCACCTCCAGGGGATGTCGTCCTCAGCAGCTCTGAGGAGGAGGAGGAGGATGCTCTTGTGGGCCTTGCAAGGAGGCGCATCATTGCAAGCATTGGCAGCAGCAGTAGGCAGGTCCCACAGCCTGCTGGTGTCTCAGGCTCAGCAGCAGCAGCAGCATTTGCCAGTACCACCACCAGCCGCACCCAAGCCCCCCAAGCCCCCCCCCCCAACCACCACAGGGAGACAGGCAGCAGCGCTTCCATGCCGTAGGGGGATGTTTCTGTCACCAATCTGGCGATATTTCACCATGCCCACTGTGTACAGCAAGTACGCCACTTGCAACCACTGTCAGCGGAAGTTGAGCAGAGGTGCAGACCCCTTAAAGTTCAGCACCAGCTCGCTCATCAACCACCTTGCTGCGAAACATTTCCACCAGCATGAGGAGTTCCAGAGGCTGAAGGCATCTGGTGCTGGCAGTGGCACCACACCCATCACTGCACAGCCTTCAGCAGCAGCAGCAACAGCAGCCACCCGCCCTCCTGCTCCTCCAGCAGCACCAGCAGGAGTGCGGAAACGCACTGCTCCTCCCCCCTCTGCAACTCCTGCCGCCGACACTGAGGCCTGTTCTGGCAGCCAGTCCTCAGTGGCCTCCTCCGCTGTGTCTGCTGATTCCCGTGCCAGCAAAAGGCCACGCCAGAGCCTTTTGAGCGAGTCCTTCCAGGGGGTGGTTAGGGCTCTGCCTCCCAGCAGCCGTCGCGTGCGGCAGCTGAACGGCTTGCTGGCACGGGCCATGTGCTCCCAACTCCTGCCGTACACGCTCGTGCAGGAGGGGAGCGACATTCGTGCGCTGCTTGCTTGCGCAGCCCCAGACTGGCAGCTCCCCAGCAGACACTTTTTCTCCCGCAAGGCCATTCCTGCACTGCACCGCTTTGTGATGGCCAATGTGGAGCGAGGGCTGGAGCACGCGGTTGGTGAAAGGGTCCACGTCACCATGGACTCCTGGAGCAGCCGCTTCGGGACAGGCCGCTACCTGTCCTTCACTGTCCACTGGGTCAGCTTGGTGGAAGGGGGTGAGGATGGGAGAGCAGCAGCGGGCACAGCAGCAGCAGCAACACAGTGGGTGGTGCCACCCCGCAGGGTCAGGGGAACTGCAGCAGGTTCCTCTGATCCTCTGCCATCCTCCGGCACACCTGGCCAAACCCCCCGCCTCAGCAGCAGCGTAAAGGCCCGCCACTGCCAAGCGCTGCTGCACTTGGTCAGCCTTGGGAAGACCAAGCTGACGGCAACCCATGTGTTGGCCAAACTCCAGGAGCAGGAGAGGATTTGGCTGACCCCCAGAGGCCTCAGAGTCGGAGAGGTGGTGGCCGACAATGGGGCCAATCTGGTTGCCGCAATAGACAGGGGAAACCTGACCCACATCCCCTGTCTTGCCCACGTGCTGAACCTGGTAGTGCAGAAGTTCTTGCGCACCTACCAGGGGATGGGCGAACTGCTGGAAACGGCAAGGAACGTTGTGCGTCACTTCCGGCGCTCGGCTGCAGCCTGTGCGAGCCTGGAAGACGTGCAAAAGGAGCTGGATCTGCCACGCCATCGGCTGATCCTTGACGTTCCGACTCGCTGGAACTCCACCCTGGCGATGTTGGAGCGTCTGGTTGAACAGAAGCACGCTGTCAACCAGTACCTTGCCCTGGCCACTGTTTCCGCCGCTCAGAGAAGGGACAAGACCAGCAACATCCCGTCCATCGTCCCCGATGATGACTGGAGGCACATGCAGCAGGTGTGCTTAGTGCTGGCTCCCTTTCTGCAGGCCACTAACATGGTGAGCAGGGACCATGCTATGGTCTGCGAGTGGGTGCCCCTGGTTTGTCTGCTGAACAGGGCCCTCGATGCTTTGCTGGAACAGGGAGCGGCAGCCTTGGACCAGCAGGAGCGGCAAGCAGCTGCACAGTCCACCTCTGAGGGGGAGGAGGAGGAGGACTTGGTGGAGGTCCCTGACCTTGCTGCTGATGAGGGGGAGCAGCACAGTGCAGCTGAGTTGGTGCGGGGGTGGAGAGAGGATGAGGCTGACGAGGCAGAGGAGGAGTATGAGGACAGCAGCACTGCCGTCGATGTGCCAGCAGACGTGGCCCGCCTCTTCCCAATGGCAGCGCACATGCTGACGTGCCTGCGCAGAGACCCCAGGGTGATCCAGATGAAGCAGAGGGAGGACATCTGGATCAGCATGATGTTGGACCCACGCCTCAAGGGGAAGTTAAGCCAGTTCCTGCCGCCTGCAGGAGGAGACCCAGCGCAACAAATAAGGAGCTTGCAGCAGGCCCTTGTTGAGCGCTTGGAGGAAGCCTTCCCCCAGCCTTCCACCCCCACTGTCCAGCAGCCAGCACAGAGGCAGCAGCAGGTGCCTGCATCCAGCAGCAAGCGCCCCACAGACCTGCTGTCTCTCAGCCACGAGCTCTACAGGACTGTAGAGGCTCCGGCAGCAGTGACTAGAGAGGAGGTGCATGCAGCAGCATCCTCCACCGGTCACAGCCAGCCAGTGGCTGACTACATGGGGTCCTACAGCGGGCTTGACAGCGATGCCCCTGTTGATCCCATGGAGTATTGGGTCAAGCGCCTGGAGATCTGGAGCGAGCTGGCGCAGTACGCCCTGGAAGTGCTGTCCTGCCCCCCTTCCAGCGTGCTGTCCGAGCGCTGCTTCAGTGCAGCTGGTGGTGTGGTCACCGAGAAACGCTCACGTCTGTCTCACAAGTCTGTGGACAGACTGACGTTTCTCAAGATGAACCAGGCGTGGGTGGAAGGCGAGTTCCTGGCCCCTGTTGTCGGCGAGAGGGGGACATGAACTGGCTAAGAACCATCGTTAATGTGCCTTACCACCCTTTACCACCTCCTGGCTCCTGCTCACTAAGCCAGCCTGGTTCACTTTGACTATTACGTCGCCTGCAGCCACACATTTTACACCTACAGTGTGCTGCTGTGTACTGCCCTTCTGCTGTCTGTCTGTGTTTCCCACTGCCAGGGTACACAGATTTACCTTCTGCTGCCACTCTGCCACCAGCTATTACGTCAAACAATAGCTATATATCTGTGTAATTTGTTTTACAAACAAAACCAAAAAACCATAAAAAAAAAAAAAAAAAGGTTTAATTTTTCTGAGGTGCCCGGGTTGAAAACTGTGTTGTCCCAGTTGTGTATTGGACACGATGTGGGCTGCACGACCGCTGTCTGGGACCTCCTGTTGTGTTCATTTATGGCCTGGTATCACCGCTAGGTACCAGGGCTATTATGTCACGCTGCCTGCCTGCTGCCACACTCACACTACTCCTCCATTCCTCCTGCTGATGCTGCTGTCTGTCTGTGTTTCCCAACGCCAGGGTACACAGATTTACCTTCTGCTGCCACTCTGCCACCAGCTATTACGTCAAAAAATAGCTATATCTGTGTAATTGGTTGTAAAACCAAAACTACAAAAACATTAAAAAAAAAAAAGGTTTAATTTTTCTGAGGTGCCCGGGTTGAAAACTGTGTTGTCCCAGTTGTGTATTGGACACAATGTGGGCTACACGACCGCTGTCTGGGACCTCCTGCCTGCTGTGTTTATTTACAGCCCTGGTATCACCGCTAGGTACCAGGGCTATTATGTCACGCTGCCTGCCTGCTGCCACACTCACACTACTCCTCCATTCCTCCTGCTGATGCTGCTGTCTGTCTGTGTTTCCCAACGCCAGGGTACACAGATTTACCTTCTGCTGCCACTCTGCCACCAGCTATTACGTCAAAAAATAGCTATATCTGTGTAATTGGTTGTAAAACCAAAACTACAAAACCATAAAAAAAAAAAAAAGGTTTAATTTTTCTGAGGTGCCCGGGTTGAAAACTGTGTTGTCCCAGTTGTGTATTGGACACAATGTGGGCTACACGACCGCTGTCTGGGACCTCCTGCCTGCTGTGTTTATTTACAGCCCTGGTATCACCGCTAGGTACCAGGGCTATTATGTCACGCTGCCTGCCTGCTGCCACACTCACACTACTCCTCCATTCCTCCTGCTGATGCTGCTGTCTGTCTGTGTTTCCCACTGCCAGGGTACACATAATTAGCTTCTGCTTACACTCTGCCACCAGCTATTACGTCAAACAATAGCTGCTCACATTACTCCTCCATTCCTCCTGCTGCTGCTGCTGCTGTCTGTCTGTCTGTGTTTCCCAATGCCAGGGTACACAGATTTACCTTCTGCTGCCACTCTGCCACCAGCTATTACGTCAAAAAATAGCTATATCTGTGTAATTGGTTGTAAAACCAAAACTACAAAACCATAAAAAAAAAAAAGGTTTAATTTTTCTGAGGTGCCCGGGTTGAAAACTGTGTTGTCCCAGTTGTGTATTGGACACAATGTGGGCTGCACGACCGCTGTCTGGGACCTCCTGCCTGCTGTGTTTATTTACAGCCCTGGTATCACCGCTAGGTACCAGGGCTATTATGTCACGCTGCCTGCCTCATTGACTGCCTGCTGCCACACACTCATCCTCCTCCTCCTGCTGCTGAATTTACCTCCTGCTGTCTGTGTGTTTCCACTGCCAGGGAGCACATACAATGGCGCTTCCAACATGCGTGCGCCACCAGCTATTTGTTACGCTCAAAAATAGCTGCATTTCTTTAAAAAAAAAATTTGAAAAGAGAAATAAGTGAAGAAGAAGACGATATAGAAGAAGATGAAGAAGATGAAGAAGAAGAAGATGAAGAAGAAGAAGAAGATGAAGAAGAAGAAGAAGAAGGAGAAGAAGATGAAGATGAAGAAGAAGAAGATGAAGAAGAAGAAGATGAAGAAGATGAAGAAGATGAAGATGAAGAAGATGAAGAAGATGAAGAAGAAGAAGATGAAGAAGAAGAAGATGAAGAAGAAGAAGAAGATGAAGAAGAAGAAGAAGATGAAGATGATGAAGAAGAAGAAGATGAAGAAGAAGATGAAGATGATGAAGAAGAAGAAGATGAAGAAGATGAAGATGAAGAAGATGAAGAAGATGAAGAAGAAGAAGATGATGAAGAAGAAGAAGAAGATGAAGAAGAAGATGAAGAAGATGAAGAAGATGAAGAAGAAGAAGAAGATGAAGAAGATGAAGATGAAGAAGATGAAGAAGAAGAAGATGAAGATGATGAAGAAGATGAAGAAGAAGATGAAGAAGAAGAAGATGAAGAAGAAGAAGATGAAGAAAATGAAGAAGATGAAGAAGAAGAAGATGATGAAGAAGAAGAAGATGAAGAAGAAGAAGATGAAGAAGATGAAGAAGAAGAAGAAGAAGATGAAGAAGATGAAGAAGATGAAGAAGAAGATGAAGAAGAAGATGAAGAAAAAGAAGATGAAGAAGAAGAAGATGATGATGAAGAAGATGAAGAAGAAGAAGACAATATAAAAGAAGAAGAAGATATAGAAGAAGATATAGAAGAAGAAGATATAGAAGAAGAAGATATAGAAGAAGAAGAAGAAGAAGAAGAAGCTATAGAAGATAAAGAAGAAGAAGAAGAAGTATATACAGTACTGAACACATTTCTGGACACAACTTCTCTTTTCAACTTTTTTTTTTTAAAGGAACATCCCCACATAATCACTTGCTGTTGTTACTTGGAAAAAAAGAGGTTTCTTGCATCATTCACCCTCAAAACAAGTGTTGGAAGCTATTTAAGGCCATTTCGAATAGTCAGCTCGAATAATGAGCTCGAATACCGACTCGAATAGTGAGCTCGAACTCCGAGGTCGAATCGAATAGTAAAAATTATTCGACTCGAATATTCGACTGATCTCGAATAATTTACTATTCGAATTCGACCTAACTCGAATTTTGAAAAGGGGTATTTGAGCATCACTGCCGGTATGGTGTATTTGTGTTTCTGTTCAGATTTATATGACCGAGAGGTGGTGACAGCTATTCATGTAGTGGTGATAGTGTGGTTGGTTAGGTGCAAACTGTGGTCTGCAGATTTGCGCATGTGGGTTTGTAATGTGTGCTGAGTATGATCGGGGTGGTATGCGGGTCTCCTAATGTTGTTGACGTGTGACTCACTGTTCATGTTCTTCTGGCATGAAAAAGCTTGGTCTAACACTCATTGTAACTGAGAGGGTCTGATTAGCTGTTATCTGCAGTATCACCAGGAATACAGATATATAGCAGATTACAGATGATCTGCAGTCTCACCGATAATCAGATATATCTATAACCTCTGGACAACTAAGAGGAGTTAGTGTTTGGTGCAACAGTAATGTTCAGCGTACAGGACCTGAGGAGCACGTGCCCAAGCAAATACAGAGCTGGCCCTGATGATCTGGTGCCCAGCGAATAAAGAGCTGGCCATGAGGAGCAGGTTTCCAGCAAATACAGAGTATGAACTATCTCCTAACTGTAGAAATAGTTATGAGGGTCGGGCAGGCCAGGATGGCATCTCAGAGATAAAAAAAAAAATATAAGAAAATAGAGGCATAGTCCAAGGACGAGCAGATTTTGGCAACAGAGTATCAAAATGACAAGGTACAGACTCAGAGTTCAGGAGAATAGTCAGGCAGGCAGAAGGTCATAACAGATATGAAATAATCCTAGTCTAAGGTGGGAGATCCTTAGCCGTCAACGCCTAGGAAAATGTTCTAAGCAAAACAGATAATATTACAGATACTGACAAGGTCTGAGTGCTACAACGTAGTGATCGCAACGCCAGACAACCAGCAACTGAACAGCCAGCACTATATATACACAAGAGCTGACCAGCACCTCCCTAAGTGCTGGACCAATGCATGGTGCTGCAATTGTCAGCTGACCAGCATTGGCAGCTTACTTACTTCTGGCTGTCATATAAACCCTTCCTCTCAGCGCGCGTGCGCGTTACTCTGAACCAGTGTGGACTCTCAGTCCTAGCCGTCACCAGACATGCTTTGCAATGTATCACCAGAAATGAGCCTGGGGTCAGCCGCACCACTACTCCCCCCAGCGTCGGCTTCCCTGCGCTCACCACCACTGTCAGTGACTTTGTTATGCACCCAGTCTGCCGCTTGCGCTGCGGGCTCCGCCGCTCTGCCCATGCGTCATGCGGTGGTTTACCTTCGTTGTGCCGCCATGTTGGACGTGGAAACAGCCGCCTAATTTTGCAAGCTGTTGGCTTTACAACTTTTCAGCACACTCTGTAAGTATGACCACCTGATTGGAGGCATGCAGGATAATATACTTTGTGTTGTTATCAAACGTTACTATACTATTTATAGTAGTTATATTAAACATTTTAAACCCATTGACAATGCGGATTGGCGGGAAGGTTAAACACCTAATTGTGCGTCCACACGTGATAAACCAATGGCTTGGATTGATCTGCGCAATACCTGATTCCTACAGGCACTAATTTACCACAGCAACGTTTAATCGTTTGTTCTGCCAGTGGTTACAAAGAGTGTGAACTGGACCGGTTCAATTAACAATGGGGCCTAGGGCAAAATTATCCTGGTGTGCCCACACGAGACAGCCCTTGATCAAAAAACAACTTTAGAGTCCCTTTGTGGCAGCCAAATGTTACTCCTGTGCCCATGAGCTGCCTGCTGACCCTCCCCTAGTCACCTTCCAACTTAACACACTCTGCAGAGAACCTGGGAAGCAACCATTAAGATGGGTACGCGCACCTTGGGTGCCCCTACAGGCTGTGGATTGCTTGTGTCAATTGACTATATGTTATTATAGTAGCTAGGGCCTTTAGTCTGAAGCAAGATAAACAATTTTGTTTTAAATTACATTTCACAATGAGTTTTTAGCCCATGAGAAAATTACATTATCTAACGGCCAGGACCAGCCATAGACCATTTGCCGCCTGAGGCCAACTTTAAAGAAATCGCCGCCGCAGCGCACCCCCCAATCCGTTGGTGTGGGGGGGCCGCACAAGCTGGAGGAGATAGCGGGCAGGAAGGGGGTATTGTGCCTAGCGACGGGGAGGGTGGTCGGACAACCCCCTCCCTCGCCTGGGTCCCCCGTCCTCCGCTCCCCTCCAGCTTGTTATGCGCGCTGGCTGCCTGCAGCTATAAGAGGCAACGGGCGGGGATCACTCACCTCTTCCTTGTTCAGCCTGTGCTCCACTGACGTCACTTTCTGCTATGCCGCATAAAGTGACGTCAGTGGAGCACAGGCTGCACAAGGAAGAGGTGAGTGATCCCCGCCCGTTGCCTCTTATAGCTGCAGGCAGCCAGCGCGCATAACAAGCTGGAGGGGAGCGTAGGACGGGGGACCCAGGCGAGGGAGGGGGGGTCCGACCACCCTCCCCGTCGCTAGCCCCAATAACCCCTTCCTGCCCACTCTCCCCTCCAGCTCTGGCGGCCCTCCACACCCACGGAAGGGCGGGTTTGGCCCCCCCAGAAGTGCCGCACGAGGCAAACGTTTCACCACGCCTCATGGGCGGGCCGGCCCTGCTCACGGCATAACTATTTAGCTTCAACGAACAAACCCAAGCTTTACAAATCGTGATTAATGTGGTTGCGTTTTTTGATGACCCTGTGCACCTCAATTTCAGACATGTTTATCAGCCTTAGGGTACATACACACATCAGACTATAGTCTTTGGAAAATGAAAGATCACAGACCAATCTTACCACCCTTCATGTAGTATGAGAGCCATACTCTACACAGTCTTTTCTATGGACCTGAACTCCACATCATAAAAAAATCTTGGCAAGATGCTGCACACACAAATGCTGTACAGACACAAAAGATCAGTATCTGCAAAAGATCTGTTCCTGCCCAAAATCCATTCCTGCAAATTGCAATGATAGTCGATGAGATCTGCCGATCATCATACGCACATGATTTAACTGACATTCATCTGCAGATCAAACAATCATCCGCAGATCTGAAAATCCAACCTGGTGGATCTGATCTGCAGATGAATGTCAGTTAAATCATGTGTGTATGATGATCTGCAGATCTCATAGACTATGGGCTTGATTCACAAAGCGGTGCTAACTGTTAGCACGCCTGTGAAAACCCCCTTAGCACGTCTAAACAAGCTTTTCGCGCATAAAACTTTACGCGCGCAAAACTTTATGCGCATAAAACTTTACGCGCGTACTGCACAGAGCGCAGGGCGCTCCGCGCGTAGTGCCTATTAAAGGGACTTTGCACGCGTAAAACTTTGCGCACGTAAAACTTTGCGCGGGCAAAGTTAGCGCACGATCTGATTGAGAAATTCGGTGCTAACCTACTTAGCACCCTGGTTAGTGTGTCTAAAGACTTTAGACGTGCTAAGTAGATTAGCACCGCTTTGTGAATCAAGCCCCATGAATGCAGTTTGCAGGAACGGATCTTTGGCAGGAACAGATCTTTTGCTGATACTGATCTTTTGTGTCTGTACAGCATCTGTGTGTGCAGCATCTGGCAAAGATTTTTTTTTTTGTGGAGTTCAGCTCCATAGAAAAGACTGTGTAGCATATGGCTCTACTACTACATGAAGGGTGGTAATATTGGTCTTTGATCTTTCATTTTCCAAACACTATGGTCTGATGTGTGTATGTGGCCTTAGTGTCAGATCTCTATCTCTCCCCCTAACCGCACTCCAAAGGCATAACGAGAATGACGCTGGAGAGTTGAGAATCCAGCAATGGCGGCCGGGTTTTAAGAAGTGATTCAGATAATTTCATTGTGTCAAAATGAATCAATCCACAATATGTTTCAGCTTCTATTAAGGGTGTAAAGATATATGTGTTAGTACAGGTATATTTATATGTATATATATATATATGTATGTTTACATATAGATTTTTATGTTAACTAAAATCAATAAATATAGAAGTATAAAGAGAGAGGTATAGTGAACCTTACATGGAGGGGGGGGGGGGGGGTTTGAGGCGTTTAACTTACCTGTGGATATGACCAGCCCCAAGCAGCAGTGCTGTGCCATCGTAGACGCGATGGAATCCTCCGTTCCCCCGCTGTCACTCACTTTTGTTTTTGACGACTCATCAGTCGGCCGTCCACCATGCGTATTATTGGACGCATTCGCTACTGCAAATAGCGTGGTTGTGAACACTAACACATAACAAAAAAAGCATTTTTGTATATGTACGCGTGCGTTCTGCAGAAACGCGTATTTTATTACCGCAAGAGCGCTAATTGCAGTACAGAATACGTCCTATACCACGTATGTCGCCCGGACAAATGGTGAGTTGTCAAAAAAAAAAAATGAGTGACATGGGGGGGAACGGAGGATTCCATGGCGGATCAGAGGAAACAGAACTGCTGCAGGGGGCATTTCGTATCCTGTTCAGTGAAGGTTCACTTTCAGAGACTGTGCTTGACTATATTTTAACTTCTAATTTTTGTGATAACGTTTATGCATGATTAGTGTGGTGAATGTTTTGTTCATGTACACAAATTATACTAATATCTTGTAGCATTCTTTTTGGATTGTTCACAAACAAGACTTATCAACTTTTTCCCCTATTAGTGAGCAAATGATTTGATTATGCATTTCAATATACTTGTACGATTAGGCACATAACTCACTTAGACCTACTTTTTTTGAATGATATCCTTCTTGCTGCACGTCTGCTCTAAATCACATCCCAGTGACGAATGCACGTTATGAATGTGTAACCACTGCTTCAGTAAAAATTACTGATCTCCAATTGGTCCTTGTGTATGCCACTCAAAGCTATTCACTTCACTGTACTCGTGATTGGTTATTTTAAATGAATTCATAATCTTCTTGCATGAGTAAAGTTTTTTATTAAACCTGTATTTTTGTGTAAAAAAAATTAATAATGCATACATGTACAGAGATCCGATGTAAAGAACTGGAAATTGGGTTAGGTGCGCCACTAAAAATTTATCATTGTCTCTCTACGAAATATTTTATTATATCAAATCATATAATTTATCAATCCAATATTTATTATTTTATTATATAAATTATAACAAAACTTTTTTTTTAATATACTAATGTCAATCTTCGAGTTGCGCAGCACAGAAAACATATAGGAAGCATGCGACGACATCAATGCGCAAGTACGCTACATGTCTCTTTAACAAATTCGCGCCGAACACTGAAAGAATTCTCGCGAGACTTTAAAAGTATATATTTCTAGTGCGTAGGCGAGACCACGCGGTTCCACACTTGTGCGGTCACTTGCCAACATGTCGACGCAACTGAGAGGACGGACCGCTCCCGGGAAGAACAGCCGAAACCTATTACAAAAACTATCGCGCGCACAGGCAGATGATGAGGTCTGTGAAGCCGCGGAGGAGGTTAGTTGCGAAGAAACACCCTGTACATCAGGGAACAGTACTTCAGTACCCCGGGAAGGCCAAGGGCCATCTGATGAGCAAAGTTCTGATAGCGATGATCCATCACATGATGAAACTGAACACCAAGAATATGCAGACCATGAGGATAGTAATTCCATAGACAATGCACCCCCTGAAAATATTGATCTAACAGAAATGTCTCAACTATATGATTACAGGGATCCCGAACTGTATCGTTCAGAGGAAGATGATCCTGAAACAGTGTCCAATTCTGAGTCAGATTATGTTTGTAGTGATGCTAGCACTGGGTCATCAGAATATGATTCAAATAGTGAAAATGAATCAGGTTCCAGTGTTGAAATTGTTGCAGAACATGACAGTGATGGTAATTTAGTCAGTAAAGATGCAAAGAAAAAGATAAGAAAAAGAGCTTACAAATTTAATGCTAAAGAAAATCTTGAGCTATGCGAATTAGTCTGCCCATGCTTTGAATGGATTTGTAAGAGAGACAAAAATCCGAAAGAAGTACAGAGAAAAAAGCAATTGTGGGACA